>NC_140914.1:24946093-26310586 GCF_045865225.1 Trachurus japonicus | reverse complement strand
GGGCAAGTTGTGCCACAAAACCACTTTTTTGAAACAGTTAATTTAAGATTCAAAGTGATTGTTCCCAGGGATGCACAACATCCTAAACTATATGTACATATTTTAGTTGGGGGCATTATTATAATCCCCTTGCTTTAAAGGCAATTTAAGTAAAAATTGGCACTACTTACCCCGCTCTCCCCTACAACGTTTTTCCAATGTCCCCATTAAATAAAGGTTGATTGATTGAGTTCCCCTCTAGCCGTCATTTCAGTTCTGTACTGATACTGAGTAATACAGACTGTTGATTAAAACAACTGTTTCAATTCATTTGCATCCATATCACTGGATCTAATCATCCAAGCAATATGACCAAGGTACGTTTTATCAGTCTGTTTTCTGGGAATAATTGACATAAGGAGAAACCAGAAACAAGCCGTTTTTTCGTTTTGGAAAAAAAAACGGAAATCAAAATTCCAGTTTGTTTTCTCGTTTTTGGTTCTTATTTAACAAAACGACTTTACCACTCAATATTTTGTTTCCGTGGGTGGGCGGGTCCTAGTGTGCTTCCTTGCCCTGTGCCCTTCAAAATAAAAGTTCCTCAATTTAATAATGTCGACAAAAATATTACTGTAGGCTAGTAGGCTACAGACACTAGCAGACATAGAGGACCCCATCACCCACAGTCAAGACTGACACGGCTTCAAATAACAATAATAGTAGGCTAATCATAATGAAAATGAGAACTTATGAAGTTATGATGACTTCAGTGTAGATGTTTAGCCACAAGGTGGCGCAGTTATTACACGAAGAGTAGATCTGAGGGCTTTACTACGACGGAGGCTCACAACATATCGTGTGTATTATTGAAAGCGAGGGGTGTGCCTATAGGCTAGTGAGTAGGCTACAGAGTGTCTACTCTGTACAGTGACTGTACAGTAACTTCGTTCAATATAGATACTACTTCAAAGTGGCCATTTCACTCGCGGGGAGCGAGATTCACGCAACGCGTGAAATGTGAGTGACAGTGATCACAAACGAGAGTATTATGACTGATAGCTCCCCTGGTAGAACAGCTCACTCATTAAGCTGATTCATCCACTAGTGTGGGTTCGAGTCTCAGTTTAGGTTGTACCATTAATTAATGTGTTTTCTTTTCTCATCATCATTATGATCACATATGGCTTAAGTTTGAGCAAATAAATGAGCAAATGAGCATTAATTCTCCGCCGGGCCGAGGCACCAACTTCCCTGCTTGTGTACATGTTTATAGGGATGTGAACGTGTACTTAAATATGTACACGTGTACACTGTGCATTTTCTTGGCCAGCACAGGTACCAGGAGACCAAGACCCCCTGTCATGTCGGTCCTCCACCCTTCCTGATCCGCCGCAAGTTGCAAGAGCCCCGCGGAGCCCAGTCTCTCCCTCCTCTCCCACACTTCAGCACCTGTCCTGGGCTGTCACTCTGCAGGGAAGGCGCGTGTCATAAGCCGTTGCAGACAAATACGTACACAAGCAGGGAAGTTGGTGCCTCGGCCCGGCGGAGAATTAATGCTCATTTGCTCATTTATTTGCTCAAACTTAAGCCTTATGTGATCATAATGATGAAAAGAAAACACATTAATTAATGGTACAACCTAAACTGAGACTCGAACCCACACTAGCGGATGAATCAGCTTACTGAGTGAGCTGTTCTACCAGGGGAGCTATCAGTCATAACACTCTTGTTTGTGATCACTGTCACTCACATTTCACGCGTTGCGTGATCTCGCTACAGTACAGTAAGTTACTGTACAGTCTTTGTCACTGTACAGAGTAGACACTCTGTAGCCTACTCACTAGCCTATAGGCACACCCCTCGCTTTCAATAATACACACGATATGTTGTGAGCCTCCGTCGTAGTAAAGCCCTCAGATCTACTCTTCGTGTAATAACTGCGCCACCTTGTGGCTAAACATCTACACTGAAGTCATCATTTCATAAGTTCTCATTTTCATTATGAATAGCCTACTATTATTGTTATTTGAAGCCGTGTCAGTCTTGACTGTGGGTGATGGGGTCCTCTATGTCTGCTAGTGTCTGTAGCCTACTAGCCTACAGTAATATTTTTGTCGACATTATCAAATTGAGGAACTTTTATTTTGAAGGGCACAGGGCAAGGAAGCACACTAGGACCCGCCCACCCACGGAAACAAAATATTGAGTGGTAAAGTCGTTTTGTTAAATAAGAACCAAAAACAAACTGAAATTTTGATTTCCGTTTTTTTTTCCAAAACGAAAAAACGAAAAAACGGCTTGTTTCTGGTTTCTCCTTATGTCAATTATTCCCAGAAAACAGACTGATAAAACGTACCTTGGTCCAATATGATCCGTTGTGCACCAACACAAACCTCGACACAAACACCAAAGTATTTTTTCAATGCCTATTTATTTCAGTCAGGCCATAAAGTCTTCCATAGGCTATAAACTGCAAGCCTATCTTTCTTATTTGGTATTCAAAAACAAACTGCAAAAAATTAAAGTGGCTTAAAAGCAATTACAGACATTCTGATCTAAATTATTATTCAGAATCAAGTTGGACAAATTAATGTGTCTTCACTCAGCACCTGAGAACTTCTGTTTAAGACAATGAAATATGATAATGATGCATAACACCACCAGCTGCTCAAAATCAAACCTGAACAATGGTCAACGTACAGTATCCATGAAACAAGTGAGAGAGAATGCCAGTTATAAAGTTTCATGACAGCATTTTATGCCAACTAACAGAGTGAGCTGATAGATCATTATTCAAAAAGTGCAAAGAATGAGCTCACTTATTTAAAATAACAAGTGCAAGAGTGCTTATTTGCAGAGATCTGAATGATTGTGGAGAGTTAGCGCTGAAACCAGTGGTTATACCTCATGAGAAGCAGCTTCTCAAACCTTTTGTCTTTGAGCTTGTTCCTCTTGGGACACAGTACCAGACTTCCCAAACTGAACAGCCTTTCGACGGGAGCGCTAGACGGAGTAGCAGCATTTTTCTTCAGAGAGACTTCCTTTATTGTGGGAAATTGTTGGAGTACATCCACCTCCGTTTCGGCTGTTCTCAAGTAGGATATTATCTCCGATTCGACAGAACTAAAGGTGTCATCATCCTCCTCAAAGTTAAAAAAGTCTTGTGCTTTGGAGGTGCTTGGTGTTAGTGTTGTTGTTAACTCTGGTTGCTGCACAGGGCCAGGCTGAGCGGTAACCTTGTGACACTCTGCTGCCAAGTATCCCTTCACCATCTCCTTCTTCGCCTGGTCTTTACACCATTGCAGTTTGAACATGGGAAGTGAAGCAGCTGCAACCATGGCATCTTTGCTTTCCAAGACGGCGGCAAATCGGGTTTTGATAGCCTGCAAACACACAGTGACATAGGTATTAGCATTAATAAAAGATTCCCCTTTGAGTAAAATCAAAGATACTTAATCAAAAGAAACATCACTCATATTTTTATGAATGGAGACTTGTGGGTATTACCAATATGACTACCAGTGCCATGTTTTACATAAAATGTCTTTGGTAAAATATACATACATTTCCATGTGTTGATGGAATGTTTCTTACCCGAACTATGGCATCAGGTAGGCCCATTGCCACAGTCAGACCTTCCTTCTTCTCCAGTGTCTTGGCCATCAACACTTCAAGGGTGGGCAGGAGGGTGCCGTAATAACAGTTGTCCTCTCCTTGTAGGATGTCCAGAGCGACGGTGAGTGGCTTTGTGATGGCACAGTACTCCTTCAGGAATTGGAGTTCCCTATCACTAAAACATTTTAGGCCTAAACGATCACAGATGGTGGTTAAGTCAGTAAGAGGAATTTCAGTTATCCTTGCAACAGCATCATGAAAAGAGTTCCACCTTGTTGTGCATGGTACCAAGAGCTTTTTGGAGAACACTTCCCCCACCGTCTCGGAGGCCATGGTTGACCTACTGGCCTTGTTCCACAGTGCAGTGCACTTTGCTGTAGCACTTCGGTAGGTTCCTTTGATCGCAGGATTTGAAGTGAACCATTTTTCAAGATCAGAGCATGAGACCAAGTTCATAGTATGGGAGGCACACCTGAGATGTGGTGGCAGAACAATCCCGTACTCTGTGGCAGCATCAAGTACATCATTAACATCTGTGAAGGTGACCTCATTATCATCATCATCATCATCACCACTATCATCACTATCATCATCAGGGGGCTGATACATTTTAAATGCTTTTACAAAATTTGAACCGTTGTCAGTAACAGTGGCTGTGACCTTTGTTGACAATCCATACAGAGAATGAATATGGTCTATCTCAGCCTTTCTCAAAGTGGGTGCCGCGGCACCCTGGGGTGCCGTCTGACTGAGTCAAGGGTGCCGTGAAAAAAATACCTCTTCTGACATTTCATAGAATACATTCTCTTTACATATATGCAAAGGGGCCGTGTCCACTGGACGCCCTTTTAGCGCTCTGGGCGTCTACTTTCCATTCAGATCCTATGGAGCTCGGAAAAAAGCTCTCGGCGCTCTCTGTTTTTTGTCGCGGCGCTCAGAGCGCTCAGAGTTTAAATATGCAACTTTTGGAACAGCGCCTATCAAGCGGCTCGGACGTGAGGCGGCTCGTTTCGGCAGCGTTCAGAGAGAGAGAGACAGACAGAGAGAGAGAGAGAGAGAGAGGGAGAGAGAGACCGCTCCGTGGACACGGCCGTTGGTCACGGGCGCTCAGAGCAGTAGGGGCCGTGTCCACCGGACACCGGACGCTATGAAAAAAAATGCGTAGTACCAGGCTCACGTCTCACATTGATGGTGAGTCACAGCCCCTCCTCTCTCCAGTGGATCTGTGTCCACTCTGTTCCGACTCCGGTGCGTTTGATGTATAAAAACACTCTGCAGTGACACGGTGGAAATTCTCTGATTGTTGTAACGGAGTCAGAACGGAGCGGAGACGCCGGTGGATGTTCATTTGAATGCGTGCCTGCGCTGCGCGCATGTAGATCTTCTCTCTTCCTCTCACATTGCGGATTATTGTGTGCCTGTGCGTGTGTGTGCATTTGTAGGCTACAGAGGCACCTATGCATAACTACTGTAATAGGCTACTGTCCCGTCTAAATAAACAGGGCATTTACATTTAGGCTATGCAGTGTCATTTTGAATTATATTTTACACAGGGGTGCCGTGAGATTTTATGCACTTTTGAAAGGTGCCCTGACTGAAAAAAGTTTGAGAAACACTGGTCTATCTCACTAGCAACAACATCATAAGTGTGACTACCTTTAATCCGTTTACAAGCCAAAGCTGCTTTCTCATGTTTCAGAGTAGTTGGGTTTATCCAATGAGCTGTAACACCTAAGTAGCTCCTGTTATGGATGGACCAAATGTCTGCTGTAGTTGAGATGTAGTGTAGCTCCTCACATGCTTTCTTGAGCTCGTGTTCCATTTTTGAATACTCTCTCTCCAGGTGGTTGGAGAAGGTTTTCCTTCCCATCTGCCGTATGCCACCTGTTAAACCAATAATTTAAACATATTAGGTGGATCACAGTCAGTAGTATTGCTATACAGAATAGACTCTTTTATTTTGGCTGAAAATGATGCCTTGTAAAAAAAATTAATTCTCATTCTGAGCTGTTACGTTTTTACATTTAGATCAAACCTAACTGACATCTTCAAGAAATAATAACTTAAAGCAGAAGTAAGTGATATATTTGTGTTAATATAAGTCTTAAATAGTTATATCTTCCGACAGCAATCACTTAAATAGAG
Source organism: Trachurus japonicus (assembly GCF_045865225.1). Classification (NCBI taxonomy): domain Eukaryota; kingdom Metazoa; phylum Chordata; class Actinopteri; order Carangiformes; family Carangidae; genus Trachurus; species Trachurus japonicus. Next base: position 26,304,847 of record NC_140914.1, on the reverse strand, counting down.
TGTTTGGACCGAAACACGGGTCTGTCAGTCCCTCTGCTCTGCTCTGAGCCGAGGAGAAAACATTTATCGTATCCTACAGTTTTTATCCAATGAGGAGAGAGAACGGCATGCAGGGCTGTGTGTGCAGCCAAGGAACGCCGTGAATGTGGTGACGTAGCGACGATGACTGTTATGGTGCGTTCAAGGAAACTCGTATTTTTCCGACCGTGAAGTGGTACCAGTTCGATCTGGTACGAGTTCACCGGTCGGAAGTTACGAGTGGCCGTTATAGTGACTTTCACCGGTAAAACAGGTCGGAAAAACACGAGTGGGTTGCCTGGAACGCTACAAAGTCGTAAGTTGTGACTTGAAGCTGTAATTTACGATTTCAAAAGCCTGCCTGGAACGCAGCATTAGCGAAAACGACCGGACCACTTACTTCTGCTTTAAGGATATTTAATGGAAAGAAAGACAGTCACAGAACAAAACAAAAACTATGGTGGGCGCATTAGTGGGACATGTGCCTGCTTTAGAGAATAAAGTCTATTTAAGTGTCTGTTTATGCAGGAGAGTAGCATAAAGGAGGAGGTTGGGAAGGTAAAAGCAGCCAAAACGTGTCCAAACACAGTTGACCATACTTCAGTTTCATTGTTTATAAAAATCGATCCTTTCTTGCGTGTGTAATTGACCTATGGCTAAGCCCCGCCCCCTCCACTCACTCGGACAAACAGTCAACGTTCGGTGACAGGCGCTATGGCAGCTGTCACAGTAGGAGACATTTCACAGGAGGCAATTGATGATTTTTGGAGACAGAAAGATTAAATATCATCTCGAAGTCACCAAAACTTCACTTAGCTTGACTGCTATGGCTGCCGTTATACGTTAGCATTAAGCTAGCGGACTTTATGCTTAGTTGTGATACTGGCTAACATCCAAACATCTCTCACAATATGTTGCCTCAAATACGTTGTTGACTTAACTTAGAACAGAAGACATCCTTGTTAAGTTTACCCACGTTTAGTTGGTGTTGTGGTCTACAGCATAACTTTATCCAGAGCAGACACTTCTCTCGGTTGAGATTTGGCTTAGGAAAAGGTAAAAAAAAATACACCCCGTCGCCCAGCCACTCAGGATACCTAGTGTCGGAGTTGCATGTACCCCATGCACACCGTTTGACCATTTTAAACTTAAAATGTCAAGAAAAAACATATAAAAACGAATGAAAACTGACTAACTGCAATGCATTTCAATGGACGTGGAAGCAGAGAATGTGCGAGTGTATGGGCTAGCTATGCGCACTGTGATTGGCTCATTGTGTTTGGGGGCGTGGCTTAGCCATAGGTCAATTGCAGTGGAGACACGAGCAGCGCCCAAGAGGCTTGGTAAACAATGACGGTTGCCCTAGCAACACATATGTTTTGCTTGCATGCCAATTCCATTTATTATAATCAACATTATTATTATTATTACCTGCACACGACACCATGCTGATGATCTGCCTGAAAGCAGGGCCCTCCACTTTGGAGATGGGTAGCATGTTCTCCACTACATATCTGAGGGGAAAAAACACGTGTTTTTATCTGTAAAATTTTACCATTGGAATAATAGCCTGATATTGCTAAAAGAGACCCAAATAAACAATTAAACATACCGTGCTATTGCTTTATCAACTTGTGCCTGGCTATGGGTCCGTCTTTCGAACTCCAACTGCTGCTGCTTGGGTGGAGTGGGTGTGTGCTCGCTGCTGTGTGACTCCGTCTCGGATGCTGCGTTAGCTACCTTAGCTGCTAACTTTGTTGAAGCATGCCGCTTCTCCAGGTGCTTCAGCAGGTTGCTGTTGCTGTTGTTCGCCGTTGAAAGTATTTTTGAACCGGGACACAGTCTACAAGTCACCGAGATGTTGGTTTCCCCTCTGCTCTCCAGTTTAAAATAATGTGAAAACCTCCACGAGGAGAAACGTCGGGTTACTTAACGTAATCCCTGGTTCTTTGATAACAGAGTGAGGTGTTTCACTATGGGAATCGCCTTGGCATGACCAACTCTACGGAAGCTCCAATGACACAACGTCTGTCTGTGACAGACAGGTCGAGCTGTGCTGGGGCCCCGCCCCCTCACACTACCACAGCCGACCTGCCCCTCCCAACTCATTCTAGACCGGTTTCTTTCCGTGCCTATGCGAGTAGGGACGTGATGGTGAACGCACATGATGAGGGAGACCAGCACCCTCAGGAAACAGGAAGGTGAAGCCTTTGATCTCTGTCTTCCACGAAAACCCACCCCTCGTCCCCCTCAGGGTCCAAGAACTGGCTTTGCTGCTGCGGCTGCAGCAGTAAGGGGGAGACAGTGGGGGGGCAGACCACAGAGGCAGGCAGCTGGTCAGCAAGCCAACCAGCAGCCTCAACAGCAGCCTCAGCAGAAAAAAAACAAATAAACTAATAAAGAAACTCACATTTAACCCATATTTAAACTCTGTGTAAGAAAGATGAGAGGTGTACTCTAATCACAACATAAACAAACACCATGCGTAACAGGGATGAAATCAGGAGAATCTCAGCGCAAACAACGCATTGCTGAGCGCCTGTCTCTCTCTCTCTCTCTCTCTTTTTTTTTTTTTTTTCTTGCGCCATGAGTAGACCAGGTTGGAGCTGGCGAGCTTTCAGTGCACCCCCGGCGTGGCTTTTTGGCACCTCCTCCTTTTGTGACACCTCCTCAGCACGGTCTACCAAACTGCCTGACCGTGCGCCGGGCTGCACTGGTCCCAACAGCTATGAAATAGCTGCAGGGACCAGTGCCCGGGCGAAGCCAGTGCCCGAAGTTATTATTAGTGTGAATGCTGGAAGCATTCACACTATTGTTATTCGGTTCGGCCATTTTCTGCCTTTCTTCGTCATGTAACTAGTCCTTCATACTTTGTGCTATTTCAACAATTCAAATATCAAAATGTTCAGCCTTTTCGGGACAGGTGTGCTATGTCTTTTCTCTTTTCAACTATTCATACTTTTTGCAATATTCAACTATTTCTGATTTTTTTTTCCCCATAGAGAATGCATTGGAACAGTCTTGAAACTCTTCAAATCTTCTTACTTCTTTCAGCCTTTAAAGCGTCCACATACTTTCAGCTAGAGAGATAAACTTCTAATGTATTCATCCTGTATGTACAACTTTTTCATAGCTTGTACCGTTTGAGATAAATCCTTTAAAAGCACATGAGGATTTCTGACAAATTTCACACTTTTCAATGAGTGTGTATGGGGTTGGGTCTGAGTGAGTGACATCATCGTTAGAGTGAGAGGGATCGAAAAAACATTCAGGATTTTTTCTGGATAAATTGCCAGCACGGCCACAAATTAAACTCTAGACACATGATTTCCTCACCGGTTTGTAGCCACACTTGTCGTGTCTCATTTAATGTTCTCAAAACAGCAGACAGACTTACAGAATTGTCTCAGTGAGCCTAATTGTGCAGCTAGACCCGCTCCAGTGGCTCATCCACTTCAATATAAAAGTAGGAGCTGATTTTTTTTAGAAAAGCAGAAATGCCCCCCTTTTCTACCTTGCGACCCTGAGAAAAGTTTTTGCCCTACAAACATTTAATGCACATCAATGTGCTCAGGAAGGTCTCCTTGCCCCAGTAGTCATGGCCACATTCTGATAAGAGGTACGGTTCTCTTTTTATGGGCTGTTTTCGGAGGCTGCACAGAGCACAGAGCTCAAATCTCTCTACTCTGCTCTGCTCTGCTCTGTGTGCAGTTGGTCCAGCTGTAGCGGCCAGCTCGTTATCAAAGTCTATAAATAGAAAAGTGCAGGTGCAGCCTGGCTGCTCGTTAAGATGTTTTTAAACACAGCCCCACACACACACATGATAAACCAGACTGACAGAGGATGTCCACGCACAAACACAGGCATCACACTCACACAGACAGACACTCACACACAGTCACACATGCACACATACACAAACAAACAATTCCATTCCATTCTTCATTCTTAGATAATAATTTAAAATATTTTTTAAATGCAGCCAGGGAGCTCTCTGCTCTCATTCAGCCCAATGCATTTTTTTCACAGCAGCAGGAGAAGGAGCTCAACTTTGTAACTTGCTGTTAAGTGCTTTTTAATTCATTTTAATTCACCAAAAAATAGTCACAGGTCACAAAAAAGTCCTCTTCTTGCTTGGTGTGGCTAATTTCTGCACTTTCCTTACTTTTTTTTTAAAGCATCATTGAAAAATCTCACATTCATCAAAGTCTCAACCTCTTTTGCACAACTCCACTGTAGTGTAGGGAGTAGGGTGGCCGCTTGCCAACCCCAAGGTCACTGGTTCGAATCCAAGGGAAGAACTCTTGTTATGTTATGTTGAATTCTGCTCTCCTCCCCCGCCTTCAATTGGTTACAGGTGTTTGTTATCTCCTTGATTACTCATACCAGTTTGCAGCACATCATCACATTACAATGAATGACAACAGTCTTGAAAGCCGTGTGCTCTCTGTAGCCAAGTGGCAGAGTAAAGGCTTAATGATCATAAGGTCATGGGTTCGATTCCTGCCTCAGTCATTTCACATCATTGCTTGACTTTTGATTCCAATTATTCAGCTGTCATTGGACAGTCTTTGATTCCTCATAGTATAAAGCTCATTGTAACTCAGGTTCTCTGTGGCCGTATGGTTAGTGTGTTAGGTTACCACTCATGAAGTTCAATTCCTTCCATGGACATGTTTCTTGTATGCCATTCCGCATGTCTTTGTCAATTTATTCTGCTAATTCAGCATGGTTCAGCATTGGGTTTCAGCATTCACACGCATGTTCCGTTAGGAAATGCTGTTTCTAGTTTTTTTTCATCTTCCAGACGCTTTTTCGGTTCGCTACTAGTCAAATTATATATCAAAACGTGCGCCCTGATCGGGATCGGTGTGCTATTACTTTTCTCAACAGTGTACGAATTTTTCGCGAAAAAAAACAGTGCAAAATTTTGCATTAAAGTCTATGGGACGGATGGGAAAAAAAGAGCGAAAAAGACCAATCATTGGAGTTTAACAAACGTCTACTGCTCAGGCATACTTTCACCTAGAGACTCCATTTAAACTTTAAACAGTAGACACAAGTCTTGTGTATTGTCGTATTACTCCACGTTTTGATAGGTCATACAGTTTTTGATCAATCCATGATCAATGACCATGATCATTTTTGGAGAAATTATTAGATTATAATGGGTGTGTATTGCACGGAATGTTCGTGTCAGAGTGGGTGACTTCATCGGTTAGAGTGGGAGAGATGCCAGAAAAACTCCAGATTTTTTCTCTATCCAAACTCCAAACGGCCACAATTTACACTCTACACACATAATTTTGGCCACGGTTGTAGACGAGCTCATCCTTGATCTCTTAATCTGCTCAAAATATCAGAGAGACTTACAGAATTTAAACTCTGAGCCTCTAAGTGCGGCCACGTCTGTCTCTGCTCCTCATTGAGTCCAATACAAATATTTTCTGAGAGAAGCAGAACGGCCTGATGTTTTAAAACTGCTAGCGTCGCCAAAATATTTACTGTAGAAACACCAAATCGTACCGAAATTTTCAGTAAGTCCTTAGAGCAACGTTGATCTGTGTTTTGTTCTGATAGGAGTTACCGTTTTCTCACCTTTAAGCCTAAATGTGAGACCGGTGCAGAGGCAGAAAATGGCTCTTTTTCTCCACGTTTCTGTCTGTCTCAGCCTGCAGGGGCTCGTTAACTTCATAAACAATCCACCTGGCGCTCGTTTAAATGTTTATAAACAGAGACACAGCTAAATCAGACTGACACAGGATGCAGCTCATAGTCACACACACACACAGACTCTAGAACCAGCTTCATGTGATTACAGTTACACACACACACACAGGTAATTTCATGTGATTACACACACACACACACACACACACAGGTAACTTCATGTGATTAGCCTAAATGTGAGACCGGTGCAGAGGCAGAAAATGGCTCTTTTTCTCCACGTTTCTGTCTGTCTCAGCCTGCGGGGGCCCCTATCGCCGTGGTAACCTCTTTGATCCTCAGGCCAGAGCTCGTTAACTTCATAAACAATCCACCTGGCGCTCGTTTAAATGTTTATAAACACCGACACAGCTAAATCAGACTGACACAGGATGCAGCTACTAACTAACTATGTGTCAAGTCAGTCACACACACACACACACACACACAGACTCTAGAGCCAGCTTCATGTGATTACAGTCACACACACACACACACACACACACACACAAACACACACACACCTTCATGTGATTAAAACACAGTTAACGTGCAACAGAATTTAAACTTAAACCATGATTTAATCTGGTTTTAAAGTTAAACCTTGTTGGTGTCAAATGCGTCAAATGCCTCTCGTGGGAGCAGCTGATAGATTCCCCCCCCAGCTGAAAGCAGCCCACCCCACCAGCCAGAGGGTCCAGGACCATAGGGACTGCAGTGGAGGAAGGCTGCAGACACCCTGCACAATGGCACCCAGTACACAGAAGTTAGACAGGACCAGTCAGCCCATCCGTTCAACAAATCAGTTTATGCTACTGTGATTTATGTAGCCTAGTTAAATACTACAGTAATCATCATAGTGTATTGGCAGGAAAGACCATTTAAATCTGTATCAAATATCGATTAATGAATTAATCGATAATTTGCATGTTGGTCTTGGTTAAGTACCACCTTGAAAAAAAAAACAATGTTTTGTTGCTTAAGCTATTCAGTCATTCAATGGTATACTAAAATCCATGTGAAAAAAATGCTTCTCACTGTTCTCAGGTCAAATATTTATATGCGATTAAAATGCAATTAATTGCGATTAATTAATTACAAAGCCTCTAATTAATTAGATTAATTGTTTTAATTGAGTCCTGGCCCTATTACACACACACACACACACACACAACCTAATGTGATTACAGCTCCTCCATATCAGTGCTTATAGAAAGATGATCATGTGTCTGTCTGATCAGCTCTGTCTTGACCTTAAGATCGTGGGTTTGATTCCCATGTTGACAGAAATGGCAAAATCGGCAGTAGCCCCGTGGCCCATTCAAAATTTCCCGAGAGGAAATTTTCTAGTTTTCACCTGTTGCACTTTTGGCCACTTTTGCTGTATGAACTTGTATTACTTGTTATGTACTTAAGATTATAAGGAATTTGTGCAATGAATCAACTTCCACTGCTCATCATTTAGGCAAAGTGCACAACTGTTCATTGTGAAAGGAACTTGAGCTATGATTATAGTTTTGGATTATTCAATCAGCCCTCAGTTGTCCGCTGCGCTCTGTCTGAGCTTTTTTTTTTAAGAGGTGAGTCACCTGATGTCAGCACTAAGTTCCTTTTGATTGGAGGAAAGTAGCCACACCTGTCCTCTCATCGGTGAATCTGTGATCAATCTCTGTGGTCTACTGACGAGAGAATAAGTTACACCTGGCTTGACCAAGCCGCTGCTCCTCAGCCTGGCTCGGCGTTAGTGCAACCAATTAAGCCAAGATGCGCCGACCAGACTAGGTCAAGCCGCGCTTGCTCAGTTACCCTGGATTTCTTTATTCTACTTTTGTGCAATACCCCTCTGGGTTGAACTGGAGTGTTGTGTGGTGCTGCAATTGTAACGTTATCTGATGGTGCAATTTCAATGCGCATGTCCTGCTGTTGTAGCTTCTAGGCCTTTATATGTTTGGAAAACTCCACATGTTTCCTTAGTGCAGTCCTCCCACGTGTTCCGTAATTGCCATAACATCGTATATGTTATGTAACGTTATCCACCGCTCCATTTATTGATTTTTTGCTGGCTTCATTGAAAACAAATGCGCATGGGCGAGAGGAGCGTAACCAAAACAGCGGCAAAGTGATCAGACTTGCATAGTTCCCCTTTAAATGTAGTAAAATCTGATTTTCTCTCATTGCCATAGAACTCAGGCGGCATGCATCCGTGCCGGTAGAGCACCCTCAATAAATTGCTGTGGGAATAGCACACAGCTCATTGACATCATGGGGGTGTGTGTTTCTAGGTCACATCTTCAGGCTTTACAAAATGCATTTTTTCGTCTTTTTATGTGATGTTGAGTCAAAGTTATGATTATTTTTATATCACACTTTTTTTTTTTTTAACGGAAGTAGCGATACTCGCCCGAACTCACAAAGTAGACCGTTTTTATTTTATTTTTGTTCATAAAAACAATGGTTTGAGCCAAGTGAACTTTGAACTGTGACGTATTTGACATTATTGTTATTGACGACGTAATTTCGACCTGCAAAAAATCATTTGAGGAAAAGGGAGCGGAAAGGGGAAAAAATGACAGTAACGATTGAACAGTATGTAATTAATGGATTTGAACCATGGATCAACATCGGACTATGAATATACATCAGATGTGTGAGTACTAATTTGAGCTGGAAGAAGATGAGAATGAGCAGAAAGGAGTGTCGCCATCTGTGGGCGAGGATTCATCCTCCGACTGGAGACGCTAGGGACTTTAAGAAACGGCAGATATCGCCACGGCTACGGCAACCAGAAATAGATCTTTGCTCCACTGATCGAGACTTAAGCCATTGTGCCGGCGTTGCCTGCCATCGCCGGCTGATCTACCACAGCAAATCAAGCGATCCCACGTTGTCGCTACAACGCGTGTCTCAGGTGAGTGGATTAAATGTTTTTCGTTGTATTTCTGAAATGAAACGTGTTCTACGGTTGATAGTGACACACTAACCTATACATTACATGTTTCAGTGACACACACTGGTCAGAAGTGTGCTTAAATAGTCAACTGTAATTTAATTATTCGAAATAAAGTGTAGGAAAATATGCGCATTTCCGTTCATTATGCTCTGACTACTTGGCATAATACATTTACAAAAATAGATTTGAATAATATAATAATATTAACAGTGTCCTATTTCCCTTGAAGCTATGTCATCTGCATGTCTGCCCAGTGTGAGTGGGACAAAGAAAAACGTTCACAGTAGGTCACTTAACTTTACAATAACAGTTCACACTGAACTAACTGGTTTGAGAACTTTGATGTCCATGTTATCATTCTGCAGATCACCAATGGAGTGGACCGAGGCTCATACGATATGTCTCTGCCGTGAAATCCTTGTGACAGAGCCTTTTAAATATAAAAAAGGCAGTGTTGAAAGGGGGAAGGTGTGGAACAGGGTGGCAGAGTCCCTGAACAGCTGCCAGGAGCTCCAGTTCAAGGTAACACAGAGGGCAGTGAGGGAGAGGTTTGCCTGTGTCCAAGCCAGATACAAAAGTGACAACCGTAAAGACGAAAACAGCACTGGGACCTCCAAGCCCATGTCAGAGCTGGACCAGCTGATTGAAGAAATTCGTGAAAAAGAACAGGCAGCAGAGGAAAGCAGAGGGAGCGAGGAAGGTCAGAAAAAGACCGGGGAACAGGAGACCGGGCAAAAGCAGAGGAAGTAAGGGGGAAGGCCATGGAGAGGATGGGTCAAACAAGGGATGGGTCAAAGAAGTGGAAATGAAACTATAGAGTACCTAAGAGAAAAGGGGGAAGCCGAGAGAGCCCTGAAAGAGTAACAGCTGGAATTGGAGAGGCAGGAACTGGAGGCCCAACGGAACAGAGCGCAAGAGCACCAGGCACAACACAGAGAAATGATGACGCTCCTTCAGCAACAGCAGAATATGATGCTACAGCAGCAACGGGCAGATCATGCTTGCCCTAATAGAGAAAACAAAGAAAAACACGCACTCTCCAACAAAACTCTCAGGAACAACTAAAGAGGTGCACAGCCAGAAGATAAACTTAAAGAAACAGAAGAAAGGCCAGCAGCACTCGTGTCCTTCTGCGTCGGCGCTTAACATGCACAGACCGGTTTCGACAACGTCTTCCTCAGTGTGCAAAATTCAGCAGGAAGTGATGCATTTAAATACTCACAGGTGTGGTTAATCACTTGATTGATCAGTATAAATATTGGAGACAAATAACAAATTACAGACATTAGAAAAATAGAAATATGTAGAAAAGTTTCAAGTTTCAAGTTTCAATACTTTATTGCCATGTCAACAACTTGTTGATTGGAATTTGTTTCAGTGGGCTTCACACACTGACATAAAAACACAACATACACCCAATACAGTACATGATAAAAGCAGAGTAAAGTGCACAAGTAATAAATAAATAATCAGTAAATCAATAGATAAATATAAATATGGCACATTAAAACAATACCCTGTCCCTCTAAATGGACTATGGTATTTTAAAATAATATTTCTGAGGTGTTGAGGAGTCTGACAGTTTGTGGGTATGTGCTGTTCTGGAGTCGGGTTGTTCTGGATTTTATGCTCCTCAGTCTTTTTTGTGAGGGCAGGAAGTTAAAAAGGCAGTTAGCTGGGTGGGAAGGGTCTTTTAAAATCTTAACGCCTTTCTTCTGCAGTCTGGCCTCATAGATCTCAGATGTGGATGGAACCTCACATCCAATGATTTTAGATGCAGTGCGTACCACCTTGTTTAGCTGCCTCTTTTCCTCCGCAGACACATTCCCAAACCAAACAGTAATACCAAACGTGAGAACACTCTCAACAGCTGCCGTGTAAAACTGGAGCAATCCTTTGCTGGACACACCACACTTTTTCAGTTGTTTTAAAAAGAACAGTCTCTGGTGTGCTTTCTTTAAAATGGTGCTGGTGTTGTCCTTCCACTTCAAGGAAGATGATATGTTAATTCCCAAGAATCTATAACTGTCCACTCTCTGCACCTCTATGTTGTTGATGGCCAGAGGTAGGTGGTCTTCTTTGTGTCTGCGGAAATCTATAACCGCTTCCTTAGTTTTCAAAGCATTCAGTTCCAGATTATTTGTATTGCACCAGTCCACAAGAGATGCTATTTGGTTCCTGTACAATAATTCATCGTTCTTAGTGATTAAGCCCACTACTGTGGTGTCATCAGCAAATTTAAACAATTTAACAGTTTGAAAATGTGAGACACAATCATTGGTATATAAAGAAAACAGCAGTGGCGACAAAACACACCCCTGTGGGGCCCCTGTACTGATGGTTAAGGGTTTTGATGTTTTGTTATTGCACTTAACCACCTGAACCCTCTCTGTTAAAAAGTCCAGAACCCACTGACACAATGAGTGTTCGACTCCCATGTGGAGGAGCTTGTCATACAGTCTAGATGGTAAAATCGTATTAAAAGCTGAACTAAAATCGACAAAAAGAACTCTTGCGTAATTGCCAGGACCCTCTAGGTGCTGCAGGATGGAGTGCAGGCACAGTGACACAGTATCATCCACCGACCTGTTAGCTCTGTATGCAAACTGGTACGGTTCAAGAGTGACATTAGAGAGGTAATTACATACCAAGCGTTCAAATACTTTCATAATGACTGATGTTAAAGCCACAGGTCTATAGTCGTTCAGACAGCTTGGGTTGGATTTTTTGGGCACAGGTACAATCACAGCTGACTTAAAACATGCTGGAACTTTCTGTTGAGCAAGGGAGTGATTAAAGATATCCGTCAAAATAGGTGCTAATTCATAAGCACAGTATTTAAGGCTAGCAGGAGATATCTGATCAGGGCCAGCTGCCTTTCTACTATTTTGTCTGCGCAGCAGGTTCCTTACCTCGTGCTCTCTAATTGTAAATGGAGCAGCAGAGGGTTCTGATAGGGCAGTAGTAGGTTGTAAGTAATTTTTTGCATCAAACCTACAGTAAAACTTATTCAACTCATCAGGCAGGTTAGGGTCAATGTCTGAGGAAACATGCTTTGGCTTATAATTAGTCATCGATTGGAAGCCCTTCCACAACTCTCTATTGTTTTTGGAGCTGAGTTTGTTTTCCAGCTTCTCTTTATAATCCCTTTTGGATTCCTTCATTGCCTTGCTAAATTTATACTTAGCAGTCCTATAGAGATCTTTATCGCCAGATTTAAAAGCTGCATCTTTCTCCCTCCACAATGCCTTAATATCCCTGCTGAACCATGGTTTGTTGTTACTATAAACCATTACAGACTTAGATGGAACACACACATCTTCAACAAATTTAATATATGACGTGACCACATCAGTGTAGGTGTTTAAGTCCTCATTTGGTTCTTTCAAAGTGGACCAGTCCGTTGTAGCAAAGCAGTCACTCATCATATCCATCGCTTGAGGGGACCATTGCTTAACAGTCCTCCTACAGGGCTTGATTGCTTTCAGTTTCTGCCTATATTCTGGAATAAGGAAAACTGTGTTGTGGTCGGAATCTCCCAGAGGGGCTCTCATGACAGTGTGAAAGGCCCGCGGGATAACACAATAACACTGATCAAGTGTATTCTCACCTCTGGTGGGTGAGTATATTTGTTCCTTATACCTGGGCAAAACTTTCTTCAAGCTGACATGATTGAAATCGCCCAGCACCAGCAGGAGAGAGTCTGGGTGAGAGCTTTCAATCTCTGTAATTTGGGCAGAGAGCTGCTGAACGGCAGCTGTAGCCCCAGCTTGAGGAGGGATGTAAACTGCAATCAATATAAAAGATGCAAATTCCCTGGGGACATAGAATGGCCTGCAACTGATGGTAAGAGTCTCAAGTTCAGGAGAGCATGACTGTGACATGATCTTACTGTCCGCACACCACTTTTGATTCACATAGAAGCATACGCCACCTCCTCGCTTCTTTTGTGACTCCGCCGTACGGTCCGCTCGATACAGAGTGAAACCGTCCTGCTGCAGCGCTGAGTTGTTTATCTTGTCATCCAGCCAGGTCTCAGTGAAACATAGAACCGAGCTGTTAGTGTAGTCTCTGTGCGAGGCAATTAGCATGGTCAGTTCATCCACTTTATTTGTCAAAGAGCGAGCGTTGGAAAGTATCATACTCGGTAGCGGTGTACGGTGACGCCGCCGACGTTGTCGTACCAGGAAGCCGGCTCTTCTCCCTCTCCTCCTGGGTCTCCCGTGTTGCGTGTAAGCGGGTGTCGTGACTCCGTCTCGCCCATCAGCAACAAAGTCCTCCGAGGAGTAAAGCAATCCTGGTTTGAAGTCCGGCATACTTCCACGGATCCGTAATAGATCAAACCGATTGTATTTGATCGAACAGTGCGCTACTTCCACTCGGACACACACAACAAACAAACACACACACAGTGTGAGCCACACCAAGTCGCCATAGTACGGCGCCATGCTCCTTGAGGAGGCACGGTGGCACAGTGGTTAGCACTGTTGCCTCACAGCAAGAAGGTCCTTTGGCCTGTAACATGTAACAATATATAGAAAAATATAACAAATATTCAACAACCCAGACATCTCAAATATTATAGGTAAATCCACAGGTAAATAGACCAATTAAAAAAATTAAAGAAGAGGGGGAGAGAAGAGGGAAAGAGTTTTACTGCAACGAGAAGCATTTTGGATACACATGTTACAGACTGAGTACCCTAAAGGGATGAATGAGGAGTTGTTGGGATGCTTTCTATAATGTTTGTCGGTAAAGTTTTCTATTGTGCGCATATTGTCAGTAAAGTTCTCTATTATGTGCATATTGTTGGTAAAGTTTTCTATCATGTGCATATTGTTGGTAAAGTTTTCTATTATGTGCATGGTGTGGAGTCTCATGGAGTATATTCTGGATTCTGTATTTTGTGGCTTGATGTAGGGCTTTAGTCTGGTATTTCATTTTCATTTTGATACTGGATCTTCATTTTGATACTGGATGAGTATTATGTTATATATAGAGGGAGCTACAGCTTTTCCAGCACTTTATGTTTTCACTGTGCTGTTGTGCTCTGTCTCCTTTTATTGTAATGGCTGACCGCATTTTTTTAATTGGTCTATTTACCTGTGGATTTACCTATAATATTTGAGATGTCTGGGTTGTTGAATATTTGTTATATTTTTCTATATATTGTTACATTTTTCTACATATTTCTATTTTTCTAATGTCTGTAATTTGTTATTTGTCTTGAATATTTATACTGATCAATCAAGTGATTAACCACACCTGTGAGTATTTAAATGCATCACTTCCTGCTGAATTTTGCACACTGAGGAAGACGTTGTCGAAACCGGTCTGTGCATGTTAAGCGCCGACGCAGTATGTAATAAAGGACAATGAGAAGGACACGAGTGCTGCTGGCCTTTCTTCTGTTTCTTTAAGTGCCCTAATAGAGAGCCTGAAGAAAAAAGAGTAGGCCTGTTTTGGAAACATCATTTCCAGCAATGAATATTATTTATTTTGAAACATTATTTTTGCACAAGCTGTGCATATTATTTATTTTGAAACATTATTTTTGTACAAGCTGTGAATATTATTTATTACTGAAACATTATTTTTGTAAACTGAATACCAGCTATGAAATGAAAACAAAGTATGACTCATTTTGGGACGTATAAGACATTTATTTCTGTTCAGTTCTTGTAAATATTGATCACACATAGCAAGAATAAACATCCAGAATACAAATGATAATTGTTAATTATGGATCCCCATCCCGGGTTTTCTATGGAGTTTTTCCTCAGTGGATGTGAGGGTCTAAGGACAGAGGCTGTTGTTATGATGCCATGTAAAGCCCTTTGAGACAAACTGTTTGTAAATCGGGCTATACAAATAAAATTGCCTTGCCTTAAGTGAAGACTATTCTTAATTCAAAATAATAATAATAACAATAAAAAACAATTAACTGAGATATCGTTCACATATAAAAAACAAACAAACAAAAAAACAACCACCATCTATTTTATGAGAAATATTCTCGAATGTGTGGGGGCTCAAGGCCAAAAAAAACGTGAGGTCTGGTTACCGTGTAGGCATGTCAGTGCATTTCTCAACAGAGCAGACACAACATATAATTTCCCCACGCTATTCAACTCGATTTTCAAATTCTTTTTGAAGTCCAAAAACTTAAAGCAGAAGTAAGTGATATATTTGTGTTAATATAAGTCTTAAATAGTTATATCTTCTGACAGCAATCACTTACATAGAGTGTTTGGTCTGAAACACGGGTCTGTCAGTCACTCTGCTCTGCTCTGAGCCGAGGAGAAAACATTTATCGTATCCTACAGTTTTTATCCAATGAGGAGAGAGAACGGCATGCAGGGCTGTGTGTGCAGCCAAGGGACGCCGTGAATGTGGCGACGTAGGGACGAGGACTGTTATGGTGCGTTCAAGGAAACTCGTATTTTTCCGACCGTGAAGTGGTACCAGTTCGATCTGGTACGAGTTCACTGGTCGGAAGTTACGAGTGGCCGTTATAGTGACTTTCACCGGTAAAACAGGTCTGAAAAACGCGAGTGGGTTGCCTGAAACGCTACAAAGTCGTAAGTTGTGACTTGAAGCTGTAATTTACGATTTCAAAAGCCTGCCTGGAACGCAGCATTAGCGAAAACGACCGGACCATTTACTTCTGCTTTAAAGTAATTGGCTATGTCACCAAATAGCCATTCCACTGACAGCCTGACTTCATTCATGCTCTTATTAAAAGCCTGCATTTGCGGAGTGAGCTGCACATTACGGAATGGAGCCTGAAGGTGCACACGCAGTGGGTATACAGGGTCTCCATACACACACATGCGCTGACCACCTGGAGAAACGGCATGCTCTTCCAGGACAGTCAGAAAGCTGGAATCTGCAAGCATCCCAGAATCGTGTTTACTCCCCTCTGCAAGGCAAAAACGATAGATGACATTACATTTATTTAGCACATCAGTGAAGCACAGTAGCCTATGACACGAGTTGCGGGTTGTTTCTGTTTTACATTTTTTTCTCCTTTTTTTGAGAGGATGCAGCTGCCATCAGTGAGTTATAGCCCACAGTTTAAATTAATTTCATTATTTTGAGTAAAAACAACAGAAAAAAGGAGACCGGAATGAAGTTTTCTTTCACCCCCCCAATTAATGCAGCCAATAAAGTATATTTATTTGTATGTTTCAGACAAAAAAATGTCACCATGTCCCCTAGGGGGCTCCCTAGACATATGACTGTTCTAATAATAGTAGGACGAAATGATATTGCTGTTTTAATTTTTGATTTATTTTGTTTATTTATTAATTTTTTCAACATTTTTTGTAACAGAGTGGTCCCTCATTAAAACAGGCCACAATATATTAATAATAATAATAATAATAATAATACATCATACATCAGAAGACAACCAAAGTTAAGCAACTAAAGACTTTACTTTTATGTGGTGTGTTGCTTGCCATAGGGTTCGAAAATGGGCCTTAACAGGAATAACGCAAGTCAGTTTTAACAGGACCTGAGGGTTAAAACAAGGTAATGATGCTGATGTTGGCCTACAGTCTCTCATGTGGTCTAGGAGTGGCTGTGTGTCTGACCTTTGTTTTTTTATTTAGAAATTTTTAGTGAATAACTCATGAAATAAAGTCTAATAAATATAAATTGCAGTCTGTTACTTTCTCAGGGGTAACCGCTATATGGCTAAAATACAGAAGCCTAGAAAGAACAGTTCTTTCTTGTAAAATTAAGTACTCAGAAGAAAAAGAAAAGTGAAAGAGAGGTTTACAGGAAATGAGACCAGTGTGAAGTGTGTCTGCGTCGTTAGTAGCTCAGATTTCTGTCATGTTGCCTCAATAATAAATGATACACTGCAGCTTTTTCCTCTGAACCATGCCGCACAGACTGCAGAGAAACCTACACTTTTTGACAATTGGTAAGACATATTAAATATCTATCATTGAATTCAGTTAAATAAATTTGAATGGAAATAAAACAATGCAAAAATACTGATTGAGGCCATATTTTTCTCGTGTAGTCTCTTTTCTGTTGGCTTCATCTGTACCAGCTGGAGGTCAGTCCATTCTTTTGTGAAATATATTCCATGTTTCCAAATTTTGAGCAAAATATTAAATAGTAGATAATGTCTTGCGCCTGATAGGTGTTCAGGTCAGACTGGCTGGATCTGGATCTACTCGGTGCTCTGGAAGAGTTGAAATCTATCGCAACAATATCTGGGGAACAGTCTGTGATGACGACTGGGACTTGAATGATGCCATGGTGGTGTGCAGAGAGTTGGACTGTGGTGCAGTACTGAATGCAACTCAATCAGCCCGTTTTGGTGAAGGAACTGGGCAAATCTGGCTGGATGATGTGGCCTGTACAGGAAGTGAGAAGTCTCTAAGTAAGTGTCAGAATAACGGATTTGGGAGACACAACTGTAAACACAGTGAGGACGCTGGTGTCGTCTGTTCAGGTGAGAGAAATATTACCTTGAATACTGTATTTGGAAGTTAGGAGTGTAAAACTAAATCTGAAGAGTTAATTTGCAAAAGCAGATAATTCTATAATCTTCATTTTTTATTTTTTATTTACATAAGGTGATATCAGTCAAACCAAAGTTGAATGACTTTGAGATGTAACAAAACAGACATATCTCAAAAAAATAAAGTTTTATTGAAAACAACACTATGCAAAGAATAATTACAAAGCCTTAGCTCATTTTTTTCAAAATGGCACTTATCTGCTTTTGCAAATGAACTAATCCAATAAATCGAGATCTCTGTGTGAGTGTTAGGCCCCGTCCAGACAAATCCGTTTTTTTCGAATCCGGATAAATACTTTATCGGATTGGCCTCGCGTCCACACGAATCCGGCGTTTTCAGGGGGTGAAAACGGGTCCCAGAGTGGGAAAATTTGAAAACGCCGCCCCAGCGTTTTCGTCTGGACGGCCAATACGGATTGTTTCTGAAACGATGATGTCATGCCCCCCGCCGCTCTACCTGTAACCTGAGACACACACACACACACACACACACACACAGAGACACAGACCGCTGCAGCAGCTGCAGACTGACAGTCTATGGACGTAACAACAACAACGGCCGACTAACGTCGCGTCGCTCAGACGGCGCTGCGGCTGAATCGCGCCTGTTTAATCATCATTGATCGTAATATTTACTCTGACACGACTCCCTGTCAACATTTAATCCATGTTTGAGTTTGAATACAGCTGGGGACTTCTTCTATTGAATTACAGCGGGGACCCGTCTTCTTCAGCTGTCTTAAGTGTTTATGTGTGGCAGGCAGCGCTGCAGCGCCACACACACGCCTGCAGTATGTAGGTACTACAGCGTTTTGGGTCATTTCAGGTGATCCGTGTGGACGCAGGTATTTCTGAAAACGATGCCGTGTTTACGGAGAGAAACCAAATGCATCATCTTTAACCGGAAACACACTCCCACCCCTGTCCCAAAAATCCTCTGTGCCGACGGCTCTGAACTAGAGTTCGTCTCCAGTTACAAATACCTTGGCCTCTGGTTGGATTCATCACTCTCCTTCACCACCCACATCAAACACCTTCAGTCTAAAGTCAAAGCTCGTCTGAGCTTCCTTTACCGGAACAAGGCCTCCTTCACCCGTGCAGCCAAACATACACTCGTCAAAATGACCATCCTGCCCATCTTCGATTACGGTGACTCCATATACAGAATTGCACCTCACTCCACTCTCAGCAAACTGGACCCACTCCACCACTCCGCCATCCGTTTTGCCACTGGGGCTCCATTCACCACTCACCACTGCAACCTCTATAACCTGGTAGACTGGACTTCCCTCCACACCAGACGGCTCCATCACTGGTTTCTGCTCATCTACAAAACCATTCTCGGCATCACACCTCTCTACCTCTCTTCCCTTCTGCACCTCTCTCACCCTGCCCGCAATCTAAGGTCCAGTGCATTCATCATCAACCTCTCCATCCCCAAAGTCTGCACCGTCTTTGGACGCAGTGCCTTCCGGTTCGCTGCAGCCTTTGACTGGAACACCTTACAAAACACCCTTAAACTTTCTGTCCTCACGTCTCTCTCTGTTTTCAAACAAAATTTACTACAAATCACAGTCAACTCCTGCACTTGCTGACAGGCTTCTTGTCATGCCCCATTGATTAATTACATTGTATTGTATTGTATTTTATTGATTATATTGATATATTGTATGTACTGTATTGTATAGAATTTTTCTGTGTAATTTATTAACCTTGTTTCACTTTTAGCACTCCCCTCCCCCTTCCCCCTCAGGCTGCACTTGAAAATAAGAATTTTGTTCTTAATTTGCTTGCCTGGTTAAATAAAGGTTAAAAAAAAAAAAAAAAAAAGATTTTTTTCAAAACGATTAAAGGGGACCTATTATGCTTTTCCAGCTTTTCAGACTTTTATATATGTTTAAAATGTTGGATAATGGTTCTAGAGGCCGTGGAAGTGTCATATCCTGAGGTTAATGCATTTGGAGGTAAACCCTGCTAGATAATTGGGATTTCTCTGCACACCTGTTACACTCGGTTGCGCTGAGTTTTTTTTGACATGAGCTCGCATCTACGTCATGGCGTGCCGGACTCCCCTACATGGTCATGCCGAGGTCTCTGCTCCAGCCGGCCCCGCCTCCTCCCATGCTGCTCTGTTGTGGCTGGTGTCACAGCGGAGAGCGGAGCGGACTACTTCCTGCTTTTTCCCTGCATGTTTTAGCGCTGTAGCGTCACTTTACTTTAAGTTTTATTTAGAAGTTTACGCCGACGTTTCATGTAAGTGAAGCTGTACCTGTGTGAGAAGCGACGTACCGCCGGGGCGACGTTGTTCGCCGGACCGACGTAACGCTGGACCGCCGGAGCGCCGGAGCACCGGAGCTCCGGAGCTGCAGCGGCTCCTCACACAGGCAGAGCCCGTCTGCAGGCCTCCTTGGCCGGGCAGGCGTCCGTGCTCATCGCGGTAGAGAAAACCATCGCTAATAAACATACCCGCAGGTTTTTTAGACGTTTACCGCCGTGTGGTTAGTCTATTTAGCAGAATGTTGGTCTCATTGATGAAATCTTGTGGCAGTTGAATTAGTTTGAATGAAAAGTGAAGCTGTGAGAAGGAGGAGGAGAGGAGCAGTGCTGCTGTAGTCTATGTGCACAAATCACCTCATTTACATCAATAAATAACTGTTTTACAATGAACTGACCAGTCTGCATATATTTTTAATTTATTTTATATATTTATTTTTGCATTTTTATATTACATGTTACATGGTTACAGTAGCCTACATGGCAAAGACTACTCCATACCATCTTTGGTTAGGGTGAGACTAGGTCATGGGCACATTTCATTACACAATGTAGACTGGTCAGATGCAGACTGGAGATCTGGCAATTTGCCTACTGCAGATTTAGCTTTTGTTTGCATACTACATTTTGGCCAAATCAGTATAGGTACTAGTAGTAGACATCGTCATGGTAACGCAATGCTGAGGGAGTGGTTCATTTGCATTTAAAGGGAGGGGCCACTGAAACAGACCGTTTTGCAGAGCCCTGTTTTTGACAATGCTGTGATGTTTGATCTTTGGGGTATTTTGACCGAAGCACGTCACAGACATGTCTTTAAGACACCCAGGAACTATTTTAGTTGGTGCAAAAAGGAGCATAATAGGTCCCCTTTAAGAAAAAGATCGGATTCGGTGAAGCCGCGTATTCGTCTGGACGGGGCCTTAGATTTTGGCCTATTGTATATTTTGGTATGGTGTCTAGTTTTAGATTTGATGATCCAGCTACAAATTTAAAGGAGCTACAGAAACATGAACCCACCTGATCAGTATCAGTGCTGACACTGACCTGATGAAGCTGGCCAGGTGTTGGACACTTTGTCAGTGTCAAACAAAGTTCTATGTTCCCTCTGTAATTTATATTCATTCAGTGACAACCAACATTTGTGTTTGTAAACACAAACATGAGTCATATTTGACATGAGTGACATCAAATGTTCTTATTTTTGAGGAAGTTATTAAAGTGTAGTTTGTTATGTCTTGTATCTGTTAGGTGCTCAGATCAGACTGGCTGGATCTGGATCTACTCGCTGCTCTGGAAGAGTTGAAATCTATCACAACACCTGGGGAACAGTCTGTGATGACAACTGGGACTTAAATGTTGCCATGGTGGTGTGCAGAGAGTTGGGCTGTGGTCCAGCACTGAGTGTAACAAAATCAGCCCATTTTGGTGAAGGAACTGGGAAAATCTGGCTCGATGATGTGGCCTGTACAGGAAGTGAAATGTCTCTAAGTGAGTGTCTGCACAGAGGATTTGGGACACATGACTGTGGACATCATGAGGACGCTGGTGTTGTCTGTTCAGGTGAGGGAAATAATTTACTGTATTTGGAACCATAGGAGGGTAAAACTAAATCTCTAAGTAATCCAATAAATAGATATCTAGATGAGTGTCAGTGCAGTAGATTTTGGCCTATTTCAAATAAATGTATATCTTGTTGCAGCGGGCGTGCTCTACCAAGTGAGATATACGACACTCGCAGCTCAGCTTTTTAAATCGGAGCTTCGATTGAGCATTTCAGTGACGTGAACAGCCGTTCATTAATGCCGCCGCTACTTCAGAGTCGGGGCAGACACAGTAACAGCCACTTGTTCCCGTTACCATACCGACGAGCAAACGTGTCCTCTTTAGTTTATCATCCCCCATCGTTCATGTAGCAGTCACTTTACCTTGGACCACATGGGAAAGTGGGTAAAAATGTCCCTAACCATATGTAATTGATGTGGTGGCCTTTTTTTGTTTTGTTTTGGGTTTTTTTTTTGCATTTGTGTTTATTGTGAAGTCGGTCTTAAATTTCATTTGAAGTGGCATTAAAAAAGTCTTAAAAACTCTTGAACTTAACTTGTCTTAAGCTGTAGGAACCCTGGTATCAGTGCTGGCACTGACCTGATGAAGCTGGTCAGGTGTTGGACATGAAATAACAGATCCACATCATTTCTTTGTCAGTGTCAAACAAAGTTCTGTGTTCCCTCTGTAATTTAGGGCGTTTTCACACCTGAAAGTCCGAACCAAGGTCTGTGTTCTGTTACATTGTAATACATTTGGTCCAGTTGGTTAAGACTTCACACTGCAAATGGAATAACAGACTTTACAAGACAAACCTACTGGATGCATCATGTCCCTTTGTTTTGTTTACGCTGCGTTGTTCGGCCGGCTGGCTTACGTTACTTCCTGTTTACAGAAAATGAATCGAGCGAACCACCTTTTTCCCATTGTAATACTATTTCAGCTCCTTTTGTCATATAGAACATGTCTGATTTTGTTTTGCTGAGTCAGCTGGTTAGCGTGACATAACTTCCTGTACCGTAAATCGAGAGCAGAAGAAGAAAGAAACTTCCTGTCATTGATACGAAGGTCCAAATCATAGAAAAAGTTTGTAATTTAAAGAAATTTCCTTGAGATAACTATGACCTGGACAAATGAGAATATTTACAGGCTCATAGAAAAAATAGTTTTCACACTGAAAAAGGTACGAAACTTAGTTTGTTTGGTCCGGACCGGGACCAAAATTTGGTCCTTTGGTGCGGCACCTTTCACATCGGAATTCAGGTTCAGATCAAACTGAAAAGTCTGAAAGTCCGGACCAAACGAGTTATTAAAGTATAGTTTGTTATGTCTTGTATCTGTTAGGTGCTCAGATCAGACTGGCTGGATCTGGATCTACTCGGTGCTCTGGAAGAGTTGAAATCTATCACAACTACATCTGGGGAACAGTCTGTGATTACAACTGGGACTTAAAAGATGCCATGGTGGCGTGCAGTGAGTTGGGCTGTGGTCCAGCACTGAGTGTAACAAATTCAGCCGATTTTGGTGAAGGAACTGGGCAAATCTGGCTTGATGACATTGCCTGTTCAGGAAGTGAAGAGTCTGTAAGTGAGTGTCGGCACAGAGGATTTGGGAAACATTACTGTGGACATCATGACGACGCTGGTGTCATCTGTTCAGGTGAGAGAAATATTAACTCATTTACTGTATTTGGAACCATAGGAGGGTAAAACTCAATCTGTATGTTATCCAATAAATAAAGATCTAGAGGTCTAAACCAAATAATAATGAACCACTTTAGCACCTCAGTCAGAATAAACACGCAGAGATGTAGATCATGGTAACAATGAAATGCAATGTTGTCTAGTTGAGTTCTGGTTGGGCTGGCCATATGCAATTTTAGTCATTCTGTCCTGGATAGTTACTCAGGGGGTTCAATCTCACCATATCAAACTTAAAAGGTTATGGGGCCCCCCCGGTTACATGCTGTCATTCCGACATCCCACCATTTAGACCTAACACCATTCCGACATACCGCTATTCCGACAAGGCTTTCAATATGAGGAAATGTGCATTACTCAACAGGTGACTCCCTTCTTTGCTGATAGAGGAATACCCTGCTGCCCACATGGTTGTGTGTACTTACACAGCAGAGCGTAGACAGGGGCCCAATTCCAATCCGCCCCCAAGCCCTGAACCCTCACTGACTAAAGTGACGTCAGCTCTAAGTGACAAAGTGTGAGAGTCTGTGAGGGTCCAGATGTTGTAAACATGAATGGAACAGCACTTACCCACTCTCACGACACGTTACCTTGACAACAACATGTTGTTGACTCTGGTCTTGGACCGATAATTTACCGTACTTTCAATACGCACAACGTGTGTGAGGGGGACGGACTCAAAACGAAATGTTCCTGGATCAGATATGATCAAATCATCATCAATCACAAACTGCACGTTAATACTGACAGTAAACTTCTTCTTTTTTTTTCTTTCTTTCTTTCTTTTTTCTGGTTGTTGCTCCTGTCCATTAACAATAAAGAGAGCGGCGGAGCTCTCTCTGACCACGCGTGTTAATTTACTTTTTTTTTTTTTTTAACACTTGCGTTCCGACGGCATCTCATGTGTTTGACTTCACAACGCTATGAACTGTGGATAATTCCCCCACCCAAAGTCAGCATCGGTGCGGACTTACGGTAAGGGGGCAGTAAGGGCTCATTCACTGACTCACTGACTTGATGATCTGACAATGGAACAGCCCTCACACACTCACGGACTTCCCGTGAACGCGCCTCTAAGTCAGTGAGTCCGTGAGGGGTCGGATTGGAATTGGGCCAGGGACTAGTCTGCCTGTCTAGCCTCTACCTGGTCTTTTTACTAAACTTAACCAACTCCTTTCTTCATTGCCTAAGCCCAACCAGTGCAAAATCTTTTTTGGGAAAAAATACGCTATTAAAGGAATTGTCAGAAAGGCAGGATGTTTAAAAAAAAAATAATAAAAAAAAAATAATAATAAATACCATCATTCCAAACATAGGAGGCAAAAATTGTCGGAATGATGGGATGTTTGATAGAAAATGAAGTGTTGCCATTTAGACAATTAGAGCCCTATGTCGGACTGGTGGGATGTCACAATGGCGGTTGTCCCCTGGGGCACCCCAGGGCAATTAAAGCAGAAGTAAGTGGTCCGGTCGTTTTCGCTAATGCTGCGTTCCAGGCAGGCTTTTGAAATCGTAAATTACAGCTTCAAGTCACAACTTACGACTTTGTAGCGTTTCAGGCAACCCACTCGTGTTTTCCGACCTGTTTTACCGGTGAAAGTCACTATAACGGCCACTCGTAACTTCCGACTGGTGAACTCGTACCAGATCGAACTGGTACCACTTCACGGTCGGAAAAATACGAGTTTCCTTGAACGCACCATAACAGTCCTCGTCGCTACGTCGCCACATTCATGGCGTCCCTTGGCTGCACACACAGCCCTGCATGCCGTTCTCTCTCCTCATTGGATAAAAACTGTAGGATACGATAAATGTTTTCTCCTCGGCTTACAGCAGAGCAGAGGGACTGAGAGACCCGTGTTTCAGTCTAAACACTCTATGTAAGTGATTGCTGTCGGAAGATATAACTATTTAAGACTTATATTAACACAAATATATCACTTACTTCTGCTTTAACTAATTAAGATTTTGTTCCTACTGCAGATTATGATATGGAATTGATATTGTTAGTGTTACACTGCCCCAAATTGTCGAAAAAGGTGATGCAATGAAATGCCACCCTAGCCATTAGTGATTTGTCTTTTGAATTGAAAAATTAAATGTTTTCAATGTACCATATAGGCTATGTCTTTTCTTTTTGTTTTATATGCAGTGCCCATGCAGCCCACCATCTCCCTGACATCTCCTGATGGAGGGCTGGTCTGGAGTCCTGAAGCTGCACAGGTCACAAAGGGTTACAGCTTCATCATCACCTGCTCTATTTCCTCCCACTATACTGGGGGCGTTTTCTATCTCATCTTCTCTGGTTCCAAGAACACTGTCACCAAGTCTGCAGTCAACCACTCAGCCTCCTTTGAGTTCCCTGCAGCTGAGTATGAACACCAGGGCAACTACAGCTGTGTGTATGAAGTCACACTGTCCTCAAGGACATTCAGATCTACAGAGACAACACCAATAAACATTGTTATCAAGTGTAAGTAGAATAAGTAAATCATTTTTACATTTTACCAATAAGTTGAGTAACAATTATTTGACAATGGCACTATTTGCTAGTATTCCTCATGTAGCATGCATAATCATAGGGTCTGATCTACTAAGATCCCAGATAAGGGGCACTAAATTGCGTGCTCCTGGTAAAATGTGTTTGGTTAGCGCACGAAAAACAGGTGATCTACTCAGAGTAACCCGCTAAATGACAGCACATGCAAACTGCAGTATTGGGACACTCAGGCCACACTGACCAGAGGGATCAAAGACGGGGTGAAGGCAGAGGTGACGTCTCTCAGTCCCGGAGCTGAGCAGCCACATAGTAGTACACCCGATTAGTAGATCAGCTTGCACATTTTTTTGCGGGTGACATCAAGTTTGCACGTTTTTATACAAGAAAGCCTTTAGTCAGGCCCATAGATAACATATTTATCAGACAGGGGTTTCAGTTCTTTTTTTAATTTCTATTTTCCCATAATGTTCTTATACAAAGACAACACAAAGGAAAAAATGAGCACCAGGAGCACATGAGAGTGGGCAGAAACAGAAACCAACTATTTCCATTGCAGTTAGTTACTAGGTGAGTGGGAATGTCACTGTGTTCCGGTGAAGAGCTGTGAAAGCACAATGAAATGTCAAAAGCAGAAGTACTTGATGGATAAATGGCTCTTGTGACTTTAATAATAGTAGATAATTATCACTGCATAGCATAAGCAATTCACACTTGGCACAATCTGCTCTCATTTGTTCATAAAAGACCTTTAAAGGGGGCAGTATTATTATTATTAGCGAAAATCAAATATTGCTCTATATACGTATTTACCGAAGTCTAATCACAACCGCACACAAATGAAAGCTGTCTCGTAGCTCAGAATAAGTTGTTTATGTTTACATTAAATACATAGGTGGTAGGTGCACCCACCGGAGGCTACTGTATCATGTTGCATCGCCATCTTTGAATATGTTACGCAAAAGCGGACAAACCCAATCAAACGCACTATTGAGTGTCTGTGCTTGTGCCCATGGAGAATGATCGATGTAGTTTTTGTTTTTTTCTGTTACAAAACACTAGTTAGCATTAGCAGCTAGGCTAAGTGCAGCCAGACAGCAGAGGCTCCTCTGACCGCTGTGGAGCTGCAGCTCAACCGGCAGGAGAGAGCGACCCACGTCTTTTTTTCTTTTTTTAGCAGTGCCGTTGTTAACAGCTGATCATACCGTATCTATGTCGGAGTACGTTGTCCTCTGATCTTCCTTAATGGGACCGCACTGCGTAACTGGCACATCCCTTAAGTCCTCCTGTGTAACTTTTTGCTGTGACATATGACTGAAGGTCACGTGTGTTAAAAAAAAATGAGAATGATTAAAAAAAAAAAAAAATTTAAACAGCAGTAATTGGTCAAAGGTATTGTTAGCAGTTAGTTTGCGAACGTGTTTGTCCTCAGCGGCCATCGTCAGGGGTGAGCGAGTGAGCGCTGCAATCTAGAATCTTAACGCTGGATGGCACACTTTAGCCCCAATAATACATACTGAGGCTTTAAGGGACAACGAGGAGTTTCTATTTGGTTATAAAAAAGTCTCACGTTAATGTGGATGAATCTCCGCTACCCACACTTGTTAATGGACCCATTTTCGATAAATATATCGTTTTGTCTCTATCGTTATTTTGTTATTATTAG
This sequence comes from Trachurus japonicus, assembly GCF_045865225.1. Classification (NCBI taxonomy): domain Eukaryota; kingdom Metazoa; phylum Chordata; class Actinopteri; order Carangiformes; family Carangidae; genus Trachurus; species Trachurus japonicus. The sequence goes on along the minus strand of NC_140914.1, from coordinate 26,277,952 downwards.
TGGTGGCGGAAATGCTGGTCAGGCCGACCAGCGTTTCCTTACTTTCGGTTTCGTGGCGAGTCATGAGAATAATGCAGCCGAATCGCCGTTTATGGTCGGAACTACGACGGTATGTGAACCTCTGACTTTAATTATTGATGAATGAAAAGATGAGTCCGTCTTGCGCCGGTCAAAGAATTTTACGGTGTGCGCGGAGGCTCATAAATGTAGTGTGAAAACGCTTTGCTTTTCCAAAACTCCTCGTTGTCCCTTTAAATGTTCAAATGAAGTGACATCACTAGTAGTAGGGCTGCACGATTAATCTTGAAAGCAAAACCTGGACAATTAATTAGAACACTTTATAAACATAATGGTATGAGCGAAATACATAAATGGCTGAGCTTTGTTCTTTCATATTCTGTAACAAAGTAAGTTTTCTTGTCAATGAGTGTGCTACTACAATAAAACAATGTGACACAAAATACAAAAACAACATACCTGGGATTTTAATCTATCTATATAGGCCACATCCAATCATATTTTGAAGATATTTTCCCATTATTCACAACAGGGACTCGGTTTCCATTTCAAAATACTGCTTTTCAGAAACCTAGTCAGTATGTAAGACATATTGCAATGGGAGAAAAATACCAAAACAGACTGCAGTGCATCTAAAAAAAAAAATCTATCAAAGAGATGGACAATCCCTTTGATACCACAGACAAATAGCGAATCATTTAACAGCTGTGTGGTTGGGTTGCATCGTCATCGTTTATTGATAAGCCTAAACAGAACAGAACAGCTGTTGTGAGAACTGGCTGAAGCAAAGAACATAAAAAAGGATACGTAGCTCGTCGGTATGGTGACGGTAACAGGTGGTTACTGTGTGTCTGCCCCCAACTCTGAAGCAGTGGCGGCATTAATGACACACTTTTGCAGCTGTTGTGCTGTGGTGGAAATACAGTACGTGACCAACTGTTTCACTGTTTCTTGGCCAATCATTTGCTGCACGCCCAGCCATCTCTCTGTGCAGTCAGGCAAGGCAAGGCAAGGCAATTTTATTTGTATAGCCTGTTTTTACAAACAGTTTGTCTCAAAGGGCTTTACATGTCATCACAACAACATCCTCTGCCCTTAGACCTAAGGCGATAATTAACTCTCTTAAAACTTCAACGGCCAAGGATATATACAGGATGGATTCAGCAATGCTCAAATCTTTAAAAGACCATCTAGCCTGTCCTATCTCACAAATTGTAAATTTATCAATATTGCAGGGAGTATTTCCAAACACCTGGAAGACTGCAATTGTCTCTCCTATCTTTAAATCAGGTGACCCTCAGAACATCAGCAATTATCGCCCAATTAGCATCCTACCTGTAGCATCCAAGGTTGCTGAAAAGTGGATATCTGAGCAGCTTGTCTCCTTCTTGAACAACAGTCAATTTAATCTTCATCCTATGCAGTTCGGTTTTAGGGCAAACTACTCCACTGAAACAGCTAACTGCCTTTTCATAGACAAGGTCCGAGCTATGGTTGACAAAGGAGGTGTTGTTGGGGCAGTGTTTTAATTCTTCAATTTTTCCCCATTAGCACTTAGGTGGTTTGAATCTTACCTGACTGGTAGATGTCAACATGTTGTTGTTAACAACCAACTCTCTCCAGCTCTTGAGTTGTACACTGGAGTACCACAAGGGTCAATCCTCGGTCCACTACTGTTTTCTTTATATATTAATGACCTGCCATCAGTCTGTCCTGATGTGGAAACCTTGTTATATGCGGACGACACTGTAATGTATGTGCATGCTAAAACAAAGCAGTTGGCAGCTGCTAAACTTACATCAGCGTTAGAGCAGATCTCGAAGTGGTTAAACTGCTCCTGCCTCCAACTTAATCTAAATAAAACAGTGGGAATGTTCTTTACTAAAAGGCAGTGCAACATTGTGCCGAACATAACTATATCTGGTCATAATATTGATATTGTGTCAGAGGTAAAGTATCTGGGAATCACTATTGATTCCAATTTAACGTTCAAAACACATATAAAAAAAGTGAGTCAAAGAATTAGGTTTAGTTTAGCAAATTTTAAATATATCCGAAATACCATGACCTTTAATGCTGCCAAATTATATGTGAATGCCATGATCATGTCGCTATAACATACTGCCTCACAAGCTGGGGACAAACCAACAGCTCAACACTGAAGCCTTTGGAAACGCTGTACAAGCAAACCCTTAAAGTTTTGGACCAGAAACCGAACAGCTCACATCATTGCACCATCTTACACAAACATAAACTTCTGAGCTGGGAGGATATCATAAAATATAGGAACATCTGTCTGGTCTTTAAAATCCTGCATGGTTTAGCTCCTCCACCATTGAACTCATTCATAAACCAACGCAGTAACACTAGTCAGATCACTAGAAGCGCCACTCGTGATGACTTAACAGTCCCATTCAGGAAAAGTACATTTGGCCAGCTATCATTTTCTGTTAAAGCATTACAAAATTGGAACTCACTTCCAGGGGTGGAAAGTAACGAGTTACATTTACTCAAGTTACTGTAATTAAGTAGCTTTTTTGTGTACATGTACTTTTTTGAGTAATTTTTAAAATCAGTACTTTTACTTTTACTTGACTACATATTGTTGGAAGAAATTTACTTAGTTACATTTTAAATAGCTTCCGTTACAAAGTAAAAAATAACTTGCGTCTGTGTGGGTTGTCAAAAGTAGCCTACGCCGCTGCCGCCTCTCTCTCTCTCGCTCTCTCTCTCTCTCTCTCTGTCCCTTCACAGACGCCTAACCCAGCAGCAGGTACACACCTCTCCTCCCCTCACTGCTACGTGAGTTTGTGCATAACAGGGCTCGTCGCTATGTTGTCATCTTAATATTAGCCATTAGCCACAGCTAGCGGTTAAAAGCTGACGTTAATGATTGAAGACAACATTATCAGGCATGTCCATCTATTCGGCTACGTTTACGGTGACCAAACGTCCTCTTTTACCCGGACATGTCCACTTCTCACGTCCTGTCCGAGGCGTCCGGGCTTTTTTTTTTTTAATGAACTCATGAACATGTCCGGCTGTTTTCGGTAACGGGACCGCTGACCCTGCCAGACACACCGGGGCTGAAGGCCGGACCGGTGGTCCGTTGAGTTAAATGTAGGAGCCCAGTCAGATCCATGGCCATGCTCAGAGGAACAGACATGCTTCAGAGCAGTTACAGTAAAGTGGCAAGTGAGAGAGAGAGAGAGAGAGAGAGAGAGAGAGAAAACAGTAAAATACCCCCCCCCCCCTTCCTTGAGAGCAGACAGGAAAGACAGTAAAAAAAAAAAAAACAGGTGTGTGACTGAAAGAGGGAGAGAGAGATTTTTCTTTTCTTTTTTTATCCATATTGAGTATCGAATATTTTCCTTAATATCGATATTGAGTTGAAAATTTTAGTATCATGATCATGATCGTGACAGCCTTAGTGCCAGTAAATGTAACTGTCCATCTGATTGGCTCTGGACAACTGCAGTGTCAGAAGGTCAGAATCAAGTTGGTGCCACAGGAGCTAAAAGATGATGTAGACCAGTGTATCGATGGAGAAGGGACAAGTTTGAAACACAGAGACATGCACGGAGAATGTTAGGCCAATCTCTGGCCATTATTGTACTGATGCCTACCTGTTCTATCCTTTCCCTATTGATTCTTTTTAATCATTGTGTTGTAATATATTGTTGTTGTTGTTTTTTTAGGATGCCCATTGTCATCTGGCCGGGGACTACAGCAGGATATTAGCCATGCTGGCTAAAGCTGCCCTTTTTACTGTATTTAATGCAGTTGATTAATTGGGACTGTCCACGTACAATAAAACAATAAAGTAAAGTAAAGTAAAGTAGACCCTCACATCGACTGAGGAAAAACAGGTTAACAGTGTGCGTGAATCATCGCACATGTCATTTGTGGGTTTTGGGAGGATCAAAGTCACTATTACATATACATACATTTTTGGTGTTCAGGGCACTGCAATTATTATCATTATGATTATTTGACTAAAGTAAAACTGCACAAAAATGCAGTTTTAGTACAGTGACTCACTCTAGACTAACAGAACATGACATGTGACAATTAGTCATGTCTTCAGTGATGAAATCTTTAATGTTTCTCTTCTAGTGCCTTGGATGCTGTTGGTCTCCTCAGTAACTGCTGGGATGGTGCTGCTCCTGCTTGTCTTGTCGGTGGTTTGTCTGGTGCGCAGGAAAAGAAAACAAGACAATGAGCTACCTCATGTTTTCTTTTTCCGTCAAGGTTGGTGCTCACCAGGACACACACAGTTTACAACATTTAAATATACACTTTAATAAAAGTGCTTATGTATTCACATTTCCTATGATGCTTTGCATTTCAGTGGCTGAAAACGAATATGTAGATGATGATGAAGACAATGACTATGAGAATGTTGATCAAGAGAACAATGATTTCGAGGACGCTGCCAAAAATAACATTGTGCCCACAGTAGTGTGTTTCAGTGTGGATGACCCCAGAGTGGATGATGAAGAAGAAACCAGTGATGATGAAAATGATTACATAAATGTAACTCCATCCATGTACATTAATGTATAAGATGAGAACATTTAGCAGAACTTTTAGATGTCTACTATTCAAGTGACAACTGCCAGCTGGCTCAGTTACATAGCCTATTGAATGATGCTATAGAAATAAATGCCTTACCTTTGATTATTTAATACTGCATCATATTAACAGATTACCATTTCAGTAGGTACACAGTATACATTACATGATGTGGTTAGTTTTGGTTCTTGAACCATGTCTCAAGTACTGTCTGTTTTGTCCCCAGTCTTAAAATGTAGATCATACTGTAGTATCAAACATATCATGCATTCCTCGATTAATTTGTTCTCAAGTCCTATCATCAGTTTTCCTCTCAAAGACCAAATTTGAAAATAAGAAAACAACCACTTAAACATTTGGCAAATTGGCCATTGCCATAATCGCTATAGTCATAGCAGTAGGTCCGTTACCTTTATTTGTCGGTGTAAGCTATTTTTAGAACGGAGGAGCGGAGCGTCAGGCTGCTCAGAGCTACGCTACGCAGGCTAATGAGATTTCTTGGTTTCCCTCATCAAACTCATCAAATACACAATCCAACAACTCCAAAACGCTCTGGTGGACAAGCTGTGACCTGCACATTCACCACGCTATGAGATAATAACGGAACGTTACAAGATGGAGCTGTTTTCGAGGTAAATACAGAGACTTCTTGCTGAAAAACTGTTCCTGAAGGCAACGCGCATCAGCAGTTTTGCATGAATTTATCTCTAAAACAACTCTGTCTCGTAACGTTCTGTTATTATCTCATAGTGTGGTGAATGTGCAGGTCACAACTTGTGACTGTTTTGGAGTTTCTGGATTGTGTATTTGATGAGTTTGATGTGGAAAACCAAGAAATCCCATGAGACTCCGTAGCATAGCTCTGATAAGCATGTGGCTGCGCTCCACCGTTCTACATAATAATAGCTTACACCGACAAAAAAAGGTAACGAACCTAGGAGGAAATCATCATTTTAACTAAGGTTGCACTATTTAAGGATACTCATGTGGACCAACCTACCGTATGTGGTTGGTTTAGACATTTCCCTTGCTTTGTTCTTGTCAAACAAACTGATAATATAATATTGATTGTTCATTAGCCGAGCACCTCCAGCCTTTTTTCTTCTTTTGGGTGTGCGCACTCTTCTTTCTTCTATGTTATAAGTCTAACAATCACCAGCCAGGGTACAGGAAGTGTATGGAAATGGAGAGTGAAAACCAATGCTGATGAATGAGATGATTGTGGGGAGCATACATCAGTCCGACTGCCCAAAAGTCCGACGGCTCATTTCTCCGACTACTTATTCTACAGTGTTAAGGTTAGGTTTAGGGTAAGGTTAAGGGTTAGGGCTACTTAAGTCGGAGAAGTGGGAGGTCGGACTAATGGACGCAAAAATAAAGAAATGTATGGTCGGAGAAATGGGTAGTCGGACAGACGCCATGCGCCCGATGATTGTTCCATACGGAGGCAAAAAAGCTGGAAGTCTGCACCCAGAAAACCTAAGAAATGATGGTTCAAGAGTTTGGGTTTGTCATGGTCTGTGTCCTTGTATCTTGTCTTGGTGTCTCTTTCTATGTGGTTGAGTTATATCCTGTTTTACTTTGTGTTCTCCCGCCTGTTTGATTACCTCATGTGTCTCACCTGTGTCTGATTGCACCACCTGTGTCTCGTTTCCTCGTGTATATAACCTCTGTTTCCCTCTGGCTCTTGTCGGTTTATTGTCATCGTTGTTGTTCCATGTGATGTTCCCTGTTCTTAGTTAGTTCTTGGTTTTCACTCTCATGTTGTACTTATTTTCTTTTGTACTTTGATCATAAACCTGTCCAGGACTTAGGCCTGTTGACCTTTTAGTTGCTACTTTGTGTTTTTTATCTTTCCTTTGGACTTTGGCCCCCCGTGTTGTGTTTTACCTAATAAATAGTTTTCAAGGCTGATGCTCACCCCATCGTTGTGACTTACAGATGATAGTGGCTAGGCTACTAGTTCCCATCCTGGACACACAGGGTGGCCAGGAAACCCAGTATAACGAGGTCCATGCCCGTGCATGCTACGTGGTGGAGCGTGCCATCGGGCTTCTCAAAGGCCGTTGGCGCTGCCTAGATGCCTCGGGGGGTAGGCTCCTCTACCACCCGCAAAAGGTCTGCAGGATAATCTGGGCCTGTGCCATCCTCCAATGTGGCAGTGAGGTGAGGGGTGCCATTGCCACCAGGTCTCCCTCCACCTCTCAATGTGGACCCGGACCCACAGCTCCCTCCCCGCCATAAGGGCTTTCAACAGGGACTTCGGGCACGAGCTGCAGCCATGCAGCATTTATAACCCCCCACCCCTGTTGTGACAAGTAACTACAGGTTGCCGTAGTGACGTCACGACGTGGCGTATACATGGCGACGTTGTTTGTACATGCCTGTGTTACGTTAAAGTCAGTCAAAGTCAGTGAATAAACCAGCTCATTATCAGCACAACGGTTTGGTTCCTCCTTTTATTAACATCAATACATGACAACCCCCACCTATTAGACCACTGAATATGTGTGTGTAAATAAATCAATAGAAAACACAACATTGAAATTGTTGTCCCTCTATGCAACTTCAACAAATATTACACACCTCCTGCATTGTGACAAAAGATTCAAGAAAAAGGTTTATTCATTTCTTTTATTTAAAAACTCTGTGAGGCCTGTCACAGCAGCAGTTAGGGCCACAATGGCAGTGTGAATTTGCTGTCCTGGTGCTGGTTCATGTTCTGCCGCTCTTGGACCACAGCACCGACTGCTGCCACAGTGTTCCTCTGGGCCTCCAGCGCCTCCCTCTGCACATCCAGCACCGCATCCGCCTGGGGGCCGCCACACTTTGGCGGTGGGTGATGAGGCGTTTTTTTCGTCTTTTTCTTCTCTGTGAAAATAGTGACAGTGTTGACATTATTTCAATACAGATTATGTTATATGACAGAGTAGGTTATGGCATAGGGCCTGTTAAAGATTGAAACTCACTTTTAAATCGGTCCACTTCTTCCTCACCTCACTCTCTGTTCATGCCGTGGCACCTGCTGCGTTCACAGCCCTTGTTACCTCCTGCCACTCAGAGGATTTCCTCTTGTTGGTGAGGCCAGGGCTGTGGCTGATTAAATGAGATTGATTATTTTTTCTGGCGAAAAAACTGTTTGGTCCAACGTGTTCATCTCTGTAAGTCTCCACGTATTATGTTTTCCTTTTTTTTTTAGACAAATGACTCACACGACTATGATCAAAACAGAATTGATGCAAATACCTGCCGAAAAGGACTTCCTTCCTTGCCTGCACCTCACCAACAAGCACATTAATCTCCGTTTTGGAGAAATTACGTTTCTTCCCAAACTTCTCTGCCATTACGTCCTCTTCCACTGGTCACTCCACAAATTCCCAGACAGCACATGGCTAATTTATATGCATGTGCTTGATTTGCATTGACCATATAAGGTTGTGTCTGGGCATGTAAAGGGTGGGGGATGAGGCGTGTTCTCATCCACACTTTTCTCAGGTCCAGTGTGATTTATCAAGGGGAATACTGTGCAGCCGTGTGTACGCGGAGTTTGATAGATCTGAAAAGAGCGTATATTTTTTGGTCGTACGCGCATTTTTCCTTTCCATCGTACGTGAAAATTTAAGAGGACTTTTACACGCTGTTTGATAAATGAGGCCCCTGGTCTCCAGTTCCAGCTTTTCCTAATGCCCAGCTATCCTGAACCTTTACTGACCACACAGGTCAACACATTACCTGTTCCAAGCTGTTGGTGACCTTGGGAAACTTAGACTATGTTTACACGTGTCTGGCTATTTTCATAAACAGACATTTCACCCTCTCCATTTACAAAAATAACTGCGTGCACACCAGTCCGTTTTCAGAAAAGTTTTTATTTACACTAACCCTTGTATATATGCCGTCAAGAGCATATCCACAGGTTTTTAGAGGTTTACCACCGACTGGTTAAATTATTTTGAGGAGATAAATGTTGGTCTCATTGATGAAATCTAACAATTGTGGCAGTAGCATTAGTTTGTTTGAATGAAAAGTGAAGCTTCAATGTGTGTATTGGACAGAAGAGCAGCGCCTCGGGGCTCTGTATGTACAGAAATCACCACATTTACATCAATAAATAAATGTTTTACAATAACCCGATCAGTCTGCATTAAATTTTATTTTATTAAGTTGTATAAAATGGTTAGGGTACACAGCAAAGATACTTCACTACTCTAAACCTTCTTTGGTTACGGTTAGATGTCAGGGTCTGACGTCGGCTACCCAAAACTCATTTTTTCTCAGTTTACATGCAACGTACAAACAGAGTTTTCCAAAATCTCCACTCTGGCCGGAGTTTTTTAGAAAGAATCGTTTTCAGGGGCCAATTCTCCATTTGCGTTTAAACGAAGGGTGCAAACGATGGTTAATGTCTTGTTTTTAAAAATAACCGCATACGTATTTGGGCCCTAATGTGTCCCTGGTTCCTGTAGCCAGACACCTGGCTGACTCCTGCTCCTCACTTTGTCAGTGAATTCCAGTTCAGCAAAAGACGGAAGGCTTTTTGAACTAACAACTTTTACTTTTATCTCAAATGATGAAAGATGGGCTCAAATGAGGAAGTAGACAGTCCCCTCCAAAAGTATTGGAACGGTGCCACTAATTCCTTTTACTATTGCTGTACATTGAAAACATTTGGATTTGACATCAAAAGGTGAATATGAGAAAAAATATCAGTATTTCAGCTTTTTCCAGCCAGGTGATTTACAACAAGGTATGTTAAATGTGTTTTTTGTTGTCCAGTTGTGTTCAATTGCATTGATTACTCAAACAATAAACAGCACAGAGTGTCTACTCAGTTTCAGCTTTCGGTTTGCCTGTGCTAACTGCATTTATAAACTAGTCACCTTTAAGACTACAAGTAAGGATTGTGCATCCATGGAATGAGCAACAGGGCAAAAATGAAAAAAAAAACAACAACATGTCATCATTGAAAGAAATCTCAATGCAGTGAGATATCGTAATGAGATTCTGGAGCCAGTGATGATCCCATGTCCAGGATCTGGGACCTAACTCCATCCTCCAAACAAGAATGAATACATCAATTAACTGGAAGAGGCTGTGATGAGAGCGTGGGAAAGAATCACAAGAGTTAAGAAACAAAAGTTTGGTGATGTTAGTGGGTCGCAGACTTAATGCAGTTTTTTTTTTTTTTACAAGCAAAGGATTTGCAACTAAATATTGAGTATTATTCTCTTTAATCTAATTCAAGTCTATCTGTAGGCTTTTGCTCACCTAAAAATCTGATGTTCCATTACAAACAAGGCTATTTTCTAAGTTGTTGATACAAATAAATGTATTAAATTAAATTAAAATCATATAAAATAGCTGAAAATAGAAGCTGAAATACTGATCTTGTCTCATTTTCATCTTTTGATGTCAGACAGATGTTTTTAGTAGCCTACTTAGAGAAATAGAAGTGAAAGAGAAAAGTGCTCCAGGAAATGAGAGTGTCTGTGCGTTGTAAGTAGCTCAGTTTTCCCTCCGCTGTTTGATGAATGATGCACAGCAGCTTTGTTCTTTGAACCATGACGAGCAGACAACAGAAAAGTCTACGCTTTTTGACAATTGGTGAGACAGATTATATATCTATCGTTTGATTCAGTTCAGTAAATGAAACAATGCAAATACACTGATCTGGGCCTTTTTTTTCTCTCTCGTATAGTGTTTTTTCTGTTTCCTTCATCTGTACCAGCTGGAGGTGAGTTCATTCTTTTGTGACATATGTCAAATCTTTGTAGTTTTGAGCAAAAATATTAAATAATAGTTTGTCTTGTGCCTGATAGGGGCTCGGATCAGACTGGCTGGATATGGATCTACCCCATGCTCTGGAAGAGTTGAAATCTATCACAACAACACCAGGGGAACAGTCTGTGATGACGGCTGGGACTTAAATGATGCCATGGTGGTGTGCAGAGAGTTGGACTGTGGTACAGCACACAGTGCCCCTAAATCAGCCCATTTTGGTGAAGGAACTGGGCAAATCTGGCTTGATGATGTGGCCTGTACAGGAAGTGAGAAGTCTCTAAGTGAGTGTCAGAACAACAGATTTGGGACACACAACTGTGGACATCATGAGGACGCTGGTGTCGTCTGTTCAGGTGAGATTGACACAGAGGTGTATTTTGACTCACTGGAGCTAATATTCTAATTAGAATTGGTTGTGAAGATGTCCAAACAGAATCGGAGTCGGAATAAACTGGCAGAATGAGCGGTAGCATATTCCTTTTCCCAAACCAATCAATCAAAAGTAAAACTGTATCATGTAAACAATGAAACTCAATGTTGTTTTTCCGAGCATGCTTCATCTCGACGTAAATGCATCGTGACGTTTCTTCATTAGCATTGTAATTTTCATTGTTTTGACACTTTTATTTGAGCATTTTTAAGCTTAAATAAGTGTCAAAACAATGAAAATTACAGTCATGACGTTTTGATCAAGCTGTGCAAGATGTCCCAACACGCCCCAAAATTAAAGGGATAGTTCACCCAAAATTGAAATTTCACTCATTATCTACTCACCCTCATGTCGACTAAGGGCTGGGAGAAGTTTCAGAGTTATCCGTGGCTTCTCTGAGTTACAGGGGGTTTCGGCGTAGCAGTGCATGTCCATATAACGGTTGTAAATGGATACCAACTGTCTTCGTAACAAAAAGACACAGCTGGTTTTGTAGCAGAAGCTTCTCGAAGCTCCTCTTCCCGGTTCGTCAAATTTGACGAACCAGGAAGAGGTTGGATGCTACAAACAGCATGGAGGTATTTGGATGTTTTTTGGTGTGTCTTTTTGTTACGAAGACAGTTGGTATCCATTTGCAACCGTTATGTGGACATGCACTGCTATGCCGAGACCCCCTGTAACTCAGAGAAGCCACGGATAACTCTGAAACTCCGCCCTTAGTCGACATGAGGGTGAGTAGATAATGAGTGAAATTTCAATTTTGGGTGAACTATCCCTTTAAAACCCAATCCAGTCGGCCCAAACCTGGCCAAAAAAAAAAAAGTAAAATGACAGAAGTCATTTGTATATCAGCATGTCTGGTCTGCACATGTCACACGACTGTAAAACATCTGCTCTGAATAAATGCAGTGGCACATGTTAATGCCACCAATTCTTGTCTTATCTTAAATGGACAGACATGTTGTGCTACTTTGATGCAACTAGCCTTGCAGCCTCATAAGGACAAAGCTGAATTAGATCCCAATAAATAAAGATCAAAGAGAGAGTACTGTAAACTATACATCCTTGTCATTTGTCTATTTGAGATGGTTTCATCTTTTCATTCAATACACAATTTTAGTTATTCTGGACAGTTACTCAGGAGGCTGTCTTACAACTACACTGAGCTCAAAAACCAAAGTACATCCATGTCTCTTGTTGTGTCTCAACCTAAATAATGTTTTATTTCTTCAGAGAGTCTCCCAAAGCCCAGAATCTCAATTTCTCCTGCTGGTGTGGTCACATGGGGTCAGAAAGTCAGCATCACTTGTTCCACTTCTGCTGAGTTTGTAGGTGGAACATTTATTCTGACAAAGTCTTCAGGCTCATTCAGAAATACCCAAACGTTAAGCATCAACTCTGCTGCATTCACTATCTACAATGTGGATTTTGACAATGAGGGATTGTACCAGTGTCAACATGAGAGAAACATTTTGGGTCAAACTTTCAGCTCCAAGCAATCTGATGAAGCCAGACTTACTGTTACTGGTAAGAAAATCAGTTACATTTTCCTGTGTTGTTCATTAAAGGGTAGAAAATCAATAAGTCAGAATCATTATGGCTCAGTTCAAACATAATAATGCTGTAATATTGTGCTGCTCTTTCAGTGACCGTTTCCAAGCCCAACATCTCCACAAAGCCTGCTGGTGTGGTTACCTGGGGTCAGGATGTTGGCATCACCTGTTCCATCTCAATCCGGCTTTTAGGTGGAACATTCACTCTGCAGCAGACACCAGGATCATTCAGAAAGACTCAAACATCAAGCTCCAACTCTGCCACCTTCAACATCCGTCAAGTGAACTTTGACAGAGAAGGATCGTACCAGTGTCAGTATCAGAAACAGAATTCAGGACGAGACTTCAGATCTCCTCAAAGTGACTCTGTCAGACTTTTAGTCACTGGTAAGAAAAGCAAATGAATCAGTATAATAAGTAAAAAGAAAGAAAGAAAACATAAAGGAGCACAGTAAAAAACTTAATCAGATTAATTGTAAACTGTACTTCACCCATAACAAGACCCGTGGATAGATGGATGGTTGGGAACAATGTCACCACGTCAACTTAAAAGGTTATGGGGCCACCCCAGAGCAATTAACTAATTAAGATTATTTTGTTTCATACTGGAGATATTGTTTGTGTTGATTGTCAAAAATGCCATCCTAGCCATTACTGTTTCTCTTTTACATTGAAAAATTATATCTGTCTTTTATTTTTATTTTAAACAGTGCCCCTGCAGCAGCCCACCATCTCCGTGACATCTCCTGATGGAGGGCTGGTCTGGAGTCCTGAAGCTGCACAAGTCACAAAGGGTTACAGCTTCATCATCACCTGCTCTATTTCCTCCCACTATCCTGGTGGTGTTTTCGCTCTCATCTTCTCTGGTTCCAACACCACTGTCACCAAACATGCAGTCAACTCAGCCTCCTTTGAGTTCCCTGCAGCTGAGTATGAACACCAGGGCAACTACAGCTGTGTGTATGAAGTCACACTGTCCTCAAGGAGATTCAGATCTACAGAGACAACACCGATATGTGTTTTTATTGAGGGTAAGTAGAATTGAATGTAGGGTATAGTGTCACGATGAACAGCCAGAAACAAAAATTAAAGCTAAAATGTTTAGAGAGAGTAACAGAGAGTCTGACAGAAAGACAATTCTGTCCTGTAGCAGAGCAGTCTGCAGTAATTACTGTATGTTCATGGCAGTACAGTGATGGCACTGACGACAGGAAGCACACAAAATCAGACCAACTGGATTTTTTTCCAACATTCAAAATAATTATTTTCTCCATATGAATGCAAAAGACATTATGATAACTGAAATCAGATGATATTTCAAAATTTGTGACGTAAATACTGAACTAAAATCTATGGTAAAAGTAAACAATCAGAAGGACATTATAATCATTGTCAATATTATTATTTGACCAAAGTAAAATTGCACAAAAAGGCCTTGCATATATACCGTATATAGCCTATGATGTTTAAGTGCAGTGACCACTCTTGTTTATTTATAGATTATTTTGAGAGGGGAAGTCTAAAAACTGCACACTTGACAGAACATGGCATGTGAAGACAATTAGTCATGTCTTCAAGGATGAACTTTCTAATTGTCTCTTCTAGTTCCTTTGATGCTGTTGGTCTCCGTAGTAACTGCTGGGATAGTGCTGCTGCTTGTCTTGTCGGTGGTTTGTCTGATGCTCAGGGAAAGAGAACAAGACTACGAGGAGCCCCATGTTTTCTTTTTCCGTCAAGGTTGGTGCTCACCAGGACACAGGCAGTTTACAACATTTAAATACATAGTTTCAAAGTGCTAACATACATTCACATTTCCTTGTGATGCTTTGCATTTCAGTGGCTGAAAACCAATATGTAGATGATGATGATGATGATGATGATGATGATGATGATGATGGTGATGATGATGATGATGATGCGGACGACGACGATGATGACAACAATGACTATGAGAATGCTGATCAAGAGAACGATGATCATTATGACTACGAGGATGTGGACGCTGCCAAAAATTACATTGTGCCCACAGTAGTGTGTTTCAGTGTAGAGGACACCAGAGTGGATGATGAAGAAGAAACCAGTAGTGATGATGAAAATGATTATATAAATGTAACTCCATCCATAAATGGAAATGGTAAGAACATTTATCAGAACTTTTAGAAGTCTACTATTTAAGTGACAAATTGATTGCAATTTATAGAGGACTGGTTTTTGCCATTTTTTTCCTAGATAAATCTGTTCTTAAGTCCTATTATTAGTTTTCGTCTTAAAGACAAAATGTGAAAATAATATAATAACAACCACATTTGTCGTTTTTCCACTGAAATCATTGGAATTGTTTGTTTTTCTGATGTCCATTAACATTGGAAATGTAGTGTAACAACAACAGGGATTGCTGTAGCCTAAATTTCTATTTTTCTAGTTTACCTTGAGAGTTGAAGCTACAGATGAAATCAGTGGAGCATAAACCAGAAGTAAAATCTAACCATCAAAATGAAAGTGAAGTGCGTGAGAATTTTCCCGTCAGAAAAACAAGGCACTTTGCATGTTCAGATTAAGCTAAAAAAAAAGAAATAGAGAGACCATACAAATGTTAGTGGCTTCATGTCATCAAAAACTGTCAAATGTTCAGAAGGTCCTCATTTTAACTGGGGCTGCACTATTTTAGGATACACTCATGTGGGTCAAACTATGTGGTTGGTTTAGACATTTTACTTGCTTTGTTGAAACAAACTAATAAATGAATAAAACTCTCTAACGTCAACTGAATGTGAGAATGTTGTGAGCAATTTCTGTCTTGCAAACAAATTTGCTCCACGTTGTAAATCTCTATAGATCTTCTAAACTGCACTGGGAGATTTGTGCATGAATCATAGGAATATATATTTGTAAAATACATTCAGCATCCCAAACATTGAGACATTTTTGTTGTCTTCCAAGTGCACAATACAAATACATACCGTCATTACAGTGTGTCGCGCAGCAGGCTCTTCAGCAACAAGGTCAGAGAGGTTAACAGTAGAGAAATATTAGTCTCTAATAAATGGGTCACACTATCTACACAAACTGTGCCCACTGATGTTTTTTTAAAGAAACCATGAATTGTTTGCGGAAGTGCGTCAGTGTGGTTAGAATCAGCAGTGCTTATAAACAGGTGCAATGTGTAAGATCAGTTGAATCTACATAAACTCCTATGCATTGTTGTATATCATGTTTCAGATATTAAAGATTCTTAGACCATGTCCACGTGTAAATGCAAATGGCCAAAGCTGGGTACTTTTGTATGCTTTTGGGCCTATGGGTTCTATCCATTCACACCTAAATGGCGTTTTGGGGCTTTAAAAACTGATATTTTGAATAACTCCTTCTGGACCGGGGGAGTCAGCTGCTGCTTGCTGAAGAAACAGGTCTGCAGAGCTGATTGATTAATCCTTTTTTTATGTGCTGGTGTGGATGTGAATTATTTTTAAGCGAACAAGGGAAACATTTTTGCAAAGGTACACAGGTATGTACGTGTGGACTAGGCCTTAGTCAAGTCAAAAAAGTTATCTGTCTTTGCTAAACTTAGACCCTGCAAAACATGCAGGCATTGTCAAGGTAACGTAGTCGCAGGTTGTGTCCGAAATCATTCATTCATTCACTACTCCCTAATCAGGGAATTAGGGAATCATAGAGGGTTGTACAGTGAGCTTGTTGGTGATCAATGCGATCATGACAGCAATGTGTGATCGCACTGCATTATAGGATACATTGCCCAGTTAATGACCATCAACTGTACACTACTTTTCACACTGTATTGTGGGATACTATGAGTCCACTATATAGGGAATATTAATGTACTACAACTCACTACATGTTTGGACAGCACTACAAAATGGTGTATTCACTATATAGTCCACTATATAGTGAGTAGTGAGTGATTTCGGACACAGCCCCCCGTCTTCTTTATATCATAGTCCCTCACACTCGGTCACTTACCAGATAATGCCAATTAAGATGGTGAGGGTTCAGGTCTCAGGTCATAGGACGGACACTTGGCTAAACAGACTAACAACTCAAAGTACACTGCGGTAATCAAGCTGTGTAATCAGCACCTGTCAGATGGATGGAGGATATATCAAAAGAGAAGTGCTCATAACAAAGGTTTTAAGATAAGCCGTCAATGTATGGATAAAAACATCTGACATCTTTTCTTTCAATTAATAAAAATAATGTTACATTCATAAAATGTATGTTCATTTATAGATGCAGTACATGTTAAATGTGTTGCAGATACAAAGGAACAGACTGGAGGCATGAGGGATCTAACAAAAGCATTAGCTTCTCAGCAATTGCACCCTGAGCAAATCTCTTGACTTAAAAAACCTCAAGCTGCAGCTTGAAACGTTTCAACCATTGCTTCTGCAAGTGTGTATCCTGCTCAGGGACCGCAGCTGCTCTAATTAGGTGCAGGAAATGGATTCAACAATTGCAGACTGAAGTCTCCTATTATGCTACCTTCATTGTTTTCTCTGAAAGGGATAGTTCAACATTTTGGCAAATTGGCCCATTGCCATAATCCTTATAGTTTTAGGAGTAGGTTTGTTACCTTTAATTGTCGGTGTAAGCTATTTTTAGAACAGCTGAGCAGAGCCGGAAGCTGTTTATTTGATGAGTTTGATGAGGGAAACTAAGAAATTCCATGAGCCTCCGTAGCGTAACTCTGAGCAGCTTCCGGCTCTGCTCCGCTGTTCTAAAAATAGCTAGCAATGACAAAAAAAGGTAACGAACATACTGCTATGACTATAGGGATCATGGCAATGGGCCAATTTGCCAAAATGTTGAATTATCCCTTTAAACGTCCCATTTGTTACATTTTTCACCTAGAATATTTTAGAAAAGTGGATTTAAACACCATAACTCATTTAAGGGAAATTTCTATCTCCTGCCTGGAGCTTTAGTAACTGCAGGTCAGTGAGCCAGCTACATATTAACTTCAGAGGTGTGAGCGTCACTCCACTGAACTGTAGCTTCAATTTTCAATGAGACACAAACACACACATGTTCACACGTGCACAACCAACATGGTCATGATGTAGCTTGAGCTGGATGGCCATCTTCAACCGAGGTGATAACCAAACTGAGAGGAGTGGTTTAATTTAAATATGATGAGATGGCAGCTATCTTAAATCTGAATATCTAATTCCTATCCTTGTTCCCTTACACACCTCTTTATTTTTGCACATGGTTTGCTGATGACTCTAAGTAATATTTAAGTCCATCCATCTACATCTTACCCCTTCAAATCTGTTGAGTTGCTGATTAATAGACACAACAGTTGGATCAATATCTCTGGTTCACTGTCAACAAAACCTGAGACCAGTGACTCATTTAAAACACCACTGTAAAATATCTCTGCACACTGTTACAAGCAGGACCTGGAAATACTTCACAGAGGCAGCTGCAGCTCACAGAGGCAGCCAATCACACGAGAGCCAGGTCACGGTCTGGGCCAATAATGTGAGGGCAGGTTTTTACAATATGACGCCTTGAAAGCCACAAATAGATATGACACAGGCTCCTTGTAATGTTAGCACACTGGCTTCACACGCGCACACACACACACACACACACACACACACACACACATTCACACACGCGCACACATGCAGCCAGACACTCAGAGTGTTTGCGCTCTGAGCTCATCCCTCGAAGAAGCAACGATGAATCCTTGTAACCTGAGACAAGACAGGCTTTGTTTACACTGCTGGTTTAAATGGTCAGTGCTGAACAACTGCTGAAGTCACTACCATGAAAACTACTCATTCAATAAAGGGGTAAAGGCTCAGAGACGTAATATTTAAAAACAACCAACTTTATATTCAAATACCTACATTAATTGTTTGTTTGACACTTTAAGTCTACTTATATCATTCCTTTATGACGGTCAGTGAAATATCATGGTTAAAATAATGAGTACAACATTTTTACCTGCTTTGTTGTCATGGTTTCTCTGATAATGGTCATGGCTTGATTAAAGGGGTAGTTCAACATTTTGGCAAACTGGGCCATTGCCATAATCCCTATAGCCATAGCAGTAGGTTTGTTACATTTAATTGTTGGTGCGAGTACATTCACCACGCTATGAGATAAGAACGGAACATTATGAGAAATAATTGTTTTTGAGGTAAATTCATGTAACACCGCTGATGCGCGTTCCCGTCAGGGCCAGTTTTCCAGCAAGCAGTCTCTACATTTGCCTCGAAAACAACTGTGCAGGTCACAACTTGTCCACCAGAGCGTTTTGGAGTTGTTAGATTGTGTACTTCATGAGTTTGATGAGGGAAACCAAGAAATTCCATTAGCCTCTGTAGCGTAGCTCTCAGCAGCTCGTGGCTCTGCTCCGCCGTTCTAAAAACAGCTTGCACCGACAATTAAAGGTAACGAACCTACTGCTATGACTATAGCGATTATGGCAATGGGCCAATTTGCCAAAATGTTGAACTATCCCTTTAAGTTTAGGAAAAGATTGTGGTTCATTTTAAAATAAAGATCTTTGTTGTCATTGTGGTTAAACTCCTTTAATACGTCACCGCCATTTTCCCTTTAGTTCCTATTCTGGTTACTACGACCACTAGATGTCGCAAAACCTCCAAACAGAACAAAATCATGTTCTTTTGTTTTTTTTTGTTTTGTTTTTTTTTACAGGAGGACAGTTTTATTTTTGTGACCTCACAGGGCGTCAGTCTCCAGTTTTTGTCATTCTATCAGCTATCTCTATATCCTTGTATGACGGCAATGAAACAAACTCACCATTTTGCTGACCGCACAACTTTTAAATCTATATCTGTGTCACACGCGAGCAATGAAAATAATAAATAGGACATTTCTGACTGCATTTCAGACACAAACAGGATGTGACCATGAGCTGTCTTTAGCCCCCTGATGAGTTGCAGGGCATTCCTGACCTCCCCGGCACACGCTAGCAAACACCAGTGAGCTCATGGTGTATAAATAACATTGTGGGAGGGTTGTAGTGGATTGCTGGGGTATTTAAACAGGGAGAGTCGTGTGTAATGTCCCAGACTACCAGACGGAAGACTAACAAGAAGAACGAGCTCTGGAAATTGTCAGCTCACAGTCTTTACTCGGAAGCTAAAGATCTGAGAATCTGCGCAACCAACAAACTACGAGACCACAGCGCTCGGAGGTTGACTTACAAACAAAGCAAAGTTTTCAGCGAGAGCGATCTTTTCAACGCTGATATGATGTCCCAGCACGCCTTGACCAGTCTGTTTGGCGATGACCCTTTCTTCAGCCAGGATCGGCTGCTGTGGCCGCTCAATACCAGGACCCTTTCCTCGCTGCAGCAGAACTTCTTCAACCAGAGAGCCAAAGTGGCCGACAGCCTCCTGAGGGAGCTCCACGACGAGCACCCGCTGCTCACACTCGGCCGGCTGCCCCTCCTCTCCTCCACCCTGGCAGGGTATGTACAGTAGCTGTGTATCCCATTAAAGCAGAAGTAAGCGGAATGTTTGTGTTAATATAAGTCTTAAATAGTTAAATCTTCCGACAGCAATCACTTACATAGAGTGTTTGGTCTGAAACACGGGTCTGTCAGTCACTCTGCTCTGCTGTAAGCCGAGGAGAAAACTTTCCTTGTATCCTACAACCTTTATCCAATGAGGAGAGAGAACGGCATAAAGGGGCGGTCCTCTCTGTGTGTGCAGCCAAGGGATGCGCATGAATGTGGTGACGTAGGGACGAGGGCGGGGACTGCTAACTCCATCGGCTGACAAGAAGATCGCTTACTTCTGCTTTAATAGGCATTGAGTGCTATAATCAGGGGATGAGTTGGTGAACATGATGAAGCTGAATCTGATCTGGATCCTGATTGTGTTTCAGGCTGAGTGATGGTGAAGAGCAGCAGAGAGACACCCCCAGCGTGGAGGTGCAGAAGGCGGTCCAGCAGGTCCCGGACAACAACCATGACCTCCTGGTGACCCTGGACGCTCGCGGTTACGCCCCGGGCGACATCACCGTCAAACTGGAGGGGCGGAGCCTGGCGGTGGTGGCCATGAAGCAGGCTGGGGCCGAAGAGAGCCAGTCCTGCTCCTCCTCCTCCTCCTGCACCTCCTTCTGCGCCTCGGCCTCTTCCAAGACCGGGTTCGTCCAGAGGATCGACCTGCCCCCTCACCTGGATCTGTCCGGCCTGTCCTGCTCCCTGATGGATGATGGACAGCTGCGGATCCACGCCCCCGTGCTCAAGCAGCCAGCCATCGGTGAGGAGAAAGAGGTGCCCGTCCGCTTCAGGACATCACTGGAGTTCCCCATCTCCAAGGACAAGACAGAGGAGCAACACACGGACTAACACCCACACACACATACAACACACGCTTCATGCACGATGATACATGATTGAAAAACATGTGTACACGAACACGCACACTTCCACTAAAAGACTGTCTATGAGTAAAGTTTACAACTACCAAATGATAAGATTATTTATTTTGTAATTATTTTCAATTTGTATTAAATTGTTGAAATGACATAAAGTGTTTGATTTTCAGAAAATAATGTGCCAAAGTGTCTTCTTTCTCAAATAAATAGAAAACTGTAATCGTGACCACAAGATGGCACCAGCAGCTAATTTACACAGGACAGCAGGGAAGGCGGGATGGAAGGATGGAGGCAGGAAAAAGGGAGGGAGGGAAGGAGGAAAAAAGAAGAGGCCTAAATGCTAGCATTATGCCTAACTCCCCTCAGGTGACTGAATTAGTGACTTTAAAAGGTTTCCAGTGACGTCTGGTTTCCTGAGGAGAAGTTATTTGCCGGAGCGCCAGAGCAGGTGACAGACAATAGCGGCAGTTTAATGTTTTATGTGTCGTGCCCCGAGGATGTCACGACGGAGGAGAGGAGAAATAACGGCATTAGGAGAGAGGAGAGGGAGATGCCAGGGGAGCAGAGAGAACCTGTTGCGAGAAAACAGGTTTACAAAGGTTTATTCCCAGAAATTACAAAGAAAACATATCCCAGATGGACAAATAAATCCAGACCATACTTGGGCCACATGCTTGTTTTCATATGGCCTGATCCACACAACCTGACTGTACTACATGAAGCATGATTGTAAGATGCTACTTACTTCCACGCAGTAAATCTCCCACCTGTCAGACAATACTGGAGGATACTGCCCAGATGTGCCAGTGTCTGGGCCAGACTGAGCATGTGTTTGGCAGAAAACAACAACAACCACATCTCACTGTCTGGGATGTTCTCATTTATTTCTTGCAATATCCAGCCATGCAAATACTCTGTGTTTTATTTTAGAGATATCAACAATGGAGATGAACGGACTGGGAGCGTTATGCTCGGCACAGAGAGACGCTGAATATTAAACGTCAACAGTAACAGTTTCCCTGTGGCGAGTCATCGACATGCTGTTCACTGTTTCAGTGAGGACTAATTTCTCCAGTAAGGATCAGCACTGTATATTGTCTGAGTTAACCACAGCAACAGCAACAACAGCGAGTTTCGAAAGCACAGGCAGCTTTTTGTTCATTATTCATTCCCACTGACTGCAGAAGTCTCACATTATATAACCTGGGTAAATGCTTAGACACTTACTTCACATTTTTTCTTCTTTGGTTAAGCTGCATGTCTAGGGAAGAAGGAAGTTGAATATTTTCTCACAAAGTAAAAAGGAAGATGTGGTTGATAATGGAAGTTATCTTGAGTAACAGCTATGTGAGGAAAAAAAAGACATGACAACAATACAACATAGAGAAAAAACCAATACCAATCCTGTGGTTAAAGATCACAGGTTGAGTAATGAAACCTCGCTTGTGTTTCTCATTCTTTGAGTCACGTACTCTTCATGTCCAGCAATATGACTGTATTTCAAGCTAATAAATAAATTGCTGGTGGCATCTTTGGTGAGTGTCCGCTACACTCTTAGAAATAGAATCATATAAGGTTCTTCGGCTTGTCCTCATAGGAGAACCCTTTTTGGCTCCTGGTAGAACCTTTTTTAAAGGTTCTCTGGATCAGAATGGTTCTTACTGGAACCCTTAGTGTTACCAAGAACCCTTGAAAAACCCTTTCTTCAGGAAAGGGTTTTTCAGAGGCAAATGGTTCCAGGTAGGCAATGCAATTTTATTTGTATAGCCCATTTTTACAAACAGTTTGTCTCAAAGGGCTTCACATAGCATCATAACAACACCCTCAAGGTACCCTCAGGTAGAACCCCGGCCCTTCTAGAAGAACCCTTATTTCTAAGAGTGTACTATCTGCCAGTCTGTCAACGTTGTTTCAATTTTAGGCAAGGCGAGGTAATTTTATTCATAGCCCATTTTTACAAACTGTTTGTCTCAAAGGGGCTTTACCCAGCCAGCAATGCTACGTGGGGTCCATTATGAGCCTGGGTGCAAGCCACCAATGGGGCCCACAATTGCAGCCCAAGTGGGGCCCATATGGACCCCACGTAGCATTGCTGGCTCGGTACATAGCATCATGATAACATCCTCTGCCCTTAGACCCCCACATCCACTGAGGAAAATCAGAGGGATCCCTCACCCAGGACGGGCAGACATGCAATAAATGTTGTGTACAGACATATGGGAAAACATGGAAATGGAATCAGTCAGTAACAAGTGTTGATGAAGGCAGCTTCTGGTGGACAGAATGGGTCATATACAGGAACAGCAGGGAGACAGGCCAGCTTAGTTTATTTGCACAATTACTCTGAAGCTGTTTAGTTAGGTAACATCTTGCATAGTTCCTCTTTAAATGTGTTAATAATGAAGCTGATTGCCATGTCTATCTGCCACAATGGCTGAGAGTCCTATGCTCATGAATTACCATTGACACAGAAAACAACAGTGGGTGAAAGCAGGTGAGTTGCATCAAGTGCTGGAAAGATGTGTCTTAAGGTGAATATTGAAGTCACCTTCAATTGGAATCTCACCAGGATGAGTCACAACTCACAAGCTCACACTAATCTTACTAAAATTTGTAAGTTAGGTCCAAGGGGTCTGAAGAGTATCAGAAGTTGGAAAGAGTCTGAACTTTCCTCTTCGTCTTCCTCTAATAATGTGCCGGAGGGCCTAGCACTACTGTCTCTGCTCTCACAATTCATGCAATTGTCCCCTCAGAGTGAAACATCTTCACAGACTCGACAGGGGGTTGTTGTGTGTAGGTGTACGTGATTGTGACTGTGCATGTATTTGTGTTATTCATGCATGAGTGTTTGCATGTGCGTAAGTCCTCACATTACTGAAGTGATAAGGACCAAATGCACTCACTCATACACAAACACACACACACTTTTACGGGAAATGACTGCCCATTTTCCATGGCGACAGTTATGAGGTCAGTGGTAATGATAACGGTCCCCTCAGTCCAGCGAGGTGGTAAACTTTCTCTCTCCTGGAGACGATCCTCCTCAGGGGGAGGAAGCTGTTTACTCTGGCAGCTGGTTCACTCTAAACATTCAGAAATCTCATTCTCAATAATCTGATTTGTGCTCGTCTGTCCTCCAGTCTTAACGTTTCTGTGATGACTTCCCACCACATCAACCACAGAATGGAAGGTACACCTGTACATGCAGAGGGGCACATTAGAGAGATGAGCATAGATATTGCATTTTCCCTCATGCTCACTAAGTCTTTAGCAGACACAACTCAAATCTCCTCTTTAACACAATAAACAACATTGTCAGTCCTGCCACTATTCCCTCCCCCATTCACTCCAACGAGGACTGCACTAAATTTCTCACCTTTTTTATTGATAAAGTGACCTCCATTAGGTCCAGCATCAGTATAGCCCCCTCCCCCCCTCTCAATTGCCATACACAGCAGCCAATCCTGAGTCAATTTCAAGCGATCTCCCTGCAAGAACTAGTTGAAATTGTCGGCTCTACTAAGTCCTCCTCCTGCCAATTAGACATTTTACCCACCACCATGCTGAAATCCGTCATTACCACAGTTGGTCCTTGTCTTCTGTCTATCATCAACATGTCTCTGGAAACCGGCCATGTCCCCACCTATTTCAAGCAAGCCATTGTACAGCCTCTCCTTAAAAGACCCAACCTTGACCCGTCGACCCTGAACAACTACAGACCCATTTCTAAGGTGCCTTTCACTTCCAAACTTTTGGAAAAAGTGGTCGCTAAGCAGCTAAATACCGCACTGACCATCCACAGTGTATTTGATAAATTTCAGTCCGGCTTTCGTGAGAAACACTCCACTGAAACTGCTCTCCTCAGAGTCATTAACGACATCATGATGTCCTCTGATGCTGGAAAGTGCTCCATTCTTCTACTTTTAGACCTCAGCGCAGCTTTTGATACAGTTGACCATAGTATCCTCATCAATAGACTTAGAGATTATGTGGGTATCTCCGGGCGAGCCCTTGACTGGTTCATCTCATACCTGTCGGGAAGAAGCTTCTCTGTGTCCGTAGGCCCTTTTAGATCGGAGTCTACCCCCCTATCGTGTGGGGTGCCTCAGGGATCGGTTCTGGGTCCAACCCTCTTTGCCCTCTACCTGCTGCCACTAGGCAAAATTATTTCTAAGTATAAAGGGATATCATACCACTGTTACGCTGATGATATTCAGTTATATCTCTTGACCCCAGCAGTAATAATAATTTTAATGTTCTATGTGATTGCCTGGCTGAAATCCAAAGCTGGATGGCCAGCAACTTTTTACAGCTTAACACCGACAAATCGGAACTCCTTATCGTTGGTACTGACAGTGTCGTCTCTGAGGTGAACAATGTTATTGGTTCTCTAAAACCATTGTTACGCCCCAACCTTAAGAATCTTGGTGTCATCTTTGACCAGCATATGAATTTTGACAAACACATCAATCATCTATCCCGGTCCTGCTTTTTTCACCTCCGTAACATCGCTAAACTCAGAACTATGGTTTCTACATCTGAACTAGAAATGATCATCCACGCCTTTATCACATCTCGCCTTGATTATTGTAATTCACTCTTCTCCTGCCTTAGTAAATCTTCCATTGACCGTCTGCAATTAATTCAGAATGCTGCCGCAAGGCTTCTCACCAGGTCCCGTAAATCGCAACACATCACTCCCATTCTGTTCTCCCTACACTGGCTCCCGGTATACTTTAGGATTCATTTTAAATTACTTGTTATAACTTATCAGGTCATTCACGGACTAGCCCCCACCTACATTTCTGATTTACTGAACCCACACACCACATCTAGACCACTCTGCTCCTCAAACCAAGGCCTACTCGCCGTCCCCCGCTCGAGGCTTATAACCAAGGGTGACAGGGCTTTTCAATCTGTAGCCCCAAAGCTCTGGAATGCCCTGCCTCCCCAGCTGAGAGCAGCCTCCTCCATGTCTTTATTTAAAAAACAGCTAAAAACGCACCTGTTTACACTGGCGTTTTATTAAGTGTATTTAATCTTTTGTAATTATACCTAACTGTTTTTATTGCTTGTTGATTTGTGATTTGTGTCTGTCAATGTGTCACTGAAATTTGCCCATTGCACTCTGCTTTGTAAAGCACTTTGTGACTGTCGTCTGTGAAAGGTGCTATATAAATAAACTTCTATTCTATTCTATTCTAAGTCTGGCTGGCTGCTATTGGCCTGATCCCATGTGCTGTATTTTGGGGGAAATGAAAACTTGATTTTGTGCACTCTTTTTGTGGAATAAATGTTTCTCTTTTTGGGAGGAGTTTGAGTCTGGAGACCCAACTCACACCAGAGTTTTAAAACTGTGCAAGTCCAGTCGCTTTTTCACTGTTTTGCTAAGCCTCCTCATGGCCATGTGCATTTGTTTTTAACAAATCTGGCGAGAAAGCAATCCATGGAGCGTTGGATAATGTCATACACATTACAGTATTATCCGTCATAAACAAGAGATTACGAATTACAGGGTGCGTTTGTGTTGCAGTGCCGCCGAGATGAGAGCTAGCACACTGGGTTGGCAAAAATTTTGCATAGTTTGCATAGTTTTTGGCAAATTGGCCCATTGCCAAAATCCCGTCATAGCAGTAGGTTACTTTTACTTGTCGGTGTTAGCTACTTTTAGAACGGCAGAGCGCAACTGTGAGCTGCTCAGAGCTACGCTACGGAGGCTAATGGGATTTCTTGGTTTCCCTCATCAAACTCATCAAATACACAATCCAACAACTCCAAAACGCTCTCGTGGACAAGTTGTGATCTGCACATTCAACACGCTATGAGATAATAACGGAACGTTTTCAAGGTAAATTCGTGCAAAACCTCTGATGCGCGTTGCCTTCAGGGACAGTTTTTCAGCAAGCAGTCTCTCTATTTACCTCAACCAAGCCATGACCAAGCCATGACCAAGCCATAGCAATGAAGGCTTTTTAACTGTTCACAGAATGCCCTGGATATTTCTTCTTTTTCTACTAGCATTTGCCTCATCCAAAGAGCACATCAAAGAAAAGATTTTTGAGCCCAAGAAGCGCTCCTACACAGTAATTTTGTTGAACTTTCATTTTGTGTTGATTTTGGCAACCCCTGTGGACAAAAGTGGCAATGTTTTGCCGTAATGAAGACTGCATTTCCCATGAGCTCTAGCGCATATTGTCGTAAAGATGCTTATCTGGCTCGTGCGTGCCGTCTCCAGTCTGTGTGCCGTAAATCGTTTCATCCAGTGGACCAATCCGACCACTGCCTCCTGAAGGTATAGAGTTACACTACTCAGAAATAGCTTATCTTCAACCAATGGCCTCATTTGCTGGTGTAGGTCATATAGAGACATCAGCAGTTATGAGAGACTTTTGCATATCCAGTTAAAAGTTCTTGTTGTTGCTTCCAATATACTCCAACCATCCATTGGAGAAAAAAATAAAAGGCTCATCTTATAATTAATTTATTTAGACTGTCTAACGTTTATGGCGTTAGAACATACTATGTGAAGTTGGGGGTAAGATAGAGGTATCACATTAGCTGAGCAGCACCTGGAGCTCTGGGCTGTTAAGGTTTAATGTCACAACACTATCCCACCCGACCGACACACAAACTACACTACTGGGGCTGATATTCACAGCAGTAGGGCAGTTCATCCTGCAGGTTTAATTTTTAGATCTCATCTTCCCTCTCCAGGTATCACAATAAGAAGCATGTCATCACTCTGACTCTCACATCAGTGTGTGCACTGCTGTACAAACAACTGCCAAAATCTGATTGATAACTTAAATAAACATCCCATCAGCACATCTAACCTGGAGTAAAGACGCCATGAGATGCTCACTGTGAAATAAACAAAACTGATTCTAAACCCTGATCAATCGATCAAATGGACAACAAATATCAATCTTTGTTTTGAGCCCTGTATACACACTGTAATGTCTGCATTTCTGTGGACAGTTCATTGCTCTGTGGTTTTTAACACATGGTTACCATGGTTACAAAGGGACACCTGGAGGTAAAAATGATGAAATGGAAAAAAGAATGGGAAAAGAGAAGTTAACAGGTGGTGTTAACACAAAGCTCACTGGTAATTCACGACAACAAATGTGTGTAGTTATTTGTGATGATGATGATGTTGGTGATAATGGTGGCAAAATTACAAATTTCAGAACTATTAACTAATCCAATATTATTGCTTTGTTTACAAAAAGGGAGCAAAGGGAGAAAAATGTGAATTCCAATCCCATAATTACACTCAACATGTTTTGGCAACATGTGTGCATACATCACACTGTACAATTATTTGCAATTTAGTTAAAATGTGTTTGTTTGTCATGTCATGTTGTTGAAAGAGGTTACTTCCTGTTGGGTAAAATGCCTTGCTAGGACTCTTTCATCTTGGAGGTAGCTGATCTGATTGGCCCAGACCATGTGCTGATTTGTCAATGGCTTGAGTTAGTATTGATTATTAAGCAGCTAGCTATGTGGATGCAGCTCCAACAAGTCTTCAAGTGTACTTTGTCATTGTATGTCGCCATTTCAAGTCTCTGGACGTTCACCTCTAAACAAAGCCTTAATATTGATCTAGGCTACTGATTATCTGGTGGTTCATCATGGTTCAATTAATCTTGTTCCCCATGCACCCTGTGGTCCTGGTCCTGACAGCTCCTGGATCTACTGCCTGAACCTGGACATGGTGCAGGAAATGAACTATGGGCCAATAACTCTAGAAGATTTAGATTCTTTAGATTCAGGGGTAGACCACAGACTTCAAAGTAAAACAGGAACATAACAGGGAATGAAACAGGACAGAACTACAAAATAGCACAGGAAATAACTACACAGGACACGACAGTAAGACAAGACAGACCATGACATTTCCACTCTTCCTGTATTTCACTTCTCTTTGGACCATCTAGCTGTGTGTATTGGTTCTCATTAAGCTGCTGCCACTTTTTTTCTGACACCAGTTTCACAGAAGCCAACAGGTGTGTGCAGGATGTGCGGTTGCAGTGAGTTTTATTGATTGGAGGAAAGGCTATCATACAAAGACGCCTAGGGGCTCCTTATTCACTTCCTCACCACTCTCTCATTTCTCTCTGGTTTTTTTTATCGAATTCTTTCCACTTTCTTTTTTTTCTCCCTCTCTCAATAATCCTCCCCTCTGTATCTGTCGATTCGATCTGTCTTTCTGTGTGTGTTCTCACTCACTCCTTTGTCTTAACCCCTCAACACACTTGGCCTTCCAGCAGGACACACAACATACAAGTGTTGACGCTGTTAATGACATGTTGGAAATAAGGAGCAACCTGTATTATGTTGGGCAGAGCCCTAAGCCCAGGGGGAAAAGCTTTAAATATGTACTAACTGATACTTGGCAGAAATAGACCTCGACAAAAGTGAAGGGGTCTGAATATTTTCTGAACTACTGACAGATGGACATTGTTAGTCTTCACGTTTTAAGGAGCGTGTAGACAGTTATAGACATACTGTACAGGCTGATATCAGACACAACTGGATTTGGAACCAAATGTCATTTGAGATAGAAACCATCGGTTCCTGTTTAATTTTAATGTGTAATCAAAACCCCTTTCCAGGATTTTAATTTGTTTAGTGTGCATACTATACTTCAGACAGTGCATATGTGGCTAATTGTTGAGATGCTGATATTAAAAGAGGCTACGAGGGACTATGATAACATCACATTGTTAATCAGCAAGAACAGATAATGGAGTTAGCAGCGAGACAGAATTTCATTTTAACCCATGGTACTAAAAAGGAAAACAAAAGTGTAATAATATAGACGTGAAACCTGAGCTCATTAAGCTCAGCCATTATATTATCTGTAGTTTTATTTCATAAAGGCTTTACAAAACAGCGCTGGGTGTCAGACTTGAATGCTGCAGGAACGGAGATGTGCAAAGAATGAGAATGAGCATAAGACAGATGCACAGTTTGGGTAAAAAAAAAAGAAAGAAAGAAGGGAAAAACACACCCGCAAAAATACACAATGAGACAAAGTGAGATACACACAAACACACAGCAGGGTCCATTAGAGCGACGTTTTGTTGTTGGCACTGATACGGGTGGTTATCAGTGAAGTCTGGCTGTCATGTTGTCCTGACAGAGCAGAGATACAGATACACGAATCACAGACTTAAACAAACACTGAGAGGCTCCTGAACATCAAGGCAGCAGATGGGCTTTAAAAGCATTTGTGTGTCTGTGTGCACGCTTGTGTGTGTGTGAGAGAGAGAAGGAGTGTATATTTTTAATCCTTGTATCAATAATGGAGATATATTATAACATTTAAGCTTCCTTTAAGTGTGATTTACAGAACATTATATAAAATGGAGTGATGGAATGGGAGTGTTTTATATCTTAATATACATGTGAGACTGTGTGGCAGGTGTCTGTGCGTACGTGTGCGTGTCTGTGTGTGTGTGTGTTGACGTTGAGTGACATGCAGCGACAG
This sequence comes from Trachurus japonicus, assembly GCF_045865225.1. Lineage (NCBI taxonomy): Eukaryota > Metazoa > Chordata > Actinopteri > Carangiformes > Carangidae > Trachurus > Trachurus japonicus. The sequence goes on along the minus strand of NC_140914.1, from coordinate 26,247,720 downwards.
CAACAAGCCCTGTGTGATTTATCAGTGCTGGTTAAATGTTTCCTGCCACTCTTCCTCCCCGCTTTCAGCGACTCTAACCTTTATAAGACTGCTGCTGATACAATCACACACAAACACACAGATGCATACACACACAGAGGTACTAATATGCACTCTCACAGCTATGCTTTTTGTCTCTTGTTTTTTAATGCAGTACCTTTGACATATATACACACTCACAGCTGGAAGCAGGGGACTCTGTGTGGGGCATCCAACTAAGTCAACCTGCTGTTATTCAGGAAATACATAATGCTGTTTTTGTGTCGTGTAGTTTGGTTCAATTCAATTCAATTCAATTCAAGAACTTTATTTGTCCCCAAGGGGCAATTAAGAGGCAAGTTGAGCAGCAAGCTTAAAGGAGAATTCCAGTCATTTTTACCCCTAAATCGTTTTCCTGATGGTCACCCAGTGTTGGGGGGAGCAGAAAACGCAACTAAAATTGATGCAGGCAAACCGGAGTTACACCATGGCTGGATGGCGCTTGGGATAGCGGCAAACGCTAACCCATGGGGGCAATTTTTTCAACCACAACAAACACTCAAAAAAACAATCAAATATCTATTGTGCATGACTCGAATCCTTACGAGACACCTCACTCACCTCAGATAGCCTAACTCTGAAACATCCTGGAAAGACCTTACTATCCGATAGCAGAGCGATGATTTCTCTACAAAAATAAACGGTGGAGCAGCGCAGTGGTAATGTCCATAATATCTCCGACCGTTTATTTTTGTAAAGAAATCATCACAACAAGGAAAAAGTGTTTGTCTCTGTGGCGGGGAGAGCAGGCGCTCTGCGATCAGATAGTCATCAGAGAGTTCGGCTGTCTGAGGTGAGTGATTACATTCAAAAACACAAAGTTTATACTGTTTATACTGTACACTATAAGAGTTCAGTGGTGTGTTGTAAGGATTCGAGTCATGTACCATCGATATTTGATTGTTTTTTGAGTGTTTGTTGTGGTTGAAAGAATTGCCCCCATGGGTTAGCGTTGTCGCTAGCGCTAGCGCCGGGTAGCCATGGTGTAACTCTTGGTTTGCCTGCATCAATTTTAGTCGCGTTTTTTGCTCCCCCCAACACTGGGTGACCATCAGGGGGTCAAAAATGGCCGGAATTCTCCTTTCAGTTAAAAAGGAGAACAAAGGAATATCATAGGGACTATAATCACATGACTTTGTGGATGATCACTATTTCGGGGAGCTAACAGTCAAACACTAACACTGTAGATTGCTATGACTGGCACCTTGACCCACAAGTCAAGACTGGGAGCTGTGCACTTTGATACTCTCTATTGGAGTTGAAATACCTCAACAACTACTGGCCTCACTGCAACGAAATTAATCAGATCTTCTAGGACCTTGCATATCATCAAATGTATTAATTTGCTTACTTTTTGATTTATTTGATGAAAATCATCAGAATAAAGCACACAATGTAAACATTCGGGTTCCACCATCTTGTGTTGTTTGAATATGGATCAAGCCTAGGTTCTACACGTATCAAAGCCACAACGAAACACACACAGCCAGAAAATGAGCCTGTGCTGTGAGGACTTCTGTAACTTTGTGATGTCACAACATAGGAGTCACTACTCTTAGCTAGCCCCAAAGTCTTGCCCTCCTGGACCCACCGTCCGACTTTGCAGGTTTTGGTTTTGTTATATCTTTATTGTATTACTAAGTCGACAGACAGCTAATCAGATCTCACTGTCTCTCTGACCAGAGCTCCAGAGAGAAGCCTGAGAGAGATGTGAACTTACACTGAGATGATTTTGGTTGTTAAAACCACAAATATATCTGAAAATGTGGGATGTCTGAGCTGTTTGAGATACAGTATGTCTTTCTAATATATATAATAATCATTCTAATATTGACTTCCCTTGACTGACAGTACAGTTTGTGTAAGTGTGGTTCATCTATCAGCCACTACACAGTCCCCTCTAGTGGCCACCCTTTGGCCAATGCTGCTACCAGGCCTCTGGTTTCATGTTTCCATTTAAATCCTCCTCCCCATTAAACTATCTCATCCTCTGCCACACGGTGTGGCTCAGACAGTCGTGGTTCACAGATTCATGCATTCACATGATTTTGGTGATTTTAAATCCAATGCAACCACAAGGTTGACATTCATGTGTGAACGTGAAGTTCCCCAACAACTAATGAGAATTGTTACAACCATTTACATAGATAAGTGTTTATTTCCAAAACTGATCTCATGAACAAATATCTGTGCTTTATGAACCTACAAAATATGCACATGATGATTATTATTATTTTAAAAATGCATAGATCTCTTTGGAAATAATAAAAATAAAAATGGCAGCAAGCAGCAGTGACTATAGACAGAGTATCACACTGTGGGTGGCAACTAATGTGAAAAAAAAACAAGGGCTTTAAACAGCAAGTCATAGTGAACAAAGTTGAGAGGTTACAAGGTGACAGGAAACACATTTTGCAGAGCATGTGGTCACAGCTGTGAATCCTGAATGTACGACAGCAACAAAGGTAACGCCTTCATATACGTAGATAGAACACATCTTGAGTCTCATTACAGTAAATGATCATATTACAGAGCTATGACGCTTGGCAAACTAACACTCTTTCATCTCCATTTTCATCTCCATTAATTAGCTGCAGGTCTGTATGTGCATGTTGGTGAAACATAATGTATGTGTGTGTTTAATAGGGACTTCTATAACGTAAATCATGAAAGTTTAAGGTGAAGACATGTCAGGTTTGGGTAAGTCTCATGGAAATTAATGTAGGCTTGTGTGTGTGTGTGTGTGTGTGTGTGTGTGTGTGTGTGTGTGTGTGTGTGTGTGTGTGTGTGTGTGTGTGTGTGTGTGTGTGTGTGTGTGTGTGTGTGTGTGTGTGTGTGTGTGTGTGGTGTGTGTGTGTGTGTGTGTGTGTGTCAGTCTCTTAGGGCTGACCTGCAGCAGGTGGTGCCAACACACAGCCCAGGGCAATGTCACAGAGAGAGAGAAAGACAAAGAGAGCACTGTCACCTTTAATCTGCATCCAGACACATTGAGCTCTGCACTCTGCTTCAACCTACTGCACTAAATGGTCTGGTCACACCAACATTTACAACAATAACTATGAAATCAAGTCACTTCAATGGAATTACCACAATCATGGACTCAAAACACCTCTGTAAGCTAAAAAAAAAAAAAAGTACTTAAATGCAGTTGAAAAAGTCTTGTTTTTTGAGCCAATTGTGTAAAATTTTGTAATAATTGTTGACCTTTGATGTCCATCATAATCAGTATGATTGATGAATGATTATTTGTTTTCTTAGTTAATTTGCTCATATTTTTCTTTTAAGCCTTTATTTGACAGACCCATAGTGAAGAAAGAAGGTCGTATTGGTAGTGTGAGTAGGAGACGGATAACATAGCTCACTACTGGGAACTCACTGCTCTGGGTGTTTGTGGACCAGATAAATGTATTTATTTTCTATCTTTATTTATATTCAAGTTCAACTTTCTACTTTCAATCACATTTCACAGCTATTGGATTGACAGTGATTCAGTTGCTGAGACTTTAAGATGCATATCAGTGGATTCTTTTCATCCCCATTCATGAGCAGCCACCTGACATATTAAAAAATGCACTGATGTACTTTAATATGTGCAAATGGAAAGAGACCTCAAGTAGAAATTCAAAATCTAGCTGGAAATAAACTGTCTTGATAATAGCAAAGCACGTCGATGTATCTGAGCCACATCTTGTTATCAGCTCTGAAACAAATTCATGATTGGACTCAGTGTTTCTCTTCGTCTATACTCTTAAATAATAATATCTAACAAACATAAACATTATAAATGCATTTCCCTCCTTCAGAAGATTTTCAAATGTATTTTTAAATTATGCCCAAATTTCATCCACTCTGTTTGCAGCCTTTTTTATTTAATGGTACATTGCTACAACTTTCTGTTTGTATCAGCATAAACTGTGCATCAATGTCATAACCACAGACAGGAAGGTGGATTTCTACACCCACGTGCTTGTGCAAAAACTTGTTGGCTACCCTAAATATCTGTAATCCGGAATTAACATTGTAGATATCAACAACGTCTTTCTGACTAGTCGTAATCACATTTTGAATAGTTGGATTTTTCATTCAAGATATCTGTGATGTAATTGTGACTAGTCAAAACCATACTGTATAGAGATATCTGTAATTCAGTTTTGACTAGGCAGAATGAAAGTTAAAGATATCTCAAACGTCATTATGACAAGTCTTTGTCCTTAAAGCAGAAGTAAGCGATCCGGTCGTTTTGGCTAATGCTGCGTTCCAGATAGGCTTTTGAAACCGTAAATTACAGCTTCAAGTCACAACTTACGACTTTGTAGCGTTCCAGGCAACCCACTCGTGTTTTTCCGACCTGTTTTACCTGTGAAAGTCACTATAACGCCCACTCGTAACTTCCGACCCGTGAACTTGTACCAGATTGAACTGGTATGACTTCACAGGTCGGAAAAACACGAGTTACGAGTTTCCTTGAACGCACCATAACAGTCCTCGTCCCTACGTCACCACATTCACAGCGTCCCTTGGCTGCACACACAGCCCTGCATGCCGTTCTCTCTCCTCATTGGATAAAAACTGTAGGATACGATAAATGTTTTCTCCTCGGCTCAGAGCAGAGCAGAGTGACTGACAGACCCGTGTTTCGGTCCAAACACTCTATGTAAGTGATTGCTGTCTGAAGATATAACTATTTAAGACTTATATTAACACAAATATATCACTTACTTCTGCTTTAATTTGCAATGCAATTTCACCAAGTCAAAACTCAAATTCAAGATATCTGTAATTACATTCTGACTGGGCAGAATGAAAGTTACAGATATTTCCAATTTCAGATATCTCTAATCAAATCTATCTCTAATTCAGTTCAAGATATCTATAACTTGATAATAGATATCTACAATTAAATTATTACTATTTCTAATTCCAGTTTGAGATATCTACGTCATTTTGCCTAGTCAAAACTTAATTTAAGATATCTGAAAAGGGACATTCAGTTCAAGATATCTTTAATTCACCTCAATTAAAGATATCTTGAACTGAAATTATGACCAGTCAGAATCAAATTGTAGATTATCTCAAACTGGAATTACTACTAGTCATAATTCAGTACAGATATCCGTAATTATAGATATATGTAATGACAAACATGACAACGCATACACATGAATGGCAAAAGTGACGTTGTTTGTCCTAGGAACACATATCCAGTCTGGCTTTTAAATGTTAAAATGGCTTGCCATACTTTGTGCCACTGTATGATTTTGTGTCCTCAATGAAACTATTGCAGCCTTTGTATTTGTACAGCGGTTTGAGAAAGAGCATTGTACTCGAAACGTCACGCTATTAAATCCTCTAAAGGGAGCCCCTATGGTGTGCGGATTTTTTCTTTATTTCAGTTTTTCCTCCTTTATCCAGCACCCATCCCAACTGGGCCTACCTGATGTGCATGTTTTTCTCACAATTTGGCCTTTGTATTTGTGTCATAAATTAAGATGATTCTCAGCAAAGACAGGTAGCATAAATGTGACCTAGTAAGTAGACAGTGACACACACACACACACACACACACACACACACACACACACATAAAAGGGGGAAAAAGAGAGAGAGAGAGACACAGCACACATGAATTGATAATCAGTAATTGCCCTTTTTGCAAAGCATTATCTCGGGTAAAAGTATTTGTTGAAGGAACTATGGTGTGCTGGCTTCTCCAAACACACCCACATTCCCTATAAAATGCACAGACACACACACACACACACACACACATAAACATACACATACACATTCATACAGCAGGGCAGTCAGCTCCTGTGTTTGCTCATGTAAGCTAATAATTGAACTGCTTTTATTGACTGTGTGTTTTATGGAGAAAAAGGGTGACAATTAGGAATGGGTGGTTGTTTGGAAAAAGTAGTAATGTAACAAGTAAAGGGTATAATAAATCAATTTCTCTCACTTTTGTCCAGTATAATTGTAAGGAGCCTTATGTAAAGGATGACTCGGATAGAGATGAAAAGAGATGAGAGATTAAAATAACAACACAATTTCACATTTCTAAGGGTCAGGAAACTATGGAGAGAGAAGAAATGGAGATCTTGTTTGCTTTCAGTATGGAGACAAATTACATATTTGTTGTTTACCCAGACTATTTACATTTCTTACATTCCTAAAGTTGCTAGTTCACGTCATACTGTATTACAGTAATATTGCGTGAAAATCAAATATTGAAATTAGTTTTACATAATGTTTTTATTTTTTTTACGAGAGTGCTTTCTAATATTCCAACTGCACAATGACATTTATATGATTCAATTTCAGTGCATACCGATATCTGATTGCATTCATATCTCCTAACAGGACAGTGTTGTCTTACATGATATGTATCTTCATGTATTACAGTTTTGTATGAATGACTATTTCATATTACCACCACAGAGAAGAAAGTGCATTTTGAATTATGTATTAATATATGTCATATTAGTTATGTGTAACTAAAGAGATTTACTCAGTCGTTCTTTCTGAAATATGATGCCGTTCTAATATTGCCTCCAAAACCATATGCCAACCCCCTGTTAACCACTGTATATGAGATGTTTGATCCTTGGGATATTTTGACAGAAGCATGTCACGGACATGTCCTTAAGACACCTAGGAACTATTTAATTTGTGGAAAAGGGGCATAATATGTCTCCTTTAAGGTAAAAATGTAGCATAGTTAAGGTGAAAATCCTGCATAATTCCTCTTTAATAAAATATTTTTGTTCATCATTCCGGGTTCTGTTTCGGTGTCTGCATCTGGGTCCAGCTCCCCTGTAGGCCCTACCACTTGACATTAAACATAGCACAGCTGAGGCTGATGGGTCATTACCCACCCATTATCCACAGTAACAGTGCGAGTAGTCACTAAAGCATGGAATAAACTAGCAGAAGGAAACCGGTTCTTTACACACGTTTAGTCATCTCAAACATCACAATACCGAGAAAAACACATACCCTTTTGAGGGTATTTGAGATTAGCAATTCTATGTATTTTAAATATATTTCCATAGCACAAATATGTGCTTAGTTCTGAAGGCAAAATGCAAACTACACTCCTTCATTCAGGCATGAATGTTTCTACTCCATGTTTTCATTTGTTTGTATCATTGATGTAACTGCCAGCATCAATCAGGGCTGGGTTAGAGCTTCTGTGAGGCATCTTGGTAATGTTCTAGTGTGAAAGCTCATTTAGCCCAGTGTGAAACACATCACACAAGCATGCAGCCACAATATCTTCCTTTGTTGATCTCATGTGCACCGACTGGCGGAGAGGCAGAACGGAAAATGTGGTCCACATGAGCACTGCATGTCCACCACCACCAACATGTGAAAATGGCAACATAGGAAGGAGCTGCACGTCATAGGTGCTGATTGCGTTTCCATGTCACATGACACACCCAGGGGGGGCTCACACGGGAAAGTTAAATGTTGGATTCAAACCAAGTGAGAAAAGCAGCCTGCAGAAAGGCAACAGTAGTGATCACATGATGCGATCATCATTCCTCAGGGCAGAGGCAATGCTCTAGTGGGGAAAAAAATAGACACTTTATCAATAGGGCGAGGAGAAATTCAAGGCCAACTATCTTCTACATACAAACTTTTGTTCATAAATGGAGTTAACTGGTTAACAAATGCCACGCCTTAACCACACCTCTAATCACCAGTTAAGCCCGATATACTGTACATAAGAAGACTAGATGGCTCATCTGACGCTGCTGCCCAATGACATGGCGTCGCCACACAGCCGCCATCTTGGCTTGGTCCGCTAGCTCCCTCAGAGCATTAAAGGGATAGTTCACCCAAAATTCTGCCCGATTTGCACTGACACCGGCGGAGCCGTGAACTGAGACACTGGAAGCTTCAGCTACAAACAAGCTTAAAATATAGACTTATTTAATTTTTTTTCGGAACAATTTCTCATGTCGGGGCTTCAATACAAGAGGGACATTACAGATGAGCTGTGTGGAGGTATTTGGATGTTTTTTGGTGTGTCTTTTTGGACGAAGAAAAGTGAGACCCGTTCGCAACCGTCATATGGACATGCACTGCTGCGCGGAGCCCCCTGTAACTCCGAGAAGGCACAGATGGCTCTGAAACTTCTCCCAGCCCTTTGTCGACATGAGGGTGAGTAGATAATGAGTGAAATTTGAATTTTGAGTGAACTATCCCTTTAAGCCTATGGTGCATGTTCTACTAAAATAACCAGAACTTGCTCAGTTTCTGACCAATTTTCAAACGGTTTGGTTTGTTACGAACATCAGAAATGCAGTTATGATACTGCATACTTAAAATCACAAATAATTTCCATGTACTTTTTTTAATGAAAGTAACATTATGCAAATAGTGTGTAATAATTGGCAAGGTTTATTAGCAAAATCTGAATATATCCATCCATCCATCCATCCATTTTCATCCGCTTATCCGGAGTCGAGTCGCGGGGGCAGCAGTCAGAGCAGGGATCCCCAGACTTCCCTCTCCCCGGGCACTTCCTCCAGCTCTTCCGGGGGGACCCCAAGGCGTTCCCAGGCCAGCCGAGTGACGTAGTCACTCCAGCGTGTCCTGGGTCTTCCGCGGGGCCTCCTCCTGGTGGGACATGCCCGGAACACCTCACGAGGGAGGCGTCCAGGGGGCATCCTATACAGGTGCCCGAGCCACCTCAGCTGGCTCCTCTCGATGTGGAGGAGCAGCGGCTCTACTCCGAGCTCCTCCCGGGTGACAGAGCTCCTCACCCTATCTCTAAGGGAGCGCCCCGCCACCCTGCGGAGGAAACTCATTTCGGCCGCTTGTATCCGGGATCCCGTTCTTTCGGTCATGACCCAGAGTTCATGGACATAGGTGAGGGTGGGAACGTAGATCGACCGGTAAATCGAGAGCTTTGCCTTTCGGCTCAGCTCTTCTTCACCACGACGGACCGATACAATGACCGCATTACTGCGGCCGCCGCACAGATCCGCCTGTCGATCTCGCGCTCCGTTCTCCCCTCACTCGTGAACAAGACCCCAAGATACTTAAACTCCTCCACCTGAGGAAGGAACTCTCCCCCGACCTGGAGGGTGCAAGCCACCTTTTTCCGGTCGAGAACCATGGCCTCGGACTTAGAGGTGCTGATTCTCATCCCAGCTGCTTCACACTCGGCTGCAAACCGCCCCAGTGCATGTTGAAGGTCCTGGCTCGAGGGAGCCAACAAGACCACATCATCTGCAAAAAGCAGAGATGAAATCAAGTGGCTCCCGAACCGTACCCCCTCCGGCCCTTGGCTGCGCCTAGAAATTCTGTCCATAAAAATAATGAACAGAACCGGTGACAAAGGGCAGCCCTGCCGGAGTCCAACACGCACTGGGAACAGGTCTGACTTACTGCCGGCAATGCGAACCAAGCTCCTGCTCCGGTCATACAGGGACCGTACAGCCCTCAGCAGAGGGCCTCCGACCCCATACTCTCGGAGCACCTCCCACAGGATGCCACGTGGGACACGGTCGAAAGCCTTCTCCAAGTCCACAAAACACATGTGGACTGGTTGGGCAAACTCCCATGCACCCTCGAGCACCCTGCGGAGGGTGTAGAGCTGGTCCAGTGTTCCACGGCCAGGACGAAAACCGCATTGTACCTCCTGAATCCGAGGTTCGACTATCGGCCGAATTCTCCTCTCCAGCACCCTGGAATAGACTTTCCCCGGGAGGCTGAGGAGTGTGATCCCCCGGTAGTTGGAACACACCCTCCGGTCCCCCTTTTTGAAGAGAGGGACCACCACCCCGGTCTGCCAGTCCAGAGGTACTGTCCCCGACTGCCACGCGATGCTGCAGAGGCGTGTCAGCCACGACAGCCCCGCAACATCCAGAGACTTGAGGTACTCAGGGCGGATCTCATCCACCCCCGGTGCCTTGCCACTGAGGAGCTTCCGGACTACCTCAGTGACTTCAGCTTGGGTGATGAATGAATCAACCTCTGCATCCTCAGCCTCTGCTTCCTCGACGGAAGGCGTGTCAGTGGGATTGAGGAGATCCTCGAAGTATTCCTTCCACCGTCCGACGATATCCCCAGTCGAGGTCAACAGCTCCCCTCCTCCACTGTAAACAGTGTTGGCGGAGCACTGCTTCCCCCTCCTGAGGCGTCGGATGGTTTGCCAGAATTTCCTCGAGGCCGACCGGTAGTCCTCCTCCATGGCCTCCCCGAACTTTTCCCAGACCCGAGTTTTTGCTTCCGCGACCGCCCGGGCTGCCGTCCGCTTGGCCTGCCGGTACCCGTCAGCTGCCTCGGGAGTCCCCCGAGCTAGCCAGGCTCGGTAGGACTCCTTCTTCAGCTTGACGGCATCCCTTACTTCTGGTGTCCACCACCGGGTTCGGGGATTACCGCCGCGACAAGCGCCGGAGACCTTACGGCCACAGCTCCGGACGGCCGCGTCAACAATGGAAGTGGAGAACATGGTCCATTTGGACTCAATATCTCCGGCCTCCCTCGGAATCTGGTCAAAGCTCTCCCGGAGGTGGGAGTTGAAGACCTCCCTGACAGGGGATTCTGCCAGACGTTCCCAGCAGACCCTCACGATACGCTTGGGTCTGCCAAGTCTGACCGGCTTCCTCCCCTGCCAGCGAATCCAACTCACCACCAAGTGGTGATCAGTTGACAGCTCAGCCCCTCTCTTCACCCGAGTGTCCAAGACATACGGCCGGAGATCAGATGACACGACTACAAAGTCGATCATTGACCTCCGGCCTAGGGTGTCCTGGTGCCACGTGCACTGATGGACACCCTTATGCCTGAACATGGTGTTCGTTATGGACAAACTGTGGCTAGCACAGAAGTCCAATAACAAAACACTGCTCGGGTTCAGATCGGGGAGGCCGTTCCTCCTAATCACACCTCTCCAGGTAACACTGTCGCTGCCCACGTGAGCATTGAAGTCCCCCAGCAGAACGATGGAGTCCCCGGTTGGAGCACTTTCCAGCACCCCTCCCAGGGCCTCCAGGAAGGCCGGGGCCCCCGCCCACGGCTGCCACCCAAAACACACGGCACTGGCCCCTCATGGTCCTTCCTGCAGGTGGTGGGCCTACTGGAAGGCGGGCCCACGTCGCTCCTTCGGGCTGGGCCCGGCCGGGTCCCGTGGGCGAAGACCCGGCCACCAGGCGCTCGCCTGCGAGCCCCAACCCCAGGCCTGGCTCCAGGGTGGGGCCCCGGTGACGCCGATCCGGGCGACGTGAACGTCCTTGATATTTTGTCACTCATGAGGGGTTTTGGAACCGCTCTTAGTCTGACCCGTCACCTAGGACCTGTTTGCCTTGGGAGACCCTACCAGGGGCATTAAGCCCCGGACAACATAGCTCCCAGGATCATTCGGGTGCTCAAACCCCTCCACCACGGTAAGGTGGCGGTTCAAGGAGGAGGATCTGAATATACTTCCCATTAATATTTATATGAGTGTATAATTGCTATACAATTTGTTTGGTTTTCGTAGCCTTATAATTATTATTTTATACACATAGCAAGGGTCTTGCTTTAGCTATAAGAAAATCCAGCCAGCCAGAGAGCATGTTTCGTGAGTTTTGCGTTCATAAATAAATCCACAGAGAAGAAGGCGGGAGGAAAGTAGGAGGAGGAGGAGTAGGTAAACAAGTTTTTTTGTCCTTGGAGGCCACCGTCACTTTGCCGATGGGAGGGGTGAGTGCATGCGAGCGAGCCCTGCAATCTAGAATCTGAACGCTATATCACAATTTTCCCTCCATTTTACACACAGGACCTTTAAAGTATTAGCTATACGGACAAAATTTATGAATAGTGTTTTAGTGCAGATGACTGGATCACCCATTTACAGACCCAATATGGCCACCTGTAAGTTACGTCTGTGCATAGTCCGATCCACCCCCTTGGTCAAGCCTTCATACACCTGGTCAACCACTTCTTCCTCTGTTTGCCCCAGTAATCTGGACCCACCCTCCCTTCCCTTTATCCAGGCACCTTCTGACCACATCCCTCTCTCCGATCATCCCTACTCTCATCCTTCCCTCATTTCCCCCATCCCTCTCTCTTCAGTCAGTGCATTCTCTTGGACGGAACCACTCTAAGACGGAACCCCCACTCTGAGTCTCCCTCCACCCGGTCTTCATTTCATCCTCCCAGACCGGCAGAGCAGACATCAACCTTCCTTCACCACTCTGTGCAATATCCATTCATCCATCCTCAACACTTAGATTTCATCCATTATAATGCTTAATGGCACGCTGTTGTGGTGTGGTCCTTGCTGGTGAACCTGCTGCTGTGATGCTGAGATTTTCCTCTGTGGGAATTAATAAAGTTTCCTTTCTCTCTCTCTTATGGATGTTCTGTCATGTTAATCAGTTGACCTGTTTGTTGTGCAGTGACGTATTTATCTTCTGTAAGAACACGCTGCCACATCACAAAACTCGAATAACTAATTATATTACTGCTGCTGTGCGGGTATTTAACAAATTCTGTGAAAATGTGTCTGTTTGATCAGACTCTCTGGAAGAGGAGGCCTCCATCTTTGAAGGCTACAGGAGATGGAGATGAGCTCCACCACCTGACAGCCTGCTTAGCTCAACTCCAAGAGCATTAGAACCCAGTTTTGTTCCTACCCCAGAACCCAATAGTAGAAAGTGTTTAATCTGAGAGTGAACAAAACCAAAGGTCCAGTGGTTTACACTGATGAGCCTTAACATGAAAACAGGGGACTGCTGTTATTGTTATGTAGATTTTATTGTTAAAGCTAATAACTTATATTGCCCCCTAGAGGATTTCTGCGTTATTACAACGATACAGCCGGCACCTCAATATAGCGTATGGCACGGTGTAAACCGCCCGGCTACAGTTTGTAGCCCTTCTCGTTGTCAGGTAAAACCGAGTATGCGTTATGCTGTGTTCCAGGCAGGCTGTTGAACTCGTAAGGTACAACTTCAAGTCACGACTTACGACTTTGTAGCGTTCCAGGCAACCCATAACTCGTGTTTTTCCAACCTGTTACCCGTGAAAGTCACTATAACAGCCGTCAAACTTATAACGTCCGACCCGACACAGGTCGGAAAAGCACGAGTTACGGGTTGCCTGGAACGCACCATTATTTCCTCTGCGCCAGTGCGGGAATGTCACCAAAGACACCAAATACAAAAGGAACAAAATACCACGAGGTGTTAGAGGAGCCGAACGGCTTAATCAGCGTTGTATCATCTCCTCTTGTAGTGGCTTGGGTGAAACGGATATTTACAGACACGTAGAAGTTACGCACTATAGCTTTAAGCCATGAAGCTGGGGAAGATGAGCAAAACTACAAATTTAATTTTAAATTAAATGACTAATGATTCAGATTTAAGTCTTAAAATAGCCACAGATATGCACCAATCAATCACAACAACACAGTCTCTTGTTTTAATGTCGGTGTATGTCGTGCGGTGTCAGGCATCATACGTAGATTAGGTTTTAAAAAGGAAACTTATGGCTTTGAGCTGGTGGCACGATGCCACTCTCGGTCTACAATCAAACCACATCAAACACACACACACACACACACACACACACACACACACACACACACACGTGCAAAACTCTGATTCCATTATGTCAAAGGGAGAAGTCACAAAAGAGAGGAAGAGGAGGCTCGGACTAAGAAGATGTGATGTGTAAAACCATAGTAGTCGTGCACGCATCTGTGCGTCAAAGTTTTGAAGAGCGTAGACTCTGCGTCATCACACTTCCTTCCCAACAGGGACACAACCTCTGTCCACTGTCTGTTTGTCTGTCTGTCTGTCATTCTTGTTGAGTAAAGACAGGAGCTCCGCCTAGTGGCAGGAATCAGACCTGTTATCAGTGAGTCTAATTACCTGAGACAAATGAATAAGTCTGCACAATCTGGAGCATGACAAAGAAAATAAATGTAACCTCCATGTAATTATGTGTCAACGTCATGTTTTGATCAAGGACTAGGTTTCAGGTATTAATGTCTCCACTTATCAATTCAACCTAATTAAAACTGAATGAGTTCATTTTTTCTCCTAGAGGACACATATTCCATCAGGACATAGGGACAAATTGCATTCCAGATGTTGCTGCTCACACATGCAGAAAATAATCTCTTTTTTAAGTGATTATTGATTTCTTATTGAGATGTTGATCTCTCTTCATATAGAGGTCATGGGTCAAGATGCTGCCAGAGGCCACTGTGGCTACTGGAGGAATTGGACTTGGTGTGTAAATGGGACAAAGCAACCAGTGAGTGTTGCCAGGTTTGTGCAGCAGATGAACCAGTCTTTTTTTTTTTTTCCACTGATGCAGCGTTGGACTGTCACGGCCCTAAATGTCATCTGTTAACTCCATCAGGACTTTAGCTGCTGCGTGACCGACGTCTTAGTAATGTCTTCATCATCACCATCACCATCATCTGACGCACTACACCGTCTACACCCACACTTTTTCTTCACACACACACACGCACACACACACACACACGCACGCGCGCACGCACGCGCGCGCGCGTACGCTGACACTCACACAAACACACTCTCCTGTGGCTCAACCCCTCCTTCCTCCGCTGCTGCTAAACTATATAAATCACCTGTGTTGCGGTTTGGAACCAGGACACAGCGACCTGCGGAGTTGAAAACTGACAGGAGACCAGATCTCTGCTGCTGACAGAAACCACCTGTAGCTCCGACTCCACACCTGCAAACTCCCAAGTCTTCTCAAAGTAAGTCATCTTCCTCTATTTGAATCAGGATGTTTTCATTGACTTCTGCTGGAGCGCTTCATTTCAAAACTTTAACTCAGTTGCAGAAAAATCTATGACCAAACCTCTGTGCGCAAAAGCAAAAAGCACAAATTTTAAAGTCTCAATTGCGGCATATAATGAATGTTTTGACATATAACCTGTTGGCAGCTTTGAGTCGCTCCCTCTGGCATGCGGAGTTTTCATTGAGAGCGATAACGTGAGGTTTTTATTCTTAAGGGTAGACATTACAGGTGAATAGGGTAAAAAAAATTTAACTAACAGATATCACCATGAAACTTCCCAAGTTTATCACTTACATTAAGACAAATATTTCTTGTATTACAAGTTTTGTCAGATTTTTTGTTTAAATATGTAAATGAGGCAATATCTAATGAAATATGTGCTAATTTGCATACATTTCCAGAACTGAAATCTGAGCAATGGATATAGCCCCTTTCAAAATTCTTGTTTTATTTTGTTGACCTATTAGAGTCAGAAGTTTTTTACTGAGGGGATTTGGGATATCTCTTTTTATCACTCTGTAAATGAGAAAATACTGTCACCTGTTAGGAATAAAATGTTGTATAAATCAGGCTGTGAATGATATATCAACAAATCCCTCTGTAAAAACCTTCACAATATAAAAAGGGATCAAACTGGAAGGTGTGGTGTCTGTAAGTGATGCTGAAGTGGAGATTTCAGGCTCAGAGTCTGAGGAAAAACTCAAAATTCCATAGATTGTTAATGTAAATTGTACTTTTACGATTGGTTGCGGATACGGAGAAAATGACAATTTTGGACAGGCACAGCAATATCTCACAGTAGCATGGTAACTTTTTGTAAATTTAGAAGAAATCTACTGACGAAAGAGACCAAATGTCGTAAAATAACCACCTTAATGGAAGTTCTACCATTTCTTTTGACTTTTCTGAAAGAAAACATGTTAAGGAAGAAAAATAGCCCAAAATATCAAAATTGATCAGTGCATGAAAAAACAGTGTTTTTGACTGTTGTGTCTCGCCCCAGACTGTGCCGCTTTCTGGTGGTTTATTAGTCTCTGTACATTCATTAGTACCTGAAGTGAGAGGAGTGTTGTAATCGCTCCTTTAAATTCAATATTTACTATAATCCACATACTTTTAGCCGCTTAAAACGTTTATCTCTCAAGCTTCTGTCGACCTGGACCTGCTCAGTAACAAATGATTGTGTGGACAGATAGAAAGAATGAGTGAACCTTAGGAATGATCAACCTTTATGTGTATTTGTAGTGCAACACAATCAGATCTTCATATTTGTTAGAATAAAAAAAAGAAAGAAAAAACACTGTCTCATCTTACTCTTTTCCATATTGAAAACATAAGTCCAACAGTGCAGGGAAAAGTATGTGAACTGTCTCCTCACTGATGGCATGAACAAAAGCTAATTAGACTCAGGAACCATCAGAGCTACTGTCACTTGACCTTCACCCAGTGCAGCTGCTGTGGAATGAGCTGAGGAGACGCTCACACCAGACTTTCTGAGGAGATGCCTGTGGTGAACGGTGGCAAACTGGGAGAAACCCTGCTCCCTTGTGCTGTGGTTTGGAGCTGAGAGTGTTAACTGTGTTGTGAGTTGAGATGGAGAAAGGTGTATTATGTGCAGGTGAAGATTTGAGTGTTAGAATATTATAAATATAAAATAACATTATTATGGCATCATAGCAAATGATCAAATGGTTTAAGGTGCTGAGAACATGAAACATACTGTATTATTATGCCAAACTAATTAAAAAGTAATCTTTGTTATTGTTGGAGAACAGGCTGCTTTTCAGAACTGTTGTAATTGTTTTGGTATTTTTAATATTCATATATTTAGCCAGCGTTTAATTTCTTATAAAAAACACATCATTAATAGAAGAGGAGGAAAATTCATTGCATCGCTCCCTCTTAATAGACAAGAAAATAAATCATAGCAAGTGTTATTTATTGTCATTATTACATGTGCAGCATGATATTCAGACACAAGCATAAGATTAGTTTCCTCCACTGGAGTCGATCTATTTTCTTTGTCTCTCCCAGGAGCTTCACAACACTCTGCCTGACAATAAGTCAATCTGCAGCCTGAGGACTGTTTCTCTGTATATGATGTATATCGACTGGTTTATATCTGCTTCACACGCCTTTATTTTACTCACCAGCCATCTTTCAAAAAACACAGTGTGTGTTCAGACAAGAAATAGGTTACATTACTTTTTAATTTTAAAGAAAATATACTTCAAACATTTCTTTTCATAACATGCAGTTATTGCTCAGGCTGTTTGGCCTTCCTGATTTCTGAATTAAAAATGAGTCTGAGATGTTGGATCATTTGGTCACTGACCCCCTGCATCTTCTCAGATGGCCGTGATGCTGAAGCCATGGACAGTGCTGGTGGCCGTCGCGCTCTGTGTGCTGGTGTGTCTGGGAGCGCTGGCGGACGCCTACCCCCCCAAACCTGAGAACCCCGGTGAGGACGCCCCACCCGAAGAGCTGGCCAAGTACTACACCGCCCTGAGACACTACATCAACCTGATCACAAGGCAGAGGTATGCGCACACATATACAGTACAATATACATCGGTGTGTGTGAAGGTATTATGGATGAGGATGACTATAGAATGTTAAATTTAACTTTTCAATCTTTTTAAGTATATTTTTTGGCTTTTTCATGCCTTTATTTGACAGTACAGTTGAGACAGACAGGAAATGGGGAGGCAGAGAAAGGGGGAATGACACGTAGGAAAGGGCCGTCCGATGCGGGTTTCGAACTGGGGCCACCTGCACGAGGACTATAGCCTCAATATATGGGGCGCCTGCTTAACCCACTGCGCCACTCGGCGTTCCTTCAATCTATTTTTTAAAATATTCATCACAGTGCATGAATGTTTGGACCCTTTTGAATCCCCTTGACTAAAATAACAAATGTAACATGTTGTGCATACCCAACTGAAGATCTCAGTATCGTTACTGAGTTGTAAATATTCACAAAAGCGATCAGTGAGAAAAAATATAAATCATCAAACAAAATCACGAATATTCCCGCCAGACTTAATTTTGTGTTAATTAAATATGAATTAGTCCTGTATGGATAAGTGGTGTAGCTAATGGGTGGATGTTTAACCATGAACTTTTAAGACTCAATTTTCTCTAAAAAAGTATGGCAAAAGAAAGGTAAAATATATGTAAACAATTGTAGGGTGATAAAAACTATTTTTCAGGTGAAAAGATAATAAAAGTGTAGCAGCCCCTTAAGCCCATCTTGAATTCTTTTTTTTTCCAAGTCATTATAGCGAGCGCGTCCTAAGAGATTCCTACTCTTTAAGCCGTGAGCTCTGTCGGTGTATGATGCATCCCTGCTCCGACACCACCCCAGCCCTTCTCCAGCTCACGCCGGCAGCTCCGTAGATTAGATTACTGGCCACTCTCCAAAACCTCCAGGCCTCCAAATCAACGGGACCAGAGCAATAAAATCAGTACAGATGGATCCCGAGAAAGAATCCCAAATCCAATTAGCTGAGCCTGCTGCTCTAAGGTATAAAAGTCGGCAGTATGGAATTGTCAGATGGCATATTTTTTGATTTGGAGCGGTCGGGGCACCATCAGCTTTTATTCATGAAATTCAAATAGGTTGTTGATATTTGAACGTCTGCTTTAAAGACGACTCCAAATGCCACAGGGAGTCAATTTGTTTCACCTTGAAAGTTCTTAGGTTTCATTGGAGAGCTGCAAATGAAGACGTATCATGTGTGATGAAGAGATTTGTGGTTATATAAAGGTTTGACTGCATCAAATAAAATGCCAGGGAATGCGGTGGCTGTCAGCTCCAGGTCCTGCTGATACAGGTGATGGATCTGTGCAGTCCGGTGTCTCTGGTCCATCACAAAACATGGCCGTCCATATTAGTGTGTAGCTGCAGCCAGCTGTGTTGTCCCATTGACATTCGACTGAATCTGATTCCTGGAACTGAAACTAAAATACATTTTAACCTGAGATGATTTCAGGTGGTTTAACTTCAGCAATTACACTTTAAAGGTAGTTTAGCCTGTGTGTAATGTTTGCTCTTGCACTCCCAGCATTCTCAAAACAGTTAAAATTAAACCTTTTCTGGTTTCCTAAGGGTTTGGGCTTTTTAATCTGTCCCATCAAATAGTTTTACAGAATTGTCCAAATTATAGCAACTGGCCAAAAAACGGTGACCAACAACATGGCTTCGACTAAAACTGAATGTAAATTCTCTTTTACTTTTATGTAATGGCTTTTACAGGTACAAGTCATTTATATTAGTTCACACAAACACACTCCATCCATCTGATAGTTGCCCGGCCGTCAAATTTTAAAACTCATTGAATTTGAATATGATTTTGAATTTATTTATTCAGGATAGCCCCTTGAGATGAATCATCTCATTTTCGAGGGGGTCCTTCCACAAAAAGATACAATGATACAATGTCAGGTAAAGAAATAAAAGAAAAACAAATACATTGAAACACATTACAGGACTTACATACTGTACATACACACACACACGCAAGACAAGGCTCTCCTAACCCCAGCTAATCCACAAACGGCCAGATATCAGAATAATAGTCAACTTGTGATATCTAAGCTTACAAATGGGAAAAAGAAAGAAAGAAAATAATAATAATATTATAATAATAAAAATTAAGTAAATAAATAATCAGATAAGAGAATCACACACACAAAAAAGAAAAATTGTGGCCCCTGAACCAAAACATTTGCCCACCCCTGGTTTAGACAATAGTTGTCTGAGAAGAATGATGTCAGTAAGGGAGTGAATAGACCTCATCTTCTGAGCCAGTTATTTTAGAGTGTGCAGAACTGTACAGTGACTTTTTCAAAGTGTCTAACAAAGAGAGGAAGGAGATGTGTCACTTCTGGTTGCCTGGTTAACAAAAACTTTTCTAAGTTAGAAAAATAAAATAGTGTAATCCAGTGTTGATAAGTGATCCTCTAAGGAACTCAGTGATTAATTTGCTTGCAGATGAAATGCTAAGAGATAAGAGGGACAACCAGGGTTCATACCTCTAAAAACAATCAAGATTAAGACATCAGAAAGAACAAACAACAAAAGGAGGTAAATTGACTGCACCGTGGGGGGAGTGAGAATGACAGAAAGACAATCAGATGGGAAGAGACAAAGTCGATAAGAGAGCGAGACACATAGAGACACGGAGAATATAAAAGCAGGACGGAGCAGGGAGACTCAGGGAGGTATACGGGTGCAGACGAGCCATTATCAGATGGGAGAACGTTTTAAATCCTGATGTGTGGCACTGTGTGACTGTGACAGCTGCATGAGCTACTCGATTGCTTTCCTACCGGGCAGGACACACACACATTTCCCTGTGTGTGTAACAAAGCATAAAATTGGGTGCTGGGGTCATAGGGTGAAGTGGAACAGGTGGCTGATGGGAAAACTGTGAAACTGCAGGGTTGTGTTGAGCAGCACTGTTTTATGCACATGCACATAAACACACACAAACACACACACACACACACAACCAAGTAAACTTTGTGCTGTGTGTGTTGAACGGCTCTGTGGTTTTACATTTACGACTCTCCCGGACCCCTGGTTTCCTTATTAAGACAATAAGTATAAGACAACTGGTGCCGACACGGAAGTCGCACCTGTGCACACTCACACACCAGCACTAAAACACACACACACACACACTCCAAATCTGACTGTGAAATGGAAGCATTAGGAGCAAAAAGAGAGGGGAACAAACATGTGAAGCAATTTACTGGAAAGGCAGATGGGCAGGAGGAAGAGGACACAGACGACAGACAGAAAGAGATAAGATAGCCTTCGTCTTGTGTTAGCTTTCTGCTGCCATCTATGTGTTCGGGTCAGTTTTGACCCGTGTTTTACTGTAAATCAGCTGTACATAGAATAGAATAGAATATACTTTATTAATCCCTTGCGGGAAATTCTTTCATCACAGCGCTCCAGTGTACAAAGGTGAAGAATATTATAGCAGAATAATACAATACAACAATTTAAGATACCCCCCCCCCCCCCATCTTAACAGTATATACAAAAGAAAATATAAGCATACAATAAATAAATCTCTGTTGAGGTGATATCACCTAGAAATAAGCTGCTTCGTTGTACAGACCATAGTGAGCTGGTTTATTGCACAGAAGAATATTACAGTTTAATGGCCACAGGCAGGAATGCAAATACACTAAAAACATTATTTTTCATCCAATTAGTTTTTCTTCTCTTGGTTACATTGTTAGGCTTCCTTATCCATGAAAATATTGGTTTCAATATTTTTTGGTGTGGGACCCTGGGTCTTTTTTGTCAGTATACCCCTTGGCTTCAATTTAAGCTGTAAAACACACTAAAACTATTATTTATCATCCCATTTCTTTCTCATCTCTTGGTCACGTTGTTAGGCTTCCTTATCATTGAAAAGGTTGGTTTTGCACTTATGATTTCAGTTTTAACTCTAATTATTGTTCTTGACCCTAACACCACAAATGTCATCATTTTAACCAGAGCATTTTAGAATTTTGTGAAAAAAAAGGGGTTTAAATAGAGGTTCCTGACAAAGTCAAAAATCCTTGAAGCTATAAACAAATCTATGTGGTACTTTTATGCATTTAAAACCTGAAAACGGGTCACTGGTGACCCAAACACAAGAGAAGGGACAGAAGAGGAGAATCTCATCTGAATGTACAACAAAACGCAAAGTGTTGTGGGATTCTTCTGACCAACAGCTGTCACCCGTCTCAACCAGAGACTCATTTGTTCAAAGAGAAACTGAACTGACACATAAAGGTCAGTCATTAGTCAGGGAGCGCAATACTCAGCCTTATAATGATGTGATGATGCCCACCTGTCACTCAAAGAGACTTGCCTTCAATTATGCATAACCTTAAACCAAAAAAGCATTCATAAAGTGTTTGAAAAAAAATCTCCTCATGTGTGTCCCAGGTATGGAAAGCGTTCAGCTCAGGAGGACATGGTCGCTGAGCTTCTGTTTGGTGCCGACAGCAACAGAGACCAGAGATCAAGGTAAAGACACTCACCTGCATGAAGTAAAGGAGTCATGAGAGACATAGTTAGACATATTACAACATGTGATCACTATTATTAAAATGACAGCCTGATGACAGCTTCTTTGTTATTTATTTCATCAATGACTGTTAACTGGGGCTTAGGGCGTGGCTGTTAGGTTGAATGGTGGGCGGGGCATGGCCAAGGGCAGTGACTCCACTGTTGTGACATCACAAAGTTACAGAAGTCCTGACATCTGTTTTCAAGGCTCAGTTTCTGAATTTTCGAAATATATTTCTCTGTGGACTGAGGCTTTGATACTTTAACAGTATTAAAGCAGAAGTAAGTGATATATTTGTGTTAATATAAGTCTTAAATAGTTATATCTTCCGACAGCAATCACTTACATAGAGTGTTTGGTCTGAAACACGGGTCTGTCAGTCACTCTGCTCTGCTCTGAGCCGAGGAGAAAACATTTATCGTATCCTACAGTTTTTATCCAATGAGGAGAGAGAACGGCATGCAGGGCTGTGTGTGCAGCCAAGGGACGCCGTGAATGTGGCGACGCAGGGACGAGGACTGTTATGGTGCGTTCAAGGCAACTCGTAACTCCTGTTCTTCCGACCTGTGAGGTACCACTTCGATCTGGTACGAGTTCACAGGTCGGAAGTTACGAGTGGCCGTTATAGTGACTTTCACCGGTAAAACAGGTCGGAAAAACAGGAGTGGGTTGCCTGAAACGCTACAAAGTCGTAAGTTGTGACTTGAAGCTGTAATTTACGATTTCAAAAGCCTGCCTGGAACGCAGCATTAGCGAAAACGACCGGATCGCTTACTTCTGCTTTAAGATAGAACCTGAACACGCTAATAAAATCAAAGAAAACATGGAAACCTACTCTTACAACCAGGGCCAGCCCCTGGCATAAACACTCTATGCGGTTGTTTAGGGCCACAGCCGTTAGGTGGGGGACCACATGATCAGAAAGGTACCGGGGTTCATTCAAGTCATTTAAACAACCTGAGGTCTGCACGCACGCAACAAGCTTTATATGTCATTTGAAGTCAATATTCAGCTTCTTTTATCTCACATTTGAGACATTTGGTGAAAATAGAATGGCAGAATGACAACATTTGTGCTCAAAAAGCAACCTTACAAAATTTCATTTTAGACTTGTTTTCTACACTTATATATTACTGTATTCATATCCTGTTTCAAGCACCAAAACAGTTCATTCTCATGACTGAAGGTGTGTTTTCACAAGGGATTTGAAATTTTTCAAAAAGCAGACCTCAAATTTCCAGCATTTGGCCTAAATTATTTCTTTATACAGTGTCAAATTACAGGACAAATTGAAATTGGCCTCAGTGTGCTTACAGCGGAGGTTCTAATATTTAAACATAAAACACTTGAGTATTGTTACATCTGCAAGTATCTTAAAAAGATAAATTTAAGAAAATATGTAAAAGTCGAGAAAATGGCCTCAAACGTCAGAGGGCATGAACATGTCTGTATTCAGTTTTAACCAATGATTTGGTGTTTGCGCTTAGAGTGGGCTACAAACAAAAATCTTGTTTAGGGCCACCAAAATCCTAGAGCCGGCCCTGCTTACAACAATATAGGAGTTTTAATTCATGCAAGCCGTTACATGTTCTTCCCTCTTTTTGTGTCTTCCCACAGATATGATGATTCCTACATGTGGTGACTCCGCCGTCCCCCCTCATCCGGCATTCCCTCTGAGTGTGTCCCACAATGCACCAAGAGGGGCCAACATGTGCCTCTGACCCCCTCCCCCTGAGTTCAACTCCAACCAATGACCATCACTGGCCAGAATACAAGCTCTCTGTCTCTCTTGTCACCGTCTCACATCTCACCGATTTCAACATATTTATACATAATTTATTATTGTAATAAAAAACATATATATTCACATATATATGAGATTAGCACTATTAATCAGAAGATGGAACTGTGTCTGTGTGTGTGTGAGCATAAATGTCCCTCTACTGCCCAACACTGTTTAGAGGAGAAAGTCTTGTTTTACTGTTCCTGTAAAAAGTAACAAAAGAGTAAATTAATAAAAATGTTTCCGTGTGATAACAATGTGTTTTTCTTAAATTATTTATGCTGCTGTAAGCTTAGTATGCCTGGGAATCAACACTGCATGAGATGATCATCACATCAACAGTTTTAGAGTTAAAATAAAGGGAGAATTGCAAAGGTACTTTTTTTTTTTTCTTTTTTTACATATTACAGTTTTTCCCCATTTCTTGAAACAGAAAATACATTCTCAAAAATCTAAGATCATTTTACAAAACAGTCTTACAATTCAGCACAACGCCATAGCTCACTTGCAAAAGCTCATATCATGTCAAAAATTCCTTTCTCATAGTCAGTGCCCCCTCAAAATGCATCATACCTCTGGTTTGTGTGAGCGCTGCAAGTCAAAATGTTTAGATGTTTTGTCACTATGGCAGAGGAGCACTGAAGATGATTTTATGGTAAGAGTAGCTTCCAAGGTTTGACATCACACATTGCACTCATACTGCCAAGGAAATTGTAACCATTGTTATTCACACATAAATTAACTTCCATACATCAGAGTAAAAAGAAAATGTATACAGCATAATATGCTGTATGATTATACAACACAATATACTTTACAGTAATATAAACATATCAGCAAAAAAACAAGGAAAATTATATGTGGCCTAAATCAAATCAAATCAATCAAATCAAATCAATCAATCATCTATCAAATTCATATATGGTATTCATGGTATTATTTTCTTGACTAATTTTGACAACTGAACAGACTATTTATGTGATGACTTCTATGAGTATATACATACACATATACAAGTAAACAAGGAAAAAGGTTTCCCGCACACTGTCCAGTCACTTGCAAAAGACCTTTTTTCCTTGTTACTGTAACTGCAGCTACCTGTACTTAATCATTTGCAAAGATGTACACATTTGCAATTTGATGAAATTAGTGAGAAATTCATTTCTGTTGTGAACATTTGCCAAGTGGTTTGGAGGTTTGTCCATGTTTTTTTGAGAATGTAATTTCTGTTTCAAGAAATGAGCCAAACCAATGGAGAAAAACTGTAAATGATATTACATGATAATGATATGTCATTTTATATTTGTTTTAACAACAAGAAATCCCTGAAAAGACCAAAAACATCACCTGTTGTTTCTGTCTGATCTTCCCTCCACTGTCTGTCAGCCTGAAGACATTTCATTGACAAATATAAAACACCTGTCCACAAACCAGAGGAGAACATTTGGAGGAATATAATTTTCATCAAAAATGTGAAACACTAACGTTAAGTAGTTGTGCAAGCAGGTTTGAGTCAAAATAGTGTGGAATTCTACTGCGAGTGGAGAAATAACATCAGGTTTTAAATGCACACACACACACATACACACACTCTCTCCAGTTAATGGTGGACAAAATACAATGGAGATGATCTTTATGTGTGTTGCTTTATGGCACAAAGAGATTATGCCTTTATTAGATAGGACAGTGAAGAGAGACAGTAGAGTCAACTGGGGGAATGACATGCAGTAAAGATCATCTGTTGGGAGTTGAACCAGCAACCACTGATTGAGCTCTCACCACTTGACCACAGAGCACTCCAAAGAGATGTGGCTTTGCTGTGTGTGCTATGTAGTTAGACTGTTTGTTAAGAGTTCATTACCATCAGATCTAAGTATCTGCTGAAAGGACTAACCTGCAGCTCATATTGTTTCCCACTAGGCTACATGTGCAGGCCCCTCTGCTGGGCCCCTGCCCAGGGGTGAGAACAGGCAGCGGCTGATGGAAAGTTCCAGTACATTTAGCCTCTTCAGGTGGGGAAATGAGAGACACTAGCGCTGATAAGACTGCTGGTGTAAGATGTAAGATAACAATCTCAACTACCCTCATCATCAGTTCGAAAATGGCCGAGACCGTGATCCAGTTTATCATCTGCTCTCATCAAAAAGCCCTGGTGGTTCCACTTTTGTGCATTTGCATTTGTTTATCTATTGACTCAGTGTGTATTCATCACACTTTCCTATCATTATGACTTTTTATATTTGTGTTTACTTTTTCCGCTTCCTATTTCCTATGTGTGTTTTGCAATTGTAACAAGACATTTCCCCTGCAGGGATCAATAACATTTCCCTGACTCTGTTTGTTATTCCTTTTCACCCTAATGTGCACTGAAACAACAGTTTTTAGTCAGAGGAGAAAATGATGAATATGGGGCTCCTGCAATATTTTCTCTCATATGCACACCATGTTGGAACATAATAATAAGACAATATGTCTTTGGAACAGCAGGCATAACACTGGGGCAGCCTAATACAATTTTGATTACAGCAATACAGTAATAAAAATCCAAGTAGTGATAGATGTTAGACTTAAAAAAAAGATAGATAGATTTTACATACAGAGTGACTGATCTTCTCATCTAGCAGGAAAAATAAAACTGATGTGTTAGATATTTGATTACCAGCGGGTTCAGGAGACAATATGCCAGTTACCCACTCAATTAAAAGCGTATTGTGTTAACATTGTGTGCTGCAGCAGATCCACTCTGTGGCCAGCAGAGGGAGCACTTCAGTTGTGAATTCTGTGACACAGACACTGAATCCATTTTAACATGGTGGAATTATAAAATTATTTTGTTTATTTTGACACAATACTGTATATACCCATAAAATGCTTTGTTGCTTTACACACTTTTGTGTCAGCTGTATGTAGTGTGTTCAAGTGCAGGGTTGAACGGAGGACAGGAGGCAAAGCATTAGCCTGGTCTGCCGACATTTTATATAAATGCACAGCAAGCAAAGCCTATGAGCTAATAAACAATAAAAAAATGAACAGTCACATTTATATATTTTATCTGAAAGGCTTACATTTCTATAATAATTACATTTTTAAAAGAGTGCAACAATAACAGTCATATATTATAATATGTTAAGTCTCCTTTTAAAACATACAAAGTTGTGAAGAAAAAGAGCGGTCTCACGGCAGACATGATGGTGGACCACTGACACAATCAAATCAATTGTCCCTCAGCCTGAGGCCAGTGTGTTCACCAAACTTCAGGAAATCCATCCAAGTGTTTCCTGCTGACACACACACTAACATGGATGAAAACATGTTAGTCTCGTCACCTCCTCCACCGAGGTGCACCTCAACTGTGAATGAAATAACGGCTTTTATATCAGTTCTTGACACATCAGTACATGTAATGTAATATATATATTACATCAAAGAACATCCGCCTGTATGAAACTACATGAATCAAAATAATAGCCCTGTGTTCTGTGTGTGCATCTGTGAATGTGTGTGCACATGTTATGAGCAAGCTGCAGTTTCAATGGATTCATTTTTACTTATACAAATATTTACAAAAAAAAAATCTTTGCACTGCAATTGGTTAATTTCTCCAGGTTTCAGACTGTTTGCCTGTGGGTCAGACCAACCAGCGTCCTATGAGGAAGGAGCCACCTGCAGCTATACAGCCATGCGTATGTGTCACATATGATGAAGATGAAATTCTTTATTCAGTCACATCACATAATAGCTACGAACATTTCATAATAGCTACAAACATTATCAACAAGGTAGTGACTGAAAAGGCACAGGCAGACCCATAATGCTTATATTACTGTAATGCCTGTCCTACATACCTAATTAAGCTACCCAGCATTCTTACAATATGAAAAACAAACAAACATACATAAAAGCAAAACTAAACCAGAAAAAGAAACCAATAAAGTTAACAGTATTTAAATATATAGTGGTAAAGAAAATTAAATATCAGAGAAAAAAGAAAGCAGGAAAAACAACAAAAACAAACATTAACATTTGTAGCCTTCAAAAATTGCCCTGCATACCATTTTTTTTGAAAACCGAAAATGAACTACACATTCGTAAATCCAGGTAGTGTAATTCCATAGTTTAACTCCAACAACAGATATAGTACATCTCCTTTTAGTCTCTTTTCTAGCTTTTTGTACAACAAATTTACAAACATCTTGCAAATTATATTGCACTCATGTATTGAGAAAAAAACCTAGATGCAACTTAAGCATCAGTTACATCAGAACTGGAGTGCATCGCATCTTCATTGTTTCATTTTTCAACTCACTCTGCTGAAACAACTAGGAAAGGAGGCAGAAATCTGCAGCTCTACTGTGGAGCTGAGTGACAGGAAACATAAAGAGGCCAAAAACAAATAGACAAAAAGAGAGAAAAAGACATTGTTGTTTCACAAGCAGTCACTTTACATTTTGGAAGTAAATGTAGTGAACATCACCAGCTAGCTTAATGTGGCAACGACACACAGTGCTGCAAAATGTCTGATGCCAGGAGACTCAGATACACCACTGGAGTAAACCAGCTAATTTCTTATTATAGGTTAATGAACATGCAGCATTAGCATTGTATTAGATTTTCTGCTGCTTGTTACATCAAAAATGCCCTTTTTAAAATATACATTACAATCTTTAAACATAAAAATGTCGATATTCTGTATTCTATATGGTCATGATCTTTGCAGTACCGATAATGACTAGTCTACTTTTTCATGTTTAATTTCCAGTTTTTGCCAGCTGTGTGCATCTGTCTGTGTGTGAACTGCATTTGCCCTTACATAGTGGTCGTGGAGTGTCGTGCCGTGAGCGTTGTGCGCAGTCTGTGAGACTGCGTAGGAGACTGTGTGTGTATGAGGCTGTGCACAGCGTGTCTGTATCTGGCAGACATCAGGTTGTAGAGTAAGGGATTGACAGCAGCGCTGAGGTAGAAGAGGACGGAGGACACCAGGTTGAAATACTGAGACAGATAGTATAACAAAAAGCCGTTGCTGTCATGGTGCATGTATGTGCTGTTGAAGTGTGTGTTATCGTCGTACAGCTCGCTGGCTGTCACAGCGTGTGTGTTTGTATCTGCAGCATTTTCTGAGTGCATGCATATGAATGTCTTGTTTTGCTTCTTATGTGCAGTCTTGTCGTGTATTTGGGTGTTTGTGTCTCTGCTGTCTGCAAATGTTCCCAGTGGTGCATTAATATGTGCCTGATCATTGGAAATCTCAGTGTGTGTATTTGCGTGTGCGTCCATTTCAATGCTAGGATCCGAATTATGTGTGATCACATCAGTGTTTCTGTGTTGTCCTCTGATGTGAGATATAAAATGAGAATATAGGTGTTTGCCTGTGTTCATATCGTCTGCCTGAACACCCACTTTGCTGCGTATTTCAGTCCCTGTGTCTGTCAAGTGTGTCTCTACATCACTGTGTGTGTTTGCACAGACGTCACAGAATACTTTGTCAGCTCGTGTGGTCACATGTCCAGTCTCAGAGAGGGTTTCAACTTGTGTGTCGGAGTCTGAGTGGCTACAGGGTGTGGTGATGGTGTGTGTGTTGATATCTCCACCAGTGCTGTAAGAAGACATGTTAATATCGAAGTGTGAGTTTGGGTCCATGTGCATTTCCTGTCCGTCAGTACCAGTGTCGAGAGAAAAAAAGAATATGGTCCGACCGACGTGGAAGGGCAGCCAGCACAGGACAAACGCCAAGACGATCACTCCTGGAGGAGGAGGGGTGGAATAAAAGGAAGACATTAGACTTATAACATATACTGATGTCAATGTACATATTTTCATTGATGAAATATCTGAACATCAAATTAATAAATACATACATTTCCCTACCCAATATGTTTATATTGTTGACGTTTATGTAAATGACATATCCATCCAAAAATACACTTCAAATACGGTCGGGGCCAAATGCCTCAGACTTCTTTCCCAGATAGACATGTATAAGGATATAACATTGCTATAATAAATGGATATAAATTCTTAACATATGCTCACAATATGTCATACCATATAAAAAAATAACGGTACTTGAAGGTATCGTTATAACAATGACACAGTCATGAACGTGTCATAAACATTATGTCAATGCCATAACATTGTTAATAAGTGTCATTCGGTTAACCCTAACCCTACAAAAACCGAATGACACTTAAAGGGATAGTTCAACATTTTGGCAAATTGGCCCAATGCCATAATCCCTATAGTCATAGTAGTAGGTTTATTTGTCGGTGCTAGCTATTTTTAGAACGGCGGAGCAGAGCCCCAGGCTGCTCAGAGCTACTGTATGCTAATGGGATTTCTTGGTTTCCCTCATCAAACTCATCAAATACACAATTTGCCAAAATGTTGAACTATCCCTTTAATGACAACATTATGACATTGACATAATGTTTATGACACGTTCATGATAAATGCACACATATCATGGCGATTTTATATATATTATAAACAAAAATTCACTGCACCCTGATGTGACTCAACAGCTAGCTGGAGCTTGTTTCTGATGTTTTAGTATTTTAAATAAGTGTTTCTTATGTCTTGTTTGTGTTTAGATGTATGTTTGTGTTAGAGAGAATAAATGGTGTTCATTTAATTTAGAATACGAGGAAAATATCCTGTCATGCTGATCTAACCAACCCATCGAGTCCAAAATCAAGCAAGTCCCAGTTTATTGCTTAATTTTGCAAAATGTCACTTAAAATATTCACAGTTTGCATCATTTTAAGCACCATTTTGATCAAGCGTCATATTCCATGACACCAGTTTCACTCTGCAATTCAAATAGCTCATAGTGGCTAACATTAGCACTCCTTACCATGTCATTATCTAGTGTTAGTTTTACCATCTGTAAGAATATGTTTGTATGAGTTGTTGTTGAAATAAAGATTGTATCTGAGGGAGTTTCAAAGGCTGGGACTGGTCAGTTGCGTAATGAACTGATGAAGCCTCTTGGATGAGAGGTGAAACGTCTTCCTAGACAAATAACTAAGTCCAGTTGCTTTCGATTTAACCTCCTTTGAAATACTATGACCTGGGCAAATGAGAATATGCACCGGCTTATCTGAGGGAGTGTGTGGATGTGTGTGTTTCTCACCAAGCATTTTGACGGTGTGCCGGTGACTCTGGTCCTTACGGCTGCTTTGGGGGCGGAGCCACAGTGTCCGTCCAATCAGACTGTAGACCAGTCCCAGGATGCAGAGCGGGATCAGGAAGTACAAGTTGGAGAGAATCATCATGGCCGACAACAGGCCCGAGGAGAGGGCGTAGTGTGTGCAGCGGCACTCTCTCTTGTCCAGCTGTCCTTCATGACCTCCATCATCAACCTCTTCCCTCCTCCTCCCTCCTCCTTCATCTTCTTTCATTCTGTTTTGCTGCTTTCCATCAACTTCCTTCTTTCCTTCCTCTCTGCCCTCATCTGCTTCTTTTTCATCCTTTATTCCTCCACTGTCTCCTTGTTTCTTCTCATCTGTTTCTCCTGTTGCCATGTTCCTCTCCTCTTCCTCTCCAAACCATCTTAACGCCCCGACTCTGTCACCCCATCCTTTTTTCTCTTTTTCTTCCCAATTGAATCCTTCCCGCTCTCTGTCCATCAGGGGCATATGAGCACTTTCTCTTTCCCCTCCACCAATCATAAAATTTGCTCCCTGCTCTCCTTTCCCACCAGTCCACCCTGCTTCCTCCCTCCATCCACTGTGACCTACATGTACTTCCTCTCCCCCAACGTCCTCCACTCCCACCATGACCAGCACTGGCGCTGCGCTGACGACTGCGCCCAGCCACAAGCAGCCAATAAGAGCCCTGGTTCTTCGCCGTGTCACCACGGTCTTGGCTGTGATTGGCCAGCAGACGGCCAGGTACCTCTCCAGGGAGAGGAAGGTGATGTGGAGGATGGTGCAGAAGGTGCAGCACTCTGAGAGGAACATAGTAAGCTTACAGGCAAGGTCTCCCAACGGCCAGGGCCTGGGCCTCCACAGCTGGAAGAGACAGAAGGATTCTTTTATGACATCTTAACTTTACCTTTCATCTACCTCATGGAGTCAACATTTGCACAACTTCTTTGTTTAAAGATAATATTCCCAGTTTACAAACCAATGTTGAATGCATTTATAGTTCAGACAAGGAAAAACATATTTGTTATAAACTATTTATAGTCTAAACCCAGTATCTGACAGGGACCTGTTTAGACTGGTTCTTGAAACTGGACTGTCTCTTCCAGGCTTATACAGCTACAACCATACGAGGCAAGTAGAGCGCAAATCTGAAGTGTGGTAACAGAATAACTGAAAAACTGTCATTGTTGCAATTAAAACGCAGCCATTATTCTTATTATTCATTGCATAATTCTCCCTCCGTTAGTTTGAAAGCTCTGTTTTTATATAGAGGACACACACACAGAAAGCGTGCAATAGCAAAAATAATTTTACTGATCAATAAGCATTCCTACTCATCTTCATTTGGTCAGTTTATTCTAAAAAAAAAAAAAATGTCAGTGTTGGGATTGTGGAGGAATGATGACTCGGTTTTTCCAGGGATATGATTGGCCAGTGGCTTTTAACCGGTTTTGTGATGATGTTAACCTGTTCTACAGCTTGGGCAGCCATTGGTCCATAGCTAGATAAGTCACTAGTGGAGGAGTTAAAACCGTTACAGTCAATAAGCAACTTCCTGTGTGATTTGATAAGTGATATGTGTATCCAATTTCATGTGGCCCTCTGCACTGCCCCCTGGCATTCAGTACTGTAATGCAATACCACTATGATGTCCGGTGGCCCTGGTTGTATCCCAGTTCAGTGTCTGAAGTGTCACGGATGCTGATTTTTTGCAATTCAAAATACCTGATGTTGCTGTGCATGAAAATATCAGAATATTGCTGTAAAATTACAACAAGCCGTCAGATCAATACACAACAGCAGAGAAATGAAGAATTGGTTAGTTAAAAATTTATATCAACTATAGTGTAATTGTTATTTTCCCTCGCTTGAATATTACTTGATCCTCCATTGCTTGCTGCATGAGTGATGTGAGTATGACAAGACTTCTGCCTCTAAGAGAAGAAACCTAATTTTGCAGCAGGGACTTCCCTGAGGGGAACGCATTAGGCTTGTTTAAACCACTACTCTCAACAGGAAGCGAAATATCATGTCCCCTCCTCATTTCTAATTTCAGATGTGACTGCAGCGTTAACCAAAACATCAGAACCTGATCAAATCAGAAAGCACATTTCATGACATTTAGGTGTTTGTTCTGTGTGTATGTACCTTGTATAGATCCAGAGGCAGCAGCAGGAGTATCAACAGGTCACTGACAGCCATGCTGCTCAGGTAGAGGTAGGTGGAGCTTCTCATGTGAGGACGCAGCCACACCACCAGGATTGTGAGTATATTTCCAAGAAGACCGAAGAGCATCAGTGGGATGTAAATCACAGTCACACACACTAGGAAATTAAATATCGACATATTCTCATCAGAACTACTTTACATTTCAACCAGAGTCAGCCATGTTCACAACAAAATTGTTTTTTCAATAATACTGCATGAAGGGCTAATGATGATTATACTTAGTTTGTGAATCCTTAATCATTTCTTGCCAAGAGTGAAATGCAGTGATTAATGCCACTCTGTGTAAGGTGTGGTAAATATGAAAATAATAATAAAATACGATAGGCTGTGCCTTTTTGTTTAATTTGTTTGCTCTTTTTTAAGTTCTTTCTTCATTCGCTCTAAAATGTTTTATGTAACATTTCCCTTGAGCCTACTCAACACAGTCTAATATTATGTTATGTAACTGTAAAAATTGGCTTTCTTGTCAATAATCTATATAACCATGCAGCCATTTATCTTAGGAAAATGGGAGAAACAGCTAGCATTTATGCTACAAACAAATACAATTATTTACTGAATTTTAAAGGTAAGCTATTATGTTCACTTTTTTCATTACCAGTGTCTTGTGTTCTGGGCTCAACTAACAAGTTGCTTGTATGAGATGTGACAGTGATATTAATACTTTGAGTTAACTCTTGGCAAGAAATAGTTCTTGTTCTTATTCCCACATTTAATATCAAATATTATTAGAAAAATGTTTATTGCTGTTATTGTCGTCTTTTCTTTACAACAAAAATGTTCTTTCTGCAGCTTAACATTTAACAGCATGCATTAGTATGATTACCATGATTGTTTTTTTTGTTGTTGTTGTTTTTTTACTCACCTAGTTCAATTAATCCAAATGCAGTTTCCTGCATCTCACACTCTTGGTGGGCGCAGTCGTCCTGGAAGCCCAACGCAAGGCCACAGTTGTTGTCCTCACAACCACTGCCCAGATCTCCCATCTCCATGAGATCCATGATAGCACAGGGTGGGGTTGGACACAAGAAGTGAAAGCAGCGGGGGAGAGGTGTGTGTCCCCAGGTTACAGGACAAAGAGGTGACGTACACTGATGGATTTCCTATGATGCTCAATCACAGCTGCACTGAAGAGGATGTCAGGGTGGAAAAGTGCTGTAAAAAAAAAGAAAACACACAGGATCATGAAAATGACTGTAATAGGCTACTGTAAATTCTACATTTATGAATACACATGCAAACCTTGCAGCTAGGTTATAAGTTTTCTGACGCATTTGTTTTTGTCTGTCCACGTTGCGTTTGTAATTCCAGACCTAGATTAACAGAGAAAACATGCTTCACACATGTGGAGACATGTAGCCTATTCAATATGAGCACAGCTGTGGTCCATCTGTCAAAATTTAATTAAAACTTCCTAATTCTTTTTTAAGATTTTTTTTTTTAATCACAGGTACCATCAAATATTATTTTTTTATATTTACAAAATGATAACCTGAAATAACAGTGACACACATGCACATATACAATACATGCTAAATGTAGGTAAAATATACTCACACAAATGCAGGAGCTCCTGTGTCTGGTGAAGCTCTCCGTTGTTGACACACACTTGTGCTTTGACTTACACACCTACTGTATGACCACCCTCACTCTCTCTCCCTCTCTCTCTCTCTCTCTCTCTCTCTCTCTCTCTCTCTCTCTCTCTCTCTCTCTCTCTCCTCTCTCTCTTTTTTTCTCTCTGTCTCAGCTGGAACTGTAAACCTGCTAATATTGTGGCCACAGTCTATTTGGGCTCGCACTATCTACACACAATAGCCTACTTAATGGTCCTTCTGTTTGTTTTCTTATAATGAGGATGAGTGATATACATACAGTAGCCTAATTGAATCAGAGGTCTTGATTTGGGGGATTCAGTGTGCAAGTGATCAATGCGACAAATAGACTACATACAGAAAACAAAAGCAACTCATCATTTAGAGAGATAGCCTTCCACACAGAGTTTACAAGTAGGCCTACAGTTTGAAAATATATTCTTTAAATAAATAAAAAATATATTTCCACAATGATTGTTCCACAAATAACCTGCAGAGCAGCAGTAACAGACTGTTTTTTATCACATCGTGTGGCGCATTTTCTAAACACACCACTAATGTATCACTTCACTCATATTCTTGTACAGTTTTTTTTATTAAATTAAATAAAATATCATGTCTTATTTCCAAATCTTCAGGCTCAGGTGGAGCCTCCGGCCAGCAGGTGGCGCTGACGCTCCTCCTCCCAAACAGACGAAGAACAAACTAACTTTGTGATTTTTTTTTTCAAAGCGGAAGTGTCCGCTGTGTGTCTCCAGCGGCTGTGAAGGTAAAATGGCTTGGAGAGCTGCACTGAGAACCAGGGGCGCTGTGTCAGGTACGGCTGCATGTGGTGACATGGTACAGGGCGACAGTTCAATGCAGTGCATCGATTTTAGTTATCAGTAATTGTCACGGGACGTGTTAATCTAATGGCAGGCAGCTCACCGGCGGTGGCTAGCGCAGTTAGCACAGTTAGCTGAGCAGTGAGCACAGAAAGTAGAGTAAAGGTCAGTGGCAGGTCGCTGCAGGGCTGCTGTCACAAAGAGTCACACAGAAACCTGTATAGTTGATGTAAACTTGCACACCGAGAGTTACCACTCAGTTTCAGACGTTATTATATTATATTATGACAGTTCATAGCTGATTTAATTTTTAAATGAACTGTCTCGAGTCATTCAGACGAGCTGCAAGGTCCATGACAACATCTCTGAAAGTATTTTCAAAGACTCCTGCATATTTTATTGTTCTTAATAAGGTGCTGTTTTTTTTTGCTAATAAAAAGCCAAATAAGTTACATACTGGGGCTTACTTTTTTTATTTGCACTAGCATTAGTTTGGTTTGTGTACTTTTTAAACATAAACAAGACACTGAGTCATCACATGAAATCACACTGAAATGTATAAAGTCAAAACAGCTCTGTTTCCTAACAGAGTATTAGGGCCACTCATGAAAAAGAAAATGAGAGGAGGGAGATTTTTCTTTCATTATGCACTTTGAGAATAATGTCAAAATGTTGAGAATAAATGTGTCCACCTTTTGTGGAAAAAAAAAAAACTCCCTCACTGATGGTGTGTGTGTGTGTTTGGATATTTGTCTACATGTGTCTATGCAGGTCTTCTCTCTCAGCTGTCCTCCAGCAGCAGCAGTCATGGCAGAGTGTGTGTGTCTCCCGTGTTCGTCACTCAACAGAGGAACAACTCCAGCTCACCTAAGATTAAAGTGGATTTGGACCAAAGTACAGGTAAAGATAGTGAAGTCATCACACCAGTCATTTCACGTGTCACTTAAAATCCATATTTACACTTCATTTTATTTTTTATTATTTACAAGACATACATTAGCCAGATGACAGTTCTGCACCTGGAGCTGTTTGGTAACTACCAAATAGGTTTGTAAAGTCAGGTTTAGTTAGCTGTCGAGCAGCTGAGTTAAGAAATACACACACCCTTAAGGTGAGACAAGCGTTTTATCTTCAATGAGAAATAACGAATATGCTTTTTTATGAATGAGTAGCAGATGAATAGAATGATCCTCACCTCAGGAGGGGCTTTTACCATTCATTTCAGTCTGTCTTCAGTGTTTTTTTTTGACATGGTTAGGGTTAGGCTGTTTTTCATCTGATGAGATGTGGCTGGCTGTAATGTCTTAACCTTATCATTGCTCAGTGCTCACATGATTTCTTCTCATCTGAGGTTCAAAGTGTCATTATGTCTCTCTGTCTGTCTGCACGTGTGTTTCTGTAGGTGTGGCGATGATGTGCCTGCAGAGTCCTCCTGTCAACAGCCTCAGTTTGGACTTCCTCACAGAGTTGTGCATCAACATGGAGAAGCTGGAGATGGATAAGAGCTGCCGAGGCCTCATCATCACCTCGGTGCAGTACAACCACCTCGTAGACCGCTACAGCTGTGTCTTTTCATGTTTGTGTTAGAGTTTTGTTTTAAGTACATACTGTATATCTTGCATGATAAATATGTGTGTACTTCAATATGCTGCTTCAATCCAGAGCCAGCCCAAGGTGTTCTCAGCCGGGCTGGACATCATGGAGATGTATGGGAAGAGTCCAGAGAGCTGCGGAGAGTTCTGGAGAGCTGTTCAGGAGATGTGGCTGAAGATCTACAGCTCCAACATGGTCACCATCGCTGCAATCAATGTATGTATGAAAATAGCGTAGAGCAGAGACACAACGCCATGAAGCGTGCTGCAGATCACCTCTAACCGTACATGTCCCCCCTCAATCCACAGGGCTCCAGTCCTGCAGGAGGCTGTCTGATGGCAATGACATGTGACTACAGGATAATGGCAGACAACCCTCGTTTCAGCATTGGCCTGAATGAGACGCAGCTCGGCATTGTGGCACCTTTTTGGTGAGGAGTTATACAGTACAACATGACAACAACTTGTTTTCATTATGATGGCAGCAGTGGTTATTCAGAATCGTATTTTCTTGTACAATAAGTCGTAAAATAGAGAAATAAGCAACTTTGTGCTCACACAGCGCAGTGTTATGTCATTGTAGTCACCAGCTGCTCCTGCTTCCTGCAGGTTTAAGGACACCATGGTGAACACAGTGGGCCATCGCACCACAGAGATGGCCCTGGAGCTGGGTCTGCTCTACAACCCGACGGAGGCCCTCAAGATCGGAATGGTGGACCAGCTGGTCCCTGAAGACCAGGTCCTCGCCACAGCCACAAAGGCCATGACCAAGTGGTTGGCTATTCCAGGTACATTACGGGTCGACCAAACGGCGCTATTCACATGAATGCGATGCAGGCTTCGGGGGCGCGGAATCGCGGATGTTTTATTCTTTCAGAATAAAATCAAAGCTGAGTCGTTTTTCCCCCCTTATACGTCTATATACTGTAAGTTAGTTTGGAGCCTAAATCGATATTACGCTTGCACCCACCGGAACAGACGTTCCCCCGCAAGACAAATAAGCTAGGGGAAACACGCACCACAAAAATAAGATGAGCATGTCAGAACATACACAGAGATTAATCGCATTAAGAAACATCCTACATGTAAGTTGTGGCAGAGCTGGCATCTGAATTTTGACACAGACATTGTCATCAACTGCCCATCAGTCTTACAATAACATGTCAGATACACAGAGACACGAGGAGATGCAATAAAAACACCAAGGTAAGTGGGTGCTCACTGAAGATGTATACCAAGCAGCCATGCATATATTTTATTGTTATGTCTGAATGTCTGAATTATACCTGCAGTTTGATTTGAAACTTTAACAGAGTTAATTTCGAGGCAAATGCAGAGACTGCTTGCTGAAAAACTGCCCCCGAGAGGAACGTGCATCAGCGGTTTTGCTTGAATTTACCTCTAAAACAACTCTGTCTCATAATGTTCTGTTATTATCTCATAGCGTGGTGAATGTGCAGGTCACAACTTGTCCACGAGAGCGTTTGAGTTGTTGGATTGTGTATTCGATGAGTTTAATGAGGGAAACCAAGAAATCCCATTCTCATTCGCGCTGAGCAGCGTGCGGCTCTTCTCCGTCGTTCTAAAAGTAGCTTGCACTGACAATTAAAGGTAACAAACCTACTCCTATAGGGATTATGGCAATGGGCCAATTTGCCAAAATGTTGAACTATCCCTTTAACTTTGTTTAGCTTTTAATGGCTTGGCTCGGAAAAGAAAAAGTCCCAGTTCAGTAACAACAACAACAAAAACAGTCATCTATTTTTGTTGTTACAGATTTTTATTTCTGATCAGTGTTATAAATGGTCAAAAATACTGTAATTGAAACAGACTTTCACTGCTCAAAGTGAGTCCAGTGAACACTTTTGACAATTGAATGGTCAGTGAGCTGACTGTTGATCCGTTCACTTTACAGACCACGCCAGGCAGATCACCAAGTCCATGATGAGGAAGCCGACCATCGACAAGCTCACATCCAACAGGGAGGCTGACATCAAAAACTTTGTCAGTTTCATCACCAAAGACTCCATTCAGAAGTCGCTCCGCATGTATCTGGAGATGCTGAAGAAGAGAAAAGGCTAGACCAGAGGAGGGAGCATTTAAAATGACACACACATATACACATTAGAGAGAGACTACTGGAAAACACAACTGACTTCATCCATTCATGTGTCATGTTGAGATTCTCAAATGCCGTTCTCAGCAGCTCATGTTCATGACAGTGTTCAACCAGCAGAGAGCAACATGGACCATAACACAGTCTGCTCCTCTGACACCAGGCAGCAGCATAGGAAGCTCAGGAGACACAGACCAGGACAGACACTAGTGATAATAATATGTTTGTGTGTCATTTTTATGAGTTAGTTTATTTACTTTAATCAGTTTAAGTTTCAGAAGTTAGAGTCTTTTCAGGAGTCTTGAGGAAATTAATCATTGTTTCAAAAGACTGTAGGGTAAACCCAGTTACCCAAAACTAACTCCTGCCACTATTACTATGCCTAAGAAAGCTTCCTGTCTTGTACAGCTCTAATGAGTTACCATTCAAAATCTACTATCATCGATTGCTGGTCTGCCGTGCCTTTGCTACAGTTAAGTTGTGCTTGAATAGTCACTGTTTGGGGAATGGTTGAGTAATAGTTAA
The DNA here is from genome assembly GCF_045865225.1 of Trachurus japonicus. NCBI lineage: Eukaryota > Metazoa > Chordata > Actinopteri > Carangiformes > Carangidae > Trachurus > Trachurus japonicus. The sequence goes on along the minus strand of NC_140914.1, from coordinate 26,207,976 downwards.
TTATTTCCACAGACAGGCCTTGACTACTTTAAGTGCCTGGCATTACTGTACCTACAAGGACAATAACAAGTCCCCCACAGTGGGCAAAGCCTTTATCCTCTCTCTAACAGATTTGTATACATTAACTTTGTCTTGTTTGTTTTGTGAATAAATGGTTGAATTGATGTGGTCAATGTGTTAAGTTCATTTTGTGGCCCTAGTTAAAGCAGAAGTAAGCGGAATGTTTGCGTTAATATAAGTCTTAAATAGTTACTATATCTTCCGACAGCAATCACTTATATAGAGTGTTTGGTCCGAAATACGGGTCTGTCAGTCACTCTGCTCTGCTGTAAGCCGAGGAGAAAACTTCTTGTATACTTCCTTGTATCCTACAACCTTTATCCAATGAGGAGAGAGAACGGCATGAAGGGCTGTGTGTGCAGCCAAGGGATGCGCGTGAATGTGGTGACGTAGGGGCAAGGACCAATAGATCCATGACGAGGGCGGGGGCTGCTAACTCCATCGGCTGACAAAAAGTTAGCCAAAACGACCGGATCGCTTTAAAGGGACAACAAGGAGTTTGTATTTGGTTATAAAAGTTTAAAAGTCTCATATTAATGTGGATGAATCTACGTTACCCACACTTGTTAATGGTCTATTTTGGATAAATATATAATTTTGTCTTTGTCTTTATCGTTATTTTGTTATTATTATTATTTAGTGGTCGGCTCACCCAGTATTTCCTATTTTCGGTTTCCCGGACGCTGCCCGGCAGGTCATGGGAATAACGGCGCCAGATCGCTGTTTATGGTCAGAACTACGACGGTATCTGATCGTCTTTGAACCTCTGACTTTCATTTATGATTTGAAAACATTCTTTTCGCTTACATCCGTCTTGCGCTGGTCCAAGAATTTCTCTGTGCGCGCAGAGGCTCATGGGAAATGTAGTGTGAAAGCTTTCCAAAACTCTTCATTATCCCTTTAATCTCAGGTGTCTGTGAACGTCATGAAAGTAGATTATAATGTCTCATCATTTTTGGAAAAACCCACTCAACCCCACTTCTTCCAAGATTTTCAGTTTCCATCACAGAAACCTGTGTCACTAATCAAGATGAGCAGACTTTAGTTTTCCCTTATGGAAACATTGATGATCAGAGGAGGCTATTTTGTCATGTGCCTCCCCTTATGCACTTAAATAAGAAATTGTCCTCTCTTTTTTTCTTCTTCTTCTTTGTGCTTTCTCAAAGAAACAAAATTGCAAAGACATGTTTTATTTTGTTTTATTAATTCCTGGCTGTGTGGTTGGAGAGAATTCCTCCACCGAACAATCATGTAGATTGAGCCCGGAGACCTGTTGCACAGTTGATTGACCTATGGCCTGGCCAGCAGGAGCCTGGCCAACTCCACCTTCACAGGGTAATGGTCACTGACAGCCAGTGCCTGAGAGAGAGAAGAAAAAACAGTTTCATTGTAGTATTATTTGTTGGTGGTCCACTTTGGCAGATGGCACAAACTGGACCAAAATTAAGGGTAGTACTGTCATTGGCTCTATTCACCATTTTGCAAAGCAGACCTTAATCATTTAATCATGTTAAAGGACTGAAACATCCAACAACACCTGTATGGTTCTGTTTGAATAGTAAGTTGCTGCAACAACATTGCTGCTCAGAAACATTGTATTGGTTTTCAGTTTGTGGGAAGTTGCCTCTTAGACATAACATGTGTCCTTTATAAAAGAAGCCAACTCTATCATGAAAGAGGGTTAAAGCTGGAGCTCCTTTTACCAGCTCCTGGCTGAGACCCAGGTCCTCCATGTAGTTGTAGACCGCAGCACTATTCGGCACCACACCCTTCATCATGTCGGTGGTGACCACAATCCTGCAAACGCACAATGAGAGGTGTGATTACCAGTGCCATTGTGTGTGTAGTGTAGTGTAGTGTAGTGTAGTGTAGTGTAGTGTAGTGTAGTGTAGTGTAATGTACCTGTCATAAGGGCAGTTGGTGTGTGTCACTGTGGTGTCGGCCTCATCAGGGATCAGCCAGTGGAAGCTCTTGTCAGTGAAGAGGCGGATCTCCTGCCAGTCAGAGCCTGATACGTAGTTGCAGCCTGCGTTGAAGTCTCCCAGCAGAACGATGTCCTGCAGAGACAGTCTGATTAGTCTCCTCTCATATTTCATCAAATGTATCCCTTGTCCCCTTCACCTCTTCTTACACATTAATGTTCAAATTATGATTTTGATGTTATGAATAGGTTTTTGTTGAAGTATTCACATTGGTATCCCAGCGTTTGCGGACATCAGTCACCACATCATAGAGAGCGTTCACTTCCTTCACAGCAAAGTCTGGAGAGGTGTGCTGAGGGATCAGGACAAAGTTCTCCAAAACTACAAAACAAGAGGGAGAGAGGAGGGAACGGAGAGAGGGATGACTGAAGATGGACAGGATATTGCAGACAGAGTCTAGATCACTGAAATCACACTGATTTAAAGGGATAGTTCACCCAAAATTCAAATTTCACTCATTATCTACTCACCCTCATTCAACTGAGAGCTGTGAGAATTGTTCCGGGAAAAAAAAGGGAAAAAAAGTCTATATTTTAAGCTTGTTTGTAGCGGAAACTCCCAGTGTCTCAGTTCACTGCTCTTCCTGTGTAAGTCCAAATCTCGCGTGATTTGCACTGACCGGCGGAACAATTTCTCATGTCGGGGCTTCAATACAAGAGGGACATTACAGACAAGCAGTATGGAGGTATTTGGATGTTTTTGTGGTGTGTCTTTTTGGACGAAGAAAGTTGGTATCCATTGACAACCATTATATGGACAAATACTGCTGTTACGGGGGGGTCCGCGACTCACAGCTCTTAGTCGACATGAGGGTGAGTAGATAATGAGTGAAATTTGAATTTTGGGTGAACTATCCCTTTAACTGCCTTTTTAATTTGAACACCCAGGACAGCGTCTGTCCTATCTGTATCTTAAAGGTGATTGGTGGTAATCTGAGTGGGAATGTACAGCTTACCGGTGTATTTGGAGGAGAACATGACAACAAAGGGGTCTCTGATGAAGGTGTCAGTCCCACAGACCTCATCGTTGCCTTCATAGGTGTAGTTTTTAACCACAGACACTGTTTGCTCCCTGGAGAAACAAGACATGTCTTAACTTACAGTGACTAAGACCACATACTGTTTCTGTATCAGCAGTTTTCACATATATTTTTTAATAATATCACTATAACTCTCACCATTCTGCTGTGCGTATAGTTTTGATACTTCTTCTATTCTGTTGTCATTGTACTTATACATGTGAAACATTTTTGTACCTGTAGAGGAAAAGATATCTCTCCTTGTAGGAGGTCCGGCCCAGAGGCTCGCTCACGATGTGCTTGTAAGTGAAATTAGAACCTCTGGGAAAACACACATACACACACACTTATCTTATCTTTTGTAATATATGCTATGTATATACAGTATATGAGTATTAAAAGAGTGTGTCTAACTCGTTGACATGCTCCATGAGCGTTTTGGTCGCCAACAGATCGTTGTCTCTGACTTCCTGGATCAGAATGATGTCAAAGCGGTGGACGATCTGTAACGCACCGAGAAACCACAAAACATCACACATCTGATCAAACTCTGTGACTTTTTGTATTATATCATGAACAAAAATTAATTTTATACAAGGCTGCTCAGTAGTCATCGTAATTGGCTACTACCCGTCTCACTCAGAATAGAAAACAGACAATAACCCTGACGATGTCATAGTAATGTCATCTGAGTTATACAGGGTTATATGGGATGCTGTCGTTTGTATTGTGGGAAATGTAGGACCCAGAGTTTAAAGGTTGACCCATAAATGTACTAAAATTCGATCTCATCTAAATTCCTCTAAATTTAGCTCTTCCAACATTGTGGATCTGGAATCCTTAGACTGCAATATAATGAGATATATAGTATTCCCACTAGCTGTAAAGGCATAACATGCAGGTCAAGATAGTGGAAGGGAGGTCAAATGTAGCCTAGGCTAAAGTCTGGTACAGCATCCTTCAAAATATATTCCCTTCATATTCCAAATGTGAGTATTATGAGTATGGTGAAATGCAGATAGTAAAATCAAACAGTGGAGTTTCAGACCGTGCTGATGAGGTCCATCAGAGTGATGTTGGAGGCTTTGTTGACACCGAATGTCTTGATGTTGAAGGCTCCCAGCATCAGAGGAGTAGACAGATGCACCAGGGTCATAAACAGACCCAAAGCACACACCAAACGCATCCTGGGTCAAAGAGGTCAGACATGAGTTGATTTTTCCCTTGTTCTTAAACTGCAGTCTCTTATTGTCACGATTTAACCAGAAGAGGAGTGGTTGGACTGTGATTTGCAGTGAGTACAATGCAAGTGAAAATGTAACCATGAGGATAGTACAACAACTTCAGTTGCTATATCCATATTATTGTCAGTACAGTATCTCATATTTCTTATATCCATATTTTTATTGAATTTTATTTATTTCGAACATGTAAGCAAAAATAAAGCGCAAGTTTGTAATAACATGAGGAAGTTATAGATCAAAGATATTGAAAACAAAAGCATAATCATTATATTGCGGAGACGAACACTCTATCAAAGGTGCATTGTCGTGGGGCTGCTTGCTGAAAAAGGCCAGCGGCTGCCAGGCACCACCCACGCACTGCTCACACACCACCCCCACTGTGGACGCACTGGCTACGAGAACGTCATCCAAGTAAACAAACAAGAGCGGCATGTCTTTCTGCACAGTCCATCAGACGCTGAAATGTCTGTGCCGCCCCTTTGAGGCCGAAAGGCCTTCGCAGGAACTCGAAAAGGCCAAAGGGTGTAATGACAGCCTTTTTGGGCACATCCTGCGGATGGACCCGCCCGCCACCACCACCCTACCCCCACACCAGATCCACCTTGGAAAAAATAGTGGCCCCCGCCATGTGAGTGGAGAAGTTCTATATTTGCAAGCCAGAGTATTGGTGAGGGGTTGTGGTCAACCGCCAACCATCTTCAGCTTAGTAACTATGTCTGAGGGGGAGGCCCACAGGCTATTTGAACGGTGCACTATGCAGAGATGCTCCATAGTAGCAAACTCCTCAGTCGCGATCGCCAGCTTGGCTGGGTCAAAGCGGCGGGCCCATGCATAGGGGGCCCACTGTGATGATATGGTGTTCCACGCCGTGCTTAGCCACCGCAGACGAGAACATGGGCGTATGAGGTTAGGGAACCCAGAGAGGAGGTGTTGATATGGGTCTCCAGTGACAAGCTATTTGTTAGGCAGAGTGCTCCCGCGGTAGTAGTTTGTAACATCAAACAAAAGGGGTGCTGTGTTTCAAATCTCTTTCTTTTACAGCAGTTCAAATTTTCTCATTTGTAGGTTCAACCTTGATTTCAGTATTATTTAAATAAAAAACATTTGCTTGATTTATCCTATGTCTCTGCCTTCCTTAGTTATCTCTATTTCCCCCCTTATATAACATTGAAAACACCACTCCTTGCCACACATGACTTTATATGGTCATCTTTTCCTTCTGCATACAGAATGCTAGGTACATTTACATTGCACACCTCACTTGCCTAACTGCATTTCCTCTGTCTATAGGTCATATATTTCTCAATTTAGTCTTGTTCCTGTTATTATTGTTGAAAATAACAATCATTACTTCTAAAGCAAGCTACACACCTCTGCATTCTTAGAATGATGACATTGTCCAGTTCATGCTGTTACAAGAGACCAAGTATCTTTCTTTTTTTGGGGGTTGTTTTTTTTTTCACCCCAAAAAATGAAAATTTATTTTAATAACAAAAAGAGACTTACTTGTAGAATTAAAATCCAAAATGGAAGCAAAACCCAGGAATGAAAGCAGCAAAAACCAGCAAAAAATATAAAATTCAAAAACAGCAAGAGACTGGAGGAGACTTCACAAAGTCAACCAGGAGTCCAACACACAAGAGTACAGAGACCTTATAGCTATGCACTTACTGTCATGGTCTGTGTCTTTTGGTTCCCTCTTTATTTCCTGTTTTATTTTGTAGTCAGTGTTCTGTCTTCCTGTGTTCCCCCTGCTGTTATGGTTGTCTCATTTCCTGTTTTTAGAAAAAAGTGCAAACAAAGCCTTGAAGAAGCCCTTTTCTCTTTAAATACACTTTGGTATTTTCACACAGGCAGTGTTTAGATCGGCCAAGTTGAACTTTGGGCTTGAGTGAATTGTGTTTGGGTAAGTGTGAACACAACAGTCGCACTCTTGGTCCGCACCAATTTTCTTTTGCTTGGCTTTCATCATTCAACCATTATTCCCCCAGTTTCCTCTTTGTCTTTCTCTCTTGGATTGTGTTAAGATGCTTCTTGCGCTGCTCTCAGATTGAAATGTACTGAAACTGGTTGGAGCTCGTTAAGAGACTCACTGATCACTCGTACGTCAGTTTGCTGCACATCATCACATTGGTATGAATGGCAGCAGTCTTCAAAACTTCAGCCTCTTTCAAATTTTACTATTTTATCATACTTTTAGCTATAGACTTAATTCAACATGTAAAATGTTCACAAGGCTTTTAGATATCATTCAACCATGTTTGATTTATGACAGCTTGAAAGCCACTCGGCTCATGCCCTCTGTGGTGGAGTGGTTAGAGCATCAGTTTACTAATCATCAGGTCATAGGTTTGACTCCTGCCTTAGGCATGTCTGTTGCATGACATATCCCTACTTGCTCTCTTTGACAATTTCTTATGCAAACTGGCTTCAGCAATGGCTTTCAGCATTCACATGCATTTTCCTTTTGGAAATACTTTTTCCAGTTTGGCTTGGAGTTCCTGGTAGTCCTGTTTTATTGAGTTAGCAGCCCCCGCCCTCGTCATGGATCTATTGGTCCTTGTCCTTACTTCACCACATTCACGCGCATCCCTTGGCTGCACACACAGAGAGGACTGCCCCTTTATGCCGTTCTCTCTCCTCATTGGATAAAGGTATACAAGGAAAGTTTTCTCCTCGGCTTACAGCAGAGCAGAGTGACTGACAGACCCGTGTTTCAGACCAAACACTCTATTTAAGTGATTGCTGTTGGAAGATATAACTATTTAAGACTTATATTAGCACAAACATTCCGCTTACTTCTGCTTTAAGTTAGCTGTTTTTGGTTAGGCGGTCGTTGCTGGCTGGCTGGTCTGGTCTTTCATGTTACTCATCAATGGTGCGTGTTCATAAACTCAGTGGAGTGAAGGATGCTGCCGATCAGAGTGAAACAAGAAAGAAGTTCCAACAATTTATTGACAAGAATCAACACACATAACCTGGGACTAAAGGGCATTTTATGAGATTGCCAGGTTTCCTAGTGTGATAGTTGAGATTACTCCACTGATTTTGTGAACACACAACGTTGATGAGTAGGCTACCATTTTACTTTACTATTCTTTTTTTGTCTCTTATATAAAATAATTATTTAATGTTTCAGAGTAAAGGACATCAAAGAAGGGCAGTTGCAAAGAGTCCTGGAGCCCTCACTCTGATTGGAAACTTCATATAAAACAGGCACAGCAAGAATAAAACACAGGACCTTTGAGGTTCATGGTCATAAAAGAAAAGACAGACAAGGTATAATTGACTTATGTAATTCTTTAATGTAATAATACATGTATTGAGGTCACAACCATACACTTTGTATGAAATGGTTCCAACAAATCAGACAGAGAGAAATTTGGGGGGGGGGGGGGGGCAAATTGACGTTCCCCCGAAATTTGGTGGAGGGGTGGGCAAATTGACGTCCCCCCGAAATTTGGGTGGGGGAAACAAATTGACATTGGGGGGGGGTCGTCATTCATTCTACTGATGGTAGAGTCCTGGAGCCCTCACTCTGATTGGCTCACACTGGAAACTTCATGTAAAACAGCAAGAATAAAACACAGGACGTTTAAGGCTCATTGGTTCAACTTCCAGAAGAAAAGACAGACAAGGTTTAACTGACTTCTGTAATTCTTTAATGTCAATCATACAAAATGTATTCAGCTCACAACCATAAACTTTACATGAAATGGTTCCAACAAATCAGACAGAGAGAAGACAAGTCCGGGTCAGAGTGTGTTGTCCCAGGTTGTGTGTGTTGACTCTTGTCAGTATGAAAGCTGTTGGAACTTCTTTCTTGTTTCACTCTGATCCGCGGCGTCCTTCACTCCACTGAGTTTGTGAACACACACCGTTGATGAGTAACTTGAAAGGAGTCTGATTCAACCTGGAGCTGTTGGCTGGGGCAGGTGACGTCATACAGGTGATATATCAGCCAATCCAATCAGCATACACTCCGGTTTTTCCCGTGGGCGGTCTATAGCCAGTCACACTTCAGTGATCCGCCCAGAAGAACTGCTCCGCACGTCTGATCCCACACTTACTATGCTGCTAAGTTTAGAAATCATTTTCCAAACCACCTTCAGCAGCACAGTGACTGGAATCACAGCTACTTGCAGCCCGTCGTAGGTAATGACAACATTGAGCTGATCAGCATCAGCGTCTACTCTGAGTCCAAACCCAGAGCAGATGTTTGAGCAGAGATGGAACAGAGCGCGGGGAATATGCATTTTTCCAAAATATTCAGTGATCAATGAGAACAATCTCCTTTGATAGGTGTTGCTGGTAGTCTCCAGTATATGATTACCAGTTGGTTTCCTTTAATATTTAGAATCTCGGTTAGGCCTGTGCCGAAATCGGAAATATGTATATTTTCGGGGGAACGTCATTCATTCTACTGATGGTTATTTTTTCGAAAATTTTTGGTTATTTTTTCGAAAATTTGGGGGGGACAAAAGTGACGCTCCCTCGAATTTTTTTTTTTTTTTTTTTTTTGGGGGGGGCAAATTGATTGGGGGGGGGGGGGCAAACTGACGTCCCCCCGAAATGTTGGGGGGGGGGGGGTTGACGTTCCCCCGAAATTTGGGTGGGGGGGGGCAAATTGACGTTCTCCAAAATTTGGGGGGAAACAAATTGACATTCCCCCGAAATTTGATTGGGGGGGGAATTGACATTCATTTATTTTTGAACTGTCATTTTCTGTTGTACTTTGTAGTTTGGCCTTGGTGTCTCGCACTCTCTCTGTGTTTCCTCAGATCCACCGGAGCTCCATCTCTCTGCACCAGCCGCCGCCTGCATCGCCCCCCTCCCTCCCCTTCCCCTGCTGTTAGACCGGCCTCCCCTTCCTTCCCATGGACCAGTCTGCCACCCAGTCCTCCCATCGAGCTGACCGCCCCCGCCCCCCTGCCCCCTCCCCTCACCAGAGACTGCCTTCATCAACTCCTGCTAACATTTCCATATTTCGCACATTCTATGACAAACTGTAAACTGTTTTCTTGTCTGTAACAACATCTATTGCACGTCTGTCCGTCCTGGGTGAGGGATCCCTCCTCTGTTGCTCACCCTGAGGTTTCTCCGATTTTTCCCTGTTAAAAGGGTTTCCATGGAGTTTTTCCTCAGTCGATGTGAGGGTCTAAGGACAGAGGATGTTGTTACGATGCCATGTAAAGCCCTTTGAGACAAACTGTTTGTAAAAACGGGCTATACAAATAAAATTGCCTTGCCTGCCTTGCCTTTACTGATGGTTATTTTTCCGAAAATTTACGTCAATTTTCGGGGGAACACCATTTATTCTACTGATGGTTATGTTTTCAAAGTTATTTTCGAAAAGAAAATTTGGGGAAAACAGTCCTGGAGCCCTCACTCTGATTGGCTCACACTGGAAACTTCATATAAAACAGCAAGAATAAAACACAGGATGTTTAAGGCTCATTGATTCAGTTCTATAAGAAAAGACAGACAAGGTGTAACTGTAACTGTAATTCTTTAATGTCAGTAATGCAAAATGTATTCAGCTCACAACCATAAACTTTACATGAAATGGTTCCAACAGCTCCAACAAATCAGGCTGAGAGAAGACAAGTCTAGATCAGTGTGTGTAGTCCCAGGTTGTGTGTGTTGACTCTTGTCAATATAAAAGTTAATTCTTGTTCCACTTTGATCCACAGCATTCCCCACTCCACCGAGTTTGTGAACACACACCGTTGGTGTTTTTACAAGGTTTCAGCAGCAGACAACAGCAAAGAAATGTATAGCCATCTCAATGTCCCTTCCCTGAATGTTCCCCGGTGAGGGTGATGGGTTTTTACACCTGCGGAAATCCACCACCAGCCCTTTAGTCTTTTCCTGCATTGATCTGGAGGTGATTCAGGCACCAGTCTACAAAGTCCCCAATCAGTTCTCTGTACATCCTCATCTGTAGTGAGGCCGACGATGGCAGAGTCACCAGAGAACCTCTGCAGGTGACAGGTGGGTGTGTTGTGATGGAGGTCTGCAGTGTAAAGGGTGAGGAGGAGGAACGGAGCCAGGACCGTCCCCTGTGGGGCCCCCGTGCTGCAGACAACCGTGTCAGACACACAGACTGTGGACGGTTAGTGAGACAGTCCAGGATCCATGATGTTAGGTGATGGTCCACTCCTGAGAGTTCAAGCTTCTCCCTCAGGATCACAGGTTTTGTTTAATTGAAAGCACCAGAGAAATCAAAAAACATGACTCTCACAGTACTCCCAGGTTTCTCCAGGTGAGAAAGAGCTCTATGTAGGAGGTAGATGACAGCATCGTCCACCCAGATCCTACGCTGATAGGCAAACTGCAGAGGGTCCATCCATGGAGCCAGCAGGAGGGGGCTTTGCTCCCTCTGCACAGCCTTCAGCTCCTCCTTGTTTCCTGGCCTAAAGACTCTCTTCTTCTCCTCCAGGAGAGCCTTTGTCAGCAGTCATCCATGGTTTGTTGTTGTTTTCCACACAGAAGTTGGGATGTATTCAGTGATACATTCTGTGAGGCTGTCGATGTCCTCCCCATGACACAACACCTCCCATGCTGTTGAATCACTTCCTCTCAGAAAGTTCTCGAAGAAGAAGAAAGGTCCCAGCAGATAGTAGGCTACTCTAATCTTTGTCTTCATAGTGCAATAGTTGAGGAAAAAAACAAGAACAAGTGGGCTGAAGAGGAGGGAAAAAATTAAACAAATAGACTAAGTTAAAATTGCAAGGAAAAAGAAAAAAAAAGCTCAGCTATAAGTTTTTTTTCGGAGTCTGTAGCTGTTGGCTGGGGCCGGTGACGTCACACAGGTGATGTCTCTCAGCCAATCCAATCAGCATCACACTCCGGAGTTTCCCATGTCGGGTCTATGGTCACACCTCAGTGCTCCGGGCGTCTGATCCCACGCCTACTATGCTGCAAAGTTTCGATATGATCCTCCAACCCACCCTCAGCAGCACAGTGACTGGAATCGCAGCTACTCGCTCCCCGTCGTAGGAGACGACAACAGTGAGCTGGTCAGTATCAGCGTCCACTCTAAGTCCAAACCCAGAGCAGATGTCCCGGAGATGCAACAGAGCGCGAGGAATAATATCCATATCTCCAAAATATTCCGTGATCGATGAGAACAACGATATTCTTTGATAGGTCGCTGGTAGTGTCCAGTTGCCTGATGAATGAAGCCTCACAGCAGGCTTCTTTATGGGGACATTTTTCGGGAAACCAAAATGTTCGGTTTAGGTGATTCACGGTGATCATTTTTGAAAATTTAAAAATGACAAATGTATAACATTATATGTGTTTAATAGGCTATTATGCTCACTGTTGTTTGTGAACTTCAGCTCGCTACTTTGTGGTTTATTGTTGTTACTTTGTCTCATTTCATTTGACTTTGACACCGGATTTTTCAGACACCGAGGAACACACTGAACACCTGAGTGCGTCATCAACATGACATGCACATGCACACACCTCTGCGGATCAAATTTCGGTTTAATTTAGTCGGCGAGATATTTCGGTAGACCTAACCGAGATTCTTCATGTTAAAAGAAGCCTGCTGTGAGGCTGAGACATTCATCACACTGCTGCTTCACCTCTGACGCAGTGGTCACCGAAACACGGAGGGTCAAAGTGAGCTGGTGATCAGCTGCCATCATTCAGTCTGCTGGTTCATGTTACATCTCTCAGACAAGTCAAATTTACACATTTCACTGAGCAGTCTGAATTATGAACATTAATAAAGTAACATGATCATGAGTTGTTGTTTTTTTTTTTCAGAGTAGGCTACCTAATCTGTCAAAGATGTTAATGGGAATTGTCTGTGACTAAGAAGCTTCAGTACATTTTATTGTGAAATTTCTTTAATCTTTTTTATTGTATTTCATACAAAACAATGTATTGAATTTCCTGATTTCTCTTCATCTTCAGCAGCATAGTGGTGACTGAATCACAGCTATTCGCTCCCCGTCGTATGGGAAACGACAACACTGATCTACTTTATAAAACCCAGAGCAGATGATGTCCCGGAGATGCAGAGCGCGGGGAATGCCCATTATCCAAAATATTCGGTGATCAGTATAAGAGCAACGATATTTTGTATACATGTGCCGCTGATAGTTGCCAGTTGTGTGATGAATGCCTCAGCAGGCTGATTTGAATATGAAATCTCGAATTTATTCGCGATTTCATGCCGCCCTAAAGTCCCTCTTGGTTCATGCTCGCCCTGCTCTGCTCACATGGATACATATGACAAGAGGGACTTTGCTGAGATCATTCAACAGGGAGAGGGCGGTGGCACAACAAAATCCGAATTATCTCGCCGACCAGGCAAAAACAAGGTGTTCAGTGTGTTCCTCGGTGCCTGAAAGATTCAGAGAGCTGTAGCCGAATAAAGTTGTTTTCTTTTTTTGTTAATAGGCCTAATTGTTAGGCTAATAATTAGGCCAAATGTGATTTAATTGTGCTCCTGAGATTATGGACATTACACACAGTGCCAAGTCAAACGAGACGAACAACTCATAACAATAATAAATCACAGTTAAAGTAGCCTACCGAGGTGAAGTTCATAAACACTGACACTGAGCATAATCATAAATACAAAGGCCTAATGTTATTTTTGTCTTTGAAAAACAACCACCAGTGAATGACGCATGTGAACAGAGCAGGAGGAGCATGACGTGCCATTTGCTAAATGTTATATAGCCTAATTGTACCTGCGACATTAAACATAGGCCTATATGGACATATGGTGTCACAGTCAAGTGAAATGAGACAAAGTTACAACTTTAAAAACAACAATTAAACACAAAGTACCGAGCTGAAGTTCACAAACAACAGTGAGCAGAACGTTAAACACGCACACGCTTCCGAAACTTTATTCGGAATTTCATATTCAAAGCAGCCTGCTGTGAGACATTCATCACACAACTGGCAACTATCAGCGGCACACGTAGCCTATCAAAACATATCGTTGCTCTGATCACCGAATATTTGTGATAAATGGATATTATTCCCCGCGCTCTGTTGCGTCTCCGGGACATCTGCTCTGGGTTTGGACTCAGAGTGGACACTGATACTGACCAGCTCACTGTTGTCGTTTCCTACGACGGGGAGCGAGTAGCTGCGATTCCAGTCACTGTGCTGCTGAAAGTGGTTTGGAGGATCATATCGAAACTTATAGTAGGCGTGGGATCAGATGCGCGGAGCAGTGTGACCAATAAACCCGACACCGGAGTGTGATGCTGATTGGACTGGCTGAGATATGTCAGATTTGTTGGAGCTGTTGTAACAATTTCATGAAAAGCTATGGTTGTGACCTCATATTGTATTATTGACATTAAAGAATTACAGAAGTCAATTACACCTTGTCTGTCTTTTCTTATAGAACTGAACTAATGAGCCTTAAAAGGATAGTTCACCCAAAATCCAAATTTCACTCATCCTCACCCCTCGACTGCCTTCTCTGAGTTAGGCCTACAGCGGGGCTGAAACTTCTCCCAGCCCATAGTCGACAAGAACACTAACGTTACAAAAAGTAACACCATCACTAACGCCGGGTATTTTTTACCCGATATAATATACCCATAAAAAAATATTTCTCACCAAAGTATATTAAAATACAACAATACATGGCAAATTGAAGTACACTTCCTTAATTTTCCACTGTACAGTGTTTCACAAAATGAAAAAAAGGTATCATGGTGACCCTATAAAAAAATGTCCAAAATTTGTAATTTTTTTTTTTTTTTTTTAACAAAAACTTCCTTAAAAAAAATCTAATGGAGCTGGGACTTTGTCCTTCAGACCACCCATTTGTGGGACATTTGAGCCTTATTTGGTGGAGTAAAAAGAAAAAAGAAGGATTTTCAGCATCACCAGAAATGGTCGCCAGATTTAGATACATAAACACTAACGTCGGGTGAAATCCACCCGAACATGTGCCTGCTGAAAAAACTAGGGATGGGAGCAGGGTAACATGCCTACCTTCAATGACGTCCAGTGAGCAGTATGATGCTTCCCAGGGACCCACGAAACTCAGACAACAGCAAACATAATGAAAATTATGAAACAATAATTTCATGGGTGAAAATCACCCGACGTTAGTGTTCTAGGAAGTGACTCCATGTTAGTGACCACTGTGTCAGAGGTGAAGCAGCAGTGTGATGAATGTCTCAGCCTCACAGCAGGCTTCTTTTAACATGAAGAATCTCGGTTAGGTCTACCGAAATATCTCGCCGACCAAATTAAACGGAAATTTGATCCTCAGACGTAGTGTGTGTGCATGTGCATGTCATGTTGATGACGCACGCAGGGTGTTCAGTTGTGTTTCACGTGTCTGAAAGATCCAGAGAACTGTAAGCCGAATAAAAGTTTTTTATTTATGGTTATCAATCATTAACAATTAGCCAACATGTGATTTAATTGTGCCCCTGAGATTATGGACATTACACACGGTGTCAAAGTCAAATAAAATTAGACGAAGTAACAACAATAAACCACAAAGTAGCGAGCTGAAGTTTACAAACAACAGTGAGCATAATATTAAACACATATAATGTTATACATTTGTCATTTTCAAATTTTGAAAAATGATCACCAGTGAATCACCCTAAACCGAACATTTTGGTTTCCCGCAAATGTTCCCATAAAGAAGCCTGCTGTGAGGCTTCATTCATCAGACAACTGGACACTACCAGCGACCTATCAAAGAATATCGTTGTTCTCATTGATCACGGAATATTTTGGAGATATGGATATCCCCCGCGCTCTGTTGCGTCTCCGGGACATCTGCTCTGGGTTTGGACCTGATCAGCTCAATGTTGTCGTTTCCTACCACGGACTGCAAGTAGCTGTGATTCCAGTCAGTGTGCTGCTGAAGGTGGTTTGGAAAATGATTCTGAAACTGATTTCCAAACTTAGCAGCATAGTAGGCGTGGGATCAGGCGGGCGGAGCAGTTCCTCTGGGTGGATTATTGAGGTGTGACCATGGACTGGCCACGGGACACACTGGAGCCTGTGATTAAAAGGGCATTTTATGAGATTGCCAGGTTTCCTAGTGTGATAGTTGAGATTACTCCACTGAGTTTGTGAACACACAACATTGATGAGTAGGCTACCATTTTACTTCACTGTTCTTTTTTGTCTCTTATATAAAATAATTATTTAATGGTTCAGAGTAAAGGACATCAAAGAAGGGCAGTCAACCAGTCCTGGAGCCCCTCACACTCTGATTGAAAAACTTCATATAAAACAGGCACAGCAAGAATAAAACACAAGACCTTTGAGGTTCATTGGTCATATAAGAAAAGACAGACAAGGTATAATTGACTTCTGTAATTCTTTAATGTAATAACACATGTATTGAGGTCACAACCATACACTTTGTATGCAATTGTTACAACAGCTCCAACAAATCAGACAGAGAGAAGACACAAGGTGTATCCGGGGTCAGAGTGTGTTGTCCCAGGTTGTGTGTGTTGACTCTTGACAGTATGAAAAGCTGTTGGAACTTCTTTCTTGTTTCACTCTGATCGGCAGCGTCCTTCACTCCACTGAGTTTGTGAACACACACCGTCAGGGGTGGACTGGGACAAAAATTTGGCCCTGGACTTTTTGGTCCAGACCGGCCCACTATCTGCGCGCGGATATTTTGCCAACTAGCACCGTTGATGTACATACAAACACACAAGCTCTTAATAACACCATTACTAAACAATATACAATATACAACAAAGTAGAGGAATAGTGTGGAATAAGTTAAGTTTGGACAAGATTACATGCACATAATGAGTCAGCATGCAATCAGAACGTTGGCTAAAGTATGGAAAACAATAGTACAATGATCTGAAAAATGGACAAACACTAATTTTGTCTTAGAAAGACAGTACAGCTCAACATAATAGACAATGAAGCGCATGATAACTTGTAATTTGTTGTTACTGCATCATTAGTAAATATGTATGCAGAATGATGTTTTTACTGTAAACAGTAGTTAAAAAAGTGTTTTATTAATTTAACTGTATAATGTTAAACTGTTGAAAGGACAATAAACCCATAAACACTGACTGAAAAAAATATGGAAAGCATACATATTTGTTAAGTTGTTAGCTCAATGTCCTTCATTGGGACCAAATTTGAGTGAGGGCAAACTTTAATAAAATCAACTAAATTTAATGAGGAATAGTGTATATGAATATAGTTATTTGTTTTCCCTAATACTTTTAGATAACTAGATTTTTAGCTGTAACACACCACACCATCAGAGTTATTAGCTATAGCTTATTTATTATGTCAAGTAACGTTCATAGCAACCGTTCTGGACCATTTACAGTATTTTAATGCATTTTAAGTTTATCCACACCATTCTGGAAAGCACATACCTGCTTAACAATCACTACCTCCTTCACATGGTGGAGAGTCTTCCTCAACACTTATTTTTTCAGCCTCCTCCTGCACCATAAGGGCATTGTTAATGGGAGCTTCACTCTCTTCAGACTCACGTGAAGGACCTGCTGCTGAAGCTGCAGCATCGGTGCTTCTAGCCCTGGCCAGGCCAGGCGGCCCCTGCAGCAAACATCTGCGTAATTGTTGTACTTTCAGCAGTGCTGCTAGAGCTTTTCTTTTTCTGTTACTTTCCTCCATTTTTCCGCGCTGCCTTTGCGTTTTTTTTAACTTTTCTTTTCCGTTTTCGTGCGCTGGTGTGTTGTTTTTTTCTCTCTCTCGCTCTCTCTCTCTCTCATCATGACTCCTCATCATTAAAAGTGATTGGACGAGGGGGGGTCTAGAACGTGCGTGGGTGGGACTCCTGGGCCTCTGTAGCCTCTCATAGGGCCATTGGGCCAGGTAGACAAGCCACTGGGCCAATCGTCACCTCTCTGCTGTGTCTGCAGCTGATATGAGCACTGTGGACCGAGCCGATGCATGTCTCTCTCCCTGGGCTGGGAGAGTTACAATAGGCAAGGCGAGGCATGGCAACAAAAAAGTTAAATAAATAAATAAAAAACGGCCGCCTATCGGCCCATTAGTGACCGGCCCACCGGGAAAACTCCCGGTACTCCCTATGGCCAATCCACCCCTGCACACCGTTGATGAGTGACATGAAAAGAGTCTGATTCAACCTGGAGCTGTTGGCTGGGGCAGGTGACGTCATACAGGTGATATATCAGCCAATCCAATCAGCATACACTCCGGAGTTTCCCATGTCGGGTCTATGGTCACACCTCAGTAATCCGCCCGGAGGAACTGCTCCGCGCGTCTGATCCCACGCCTACTATGCTGCAAAGTTTCGACATGATCCTCCAACCCACCCTCAGCAGCGCAGTGACTGGAGCTACTCGCTCCCCGTCGTAGGAAACGACAACAGTGAGCTGGTCAGTATCAGCGTCCACTCTAAGTCCAAACCCAGAGCAGATGTCCCGGAGATGCAACAGAGCGCGGGGAATAATATCCATATCTCCAAAATATTCCGTGATCGATGAGGACAAAGATATTCTTTGATAGGTCGCTGGTAGTGTCCAGTTGTCTGATGAATGAAGCCTCACAGCTTCTTTATGGGGACATTTTGCGGAAAACCAAAAATGTTCGGTTTAGGTGATTCACTGGTTATCATTTTCAAAATGACAAATGTATTAACATTATGTATTATGCTCACTGTTGTTTGTGAACTTCAGCTCGCTACTTTGTGGTTCATTGTTGTTACTTCGTCTCATTTTATTTGACTTTGACACCTTTATTCGGCTACAGTTCTCTGGATCTTTCAGACACCGTGAAACACACTGAACACCTGAGTGCGTCATCAACATGACATGCACATGCACACACCTCTGCGGATCAAATTTCGGTTTAATTTGGTCGGCGAGATATTTACCAGATTTAACCCAGATTCTTCATGTTAAAAGAAGCCTGCTGTGAGGCTGAGACATTCATCACACTGCTGCTTCACCTCTGACGCAGTGGTCACCGAAACACAGAGGGTCGCTTGTTAAAGTGAGCTGGTGATCAGCTGCCATCAGTCAGTCTGCTGGTTCATGTTACATCCCCCCCCCCTCTCTCAGACAAGTCAAATTTCCACTTTTCACTGAGCGGTCTGAATTTATGAAGAGGGGGGAGGAAGGGGACATTAATAAAGTAACATGATCATGAGTTGTTGTTTTTTTTGTCAGAGTAGCCTACCTAATCTGTCAAAGATGTTCGGTGATCAGTATAAGAGCAACGATATTTTGTATGTGCCGCTGATAGTTGCCAGTTGTGTGATGAATGCCTCGGCAGGCTGATTTGAATATGAAATCTCGAATTTCGAGATTTCATGCCGCCCTAAAGTCCCTCTTGGTTCATGCTCGCCCTGCTCTGCTCACATGGATACATGACAAGAGGGATTTTGCTGAGATCATTCAACAGGGAGAGGGCGGTGGCACAACAAAATCCGAATTATCTCGCCGACCAGGCAAAAACAAGGTGTTCAGTGTGTTCCTCGGTGCCTGAAAGATTCAGAGAGCTGTAGCCGAATAAAGTTGTTTTCTTTTTTTGTTAATAATTGTTAATAATTAGGCCAAATGTGATTTAATTGTGCTCCTGAGATAATGGACATTACGCACAGTGCCAAGTCAAACGAGACGAACAACTCATAACAATAATAAACCACAGTTAAAGTAGCCTACCGAGGTGAAGCTCATAAACACTGACACTGAGCATAATCATAAACACAAAGGCTTAATGTTATTTTTCTCTTTGAAAAACAACCACCAGTGAATGACGCATATCCATGTGAACAGAGCAGGAGGAGCATGACGTGCCATTTGCTAAATGTTATATAGCCCAATTGTACCTGCGACATTACGCATAACCTATAGGCCTGTATGGACAAATGGTGTCACAGTCAAGTGAAATGAGACAAAGTTACAACTTTAAAAACAACAATTAAACACAAAGTACCGAGCTGAAGTTCACAAACAACAGTGAGCAGAACGTTAAACACGCAAAAAAGGAATACACGCTTTCCGAAACTTTATTCGGAATTTCATATTCAAAGCAGCCTGCTGTGAGACATTCATCACAAAAACTGGCAACTATCAGCGGCACACAGTAGCCTATCAAAAACATATCGTTGCTCTGATCACCGAATAGTTTGTGATAAATGGATATTATTTCCCCGCGCTCTGTTTGCGTCTCCGGGACATCTGCTCTGGGTTTGGACTCAGAGTGGACACTGATACTGACCAGCTCACTGTTGTCGTTTCCTACGACGGGGAGCGAGTAGCTGCGATTCCAGTCACTGTGCTGCTGAAAGTGGTTTGGAGGATCATATCGAAACTTAGAAGCATAGTAGGCGTGGGATCAGATGCGCGGAGCAGTGTGACCAATAAACCCGACACCGGAGTGTGATGCTGATTGGACTGGCTGAGATATGTCAGATTTGTTGGAGCTGTTGTAACAATTTCATGAAAAGCTATGGTTGTGACCTCATATTGTATTATTGACATTAAAGAATTACAGAAGTCAATTACACCTTGTCTGTCTTTTCTTATAGAACTGAACTAATGAGCCTTAAAAGGATAGTTCACCCATCCAAATTTCACTCATTATCCTCACCCCTCGACTGCCTTCTCTGAGTTAGGCCTACAGCGGGGCTGAAACTTCTCCCAGCCCTTAGTCGACAAGAACACTAACGTTACAAAAAGTAACACCATCACTAACGCCGGGTATTTTTTACCCGATATAATATACCCATAAAAAAATATTTCTCACCATAGGCTATTAAAATACAACAATACATGGCAAATTGAAGTACACTTCCTTAATTTTCCACTGTACAGTGTTTCACAAAATGAAAAAAAGGTATCATGGTGACCCTATAAAAAAATGTCCAAAATTTGTAATTTTTTTTTTTTTTTTTTAACAAAAACTTCCTTAAAAAAAATCTAATGGAGCTGGGACTTTGTCCTTCAGACCACCCATTTGTGGGACATTTGAGCCTTATTTGGTGGAGTAAAAAGAAAAAAGAAGGATTTTCAGCATCACCAGAAATGGTCGCCAGATTTAGATACATAAACACTAACGTCGGGTGAAATCCACCCGAACATGTGCCTGCTGAAAAAACTAGGGATGGGAGCAGGGTAACATGCCTACCTTCAATGACGTCAGTGAGCAGTATGAAGCTACCCAGGGACCCACGAAACTCAGACAACAGCAACATAATGAAAATTATGAAACAATAATTTCATGGGTGAAAATCACCCGACGTTAGTGTTCTAGGAAGTGACTCCATGTTAGTGACCACTGTGTCAGAGGTGAAGCAGCAGTGTGATGAATGTCTCAGCCTCACAGCAGGCTTCTTTTAACATGAAGAATCTCGGTTAGGTCTACCGAAATATCTCGCCGACCAAATTAAACGGAAATTTGATCCTCAGAGGTGTGTGCATGTGCATGTCATGTTGATGACGCACGCAGGTGTTCAGTGTGTTTCACGGTGTCTGAAAGATCCAGAGAACTGTAGCCGAATAAAGTTTTTTATTTATGGTTATCAATCATTAACAATTAGCCAACATGTGATTTAATTGTGCCCCTGAGATTATGGACATTACACACGGTGTCAAAGTCAAATAAAATTAGACGAAGTAACAACAATAAACCACAAAGTAGCGAGCTGAAGTTTACAAACAACAGTGAGCATAATATTAAACACATATAATGTTATACATTTGTCATTTTCAAATTTTGAAAAATGATCACCAGTGAATCACCTAAACCGAACATTTTGGTTTCCCGCAAAATGTTCCCATAAAGAAGCCTGCTGTGAGGCTTCATTCATCAGACAACTGGACACTACCAGCGACCTATCAAAGAATATCGTTGTTCTCATTGATCACGGAATATTTTGGAGATATGGATATCCCCCGCGCTCTGTTGCGTCTCCGGGACATCTGCTCTGGGTTTGGACCTGATCAGCTCAATGTTGTCGTTTCCTACCACGGACTGCAAGTAGCTGTGATTCCAGTCAGTGTGCTGCTGAAGGTGGTTTGGAAAATGATTCTGAAACTGATTTCCAAACTTAGCAGCATAGTAGGCGTGGGATCAGGCGGGCGGAGCAGTTCCTCTGGGTGGATTATTGAGGTGTGACCATGGACTGGCCACGGGACACACTGGAGCCTGTGATTAAAAGGGCATTTTATGAGATTGCCAGGTTTCCTAGTGTGATAGTTGAGATTACTCCACTGAGTTTGTGAACACACAACATTGATGAGTAGGCTACCATTTTACTTCACTGTTCTTTTTTGTCTCTTATATAAAATAATTATTTAATGGTTCAGAGTAAAGGACATCAAAGAAGGGCAGTCAACCAGTCCTGGAGCCCTCACTCTGATTGGAAACTTCATATAAAACAGGCACAGCAAGAATAAAACACAAGACCTTTGAGGTTCATTGGTCATATAAGAAAAGACAGACAAGGTATAATTGACTTCTGTAATTCTTTAATGTAATAACACATGTATTGAGGTCACAACCATACACTTTGTATGCAATTGTTACAACAGCTCCAACAAATCAGACAGAGAGAAGACAAGTCCGGGTCAGAGTGTGTTGTCCCAGGTTGTGTGTGTTGACTCTTGACAGTATGAAAAGCTGTTGGAACTTCTTTCTTGTTTCACTCTGATCGGCAGCGTCCTTCACTCCACTGAGTTTGTGAACACACACCGTTGATGAGTGACATGAAAAGAGTCTGATTCAACCTGGAGCTGTTGGCTGGGGCAGGTGACGTCATACAGGTGATATATCAGCCAATCCAATCAGCATACACTCCGGAGTTTCCCATGTCGGGTCTATGGTCACACCTCAGTAATCCGCCCGGAGGAACTGCTCCGCGCGTCTGATCCCACGCCTACTATGCTGCAAAGTTTCGACATGATCCTCCAACCCACCCTCAGCAGCGCAGTGACTGGAGCTACTCGCTCCCCGTCGTAGGAAACGACAACAGTGAGCTGGTCAGTATCAGCGTCCACTCTAAGTCCAAACCCAGAGCAGATGTCCCGGAGATGCAACAGAGCGCGGGGAATAATATCCATATCTCCAAAATATTCCGTGATCGATGAGGACAAAGATATTCTTTGAGAGGTCGCTGGTAGTGTCCAGTTGTCTGATGAATGAAGCCTCACAGCTTCTTTATGGGAACATTTTGCGGAAAACCAAAAATGTTCGGTTTAGGTGATTCACTGGTGATCATTTTCAAAATGACAAATGTATTAACATTATGTATTATGCTCACTGTTGTTTGTGAACTTCAGCTCGCTACTTTGTGGTTCATTGTTGTTACTTCGTCTCATTTTATTTGACTTTGACACCTTTATTCGGCTACAGTTCTCTGGATCTTTCAGACACCGTGAAACACACTGAACACCTGAGTGCGTCATCAACATGACATGCACATGCACACACCTCTGCGGATCAAATTTCGGTTTAATTTGGTCGGCGAGATATTTACCAGATTTAACCCAGATTCTTCATGTTAAAAGAAGCCTGCTGTGAGGCTGAGACATTCATCACACTGCTGCTTCACCTCTGACGCAGTGGTCACCGAAACACAGAGGGTCGCTTGTTAAAGTGAGCTGGTGATCAGCTGCCATCAGTCAGTCTGCTGGTTCATGTTACATCTCTCAGACAAGTCAAATTTCCACATTTCACTGAGCAGTCTGAATTATGAACATTAATAAAGTAACATGATCATGAGTTGTTGTTTTTTTTGTCAGAGTAGCCTACCTAATCTGTCAAAGATGTTCGGTGATCAGTATAAGAGCAACGATATTTTGTATAGGTGTGCCGCTGATAGTTGCCAGTTGTGTGATGAATGCCTCAGCAGGCTGATTTGAATATGAAATCTCGAATTTCGAGATTTCATGCCGCCCTAAAGTCCCTCTTGGTTCATGCTCGCCCTGCTCTGCTCACATGGATACATGACAAGAGGGACTTTGCTGAGATCATTCAACAGGGAGAGGGCGGTGGCACAACAAAATCCGAATTATCTCGCCGACCAGGCAAAAACAAGGTGTTCAGTGTGTTCCTCGGTGCCTGAAAGATTCAGAGAGCTGTAGCCGAATAAAGTTGTTTTCTTTTTTTGTTATTAATTGTTAATAATTAGGCCAAATGTGATTTAATTGTGCTCCTGAGATAATGGACATTACGCACAGTGCCAAGTCAAACGAGACGAACAACTCATAACAATAATAAACCACAGTTAAAGTAGCCTACCGAGGTGAAGCTCATAAACACTGACACTGAGCATAATCATAAACACAAAGGCTTAATGTTATTTTTCTCTTTGAAAAACAACCACCAGTGAATGACGCATATCCATGTGAACAGAGCAGGAGGAGCATGACGTGCCATTTGCTAAATGTTATATAGCCCAATTGTACCTGCGACATTACGCATAACCTATAGGCCTGTATGGACAAATGGTGTCACAGTCAAGTGAAATGAGACAAAGTTACAACTTTAAAAACAACAATTAAACACAAAGTACCGAGCTGAAGTTCACAAACAACAGTGAGCAGAACGTTAAACACGCACACGCTTTCCGAAACTTTATTCGGAATTTCATATTCAAAGCAGCCTGCTGTGAGACATTCATCACACAACTGGCAACTATCAGCGGCACACGTAGCCTATCAAAACATATCGTTGCTCTGATCACCGAATATTTGTGATAAATGGATATTATTCCCCGCGCTCTGTTGCGTCTCCGGGACATCTGCTCTGGGTTTGGACTCAGAGTGGACACTGATACTGACCAGCTCACTGTTGTCGTTTCCTACGACGGGGAGCGAGTAGCTGCGATTCCAGTCACTGTGCTGCTGAAAGTGGTTTGGAGGATCATATCGAAACTTAGAAGCATAGTAGGCGTGGGATCAGATGCGCGGAGCAGTGTGACCAATAAACCCGACACCGGAGTGTGATGCTGATTGGACTGGCTGAGATATGTCAGATTTGTTGGAGCTGTTGTAACAATTTCATGAAAAGCTATGGTTGTGACCTCATATTGTATTATTGACATTAAAGAATTACAGAAGTCAATTACACCTTGTCTGTCTTTTCGTATAGAACTGAACTAATGAGCCTTAAAAGGATATTCACCCAAAATCCAAATTTCACTCATTATCCTCACCCCTCGACTGCCTTCTCTGAGTTACAGCGGGGCTGAAACTTCTCCCAGCCCATAGTCGACATGCGCGTGTAATGAGTGAAATTTGAATTTTGGGTGAACTATCCCTTTAAGGGTCCTGTGTTTTATTCTTGCTGTTTTGAAGTTTCCAACCAGAGAGGGCTCCAGGACTCTTTTCTTTGCAACTGCCCTTCTTCGATGTCCTTTACTCTAAATCATTAAATCAGGAAATTAAATACATTATTTTGAATGAAATACAATAAAAAAGATTAAATAAATTTCACAATAAAATGTACTGAAGCTTCTTAGTCACAGACAACTCCCATTAACATCTTTGACAGAAAAAAAACTCATGATCATGTTACGTTATTCTAATGTTCATTATTCAGACTGCTCAGTGAAATGTGGAAATTTGACTTGTCTGAGAGATGTAACATGAACCAGCAGACTGAATGATGGCAGCTGATCACCAGCTCACTTTAACAAGCGACCCTCCGTGTTTCGGTGACCACTGCGTCAGAGGTGAAGCAGCAGTGTGATGAATGTCTCAGCCTCACAGCAGGCTTCTTTTAACATGAAGAATCTCGGTTAGGTCTACCGAAATATCTCGCCGACCAATACAAATTAAACGGAAATTTGATCCTCAGAGGTGTGTGCATGTGCATGTCATGTTGATGACGCACGCAGGTGTTCAGTGTGTTCCTTGACCTCGGTGTCTGAAAGATCCAGAGAACTGTAGCCGAATAAAGGTGTCAAAGTCAAATAAAATGAGACGAAGTAACAACAATAAACCACAAAGTAGCGAGCTGAAGTTCACAAACAACAGTGAGCATAATACATAATGTTAATACATTTGTCATTTTGAAAATTATCACCAGTGAATCACCTAACCCGAACATTTTGGTATCCCGCAAAATGTCCCCATAAAGAAGCTGTGAGGCTTCATTCATCAGACAACTGGACACTACCAGCCTATCAAAGAATATCGTTGTTCTCATCGATCACGGAATATTTTGGAGATATGGATATTATTCCCCGCGCTCTGTTGCATCTCCGGGACATCTGCTCTGGGTTTGGACTTAGAGTGGACGCTGATACTGACACTGTTGTCGTTTCCTACGACGGTGAGCGAGTAGCTGCGATTCCAGTCACTGTGCTGCTGAGGGTGGGTTGGAGGATCATGTCGAAACT
Source organism: Trachurus japonicus (assembly GCF_045865225.1). Lineage (NCBI taxonomy): Eukaryota > Metazoa > Chordata > Actinopteri > Carangiformes > Carangidae > Trachurus > Trachurus japonicus. Next base: position 26,182,326 of record NC_140914.1, on the reverse strand, counting down.
TTGCAGCAGAGTAGGCGTGGGATCAGTGGTGTGACCATAGACCCGACATGGGAAACTCCGGAGTGTGCTGATTGGATTGGCTGAGAGACATCACCTGTGTGACGTCACCTGCCCCAGCCAACAGCTACAGACTCCGAAAAAAAACTTACAGCTGAGCTTTTTTTTTTCTTTTTTCCCTGCAATTTTTCCTCAACTATTGCACTATGAAGACAAAGATTAGAGTACTATCTGCTGGGACCTTTCTTCTTCGAGAACTTTCTGAGAGGAAGTGCTTCAACAACATGGGAGGTGTTGTGTCATGGGAGGACATCGACAGCCTCACAGAATGTATCACTGAATACATCCCAACTTCTGTGTGGAAAACATTGTAGTGTACCCAACAACAAACCATGGATGACTGCTGACAAAGGCTCTCCTGCCTGGAGGAGAAGAAGAGAGTCTTTAGGCCAGGAAACAAGGAGCTGAAGGCTGTGCAGAGGGAGCACGCTGAGCCGCTGACCCCTCAACACAGACCACCCAGCTGTCCCTCATATCACTGCAGGTGAGGAATCATCTCCAGGCTCCTGAAGTCCTGTTCCCACCAGCTCTGCACAGTGGTTGAGCACATCTGGTACCAGTGCCTCAGACTCCACATCCCAAGGATCTCAGCAGCTAGAGGCCGGTGGCACTAACATCTCACCTGATGAAGACCCTGGAGAGGCTGATCCTGGTGCATCTCCGCCTCCTGGTGGGTCCATGGATGGACCCTCTGCAGTTTGCCTATCAGCATAGGATCTGGGTGGACGATGCTGTCATCTACCTCCTACATAGAGCTCTTTCTCACCTGGAGAAACCTGGGAGTACTGTGAGAGTCATGTTTTTTGAAAACCCCTTGATCCTGAGGGAGAAGCTTGAACTCTCAGGAGTGGACCATCACCTAACATCATGGATCCTGGACTGTCTCACTAACCGTCCACAGTCTGTGTGTCTGACACGGTTGTCTGCAGCACGGGGGCCCCACAGGGGACGGTCCTGGCTCCGTTCCTCCTCCTCACCCTTTACACTGCAGACCTCCATCACAACACACCCACCTGTCACCTGCAGAAGTTCTCTGGTGACTCTGCCATCGTCGGCCTCACTACAGATGAGGATGTACAGAGAACTGATTGGGGACTTTGTAGACTGGTGCCTGAATCACCTCCAGATCAATGCGGGAAAAGACTAAAGGGCTGGTGGTGGATTTCCGCAGGTGTAAAAACCCATCTCCCTCACTGGGGAACATTCAGGGAAGGGACATTGAGATGTTATTGCTATTTGCTATTTATTATCTGTGCTATACATTTCTTTGCTGTTGTCTGCTGCTGCAACTTTGTAAATTTCACAACACTGTGGGACAAATAGAGGATAATTTTATCTTATCTTATCAACGGTGTGTGATCACAAACTCAGTGGAGTGGGGAATGCTGTGGATCAAAGTGGAACAAGAATGAACTTTTATATTGACAACTGTCAACACACAACCTGGGACTACACACACTGACCCAGACTTGTCTTCTCTCTGTCAGATTTGTTGGAGCTGTTAGAACTACTTCATGTAAAGTTTATGGCTGTGAGCTGAATACATTTTGCATTATTGACATTAAAGAATTACAGATGTCATTTATACCTTGTCTGTCTTTTCTTATAGAACTGAACCAATGAGCCTTAAACGTCCTGTGTTTTATTCTTGCTGTTTTATATGAAGTTTCCAGTGTGAGTGAAGGCTCCAGGACTATTTGCTTTGCAACTGTCCTTTACTCTGAAACATTAAATAATTATTTTATATAAAAGATATACTGGAGACTACCAGCGACACCTATCAAAGAATATTTTTCTCAATGATCACTGAATATTTTGGAAAAATGCATATTCCCCGCGCTCTGTTCCAACTCTGCTCATACATCTGCTCTGGGTTTGGACTCAGAGTGGACGCTGATGCTGATCAGCTCAATGTTGTCGTTTGTGATTCCAGTCAGTGTGCTGCTGAAGGTGGTTTGGAAAATGATTCTGAAACTGATTTCCAAATTTAGCAGCATAGTAGGCGTGGGATCAGACAGGCGGAGCAGTTCCTCTGGGTGGATTATTGAGGTGTGACCATGGACTGGCCATGGGAAACACCGGAGTGTGATGCTGATTGGATTGGCTGATATATCACCTGTATGACATCACCTGCCCTAGCCAACAGCTCCAGGTTGAATCAGACTCTTTTCATGTTACTCATCAACGGTGTGTGTTCACAAACTCAGTGGAGTGAAGGACACTGTGGATCAGAGTGAAACAAGAAAGAAGTTCCAACAGCTTTTCATACTGTCAAGAGTCAACACACACAACCTGGGACCACACACTCTGACCCGGACTTGTCTTCTCTCTGTCACATTTGTTGTAACAATTTCATGCAAAGTTTATGGTTGTGACCTCAAGGAAGGCCCCAGGACTCTTTTCTTTGCAACTGCCCTTCTTTGATGTCCTTTACTCTGAAAAATTCAAGAATATATTTTATATAAGAGACCAAAGAAAAGAAAAGTAAAGTAATTATGGTAGCTTACTCATTAACGTTGTGTGTTCACAAACTCAGTGGAGTAATCTCAACTATCACACTAGGAAATCTGGCAATCTCATAAAATGCCCTTTTAATCTCCGTAGGCTGACTGCTGGTTCACCGAAACATGGAGGGTCACTTGTGAAATAAAGGACAGGATGAAGCTGTCACATTGAAGACATCATGGAGATGACATGGCAGAAACAGAGACTCAACACCAACACTCTTCTTTTATTTCAGAAAAATAATAGTTGAGTTGAGAGATTACAAGATGGTCCCCTCAAACTAAACAACTGGAAGAGAACTTCATTGTTATTGTTAAAAAATAACAAATATCTGTCACATAGCCTCTTCATACAGCATAGTACTGTACTGTAAGCATTAAAAAACAACAACAAAACAACAACATTGGTATTGGTTAAAAATGAATTAGACAAATTAAAAGTAAAATATAAACAATATATATTTGAAGAGCTTTTATAGCTTTATCTTTGTGGCTGAACTATAATTCCAATGTCAGCAGGAAACTGTGATAGGAGCTGTTTAATGTGAGTGTTTGCAATAATACAAATGTTCTAACTTTCACTGTAAAGATTCATGTCATAATGAGTAAAATTGTGACATCTAGTGGACAGAAACTGTATCTGCTGTGTGAACACGTCATACCTCATCCTAAGGTTTACAGTCCAGTAACAACATCAGCTTTTGCTGCAGGTCTGATCAACTAGTAAACATAAAATGTCTTTGAACTGTGCACAATGAAATCAGGTGCATGCAGTAGCACTTACAGTAAACAGAACTTTAGATATTATAGTCTATTTGCATAACTTTTTTAAAAGAAAAAAAGTACAGTTAATGATGCAAAGCCTGCGAAGCCAGTTTAGACAGATGACTCAAACTGCGCCCATCCTGATCAGCTGCAGCTTTGTTCTCATTTCGGAGTTGTCTGACTGAACTCAGTTATATTGCACAAAGGTTTGCACTTCACCGATAACATTACACAGTTTAGGGTGTTATATTGCACATGTAGGCTACAGGACACACTTGGTTATACGTACTTCCTGTTTTTCCTGTATTGTTTGAGGAAAGCAGAGCTGGATCAAGTACCTGTCCAAAAGTGTCACAAGACCAGCTGCCACCATTCAATCTGCTGGTTCATGTTACAATGTCTGTTTCAGCTTGGTTCTCAGAAAAATGTAAAAGAAAATAGGCTAAATAAATAAAACAAAGGCTTTGAAAATCCATCAAAGCATCCACTGAAACTATTTCTCTGTATATCACAACAAAACACACTTTGGTGCATAGGCCTACATCTATTCTGTAACCATGATGACACTGTCCTGATTGCAAAGCTAGACGGGCCGGGCTGATCTGTAGAAGAAAAGCAAAGTCTTCACACGCACACATGCACACTCACCACCACATACAGAGCAGAAGAAGGGAAAGGGGGAGATATAGCAGGTTCTATAACTTTTGCCTCCAACTCCAGATACACTGGGGACTCAAGCTTGTGCCATTATCAGCTCAAAATCTCCTGAAACTTGTTGCTCTTCTGCCCCCACTTTCGTGTGATATGTGCACAGATTTCTGTGGGTGTCAGGCCTGGTTTTGCCATGTCTGAAATGAATCATATCTGAGTATGGCTCCAAAGATGTTTGGCCTGCAGAACCACAGGCACACACAGGCACTAGTGCTCACTGGCACTCAACATCCACTCAGTGAAGAAAAAAAAAGTGTTTTGAGTCTGTTTATTTGTTCCTGTTGACTGGTAATTTTATTTTTTGTTATGTGAACTAAATTGCTCTTTGACACTCAAAAAGAAGAACGCTTTGTGTTTCAATTTTTTTTTTTTTTAATTCCCATTCATCAAAAGATACACTGACCTTAGGGGATCGTTTTCAAACAAGAAGAAGAAGAACTTGTGTCTTGTTTTGATGACGTCAGACGTGCCTCTTCCGCTCCTGCTCGCGGCAGTAAACATGGCGAGCAGCTAGCGGTGCCGTTGTGTGCATTCAATCCTGAAGGGTTTGGGTTTTTCTTTCAGGGCATAAGCACTACTTTTTTTATATAAACTTTTGGTATCCGGGGGTGCGTGAGTAGGGCGTTACGCTCTACGGCTTTTATTTGAATAAAAGGTAAAGTCTGGTTTCACCTTTGTGCTTTTATCGATGCTAACGCGGCCCTAGCTACAAGTGCATGCTAACGCTCCCAGATAACTTGGCTGCCGAACGCTGCCTGACCAGCTAACACTGAGGTTTCTGCTACAGGGAGTCAGACTCGTTCTTTATGATTTCTGTCTGCCACTTGGAGCATCTGCGGCTGTGCTTAACAACTCTGAAACTAGCTTTCCGTTTTGGATAACTTACTCATTAACTGCATGTTACCTTGTTAGCTAGCAGTAGCTAATCGTCACATTCAGATTGCGTACAGTTCTGTTCATGCTGCTAAATCACTCTTTTATGTGTCACAGAGCTCCAACTTTACAACGAACTATATAAACCTAAATGTCTATGCTTAAGTTAAATAAAAGAGCCAAGTACACCGAACCGAGTTTTCTCTGAATGATGCTCTGAGTCTGGGACATCAACCAGAGATGTCCTCGACTTGAGAGTGAATTACAAATACTGTAGCCATATCATAAACGTGCGCAGGATTTCGGGGGCATGAATGGCAACATTTTTCATCTGTGATTTTAATATTTGACAGGGTGAAGGAGACGTACCGGCAAAATGGGGCGACGTTCAACCTCCTCCACCAAGAGTGGGAAGTTTATGAACCCCACCGACCAGGCTAGTAAGTACCGACTGTCACCCAGAGCTGGTTCCTCTGGCGCCTACGTACTGTACAACACCTGAAGAATCTATTATTGCAATATGTCAGATCTATAACATGCACATGTTCTCCATCTCTCCTACAGGGAAAGAAGCCAGGAAAAGGGAGTTGAAAAAGGTATTCATTGTCTTGAAATATATGATTCACTTAGTGCAGTGTGTCTCCTTGAAGACAACTGTTAGGTAATTGTGTTTTTTAACATGCTGCTTTGTTTGTGAATCCTGCTAGAACAAGAAGCAGAGAATGATGGTGAGAGCGGCGGTGCTGAAGATGAAGGACCCCAGACAGATCATCAGAGACATGGAGAAGCTGGATGAGATGGGTGAGGGGGCTGAAAATGTCTAATTCTATTGTCATGAAATTTTGTGTACTTAAAAAAGTTTATTGTCTACTATTCTTAGTGATCATATTGTACAATTATATGGCATTTTAACTTTAGAGGTCCCATAATGTATAAAGCAACTCGGTATCTTAAATCACTGTGCTCACCACTCTGAAGTACTTCAGATGTGTGGTATTTATTAAATCACTATAGGAACAGCCAGCCAATCTGACCATCTTTTCTGATTCACCATTCTTGTTGAGATGTTTTTAAAAAGAATTTGTACTTCAAACCGCAAAAATATCTTTAGGAGTTTTAACAAATATTTAAGTAGCAACAGAAATCTTTCAAATATGGCTCCTTTGAATAAGTTGCATACTTTTTTCAGAATGGTCAGTCATTTCTACTGTCAGTGTCATCTTCTAAAGTTTGTACTACTTCTTCCTTGTGCTGGCGTGATTTTTTTCAAATAACCCACAACTGGTCAAAGGTTCGATGTTCAATGTTGTAACTCATATTCACCAGTTCCCTGTGTGGCAGAGGCATAGAACTACCGGGTCATAATTGTAGTGTAATCTTGGTCAGTTTCTAACAAATAATAATAAAGCTTTGTTGTATTGCTTTGAACAGAATTCAACCCAGTTCAGCAGCCCCTGTTGAATGAGAAGGTGTTGAGGGACAAGAGGAAGAAGCTTCGTGAGACATTTGAACGCATCGTCCGACTCTATGAGAGAGAGAATCCTGACACCTACAAGGAGCTACGCAAACTAGAGTTGGACTATGAGACCAAACGAGGGCAGCTTGCTCTCTATTTTGACTCAGTTAAAGTGAGTTTGTGTGTGTGTGTGTGTGTTTATATGCATTTTCATGTCTTTGTATTAATTTGTGTTGAAATGAGAATATAGTATGCACAGTTCTGTAATACTTGGTTGGTCTGAGATACAGTAACACATCTTAACCATCAGCAGGTTGTGCCTTTCTGCAGTTAGTATCTAGTATTGTGGTGATTGTTCATTATAATGTGTGTGTTGTGTCCTGTTTTTCAGAATGCAGAGTCAGTGGAGGTTGACAGCATCCCTTTACCAGATATGCCTCACGCCCCCTCCAATATCCACATCCAGGACATCCCACTACCAGGGGCTCAGCCTCCCTCCATACTGAAGAAGAGTTCCACTTTTGGGTAGGCCCTGAGCTGTATCCACCCTTTTCCGAACGTCAAAAACATAAGCCGGTTTTGTTCTTCCGGTGGAATTTTATGTTTATGTCCATGGTTTCGGTAGTCGCGGTAAATGCATGGATTTTTTTTTTCTTCAATGAAAATCTATAAAATGCATGGATTATCACACCAGCTTTTAACAATGGATATCACACAAATTGACATTCGTGTTAAAAGCCAGCGTTAATAGACCCATACATTTACTACTATGACAACAACTGAAAACCATGAAAACGTAAACGTGCAATTCCACCGGAAATGCAAAACCGGCTTCCTGTTTTGACCATAGATGACGTTCGGAAACTTGTGGATAGCTGTCTGAGTAAGCCTGAAGTAAAGTCAGCTGTTTTGTACTGATGTACTTGTCTTTCCTTGTGTCTCTCAGTAAAGGACCTCTCTCTGCATCCTCTGGACCAGTGTTGGCAACAGTACCTGGTGTCCCACGTTTACCTCCCGGGAAGAAGCCCCCTGGGCCTCCACCTGGACCCCCACCTCCACAGGTCCTAGCACTGTACGGCATTCCTTCTCGACGACCTTATGGCACAGACTCAGGTAACACACAATCTGTCCCCTGGATGCATGATCAATTATCTATAATTTATCATTTTCATAATCATAATAATACTTTTATACAATTCTAATTCCTGCCCATTCCTCTTAACTAATATTTACTCTGTTTACCCCCCACTCAGAGCCTTCCATTCCCGGCTTAGAAAAGGAGTCTGCGATGGAGTTGGGAAGAGATCGAGATAGTGGCAGTGAAAGCGATAGAGATCGGGAGGATATGGACGATGATGACAGCGATTCTGAAGAGGACAGCGAAGAAGAGCGGGACGAAGGCGGAGACGGCGACCAGAGAATGATTATGGACAGGCAGGATGATGGGAGGGACCGAGAGGAGGATAGAAATGACAGGCATGCTGGTGAGTGTCTGAGTTTCTTCAGCAGGCACTCTGCATTAACAGCTTGAAATCATTGTGTAAAAATTGTTCTTTATTTAGATTTTTTTTCCTTACACTAATAATCTCTTTTGCTGTTAATATGTTTATGTCCAAATGCTTTAGGTCGCAGTGTACGTTTCGCAGATATGCCTCCGGAGGCGCCCCGCGAAGGAAAGAGGAAGAAGAAGAGGCTGGTGAAAAAAACCAAAGCCATTACCCCTCTGCAGGCCATGATGTTAAGGATGGCAGGTATGACAGTTTAACAGTGACACTGCTGTTTATGATATTTACTAAGTTAGCACACTGTGTACTCGTATTGCTGACGGTGTGACATGGTGTTGTTGCTTTTCCTCTCAGGTCAGTCAGTTCCTGAAGATGAGGAGGAAGAAGAGGTGGAGGAGGAATACACAGATGAGTCTGACAGCTCAGACATTGAGGACAGGGGACCGCCGGGGGACAGCCAGCCCCACCTCATGGCCAATCAGCGTCTGCCCCCTCCTACTGGGCCAGTGGGACAGCAAGGGCCTCCACACATGCAAGGTCCACCAATGACCGGTCCCCCACCACTGGGTCCCCCCCCAGCTCCTCCAATGAGGCCTCCTGGTCCACCCTCTGGCCCGCCTCCTGGCCCACCACCAGGTTAGATACATATTCCTAAATTCTAACTGCTTCTCTAACTTGACCTGGATAGTGGAATAAAACATTTGACATATTCTGATATCTTAAGGCGCTCCACCATTCTTGAGACCTCCTGGAATGCCCGGACCTGGAGGCATGAGGGGTCCGATGCCTCGTCTTCTGCCGCCTGGACCTCCACCAGGCCGACCCCCCGGCCCCCCGCCAGGCCCACCCCCTGGTCTGCCTCCAGGCCCCCCACCACGTGGACCCCCTCCCAGACTACCACCCCCAGCACCACCAGGTAAATGTCACATGCTGGGTAAACAGCATAATCATGTCACGCAAAACCAGAAATTTATTCTGAATGCCATTGCCAAAAATCAGAACAACAAAAGCAGTGAAATTAAACCTTTCTATATAATATTCAATTATGTAAGAATGATTGATGTGCTAACTGCTGGATAAAGCTTAAAGCCTCAGTGTGTAATATTGGGCTTAAACCATGACATCCAGTGTTCAGATTCTAGATTGCAGCGTTTACTCGCGCACCCCTCCCGTCGGCAAAGTGACGGTGGCCGCCGAGGAAAAACACGTCCGCAAACTAACTGCTAACTGATGACAACATCTTTGGCCAATTACTATTGGTTTCTATTGTTTGTTTTGTTTTTTAACACACATGCAGACTTCCACTCGTGCCTTCAGTCGAATTTCACAGTAAAAAGTTACACAGGAGGACTTACAGGATGTGCCAGTTACACAATGCGGTCCCATGAAGGAAGATCAGAGGACAAACATAATCGGACATAGATGCAGTAACGTTATGCATCACCTGTAACAGCGGCGCTGCTAAAAAAACAGACACTCAATAGAGCGTTTGAGCCAAGTTTGTCCGCTTTTGCGTCACATATTCAAAGATGGCGATGCAACATGGCAGCCTCTGGTGGGTGCACCGGCCACCTATGTATTTGTAAACAACTCATTCTAAACTACGAGACAGCTTTCATTTGTATGCGATTGTGATTAGACTTAGGTAAATACGTATTTATTAGTGCTGGGTTGAAAAGATCGATCCACCGATTTTAAATCGATTCTCATCTTAATTCCTACAGATCGATTCGTACGTCCAAAGATCGATCTTTTATTTTATTTTATTTTATTTTATTTATCACGTCCGGCCGGACGTGATAAAAGGATGAGGAGGAGTTGCTCAACAAACCTTAATTTATTTCAGGAACGGTACAGTTAGCCTACTGTCGGCCGTAACCAAAAAGAAAGAAAAACAACAGACAAACTTTCTTGAAATTTGAATCGATACCCAGCCCTAGTATTTATAAAAGCAATATTTGATTTTTGCTAAAAGCCAAATAGGTTACACACTGTCCCTTTAACTTTTCACTAACTCTGCCACCCTGACAGCGATATATGTACAAAAGAAACAACACAAAGCAAAAATCTGGTTTAATTGAGCATTATCATTTTAACCATCGTAAGCACCAGGTAAAATGAGTAAACTGCAGCTAAACTACTTGCAGGTTGCAGAGTATTAGCAGAGCTATGAGAACCTGTGCATCTTTACAGCCTCAGTGTCTGGATTCAGTCAGTTACCGCTACACCTGACACAAATATTTCACTTCACCTGTGACATTGTATTGAAAGTTGACTGAACCAGAGCAGATCATCTGACCTGTGGTCAACAGAAGGATTACGCCTCTCGTGTAATTTTAACATAAAATAAAATATATATTTTAAATCTTCCATTTATCTTCTTACAGGTATCCCACCTCCTCCTCCAAGAGCAGGAGGACCACCACGTCCACTCGCCCCACCTCTCTCCCTCTTCCCTCCGCCGCTCAACTCCAACGTCCTCAGTGCTCCTCCCAGCATCGTCCAGCGGCAAAAGGGCTCAGGATCCAACCAGGACAATTCCCAGAGCAACATGCCACCCCCTGCCATGCCCATGCGACCAGGTGTCATGCAGATGCCTCCTCCCCCAGGGACGGCTGCAGCTCCCTCGGGCAACAATCCAGGCAGCAACCCGCCCGGCCACCACCACGCAGCCACCATCGAAAAGCGAGCGAACATCACCTCCGTTGCAGCCGCTGGAGGCAACATGGCAGCAGGCGCCGGTTCCGGTGGAGCTACCATCTCTGCCAAACCTCAGATTATCAATCCGAAGGCGGAGGTCACACGCTTTGTGCCCACGGCGCTCAGGGTGCGTAGGGACAAGAGCGGGGCAATGCCCGGGGCAGCTGCAGGACCTCTGGAGAAAGGAGGGGGTGGCATTTCTGGAAGGAGGGGGGATGACGGCCTTGGAGGTGGACAACAGAAACAACAGGCAACAGCTGCTCAGATGGGCTTGGTCAACCCGGTCCAGATGGGCGCTGTGCCTCAGCCCAACATGAAGACTAAGGACCAGGTGTATGAAGCCTTCATGAGGGAGATGGAGGGACTCCTCTGAAAAACTAAGAGGACACTGGCAGCAATGTTCATCGTGGCGCTCTGAACAGCAGGAGTGTTTTAGTTTTGTGTGTTTTCTTTGCTGAGTAGTAGAGGTAGCCGTCCTCAAGACATACAGCTAGATCTGCTCTCCTTTAGCAAACCAAGGAAGGCTGCCCCCCTCTCAGCAGTGGTCTCAGCGGGCTCATCGTCAGTTGATTCGGAGTATTATTTGTTGTATCTGGAGAGAATGTGAATTTGATTAACATACTTGATATGATTATTTTGCTAATTGGAAACATTGAGATTTTTTGCTATTCCATCGGGCAACTGGCCAAAAACACTATGCTAGGCACTGAAAAAATGCCAGACCGTCACATCCTATAGTTTTTGTTTCTCCAGCCAGCAGTTTGTCAGCTGGCATGACATGATTGAAAACTTTTTTTTAATATTGTTTTAAAGTCAACTGTTCATTTTATCTGTGATCTCCTAAACATGTTGGACATCAAAATGTGTGAAATGTTTGTCAACCAGACAGAATACATGTTTGAAAATGTTTCCCCTGCAGCTAAATAAATACTTCAGAAACTGTTTCTTTTTTCTTTTCTTTTTTTTTTATTTTACCACGTGTGTGATGTAATGCAGAAGACAATATATATAAGGCTCTTTATATCTGGGAAAAGATTCAGAAGATTAAGTTACAATTTATTGATTCCAGGCGCAGGCTGGGAAATTACTCTGTTACAGCAGCAGGCAAATAAAAATAAAAAAAATAGAAAGAAATAAAATAAACAATTTTGATTAACAAATATAAACATAATAGTCTGGATGTAATGGATACATGGATGCAGGTATGTTGGATTCGTGCTCTCTGTTGGACAGAGATAAACCATTTTGTAGCTGAAGTCAGACTGACCTCAAATCCACAAATCAGAAGTTCACATTTTTTATTTTTTCATGTTAGTTTTAGTATCTCCACATTTTTAGCAACCAACCATCATCATTAGCCAACTAGTATTTTTTAAGTGGTGGAAAAATCCTGTACACTGACTCCACGTATTAAACAACAACTCCCATCATCCATTGCGCGGGCCCGCACTCATTTTCGCATCTGCGCGTTAGCGAGCTGACGACACGTTGGGCTGAAAAACAGCATGGCGGACAACAGTGAGGAGAGCGTGAAGCCAAACACAGATGAAACTATCGATGGCTCGAGCAGCGACGAAGATAACAGTCCTGTAAACAGCGGTGAAACCGACGAGACAGTGAAGACCTTCAAGGACCTGGTGAGTTTGTCCCACAGGGAGCGAAGACGAGAAGACATTTTGACAAATATAAATGCAGCAACATAGCAGTTTGAGTTAGCTGGAGTTCGCTAATCTCACCTGTGTTCATTATTAAACGTAAATAATCTACTTGATATCTGAAAACGTGTGGCTCATTTGTAGCACAACATTATCAGAGTTTCACAAATGTCTTTATTGGGTTTGTTTGCCTCCTGACAGGGTGTCACTGAGGTCCTCTGTGAGGCGTGTGATCAGCTGGGATGGAAGAGTCCGACAAAGATCCAGATAGAGGCGATACCAGTGGCCCTGCAAGGTGAGGGACATCAGTGGACAGGGTCGCCTTCAACTGGTCCTCCCTTCAATACCTAATATGTGGAGGATGTATTCAAATCAGTAATTGTAGTAACGGAAGACATACCACATGGTATAGGTCCTGCATCGGCAGAGTGCTACAAGTACAGATGTATTATCACTACCATATTTTTAAAGTACAGAAATACAATTATTCACCACAATACAGTTTCACATTACCTAATGTGATAGTATTGGATTGTTGTTGCTGATACATTGACATTTAATCTGCATGTTAATGTTGTATTTGGCAGCAGTGGAGATGATACACTGTTAATAGGTTTTTATATGTGACAGTGAGCATCATTTTTCACACATGATTTTGATCTGGAGAAAAAACTGTAAGCAAAGTAGTAAGTAAATGTGTCAAGAAGTACAGGTAGACAATAAATTAAATATCAGATAACATGTATCCAGCAGCTCATTGGTGGTAATAATATGCTTCATAATGGTAATAACAGTGATGATTAATACTGTTAAGTTACTGTCTGCTCCTGCTAAATATACATGACTTGGGTCATTCATTGCATTTTTTTCTTAAACTGCAGGGAAGGATGTTATCGGCTTGGCAGAGACTGGCTCAGGAAAGACCGGTGCCTTTGCTCTGCCCATCCTCCAGTCGCTGCTGGCGAACCCCCAGAGGCTTCATACCCTCGTCCTTACCCCAACCAGAGAGTTGGCATTTCAGATCTCTGAGCAGTTTGAGGCCTTGGGCTCCAGTATTGGTGTTAAGTGTGGTATGTATCTGCTAATTAAAAGTTAGCTGATCTGCAACGATGGAGAGAACTTTATGTGGCTCTGTATATAAACCCTGTCTCGTTTGTGTTGCAGCTGTCATAGTTGGTGGGATTGACATGATGTCTCAGTCCTTGGTGTTGGCCAAAAAACCTCACATTGTCATTGGTAAGCCCAGAAATGAGACTTTGATTAATATTCTTACAGATTTCCTAAACAGTAGCACATTCATTCATAGGTTTCTCCATGTTTGTGTTAAAACCATGTAACTGCTTGTGCTGAACTTATGTTGTGATCATAGTATTCATCAGATTTTTCTCATTGATACTTTTTCAGATTTTTTTTCTTCATCTATTTATTTTTGCGGTATTTTTACAAACTGTTACCATAACATGTTAACTTCTTACTCAAATAAGTTTTTCATTCTCTTCTTATATTGGCCTGCTTATTCAAATGATAATTATAGCATCAATGTAATCATGTAATGCAACATAATTAAATAAGTGGTCCAAATGTGTTTACAGCCACACCTGGCCGATTGATAGACCACATGGAGAACACCAAGGGCTTCTCTCTACGAGCTCTGAAGTTCCTGGTCATGGACGAAGCAGACAGAATCCTCAACATGGACTTTGAGACAGAGGTGTGTGGTCAGACACTCATCTGAAATCAACTCAAACTTGCATGAAGTCTCAGTTTTGCTTAAAGGCAACAGAATCACTTGTTTGGAAATGTTCTTGTAATTAACTAGAACAGTAAAAGAAACTGATCTCTGACACTGCAAGGCTTTTCGTTCTAAGTATGCTTTCTTTTTTTCCAGGTGGATAAAATCTTGAAGGTGATTCCCAGAGACAGACGCACCTTCTTGTTCTCAGCCACCATGACCAAAAAGGTAGATAAAATATTTCGCATCAATTCTGCAAAGGCTTTGCAGTCCTGCCTCCTTCTGTTGCTGGTTGTTCGTCCTGCGCAACATCCATGAAGACTAATAAGCTGTCTTTAAACCATTAGATCACCTGAAGAACCTGCACAATGTGTTTCTTTAATTTGTTTACAGGTTCAGAAACTCCAGAGAGCAGCTCTGAAAGATCCTGTGAAGTGTGCCGTTTCCACCAAATACTCTACTGTTGACAAACTGCAGCAGTATTACGTCTTCATCCCATCCAAGTACAAGGTGGGGCACAGAGAGATGTGAATTGCCATAATGCTAGAATGGGCTTCTGTCGGTGTGTATTAGCATTTTGGGTTTCATCACACCTCTTTGTGCTCGTGTTTTTCCCTGTGGCAGGACTGTTACCTGGTGTCCATCCTGAACGAGTTGGCCGGTAATTCATTCATCATTTTCTGCAGCACGTGTAACAATGCCCAGCGGGTGGCGCTGTTGTTAAGGAACCTGGGCATCACTGCAATCCCTCTTCATGGCCAGTTGAGTCAGGTAGAGCTTATGACACACACACTTCTTGAAATCCAGTTGGCTTTAAAACTGTAAACATTTGTGAACCAAAGTAATTTGGTAACAGACGCACAATGCTGCACAAGCTTCTGTTTGAGTGCTGCGTTTGTGTTCTCACATTTTTGATGAAAACGGATGAAAATGTTGCTGGTTCTGAGTCGTCTCTATTGAGCATCAGTTACATGGCTTGTTATTACAGTAACTGACACTGGTAGAGAGCTGCAAAGTGCAAACCATAAGACAAGTTTTAGGTGCACACAGTGTAGAATGTAATCTGTGCCAATGCCAGTCATTACAATTGAATAGAATTTTTATTATATATTTATCACAATTAGGGTTGCAAAATTCCTGGAATTTTCAAAGTTGGAAACTTTCCGTGGGAATTAACAGGAATATATGGGAATAAACGAGAATAAATCCGAAATTTGAGTAATATTTTACTCAACATTCATGTTAAAGTTCTACTCACAAATAAATCTGTTGAAATGTCATGTTTTTAATTGTATTATTTTGCATGGATGTATGCTTATGACAAAACAAAATATTTACATTTATGTTTGGATATAGTTTGTTTAAATTACTCCTAATTTCCAGTTAATTCCCATAAATTCCCAATAATTCCCATAAATCCCCATTATTCCCATGGAAAGTTTCCAATTTGGAATATTTCCAAAATTCCCCAGCTTTAACTTCCCATGGAAAGTTTCTGGAAATTTACCAGGAATTTACTGGAAATTTTCCACCCCTTTGCAACCCTAATCACAATGTCACAACAGAGATCTCAGGTTTTCACTGACAAACAAAAATATATAATATTACTCATCATGATGCAGTTATATACCATATATACATAGAGATTTATAACAACAAAGATGAATGTTTGCTACCTATATAAAGCTGAATTAACCCACCGTGTCGTCCTCCCTCTCTTGGTCAGAATAAACGTCTCGGAGCGCTAAACAAGTTCAAGTCCAAATCTCGATCAGTACTGCTGGCGACCGATGTGGCATCCAGAGGGCTGGACATTCCTCATGTTGACTGCGTCATTAACTACGACATCCCCACTCACTCCAAGGTACCATGGTGATGACAGTCGAGCTGCTGATTGATTTAGTGGCTTCATTTCTTTCCATTGATTTGACTTTTGGATTTGTCTCTCCCTTCACAGGACTACATCCATAGAGTCGGCCGAACAGCCAGAGCGGGCCGCTCGGGGAAATCCATCACTTTTGTCACTCAGTAAGAGCTGCCTGTTTATTTTCACCAAGTACTTAATGTTTGCCAAGATACATTTTTTGAACAATGTGACTTCTTTTTTTTTTTTTAAATTGCTGTTACTTTTTAATGTGAAACCGTTTCCCTTGTCTCTTTTTATGACCTAAGCAAATAAATGAAAACAAGTTGACTGCGGTAATGAGACACATGTGTTTATCTTAGGTACGACGTGGAGCTTTTCCAGCGAATCGAAAGCCTGATTGGCAAAAAACTTCCTGCCTTCCCGACCCAGGAAGAAGAAGTTATGATGCTGGTGGAGAGAGTGAGCGAGGCGCAGAGATTCGCCAGGCTGGTAAGTCACTGTTGAGATATCAACGTTTTTTGTTTTTTTTCATAATATCTCAGGAAAACCTGTTGTGTCAAAACCTGTAGAGAAAACAATGTTGCATTAACTCTCTTTACCTTACCAAACTCATCAATTAATACTGTTTGAAAAACCACCTGTTTGATATTACAATGATAGACATACAGTAAATATGTTGAGTTGTAAATTGTTAACTTTATGATGTATATAATTACTGTAAGTATGAAATATGGCTAGGTGCAGTATGCAAATTGCAGAAGCTGTGTTTTTTCAAAGGGAAAATGTGTTACAACAAACTGTAAGTGAATCACTGTGGTGTGAGAGATGCCTCTACCTACGAATCATATTCTCCACATGTAATAGGAGACAATGATCATTGTCATTATTTTTGTATTATTCTCAGTTAAAATTAAAATCTATGGCGAAATTGCGACTCCATATGTACGGCAACTCTCAGACCAATAAACATCAAGTTGTAAAAAAAAATAATAATAATTTGTCTTCCTCAGGAAATGAAGGAACAAGGTGAGAAAAGGAAAAGACCCAGAGGAGGAGATGGAGAAGAAGATGACACAGAACAAGCAAGCGGAGTGAGGAAAAAAGTGAGAGGAGGAGGAGGAGGAGGAGGTGGGGGAGGAGGAGGAGGGGGAGGAGGAAGAGGGGCAGGGAGAGGAGGGAAGAATAGGGGTGGAGCAGCGTGGAGGGGAGGACGCTGAAGCCTCCAACTATCACAGACTGTACATAACCACAATATACAATGCCTTTTCCTGTTTTTGGTGTTGAACTTGATTACGACAGCAGCATGTTTTCCAGCATTGAATATGAAAGCAAATGACTATTTAATTAGGAAAAACATGCTTTTCCTTGCCCATCTCTTTTTTTCCATTTGTAATAAAACGCCACTGTAAAACCGAAAGCTTGTATTTGTGGGAGAGTGATGTATGTTTGCGTGAGCTGTGTTGAGCATAAAATGTTGCTGTCAGACACAAGAGGGGGGTGTTTCACCATACAGACCAGTGGGACTGATGATTTAACAGTTGAATGCAAAAATGCAACATATATTGATTTTCCTTCATTTTTTCCAAATAGTATGTTTTTAAGAATGAAGAGCTGTGAGAAATCTGAGCCATAAATGTAAAGAAGAGAATGCAACTTATTTGTGGTAGTCATTTCTAATGTGGGTGCGCAACAGTTGCAATATTCATAGTTTTTTTTTTTTTCTTCTTGCATCATCGTCATTGGTTTGCAGCAAATTGGGGGGTTGGTTTCTCCCAGCCAATGATGGAGAGGGGCAGAGAAAGACCGCAAAGTGAGAGACCAATTGTGTCCATCCTGCATCCAGTAGGTGTGTGCAATGCATAGATATTTGGGGGATAGATTTGAAAAAGAAAAAAAAAAGAAGCATCCACAATGGCTGAATGTAATGGTAGTATTTATATCCATCTGTTCACTAATGAGTCAGAAGACACTGACGGGTACCACTACCACACACAGACCCCCCACATGTGTCCTCTAGTCCCCAGGTGAATCATCTCAGAGAGTAACGCAGTGTGGCGTATTGATCTGCGTGGTCACTTTCTATGTGAGTCCGGTCCATCACCGTAGGCGGGAGCAGCAGCAGCAGCAGCAGCAGCGGTCAAGTCTGCTCGGTTTAGGAGGGGCCCCAGTGTAGAGGCAGCACTGTGCCTGTGGTGCATACCAAAGCCCCGATACATGCCTGTATTTCAATTGTGTGGAGCAGCTAGTTGCACACATACAGGGTCGCACCGGGGGGAGATCGGACAGCTTGGTGAACAGGATCTGACTGCTGCTTCGCTGACTGCACCAGGTAAGTTATTATTAATATTTATCACTGTTATTACTGTTATTATATTATTATTATCATCATTCACCGCGAGAACTGAGGGGACCAACGGATCAACCCCCCCAGGATAGTGATGATGGAGGTCGGTTTGGAAAATTACTTCAGCTATCCGTTGTACCTAGTTAATGGGGAAGGTGATAGGCTACCTTTTAATGTGACACGGCCTCTGCTTCACCTTGCTGACGGTTTGTTTCACCATGATAAACATTAATGAGACACAGAAACTCACAACACGCGGAGTAGCTAAGTGGTAGATGTGGTGAGCTCGTGAGTTTTCTTTGGACCAAACAAACAAACAAAAAGTCTCTGGCGCTTAAATTTATTGTTTTCTGATTTCGTCCTAATTGACGTTACGCTCTTTAGCTTTCTCTCGGTGTTCATTCACGTTACCACACCGTGGCACGCTCCCGTTACCAAATTTACATAAACTAGTCCAGCCGCGCAGGTTTATTACAGATATAATGTGCCTAATATTTGTAAACAGGACTTAGCGGTAAGTTTCCCTCCGCTGCTTCCCCTCTTCTCTTGGTCTTTTTGGGGGGACTCACTAGTGCACAGTCGTCGCAGCTGCTGTATAAGTTGAGTCCAGTGCAGACTGTTTGGTGATGCTACATGAGGACTATTTTCTCTAAGTGAGGTTTCTAGAAGAAACAGAAAGAGGGACGGGGAGGTATGAGCCATTCACGACGCCACTCAGCTGGAGCCTACGCAGTATGCGCATTATTATTTCGCAGAGCCATTCATTCAGAGAAGTCTCCTAGAAAAAAAAGACTTAGGCTACTCTGAAACCTGGTTTAAAATATCAGCCCACTTTTAACTCATGTCCCCATTCAGCACCAGTCATCCTCTGGACTGGTAGCTATAGGATCCTTGCCTGTGTGTATTACTCTGTTATTCTACACATTAGTGGAGCTGCTCATTCATGCCTCCTATCACACATGATGCACTGGCTGTTTATAGGCTAATGTGATTAGTCATACAGTTAATAAAGCTGTTTTACACACTGAGTGCACAGGAGGATACATGGTGGGTTATTAGGGGGTTTTGTATGTGCAGTAAGCATTATGTTTGTGATATTGTGAAGTATGTTTGCATGTAATGTTTTAAGTTACCAATCCCTGCTCCTGTGTCTGTTCCAGGTGGCCTTGTTGCTCTGGTAAATCCCAGGAAAGATGTCTCATCGGAGTGGACAAGAGGACCCAGAGCGCTACCTGTTTGTGGACCGGGCTGTGGTTTACAACCCAGCCACACAGGCTGACTGGACAGCCAAAAAGCTGGTGTGGGTCCCCTCGGAGCGCCATGGCTTTGAGGCGGCCAGTATCCGAGAGGAGCGCGGCGAGGAGGTGCTGGTGGAGCTGGCCGAGAACGGTAAGAAGGTTGTGATCAACAAGGATGACATCCAGAAGATGAACCCGCCCAAGTTCAGCAAGGTGGAAGACATGGCCGAGCTCACCTGCCTGAACGAGGCGTCTGTGCTGCACAACCTGAAGGACCGCTACTACTCTGGACTCATATACGTGAGTGACTTAGACTTGGACCCCTCAGCGACTGTGTTTTTGTTACACTTTATACTTTCCACACTAGGGAATGATTAACCTTAAAACTCATGGATCCCCTGGTTCTCACAGCTGTAGATTGAATTTCACCCCTGGCTGATACAATTACAAAATGAATGGTTGGATTTCTGCTTGTATCCATGTTGGTCTTAACCTTAATCTACCCGTCTCTTACACTCTCTTTATCTCAAAGTGATCTGATAGTTAGGGTATTGAACATTTTGCTCTTCTGTGTGATTTCTGACCACACACGACACACGTACTTCCACACAGTATGAGTGACAGATGTCTCCAGTGTTTTAACCATTTCCAGACTTTCCCCCCCTACTGGATCACCTCTCATAAGTGGCTCTCTGTTACGGATTGTTACCTTCCCCCATGGCTCCTGTCTCACCTCAGCTGAAGGCAGGCCTCTTCCATAAACACTGCTGGTTTCAGTTTGTTTGTCCTGCCCTGTGCCCCCAACTGGTGGGCCTTGTTTGATCACAGAGATGGCTTGACCCCTCTCTCTTCTGTTGCTGTCCCACTGTGCTAAACTAAACACATTTGGCCCAAAAATGTGATGTGACTAGGAATCACCTTGTCTTTTAGCCTTGCTTAATGCTAATAAGGTCATTTTAAGATGCTATTTGCAACAGGTAATTTGGAAACATGTTTTCAGTTTTCCCCCCATACAAGACCAATGTTTTCAACTGCCTTCCATCTGTGGAGTACTTTGGGAAGCTCTGAATTTGTGGTGAAGACTGTAATCCAAAACAAGCACGTTTAAATTCACCCATGTGACTTCGTAGAGGAAAGTGTTTCTCTCGTTGAATCTCTTAATTATATATCACACATCTGAATATATCCCAGCCAAAGTTTGTACTGGTCTCTGCATCACAGCAAAGCCACCGTCCCCATAATCCAATTTCACTAGAGATGAAGCCACTCTCTGATGCTCTAGTTATGATCTTGACCCATTTAGTGACATGTTTTCCAGGAATAGAATATGGGTTGGTTATCACCTGAGAAGCTGGGGTTCAGGCACCGCAGAAATGGTGCAGTTATTTATCCACCTCTCAAAACACAATAAAAGCTCACCACTCATTCTGGGATGATGTAAATCCATCCTTTTATCAGTGCCGGTCTTTCAAGTGAGCATGTGTTTCACTTCAGTCGTATATTAGAGAAAGAACTGAATGCTTTAGTGAAGGGGATGTAACTTATCAGAAATCTCCCATATGCCTTGAATTGATATTTCAGTCGACCAAATCCCTCGTAGGCTCTTCTTCATTTTCTCCCTCATACCATGGTGTCATGGTTTCTCCTTTTTCGTGGTTCAGCATTGGTTTTGGAGCTTGTTGATTTGCCCCTTGCCTAAGAGAAATTGAAAACATGTGTCTGGCTGTGTTGGTTTTCTATCAGGAAGAGAATTTTCCTGTTCCTCTCGCTCTCTGAGGAAGAAATCCCCCCCTGTTTTAAACTTTTTGCAATGTGTGTTTGACTTACCCCCCCCCCCCCCCCCAGAGCTCCACTGCAGACATAGTATAATGCCTCCCCCGGGCTGTGCTCTTAGTTGAGCTGGTTAGGAAGACATCCATATCTGAATCAGAGTGTCCAGCATCATAGATCTGCCAACGTCTGCTTAAAGTTAAGGCCAGTCCACGGCCATGTTTTTATGGACTTTTACTGGACATGCATGTATTTTGCAGTTCGTAGCTCACATCACTTAAGATTAATAAAACATGATAAAGAAACATATGGCCATGGAAAATACTGTAATAATTGCTGTGACTTGTATATTTTACTGAGACCAAGCGTTGACAGTTAAAATTTCTCATGTTATGCCAATTACTTTTAGTAGTGAATATGGAGTGGCATGGCCTTCACGTTGAATTTTTACAGTCAATGTCAGCACCTGCCAAACTAGATGAGTCAGTGGTGCTATTCAGCTTCCTCATTAACACCTCTTACCCACAATCACCCAGCAGCTTTCCAATTATATTGGCAAATGTGTGACCATGGTCCAGTTTTCATTTATTCTGTAGATTGCACTCATAACTGGCCAGCGCCTCAAATCTCAAGGCTACCACTGCATTTTTAGCCCTCCACACATGATTGGCCCGTCCGACGCCGGTTATTTCTATGGCCCTTTGCCCACCTGATGGCTCCATCTGTGTGAAGTCAGTCGGTTCTGCTGGGGCCAACTCATTTATTGTAGCAGCTTTCTGTCTGTGAGGTGGTGACTCACAGGCTAACCACAGCGCTATACACACTGGGCTGCGCCACTCTAGCGGGGCTACAAGCGGGCCTTTGTGTCGTTAGATAAGCCTCAGCTGTCAGAAAGCCTCAGCATTCTTCCATGGCAAAAAGATTGTCCGTCTGTCTGTCTCCTGCCGCCCACTTCAGCTCCGCCGCTGCCGAGTGTCCGTCATATCTTCACCAACTCCTTTCCCTTTCCCACACTCCCTCTTCTTGTGGCTCACTGGTCTTGAGCAGCAATGGCATGGACTTGACGTCTCTCTTTCTCGCATCTTCACCTGATGATATTATTTCTATAAACCTTATCTTTTGTGGAATTTGAAATTATTTTTGTGATTCAAATGCTAGATATTTGACAGCCAAACCTGCCCCTTAGATCTTGCTGTATTTTCTAATGCTGGGTCTGCTGCAGTGCAACAGGTAAACCGGCACAGAAATACAAATGAATACAAAAATGCAGAGTCATGCTTGTAGAGAGAGAGAGAGAGATCTATCATGTTTCAATTAAAGTCACATGAAATCTCTTATTGCAGGGCATTTTCACCCGATGTAACCTTTGATATTCTATTTGCTTTTCATGTCACCATCATCTTACCAAACAGAGGCACTATTATTCACTGCATTATTATTTGACTGCGGTATGAAGGGCTTCCTGCTTTAAAATTCAGTGAGCAAAAATGTCCAACTTATTAGAGCTGGAGGGAAGCACAGAGTGTCCTGCTGCTGTCAGTGTGATTTGATACCGTTCACCCCAGTGTATTGATCATATTTCAACAGCCTAGTCCGAAATATTTGTCAGCTTTGTTGTGAAACTACCAGTGTCATGTCAAGGGAATGGTCACGATCCTCCTATTCTCCTCACACATCAACAGCACTGAGGCTGCCTCTGCACCCAGTATCCTCCACCATCTCTCCAGTGGAGAACAACCTATCCACGTCAGTACACTGCCTGACTGGTCAGAGGTGGCAGATGGGGTCGCCTGTTGTGTCTGCTGTTGCCTGTGTGTTGCTCAGCTGTTACTAGGCCACGGCATCCTCTCCCCCTGGATCTGATTTCACAGTGGAAATATCACCTTCTCTTTCCTGGATGAGGCCAGACATGGCGGATTTGGCAGGTGGTGTTTAGATAGTTGTATCCTCTGCTAACAGTAGCAGCACGGTCTCGATGCAGCATTGATCCTGTAGGATATTTCACAGCAATTCACAGTTGGGAAGCAGCAGAATCACAGAAACAAGCAGGCAGACAGTATTTCTTGTTTCTCATTTCATTTTGAAGAATTTTTGTCAAATTGAAGCTCTATTTAAAGCAGAAGTAAGTGATATATTTGTGTTAATATAAGTCTTAAATAGTTATATCTTCCGACAGCAATCACTTACATAGAGTGTTTGGACTGAAACACGGGTCTGTCAGTCACTCTGCTCTGCTCTGAGCCGAGGAGAAAACATTTATCGTATCCTACAGTTTTTATCCAATGAGGAGAGAGAACGGCATGCAGGGCTGTGTGTGCAGCCAAGGAACGCCATGAATGTGGCGACGTAGGGACGAGGACTGTTATGGTGCGTTCAAGGATCTGACAAGGAAACTCGTATTTTTCCGACCGTGAAGTCGTACCAGTTCGATCTGGTACGAGTTCGCCGGTCGGAAGTTACGAGTGGCCGTTATAGTGACTTTCACCGGTAAAACAGGTCGGAGAAACACGAGTGGGTTGCCTGAAACGCTACAAAGTCGTAAGTTGTGACTTGAAGCTGTAATTTACGATTTCAAAAGCCTGCCTGGAACGCAGCATTAGCGAAAACGACCGGACCACTTACTTCTGCTTTAAGCAATGAAGATAAATAAAACCTTTTAAATTATACACTCTGTTCAAGGGGGAGACTACCTGTTAAGTATTTTTAGCCAAATAGAATATGTATAAAGACATGATGCACCAAAATAACAATGCACTCCTGAACCTTTTAGTTTCCTGGAACAGGCCACATCAAACCTCAAGTCCATGTTCATGTATCTCTGTGCAGCCTCACCAGCTGCTTCACTACTGCATGTTGCGGAACTGAAAAGAACAGAACAGACACCCCCCCTATTTATAGCTGCTCCAGCTCTGAGATAAGGGGGAATTAATTTTTCATAAGCTTCGAAAAAGGAGAGTGGGGAGTTTGAATTTCAGCATGCCCTCTCTCTCTCTCCCTTTCTCTGAGCTCTCCTTCCATCAGGTTGGTCGGCAATTTACAGTAAGGCAAAGAACAGGGTTCAGCATTTGTTTCACCCCTACGTCTCGACTGGATTGAACCACAGGGAGCCCTGTCAGCTGGATCATTGATCCACTCTTCATTTCTGCCTGCCTCTCTCTTTACACACCTTTTTTCCTCCCCCTCTCCCATTTTGTTTTCTGTATCAGCAGTGCCGAGCATCATTTGCTCAGTGCTGACTGAGGGCCCTAACTGAGCTGTTATGTAACAGCTCCAGTATGCTCTTTCCGCTCTGGGGCCCTTTATGAGCCTATGGCTGCTGAGTCACTCATGGCATGGTGCCTCACTCAGCCTTAGATGTAGGTTTAACTATCAAGCAGGTGTCCTGATGCTTTGATATCAAAATATCACTTAAAGGGATAGTTCAACATTTTGGCAAATTGGCCCATTGCCATAATCGCTGTAGTCATAGCAGTTACCTTTAATTGTTGGTGCAAGCTATTTTTAGAACAGCGGAGCAGAGCCGTGAGCTGCTTAGAGCTACGCTACGGAGACTCATGGGATTTCTTGGTTTCCCTCATCAAACTCATCAAATATACAATCCAACACACTTGTGGACAAGTTGTGACCTACACATTCACCACAGACGAGATGATAATGGAACGTTACGAGACAGAGTTGTTTTCGAGGCAAATGCAGAGACTGCTTGCTGGAAAACTGTCCCTGAGGGCAACGCGAATCCGCAGTTTTGCATGAATTTACCTCTAAAACGACTCTGTCTCGTAACACTACGTTATTATCTCATAATGTGGTGAATGTGCGGGTCACAACTTGTCCACAAGAGTGTTTTGGAGTTGTTGGATTGTGTATTTGATGAGTTTGATGAGGGAAACCAAGAAATCCCATTAGCCTCCATAGCTTAGCTCTGAGCAGCTCGTGGCTCTGCTCTGCCGTTCTAAAAATAGCTTGCACAGACAAATAAAGGTAATGAACCTACTGCTATGACTATAGCGATTATGGCAATGGGCCAATTTGCCAAAATGTTGAACTATCCCTTTAAATTTTCTATACATCGAATTCTTTGTTCTACACTCTACTATGGTTTGTAACGGAGGTGTGTGTGTGGGGGGCAACAGAATAAACAGCCCCTGAAACAATTAAAGTTCATTAAAACAGAGGCTCAGTCATTTATTAGTCTGTGGAGAACATGTGTTTTTTATGAACTTCTGGGGCCATGCCTGCAGTCAAAGCAGGAGGCTACTCCTGCAAAGAATGCCTATGTCATCGCAAAACATTTCACAAGTCATGGTTTTATGTCCTCCTTTTCTCTACCCCTGTTTTGTGTGCAAGTGTTCTTTGTAAGAAGCTGTCAGTGTAGAGTGTATGTAGAACAAACAAACATGCCTCTGACCTTGGAGCCAGCAGGGAGCCGGCTGCTGCTGATTCCTGGGGCCTCCAGTTAGATAGGTCGGACCGCTGCATAACATCTATGACGCACATGTCGCTATCTGATATGCATTTATTTGTTGGTGGTTGAGTCTATGTGTGGTTCTTTGTCATAGTTTTATTAGTAATGACCAAACTGACTTCCATTTATAGCATTGAATTAGTATTCTCTTTTGTTCTTAAAAATGCAAGCAATGTCTGAATATATTACATATGAGTGTGATTGTAGTTAAGGTTAATGTCCAGCAGGTATGTGCTGTATGCTAGTGAGGTAGATGGGGATTGTGAAGGCCTCAAGGATTAGCCTAACATGCCAGTGATGAAAGTCATACAACTGGTAAGCAGCTCCTTCTCTTAGTCGTCTATATAGGGGGGAATGCAAAGCCCCTATAGCATCTGCAGAATAAGAGAGAACCATTGCCCCACCCAGGGCCTCTCACTCACTCATTCCTTGCTGCCTTGCTGCCTGGCATAGCTGAGAGGCGTTCATACCACACACACTCTCTGGGGAAACATCTTTGGGCTAATTACACAGCCTAATGCAACACCACAAGTCAGAAACTAGGCTAAATGTTTGCAGCGCAAGCCACTGGCTGCAGCATGGGGTCTGTAAAATATTCATACATTGTTTTAATTTAAATCTCTCTCTGACTAGGATTCTTGGGGCCTTTCGTTTTTGGCACATGGGACATGAGAGTCTGTTCAGTGTTTCATTTAGTCACTGCTCCCTCAGATCTGTCTGCCCTGTGTCTTTCACCACTCTCATGATGTAAGCTCCTAAAAAATGGGTAATGATAAATCGTGCTGCACTGATGCAGTGCAGGCCAGATGCTTTACAAAATCCAGAACAAACATACTTGTTTTTAACATAAGAAAAACAATCATCTCATGTTTTACATATTCTGTTCATATTCACCTTGAATTCTGGCTGTTGGGAGCTTATTCAGCCCGCTTTAAGCAGGATTGATTATGTTTTTGTATTTCTTAAGAACATGGTGATTCTGGTTTTGAGCTGCAGGGTCTCTTTATTCCTAACTACATTTTAATTTCCCATGTTTGTTTGTTTTATTTTTAATTACAGACATATTCTGGCCTGTTCTGCGTGGTCATCAACCCCTACAAGAACCTGCCCATCTATTCAGAGAACATCATTGAGATGTACAGAGGGAAGAAGCGGCACGAGATGCCTCCACACATCTATGCCATCTCCGAGTCAGCATACCGCTGCATGCTTCAAGGTATGTCAGACTTTTTTTTTCTTAAAATAACCCTTTATCTTGCTTCTGGCCCCTCACAGGTGTCTGAAAGTTGTGTGTGAAACACGGTGGCGTAGATATTCAGTTATATGCAGCTCAGATGGAAACTGAGGTTGTTTTTATGCATTTGTGTTTGCATTTCGGCCTCTCCTGGCAGAGAGTTTAGCTCGTTTGCAAGCAGCATGGGGTTTGGCTGCATAGTGCAGGAGATTAGTACATGAGGAAAATGTGTTAAGTGTGTGAGAGGTCACAAGGTCAGAGCGGATGTGACATCACTGATTATGTCTGAGAGGTGTGCTTTCACAGAGGGGGTTCAAGATTAACTGTCTGGCAGGTTTTCAGGTTTTCCAGCTGTATGGTAACTACATTGCAATAATCGGCTGGTCGACGTCACCCTTCACACTGTAAATTGCTGGGCAAAGGATTTGGGATTTAAGTGTTAAGTAGCGTTGTTCATTAAGATTGCGTTTAATATCAATAGCAAGTGGTATGCAGCATACTACATACCGTATGCTTTATGCTATTCTTATGTAACATCCTGGCTCTGTATAACATTATTTAGCTTATTTGCTCTTCAACCACTGTATCTTTTCTTTCAAGCACACAAGTTCAAGTTCAAGTCATCCTGACGTCATTATAAGAGGAATATTTTTCCATTTGAAACATACAAACATACTGTATTTCTCTTTCTGAATTCTTTAACAGCTTAACTGAAAGCCTGGGCTTTTCCTTATGGATTTAGTATATTTTATTGCTATAGACCATATTTGATCTCTTCAGTATATCAGTGGCAGAGATGGACTAAACCAGGGGTTACCAAACTTTTCCATGCCAAGGCCCTCCAAACAGCATCAGCTTATGGCCAGGGACCCTTTTTGCAAACCCAACGAGATTGAGGCTTGATGTCAGACACAAACTGCCAGGTCAACACAGTTTATGATGTCATGAATGATATTTTGACTGGCAAGCAATTAGAAAGGGTGAGGGATCATGATGGCAAATAAGGTTTCAATATGTTATTACTATAAATTATATTTCATAATAATTCTCAAAATATAATCATATGATTTTATTTTGTTGTTTGCATTTTTTCTCATCTTCACTCCAATTTGCTGAGGACCCCCTAACAAACCCAGGCGGCCCCCAGCCCCCACTTTGAAAACCACAGATTTACACAGAGAGTAAGAGAGAAACAGAGAGTGTTGGGAGCCATATAAAGAGGCAAAGAGAGAGACAGCAGGTTCAGCCAGCATCCGTCCTCAGGTTGTCATTAACTGGACCTGCTTCACTGATCGTGTAGAGCTGTCGTCATCCTAAACACACACACACACACACACACACACACACACACACACTGCTCCTTGCCATGAGCTGCAGCTGTTGAATACTTACATGTTTAGCTTTTTTACTGTTAGCTGGGTCCATCATCAAAAATCATTCACCATCAAAGGCAAGAAAGTCCAAAAGATTAATGGGGCATAATACATCGTAGAAGTGTTGTGTAACTTGTTTTAATGGACTTGTATCAAAGCTCTTACTTGTTTGCACATTGCTGTGTGTGCCTTTTCGAAATTTGTTTCATGTGGGCATGTTTACAAAGTAAAGACCCACAAGACACAGGGCTGTGACCCACTTTGGATTCTGACTAATTGTTTTTGAATCTCTGATGTAGAAGAACCGCTGTGATAAGCAGAACCTTTATCAGAGTCTATCAGTGTTTAGACAGCCTCTCTGCTCTGCTGTGTGCCATCACTGTCAAACTGCGGAACAACAGCATTAGTTAGTCACTTTAGTTTCTTTTTAATGTTGTTTCACATCAAAAGTTTTTTTGTTTTGTTTTTTCGAAATGGCATGTTAGCC
Organism: Trachurus japonicus; assembly: GCF_045865225.1. NCBI lineage: Eukaryota > Metazoa > Chordata > Actinopteri > Carangiformes > Carangidae > Trachurus > Trachurus japonicus. The sequence goes on along the minus strand of NC_140914.1, from coordinate 26,153,590 downwards.
AGTGGTTTTCCTGCTCTTTATTTTTTTTATTTGTCCCAACATGCATCAGCTTTGATGTGACATGGTTGGTCATTGATCGTCTGGTTGACCTCCACAGCTGCAGCTGTAAAGCTCCAGAGTTTGGGTGACTATCTGATGTTGCCGTAGGCTCCCTGTTATTACATGCCCTCAGACTGTGTTCTGGTCTCTGGTCTCAGCAGGCTGGCTCTGCACACAGCTGGGAGCTTGCCTGGAGCCTTGGGCTGAGCAGAGCCAGATCGTGGATCATCTATTTTCAAAGTTCGGTTCAGGAAACCCTGCGCTATTTCATGTCAGGCTTAGAATCTGTTCAGTGCAGATACTGTATATGCTTATTATACAAGGCCACTGCAGCACCTGCTAAAGTCACTTCCTGAATTTCTTCCTGGTTCTATCACTTTTGTCTAAGCATATGCTTCACACTCTAAATATAGATTTACTTAGAACAACAACCACAAAGAATCACACACACACCCTCACCCCTATCCTGTTGTCACTATTGTGGGACGTTTGTCTGCATATGGGACACACACACCTCTTTTGTGCCACCATTCTTTTCTCTGACCCCTTTTTCTCAGTCGCCGGTGTTCATTCTTTCGGACCACTGTCCCTTGCATGGGGCGGGGCAAAGCAGCCAGTGGAATGAGGTCATCACTGTCCCAGCTTTCCATACCATGCTGTGCTAAATTCTACAAGCTGAGTCATCGTCAAGTTGTCACAGTGGTCGCAGCAGTCCGTTATCCACTGCTGGGCTCCTGAGCAAGGGGTGCGGTCACCATAGATACCTATGTATGTGTGTGTGTGTGTGTGTGTGTGTGTGTCTGGGACCAAAATAACCTTCCTCTGGGATGTCGAATAGAGGTGTCACTTGTTGAGTGACAGTATTTTCAGTGGCAGCAATGAGAGACTGTTGTGTGTGTGTTATTGACTGAATCTCCTTCAGTCTGTTTGATATGGCTACTGTCCTGTTCAGGGTGAGGGAAGCTGTGTCTTTTAATGCTCCAAAGCCACTGCAAACTATTTGGGAACTCCTACTGTTTTATAATTGCTTTCTTTCTTCTCTCAGTGACTAGACCAGCTGGCCCCTCTCATTTCCACCCTTTTCTCCGCTTTACTTACCAGTTTGTTCAGTCCTCTCCTGTCTTTTTTTTTCTTTCTTTCAACCAGAATGATCTGGCTTGGAAGACGCTGAAGAGGAAAATTCCCCACATCCTCGAAGGCATTTCGGTCGCCTTTCACTTAACATGAAAAATACAAACCACAGCTCTGCTGGAAGCTTTGTGGTGGCCCTGTTTGCTTTGTTCCTTCCTTCTCCTGCTTTGATCATTGAGCTCAGGGGGACAAGTGTGAGGAATGTCCACCTTCACATCACTCCTCCGCATCAAGATACAGCCAGGGTTGCCATGGCTAGGCCATTGCTTAACCTTGTGTCCCCATTTCCCTCTTATTTCACCTCTCAACCAAGGGGGCAGTTGTCGGTCTGAGAAGTGAAGCTCACTTCCGGGTTCAAAAAGCTGCAATCCCCTCGGCTGTCGCTGGGGGCTGGCTCCAGAAGGGAGCAACTCCAATTGAGCCCCATGTTAAAATAGCCGATTTTACAGCTTTAAAAAACATATTTACAGCCTGGTACATTTCATTTTTTTGGTCTCAACCGATAGTTTCTACCCCCGCACACACTCTGAGGGGGGTGAATTTTTTTTAAACTCTACCGTTTTACTGTTATTAGGTTTAAAGTTCTGGCCAATTAGGGCGCAGAACCGTTGAGTGACAGGTCCGGCGACCGCTGCTTCGAGGCCAGTGGGCGGGCTCTCGGCCGGCCAACGGCCGCACCGCTCCAAATATGGCAAGTAGAATCCAACATGGCGCGGCTCAAACCCCCGTAGTAGCGGCACAAAACAGACTCCCCCAAACCAATGGGTGACGTCACGGACGCTACGTCCATTCTTTATACAGTCTATGCTCTCAACTAGTCAGACAGCAAAGCTAAGTGCGCAGCAGATTTCCAAATGCTCCATGTCTAATGTGTTTAGATTTGTTTGTGTGTTTTAATGTGTTTCATTTACTTTTTTCCAGCTAATATAATTAGTTAGTTGCCTGTTTCTGACTCACGCTGCTGTTTCTCAGGAATTCAGATTGGGCAGACTTCCACTGTACAGCAGTGTTACTGCAAATTCAGCTTAATCAAGAAACTCAACAAGTGTTGTACTTTTCCAGGTGTGTGGTTGTTAGTGGGAGAAGGATGTTGACAGGTTGTGCAGGTGGTAAGTGGGCCTTCAGTCACACATCAACATGCTGTCATGTATGGAGAGATATCTTATCTTCAATGGGGAAAATTGCATGTTAACGCCAGGTGAAAAATGCACAGAGTGGACTGGAATGTGGTTGGATCATGATGGTGGTCTTGTCTGCACTGTGATCTTGTGCTAGGTACAAAATAGTATTAGTATCTAATATCTTATCTGTCATGTTTCATGACGTCAGCGAGCCCAACCTAACTGATTTTCATATTAATATCTGATCACACTGCAGGCATAATAAAGATAATGAGGACACTTATCAATACCAATTATGTATTCAGAGGTTCATGAATTATTCAGATGATTGATCCATATTTGAGCACTTGTTAGCACTAAGTGAAAAATGGGCAGTTGGTGCAGAACGACTAGAGCTGGGAGTGCACTCTACTGTAAATCCAACTGAACTTGCTGTTTTCACACAGGCAACAGCGTGGGTTTATGGCCAGAGAGAGCAGCCTCACTTGGCTGTGATTGCTGCTGTGTGTGCAGGCTGGGCATTCCTCAGTACAGTGGCACCTTCAATCGGTCAGCGCTGTGTTGTCACTGGTTGCTCAGTGCATATTTTTGGTCTCTGCTCTATACTTAAATAATTAGCTCATGGAGTATATGCAAGTCGACGCTATTAAACAAGACTCGTAGTAATCAGATGTAAAGGTATTCGCTTGCAGTGCCATATTCCACAGTAGTCTGGGAACACAACTTTATTTTGTTTCCAGTAGAAGTCATGAATTCCACCTCTCTTGATGTGGATACTCTTCAATATGAAATGTCTCTTATCCAGCAGAGCAGAGAAGGGGATATAGGAGGTAACGCAACAGTCAGAGAAGTGGAAAATGTCTTGGAACACAGAGTTGAGAGGGAGGGTCACGCAGAGAGAGACATGAGGGGGGAGAAGAGGGACTGTCGAAGGCCTTAATATTGAAGGGGATACTGGGAAAGGGTTGAGCTAGGATAAAAGAGGGCGGGCACAAGACCCCTACAGACATGATAAACAGGATTGGAAGTGGAGATTTAAGAATAAAGAGAAGAGGGTAAAGAGGAAAGCCAGCAAGGAGCATTAAAAAGCAGAGAAAGAGGGAGTCAGGCAAAAGCAAGACGGGGCAGAAGGGACAGAGTTATGGGGGAAACAGAGCAGAGGGTACAGGGGAAAGGCAGAGGGGGCGGCCAGCATTGTGTCTCACAATGGGGGCTTTGTGCAGACTGAAGGGGGTTGGGACCAGGGTGCTCTGTGAGTGTGTGTGTGTGTGTGGGTGCAGGCGAGGAGGCCTGGAGCTACAGAGCTCTTCCCTGGGAAATGAGGCCTCTTGTTGGGGCAGTAAGAGCTGGAGAGAGGGGCTGGCGGAGGGCACACCCATGGGCTCTGAGTGACAAGACAGGTGTACAGGGTCAGGGACTTTTTCCCTGGTCTTCAAAAGGACCGTCTGTGCTCTGTACATGTACAAGAGATGGCTTTCAGACAAATGGGGAAGCCTGTTTAAACAGCATGCTTGCTTGAGTGTACTGCAAAACACACTTTGTCTCATGCACACAAATACACACAGACAGATGCGTCTTTAATGGCAGACAGCTGGAGAGTTCATACAGGATAAAATCATATTTCTGTTTGGGGGTCGCACATCAGCTCTGATTTATAGTTACACTCCTTCTCACATGTACACGTAGACATTTTTCCTACCTAGTCTGGACAGTTAGATCACTGGGGAGGCTGTTGTGTGTCATCGTCATGCATATGTACGTATGTGACTGTTTCATGCAAAGAAACCTGGATCTTGGATTTTCAACATACTTTGTATTCTCAGATGACACATTTTTTAAAAGATATTACAGGTTGATGAATTGCAGACATGTGGCTTAAGTCAAAGAATAACTACAAATGTTAAGACCAAATTAATGTGACCTACTACCTCCTGTGCATGAATGATTTACGGCGTTGTATTGTATTTCTTTTTTCACCATATGTTATATAAGTGATGAAGCGGTGTCCAGATTAGCCAAGCTCACAGATCAGTCAGGTCAGTGTTTAACTGTGTGTTGTGTTGTGTTGTGTTGTGTTGTGTTGTTTACACATGTGTAGTCAATAGTCAACACTCTCAGCCACTCTGCCAGACCAGGTCCTGACCCAGAATGCTTTGTGTGTGTGTGAGCTGCTGTCATGTATTGCCCTCATTCTTAGATAGTGTTGTCATGGGAGACGCATAGCATTGATACCAGAGGCATCAGTGCCATGGATAGAGTTACCTGACTGACTGTGACTGCCCTGCTGCTAACATCCCTTACCTTATAACCGACTGTGACCGGGCAGCCAGCAGCTCTGTGACTGGGTGCTTGTTCCTCTTGTCACTCAATTTGATGAGCTAATGATAACATGTGCATTTTTTAATCTGTAAACTGAACACTTTATAATCTTAATTTTTTTAAAGGGATACCATTGCCATAATCCCTATAGTCATAGCAGTAGGTTCATTATTTGTCGGTGCAAGCTATTTTTAGAAGAGCAGAGCAGAGCCGCGAGCTGCTCAGAGCTACGCTACGGAGGCTAATGGGATTTCTTGGTTTCCCTCATCAAACTCATCAAATACACAATCCAACAACTCCAAAACGCTCTGGTGGACAAGTTGTGACCTGCACATTCACCACGCTGTGAGATAATAACGGAACGTTACAAGGTGGAGTTGTTTTCGAGGTAAATTCGTGCAAAACCACTCATGTGTGTTCCCGTCGGGGGCAGTTTTTCGGCAAGCAGTTTCTGCATTTGCCTCAAAAACAACTCCGTCTCGTAACGTTCAGTTATTATCTCATAGCGTGGTGAATGTGCAGGTCACAACTTGTCCACCAGAGCGTTTTGGAGTTGTTGGATTGATTGTGTATTTGATTAGTTTGATGAGGGAAACCAAGAAATCCCATTACCCTCCGTAGCGTAGCTCTGAGCAGCTTGCGGCTCTGCTCCACCGTTCTAAAAATAGCTTACACTGACAATTAAAGGAAACAAACCTACTGGGAAGACTATAGGGATTATAGCAATGGGCCAATTTGCCAAAATGTTGAACTATCCCTTTAAGTTTTGGGGGGGGGGGCTTTTTTGCCTGTATTATTACAGTGAGAGTAGAGAGATAGGGAAAGAGAGGTGCAAGGATGGGCTGCTGCTCAGTTTTAAACCCACTGCTGCAGCTAAAACAAAGCCTGTGTGGTGCGCGCTCCTCCAGGTGAGCCACCGGGGCGCCCCAGTCTTAAGATAGTTTTAATATTTCTTTCACCTCTACTTGACACTGCTTCAGTGACCTAGTTAAAGATGTAGTCATATGAACTTAACACTCCTATAACCTTTTTTTTATCCCCTTCAGATCTTGTATATTATTTTATATTCCTTCTCTGATTCCATCTGATTCAATCATACAGTTTCCCCTCTGTGACTAAACCTCTGCTCCCCCTTGTGTGTCTGGATTCCTGCGGGGCTGCAGAGCTTAGCACTGTGATATTGGAGGTGCCAGGATAAACACACATACGCACACACTCATACACACGAAAACGGCCGGGATTATGGTGGGCCTAACCGTCACAAAGAACCACTGTGGGCCAAACAAGCCGCCCGACGGCTGCCATCTGCAATCGATTACATTGCCAAATACTTTCTGCCATATCTCCCACAACTGCTTTCTCTTCCCTTTCATTGGCCTAAAGGCAACACCCAACAGCAGAGGGCTAAATTTAAACTCAGTCTAAGCATGCTGTTGTGCAGCACTTACACTCTTTTAGCAAAAACAAAATTGTGCATGTGTATATTCACTGATGAGCCATAGGTGACTGATTTCATTGTCGTGGGTGATTGGTGCATATTTCTGGCCTGTTTGAATCGTTTATTCTGAATCGAGTGGTTGGATTTGAAACATAATTTGTAGTTTAAATTGTTTTCCACGGTAATCACAGCATTATATCCAGTCACCTTCTTTAATCTTATGGCTGACTGGTGTGTACCTGTAATAGTAGCTTGAAATGTCTTGGTCCTACTTAGGGACCGGCCCAGCCCAGAGAAGTGTGGGAAATGTATCAGGGATATTGAAGCAGCACTGGTAATAATGTGTATTATGTTCTCATGGGACCCTTCAATGGGTAATCTTTGTTGACAGTGGCATACCGTAGATGATGGAAGGACATGATGAGGTGTGTCAGTAGCAGGCTGTTTGGTAGTCGTCCATGATGCTGAACAGGACTGGTTTCCAGGCAGATGTTATAATAAGTAGAAAACCAGACTGGAGACCTGATACTTTTTTTTCTGCTTTCTGCGTTTTTAGGGCTTTCATTGCATTAGGAAAACACCTTTGAGGAAAACTCTGCCAAAAGGAGGGTATGTTATATTTGAATAAGGTCGATCACAAATCTTTCTCTTGTTCACAAACCATTAACTGGTTTTTAATGCTGCACAGTCTGTTGGCATTCACTCTTGATCCTAGCATATCCCACCCTCGGCAGCAAGGAAGCGGTTGTCTTGTCCGTAAAAAGGCAACTCATTTCATTGCCTTTGGTGTTGTGACAAAATTCTGAGTTTTTGCTGTAAAAGTTGAATAACTGGTGAACGTCACCCACAGAGAATGTAATAGCACAGTGGAAATAAAAATGAGCTATCATGAAATGCAGACTCACTCTGGTGAGAATGGTTTTCTGGATATTTTTAAGATGATAGGATTGCACTGATTTGGAGCGATTGTTGCCAATACTGACTGGAAAATGATGAAGGTTTGTAAAGCCATGGCTAATGAACAATAGTCTGTACTCTCTGGCGCGGTTGTTGTCCTCAGTGATTTCACCTCTTCTCTGTGTAATATTCTTGGTGTTTGTATGCAGTTTGCGGTCTATTCACTGTTGCCTGCTGTATTTCACTTGCATGTACAGTATTGTCCTCAGGTAGTAATCCGTCCAAACTGCATTAAACTGTCTCACTCCCACCCTCACCAGATGTTACAGTCCTACTCACCGACTCCCCACTGGGAAGCTGAGCCAAGCATTTTCATCCCCCCCGATGTGTTGTCTCTCTGCTCTGCTGCCATATGGCCGCTCCATATCTCTAAGGCAAAGACACAAACTACACTTAATGCTGGAGAATAAACATATTAGTTTACAATTAGAGTCTTCTAATTAGCCCAAGGATGTTTACTGCACCAGTCCAGCACCTCTCCATGAGAAACATGTGGGGCCTGGTTTCCTACAACTCTCTCACATGTCCTCTCTCTTTCTCATGCTTGATCGCTTTTATCTATCTTTACCTCTCTTTTCCCTCCCAGACTTTTCTCATTTTACCCCTACATCAGAGGCATTTGAAAAATGTGCTTTGTGGGACCTGAAAAAGGAAAGACTCCAAAATCCTGTCTAAATGCTCTCTGTAGAGGGAAGCTCAGACAGTATAACACAACATTACAAGCCAAGCCCAAGTCCGCAGGGCATAGAGCTGAGAAAATGAATTTAACACGCAAGAGATTCCACTTTCTGAGTGTGTGACACTGTTCTTAAATCCACTGTTTAACCTGATATCTTGCAATTTAATAATGAAATACTTTCACATGAAGCAGAGCAACTCATATATCACATGACCTAATTTGAGCTTCTTTTTTTTTTTTTTTTAAACTTGATTTACTTCAGGTGGATGCCTATGTGACCTGTGAACATTTTGGAAAATACTCAAACTTATTTTCTGGTGATGGGCAAGATGAGAATGTTGATGCCATGCCACACTTCTGTCTGAAGAAGACAAGATGTCCAAAGATAACCTTTAATGCTCATTGATTAACAAAATAATCAGCAGCATAGAATTCTCTTGTGCCTTATTATTATCTTGTTGTGGAAAAATAGAAACAGGTCAGATTTGGGGCAACCTGGTGATCTAGTGATAAGAACGATACCCCCATGTCATCTATCAGACAGTCAGTAAAGAGTTAAAGAGGCAAAAAGTCAAAAAAATGTATAATTTGGAATAACCCAGGCCAGGTTTGGTATCTTGTTTGCTCCCTGACTGAAGAGTTGGTCCGGTCACAAAATGACAATCAGAGATTTTCCCCTGTTGCTTTTGGTCCAAAGGGGTCAAAGAGGAAGACAGTGATGGAGAAAGAGACAGATACGAGAGGTTTACAGGCTTCATAACTGGAAAATCTAGGAGTAATTAATGGGAGTAGCTTCCTTGCCACCATTTGTGTGTGTTTGTCCTGGTGTTGGATCCCTGTCGACTTTGGCACAGTCACCCAGGTGGTCCCCTCACACACCGCTGTCATTTCCGAGAGGGCCGGGACATTTGATGACAATCTATTTCTGTCTGTGATCTCAGCTGCCGACTGTCCTCACTGCACTGAAACTGAATCAGAAGTCCCGAAACACCCCTTAGGATTTCATCTCCAAGTATGTCAGCAGGAGACACGGCATTATTTATAGTTGGAAAAGCTCCTGTTTCTGTTTTCCTTCATTCCGTCAAGACTCCAGTGTGCCACTCTGATCTGCCACTCCGCTATCTCCATTTTCCTCTCTGCGTTCTCCTATCTCGTCCTGTCCCACCACCACACCCTTCTGTCCTCGCCTGGCCAGCCTCATCTCTAGGACTACAGTCCTCCCTCTCCTGGGAAGTATCAAGTTCTGCCACATACACAGGGGAACATACTGGGACTATCAGTGGGGTTTCAGGATGGTCTCTCCACCCATTTTTCATTCAGTGATACTATGAAAATGCCATGCCAGTTGTGTTTCAGGTGTGGAAGGGGTTCTGTATTATTGTGGTTGGTGATGAAACATGTTAGCTTATAAGTATAAAAGCAGACATAACCTCTGAAATTTGGACCACACCACACCTGCCACTCATTTCCCCTCAACGTCAGCTCTGTTGCTCTGCCAGCCTGCTGAAAACAACGCCTGTTCCACACCCTAGAGGCCCCAGGGCTGGCAGGGAGGGAAACCAGGGGCATCCGAATTCCAGGACACACACACACACACACACACAGAGAGAGAGAGAGAGAGAGTGGTACACGTAAATGGCCAGTCAGCTCTATGAGGCTGTCTGCCCTTCTGTTCGTAGGCTCATGAATGCCGAACTGGCAGCTGGTTCAATAGCGTTACAGTTGAGCTGTTTGGTCAGTCAGTGGTTGCTAAAGGCCATATGTACAGAAACCCGTATTGTAGTAATTCGTGAGAGCTTGTTTTCTGCACCAAAGCATCAATGAATGAGCTAATATCTATGAATAATATTATGATGAATGGTCTTAGTTATGAATCCTCCGACCGCTGACACTTTGGTGTTTAAAATTTGTTACAGATTCTGCTTTTGTGCTTATTAGAAATAGAGAATCGCTCACTCAGTTTTTTAACTCAGGCTGCAGCTGTTTAATATTTATTTATTAGTTTATTAGTTATTTATTATATTAGTAATTATCATAAAACTGTTGTCAAATGTCTATCACTATCTTGTGTCTTGTGTCTAAAAGCCTAACATGACACCATCAATGGGTTAGGGTTGTCTTGTGGGTTAACCCTTACCCAATAACTAAGCAGCATTTTGTCCTACTCAGGATGCTTTAACAAGAGATTGTGTCTTTTTTTTTTTAATTCCTATTGTGCCACAGATCCAAAGTACTGTGAATATAAATGGAATTTTTCCCAGCGTCATTCACACTTTCAATTCTGCCTTTCTTGCCCCTCAGTGGAGGTAAGTGATGTGACTATTAGTATAACCATAATCACTATTGTGGGATTTATGGCTTCTCAGTCTGTTTATCTTATCACAGCTGCTGTTGGAGGATGTAGCGTATTACTCTTCTTCTGTCCTGTACTTAAGTGTGTTTAATTTGCGTCTTATCATAATTGTTCGGAAGCTTCGAAGTGACAGTTATAGACTGCAGGCGCCCGCAGACCACAACACTTCCCAAATCACGCTGACTCTTTGCTGCTTCCACTGTCTGGGAATGTGAATGAGCTCTGTCTCACTTGTGTCACACACACACACACACACACACACACACACTTACAGCTTTGTTCGTCTCATTTTAAGTAGCTCTGGATTCTGCCCTGTCTCTGTTCTTGGCCTTTATGAGTTAAGCAAGCTGCCATTTTTATACCTTTACACTAATACAGTCACCATATTGTGTGTATCTATGTGTGTGTGTGTGAGTGTGTGCATGTGTGGGTGGGTAACCCTCGCTACATATGCCAGAACTTTGTGAGAGAGCAACTCACTGACTATCACTTAGGATTTCTTATGTGTGTGATGTGGTTGCTATGGTGCTTCAATTTTCACTGTGTGCAGTTGCACTTTACAACTTCTTTTATGAAGCAAATTGGGAGAGCTCGAGCTTCAGTGTGGAAAATGTGTTATGTTCAGTTGCGAGACCCCAAAAGGTTGAAAATTAATTTCAATTTCAAGCCAAACTTCCATTTATGAAACTTCATGTTCCTAATTGGAAAGTTGCATTTTAGTTTCTATAACTGGTAGAATATTTACATCTATGTATGTACAAAAATGTTAAGAGAAGTGCTTTGCTTGCATATCTTTGTGTGTTTGGTTGGTGATGTTATCACAGGTATGACTATGACTAATGAGAATAAGTGTTGATGTAATTGTGAATAGTTTGACAGCTGGCTGGTGCACATGTTAGCATTAAAACAACAGTTTGAGACAATTAGGAGAACAGTTTGTGGGTTAGACATCCACTGAACTGGAGCTACGTTGCTGAGGACCATTGACAATAAATGGACGTAATTATGATCCTCGCGCCAAGAATGTTTTTGCACACCAAGTGTTGGTTTGTGCTGGGGATGTGAAGAATGTTTCTGGTGGTTGTGGTTAGGTGTCCAAATGAGAAATTTCACTCAGCTCAGCCCTTTAAAACTGAGTGAAAAAGACTCTGCTCTCATTTGTGTGATCCAGAGTTTCAAGGAAACCCACGGGAGCTTTTTCTTAACACACGTTTCAGCCTATTAACTACAAATCACTTCATTTACATTACTACACATCACTTCCCAAGGTATTTTATATAGTGTTGTAGATTGTTGAAAGTATTATTTCTTCAAGGCGTCCAAGCAGCTTACAATGAGTTACCTGTAATGCTGTGAAAAGCAATTAACATGAGTTACAGTCCAGAGAGGCTGTACAAGGTTAAATGAGGTCGGTAATGGGGGTTATAGTAACGATTGGGGCTTTTGTGGAGACCGGGTGAGAGGGGGGAATGCTCTGGAATGTGAAGAATGAGGGTTTGTTTAATCCTCGTGGGGGATAAATTATTAGCAGAAAAGGGAGCCCTGCTGTGTAAGACAGGCCAGTCTCCTACCATGGGAGCTCAAAGTGTGATTTGTGCATGGGAATATTGTTGTGCACCCATGAGTCTGACTGTGTACGCAGTTGTTTTGGAGAGAGAAACAGAAGGAGTTGTGCACAAACTTTCCACCGATGTGGAGTGAAATGTCTCACATTAATTGAACTTGTGCACTGAACAGTGTTTTTATAACTGGCAGCTCTCTATCTTCAACAAGGAGCAGGAGTTGTTTGTTTCATCCTCCAGTGAACTGTGGTGTGACGCTGCAGCAAAACGGATTTTTTGACAGACTCTTCCTGTTCTGTCTCTTGAATTTGTATGAAACTGGTCTCCAAACAGAGTTAACTGTAACATAAACGTGATGAATGAATGGATTAACTGATTTCTATTGGATTTGAGTTGTTGTGGAGTAAATAACTAAAGAAAGCAGCGAAAAGTTCTGGAGATGAAGTGATCAAATTAAAACCATCTGTTGGTGTGGAAAAGCAATTTTGTCTCCGCTAAGGCCTGACTCTTTAGTGGTCTAGTGAGTAATCTGGCTGTGGACTATTCATGGGGGGGAAAGGGGAAATGAGAGCAACAGAGAGAGAGGGAAACACAAAGCGTAAAGATTTAGTGAGGCGGTAATGAGCTACTGGAAGAGAAGAACACGTTCTCTTTGACTGATCCACCTACGCCTAGCCAGCATGGCATCTTGGGTAAATATGACCCAGCAGTTAGTTGCCGTGGTGATGAAGGAAACAGCAGCTGCCAAGAGGGTGAAGGTGGCAGCATGGAGCAGAAGATGGAGGCACACTCCCACCCACTGAAACAGCACAGGTCGTGTTAACCGTTTAAAAAAAACAGTCACAAAACAAAAACAAGTCTTTTCTTATGGCTAAGCTGTACAATAATACACAGTCCATGACAATAGTTTTATCCAAAATCCTCTGTTTCTAAAAGCTGAATAGCTTCTGAACAAGGACTGTGTAACACCATGAGAGCCAAGGAAACGTCTTCGTCTTGGATGTGATGCATTTACAGCAATCAGCACCCAGTATGTGTTTCATAGGAGAGGACACTTAGAAATAAAAACCCCCTCTTGAGACTGTCTGGCATACTCCATCAATATCCACTTGGTATTGTCTGATAGAGGACAGAGATCGTATGAGGGAAGCCGGATAAAGGGGATGATTGGTTTTCAGGGAAAGATTGGAGAGGTGCTGATGTGGAGGTGATAGATGATTTCCAGAGAAACAGAAGGTCAAATGAAAGTTTTTATGAGGTCATCATCAGAGGTAAGCTGGGTTATAGCCATCTGATGATGAGCAGAGAATGAAGTGACTGTGGATCTAACGGAAGTCCAAAGGTGTGTGTGTGAGTGAGTGAAAGAGAGTAAAAATTATCATTTATTTTAAGCATACATTGCATGGATTAATGTCTAATCTATGTAATGTATAGTGTTTTAATTGCTTTTATTTATTGAATTATTATCAACATGTCTATTACCATCTGGCGAAGGGACTGCTGATGAAAACTAGCCCTCAGCTAATTCAGGCACATTTACTTTACTTTACGTTCTGTGCACTGTCCCTTTTTAAAAATAAAGAATTTGAAGAAAATGGGTGTGTGTATACAGGATGGATGGACATTTGGGAGCGTATAGTTCAGCAGGAGCTGCAGTCGCAGTCCTTTCGCTTCTGACACTGATTTATTTATGATACACATGCAGGATAATCTCCACAACATGTGAAACACTGCTTAAAGTTGAAACGTTTCGTGGATTTTCCCTTGTTTTGTTGTAGTTTCTCTCTGCATAGCTGTAGTATCTATTCCTGTTCATGCCACTACTGTTCCAAACAAATGACGGCTGCTGCCAGAGCAAAACATCGTAGTAATTCCTCTGCACTAGGGGAGTTTTTTCAGGAACGACTTAACTGCCATACGGTGTTTATAAAGGCACCAGAGCAGGTCTTTATCTAACCATATGGGAATCTGGGCTGCAGTTGTGAGCAGTTGTTGAGCCATGAGGGCGAAGCGTTTAAATACCAAAAGCACAATTTGTAACAGATTTTTGTCACAGATTGCAATCAGGTGCTAATTTCAGAAGCATGAGGTCACACATGCAAAACTGTTTGGCTCTTTAATCATGTGAAGCTGCGTCGATGTGGCTCTGGGGCTGTTTACAGAGCCTGTATTTGGTTTTCATATTCCTGGTGGGTTACGCAGTGTTGCGTGCCTCAGGTGCATCTGATAAGCTTGGGCTTTATCCAGATGTGGCTGTGAAACACGGACAGGAAAAGTAATCAAACTTTGACCCATGTTTCAAAGGCTGCCTCATTATCAAGAGATGGCGCCGTTTAAAGTGAGCGGCTCGTTCATCATGCTCAGCAGTAATTCTCATCCAACAGAAGTGTGCGTGAACTCGTTTGTACTTCAGGGTGTTTATATTTGTGGACAAACAACTTGTATTCCAGCTCGTCTGCACTGCATTCGCATTCTTCATTCTTTGATGAGAAAAAGACCAGAAAGAGTTCTATTGACACATGGCCTCCAGACACACACACACACACACACACACACACACACACACACACACACACATTAACATGTTTAAATTCATTGTAGAGAGACCCCTCGTGACTGTAGTTAGATTTGTCCCAGCCTGACACATTGCCAGTAATTGATATCATGAATAAAGCATTATTTAAATTAAAGCAGAAGTAAGCGATCCGGTCGTTTTGGCTAACTTCTTGTCAGCCGATGGAGTTAGCAGCCCCTGCCCTCGTCATGGATCTATTGGTCCTCGTCCCTACGTCACCACATTCACGCGCATCCCTTGGCTGCACACACAGAGAGCACCGCCCCTTTATGCCGTTCTCTCTCCTCATTGGATAAAGGTTGTAGGATACAAGGAAAGTTTTCTCCTCGGCTTACAGCAGAGCAGAGTGACTGACAGACCCGTGTTTCGGACCAAACACTCTATAGAAGTGATAAGCGGCCGCCCCATGTAGAGGCTACAATTCTCAACGCAGGCGTCCCCGGTTCGAATCCCGCGTCGGGCAGACCTTTCCTGCATGTCATTCCCCCTCTCTCTGCCTCCCCCTTTCCTGTCTATCTCACTATGTGCTATCAAATAAAGGCAAAAAAGCCAAAAAATATACTTAAAAAAAAAAAGTGATTGCTGTCGGAAGATATAACTATTTAAGACTTATATTAACACAAACATTCCGCTTACTTCTGCTTTTGCGCTAGAGCAAAAGGTCATTTTATCTGGTGAAAGATAACACCTAGGACCGTCTGAGCCGTCTGTGAAAACTGACACACATCAGCTAGGCAGCGTGAATGAGGACAGACTGTGACAAGAGTCACTTCAGCTCCTCATCCCCACAGAGCAGATGGCTGTTAGGGGTTGTATTGGATTAAGTTAAATCCACTGAAGGAAGAACTTCTCTTTGAGCAATTGATCAGAAAACATTTTAAACAACACTTCATCTCTCCCTTTGCCCGAGTAGTGCACCAAGACAGAATGGAAGAGTGAGCTGTGTGTGTGTGGGCCGATTCCTTTCAGTTTTATTGAGTTTAGGAATGCAGAGGTGTTGCCAAACTTATCTTTTTCAACAATCCAAGAATCTCCTTGCTTCCTGTCACAGGAATGTCACTATTGGACTATTGGAGGGCAGCAGCAGGACTCACATGTTTGGCACAAGTGTGACTGTTAAGATCATCATCAAACTCGCTGTTATCTTTTGTGGAATCCAAAATAGTGTTATAGCTTCAACTTAAAAGGACTCAAATTGTGTGTGTGTTGTGTGTGTTGATAGACATAGTGTTAACAGTAAGGTATTCCTATAGCTTCTCTTCCTGTATGCTGCACATCTTGTATATATGTTTTTGTCCTTTTGGTTTTAGCGTTGACACATGGGATGTGTCACCTATCTGCTAAAGAGCAATATGATGTCAGGCTTCGTTCTTCTCACAGGACACAAGCAGATAGTTTTGCAATTTTAGTTCATGACTGTATCAGTATCAGTCAAGAGTTATGACGTGTTGTACGACACGTCTATCAGATATATCCTTTCATTTTGACTAGAGAATGTAAAGGGGATTTCTTGAAATTGATATTTGGAAAAGAAGTGTTCAGCTGAATGAATACATGAATGAATGAATGAATGAATGAATGAATGGTACCTTGATAATGGAAATAATAAAAAATGGTAAATTTTTATAGTATGCTGGTAAAATGGGTTTTTATCGAATATCTGTATCATTTGTTTATCAAATATTCAGCTACTTAAAGCAGAAGTAAGCGGAATGTTTGTGTTAATATAAGTCTTAAATAGTTATATCTTCCAACAGCAATCACTTATTTAGAGTGTTTGGTCCGAAACACAGGTCTGTCAGTCACTCTGCTCTGCTGTAAGCCGAGGAGAAAACTTTCCTTGTATCCTACAACCTTTATCCAATGAGGAGAGAGAACGGCATAAAGGGGCGGTCCTCTCTGTGTGTGCAGCCAAGGGATGCGCGTGAATGTGGTGACGTAGGGACGAGGGCGGGGACTGCTAACTCCATCGGCTGACAAGAAGTTAGCCAAAACCACCGGATCGCTTACTTCTGCTTTAAGTTTGTTTCTGTCTTGATTTATCATTCATCAGTCAAATCTCAGGGTAGACGTGTTGTTGAATGGTTGAAATAGATTGTTAAAGTGAATCGATGAACTGTAATGTTTATTTAACAGGGACGATACATACAACATTGCCACAGAAAATGGGAAAATGGGAAGCATATAAGACGTCTAGCTTCAGCTAATTTACTGTCTTTGTCCCTGGTCAGGCTTTAGAATAGAATAAAATATACTGAATACATAAAAAAAAAGCATTAATACAAATACAGTGAATAATACAATGAGTAAGTACCTTAAATAAATAAACACAGTTGCAGTTGTAAATTACTGATTAAAACACAAATTAAATTTAACATTAAACATTGGTAAAGTGCTGTTGTATTGACAATGATGGGGTTTAATTTCTGATAGTAAAGAATTCCATAGGGTTGTAGTGTACCTTGCACTGAGAGGGATGGTTGGCCAAATGTTGGGCTGCACCTTCAAATTTTACAGTTTTGCTTGGTTATGCTCCTTGTCATTGTCCTACAGTTGTCTGTCTTTTTAAAGATCTGAGACATTGTGGGACCAGTCCATTTACGCACCTAAAACCAACTTTCAGAAAGGAGAATTTGAAGTAGTATTGGTGGTAGCATTAGATAACATATTATAATTAATTCCAGTATATTTGGGACATGACTGATGGCTTGGGGAAGCAAAACCTGACATATTCTCAGACAAACTCATGCCCTCGGAGTATGAAAAGGAACATGTGACATGATGTTTACCAGTGGGTGTATTAAATTAGGGCACACTCTTAGTTTGACAGCATGAGAGGGAGTCTAGAGTTTCTGCAGATAAACAGGTCAGTTCCCTCTGGGTTCTGGTCTTTGTAGTACGCAGCAGGACTTTTCAAGTTGAGAGGTCACACACTTCAGTGGGTATAGCTGGCTAATCCTGTCATCTGGACTTGGGTCTGAATTCCTGTGTGATGAAAGGTGTAAGGGCTTCAGTTACTGGTCTAGGCGTTGGTTTATGACCATTACACAGCATGGTTTTGCAAGAAAGTGCAGCCTGGGGATGAGGAATGGACTGTTGGCTCTAATAATTACCCTTTTTCGTATGCACTTGGTTAATAGAACAAGTGTCCATGGAACAATATTTTATTATGTCCTATTATTCTCAAGGAAAAATACAAGGAATAATTTACCATACAATCATACCCAGCGTAGCTCCAGTCTTTACACATTGTTGCAAAAAGAAGTTGCATTGCATTGTACTGTATTAGAGTCCAGCAACCTGACCACAAAATGCTGTCTTTGTAATTATTGCAACTGCAAGAAAGGTTAAAGCCGAGGAGAGGATGGAAAGATGCTGACATTGTTTTTTCTTTTCTCTCAACAGATCGTGAGGACCAATCAATCCTTTGCACGTGAGTACTACAACTCTTCATTTCCTCTCTAGAGGTCATTTCACTGTCAGGTCAGATGGTTGTTCTGTCCCTAAAGCTGGTTCTGCTGATGAAGCAGCTTGATCAACTAGAAAATGAAACCGTCACAAGATGAACATTATATAGATTTACCTGAATAGGATCATAGGTTCGGTCACTGCTTTTTCTAACTTGCGATAAATGTTGTAACTCATAAGTATAATTGAACCACTTTAGAAGGATCATTGCCCCTGGATTACCTAGTTTCTTGGTTATTTTAGTCTAATTGAACTAAGCATTTTTCCGTCTCCCTTTCATCATTCTCTCACCCTGGGTCAGTTGGCCACCTCCCATCCTCCCGCCGTGTTTTATTTAAAGACTTGTTTCAAATAGCTTTTTGCGGATTCTGGGTTGTGCCGCAGCTCTGCCCAGCACTGAAGGAGTTATGAGTGTGGTTTGGTGCCCTGCCTTCATCTACTATGGCAGAGAGTAATTAAGTGCCACACTCCTTCAATGTGGCTTCAGGCGATGCTGCCAATGAGCAGACAAGAGTCGTTGCATAATCTGTCCTGAAGTCTGAAAACTACACCCCCTGTTGGCAACAGCCATTTTAGCTGCGTCACCCCACTGTTAAATAAGAAGTCGGGTGGTAAAAGGCGGTATTTATAGCGGCTGCTCCCACACTGTAAAACCCTTTATATTGATTTCAATATAAAAACTACGAGTTGGAAGTGCACAGTCAAATTTCCAGGCCAAAGTGATTATAAAAACTCACCTGTCTGCAGACCAGTTAATGGCCTCCTCATACACAAAATAAATTAAAAAAAATACTGCATTGACTTTGCAGCAACCACTTTGAATCTGGTTAGAATTAAACATCTCTTGTTGTGTATATTACAGCTTCAGTGACGTTTTTGTGCGGTCATGTGGGTCAGCACTGTGTTCATAAAAACATTGAGTGAGTGTGAATTGTCAGGAGCTGGTGTTTATCTGTGCTCTCCCCTTAACTGACTAGTCTCATTCCTAGATCACCATCTGAACACGTTATCCAGATGTCCATGTGACTTATTTCAAGCTCAGATGCTTGGACAGCAATAGCACAAAATACAAACACGCAGGAAGTGAGAAGTAGCCCTCGTGTTGCTGCATTATGTCTACTGTACATGCTGTATCATATGTGAAGAACAGGGAGCGGCCCGAGAGGCGGAGAACTTGTAGAATTTCTCGTCGCGACAGTTGCAAATTCTTGTTGACATACGAGAGGTGTGAGAGAGCGATCAACAGAGGATGTGAGTCAGGAGAAACGGGGTGCTCCCTGCCATGCATGTCTCCCTGAAGGGTAAAAGGATAAGATGTGAAAAGGTCAGTGAATGGTTACTTCCATGAGAAATATTCCTATGAAACCAGAGCCAAAGTGGGATGTGTAACTAATTTGACCTATATTGCTATATTGATATGTTGCTGCGTCCTGCGTTTGTGAATCCGCCCATCAGATTCTGGTTAAAACTGCTCCTGCGTCTTCCTTGTGTGCAGTAGAGCAAATTGCCAGCTAGACTAAAGCCACTGGTATGTATCTCGATGTTGTGTTGCTGGCCTGGTTTCAGTGCTAGCCCTGGTTTTCTGGGTTCTGGGACCTGACTGTGGGAGCTGTGGATGGCCCGGCCTGAACACACAGCTATCATTAGAGACGGCCCAAAAGCAGAGCCTGGAAACTTTGGAGACTGGCCCACCAAACCACAGTCTTCCCCAGTAAAACCAACTGACAGGGGGATGGATGGATTTAGAAAGCAACAACAAATAGTCTGATGGTCATTTTCTCTCTCCTTCACTTTCCTTTTTCTCTTTGTCTATTTTTTTTTTCTCTTGAGGTTCATCCAGTCACTTCTGACCACCATAATGATGTGTGAGAGGGATTTTGGTTTGGGTTTCATGGTGTTTTCTCTGTACCTTGCTAAATTGTGGGGAATTTACACAGATTATTTCCTGTGATGAATAACAGTAACTCTATTATATGTCACAGAACAACAGCATTTTTTTGACAAGGAAGAATAAATGATTCCCTTTATGCACATTTAAAAGACACACACACACAAGTAGAATAGGACTAAAAGCTGGCTATGCCTCACAAGTTAAAGCTGGTGATTCATGATTGCAAACAAAGAGTGTGGTAATTTGAAAGTGATGAGAGAGGCTGAATTCAAACCTTTTCTCTTACTCATCCTTTATTCACTTACACTTTTTCATTCCCTGTCTGTTCATGTGTATATCCGTGCCGTCTGTCCACTTTGTTTTCAGAGGTGAATCAGGCGCTGGCAAGACTGAGAACACGAAGAAGGTCATCCAGTACCTGGCCCACGTTGCCTCCTCACACAAAGGACGCAAAGACCACAACATTCCTGTGAGATCCTTCACTGCCTACGTTTTTCCTACTCTATCCTTGGCCAAGCCTGTGCCTCCAGTTTCTCCTCCTCTCCTCTCCTCTCCTCTCCTCTCCTCTCCTCTCCTCTCCTCTCCTCTCCTCTCCTCTCCTCTCCTCTCCTCTCCTTTCCTCTCCCCTCCTCTCCTCTCCTCTCCTCTCCTCTCCTCTCCATCCCATTTGAACTATCCTTAATCTCACCTAGAATTAAAAACCAAATGGACCTATTGGAAATTTATAAACTGCTTCTGCACATCATTATTGTAATTTACATGACCAGTTTGACATTTTCAAGTCTGCCCAGATTTTGGTTATGTTATTTGTTTGATCTGTGCAAATACCAAATGTTGCAGATGATTTTACTTGTTTGCTATTGATTTATTCCTACGCTGGGACCAGTAACTTTCTGAAGTCTTAGCTGTAACCACACAAAATATGAAGTGTTAAATCTTGTGTTTTTTCCAGGTAATGGTTGGCTGCTGTTGTAGCTTTATATTTAGCTCTGCAAGAGGTGTTTTTTTCTTCAAAATGTCAAACTACTGTATGTCTTTAATGAATTGTGACATTATTGTGCTCTACATATCTTAGTGTTGATATTCATCTGATAACAGGTCATGTATTAATCCTCAGCTAACCTGGTAGATGTTACAGTAATGTAGTCTCACTGGTCACTGCTCCTGCTTCATATCATCCAGTGCCATTCTGTGAGAGTGCAGCCATCGCTGGGTCTAACTGTATACCGGTGATCTGTTTCCTGTGGCTTGTGTCTGACATAAGCGCTTCAGGTTTTAACACTTGCATTTGTTTATTCATAACAAACAGCCCGAATCTCCCAAAGCATTCAAGCTACAGGCAAGTGAATCTCCCGCTTTCTCAAAAAAAAAAAGTGTGTGACCGCTTTTGATGTCAGTGTGTATGTGCATGCCCCTTCTCTCCAAATCTGTGCTGCTTCTGTAATGATGTTGACCGACTAATCTAAGCTTCTTTCTTTATGAGGTATTTGTTTGTGCTGGCTCAGTCTACTCACATGATTATTTGAAGCCTAGTGAATCTGCCATTAAACCACCAGGCTCATGATAATAAAACACTTTGTTTTATCAGTTGGTTCAGGTTTATTAGAACAGTTGGGAATTAAGATGCTTTATTAGAAACACGTGTCAGTCAAACACAAATAATTAGCTTGTACCTGCTGTTAAACCTGTTCACATTAAGTGCTCGGGAAGTAGTAATGAACTCTGTGTAGCCACGCTGTGTTGGTTCGTTAATCCTCATTTTAAATTTACCTGCCTTGTTGGAAAGTCAGACCATAGCCACACTAAACATCACTCCTCTTCATCTTCTTCATCTAAATTGACTCCATGACATTACAACCCCCAGATGTCAAAGATACTAAAGTTGACAGCAGTTAAATCTTTAATGTATTGATGCATGTTTTCCATAGGTAATGTACTCTAGATGCATGTGTGTACTTTAAAGAGCATTTCAATTAATAATTCATTTCTAGCTTGGCTTACTCTAAAGCCTTGGCTGTGGTTATGTTATTTCAGTTACCAAATGTGCCTTGGAATTCGTGTGTGGCTTTTGTTGCCCAGTCAATAATCAAACACAGGGGGATTTTCTATGTTGGCGTTGAAGCCTAACCTGGATTTTTGGATTTTAATCGGCAATATTTTGTCCCAGAGGTAACACAAATGAGATTCTGCTGACACAGTATTGAATTTGCTCCAATTTCAACTCCAATCCCAACAAAACCTGATAGTTTCTGACTCACCTCCTCTCTACTTGATTTATCCGGTAGCATTTTGTTTTTCTTTCTCCCCTAAACCAGTACCTGATGTTTCTCTGTCCTCTATAATTCTAATAACTGTGGAAACAGAGTGAGTCCTCTAACCGGCAGCTCTGAGCTACACAATCCAGGTGAATGCCCTCTAATATGCTGTGGTTCAGTAGCTTTGAGTGAGAGGCTGTAACTCAGTGCCTCAGCGCTCCCCTGCCGGAGCGCTCCATCCACGCTGACCTCCTTAATGCTGCTTTCCCTCTGCAATGCATTACAGCTGCCTCTGAGCGCAGGCCAGAGGAATGTAGAACCAGGGATCGAGGGAAAGCAAAGATGTGGGGCAGGAGAGGAGATTGGAAGGGGGTGAGCAAGGGGGGAGATGAAGTAGTGGAGGAGAAGTAAAGCAGACCAGAGGTGTTCGAACTTTCATATTTCACTCAGTGAGAAAGACAAATGGGAGAACCTGTTTATCCATGTCATTGCACAGGGATTTATCCACCCAGAACTGTGTTATTCTATGTTAGTCAGGACCTGGAAGATAAAAAGAGAAAATGAGGGGGGATAGATACTCCCTTCCTCTGTTGCTAAAACCCATGTTCTTCAGGAAGTTTGTCTGTAGACCTTCAGCATTACTCAGTGGAGAACTCTCACTCTTGATGTTGTTTCCTTGTCATTTCTTATCATCATACTAATTGAGTTGAGTAATATGAGGCCAAGAGACATTCACATAGGTCAAGGAATTTGTATTGTCCCCCTTTTTTTCTTCCCCAGTCTCACATTCTGTTTTATATCTTATATAAGTAGGGCTATAGATAGTTTTTGTTTCTTTTATCTGCAATTTCTGGCTAGCCAAACAGTCAGCAAGTCAGAGCCCAGAAAATACTTGCTGTGTTTCCTCTGGACAGCCCAGAGGAGTATCTTGGAGTCCGTTCAAGGCAGGGTCCGATCTGCTGTGCTGCAGGTGGTAAAGCTACCTCGAGGGTTATTTCTGTGCTCCAGTGCCCCGGATAGTGGAGGTTGTGTCATGTGTATGGGAATTAGAGGTTTCAGGGACCATAGGGAATGTCCCAACCACCTATCAGTCCAGGTTTTGAGATTTGGGAGGAAGCCATCCGCAACATAACCGCCATGGTGGTACAGCCTTTGGATATATAGGGTATATCATCACAGCCATAGGAATGTGCAGGCCGGAAGCACGCTCTCACTCATCAACCCAACCTAACCGTTCACTATAGGCCATGTGGTGAAACACACTCGCTGAAGTGCCTTTGTGGTTTCACAAGTCCTGTCAAACTGTTTGGTTGTCTTTGCCCCTTAAATTTCTTGAGTTGCCCTGACAAAAATCACATTGTACTGCAGCTGACTGAAGTAAAGCCAGCAGAGCCATGATAAATTGCAGGCTGTCTGAAATATCAGTTTAACATATTGACTTGGCGACATTTTCCCCTACCTGATCTGTTACCAAGAATTTATTTGCCTTGCCAAGTTGTGTATGTTTTGGCAGACGCAGACACATTTGATAAATAGTGATAAAAAGATTCATTACGTGGGGCCAGGCACTAGAGGTGTTTGACAGCTTGTTGGATTCTTACCTCTCTGTCTCTCTCTCTCTCTCTCTCTCACAGGGTGAGTTGGAACGCCAGCTCCTGCAAGCCAACCCCATCCTTGAATCTTTTGGCAATGCCAAGACAGTGAAAAATGACAACTCATCTCGCTTTGTGAGTCTACAGTTCCTCTTTAAAGGATCATTATCTTGATTTAAACATTATGTA
Organism: Trachurus japonicus; assembly: GCF_045865225.1. Classification (NCBI taxonomy): domain Eukaryota; kingdom Metazoa; phylum Chordata; class Actinopteri; order Carangiformes; family Carangidae; genus Trachurus; species Trachurus japonicus. The sequence continues at coordinate 26,130,021 of NC_140914.1, read as the reverse complement.
CAGATAGTATGTATAAGAGACACAGGTTTACTCCAAGTTGGCGATCAGTGGTGCAGTTTACATTAGCCCTAATTAACATAATCCAACAGTATTTCTTCATGGTGAACACAGAAGATGTTTGCCCCACTCTACATTTTTAATATATTCAGACTAACTAAGGATTTACTCATCATCATTGAATTTTAATAGTTTGGCATTTATGGAAATGAAGAGGAGGATGAAATATTTTATGTAATGGATATATATTATATACCAGTAGCTATAGCTTAACTTTGCACAAAGACTCCAAGCAAAAGAAGAAAAAAAAATAGCCTGCTTCTGTCTGAAGGTTAAAAAATCTGCCAACCATCTCAAAAGCTCACTTAGTAACACATTACATCCTGGCCAGGAAACTAGCAAACACTCCAGGAAGTCTTGCTTCCTGCCAAGAAATAGTCCAGATAAAACCCCAGTGTGTTGTTTTCTAACATAGGTTTTCATATGGATTTAACAAATGAGATATAGCATGTCATTAGTGTGCTTTCAGAAGATTTTGTTACCTTTGGATGGAGTTAGACTAGCTGCTTCCCCCTGATTTCAGCCTTTGTGATAAGGTCAACTAACCGGCTTCTGGCTGTAGCTTCATACAGTATTTACTGAACAGACATGAGAATGATATCAGTCTCCAGATAGTTAATAAATGTAGGTTTTCCATATTGTATTCCCTTAAGTTTTTTTTTTATTGTTATTATTATCATCATTCTATTTAAATTATTTTTTCTATGTCTTGTTTCAGTCTCTACCTTCCAATTTTCTAAAAATCTGTTATCCTAAAATGGGCTGATATCACATCTTGAATACTTTGTTGTCTCATCATGTAGTGACGAGTTACAGAAATCACAACAATGCTTGCTGTAAGCCTTTTTTTGTGACCGAGTACATCATGCAGCCAAAATTAACCACCATGGTGCTGGGTTCTCATGAGTCACAGGCTGGCTTAGATGAGGAGCTCTGACCACCAGTAGACAGATGGGCACACACATTTACACACACATTCACTGTCAGGAAACCACAGACTGGGATGCCTGGGATTCTTTCTGACCTGTTAACCTGGCTTTTCCTAATATAGACATTTTATTCTTCAATGCTTTTCTGCTATCTGCAAAAAAAAAACACAAGGTGGTATTTTAAACAGTGCCTGAAGGGAGATGAAATAGTTAGATAAATGTTCCAAAACATACTGACATCATAGGAGTCCTAATAAAATATTTCAATAAATTCAACAACTGATGTTTAACACATTTTCATGTTTGTTTTTTCCTTGCAGGGGAAGTTCATCAGAGTCAACTTTGACGTCACAGGCTACATTGTTGGGGCCAATATTGAGACTTGTATCCTCCTTACTGACCATTAAAGGACTGTCTGAAAAATAAAAAGCTAAAATAAAGGGTACACACAGAGTTGAGAGCTGAGAGTAGTGGTTTGGCTATTGGACTCACCATTGCCAATGCTTAACCACAGAAATGCCTTTCTTGCTCTGTATATTCCAGAGTTACAGAGCACTGGGCTGTAATGAAACCATTTTTATCTGCATTCCTTCTTTTATTGGAGTTTATTAATGCCTGGAAGAAAAATAAGGGACTAGGTTAATTTGGCTAAAATGTCTTTTTTTGCAACACTTGTGGAAAGAGTGAATTTATTTGTAGATTAGAATTAGATTTTATTCCCGTGTGATTTTGACGGTTCTATGCTATTTCAGATGCATCTGCTGTGTGCTTTACGGGATTTTTTGTCAGAACATAGTAGCTGCATAGATCACTGAAAATGTGATACAAAAGTCACAATACTACAGCAGTGACAGTATCGACTGCTTCATATTCGTGTTGTGATTAAATTGTCGGTCCTTAAGCTCTGCTCTCAGATCTTCTGGAGAAGTCGAGGGCCATTCGACAGGCCAAAGATGAGAGGACCTTCCACATTTTTTACCGTCTGCTTGCAGGGGCCGGAGAGCATCTCCGGAGTGAGTGTCTGAGTCTTACTATGAGGAGAAATCAGGATAAACAAAACCATGAGAGAAGGGACAGTGAGGTTTAATGTGTGTGCTAATTTGCTTCAGGCAAAGAACAGAGGTTTAGACAGAAGGTTTGAATTAGCACCAGTGCAACAAATCTTTCTCTCTCGTTAACTTTTAATTTAGCTTGTTAGTGCATTGTTTCATGATGATGCAGAAGATCTTTAGACAACATATTTTACTTATGAACTAATGAATTTTAAAGTTGACATCATCTCTTGTTTGCTCATGGACTCTCTGTCTAAAGTGAATTGTCTTCAATTAAAATGGATGTAAATCTAACACAAAATCAGAAAATTTTGCAACCATCATTCAAATTGTTGCTTTTGAGTACAATCTCAACATGTACCAAACACATACACAACACAAAGAAGAAAGATGAGAGTGCTGATCTAAATTAACGTGCGAATATATGAACAATTTTCTTTCCCTCTCCAGCGGACCTGCTCCTCGAAGGCTTTAACAACTACCGTTTCCTGTCAAATGGTAACATTCCCATCCCTGGTCAACAGGACAAGGATAATTTCCAGGAGACAATGGAGGCCATGCACATCATGAGCTTCAACCACGAGGAGATTGTCTGTGAGTACTGCTTCCAGATGTTCCCTGAAATGTAGTATACTTCTTTTATTTCCCCCTTGTACTCAGTCATTACCTACTTTCCCCATGGGGACCAATAAAGTGTTATCATATCCTTCCCAGGCATGTTGAAGGTGGTCTCTGCAGTGCTGCAGTTTGGCAACATTGTCTTCAAGAAGGAGAGAAACACGGATCAGGCTTCAATGCCTGAGAACACAGGTAAAAATCCAACATACAGACATAGTAAAACATGGACACACTCCCTAGTGTATGTCATCAACCCAGATAATAAGATGACTGTGACCCATAGCTTCCATAACAACAGGTGATGGAAAACCTTCTGCTCAAATCCATGTAATACATGCTCCCACTGTGAGCACATGCTTTATTAGAAACATGATTACAATGAAGTCAGATTATGAGTCTCATGGTAGTTGAATGCTTGTAACGTCTGGCTCATTTCAGCACCATCACATGCTGCTGTAGTCTGGACTATACTGTAGACACAAACTGTTCAGTATGAGAAATTACATCAGATGAAATATTAGTGATGTTAGTATTACAGTATAAGTAATATCTTGGGGTAAGACCAATTAAACATACTAGTTCTAGCTCCCTAAGACCTCACTTGAAGAAAGCTATTGACTCACTTAGGGTTTCGGCCCAGACAGAATATGTAATGTTATAGTCATATATACTGGATTGTTAAAACAGACCTAGGTAGTGTTGTCTTTACACTTTTTTCATTTTTGATTCGATTATTTGAACCTAGCTTTAAGCTTAGACTCTGAGGATCTGATGTTATGTTATGAAACCAGATATGTTGAACGCTTATATAATGTACTAATGTAGTAAGGTACTTGCTATCTGCTCCCTCACTTTTCAAGCCGCACAGAAGCTTTGCCACCTGCTTGGAATGAATGTTATGGAGTTCACCAGAGCGATCCTCACCCCGAGGATCAAAGTGGGACGAGACTATGTGCAGAAGGCACAGACCAAAGAACAGGTAAGGTGCCACCGAGCAGGATGAACAATGATAACACCTGCTATTAAATTATGCATAACATCAAATTGAATTCTTGTTTTGTTCCAAACTATTACAGCGACACAATGTTTATAAACATTGGTATGTACTTATCGCTTGGTGGGTTATGTATTATTAATGATGTCTTTCATACTCTCTCTGGTCCTGTGCTCTGTCTTTTTTCCTTCAGGCTGACTTCGCTGTCGAAGCCCTGGCCAAGGCAACATATGAGCGTCTGTTCCGATGGCTGGTCCACCGCATCAACAAGGCCCTGGACAGGACCAAACGCCAGGGGGCATCGTTCATCGGCATCCTGGACATAGCTGGCTTTGAAATCTTTGAGGTGCTGACTGATAACACTTAACAATCTAACACAAATTCATTCACATCAAATACATTTAGCCTTCAGACATTGCAGTGTTTTTCCATTACATGTAGATTAAACTGTCAAGTAGAGTTTTTAAAAGATTTGGTGATTAAAACACGCACTTTAAACCAATAATATCGACTAAATGTTATGCAATATACTGTATAATTGCAAAACAATCAATAATAGAATACCATAACTAACTAATAACTCACTTCTGTTTCATACTTTCTTTGCAGCTGAACTCATTTGAGCAGCTTTGCATCAACTACACCAACGAGAAGCTGCAGCAGCTCTTCAACCACACCATGTTCATCCTGGAGCAGGAGGAGTATCAGAGAGAGGGCATCGAGTGGAGCTTCATCGACTTTGGCCTGGACCTGCAGCCCTGCATCGACCTCATTGAGAGGCCGGTCAGTGTTTTCTGTCTGGCTGTCTGGCTGTGTGTGTGCTATGAATATTTGTATTTACCTAAATTTGTCTCCTCAGAATAACCCCCCTGGTATTCTGGCTCTGCTGGATGAGGAGTGCTGGTTCCCTAAGGCCACAGACAAGACCTTTGTTGATAAAGTGCTGCAGGAGCAGGGCACACACACCAAGTTTCAGAAGCCGCGTCAGCTCAAGGACAAAGCTGACTTCTGCATCATTCACTATGCAGGGCGGGTACGTACATCCCATTAAGCTGTCTGGTGTTCCGACTCTTTTCCTGGGACTGGTAGCTGGTTGTGCTCAAATATGCTAGTGCTCTTGCACAGTCCTTTGAAATAGAAAAAATGAAATATGTACTTTTGGAAACCTTTATTCACACCCTCTCTATAGGGTCAGATTTATACATGTTTTATATGTTTTCCTTATGCAAAAAAAACTCTGTTTCTGGGATGTTTTGCAGTCTCTCTCAGAGCCACAGACTCTGCTCCTCCAAAAGCGCACTTAACCAGGTCATTGCCTGAAAACAATAGCCCAGTTGTCATAGTGCTTCTGCAGGAAACCCACATCTGGTTCGCATTGGTGCGAGATTGAGTCTTTGGTGCCTGGTGGTTACATAACTGAGGTTTTCAACTTTCACCCTTTTGTATGGTGGTCTGCCATCTGCAAAGAGAAAACGATACTGCACTGCATTCCAGGGAGGACGCTTGTCAGTCATCGTGTGAAATCTGATACAGCCCCTAGGGTGATAGTTAAATTAAGTTTACCCCTCTGTTTTTTCTCTCTATTGTACATATAATACTTTATTTGAACACAGTGAAGCACATCAGTCAGCCTTGTCTAAACATTAGTCCTGGATCTGAGTCTGTCGGTGACAAACAGGTGAAAATCTCAGATTCAGCCACATAGTAAGCATCCAGTATTTGACACCATGGCCAGGATTTAATTTGAACTTCATCAAATAAATCCAGCGTGACAGTGTGATACCGAAGAGGAAAATAAGTGCAAACACTGTGAGTTTGCTTTTCCAGGATTCTGATGAAAGCCATATGGAGATCTTACATTCCTCCTCTCAGGTTGCTGACCATGTCAGTTACTTGTTATGCTCTCCTCTAATCCAACACTCCTCATAGTATGTTAGACGTTTGAAAAACACATACAAGTCAAAGTTATCATCATGTTACAGAAACTAATCGCATCAACACGATAGGTTCCAGTTTGAACCGACTGTGCTGTCAGTCAAATGTAATGTCCAAATAACTCAAAGTCTTTCACCCTCATACAATGAGTGTTCTTGGTTCAGTATTAAATGTGATTGTTTGATCTGATTTGCTGAACTTTCTACTACTCACTGTATAGTCTGCTCATACAGCACATCTGGCACTGCCTCCAAGTCCAAACAACGGCTGCATGGTCTGGAAACACTACGAGCCAGATCTAGCTGTCAGTTAACACGGACTGTTACAGACAGGTGAAGCAACAGACCAGCGGCAGTTAATCAGAGGCTGAAAGCCAATAATCAAAAAATGTATTTTTAAAGCATTTTTTCTTTTACACTGCTGTCACTGGGGTATAAGAGTAAAACAGCAGAAAGAGATTGGATGAGATATTGTCCAAAAAGGAAATCTGGTTTAATGCAGAGTGATTTTGCTTTTTTGTGGGTGCATACAGCATATTATAACTTAGCCGGCAACTACCTTCAAATAATTTTCATTTGTCATTTATTATATATTAAAAAAATACAATTTCATCTGGGACTTTGGAGGAAATAAAAATGCCATATAACTTAATCTTAAAATAATACTGAGGAATTGTTTCCGTAGGTGGACTATAAAGCTGATGAATGGCTCATGAAGAACATGGATCCCCTAAATGACAATGTGGCCACGCTGCTGCACCAGTCAACCGACAAGTTTGTGGCTGAGCTCTGGAAAGATGGTGAGTCACTTTCTGAGCAGGAACTCTTCAAGTTTTTAGAAGAACAGAAGTATATTGTTACACAGTATATGTTTATCAGCTAAGAAATTCTAATGGACCTGCATTTTTCTGTATGAGTCCAGAAGGATGTTACACAGTGCAGCAAACACTGGACAAATTAGAGACATAAATAGATAGAACTCAGTTATAAAATCTTTTCACTGATCTAATAAAAAGGAGAAAGTTACTCTCTCTCCTCTCTCAGACCCCCTCTGTAAGTTATCTAGCAGTGTGCTTCACTGGTTTAATGTGAGATGAGTTTTAACAGCAAAAACATCCAAGTGTGAGAGGGAAAACCACAGCCCAGGACACTCAGAGCTCAGAGCTCAGTGATTCATTGTTAATCCTGTATGTTCCTACCCTTTGAGTGCACTGTTAATATTTCAGTCAGATGGGAACCATGGCTTTCATTATCCTTATTTTAATTTGGCATTAATTATGTCTTTTTATGGGATCAGCAAAAGGTCAAAAGGGAAGCAAAATGGCTTTATAACACTTTCTGGACTAATCTTTCCCCAGAGCAGCGGTCATCTGTGATAACCCAACACTTGCTTTAAATGATAAGGTTTTGATAACATGCATGCACCTGTAGTATGACAGTAGATGAACTGACATTTACTCTTTAATCCTCTTTTTTTAATAGCTAATCAATGCTTGTGAACGTTTGTGTGGGTGTGTGGTGTGATGGGTTGTATGTGTGTGTTTGCATGTAGTCTTTTTCTCTCTCACTCTCCTGTCTTCTTCCTGTGTCTGTGTCTCTGTTGCTGTAGACATTCAGACGTTTCAGAGAGCTTCTTTCTATGACAATGTGTCTGGGCTCCATGAAGCTCCAGGTGAATGATAGTAACACGTAAACTACTTCATGTACCACTGGCTTCTCTTCATCCTCGCCACTGGAGGGCTCATTGGTTCCTTGTCTTGTCATGGCTGCAGTATGCACCCCTCTGAAAGCTCCCCTCTGGCTTTGCATGGCTGCACTGCTGCTGTGTTTAAAACCTCTAAAAAGTACTAAAAAGGTCTGTTTAACTATCAGTACTGGTGGCTTACTGCCACTAAAGTTATTTTAATGACATTTGCTGGAATAATTAACCAGGCTTTTTATTTATTTAGCTTGTAATCATGGCAAGAAATGTTTCAAAGGGAAAAAAGATACAATCATTGACAAAATAATATATACATAATATTATTATAGATATTATCAATGAATGTTTGCCTGCTGCTGCTTTTAGGGCCTGATCCATTTTGGTTGACCAGAAAAGGCACAATAGGTAGACTGATGGTGGCCCACTGTGACTAAAGAGGCTGTCATCACACCGAAACATTTCAAATGATGCCGTGATTAGCAGTCCTCTGACTGTACTGATACAGATCTATTTAAAGATATCCCAGTGACTATATAATCTTTTTTTGCATTCAGTCTTAAGCTAGGGTATGACAGCAGATGGAAAGAAATGACAGTGACCAAACACGAGGAGGATCAGTGGATCCATTGATTCAAGTTCCTGTTTACTCAGAGCAGACATTTATATGTACAGAGAGAGTGGAACATCTGAGGAATCCACATGCCAGTTATCTAATCCAACTCTGTCATTAATCTTTTTCTACGGAAGGAGGAGCACAGAGGAGAGGCAGAGTTGCTGAACTGTTTTCCATTTGTGGGTTTGACAGGGAAAATCTTATCATAGGGATGACTTAAAACAGTTATCGTCCAGTTTTCATTTAAATTCAAACAATGTTGATTTTTGGTAAATGGGTGCCAAAAATACACAAGGTTTCTATTTGTATTTTTTGTCTTTGTTGTCTAGAATAGTGTATGCTTTGGTTTATTAATGTTGTGGGAATTACATTTTGTACCATCAGTGAATGCTTAAGTTAAATATGAAGTTTTCAATTGTCTGTTTTATTTATATACCACCAGATCACATCAGGAGTGAGGTACCTGACAAATAGGCCACATAGAAGGCTTACATACTGCAGTTGAGGGAAAACAACACTGGTCTAGTGTGGCCAAAAATTTGCATTCATATTATACCCAACAAGAAATAAGTCACTGGGTTAGTACTGGGTATAATACTCATATATTCAGTTTGTTTTTTGTGATTGTTTTAGTAATAATTTAGTGGTTGATATGAAATAGTCTGATAATTCCCCTGTCATGACATCACATAATTTGTTCTACATATTTAATGAAGATTTTTTTTCACTTTCCTGACTGTAAAACATTTTATTGCTGTCTCAAATGACTCAAATCAACTAGATCCTGCTTCAAATCATGTTTGATTAAAGGCCTGTTGATGAGATGACCGGCCGACAGAAAGCAGCACTGTGTGTGTGCAACATGTTGTGTACATGTTGTGTTGCATCAGTTTGTCTTCATGCTTTATCATGAAAATAGAAAAGAGCAAATCCTGCTCTGTTGAACTCATCAATGTTTATTGGCAACTTTTCCTGATGAATATTCAGATTTGATGTGAAAACCAATAAAAGCAAAGTGATTGTCTTTTTTCTGTTTTTATGTAAGTATGCAGCTCTTTAATTCTGTACTTTGAAGATCTCGTAGCAAATCTATCAGTAAAAACCAGCATCAGAAAAATCACATATGTATTCCTCCATTAATATAACTATCTCTCTTTCTCTTCACCTCACATTTCATCACCAGTCGATCGGATCGTGGGTCTTGACCAGGTTGCAGGCATGAATGAGACGGCGTTCGGTGCCGCCTACAAGACTAAGAAGGGCATGTTCCGCACCGTGGGACAACTGTACAAGGAGCAGTTGTCAAAGCTGATGGCCACACTGAGAAACACCAACCCCAACTTTGTCCGCTGCATCATCCCCAACCATGAAAAACGGGCAAGTCTCTCATTTCATTATCAGTATTTTTCTCTGAATTGCCTTTATCTTCATCACACTTCTGTCACCATGTTAATACACTTTGTGAGATTGTTGAATCATATGTAGTAATGTAATCGTGAGTTGGGCTTTTGATGAGATGCACTTGAACTCACTGTAGTGACCACCTCTTCCTCCTCTCACAGGCTGGTAAACTGGACCCCCACCTGGTTCTGGATCAGCTGAGGTGTAATGGTGTGCTGGAGGGGATCCGTATCTGCAGACAGGGTTTCCCCAACCGCATCGTCTTCCAGGAGTTCAGACAGAGGTAATGTTTCGCCTCTCACTCACCACATTACCTGTTTCCAGTTTAGTGGATTTAAACTATAATATTAAGCATGTCATTTGACTTATTTTTAAAACACCATGATATAAATGGGATAATATAAGAATATATTATTGTTAGAAACATTTTGTGTTGCACATACAAGACAGAGTACTACTACAGTGTTTAATATACAATATGCAGCTCTCAGAGGTCGAGCACTATGCTTTGTGTAGATTGATCTTGTGAGTCTCTTAATAAGGTCTGTATCTTTTGAGGAAGACTTTTGCCCCCTCTAGTTTTAGCTTGTAAAACTATCCTAATGAATCTATGTCATCTCTGCTCTTTGTCCAGGTATGAGATCCTCACTCCGAACGCCATTCCCAAAGGCTTCATGGATGGCAAGCAGGCCTGTGAGAGAATGGTAAGGCCTTGAGCAGTCTCAGTTTAGAAAAAGTGTAAACAATCTTGACTGCTGCCTCAGAGGTCTCATTTCAAACAAGAGGCTTCTTTTATTATGGTTTTCTCATTGTGAGGCAGACTGTATGTTTATCATTTGAGAGTACAGAATAAATAAGACTAAGAATCACCTTGTGTTTACACAAGAAATCTAAATATAAAGTTTATTTTATTTTTTCCCCTTAATTCCTGCCTGTTGCATAACAAGGGGTGTCTATTAAGTTGAACATCTCTTTACCTTTTATGTCCCTTTCTCTTTGGCAGATTCAAGCCCTGGAGCTGGACAGTAACCTATTTCGTATTGGCCAGAGTAAGATCTTCTTCAGGGCCGGAGTCCTGGCTCACTTGGAGGAGGAGAGGGACCTGAAGATCACTGACATTATCATCTATTTCCAAGCTGTCTGTCGAGGTTATCTGGCACGCAAGTAAGAGCTGCTCTGCCACTGCTGAGTACTCCTCATTTCTATGTATTTGATTAAAAAACAACAACATGTATTTCACTGTTGTCTCACTTAGTCTTTGTTTTCCTCCCCTCTTTTTAAACTCTGCAGGGCTTTTGCAAAGAAGCAGCAGCAGCTCAGTGCTCTGAAAGTTCTCCAGAGAAACTGTGCTGCCTATCTAAAGCTGCGTCACTGGCAGTGGTGGAGACTCTTCACCAAGGTGTGTGTTAGTGTGTATGTGCTTGACCTAGGGGATAAAGGCCATCAAATGTTGCAGTTATGATCTGTCTCCTCCTCCACTGAATCTTTTCCAATCACGTGCACTCGCAGGTGAAGCCTCTGCTGCAGGTGACCAGGCAGGAGGAGGAGATGCAGGCTAAAGATGAGGAGTTGGTCAAGGTGAAGGAGAAACAGACCAAGGTGGAGGGAGAGCTGGTGGAGATGGAGAGAAAACACCAGCAGGTCAGTCCTAACCATAGTCGTCAGAGTAAATTATATTGAATTATACGTACATGGTTTCAATTATGAAAAACTAAAGGTTTAAAGGTTTAAACATCATGTTTGTGCAGTTGATGGAGGAGAAAAACATCCTAGCAGAGCAGCTGCAGGCAGAGACAGAGCTGTTTGCAGAGGCCGAGGAGATGAGAGCTCGTCTAGCGTCTAAAAAGCAAGAGCTGGAGGAGATCCTTCATGACCTGGAGTCCCGGCTGGAGGAAGAAGAGGAGAGAACCCAGGGCATGCAGAACGAGAAGAAGAAGATGCAGTCCCACATCCAGGTGTGCATTACTCATGCAACATCAAAGTAATAGTTACTGAAAACCAATTGTTGCACTGTGGGAATTATGTTTGTTTGTCTCAAATTATGTAACTTCAAATGTCTTTTTACTAATAGTGTTTACTCCCATGATTCAATACTTGTGTGTGTGTAGGACCTGGAAGAACAGTTGGATGAGGAGGAGGCTGCCAGGCAGAAGCTGCAACTGGAGAAAGTGACCGCTGAGGCCAAAATGAAAAAATTTGAAGAGGACATTTTGCTACTGGAGGACCAGAACTCCAAGTTCCACAAGGTGAGAGAAGTGGAGGCTCCGAAGGTCAAATTTTAGACTTTTTTGAATGGAAAGAGAAAATGTGTAGAATTGTGAAGACTTGTTTTTAAATAAAGGTGATCAAGTATCATACAGTTCCTGGGTATTCACCTTAACTGCACAGGAAGATACAGAAAAAAGTTTGTGCTAACCTCTCACCTAATCTGCCTGTATGTCTTTCTCTCCCGCATTTAGGAAAAGAAACTGATGGAGGACAGAATCAACGAGATGACCTCGTTGCTAGCTGAAGAAGAGGAGAAGGCCAAGAACTTGGGCAAGGTCAAGAACAAGCAGGAGATGATGATGGTCGACCTGGAGGGTAAAGGACTCAAGTCAAATAGAGAGAGTCAAACAGAGTGTAATAAATAGGCCGCATAATTTTCAGCATCTACAATGAAAATATTTTCCTTTGTGTTAACTAATTGTCATGTTATCATATGCTGTCTTTTCTAATTCAGAGAGACTGAAGAAGGAGGAGAAGACTCGTCAGGAGCTAGAGAAGGCAAAGAGGAAGCTGGACGGGGAGACGACTGACCTCCAGGACCAAATATCTGAGCTGCAGGGCCAGATAGAGGAGCAGAAACTCCAAATGAGCAAGAAGGAAGATGAGCAGCAGATGATGCAGGCTAGGTAGGAAATAGTGAGACCACTATCAAAGAGAATGGAACAAATTTATTCAGTGTCAGTGAAATCTGTTCACCAACAAGTATTACATAACTTGTGAGCTAAATATGGGTTTTAATATTGAGTCATTGAGATTCTGCTGCATGATGTGAGTGAGTTTGAGGTAAGTGCTACATAACTGTGCAGAATGATCATCACACTAAACACAGACATTCACACCTGCCATTTTATATGGTGCATTTTATTGGACTGACCACACACCAGATACAGCAGCAGCGCCTATAAAAACAGTCTGGCTTCGTGACATCACCCGTATTTATTCACTGACTCTCACCAACACCAGCATGAAATCTGGCGTACATGTCATTTATGTGGTAATAATATGCATTTGTGTGTGTTGGACTGTGATAGGCAGTGACGTTTACAGTATGCAGCTCCTCCAAGACTGTTCCTCAAACAATGACTGAGCATCAACTGCTTCTTGTAGTTCTGCATCTGCTGCCACCAAGTGGAGATGATGTGTATTAGTCCACTGCAGGGGCTGAGAGTTTTTTAATATTCTATTATTTATTATTAATAATTAACACAGGAGCAATAAAATTGAATTGAATTTAAAGGAAAACTGCAAATATATTCATGAGGTGTTGTGGTCGTACATGTTTATAAATGATTGAGGAGTCTGTCTGATGGCATTTTATATATTTTTTGTCATATACCATCACTGTTGCATAGGGATGTCATGATTACAAATTTTCTTGGCACAATTATTGTCAGAAAAATAATCACGGTGTTACGATTATCACGATTATTATGCATTAATTAATTTCACAACACTATGAATGTGTAAAATCAAATATAGTCAAAATATAATTACATTACTCATTGTTTACACAAAGTATTTCAAGTATCTAATAATATATGACCAATTATTAATCCCCCAGAGGAAGGGTTTGAAATATTCAAGTCATAAATTGTCATCTATACCAGATGTTTACGTTTATTTTAATCGTTTTTTGTTTTATTTTGTTGTTGTTTTTTAATACAAATGACACGCTAACATTTAAATTCCTACCAATGCAATGTTACGTTAGTTAAGTGGACCAGTATCTGAGCATTTTTTGGCGCACATCTACCGATATGGTTCCGACATAATCTTTTTTGGTTAGTGACGGTATTTAGGAATCTTTACGATTAATTAATTGTGGCGTTTAATACTGCGATTAATTGTGAAAACAAGTAATCGTGACATCCCTACTGTTGCAATTTTGTGTCCAATTTCTATCTGAGCTTTTGTGGTATGTTCTTCACTGCTCTTGGTGTAAAACAGGGGTGAGGACGAGGTTAGCCAGAAGAACAATGCTCTGAAGCAGGTGAGGGAGCTGCAGGCCCAGCTGTCTGAGCTGCAGGAGGACATGGAGTCAGAGAAACAGGCCAGGAACAAGGCAGAGAAACTCAAGAGGGACTTGAGTGAAGAACTTGAGGCTCTTAAAACTGAACTAGAAGACACCCTGGATACGACAGCTGCCCAGCAGGAGCTGAGGTACAGTACTGCACTGCATTTTGAGTGTAATTGTTGAAACCAACAGGAAAGTTCTGACTTTTTTTTGTGTCCCTGTTCTCTGTAGGACAAAGCGTGAACAGGAGGTTGCGGAACTGAAGAAGGCTCTCGATGAGGAGACTAAAAGCCACGAGTCTCAGATCCAGGAGATGCGGCAGAGACATGGCACTGCCTTGGAAGAGCTGTCTGAACAGCTGGAACAAGCCAAGAGGGTAACATCCTTTTCCACAGTTGATCTAATATCACAAGAAATCAAATCAATCCACAAAACAACACTGATGTTTACTGTTGATTACCTGTAGTTCAAGGCTAACCTGGAGAAGACCAAGCAGAGCCAAGAGACTGCCAACAAGGAGCTGGCCAGTGAGGTCAAGGGCCTGCAGCAGGCAAAGACGGAGTCTGAGCACAAGAGGAAGAAACTGGAGTCTCAGCTGCAGGAGTTCATGGCCAGAGTGACCGAGGGAGAGAGAGCCAAGGGAGAACTGGGTGACCGCATGCACAAACTGCAGGTGACTAGAGTGGATGCAAACATGTTTGAATCAATGCAGCAAGTGTTTTGTTTTGGTAATGAATACAACCAGAAAATGATTTCATTTAATGAATGGACCCTTTGAAATTGCATAATGCTCATGCTATTGCTTAATGTTATTCATAATTGTCTTATCTTTACTGTTAACTGACAATAAGGATTTTTTTTTTTAGGATTCTAAAACCATTATAAGAGTTTTACAACATGCAGGAGGAATCAAAATGTGTTTTGTTTACAGAGACTAATCTATTCAGAACATTACATCCTAATCTTGTCAGTGAACAGTCACTTAATTTCCCCTTGTGGGACAAATAAAGTTTATTTGATTTGATTTGATTAATGAGTCTCAGCTAATGTTCAGGAATACATTTCAAAATGACCATCCTTACTCCTCGTTATGTTACAAGATCAAAACTAAGTTTATTCTCCTTTATATATCATTTCTGAATCAACAAGCATTTGTTATTACAGTGTAAATTGTATTCGAATTTCTCCATGCAGACTGAGTTGGACAATGTGTCAGCCTTGCTGGAAGATTCAGAGAGGAAGGGGATCAAGATGACCAAGGATGTGGCCGGACTGGAGAGTCAGCTGCAGGACTCGCAGGTGATGTACAGTATCTCTGAATTTTAATAATCAAGGCAGTTTTAGTGAATGCTTTCTGTTGTACTAACCTTTGAACAAATATTTGTCCTGTAGGAGCTGCTCCAGGAAGAGACGCGTCAGAAACTGAACCTCAGCAGTCGTATACGGCAGCTGGAGGAGGAGAAGAACGCTGTGCAGGAGCAGCAGGAGGAGGACGAGGAGGCGCGCAAGAATCTGGAGAAACAATTGTTGACCCTACAGGCTCAGGTAGGACATTTGCTTCTATTAGAAAAACAATAATTCAAATATTTCTGTGATTTTTTTTTTTTAATTCAGGCTCTTGCTTTTTCTGTTGATAGTTATCAGAGAGCAAGAAGAAGCTGGAGGATGATGTTGGAACAATAGAGAGCCTGGAGGAGGTGAAGAAGAAGCTGCAGAAGGACATGGAGCTTGGCTCACAGCGTCTGGAAGAGAAAACCATCGCCTTTGAAAAGATGGAGAAGACAAAGACTCGTCTGCAGCAGGAGCTCGATGATCTAACTGTTGACCTGGATCACCAGCGACAAATTGTCTCCAACCTGGAAAAGAAGCAAAAGAAGTTCGACCAGGTGAGGATGCCCAAAGTTGGTCTGGGAGATTCTGAAAGGTTTTCTGGAAAATAACTTTGGATTGAGTAAGTTGGATTTAGATTTTAAACATTACACTTCAGTATAGAGAGAGTTCAGGAGGCAAAATTCATTTATTTCATCACTCCAAAAATAATAAAATAATCACAATACCTAATGTAACTTTCATAAAATTTCAGTTTGTAATCTGATGTCCTCCTTCATAGATGCTAGCTGAAGAGAAGAGCATCTCAGCTCGCTATGCTGAGGAACGCGACCGTGCTGAAGCTGAGGCCAGAGAAAAGGAGACAAAAGCTCTGTCCATGACCAGAGCTCTGGACGAGGCTCTGGAGGCCAAAGAGGAGCTGGAGAGGGTTAACAAGCAGCTCCGCGCTGAAATGGAAGATCTGATGAGCTCAAAGGACGATGTGGGCAAGAATGTGAGTATTAGGGTCAACTAAGTACATAATACTTAAATATACATACATACTATATATATTCTGGGACCTCTTTTTGGACCCCACTGTACGTCTGACAGTAGAGCAGTAATTTCACCAAGCGTTCTCTCTATCTTCTCCCTGTCAGGTCCATGAGCTGGAGAAGTCCAAACGCACTCTGGAGCAGCAGCTGGAGGAGATGAAGACTCAGCTGGAGGAGTTGGAGGACGAGCTGCAGGCCACCGAGGACGCCAAGCTGCGTTTGGAGGTCAACATGCAGGCCATGAAGGCCCAGTATGAGAGAGACCTTCAGGGTCGCGACGACCAGAACGATGAGAAGAAGAGAGCGCTGGTCAAACAGGTGCAGAATAACACTCAACACTGAAGAACAACATTGTAACAACAGTTTGATCCCATTAGACTAAAGATTTGTACTGGCTCCTCCTTCCAGGTGCGAGAGATGGAGGCGGAGTTGGAGGATGAAAGGAAGCAAAGAGGTCTGGCTGTGGCCGCCAAGAAGAAACTGGAGATGGATTTGAAGGACATAGAGAGTCACATAGAGGGAGCCAACAAGGCCCGAGATGAAGCCATCAAACAGCTGCGCAAGTTACAGGTGCAGATTTGATACATGTTTGAATCGGTTATGGGTTGCACATTGATTCAACCATTCATACCTCTTTGTTTATTCGCACCATCAGGCCCAAATGAAGGACTACCAGAGGGAGCTGGAAGACGCCCGAGCTTCCAGAGATGATATTTTTGCCATATCCAAGGAAAATGAGAAGAAACTCAAAAGTCTGGAGGCTGAGATTGTTCAGCTACATGAGGTAAAGGATGATGGGAGGGTCCTGGGCTGTTGATTTAAGGGTGATAGAATACGATATTTATTGTTTCATCTGATGACTCTGTCTCTCACCTTTGACCTGTCTCTGCAGGACCTGGCAGCGTCTGAGAGGGGCCGACGCCACGCAGAGCAGGAACGGGATGAGCTGCAAGATGAGATCTCGAACAGCACCTCTGGAAAGTAGGTTCCACTCACATCATAGTATCTGTCAACAGATGCATGAAAACAGAGAGAGGGTGTTATAATACTAGGTCACATCTCTTGTATTAAACATTACTGCACTATTATTTATTTTGCACACCATAATTATTTCATTTTCCAGGCATAGTAGGCTCATCAAAAAAAGTAAATCATTGTCCACCAAATTACATTTAATAAGATATAATAAGGATTTTTCTCCACACTGAGTCCAAGAATCATCTCATTAACAACCTGAACTCTGTTTTTCCTGTAACTGGCAAACTACAGCCATAATATTCTGATTAAAATCCTGAATCAATATTGATCATTTCTAGGCAGCTCCTTTCAGAAGGCTGTGTGGTCTTCTTTCTCAAACAGACAGAGGAGTCACATTTTGATGTTGTTGTTTCTTTTCTGACATCTCATGGTCTTTGTGTGTCAGGTCGGCTCTGATGGATGAGAAGAGGAGGCTGGAGGCTCGTATCGCCCAGCTGGAGGAGGAGCTGGAGGAGGAGCAGGGGAACATGGAGCTGCTCAACGACCGCTTCAGGAAGACGACCATGCAGGTATGATGTGATAGTGGAGAAGCACCTTATTGATCATCTCTATTGATCCCAGTTGTTATCAATAGATTGTGATTTGTAAGAGTTTTAACAGGACATGCTTATTTTCTTTCACTGTACACCCTACACCTTCACCCCTCCTCTATCCGTGACCCCCCCCCCTCCCCCCAGGTGGACACACTGACCACAGAGTTGAGTGCAGAACGCAGCACGGCCCAGAAGAGCGAAAACGCTCGCCAGCAACTGGAGCGTCAAAACAAGGAGCTTCGGGCCAAACTGGGCGAGCTGGAGGGTTCAGTGAAGAACAGGTTCAAGGCCTCCATCACTGCCCTGGAGGCCAAGATATCACAGCTGGAGGAACAGCTGGAGCAGGAGGCCAAGTGAGAATGCTATGCAGTCTTTCCCCTGCTTACACTGATCAACATTATCAGAGGAGCTCTTTTAGAAACAATAAACAGGGTTAAAACTGAATGAGAGGAGAAGACAGTTAAAGTTAAAAGTAACGTGTGTTGGTGTACTACATCATACATTAATCCCTCTGTGACCATCTCCATTGAAGGGAACGAGCCACAGCCAACAAGATAGTGAGGAGGACCGAGAAGAAGCTGAAGGAGGTCTGCATGCAGGTGGAGGATGAGCGTCGCCATGCCGACCAGTTTAAAGAACAAGTAAGTTTGTCACTTCTTATATTTTCATGCGCCTTAGTTCAAAACATGCCTCTACAAACTGTCCACAGCTGTATATTATCATTTTTGGAGCTTCATCAACAGAACTAATTCCAAACACATTTTGCATCTGATCTCAGTACATGTTTTCACTGGGATGTATGAGCTGTAAAAGAAACTGTGAGACAGTTTAATCATGAAATATCAGTCACTAAAAACTGCTGCAAAATCTCAATTTCTCCAAGCAAGTTTAGAAAAAAAATGGATATTTGGGCATGTTTTATATTTCTTGTAATGTTTTTTCTCCTTGTGTGTGTGAAGGTGGAAAAGGCGAACTCTCGCATGAAGCAGCTGAAGCGTCAGCTGGAGGAGGCTGAGGAAGAGGCCACGAGAGCCAACGCCTCGCGCAGGAAACTACAGAGGGAGCTGGACGACGCCACCGAAGCCAGCGAAGGTCTGAGCCGCGAGGTCCACACACTCAAGAACCGCCTGAGGTACGGTGTGGTCGACGGAAGCATCCGCTACCTGACACTCACAATTTATCTTTATATTCTCCTTTTCAGACAAGCTATATTCCCGAATGTTTGCTTCTTTTTCTGCCTCTGATGTCCATCCAAAACTTGACCTCCATTCCTCCTTGTCCTCCTCCTGCAGGCGTGGCGGCCCCATCAGCTTCTCGTCCAGTCGCTCAGGCAGACGTCCGCTGCAGGTGGAGGGATCCTCCTCCTTGGACCTTCTGTCTGACGATGAGTTGGAAAACAAGATCACTGACAACAATGCCAATGAGACACCAGCGCCACAGCCGGAGTAGAAGAGCAGAAGCCTTCCACTTGCTGCTGCTGCTCTCCCATCTACGTATCAACCCCCCCCCCCCCCTCCCTCCCAGCTTGAATAGGGAACCCTCGTCTTTCCCTCTTGGCCACTTCAGCCCCTGTCTGGACAGATCTGCTCCCTCCAAACCGCACACAGCATGACCTAAACACGAGCACCCCATATCCCTGACCTTTATCCTTAACCCTAAACCTTAGCAGACACCAGCAGTTGGACCCCCAACGCTCTCTTTTATTACCCCACTTAAGGTTATAAGAAGCACTACTTTGCCTTACCCCCTCCTTGTGAAGCTGCAGGGCTGAATGAAAGCAACTCCCACCATGCGTCGAGTGAACACTACTTCAGTAACCCTCAATAACGCCCCCTAATCCTTTTGTGCAGATGTTAGAAGTGAGTAAATCTTCTGATTGGGTGCTGCTCATCACTCAGCCAGTGCACATGTGTCTGGATGGCAGTCCTCCTCGGTCAGACCAGTATTTAGCTGTTTCAATGCTTCCCAATGCTAAAATAATGGCACTGCAATATTTGAAAGGAACAGATCCTGATGAAGGCAAACGGCCCTCTG
Organism: Trachurus japonicus; assembly: GCF_045865225.1. Taxonomy (NCBI): domain Eukaryota; kingdom Metazoa; phylum Chordata; class Actinopteri; order Carangiformes; family Carangidae; genus Trachurus; species Trachurus japonicus. The sequence continues at coordinate 26,110,471 of NC_140914.1, read as the reverse complement.
ATGTTATTTTTTCATCAATCTTCAACATTAAGTATCATATCAAACAGTTTATTTTCTTAGTTGAACTGTAACTGAATAGTATTTTTCCAGTCCTATGCCAGGATTGTTTGCTTGCATATGAATATAGACATGTGACTGTAAGCTGCCTTGTCGCCTCAGTGCTACAAAACGTTGCTCCTTTGACCAGTATTGGTTTCTGAAATGTTTGACAGTAGGTCAGTGTTGACTTGTAATTATTTAGTGTGAGAGCAGCGATCACACTCATCTTCTCTTGCTTACTTCTTCTTCTTCTTCTTCTGTGCCTTTTTTCGCTCACTCGAAACTCAAAACCCATTTATGCCTCATATACTGTTCATTTATTGAACCATTTTCATAAAATATTCATAAATTTGCATATGAAATGAGATATCCGTGGAAACCTGATTTTCTTTGATTTGTATGTCTTCCTCCAGCGTTGATGTTACCACGATGATTGATATGTCAAACAGTTTGGGATTCTTTGTAGATGGGTGCTATGACTTTTCGTATGGATAACTTTTATACTTTTTGAGTTATTAAGATTTGAAAATAATCCAATAGACATCAACTGTATTTATATCTGCTATTGTATACAGTGCAAACTCCATTCATTTCAAAATGCTCAGTATTGCACATTGATCAACTGTACTCATTATTATGACATGTACAGTTCATGAGTTATTAGGGATTATATATAATGCATTAAAGTCTATGGAGCCCATTTCACTTGTACTGTATTTATGTCTCATCTGTATTAAGTACAAACTCCATGCAGAATGTAAACTCCAGTCCACCAGCATGAATTAACCAACATTAATCAACATAACAACAACTGCATTTTTTAAGTTTTTACATTTTGGAAAAGTCAAAATACAAAAAACACAAAGGTCTCTGACCAGAAGTGAACAGGTGTTTTTCCTTAAGTAAGTACAGTTGTGAAGTACTTGTTCTTCATTTCACTATTTGCATTTTCCACAACATTTCAGAGGAACAAGATTTACACCACTACATTTATTTCACAGACATAGGAACTCTATAAAATAAAGTTTTTCTGATCTCTAGAAACTGTATAAATGTGATTTTAAATAATAAAAAAAATATCAGTTTATAAAATACAATTCAAGATTAAACCATTAGGCTCCATGTAGTCTTTTTGATTTAAAGCTGTGTCTTTTTGGAGCCTTATAAGTCATTTTACAGTTCCACCAACAGTTATTTCCTCCATTTAAACACAGGTGTCATTTAAATACTGCAACTGTTTGAGACCCACTGAGTAGCACACATATCCAGTTTATCACAAAAAACAACTACAATCCATAAAATGAAGATTTACAGTGCATCATGATCATATAGACCCTGGGTGAGAACAATGGACTAAACTACTTAAGTGTAAATGTTGTATAATGCTACTTTGATACAGTAAAGAGTCTCATAGGCTATATCATATACAATAATATTTTGATATTATTCTGCAGAATAGAAGATAGAATGCCTTTATTGTCCCATAGGGAAATTCATCTTCACACTCTGTCACTGATCAACATACAACACTGAGCCACATGAATACAACAAGTATGGTGCTTTTACTTTTGATACTTTCGGTGGACTTTGCTGGTGTGTTGATACTTTAACCATAGTGAAGGATCTGAGTCATTCTTCCATCACTGATCTAGACATAAAAACATTGGTTCTCATTTTAACTCTATTCCACTGATCAAGAATGAAACAACTTCATTGAAGTTTAAAACCCACAAAATCCAGTGTTCACTTTCTCCTACACACACATTCGCACGTACACACGCTCAGTGTGAGAGGAGATAAAGTGTCTGTAATGCGCCGAGTTGTGGAAACAACGAGTGTAATCCTTCATCATGTGACTCATAGTAATAATCACTTCATAATGAAGAAGCACGAGAGACAAAGACAGAGTGAGAGCCGGTCGACCAGCCAGGACACAGCTTCACTGACACACACACCTCAGCATCTTCCGGTAAGTGTCCTATAGACTTGGAGAAGTGTGTTTCAGTTATTGATCTCATATTGGGAGGAGGAGAGGGAAGAGTCTGAGCTGCGCTACTTCACTGACCAGTTATTTGTGATGTCTCGTAATACAGAAGAACTATTCTAATGGCATTTTACCAAAACTTTAGTGAATTGCTCCATGGTCAGTGTTAACCCCCCTCCCCGTGATCGCGCGTGGCAGTCTGCTATAAATAGACCTGAGGTTGAGTGAAAAGCATTTGTTTACCAAGCTGTCAACTGGTTTTAGAGACAAAACCCACGCGGCAACAATGGACACTGGTAATTGCAGGGTTGAGAAAATTGCCTGACACGGTTGTGACCTCCATCCATTCACTGACATTAAATATTCAAATGCAAATCAGCCGTTGATTCACAGCGGCGAGAGCTGTCTCTATAAATACGGATACAAACCGCCCTGTCCTCCTCGCAGGGCCCCACCGAGGTGATCCTGCTCGAGCGGGAGAGAAGGAGACCAGACCCGTTTCTTTTGGTGGGAGAGGTGACCAGTCGTATGATGTCTGCTGTGGCCGCGCAGCCTTTCATCAAGCCAATGCAGTCCCCACCTTCAGTCTCGCCCGGCATCCAGAGGAGACACACACTCCCCGCCAGCGAAGTCCGACCGCTCAACACGCAAGATGCGATAAGCGTCTTCGAAATCGAGCGAGAAGGTAAGTGATCGATCTTGTCAGTTTTGAATCAGAGTAGAAATCCGCCCTGGCGTTCTGCCGAGCGATCAGTTGCGTTACAGGGCTGTGCGTAAAACCATCCCTCACGTCGGAAGATTTGTTTTTGTTTTGACTTCAGTCACTAATTATGTGTATATTTTTAGATAAGACCAGATGAGGTTGTTTAGCTCCTTTAGAGCCATCGTGTGAGTGTTCAGTAATGTGTTCAGTCAGCGGTTTGCACCGCTGCACTTGTGCGTAAAAGTAGTGCCAAACCAGTATTGCGCACGGGCCAACCTCTCTCTCTCTCTCTCTCTCTCTCTCTCTCTCTCTCTCTCTCTCTCTCTCTCTCTCTCTCTCTCTCTCTCTCTCAGCATTTATCTCAGTGTCAGGTGACTGTCCCCTCCACCTGGATGAGGTGCGTCACTTCCTCACGTTGTGTCCGGAGCTGTCCATGGGCTGGTTTGAGGAGGGCCGGCTGGTGGCCTTCATCATCGGCTCCCTGTGGGACCAGGACAGACTCACCACAGTAAGACGTCCTGCATGTCTCCACCTTTACCACCCGCACTCACACTAACAAATCCAGATGTGTGACCAGTAATTAGCTCTAATAATTATCTCTATTAACCACTGTGCTGCAGGATGCTCTGACTCTCCACAAGCCCTGCGGCTCCACGGTCCACATCCACGTCCTCGCCGTCCATCGCACCTTCAGGCAGCAGGGCAAAGGTCCCATCCTGATGTGGCGCTACCTGCAGTACCTCCGCTGCCTGCCCAACGTGCGCCGGGCGATGCTGATGTGCGAAGACTTCCTCGTTCCCTTCTACCGCAAGTCCGGCTTCAAGGTGCTGGGGCGCTGCGCCATCACCGTGGCCAACCTCACCTTCACAGAGATGTGGTACCCGATCAGCGGCCACGCGTACATGCGCCGCAACAGCGAGGCGATCCGTTTCCCTCAGCATGCCCTGACTCTGCCACTGACAAAGACTGATGAGCAGGTTGACGTATGACATGCTGCGTTCCTCTTACTGACACCAGCTTGATTTAAAAAAACAAAAAACAAAAAAACCAGTGTTGTTCTCTGTAGGATGTGTCAGGGTTTTCAGTTCTCAGTGGCTGCTTACTCGTATTTGTTGGACTTTTGTTCTCTAGTCTCATACTGAAGCTCATCTTGTGTGCAATTCTCTTTACGTGTCCAATAAAACCAAGAATGTACTATATACTGTTATGTGATGTGTTATATGGAATTAACTTCACTTTGTTATGACTCACCTGTGGGATGACTATATAGAGTAGAGTGTTGAACCATAACTTGCGTTGATGATGTGTTGCATATGTGCTAGACATTTGGATTTGTGGCTGTGCAGTAAGCTGTCCCCTGCTTAGCACCTTTCTGGGCTTTCCACCACTATGGACTGACGTCAGCCAGCAGGCTTTAGCTCCTCCAGCTCTATTAGGGGCTTTAGCTATTGTAAACATCAGAGGATTTACAAGAGGATCCACTCATCAGTTAGACTGCACATCCAATGACTTTACTTAAACCCACATGTATATGCTGCAGGGTGTTGGTTAGACCATACAGCTGTTTCAGTTTGTGAAGCCAGACTTTGTATTGTGATTTTTTTTTTTCTAAGTTTGTGTCTGTTACAGTATTACAATTTCAATAAAATGTTTTCTACTGTTTTTTAAAACGATACCTGTGTTTTTGATTTGTCCTCTCTAAGATATTTGACTTTTTTAAAAAATGGTAAATGGTCTGTATTTATGTATTTACTATACCTGAATGATACCCAAAGTGCTTTACAGTACATCACATTCACCCATTCACACACACATTCACACACTGATGGCGGAAGCTGCCATGCAAGGCGCGAACCACGACCCATCAGGAGCAAGGTTGGTAAGGTGTCTTGCCCAAGGACACTACGGCAGCAACCGGGACAGAGCGGGATTCGAACCGCCAACCCTCTGATCATTGGACGACCCGCTCTACATCACATTCACAAAACTTTTTTCCCCCACATATATAGAGACTAATGTTTATTATCTCAAGGGAATAACCCTTTGTAGTGAGATGTCTCCTCCATCTCTGTTCTGTCCCAACACCAGTGTCTTCATGTGTCCCTGAACCGGAGGCACGGAGCGGTCAGTGGGAAGCTTCATGCTCTTGACTGGAGCTTTAATCCATGACACAACCATCGTCTCACGTCTAATCCACTAACGTGCCAGGGTGAGCAGCTCCCGCTCCTCTGAAGGACAAACTTGGCACTTACAAATGATCACCTCAAAAATGACCCACAACTCCAAATAGCACGTCAGCATGTCATTATTTTCAGACGTTACGCTGTGCCACAGTATTAGTTGTTCGTATACATTAAAATGAAATGTGTAGAACATATTTCAGGTTACTAAATCAGAGATAAAGATCTCTTATCAAACAGCTCCCTGTATTCATAGTGAAATAAAAATAGCAGCAGGTTAGTGTGACTTTGTTCTTCCCATCATATTTACACACTACACACTTCTCCATAAAGACGCCCGCCACACAGACTAGGATCACCTGGCAGGATGCTGAGTATAAGAACTTTGGCACCAACAGATAAAAAAAACCCAAAACAAAACAAAAACAACAACAATAGCTGCGTCGTCTTCTCAGAAATCTGAAATATCTCCGGTTGAGACTCCCTTTTGCTTGTGTGGACTTCAGGGAGGACGACTGTGATAAGGAATTTTCACATTTTCAGCCACATTTTCTCCTGCAGAAGGAAAGTGTCTGCGGGATGAAGATGGCTCGCAGCGTCTTCGTTTTCAAGCTGATGCAGCCAGCTGGCATCTTTGCACAGTTGGCTGTCGGTGAAGTCAGAGATTCAGCCTATTTCCTCTGGCAGAGGGTTTGGACCAGACCAGGAGAGTCTGACAGACTGATATGGAACTTTTGATAAATGTATTTTTGGATATTCAGGGCTCCATTATTGCTTTAGGGCCTTGTGATGGTTATTTTGAGAATCACACACACTATATATATATATATATATATGTGTGTGTGCTTTTATGTTTGTTTTTTTATTATCAGTTTACAACAGGATTAATAAAATCTGCCTGAATACTGTCTGATCGAGGAACATTTATTTAAAATCAATGAAATATGGTTGCTGCTCCTGATGTTGTCATTTGAGGAGGAAAACATGTGACAGTGTGCTTGAAAAACAGCTTTATACACCAGTTGATATGGCATCAGCATGATTGCAGGGCAGGCGTACAGGAGGCTTCATCATCATCATTCATAGACAGAATGAATAAGAGAAAATGTGCAAATGCTCATTGTCCAAGGTTTAAAACCATCAGCACCACAGCCTCGTTTAATAACAATAATAATCTGGCAAAACAACAAGAAGCTGCCAATTATCACATACAGTACATCACTCCAGCCAGTTGTCCAGTCAGTGCAAAGGAGCCACTTATGTTTCCATGTCTACTATATGTGATGCTGCTGTAATAATGTTGTGTTATTTTGCAGGCTTTTTCTTTTTTTTTTTTTTTTTTACCAGGAAGGCAGTCATCATACATGCACTGAGTCACCAAAGACTAGAAAAGGAGAAACATCCCAGAATCTACTATTTGATTCAATACCAAAGGTTGTACCCTTTGCTGTAAAAACCTACTTAAAAATGAAAAGAAAGAAAGTGATTTGCGGATCATTACGGCATCATGCTGGCTAACTACTTGAAGTGAGATGACACAACCATCAGGGAACATCCTTCACCCCCCTCTAGACACAGAGTGGGGCCACTTCAGCCTCCAGACAGGCTCATGTGCAGTAATCCCGCAAAGTCCTTTCAGTCACCGGGTAATCTGTTAGACAGACATCCCGGCACAGCGGCCGCACATTCCCACATCCACACCATCTACTCTAACCTCTACCAGGAGGTCAGATGGGGTCTTTCAGACAGTTCCTCCACCAATATCACCTTGGATTTCTCAGGGTATATGTCTTTCAATCAGCTATTCAGAGTTCATTTGCTGATGTTTGCTGACAAGGCAGTGCACTGTGGTCCCAGTCCTGATACATTTCAGTTGTCTGTCTGTTCCCACTGTCCACGTTGGCAGCAGGAGTCTTTCATCAGACATGTAGACCCATGAGTTTGACCTGGTTAACCTGAATACACCACATGCTTAAATGTGAGTCATATCTAATCTGTATCCTTAATCCATCATTTCCAAGCATATGACTCACTGAGGTTTACAAGCATCGTGTCCATTTTACCATGAGATAAAGTATTTAATACAGATGATTCACTGTGTTGTGGAGGAAACTGTTTCTGGAAATGGGAAGCTACTGCACCTCAAACTGCTTATACCCTGGCCTATAGTATTATTTGAGACTAATTAGCATTAAATACAAAATAAAGAGAGTCTGGTCCAATTAAAATGTTGATCTAGTATATGGTGCTAAACAGAAAGTTGAAAGATTGCCTTTTTCATCAATCTGGAATATTTAATATGATGGAACAAAACATGAATTTATATAGTTCAACCTGATGGTGGTGCTAGATGAAAAGTCAGGCCTGTAGAAAAATCACACAGACACAGACATCCTCCATAGTTTATAGTTTTAATATTGGAAATCAAAGAACAGAGAAAAATAAATGTGAATGTAAGCACTTACGAAGGATTTAGTCAGAGAACAGTGAAAAAACAATGTCCCATAAAAATAAACATTACCCACACTTTTGCAACTGATCCATAAGTAGTAGCAAAAAAAAAAACAGATGCACCCATATACTTCACTTCCACCAGAATCACCCCTCTCTTTTCCCCTTTGTTTTATAAAAGTGTAAAAGTGCACAAACATATCAATCAATTTTTCACTTATTTCTCTATATTTATCCATTACCATACATCCCCTAGCACCATCGGTTGTAGCAACAAAACAAAAAAAGTGTTGCACACCATAAAAGCACACATTTAGTATCTTCTGTGAGAGGAGTTGAATCCATAGTTTGAGTATGATGGAGTATTTGCCTCATCAGTGGACACTACAGGAAGCAGCATGAGCCCCGTGCTGGTGTCTCTCTTACACCGATCCATCGCCTGCTTGTATGTCATCTTCTCTTTCGTGATGGGGTCTACCAGAGCTTTTGTGTGGGAAGACTCGTCTTGCAGATGATTCGCTGTTGCACTGTCAATCATATCGGTGGAGAGAGCCTCCTGGACAGTGATTCGACCTGCTTTGGCCGGGTTCACCAAACCACCGGTCAGGGACTGAGCCTCCATGTACCTTATGGCATTTTCTTGAGGAATATATCCCTTCTGCGCTGCCAGACCTACCGGGAGGCGCTGTTTGGTCACGGGATCCTCGACTCCAGTGAAGGCTTTCTGAGCATTCAGAAGCTTATACATGTGAGCTGAGTCGATGAGACCATGTTCAGCTGCCTTGTGGACAGAAAGTTTGTCCTTTCTGCCTAGATCAACGATGCCACCGGAGGCTGCCTGTGCCTCCAGCAACAAAAGAGCTGTATCGACATCAATGAGTTTGCGGGTGAGAGCACTTCTTACAGACATGCGGCTTCCAGTGGTGTTGTCATGAATACCAGAGATTGGGAAGAGCTCGTCCCCTGTGGGTCCTGCAAGGTTGGTCAAACTGCCACCATAGGTAGAGTTGAGGTTGGTGTATGAGGACCTCAGAGTGGATGACATGGAGTTCAATGGAGAGGTTGTGCTGTATTTGGTGGGTGATCTTGGGCTTGTTATTGGAGGAACGTAGGGCTTTCTGGTTTCTCCTGCGACAAGAAGGGCAAACTCAGAAATGGACATTTTCCCTTCCTTGTAGCGGCTCAGGTCATACTGGGTCAGGCGACCTTCTTTTACAGCATCCTTGATAGAGTACTGCTTCCCGCTCTTTCGATCCTGCAGAATTGTTGTATCCCCATCTGGACCTGTGGAAGTGATCTCCTCCCAGTCACACTCCATCTCAGACAGGTGGATGTACTGGTTGCGTTCAATGACCCCCTGGACGTAGGCGTCATAGGGAGACAGGTCCTTACCGGTTTCCGGATCCAGGATGGTGATCTTTGTGGACATATTTGTCTCTGTGGTGTGAGTTTCATTATGATCCTCTTTCAGGAGGCTACTCTGCAGCTCAGTGATGAGTGTCGTTTTCTGGTGTATTGTGTCCCTTAAACTCAGGATCTCTCTCTCCAGCCGTTCTATGTCAGTGGTTATCTTAAGACTCCTTTGCCGTACTATCTGGCTTCTCTCACTCACTATCTTGGACTGCTGCTGGAAGGTGTAGTTGATTTCCTCCCTTTGTGACTCTAGCATTTTGAGCTCTCTGAGGAGATCTTCTTTCTCTCTGGACAGAGAATCTCTGGAGCTGATGAGGGTAATCTCCTCATGAGAGGCCGCCGATCTTGATGTCTGTATATGGGCAATTTTGATGGTGTAGTTCTGAATTCCCTCTTCCTGGTCTAGCCTGAGTTTTCTCTCGTGTGATATCAGGTCTCTTAGACGTTCCATTTCAGGCTCCAATGATGTGTCTTTCTCTATACGAACAATTTCTCTGTAAACAACCTTCTCTGTAGACTTTTCCTTTTCCAGGATCTCCAGCCTGACCTTCAGGCTGCAGATTTCTCTCTCAATGCGACTGATACTGGAACGTTCAGACTCCAACTCAACTCGAATACCATCGCTGAGTCTGTCCAGATTTGGATCCCTCTCCACTTTCAGGACCTCCTCGATGATGATCTTTTCCTCAACAGGTCTTGGATTGTGTTCAAACTCGTAAATGCGAGATCTGATCTCTCTGAGCTCTGCTTCCGCTATAATCTTCCTCTGGCGATCATCTGCCTGGGCCAGACGATTCTCTTTCTCGACAACCAGGGATCTGAGATCTCTGACTTCTATCTCAAGCGATCTACGGGTTTGTATTTCTTCATCCAGAACCCTTCTCATCCTCTCATGCTCCAGGATCTGATTGCGATCCTTCTCAAGACGCACCACCTCCTGGAATATGACCCTCTCCTCTGGAACTTGCCTTTCAAGGATAATGTATTGGTTGTTGATTTCGTAGAGCGTCTCCTCTATGCTGCGACGCAGCTTAATCTCCTCTCTGAGGCTCAATCGCAACCTCTCAACCTCTTTCTCCAGAAGAGGGTCATTCTCATATCTGATGAGATCTCTAGTCACTACCTTGATCTCTACTCTGGATCTTTCTGTTTTCAGCTCATCTCTCTCTCTACATAGACGGGTGTACAGCTCCAGGGTGGAGTCATAGTTGACTTGGAGACGAGAGATTTGGTTCCTCAGCCTTTGCAATTCCCTGATGTCCTCTGGGCTTGCCTCTTCTTTGATCAACTCCTTTGTCACCTCCCTGTACTCAATCCTGGGTTTCTGAGCGCGCACAGTAGTCAGACTTGTTGTCACTGTGCTGCTTTCCCTTTCCAAGACTGCATAGCGCTGGATGTACTCCTGCAGCTCTTTTCTCAGACGTATAAGCTCTAGTTCTGTCTCGTGACTTACTCTGTAGACTTCATTGATGGTTTCTTTGACCTCAACTCTCTGTCTGACATTCTCCACTTCACTGTAACGCAGCCTGAGGGCGGACAAGTCCTTCATCAAGATAGCAATCTCATCTCTCTCCTCCTGTAAGGCGATGCGTAGTTTCTTCGACTCCTCAACCAACACATGGTCTTGCTGGACTTGTCTCACCTCCTTGATCACTATCTTGGGCTCAATGGTTGGAATGAGCCTTTCCAGTGTGCTTATCTGGCTCCTGATGCTATAAATTCTGTCATGGAGAGACTTGCACCGAGACTCCACATCGGAAATCTCACTCTGAAACAAATGAACAGATCTCAGCATCTCTGGGTCCTTTTCAACTCTCAGCACTTCCTTCTTGACAACCCTGTGTCTGATTTTTGGTGCCTGCTGGGACAGGATGGTGGTTTCATTTCTCACACGGACTATGTCAGTCTCTGCTGTTTTGAACTCCAGTCTTAGCCTCTGAATGATCTCTCTAATCCTGGCTGTCTCTTTATCGAGCACCGGGTCTCTCTCATATTCGGTCATCACCTTGGTCACCAGCCTGGGCACGATTTTGCTCACCTGGCTCTGGACTTTGATAATCTTCTCGTTCATAAATTCTATCTCTGAGGAGAATCTTGACCTCTTCAGTGACTCATCCTGGATCTGCTTTTTCAGGGACTGCAGCTGCAATTCCAGGTTGGGGTCACGGTAGTACTGCACCACCTCCTTCTCCTCTATCCTCTCCACTCCTCTCCTGCTCCTCAGAGACACGGCTCTCTTGCGGTACGTCTCCAGGTCTTTCTCAATACGTAAGCGTCTAGAAACCTCCTCGCTTAGCTCCCTTTTCAGGCTACTGCTTTCCTCCAGATCCTTCCTCTCGCTCTGTAGCTGCAGCTGATGAGTGACGACTACCTGACTGTGTTTGTCTTCATTCTGTACACAAATAAATTGACAAAGCAAATAGGCAACTTCAATACTCCTGACAGTGATGATTTTGAGCAGAACATCAGGTATTATTCTACTGTTACATGACTAATGTTTATATGATTTTGGTCTAATGATCTCATACCCTGGCCATCATGTTCTTCGTTGTGCCCAACTGGCTGAGTAGTTGGTTGTTCTCTGCATACACCTCAGAGTAAAGATTCTGCAGATTTCTCTCCTTTAATAGAAGCAGAGGGCAAAATGAGTTTAAATCTTGAAGACCAAAGAGTTGAAATGAGAAAACAAGGAGAAACATCTCTCTATAACTGTACCTTTCTCTGTACAGCCTGAGCCATGGTTGTGGGACGCTTCCTTAGAATAAGCCCCTCATCGTAGTCCACGTCGTCCTCATCATCTTCGTAATTAAGAGCGGCACGGTAAGTTTTTGACCTGACCTCATACACCTGAAAGAAAATGTATTTAAACACTGTGAGCACAGATAGGTGCAAATGGAAAATAAGAATAATCTCATTGTCTGAACTCACATTTAAGATGTGTTGCAGTTCCCGGGAAAGACTCTTGGCTCGATCCAGATCGCCCTGTTTCTTCCTGATGTCCTCCACCACTTTCTAAACATGGGATATAATCAAAAATGAAGCAAAGTATTTAACCATTGCTGAAACAGCCTGTACCTATGAATACTGGAGACAGTTTAGTACATAAAAGCTTTCACTGACCCACTGAGAGTTCTCCTTGGCTGTAATCTGTGACACACTATCAGTGCGCTTGATCTTGTTGTTGGGCATATTGACCAAGAAGAAATCCAGTGACTGAACAGCACTGTTGAAATCTTGGTTTTTATTGTTGGCCTCCTTTATCAGAGCAGTCCTACAGGAAAAATGTAAAAACAAATACTCATCACCAAAGAAACAGGTCATCAGAGGAATGACATAAACATACTGTAGGTCAAATACAATGACAGTGATGGCTTTCCTCTCACCTTTCCTGGAGCTGATTGTTGACACTTGTGAGGCGGTTCTTCAGATGTTTCACATCAGTCTCTTGGCGACGGATGTCAGGGCAGTACTCGTTGAAACTCTGCTTTAGGGAGCTGCATGCTTGCTCAGTCAGATCCAAGTCTCTGCCAAGCTGATTCACTGCGTCCTTCTTTGAGGCTGCAGCCTTACGCATTGTCTGTTGAACAGCACAAAGAAAAAGAATATATATATTTTAAAAACACTTTAATGGATTGTCTTGGGGAATCCCAACGATCATAGGATCCTGTGACTTATTCAATGTGTTTTTGGTTGCACCTCCAGGTCCTGGTTGCGGCTCTGGATGGCGTTGCCATGGTCATAAAAAAGAATGGTGCCATCTTTGGTGAGTTGGTTCTCAAACCCCGAGACAATGCCTTCCACATTCTTCATTTGTTTTTCCAGGTACAGGGAGGCTGTAGCTCTGATGAAAGGAGAGAGGAAATCATGTCAAACTAAATGACTTCAAAGATAAAGGTGCAAATGACATTCACCTCAAAACCTTTTCTTTTGATTCTTACTTTTTTTTGAAGGAATCAATCAGGGAGTTGATGTGATCGATTTTATGGTTGGCAACGCTGAGTTTTACAGGCAGGGTAGAGGCGGTCGGTCCCAACGGCTTCCTGTCCAGAATGGATCCCATCTCTCTCTGGACTCCAGACTTCTCAGATTCCAGTCTCCTCACAGCCAGAGCATATTTCTGAAGAGCAAGTCACACAGTGCTGGTCACACCAACCCAGATACATCTGATAATGCTGAAGATAATATTGTCACTGAACCTGTAAGGTGGCTGAAGCTTAATGTTGCTCATGCTCACCTCCAGCTCTTCCAGCCTTTTTTCCAGGTCTTGTGTGGGGATGCGGTTGTCCAGCGGGGCCCTCATCCGGCTTAGGACTTCTTTTTCCGTCTGCTCCAGAGATCTGATGATCCTGTCTAGGTCACTGGCAAACTGTGAAGCTCTGGGATCGTCTGGGGCGCTTTTTACAGTGACTGAAGAGAGCGAGGAAACAATGAGCTTGATAAATCCAGATTTCTTCATGGTCTGTTAACCACAGAAAACCCCAAAAGTGTATATGTGAGAATGATTGCTGTTCTCCTCACCCGTCCTCGTAGGGCGGATCACCTCCACAGTGCTGTTCTTGCTGGAGTACATGAGTGTAGATCTACGGCTCTTAAGCTCCGTCAATGCTTTTTCCAGGCTGAGAAGACACAGACACATTATTTCATTGGAATCTATTACAGGTGAATCGGTCAATCAGGGGCTAGCAATTAGCCTCTGCTGTAATCATATAGAAAAACAATGGAGGGAAAACATGTTGTGTTTGTATTGTGTACCTGTTTACTCTCTCGAGGGCCTCAGCATCAGGTGCTGGGATCACAAAACAGGCCCCAGGGAGGGTTTTGGTCCTTCCACTGCTTGTCTGAAGCTCCCAGTCCCTATTACTGGAGTTGGACATGAGGGTGAGCCTCTCACCACGCCTCACAATTCCCTGAAACACACAGAATATGTTCAAATAAAGATGATAACAGCAGGACTGTTCGTATTTTGTTTGTTTTTTTTGCAAATTTTAAGCACTTCTGAACAGCTCAAGTGTCTGTCTGTACATAACGGCCAATCGTCTCCCACCTCATCATCATTCCAGTCACACAGGGCCACAGCAGTGGTGTGTTTGCTGGGATGTATTCGTCGCAACTTCAGAGGTACAACTTTGCTGCTGAACTCCTTGAGGGAGGCCAGACGCTGGTCATTCCTCCTCAGTGATGGTTCATCTCCCTGAAGGTTTTATTGAATTAGATCAAAGGTCACACCAACAGAAAAAAAGACTCTCATTTCAGAATTTCATGCAACATAAAATATCCTTATTTAAGAGATCTCCAGAGGTCACTGATTCATTTGAGAGAATATGTTATACAGTATGTATATAGTTAAATGTAAAGTGCATCATATATATAATGCAGAATAGTTTTACTCCACTGCATCCATTTAATCAGATGTTGCAACACTATCACAAATTTATTTATCAAATATAAATGAATAAAATTGCCTGTCAATTAGATAAAAAAGAGTTTAGAATTAGATTAATAACTATCTCTATGAAAGTTTGTCATTTGTGCTGAGCAGCAGCTGCTGTGGTTAGATAACTACTGTTCAACAAGTGTTTAACATTTTTGCTAAAAGGCAAAACTGTTCTAAAAGTAGTAGACATTTTTATGTTAAGAGGGATTATAAGTAGCATTAGTATTATCATTAGTATGTCTACTAATTGATTCTACAGTAAACTACTACTACTATTATTGTTGTTCTTATTATTATTTGTGTAATAAGTGTGAGTGTTACAAATGGGGCATGAGATCAGGTCAGGAGAGTGGAGTTCTGGGTAAAATCTGTCATTAGGTTTTCTTCACACTGTCCTCTAACACAATGTGGGAATCCTTTCCACCATTTTTTCGTTTCTTTTTTAAACACTGCGGTACCTCCAAGGCCAACAGGACTTCAGAGTTGCTCTTGCCGCTCAGAGACCTCGGGTCCAGATTGTTATTGAGTCTGTCCAGGGACTCAGACAGCGTCTCTGCGTCCAGCTGGAACTGCAGTGAACAAACAGTCACTTCTTAGCAAACAGCAGTGGTGAAGTGGAAGCGTCGTGATTTAACAGGCTGTATCAGTCAGCGACAGTGCGGTGCACTCGGGGGTTCTCTACCTTCTTGTAGTCTTCGATGTTGTCCAGATGTTTCTCCTGCGCTAGGCACAGGTTGAGAAAGTCTGTCCACTCAGCCTGCACGGTGTCTCTGTGCATCTGACAAAAAACAAACAACAACATTTCATCTTATTTCAGTGTGTTTGACCGGAGGAAATCCCAGGTCATACCACTATGATGGGGATGATACAGACACTTTCCTCATGTCAGACGTACCTTTATTGCTGAGGTGCCGGGGTGATTCTTCTCAATCAGATCATCTCCTTCGTCCCGCAACTGGTTGACTTCACGCTCATGTGACACCAGCCCGTTGGTTTTGAATCTCTGTACATAAACATAAAGTGAGATGTAGAAAACATGACAGTGTTTGAAATATTCAGATCAAATCCTCCCAGCAGCTAAGCATTCATTAACCACTGTACTGGTTACACCAGTTGTGTCTTGAGCTGGTGTAACTGGATCATTTGGCTCGGAGGCAAGAAGACAAACAAGGTGTTACTATTCTCAGAAGACAACACAATAAACTGACGTGACTCTGGCCTCTCACCTCATACTCGGTGCGGACCCCCGGTGGGTCGATCATGCGATCGCTCCAGTCTCTCTGGATGATCCTATCCTGCTGGCTCGACAGGTACACCAGCTCCTTGTTGCAGCTCTGTATGTACTCGTACAGAGAGGCCAGGTGGTTGCGCCTGCGCTGGGAGAGCTCCTGCAAAGAGCCACGACTTGCATGTATGATACACACACACTACACAACCACATGTTGAATACACACCCATCCCTCTGAACTTAAGCAAACTCCCTCAGACAGAACCAACTGAAAAGTCGTGGTCAAAAACTCACGAGAAGTTCGGCGTATTTGTCTTTGAGGGTGGAGTACTGCTCCTACGAAACAAAGAAGATGAAGAAACATGAAGATGGAGGGGGGGTTGAGTGACCAATTGGCTGTTGATGATCCATTTCCTATGGATTTATTTACTTATTTTATTTTTTTCTCTTCTTTTCTTGCTCCTTATCACAATTTATCTCAATCCATTTACTTTTTTGCTGTGTTGCGGTGTCATGTCTTTCCTGTCTTTATGTTTGCTTAATGTTTGTCACAGGTATTGCACAATTAAACAATCCTGCATGTGTGTGGCCGTGTGCTGTGGTCACCTGTGGGCTGACGCTGCTGGGCTGCAGCTGGGAGTCGTAGGCCTCGATCTCCTTGTGCAGGATGTTATGCTCTGCGATCTGCTTCTCCACGTCAGACAGTTTGGGGCCGTACGACTCCATCTTTACCTTTCTCTGTCAAAAGAAGAGGATGTTCAGCTACAGAAACCAAAAGGCTGATTTAAACGTCTCTGCTTTTGATGTTGGCAACCACTCACCAGCTTCCCATCCAGCAGAGGACCCCAGCCGATCTTCTGTGACAGCTGCACGTCCAGCACATGGCCGTACAGGTCCCTGTAGGTGGCGCAGTCCTTCACCCAGCGGTCGTGCAGGTTGCTCACACTGAAGGCAAACACACAAGTATCTCAGTGGGTTGTTAATAAGTGGGTGGAGGAGAGTTAATGAGAATGTGGGAATTAAACTACTGTCTGCCAAGCAGGTGGAATGTGATGCATGATCAAGTTTCAGGTGTGTCTGTTGGCATCCGTCCTCATGTTTTGTGAGGGTTGTAAGTTGTGTCTTTGATGCTGTTGGGTCAACTCACTCCTTCTCTATCTCGGGCGCCTGCGGGTGCTGCAGCTTCTTGGCTCTGTCCACGTCCATGAACAGGTTCTTCACCAGCCCCTCGGCCTCAGACAGGTTCTCCGCGATCTCCTTCTGGTAGAGCAGGCGCTGACGTTTCCCGTCTCGCTCCGTGTCCTGCACAGGAGGATGAACACTGTCGCCGTCAGAGGAAAACCTCTCACCTTCAGCTGTCATGTGACACTAGGACGAGAATGAGTGAAGCTGTGATGTGATTGTGACATTGTTACCACAGCCAACAGCTCCTCTGATCGCAGGATGTTCTTCTCCACCTGGTCGGCGTTCCTCTGCAAGCGAACGACCAGTGTGGCCAGGTCGGTGGCCTGACCCCTGAGTAGAGACAACAGAGAGAGACGATGCTTAAACATACAAGTCCGACATGTTCTTTCTGTGCTTAGCATGATATTACAAAACTAGTACCTATACACACACAGTCTGAAATAATTAAGCTTGTACATGTTACTGCTATTGAAGAAGATTTCTTATGGATTTTTATACAAGCACAAGAACTACACAGCAGACTGTGTCCCTGCTCTTGTGGATGCACTAGATCTTTAATGCACAATGCAATATTGCATTTTGTGTATTTGTTATGTGTATATTTATGCTTTTGAATGCATTGCCAGATTGACAAAGACAAGATCTGATCTTGTCTTATCTTTTCTTGATTGGACTTAAGGACATCCCTTGAGTAAATGTAGATTTTAGCTTTCATCACTGGGTTAATCATATTGATTTACATCAAGAAAGCTGTTGTGTGATTTAACTATTTAAAAAAGAAGAAGAAGAAGAAGAAGAAGAAGAAGAAGAAGAAGAAGAAGAAGAAGAAGAAGAAGAAGAAGAAGAAAAGCATTTAAATTGTGGCCAGTAGAAAAGAAGAGTAAAAGAGAGAATGTTTGTAATGAAAACTGCTGGAAAAGCTAAATGAATGAATGCTTTATTCATATGTTTGAAATAAAGCATTCATTCATTTAGCTTTTTCAGCAGTTTTCATCACAAACATTGTTTCTTTTACTCTTCTTTTCTACTGGCCACAGTCTAAATCTGAAGTCAGTGTGTGGGTTGTGAACATGTACGGTGGATTCCTTCCCCAGAAATCATCACCGTGTCATGTCACTCATGAATCAAGCTGTCTGCAGACCTGTTTGTGCTCTCTGGGTGTTTGTTCTGTCAGACGCTGTGATATGAAAGCCAACTATTTATCCCGACACACCCTGATCCAGACCCAGGGTGGGGAGGGGGTCCCTCCCATTATCAGTGAAGAATGTGACACAACCATTCTTTCTGAGGTGAAGGTGTCACACTGTCACTGTCAGAGGAGCGGGACCATTCATCTCTACTGGGCCATGACAGTTGGAAACAAACATTATGCGTCGTACAATAGGGGGAGGATTAGTTGTTGCATATTTCTTTTGTATTTTGAACACTACTGGAAAGTAGCATGAGTACTGCACTAAAGAATAAGTTTCACTTCGTTGTACTTTAATATTTTCTTTTCATGCAACTTTTACAGTAAATACTCAGTCTTATTCTACTATTTATGTGGAAGCTTTATTGGTTAACTTTTAGTTAGAAATTATCAGGGCCGTTGCTAGGAATTCTGGGGCCCCTGAAAGAATACTAAAGTGGGCCCCTGCCACCTGACTTTTCCACCTTTTTATTTTTCCTTTTTCTTAGACTACGTATGCATTATCATTTTTTATTTAGCCTACTTTGTTTTGATGCTAATGCAGCATTACTATGAGTATTAGTCAGGGTCTTATGCAGAATAATTCAGTCATACAAAGATTAGACTACTGGGGTTTTTTTGTGGGTGCTACTGGGTGCTGGTTCCCTAGAATTATCATCACCTTTCTCCCCTGACTGTAATCCTTTATATGGTTTGTGTACTAAATAGGATGCTCCATTACCCAACAAGATATATAAGTGGAGCTGAAATGATGAGTCCATCAGTCAGATGGCAGCAAAAATATTAGTTTGATTATTACTTAATATGTAAGTTAAATGAAAGAAACCCCATACATTTAATTGTTTCAGATGGTTCTCAAATGTGATGTGTTGTTGTGTATGAGCTATTTTGGGCTTTGAATGATTGTGATGGAAATTTTTACATAAGCAGCAGTCTATCAACCAATCAAGACTGACAGGTATCGAGGTGACCTGGTAGCCAAGCGGTCTGGGTGCATACCACAAGGGTGCTAACACCCTGAGCAGTCAGTCGCTTAGTTTCAACTCTTGGATGGTTGTATCTGTGCAGCATCTCCTCTCTATCCCACAGATCCCCGTCTCGCATCACTGTCCTATCTTTTTTTTTTATATTCATATTTTATTGGAGAATGTACAATGCAGACAAACAAAGGACAAAGGGCTTCACTGTCCTATCTAATAATGCCCCCCCTCCTTGTATCTCTTAAAAGAAAAGCCATTAAAGGGATAGTTCAACATTTTGGCAAATTGGCCCATTATCCCCCCCATAATCTCTATAGTTTTAGGAGTAGGTTTGTTACCTTTAATTGTCGGTGCAAGCTATTTTTAGAACGGCGGAGCAGAGCCGCGAGCTGTTCAGAGCTACGCTACAGAGGCTAATGGGATTTCTTGGTTTCCCTCATCAAACTCATCAAATACACAATCCAACAACTCCAAAACGCTCTGGTGGACAAGTTGTGACCTGCACATTCACCACGCTATGAGATAATAACGGAACGTTATGAGACTGAGTTGTTTTCGAGGAAAATTCGTGCAAAACCGCTGTTTTTCAGCAAGCAGTCTCCGCATTTGCCTCGAAAACAACTCAACACAACGTCTCGTAACTCATTATTATCTCATAGCATGGTGAATGTGCAGTTCGCAATTTATGGCAATGGGCCAATTTGCCTAAATTGGCCCATGTTCATTAACAAGAGTGAAATATTCCAAACACATATTGCTAGAATCATAACAACCTAATGATATAATCTGTGGATGTAGAGACTATCCTCTGCATTTTTTTATTCCTAAATTTATTTTCCTGGTTACACATTCATACACACTGAAGTCGGGCTTTCAGTGTGGAGCTTTTACTTGTGATGAAGTATTTTTACACTGTGGAGTTGATAGTGACTTCCATCACAGATTGCTCCTCTGCTGGTGCAGCTTCATCTTCCTGCCGCTCACTGACTTCAGACAGCTTTCTTGTCATCATCACAGATATTCTACCATGCCTATCAGAAGCAGGATAAACACTTACTCCCTGACTCATTCACTTCCATTCAAGCTCAAGAGTAACTGTGCCGATTAAGACAAACAGAGCAAGGTGCAGAGGGACCCTGCCCTACCACACCCTCCTGCCTTCCAGTCTCTCTTTGTTTCACATTGCACTTTGAAGGAGCACTTAAAGCTCAGACGTAGCTAATGTGTCCCCCACACCCACCCACCCACCCTCCACTGGGTGACAAGTCGCTCCCAGGGGCGATAAATACCTGCTGAGTCATTTTGACAGGGGGTGGGGACGGGCTTGCACAATTTCAACTATGCAGGAGTTCACACTTTTATTGCCAATGCGTAACTTCATAAATCAGGAACCGGTTGTATACTGGCATGACATCGTAATGACGACAAGCTGCACGGTTTATTGTGAATCTCCTCAGCTGGATTACAGCATCATTATCAACCTAATAAATCCAAACAGCAGCCTGTTGAACATCACATGTTACAACAGACACAAGCAATGTGGCCATTGTCAGTGAGTCAGGTGAGGTGACAGGAAGATAATCAGTGAAATATCATCGACATCTCAAGTCAGTAACATGGTGGTATTATCAGAGTAAACAAGAAAACAATTTTCTTAACAGGGGGTTCGTTCATTTTCCAAATCTCCTCTCAGCTCTTTGAGAATGAATGGACAGACACATTTTTGAGTGCATTTTAACAACAGGGAACATTTCATATTGCACCTCACTCATGTGGTACCATTTTATTGTCCCAGGATATAAATCAAACCCCGTCCTTGTGCAAACATCAGTGGGATCATGGTAACAAAAATGCCAACATGCAGCAGGATTTCAGGACAGCCCCTCAGGGAGAGAAAAACGTGTGAGGCGGCAACAAGAGACCGTGACATAAGACTAGGAAACCTGACACACACACATAGAGGTAGTAGTTAAAACTCACTTGCTCATCTTTACGGAGGTGTATTCCCTTGGCTTGGACATCGTTTGGGACCGTGCAGGTCCGTCGGTGTAATCTCAGTCCGAATGTGGTTTGTTCCAACTCCTCAGTCTCTCCTCTCCTCTCTCACTCCTTCCTGCCTCCCATGGTGTGTCCTCTTAGTTAAAGAGCGTCCACCTGTCTCAGCTCCTCCCAGGCCAGCAGGTGTGTCGTCAGTAAAAGCAGAGGAGTAGACCGGGCAGACCTGTTCCACGCTCCTACTCTCCCTCTGAGTTGATATTGCAGGAGCTTGGCCTCCATCCCTACATTCTAGACATTTTTAATTTGCCCACTTTCTCAGAGGTGTGTTTTTAGGAAACAGGTTTTGCAGCGACACATTAAAGTATTATTTTTCTTGCTCTACTTGCCTGTCTATAGGAATGGCCTCTGGACCTGGTAAAGCTGCTGCTGTTATCAGCTGCAGGTACATAGGAACATTATAAAGCACTCACTGTCAGCACATATACAATCACAGAGGAATGGAGCGGGGCTTGTCACTGGATAGTAGATTATCAGGATTATTATTATAACAACTACTCCCATTACTCATTTAGAAAGGGCAACCACATGTTTTAGGTTTCGATATGTCATATCACAATTTATTAGTATGAGTCTGACCCTCATAAATATCAACGGTCTACATGAAATCCATAATACAGCCTTGATTTCTTGTGGAGTGGGTTAAGTGGGTTCCGATTAGATTTATGGGAGTAATAGAGTACAGTTGTTTCACAGGTTATTAGACACTGGAAATATGACATACATAAGTGTTGAGTAGTGAAGCACATGAAGTCATCTAGAAAGTAGTAAAACTCCACTTTGCAGTTCAGCTATGTTCATACAGTGATTCAAGTATTTGAAACACTTTTTTTCAACATTGAAGGCCTGTGTAAGCCATGGTGTTACCAAAACTCACACACTGTCACCAGGGATTAATCTGATGAATCTCATCCTGTGGAGGAATCACTGAGGCTAAACTGAAGCATTTACTGTTTACAAAACCAAAGCTGACATTCCAGCACTTTCCCTATCAACTGGTGTATTCCAGTTGTTTGGTTATTTGACCTGTAAACAATGAGGTACATGCCCTTTTTGCAATAATTTGCAGTTATTTTGCAATTATATCTAATGTATAATTTGGTTTACATAGTAGTTTGAACTAGTTTTTTCTGAGTTGTAGAAGTAACAGTAGTAGTAGTACTAGTAATTGATCAAATTAATTCCACCAGTTCAATTCCTTTCATTGCAAAGTACGGTAATTCATAGTAGCCTCCCTGACGCTGAAAGCTGATGACAGGTCTGACATTTTAATTGGATGTTTCTTATTATCCACTGGCATTTTATTTACATTGAAGCCTCAAGGATCAGTCCAGCTGACAGCTCTATGGCAACAGAGCATACCTATATACGGCTATCGGTACTTATCAGGCACACACCCTGTGAAATTATCTTGGTGTTGTACTAGGAGTGAAGGTCTAGTCAGAGGAATTCAAACTTCACCTGCTGCCAAAAATGAAGGCGATAAGTAAAGCAAAGCTCATGCAGGGGGTGTGAGGCTTTGGCAGGACAAAACACAAAAATGCACTATTCATATTATAGCAGGTGTAGAGTTGTAAGCACCTCTGTCGGTGGAGCAGAACAATGGGGCTTGTTTCGGCTGCTTCAGCATGCTGCTCTGGCTCATGCTTGCAGTGGGTGTGTCTGACGCACACCCAGAGCAGTTAGTCTTCAGACCAACACCCACATACCTGCACGGAGAGGGTAGGGTCACTTACCAGGAACAAAAAAGGTAGAAGTAACCAAAAACACACACACAGAGGGATGAGTGACAGCACATCAACATGCTGATGAGTGAGTCTAACTTGGCCTTGACCTTGGATCCCCTTACACTGTTTTCACATTGTGGTGTGACATACTGTCAATGTAAAGATGTTGATTATTGCAGCTGTGACAATGAAAGTGATTGACATGCCACGAATTATTTGCTGAATCTGCAGCTCTGATTTCTTTCGAATCAACAAATTCTTTCTCGACCCAACTTCTACTCAGGCACTATAAGTTTCCCCTGTTTGTAAAGCGACAACATTTGATTTCACACTCTTCTCATATAAAGGTACTGTATTGTTTTCTTCACGTAGTGCAGATGTTCAAGTTATTTTGTCCACCTCGCCCACCTGTTTAAACTCCACGTTATGCAATTCACCTGAGATAAGCTACGGTGTGTTCACCTATGATAACCTGCATCGCTTTGGTTCTCCAGTCTCTTTGTTGTAAAAGGAAAAGGTCACACAAGACGAACATGTTTTGCATGTAAGTGATGTTGTCAACAGCTGGGTGAGGCGGTCACATATCATCATTTAAAAAAAGCAAATTCTGATCAGTCAAAAGGACGCGGTACAGTATCTACACAAAGAACGTTCCGCACATACTTCCAGGTCACAGCTCTGTAAATATGCAGAAAACTATTTGAATGAACCGCACCCACAGTGCCAGAACACGACTCGGATGTGTAAGCAGTGGGAGATTCTGACCTGTGACTAGGGATAATTAATTAATTAAATTGATGATGTCAGAATGTGATGGAGAGGACTGTTTCAATACAAACTGTCATTTAACCAAAAAAGTTAGTGGTTGACTCATGGATTTGTTGTGATGTTTGTGATTCATCACCTTGTTAAAGAACAACATGTTGTGTTATAGGTAAGTATTGAAACATTGAACAGTTGGACATGTGCATTCAAAAGTTTAAGGAAGGTCAAATGAAGTTCATCTGTAAAGGTACCTGTAGTGCATTTTAGGTGCATTCTGAAATTTCATCCAAAAGCCCAATATCACTAACTTTTTATGACTTTACCCCATAATACTGTCCACAGTGTATTTGAGCCCAAATGGTTATAGGACATTATATACGGAGTGAAAACAACCATCCATGGACAGTCTGGAGTCAACAATCACCCAGCAGGTCTTTGGAAAGTGGGAGGAAGCTTGAGTAGCTGAAGAAAACACAAACACACACACACAGCCACAGGAACATAATAACAATGCAAACTGTTGTACCATCATGCAACTCATTTCAGAGGGAAGCTACGTGTGCAGACCTTTGACTATTTGTTCCTCTACCACAAGGTGGGGACAGAGCTGCAGTAAGTGTTGTAACAATGTTAACAATGATGGTGTATTTAGATTACGCTTTACAGGGTTCCTACACATTTGAAATTTCCAGATTCCATACTTTTTCCAGACCCTAATTTCCAGATTTCTCAGTAAATTAATTGTAATTATTTGTGATATTTGAGTAAATAGATGTGCATAATATTTTAAAAAGCATGCAATTAATCATTTGTTTTCATTATTCTGAATGTGTATGCCATTATGTGGAGATTGTAGTATAATAGTGTATAATAGGGTATAATAGTGCATACAAAATAATTAACCCAAATAACTTCAGATAAATATATTTCCATACAATAGTTTCCATTTTCCATACATTTCCAGACCTGGAAATGTATGAAATCAAATTCCATACTTGCGTAGGAACCCTGGCTTTAACTAGAATTAACTCCAATTAGCTTTAGTCTTTAGTCAGTCATTAATTGATCTTTAATGTGGCCAGTGTGTCACTTCACTGGCATGTGATGGGCACAAGCCCGACAAAAATTAATTCCCATTTCTGCTACATATGTTGTGGGTGCATCAAATCAAAATGTGTATATTTATATAAAATGTATTTTTAATGGCAATTGGTACTGAACAATGTACTTCTTTGTCTGTATTTTCATTTTCTTAATCGTCATGTGTCTAAAAAAAATTAAGAATTTTAATATTTGGCATCAACCCACTTGGAACAGTTAGTATAGACTGGCCAGTGTGCCTGAGTGTTAGTATTTTTGTGAACCATGACACCTGCTGGACAAGAAGGGGAAGCCACTACTTGGAAATCAAGAAATAAACCACCAATGTCTCTTTTTTTATTTTTTTTTATTTGAAAGATCATGCAGTGCACGTCCAGGGTAGGAGCTTAACATCACTTTCAATGATACACGTGAAAAACCAATACAGTTGTAATTACCTAGTACAAAACATAACTAATTACTGAGGAATGTAACAAATTAAATAATAGGAAAAAAGTGTGCAACAACTACTGCTGCACTGCAGATCTTAAGGTCTGATAGAGGTTAAAGTTGTAACCCTGTTGAGTAAATACAAAAATTTGGGATTATCTATAGAACTTAAAACATGACAAAAAGCAATAAATTACTTCTTTCAAGTATGTGGTGCGTTTACTGTGAGAACTGAGGAGGCATGGGGTAGGGCACCAGCGGAGCAGGATGCTGCTGTGGAGCCTGTGCCTGGGGGAAGGGGAACGGGGGGTGACCAGCGCCAGTCTGTGTGCCAGGCTTACTGGGAGCAAACTGTTGAGCCTGGAAGTTGTTCTGGGCTCCAAAGGCTCCTGGTTGGCTGTTGCCAAAGTTGGACTGTCCGTTACCATTGTAGCTGCTCCCGCCGAAACCATTGCTGTTATTGGCCCCATAGCCTCCATTCTGCGAATTTGTGCCAAAGGCTTTATTTGGTCCGTTGTCAAACCCTCTACCATTATCTCTGTCCCTAAAACTGCCAAAATCCCGCCTTCCGGAGTACCTATCCCGGCGGTCATCCCTGTAATCACCACCTCTGCCTCCCCTTGAACGACCTGGGGAGAAAAAAGAGACAGTTTTAAGAAAACAGGAGAAACATGGCTGCAGTCATGTTATTTTTATCAACCAGAAATTTGTTTCAGATACCCCTACGTTTATGAATCCATCCACTTCTTAGAACAAACAAAAAAAGGAAACAAAAAGGAGAGCAGCAGGAAAAAAAAAGTGGCTGCAGTTCACAGCACAGTTTCTGTATCTCACCAATTAGATTTACCTCCTCTGTCTTCTGCCATCTGGAGGAGCTTGGGGTTGATTGCCTGGTTGGCCTCACGAAGAACAGAGATGAGGTCGCTGGCCTGCCTCATGTTGTTTGGAGTGAAGAAGGTATAAGCCGTGCCTGTCTTTTGGCTACGAGCTGTTCGGCCAATGCGGTGGATATAGTCCTCTGAGTTGTTGGGGTAGTCAAAGTTGATGACAAATTTCACGTCTTCCACATCTGTAAGATTGTGTTGCGATGTGGCATAAAGGAAGAGGAGGACAGCACAGAAAAGATGTGCGCCAGCGCCACCACAACAACCAGATCAAAAACAAAGAAGCCAAGTTAGTATTGTCATGATGTGGGGATGGTGAATCAATCAGAAGGCTGCAAAAAACTTAAATTAGGCAGAGCTACAGACACATTTACTCCACGGGGAGACTACGGTGGGAAAAGAGAAACGATGCACACTCCATTAGCTTCCAATCCGGTGGGATAAGATAAAAAACTGTCCCCTCCTGAGCCACTGGCAAACTACTCTCAGAAAGAATTGATCAGAAGTCTTACCATTTTGGAGTATGCATTCACTAGTCCATTCCCATTGCAGCACACGCCCCAAATATTTTCAAGTGACCCTCACAGTACGGCTAGTATGCACACTACCGTCTCCTAGTGTTTTCAGACTTAAAAAAAAATAACCATGTCCCTTTGTCACGCTCACTCATGAGACGCTCGCTATAAAGTTCACACTGCAGTGTCTCTTGCCAGGGGGAAAAAAAAAAGCTCTGCCCCAAAACGCAGGATGCCTACAAACAGTGCATCCCGACTCTCAGCATGGCAAGATCTTTCCAGACCCAGTGTTCACTTGATCTTAATGTCTCTCCTTGGCAGGTCTCGACATGACTTTGAAACGCAGGCGAGGGAGGAGTGTGAGCTTGGATTTTGTCCAAGTGTGTCCAACTAGCATGTCCCACTGTCACCAAAAGCGCCAGTAGCCATGTCATACAGAGGTGAGGGTATGACCGATCTGACAGACTGCTCTTTCGACAGAAGTTTAGGATACTGCAACAGTAATGCCACCCATGCTTTACAACAAGTCTACGCAACAGAAAGCGCCTTCCAAATGACTCGAATGGCTTGCAATGCAGTGCCCAAACAAATATGCAAGACAATAGGAGACAGTGT
This sequence comes from Trachurus japonicus, assembly GCF_045865225.1. Classification (NCBI taxonomy): domain Eukaryota; kingdom Metazoa; phylum Chordata; class Actinopteri; order Carangiformes; family Carangidae; genus Trachurus; species Trachurus japonicus. The sequence goes on along the minus strand of NC_140914.1, from coordinate 26,083,594 downwards.
AGCTGGGCTTTGAGCTGGGACAGTTACAGAGCCTGGGTGTGTGAAGCAGTCCAAACCATTGCCAGAGAACAGACGAGCATATGGGGGAGGAACTGTGGCCAGCCCTCAACTCGCCCCCCTTTTTAGGCAGGCCAGAGCGTTATGCTGCACTTGGGCCTGGTCACCTCTGTATATGTGCACGACTGGGAGACCCGTGCCTCGCCAGTCAGGACACCTCCAAGAATCCTCCTTCCCCCTCTGGAGACCTGGGCTTGTCATGCCAAGGCCCTGCCATATAGACTGCTCCTTCAGGTCAGGGGAGAAACTCAGAAAGAAGCAGAAGAGTTAAAGAAAGCAAATGCACTTTCTTTTTGAAATACTTAAGAGTATATAGCAAAACGCATCAAGGCGGATACTGACCTAGACCTCTGGAGGCAACATCTGTGGCAATGAGAATTGGTGCCTTTCCATATTTGAACTCTGAAATGGGAGGGGGGTAATTAGTCACAAGAATGCTCAGATTTACCAGTCATGTATACTTATTGATCACTGAAACTTACCATTGAGAACCCAGTCTCTTTCCTGCTGGCTTTTGTCTCCATGGATTCCCATAGCTGGCCACCTAATGTAGGCAATGGTTGAAATGTTAGTTCTTATTATACTTCACTGCAGCACACACTCTTATGATCCGACTGCATTTCAACACTTACCCATCCCTTCTCATCCTCCTGGTGAGGTCATCACACCGCCTCTTTGTCTCTACAAAGATGATGGTCTTGTTCTCCTTCTCGCTCATGATTTCCTCCAGCAGACGGATCAGTCTGAAAGAACACATTTTCTCTGTTAAGAATCCATCACAAATAGCAAAAGCTCTTCACCAACATTTGCCATAACCACCACGGACAAATTACTTACTTGTTCTCCTTCTCGCCGTCATTGCAGACATCCACAATCTGCAGGATGTTGTGGTTGGCACTGAGCTGCAGCGCCCCAACATTGATCTGGACGTACTCCTTCAGGAAGTCCTCTGCCAGCTGACGAACCTCTTTTGGCCAAGTTGCACTCCACATCAAGGTCTGACGGTCAGGCTGCAAAACACCACAACAATTAGCATCCAATTGGATCCAAGTAATATTGAGCTAGTGATGAGGCCTTTCACTGCTGCAAATGTCTTAAGACACTGATTCAATCTAGAAAACTCACTCTGATCTGGTCGACGATTTTCCGGATCTGTGGCTCAAAACCCATGTCCAGCATTCTGTCAGCCTCGTCCAACACAAGGTAAGTGCAACGTCTGAGATTTGTCTTCCCTGCCTCGAGGAAGTCGATGAGCCTGCCTGGTGTGGCAATGCAGATCTCCACACCTAGAATAGTAGAGTTATTGTGAGAACCAAGCACTTGACACTAAAATCGTGTTTTGAGTGTTTAAAAAATAGATACATACCTCTTTCCAAGTCACGGATCTGTGGTCCTTTGGGTGCTCCACCATAGATACAAGTGGACTTGAGGCGAGACGCTCTGCCATACTCTGCAGCCACCTGTTGCACCTGCTGAGCCAGCTCTCGGGTCGGGGCCAGCACCAAGCACTGTCATGGGGGGAAATAATAGCTTCTTAGTCAATGAAAAAACATTTCCCACAGTCATGATTGAACGTCCTTCTGTTAAACACTGAAATAAGCATACTAAGGAGGCTATAGACTTGAGATGTGACTGTGTAGATGCCAATACACCATTTAAATATCTACTATATGATAGAGCACCCAGATAAAACCATGTAGTAACTAATATGAAATTCTGTTATTGACTACTTACAATAGGACCATCTCCACGTTCCAGGAAAGGCTGGTGGTTGATGTGCACGATCGCAGGCAACAAATACTGCAAGCAAACATTAGACACCATCAACATTGGCCATCATCATGTTTGAAGATATTCCAAATAATAATAATTTGTTGGGGGAACTTACAGACAGCGTTTTGCCAGAGCCAGTCTGTGCAATGCCAACCATATCCATGCCACTGAGAGCCAGAGGCCATCCCTGAGCTTGGATGGGTGTTGGTTCAGTCCAGTTCATTTTGTTGATTACATCCATCACATAAGCTGTAGAATAGCAGAACATCAATTAATTGGGGAATAGCACATTGCTTCTGGGTTTCATTTTCTCCTAAAATGCTTCTGGGTTTCATTTTCTCCAAATGTTTTAAACTTACATGGAAAGCTGGCCTCGTGGAACTTGGTAATTGGATTTGGGCATTCTCTCCCTTTTACTGTAATTACTTTAGTCCTCCTATATTGTTCAACCTCTTGCTGTAAGATAAGAGTGAAAGAAACAAATTAAGTTCTGCAGTCCATACCCATTGCATAACTACAACACGTGCAAGGGTGAGCACATTTCTTGAGTGTTGCATAACATTTCATGGTCCAGGCAGATCACATACCGGTGGCCTCCGGGTAACATCAGGATGCTGCTGGTAGAAGTTTTTCTCAAACTTGGGGAGCTCATCCAGGTTCCAGTGTTTTTTCCTCAGCCGATCACCAGGATTTCCAAACTTTCCTCCACCACCACCTCCGCGGTTGCCACCGAAGCGAGGAGGACCACCGCCATAGCTGTAGTTGAAACAAGTCCAGGGTCACAAAGTCAGATTATAAACAGTTATAACATTAACATCGACACTTTTAAAACGATCTGAGTCCTATCTAAACTGCGTCACTTTTGAATTACATAGCTGCCATATACTTTCCAACCAGCAGAGGAACAATGGAAAAACAGCCGGCATTTTGTATCCGCATTCAAGCTACCACATGGCGAAAAGCCGACTAGCCAGCTGTATTAGCATCACTGCGCCGCGCTTGAGCAAAACACATTACATGTTAGCCTGCGAGTAAACACAATGGTCAAACTATCGTGAAAATTTTCATATAATACAATAGCCCCGGGATATCAACAGTCTCTGCTGTGAATACGTGTTTCCTGCGGCAAAAAACGTACCGCCCGCTAAGCTAACAGGAAGCTAATGTTACCCTGAAGCTAACGGAAAGCCGCTGTGCCGGGGCACGAGGCCAGACAAGGCCTTGAGCCAAAGACAACGGGCTTCCTCCACCGGAGGCCCGGGCCTCATGTGGATATAAAGGCGGACAAATCACAGTTTTTCAAATTGGTAGGCTCTAAAATAATAGTTTAATCGCCATCTACGACGACTCCGCCAAAATTCAACCTCGGTATTCAGCTGAACGTCTCCGTTTTCCCGATGATAAGTCTTGTCAGCCATTTCTTCGAATCACACGGGCGCAAAACTCGGTTAAAAGACGAAAAGCAATGTACTTACCCTCTATCTCTGTCCCTATCGCGGCCACGGTCTCTGTCGGAATATCCAGGCATTTTTGTAAACGAACTTTATAAATAAAAAAGATAAATACTCAACACTGTGGCTTAACTGCCGACTAAAAAAATCCGACCGGCAGTGAAGCTGAAATGCCGGTAATGTTAAAATGAGGTCCGGCTTATATAGCAAGAGGAAGTCCACCTTCCGATGTATTCATCCGCCTCACAGTTCCTACTTCAGTGTCTGATGATTGAAAACAAACACACAGCAGGGAAGTTACAGCGAGTCTAAAACCCACTGTAACATTTAGTACAAACACAAACATTACATCTAATCCCCCGTGCCTGTACATACTTTATGTACTAAGTTAGGTGAGGGGGGACATCACGTGTGGAGTTTTTTTTTTTTTTTTGCAATTACATTCACCTGTTTGTTAAGGTTTTAAAACCAGGAACTGCATTTTCATATAGATACAGGCAAATAAGATGCCAAATTAAAACGACAAAAGCTAAGAACTATCTTTGTGCTCGGTGCTTCCATTTAATATACAAAATTATTCCGACGTATGATGGCGGATGGATATGTCCAAGACAGAAACCGGCGGTGATCCGGCTCTTGACAGTGCTTCCGATGGCTTACGGTAAATTACGTCATCAGGACCAACCCAAACATGTAAAGGACTACCCCCCCCTTTTTCTTTTCTTTTCTATTTTTGATAGAAACTTGTGTGGGAAAAAGTTAGCAGCAAATGTTAAAGGTCAGATTATTTTGGTGCAGATGTAGAAAATGTTGATACTCAAAGTGTGGCAGTGTGGCGGATAGTAGCTTTCTTATGGAGGATAATGATAAGAAACAGGAGTAATGTAAACGACCTGTGAGGTAAGAAACTGGGAAAATATGATGATTTTTTTTTTTTTTAACCAAAAAGACTCACTGGTTGTGGAACTGCAACCAAACGCCATAAAAGAACAAAAAAAGTTGAGCAACAATTATTTTATAGGGAAGTAACCAAAATTATGTAAGTAAAACACACAAACATTAAGATCTACAGTATGTGTGTGATGGTAGGCAGTGGTGAAGCCTTGTTATTACTCGAAGAAAATCATGTTACCTGAATGTGCCCCCAGTTCTGAGTATTTCAATACATTTTTATTAGAAAAAAGACAGTTCTTGCAACAACAACAAAAAGAATCAAAAAATGAGCTGCAATTATCATTAAGTCGTATCTCCTATTTATTCTCCTATTTGAAAAAAAATGTACTTGACACCATTCCTCCCAGCTACCCTGTTGTTATTTCACCCCATTTCCCTGCCCCAACCCCAACCACCACCACCACCCCCCAGAGCCATCTGCCAGACATTTTAATCCAGAGTGATAGCAATGAATACACAGTGGGTGGCCCGAGACTTGTACCATTCAAATGTAAGGCACATCTCCCTGCAACCCCCAATCGGCATTTTTATTCCCAGCCACTGGTACTAACAAGCCCCTAATCGTTTGACCTAATGTAAGTCATTCCTTTACCAAAGGACCTGTTTAAACACACAACCAGACTAAGGAGTCTAACAATATTTCATATTGAAAGGCTTTTTACTGAAGCAACTGACTGAACTGAAGCAACCATTAAAAAGTAGAAAAAAAGGACAGATACATTTTTTTTTTTTTTTACAAGGCCTTAACATTGTTAGACAAAGGCAAGTTTAATTAGAACTAATTGCACACAAAAATAAAATACTCTTACAAAATGATAGTGTTAACATACATCAAATTGCATCAGTCAGCTATGAGAGATATAGTCCTGCTAAGTGGATCATGCTATAAAAAAAAAAAGCGGCATCTCTCAACTTTGACTTGTTTTAATAAAAAAGTTCAGTTCTTCAATGAGAGGCAGCTACGGGGCAATGCTGAGTAATGTAGTGTAGGAATAGACAGTAGGGTGATCAGCTTGTGCACTGGACTTAAAAGGTGGATGAATATGTGGTGCAGGAGTCACCATTAAATACACATGGCAACCTTACTCTGTTTGTGTGCAATTCCTCTTTTCAGTTCAAGAAAATCCTCTTCTACTTAAGTTAAAGATAAATTACAAGTTGTTTGATCCACATACAGTATATGAACAATATCTTATTACTGTACAAAGCACCATCTGAGGACACTTTTCACTTTGCATACAATCGTCTAAATAAAAGAATGAAAACAAACAGTTCAGTTTTGTTTCTTTTTTAAGTGTATGCAAATGTTTAGAACAGTCCACGGTCATAGAGATTGCTAGACAGGCAGAATCTTCTGAAAACATTCAAGAATTTCATTTTTAATCATAGAAAACAATCCCCCTTTCTAAAAAAAAAAAAAAGGCTAAAACAGGAGTCCACCTCATTCAGTTCACTTTCAACCAAAAGCACATATGGAGACATGCAACAATTACTGTGTGTTAATGATCAGCTGTGGGCCAAACAATGTAAATGACAACACTTTTATAACCGCTTAACATTCAGGGAATCGAGACAGATGGTCAGAACTGGTCGTCAGATCAAATGACATCACAAACTACGTATTACATCTCCTGAGAAAAGTGGCTAGGTAGAGCTCTTGATTTCTTGGAAATGTTTCGTGGCCACAAACAGGTACGAGCATGAGTAGTGTACTGTGCACTTGAAGCAGTAGTATGTCTATGAGTTGCCAATATAAGACAAAAGTTAATGCTATTTAGCACCACATGGCTAGAAGGTAGTAGAGGTTTTTCTTTTTTCCCCAACGACAACATGGAGGCAACACAGAATAGATTATGAAGGACTTTGGACTCTTCTTAACAAAATACCATTTGACATTAATGGTAGGCTTCATGCTAGTGACATTAATATAGCCCAGCTACAAATGATGAACTGTTAAAAAAAACAAAACGGTAAGAGTAGGGAAACAACACAGACGCAGCTCCAGGATGAAATCAGTAGAATTTAAAGGGTGCTCAATATTTGTAAAGTTTCATTCATTCAAAAATGTTTATGGCACTCAGAGGACAATGTGATTTTAAGTTTTTTGCCCTTATGACAAACCTCTCCTTCTACAGTGGGAGAGAGGTCATGTCAAGATATAAACCACAGCATTCTTTAGTGAAATTCAGTCAAGCTTAGTTGTTTTCACAAATTATCTTCCATAATTTAAACAGTAACACTTAACATTTAAAAGAATTTATTTTTTCTGAAACAATGGAAAGGGGTTGTTGAAATATAACAACAATAAATTATATATATTATATAGAATTTTATTGTTTCTTTTTCAATTTTCCCTGTTATATAAAAATAACACATTTCAAGCTATTCATTCATGTATTCATTTCCAAACAAAACTAGCTGTCAAACATACAACGAAATAGGGTTTCTGGGAATGCAGCGCTAGTTGTCGGGCAGCGACTCGGGAGCAGAGGTCTGCTGCTGTCTTTGGAGAGGGCTGTAAACAGTCGGGCTCTGCCTAATTCAGTCTCTAGTCTCGCCTTCTTATCTGCAACACATCCCTGTTAGCCTCGGCGTTACTGATAGGCTCAGCGTGATCACTCCGAGGCACCAAACAGCCCGAGTCATGCACACTCCGCATTCAAATTTAGTGTTTCTGAGCGGTTGCGGTAACCGATAATAACCCTGTACTCTAGCAAACAAACCAGTCTTGTTAATGTCGTTTCAGCGTGGACTGAGCTTGTGTTCTGCTTGGTAAAAATGGAGCATTGCTACATGGATACAGTCTATTTTTTTTTTTAAATGCTAAAATGAACTTAGAAAAAAAGGGAAGAGCCAGCAAATTGTGCAGGTTCCACGAGTTAGTAAATAGTCTGAGTTATTAGCAGCTGAAGAGATCCTTTTCAATGATAAAAAAAGACATTAAGGAGGGCTGGAGGGTCTAACAACCCACAGTCAGATGACATTTTTCTGGTCTTCTCTGCCCATCCTCCCTTGGCTTGGCTACATGTCCCTGGGAAGTGTGTGCGTCCCTGGGTGAAGCAACCGTGGATGACCCCCGTCTGAGTGGATTGATTTGTTGGGAGGGGGCCCATCATGGCCAAACCATGTTGCTTCCGGCTGTTGCAGAGCTCTGCCTGCATCAGTGACTCATTCCACGGCAAAGCCACACGTCTCCTCGATGGCAGTGAGCAGCTTGTCGTACAGCTTGTCGTAGTGCTCGTAGGGAGGAATGTCGATCCGATTGAAGCTGAAAACACAAGGGGAGAGCGGGTTTCAACACACAAAGATCATCTTTACAACTCTTCCCCTGCAGTACGTCATGATGTTGGCAGTCTGCTCACCAGGTGTGGGCTTTGGGCAGGTTGTTGGTGCTGGCATCAATCTGGTGGATGGTAAAGAGCCGTGGGCCAGCAGCACCTGCACACAAACCGACAGTTCAGTAAAAAAAAGACTTTCACACACCTGCAGATACAGATGTTTACACAGTTTGATGTCTATTTAAAGCCCAGGCCACTGGTAAACTGCATTTTATTCATAGAGATGAGCTCTGCTGCAAGTCAGCCATAGAAGAGCAAAGAAAGTTTGAAAAGATTTTAATCTGAAGGCAAATGCATAAATGTGAAATTTACATTTCCCTATGATGAAGGAATATTTTACAATCATATCCATTATTATTCTTTTATTCATGAATACCCTTCAAATCTTTATGAAACTTTCAGGTCTTCCAAGTGGTGATTTTTATTTAAGACTCAACATTGTGTGTCCAGGACTCAAAAAAGGATTTAAAACACAAAATAAAAGATGAACAATTTAAACCTGAACATCAAAGCCTCCCAGGATAATCTACAGTATCTAGCCTAAAAAGAATCAATCAGACCACCGACTGATCTGATCACCATCTAAAAGACAGGAATCTGGACCAGTTTTTGAAAGTACACTCAACTCAAATTGATCATTTTAACAGTAAATGCTTCAGCAGCAGTTGTAGTAATATAAAGCAGTGGTTAAGTTTCACAATTTGGTTTTCAGCTGCTTATTTGTTTAAAATTATTGTGGCCTTTATTTGCTTTCTTACAGTAAGAGGCAAAAATATGTGTAAAGGAATCTAGACCACTGTAGAGTGAGCGCTGTCATTTGTATAATGTTTCCTTATATGTCTCAATATGTGTCCAACAGTCCTCATTAAACCTCAAACTGTATTTAGGTGTCAACTGAGTGAGTGAACTGACTGTGGTCACAGACTTACAGACACTTTAAGTCTAACTTTGTGTGCAAGTTGTTATTGGACTTTTGGCCCCTGCTCATGTTTTGACCAAGACAGGATGTCCATGTTATATAAAAGGTGTGTAAAGGTGGCGTCTGCCTGTGGATCACAGTGTACTTGCTCATGCCTGGGTGCTCTGTCTCTGGGCGGCGCTGTCTGCCAGCACGGACCGGCTGAACCTCGGCACTATGCACAGACTCAGGGTTCACGTCAGGTCGGAGAAACCCAGAGACACAGACACACACAAAGAGGCAAAGAATCCCAAACACACGTCCCAGGTTGGGTTGACAGAGTTTGTGTGAGTGGACGGCACTCTGCGTGTCAAAGAGACATTGCAGGACACTCTACCACACCTTTGTTACCTATTGATCTGTTGTTAAGTATCAGCATTTAACACAACTTTCAACTGCATGATCGGGTTTCGTCTGGTCCACGACACGTCCGTCAGACAAAGACGGCAATTCACACCAAGCTATTCATCACTGCATAGTTATAAAAGGGAGCATTTACATTACAAAACATGTAGTATGCACATGCAGTGTTTTGGCCAGGCTGTTACTACCTTGGAGGGCCTTGAAGCCTTGCAGAGGAACTCTGGAGGAGCCGGTGACAAACTGCAGCAGCCGCGCTCTGCGCTCCTCGTCGAACGACTCCACGGCTTTCCAAAACCATTTCACGATGTTGCTGTCTGGAGTGCAGTGTTTGAGCCGCGTGTTGGACTTCCAGTCGTTGATGTCGATCTTACCAAGGCCGCATACAATGAGCTGCAGGTGCAGAGATTGTGTTATAATGAGCTAAACTCGTAAACTTGAGGATATGCAAAGATGTACGACATGAAGAAGCGGTTGTGTACCTCCAGCTCCTTCTCGTCGAAGGCCTTGAGCAGGTGTTGGGGGATGACCTCGTTGAAGCCTTTCTGCAGAGCCAGGAACTGGGCCTCTATGCCCCGCAGGAAACGCCAGTTGACGTAGAGTCTGACGTACTCCTTCTTGGTGTCCTGGGTGACGGGGATGCTCTTGCCGTTGGGCTTGAGCTCGTGCTGGATGATCTCTCCATAGGCGTTGTGTTCTACGCAGAAGGTGTGGTCCAGCACACCTGTGATGTCGTTGTCCCTGAAGTCAGAAAGAAACATTAGAATTACTATTTTAATTCAACTGTAGGACTTGAACACAGACATGAGTGATTAAAGGGATAGTTCACCCAAAATTGAAATTATCTTAACATTATCTACTCACCCTCATGTGGACTAAGGGCTGGGAGAAGTTTCAGAGTCCTCCGTGGCTTCTCTGAGTTACAGGGGGTCTCGGCGTAGCAGTGCATGTCCATATAACGGTTGCAAATGGATACCAACTATCTTCGTAACAAAAAGACACACCAAAAAACATCCAAATACCTCCATGCTGCTCGTATGTAATGTCCGTCTTGTATTGAAGCCCCGAAATGCGAAATTGTCCCGAAAAAAATTAAATAAGTCTATTTTTCAAGCTTGTTTGTAGCGGAAGCTTCTCGAAGTTCCTCTTCCCAGTTCGTCAAATTTGGACGAACTGGGAAGAGGACAGACCCTGGTTTGTCCAAATTTGACGAACCGGGAAGAGGAGCTTCTGCTACAAACAAGCTTGAAAAATTTAATTCTTTTCGGGACAATTTCGCATTTAGGGGCTTCAATACAAGACGGACATTACATACGAGCAGCATGGAGGTATTTAGATGTTTTTTGGTGTGTCCTTTTGTTACGAAGACAGTTGGTATCCATTTGCAACCGTTATATGGACATGCCCTGTAACTCAAAGAAGCCACGGATAACTCTGAAACTTCTCCCAGCCCTTAGTCGACACGAGGGTGAGTAGATAATGAGAGAAATTTCAATTTTGGGTGAACTATCCCTTTAACTATTTGCTTTTCATCCCAATAAAACTCCAGTGAGCTCTTCTTTGTTGAATGTGGGCTGACCGGTGAAACTACTCATGTAAGAAATATTCAAAAACCCTGGGGGGCGCTGTCGCCATAGAATGGAAGTGAGATTTTAATGTGGACAAGACGGCAAACTCATTTTTTTCCCTAACTTGGTTACATGCAACACATGCGTCGAGTGAGCACAGAAAGGCTGAGCACAACGCTGTGTGGGATGTGTCATTATTCCTGGTCCAGGAATCCTTTCCCCCCTCCTCTTTCTCATTTACACATCAAAGTCATTTGAGTTCTTCTACGTACAGAATCCAGACGAGACTGTTGTGCAGGTCGGGGTCAACGGACTCCATGTCGTCCAGGGTGATGGGTTTACCCAGCAGCTGTTTGTAGAAGGGTAGAGTGAAGCCTCCGTCTATGTAGTGGCCATGGAAGACTGCCATCCCCATGATACGGCCAACGAAGTGAAAGTATGACAAGTGCTCCTGCAGGGAGACAAAACATCTTCAGTTTCCAAATGAGCAGGCGGCAGAACAGAGAGTTTAAAGCATGCTTGGGACTGAGATCAAGACTGACTATATCTAACATACACAAACCTCTGACATCAGGGTTCTATTACTCAATATTTAACTACTGAATTCCCCTTTGACAGACCGCCCTGTTCGACATGATACAAGCAGTAAACAACCAAACAGCACAGTCTCAACGCGACAGTTAAACCACCAGATCGTGCCTGCTGCCTGTAGAGCAACAGCTACGTGGACCGACGCCAGTCCAAACAAACACAGAGAGCGATGAAGTTGTGTAATAGAAGACAGCGTCTGCAGCGAGGCCTCTGGCTTGACTGGATCATTTGCTTAACTGTGGTGTTTGCCATCCAGTTGAGACTTTTCATACAACAAAGGTCTTGCGGTCATGAGACGGCATGCAAAACAGGTCGATACTTAGCGTTTGTCGGAAGCCACCGTGACTCACAGGGTTGACGGCCGAGTCTGGGTTTATCTGCAGCGTGTAGATGTCATCGCGGGAGTACTGGAACAGGCCGTAGTACGGATTCAGCATCTCATGCGACAGCAGGTAAAGCCACTCCCTGCACAGAATACAGTCAAGAGAAAAAGATACTTATCAGATCCTCTGTGTTGTGACACTGAGTTCAGAGCATATTGACTGTAAACCTCAGCTGATGAAGTAATTACTACCAAAAAAAAACCAGACACAACAACAGTGAGTAAGTTGTGTGGTTTGGCACTCTGCCACTAGGAGGCAGAGCTCTGTGTAAAAAGCCATGCGGTGTTTACAGATGTGTCTGGCTGTGGCCTCTTACCTGGCCACTCCACCGTAGTCCAGCCCCTCCTCTCCTCTAAACTTCACCATGAGCCTCTTCCACAGGTCCTTCGGCCTCATCTTCATCACCTGTCGATATGATTCCTGCAACACGGACAGAAACAAACACTTTAAAGACAGTAACGGCCTTAGTGATGCTGTGGTTTACCTTCCTGTACTGTATTTACTGCTACAGAACTATGGTTCAATATGACTCTGCAGAGGAACGGTTAAAGAGAAGACATCTATCAGTTTAAAATGACACACAGAGACCCTGTCTTATCACCCATTCAACACCACAACAACTGCTTGACCAAGGGTTGAGACTATTCCTAAAGTAGAAGAACTAAGAGCTTCATGGAGAGAAAGTAGCAGGGGATTAATCTCCCCAAAAACCGAGAGAGAGGCAGTGTGGCGTTACAGCAGTCACTTTCAATTGGCCCTCTGTTTGCGAGGCAGAGATCTCTCCGCCTCAATCGGTGTTCATCCCATGTGCAGACGGCTCACAGCGTCGGGTGGTGGGGGGGGTGAGGGGGTGGGGGTTCATTTAAAGTGGATTTGGGGCAGTTATAATAAACATAGCCCTAAGACTGTAACAACACGGCCTCTCCCGACAGCCAGGTTCCACCGTGCCCTCCAGATACGGCAGACAACCGAGAGGTGCTGTGGGAGAAATGGGAATGTCTTATCTACGGCGAAAAAGTACACATAAAGACAGCTCTGACAGTCCAGCAGCTAACACTCGCCTATTCAGTCATAATTTAATGCTTCAGCTGGTCTGGGGAAGCTATGCAGTTATGTCTCGCTCAACCTCAAGACGTCCTCTGCCCCCCCCACACCCAACACCCCACCCATTGCATCCCCTCCGCCCCTCTCTCTCTCTCTGTCTTTCTTTCTCTCGCATTGAGATCAGCCAACAAAAATGTCTTCGTTCAGATTAACAGACGCGGCTGTTCCAGCACATTCCAGTGCATATTTTATGAGGGTCATGCAGTCTGTTGCAGGTGTTGTTGTTCTGATGAGGGCCCTGCACCTCCTAGATGCAGAAAAAAACACACACACACACACCCAACCCCCCCCCCGCTGAGAAAATGTACTTGAGAAAATCCTCATCTCAAACAAGAGGTCTGCTTTAGATTTTGAACAGACTGGCTTCACACTTCAATAGATAACCCGTGTGTGAGAGAAATCATTCTCACAGCCAGCTGCTACGGGCAATGACCTTTATGGGGGTAGACAAGAAGACCTTCACAGAATGTTTAACATAACTTAGGTGAGTCTATAAATAACTTTAACACAGAATGGATAGTGTGTCTTGCTTATGGTGCCAGATGTAAATTCGCTGGCTGCAGTTTTGGGGGAAATGGAGGCAAGTGGGTTGTGCAATGGAGCAAATATTTCATCACTCATCATGTTTTTCTAGCATTTTGTCATGCATTTTATTATTATTCTTTCATGCATCCCCTGGCTGTGACAATAAAATCCCCTCCGAGTTAAATTATGGATCCATTTCTGAGTATCTTTGCTAAGTGGCAGCCCTTGTGAGCTTCAGATGATACGCTAACATGACAGAGCTTGTTTCTTTTCATCGTCACCTCAAAGATCTCCTCACGGGACACCTCGATGCGGCAGTGGCCGGCCTGGGGCTGCTGCTGAGACAGTTCCTGGCGGAGGATCTTGAGCTTCTGAACAAGGTCTCTCTTGTACTTGGGCACCGTGAGGCACTCTGCCTCCTCTGGGAGCTGACCAGGAGACACCAGAGCCTGCTGGGCCTGATCCTTCAACTGGTTCTGACGACTGGAGGGCAGACGACAGGAGGAGAGGGAGACAGCAGGAAGAGGTAGAGAGGTAAATAGGAGTGGAGGAGAGGGAGAGAGAGGGAGAGGAGGGGGGCGAGATGAAAGACAAAAATTGTAAGTCTTAGGTGTAGCAATATGAAATGCAAACATGCTTACTGGTGAGAAAAAAAGTAAGCAAGCACTTGTACAAAAACAACAAGAGCAGCGCCAAGAAACTCAAAATACAGCTTTCTGAGAGTGAGAGTTCTTTCTGTGTCCTTTGCTGACTGCAGAGAACCAGAAGTAAACACACTGAGGTCATCTGGGAAGCACATCAAGTTAAACAGCTGCCACGGCCCCTCGCAGACAGACAGACATAGGTGGAGGTGGGATTACTGGAGGTAGGACATCTCACTCACCCTCATTCACTTACCACCCCCTCACTAACACACACACACACACACACACACACACACACACACACACACACACACACACACACACACACACACACACACACACTTACTTGCACACGTACACACCGCTTCCTCCCTCCTCCTCCTCTCCACCTGGCCTGGTGGTCTCACACAGAGAGATGGCTGAACTTAAATACGTTTTTTTTTCTACGGGGGAGCAGCAGAATGTGACAGAGGGAAAGAAAGTTCTGCAAATCTCTGTTGATTTTGACTCATCATGTACACTTGTGGTAACACAGGGTCACTGAGGCCACTGCGCAGAGGCGTACGGCCTCATTTTGTCAAGTCTAAAAGTTTGCCTGAAGAGACTGAGACAGAAGGAACACTTCAGATGGTGACCTGTAGAAACTCACTGGTCTAAAAAAGCCAAGATGCTACTACACATTTTGTCTTGAGTGAAAAACTTTGCCTAAGTCACTATAGAAAAACGATTATGCTGTTTATGTATAATTCTGTGAAAAAGCATGTGAGGTTGAGAGACAACCAGACCCAGTTAAAGCTAACTGGGCATAGGAGATAGCCATGGTGACCCTTAACCAGGCTAAAACTAAATGTACTTGTTAAGCTGTAAACCAATAAGGTAATCCTTTTGGATAAACCAGTATCTAATTTAATTTTACTTAAATGAGGCTTAACCTTAATGCTTTTTACTTGCTATCCTTTCATTCAACAATGGACTGAACCGTACTCTTGTGAAAGCTAACTAGTTTAGCAGCACCACAACTATGGTGGAACTCATGTGGTTTAATGGTTAATCTACATTTAAATTAAACTATTTACATGTTTTTAACTGCATAATCAATTTACAGTTTTTTAATATGTCAAATATTTCTGTACTGAAAATGTCATCTATTTGTATCTTATTTGTAGATGCAGTGTTCCCCCTGAAGAGGCAGAGTGTAGTATCTGTGTTTTTTATGGTTTATCCATGTTTGTATTTATGGGAAAAGCTCCCCTCTCTGTTTTACTAATTCTGTAGTTACTGCTCTCCACCTTTATAGAGAAATGTGGCTTGCATGTATAAAATTGTCATTTAAATTTTGCTGCTGCCTTTTAAGTCATTTCTCATAATTGTTTTCTCACTCTACTTTGAATGCAACGTGTGTTTATAAAAGCAAGAATCTCAAGAAAGCAGAATTTGCTGAAACAGTTCAAACAGTAACAAAGAAGTTGTTAAAACCAGCATCAACAGTGCAGCTGTGAACTGTCTGTATGTGTGGGTCATGATGACAGAGGTCTGGACTCTGGTGCGGGGCCACTGGATGGCGAGGACAACTTTTGAACTGGGTGCTGTGTTTGGGAAGACTGGCTCTGAGGGTGGCACAGCAGGGAGGGAGGGGGGGGCACACAACACACACAGAATCAAAGGAGCCTTTTTATGGAGGCAGCACTAAAGGAT
Organism: Trachurus japonicus; assembly: GCF_045865225.1. Lineage (NCBI taxonomy): Eukaryota > Metazoa > Chordata > Actinopteri > Carangiformes > Carangidae > Trachurus > Trachurus japonicus. The sequence goes on along the minus strand of NC_140914.1, from coordinate 26,068,193 downwards.
TATTTGCACAATGGCCTTTTGCACTTCAGTGGGGGGTAGCAGGCACACTCGGCCTTGAGCAGGGGTCATAAACACCAGACTGCAGAGCACAGAGGGTGGTGGAAGTAACACGCACGTCAGTCTGCGCTCCTGTGGTATGGATACATAAGATGTCAGACTCAGAGATGATGCCGAGGTTAAAATAAACAGCCTCGCTCTGACTTTTGTCAGGTAATTACATCAAACCACTGGAGGGAACAAACAGAGGAGGAATCGCGGCTGTCAACTAGATCACTTAACGTCGGATCATTGTTGTCAGACATTAATTTAGCTCCAGACTCCTACTCTAAAGTATCCGCCCAACAGCTTGCATTTTCCTGCGCCACAATGACAACCTCTTCTTAACAAAGTGACTGAAAAGCCAAAGTGGATTCTGCTGGGCAGACACCAGAAACCAAACCCAATCACTTCCTGCTATCCCAGAAAGCCACAGGGCCCCATAGGACACTCGAGACCTCCTCATGAATCCCTTTATTTCCTGCAGACTAGACTCAGAGGGAGGGAAGGCGAGAGAGGGAGAGGGGAGGCAGGAAGGGCACTCTCTCCCGACAGCACCCAAACACTGTAGACAGCTCAGAGGGTGGGAGGGAGGGAGGGAGGGAGGGAAGGAAGGAGAGAGGAGGCACGGAGCATCTCTTCCTGCACTTTCACCCATAAATCAAACATTCCTGCTCCGTCTCTGGCTCTTTCCATCATGGCTGCAGGCAAACATGACCCACGGTTCTCTCCTCTCTTTAGGACTCTTCATTGATGAGGCCGACTCCGCTGCATGTTACCTGATGATGCTCTCTGAGGAGGCCGCTTGCTCACGCTAATAAAATAAATGTTTTCTCTCGGAGACAAATCACTGAAGTCTGGGAGATGACACAGCTACTTCCCCTCCTGCGACTGTACAGAGGATCCTCCTGCAGCCGGGTCTTAAAACCAGACAAGGATCCAGTTACCTATTGAACAGTGACCTTGACCAGTGAGGGAGCTTGAAGATTGCAACATCATGAAGGGGATATAAAACCAAAAATGGTGCTGTGGATGTTCAGGCAGTGTCTTGAGCAATTGAACGGGGCAATAAACTTTAACTCTGATGGACATACATAAATATACATATATCAAACATTCTTGTGAAATGACGGCACAAGGGGTAAAAATTTCTAAAATCCCTGACTTGATAAAAGGCAGATGTCTTGATGGAAATCCATGACGACTGATATCTTTTCCAGAGTTTTGTCACAGCGAGAAAGTGGCTCTAAGTCTTTTCTTTTTGCAGTAAAAGTTTCACTCAGGACAGAAACGGTATCAAAATAAAGACCATCTATTACACTTCACATGTAATTAGGATGGATTGGGAGGGTAAGTTAAACCTCAGTCATGCACAGTTTATAAAGACGTTATTTCATAAATCTCTGGCCAAGGTCCATGTGTCCTTGAGTAACCAGGAGATGTAAAACACTCTACAACTCAGATCTAATGTTTTATCATTGAACTATTTGATTTACAATAAAGCTGTATATCAAATGCAAATGTACTTGATGATGAGTTACAGATGAACCACGACTTTTCTCTGTATAAAATTAAAAATGACACATTTGGTTTTGATGTGAAGTAATTATCCCACCACTTATGATCCTACCAGAACACATACACAGACATTCTATGCATGGGATTTTCACACATCTGGGCATAATCATGGTCATGACAAAAGGCCTACATAAAAAAAGTGGCGTGCCAGGCTACATTTTTTTTTATAAGACCTTTCAGAGAGGTATAGATGAAAAAAAAACAAAACGAATACAAAATACCAAACTCATTCTTTGATCCATCAGAACAGGAAAAAAAAAGAAACCTGATCTCTCTGTCGATGCATTCCGTCTCCCCTCTCTGCACGGAGGAGGAATGAGGTCAGGCGGAGGAGGCCCACCAAGGCACCCATACACTGCTCCACCTTTGTGGAGCAAAGGCCTATGGGTAATTCTATGGCTATCGTAGCATAGTGTGTGTTTGAACAGCTGCACAGAGGAAGAAATTCTGAACATGTGCATCCATGCACACAGGCATGAACCAAGCACAGAAGCGAGAAGAGACACAAATCTACACAAATGGACAGGCACACACACGCACACACACACACACACGGGTCATTCATTGACTTGGGCATCAAATTTATGCTCCGTTTCCTGGACGTAAGACGCTCCTCAGCTACAGACACAGCAGCCTTGGTTTCCACTCTGCTATCTGATGTCTGGCCAAAGCCAGCTTTGTGACGGATTGTGTGCTAAAACGCCTTTATGATCAAAACCTCTGTGGAGCTGAGGAATTTGAATTTTTTTGTGTGGAAAGAAAAGACTGTGGAGGAGTGTGCTGTTTATGTATTTCTGTGCGTGTGCGCGCGTGCACGGACGTCTGCGCCGCACAAGCGCTACTCTGAGTGCTGAACCTCTACAGGTGGTGAACACACCTTGGCATGGGATCCCACTGTAAAACATTGACTGAGGGGGAGGCAACGTGAGTAAGTCTGAGAGAGAGTGTGTGTGTGTGTTCCCGTCTGTGTGCAGTGAGGACTGCTGGCGCCGAGCCCAAACCTTACCTGACATTCTGACTTTCAATGCCTCCTCGAGAACCGTTAGGGCTTGGACTACAGACACAAAACAAAGACAAAACAAAGACAGAAAATAAATCTCTCTGTTTTTATACCGTATCTAAATTACTTCACTATCACATTCTTCTGGCTCAAGGGCACTAAAGAACTCACTTTAGGACTAGATGCAGGTTGGCGGAGAGGCGCGGGTCTGTGAACTGTGTGGTTCTGTTGTTGTGGTCGACAAAGTAAACCCTCCCGGTGGCGGTGTTTCTTATCTCCCATCCTGGGGGCAGAGGACCCAGTTCCTCACAGTTCACATTGCTCAGATCTCTGAGGTGCAGCAGAGGAGAACACAACACACAACAATGCATTAGTAAGTGAGAACTGAGGCAGCGTAGGGTGGGACAGGGGGGAGAAGAGAGACGGTGCACGCACACATCAAATACTAGATATAAAACATACCAAAGGACTGACGAACTGGACTCAGGCGGACAGCAGGAGTCCGAGAAGCCTGAGAAATCACTTTTATTCTATTTTTCTTCTTCCTCCCATCTAAATTATTTACTGCTGCCCTGCAACCCCTTTCAGCTGGACTGGAAATTAAAGCAGGCTCACTATGCTGGCGCTGACTGTTCTGTTTTGCATGGTTAAAGCCAAAGGGACCGCAGATGAGAGCTTGGCAGCTGAGCCATCTGCTAATGCTGGAGCTGTCTGAGGAGCACTCAGTAAGGTGTGGCGTGACCAATAGCCTCCTATCAAGAGCAATAAAAATATCATCTATCACTCATGCACTGATAGAATGTGAGCGAACGGTGGCCAGGTATTATAATAGCAGTCATGTTTTATTGATGGTGTCTGGAGTGCACTGGATGCTGCTTTTTCTGCACGTGCACATTCAGTTCTCTCACTGTGAATGTGCATCTCTTATGAAATGCAGTAATCAATAGGACACACATGTCTGAGCGAGTATTGCCCAACAGTCTCTGGTATGGCTGACTAAGACCTGTGTGCTGTTGGCCATGTGTCCCAAAAGTGAGGCCTTTCAGGGCTCGTGCCAGAGGACTGAATCCCTCCCAGAGCCCCGTGACATGGGTCTTCTCACAGCATGTCAGACTCATAATCTGCTGCGGTGTGCGAGTTGACTGATTTAAGCATCTGTGGAGACCCACACCCTATTTCCTCATTCATGTGTTTTATTATTCTTGCATTTCATATATTTTTTACAGTGCACATTGTGGATAGCGAAAAGAGCGAAACTGGGAACGCGATGTTGTGGCGTCTTCCCGAGGTCATGGATTTTGCAGTAGACGTACCTGGGTACTCGAGGGTCGTGCCACGTGCTGACACCTGTCTGAGTGTGGAGGAAGTACACTTGGCCTTGCTGCGTGGTCCTTTGCTCTGTAGAAAGATAACAAAATTTTATTAATTGATGCAAGGTTCGTGTGAGTGCATTAAAAAAGGGAGAAAAAAAATAGAGTGTATATCAAATATTTAACATTAATGGAAAATGTGACTGAGTTTTATTCATGTGCCACATATAATCTGTCTGCGTAAGAGAGAGATGACACAAATGGAGATAAAAAGGGCTGCCTGAGTCAGTGGAGATCCCAGAAGGCGGCCAGGAAGAGGCAGAGGAGGAGGTGAGAGACGGAGTGAAGAACATTGGAGAGGAAAGAAGAGGAGAGACGGGGGTTGTCTGACTTTTGAGTTGGTGAGCTCATTCATCACAGGCTGACAGAGATATTTCCATGGAGTCGTCTGCCAGAGAGCTCTTCTCTGGCATCTCTTTGGACCTACCGCTCCGATTTAACATGCATGTACACATTATAACCCCCCTCCAAACGCCCCCCCCCCCCGTTGACTGCACGGTATACGTTCAACACGCAGGGTGACATCTCCTGGCTTGTGCGTGTTTACACGAGGAGAATGAGAACTGCTGACAGGTTTTACAGGAACTGCCCAAGCTTTAAAGAAAGTAAGCAGAGATAGAGAGAGAGCAAGAATTACAGAGACAAGCGTGGTGAGGCTCGGAGCAGCCTAATCTGTGGGACTGAGGGCAAAGCTGTGATACGCCTCTATGGCTCTGGCTCCCAAATCCTCCACAAGATTTTACTGCGAGGATAAACAAAACTCCCCAGGGCTGTGTGTGTGGGGATCGCAGTGTGTGTTGGTGCGTTTGCTCTTACATGAATGCATCTGATTGTTTGACTGTGTGCAGAAAGGAGAACAGAAAGGGGGGGGGGGTGAACGGCTGCCGCCAGCCTTTAACAACTAGATCAATTCAATTAGATTGTCTAAAATGGAGCCAGTATTTCAGGCTCCTTGTGTGGAGTTGCAGCGTCATCAGAGCAGCTGGACTGAATGAGGACACAGATTAGCCGGGTTACTGAGCCCAGTGTTGAGCAGGGAGGAGGGTGCGAGGCGAAAAAAACGGCATTAAGATGATGACACGATTCATAGTGGAAGAAAAGAAACGGCTGCCATGGGGCGCGAAAAAAAAAAAAAAGAGAGCATGTGCTGATGTAATGTGGATATCAAATATGTATCTGCCGTATTATAAAAATCAGAATCAACATACAGTATCCAGTGTTTCCAACCTCTTTTTAAGACGTGCACCCGCAGCCCCGACAGATGAGCTCAACACCTCCAGTCATGTTCCACATGTGCTCTGTCTGAGCCGGTTTGAAACTGGATGTTATTTAACACTTATAATTATATAAAAGTGGATATTGTTACCGTAATGTCTTCCCAAACTTTTTTCCACATACCACCGGGTATTTGTAAGCACTGCTGTATGGAATCTCTGGCATCATGTGCCCTCCGATGGAATTTCAGAGGATGTGGAGGGCTGGAGGTTACTCCCCCCCCCCGAAAAAAATCAATTTCCATCATCCATTTAAGTGTCGTGGTTTAAGATCTTCTTACATGTGGTCATATATACCATGGTACATTAGAGTACATACATTGCACAAACCTTTAACAATTATTTAACCCTAACCCAGAGGATACATTTCCCTCAGGTTTACATTTCCCCGGCTGCAAAGCAACCTGCACCACAGCCTCTGGTGCCGGCTTCCCACCACTAACCGTATCCCTCGGGCAGGTCCGGAGGCGTGTGCAGGTGGGTTCTGCTCATGTAGTTGCGATGCCTTTGTGAGCGGACCCGCCTCTCCTGAGCCCGGTGGTGGTCGCCGTCGCTGCAGGGCGGCAAGGCTGTGGTGGGCGTGGCCCCGTTCGTACTGATGGGCGTGTTCTCGTCCACGATGCAGCTGAGAGGCCGGCCGGGGCTGGAGTACTCCGATGCAGGCCTGAGAGAGGGAGGGGGGGGGCGGAAGAGGGTGTCAGGGTAACAGAACAAAGAGAGAAGTAGAATGAGAAGGAGATGTAGTGGTTAAACAGTGTAAAAAAAGAAAGACTGAATGTACCCAAGTAGAAGGGAAACAAAAACAAGGACGACATCTTCCTGAACACAAACAGCAGCAAATCGATACGCCTCATTTACAAAGTCTTTTCCACTAACTAGAAAATCCATGCAAGGCAGCGCACAAACAAACTCACTTGAGTAAGGACTGAGGCTGCCTGAGGTAAAGCGTGGTAAGAACTGACAAATAAAAAGGAAAGTGGCTGATAGAGACAATAAAGAGGAGGAGCCGAAGTGCAAAAAGTCGGAGACAGAGCAGGGAGGAGATGCTGTAATTTCCACTCTTTGTCAGCTCTGTAACTTCCCTGGCTCCTCCACATCATTAAACACCACTGACTGGAGCATTATGTCTGACACCTTCTTTTCTTTTCTTTTTTTTAGAAGCCCACTGCAGTTTTGGACAGAGCTCTGCAGTTTGGGAGCACTGAGGTCAGAGATGAGGTCTTCCATCGGCCTGTTGCTGTTAGATTTAAGAGGTCTGGGTTTGAGTTTCTGTGGGCTGCACAGTGTACTCACCTGGTAGGCCTCTCCCACTGTGTGGTACGTGTGATGTGGTTCAAGTACTGAATTCGTCCAGACGCGGTCCTCCTCTCCTCCCAGCTGGCAGCAGAAACATACACAGACACAGCAGTGAGCGGACATGGTTAAGTAGCCACAGAACCATCTAGTAGTCTTGCTGCTGTCTCACCACATGCAAATATCATATTCTGTATATCATCAACCCTCTACGTGAAGGCAGTGTTTTCTTTTTTTGTTTTTTGTGAGGATTTGCAACAGCCTCTAAAAAAAATCCTCAGACAATGATAAGACATTTCCCCCAAATCACTCACCCATCTGGAAGATCATTGTCAAACAGACGACTGCAGTCCACCACAGGGCCTCCTGTGCCTATCCGGTCCCTCGACTGCAGGCTCACTGTAGCAACACATGGCGGACAGATGCACACACTGGGATTACTAGACAGCAGATTACAGTGCAAGCACAGATATTTTTATCAAAGCACAAAATTGAGTCATATATCTTTATGAGTAGCAGGAATAAAGTTAAATTTTATCAGCGGTGTACTGCAGAGACCAGTTAAAAGAAGCAGCATTCTCTTCTACCCTCCCATTTTTCTCTCTGTAGGGAGGGTCTGGAATTTGGGCATTATGAAATTTAATCCCAGATTTTACACAAAGGCTGATAAATGTGACATCCAACACCCTTGGAGGACTAAAGCTCATAATATTTCACATTTATATAGTCATAATAACATTAAAGTAAATCCTCATCTGTATAATTTAACAAATATACTCCATACATCAACACGCAAGAAGAGAAGGAGGACGCTGCCTACGAGCGGTTCTACACCAGCTTTAATCAATATTCAACACACAGTTAATGGAGGACAACATGCTGGGCATCATGATGAAGAAACAGTCTACAGAATACACTCCAGCTGCACCAATGGGATTCTTTAATGCAACTTTAATTTGACTTACAATGTAATGTGACAATTTTTCTTAAAATCTTCCCCTGCCAACAAAAGTCTCCTCGTCTATGTGTCTAGTCTACGTGTACTCACCCACTATCTGGCCTCTGACTGTGTCACTGTCATTGGGACTCAGCTTGTTCAAGTCTAGTCTCTGGTCTGTTGAGGGAAGGAAAGAAAGTAGAAGTAGAGAGAGGGAGAGAGAGGGGGCAGAAGAAGCCAAAACAGAGAGAAGAGACAGAACACAATTAGACAAACAGGAAATGAGAACAGAGATGAAAGAGGGACAAGTGGGGACAAAAAAAGAAAGAAGAGAGGATTCATTAGTTTCTGAGAGATGCATGTACACTAGGATGTAATGGGATGTATTTTTTCCTTGATGGACAAATCCCACTGCTGTGTATCATTTACATCACTCAGAGTCAACTCCTCTCTCCCTCATTATCCGTCTCTCATTCTTCTGTCTGCAGACCACAGCTTGGCTTTGCCCTGCAACAGATGGTCTGGTCTGTGGAACAGCCACGGGCTGTAAAAATCTCACTGAGCATCGGTACAGAGCAGGCTTCAGTTCAAATGCAGAGGTCAAACATTTGACAAATTTCAGTACAAAGCCTGCACTATTCCGCTCAGTCTTAGCATGGACATGAACTTCTGCCAAAGTCTGGAAACTCTTTGTCTGAACTTCTTAAAGTCTGTGGAATTTGAGAGTGAGGGAGAAAGAGAGAGATCAGGCGGAAAGAAAGAAAAAAAAAAAACAGGACAAAAAAAAAATGTCCAAGTTGCCTGCAGACATGAGAAATGCCACTATCTGCTCTCTGTTGTCTGGGTGTCATGCAGATCAGCTCAGGATGTCTGTCTAGACTAAACAGGGACCAAAACAGGCAATGGTCAAACCGTTACAAGGCTGGCCAGAGGTCAGCAGCCACAGAGAAAACACACAGCGCACACACACACAGAGGCAGTAAAAACATACGCAGGGAAGCGCACTCGCACATTGGAGATGCATGAAAGTATATACATTTAAATACTTGTGCAGTCATATACACAAAGACAAGAAATGCAGACACTCTGCAATTATATATAAACATTACAGTCGACCAAAGACATGCTGCAATTATACACAAACGTTGTAGTCAGCCTTGTGCCCTCACTAAGGCCTGCGGAGGGGACACAACTCCAACTGCTGGTAAAAGGCGCACAGAACACAAAAGAATGACAAATACACGGAGGGGGAGCGACCACAACAGAGAGAACACAACAAAATCTACGCTTACACTTAAATAGCTGTACAATTATGCATGTCTGCGTGAAATGACCGGTTGTCTAGATCGGCAGACAGAGATATAGGGAGAGCCAGTCACGACGGCATTCGGTGTTTATGTACGCGTGTGTGCGCTCGCTGCCAGTCTGTGTAGGAGACTGAAGCCCAAAACGCACGGGGTGAGGAGGAGGCCAGGGGAGAAAAGGAAATGCAGAGAGCAAACCGCTCACAGCTGTGGCACAGGGTTCAGGTTTCCTGTGTCGCTGCAGGAAAACAACAGTGTCAGAGGTTTCTAGGAAAAGCGGTGGGATTCTTTCCCGTTTGTGCCCGCGAGGCCACAGCGAGCAGGTACCGACTCCCGACTCTGCACAGGAGAAGAGAGGTTTCTACAACTGTCTGGCACTGCTTTTACTAGGAGCCATTTACTAAAGCCTGTATCTCATTTATCCAGTTAGCTTCTGACATGAGACATTTTTACTGTAATTGCAGGGTGATGTTGATTGGCCCTTCCTGTTCTGGCAGGGGCAGAGTGTTGACCCCTCTCACACCCTGGTCTGGCCTCTGTCAGCCCTAGTGAGGCAGACAGGACATTAAAAGGAGCTACTCTATGTTCAGTCAGTTAGGGCCTGACAGCGGTTCTGCGTTATTAACCTCTGCTTCTTATCACACTACAGGTATAAGACGGCCTTGATGGACGCGACCTCGTTTTGACCATTAGGGCTGAGGCGTCTGGATCATTCTGCGCCAAACAATTGACATTTGGTGGATAATTGCGATAAGCAATTGGAAAGCTATTCCCCCCCTTCCCATGAGAGTAATGAACTCAGTAAATGAAAAGGACACATAAATAGTCCACAAAGCAAAACAGACAAGTCACAAATAGTTTGGCAAAAACATCTGTGCTACAATTTGATAATGTCATCTGGAAAAACAGAATCACTGCATTACAGCTGCCTGCATCCTGCATTGAGATATAACACAGTATCGTTGGACTGGAGCAGCACTGACAAATATGTGTCTGTTTTTTATTGCAAATAAAATCACACTGTATAGAGAGCGCACTGACATTTACCACTAACCCCAGTTCTCCCATGAGGACCGCGATGAGTCCGTCTGTTTTACACGCACGCAAGAGGACACACACACGTGAGAACACATGTGGCAGGATTCACGTCCTGCCTCAGATTTCATGCTACTCTGCTGCAACAATAACAACAACAACGAGCAAGAAGGCTGCATGCTGACAAACAATGACGACACGTACACAATTATTCATTTAAAAACACACACACTTACATAATGAATCAGTCTGCGAATTTCGCATTTCCATAAACAACATCTTACCCGTCTTTTCAAGCACACATATTTACGCCTTATGGGAAATCAAACAGGAACTGACCCTTTCGTCAACATCACAAGTTGGGGATGATTTAAAAAATAGCAATTATACCCCCACCCCCCCCCCTTTTTTTTAAATTCTTATTTTATTTTATTTATTTATTTTTCTCTTGTATGTATGTGCTGTTGTTGTTCTTCCTTGACGGGCTTGTTCTTATTTTCCCTTCTGCTGTTTTGGTTTTTGAAATTTCCCTCAAAAAAAACCTCCAATAAATATACCATGAACAAAAAAAAGTAGCAATTATGATAAATAACCACAATAAAAAGAAAAGAAAAGAAAGAGTGTACATGGAGAGGATGCTACAGCTGAGCAACACTTACAGCCTGTGTCTTTAAGGCGGTTGATGGCGTTGGACAGAAGGCGGACACAGCCCAGGAACCCGGCCCCTTGCTTCTTGTGGATCTTCTTGTGGTTCCACACGCTGATGGTGATGGAGTCTGATTTTCCAATGTAACTGAGGGGAATAAATGAAAGGAGACATAATTAATTTTCAGTCCTCGACACTGAGACTCACCGACGTGACTGGTTGTAATAATAAACAGTGTCTGCGTTTCAGTTTCAGTTTTCTGTGATTATCTCTGCTGTAAAACATAATTGCTCATTAAACTAAAGCTGCTGGACTACAACTCGAGGAGTACCGGTGACGTAGACACGCAACACAACACAACACAACACAACATCATGTGTTTACAATGAGTCTCGCTCAGGATGTGCCCGGCAAAGCAGCGAGACGCACATCCTCCGCAGAGGCTACCGCTAAGACTCCTTGTCAAGGACACGTTACGAGGCGCAGCCGGGACATGGAGGCGGAAGAGGAAGGTGGGGAGGCAGAGCGGGATTTTCCAGCCAGTAAATCTGACCCTGAGCGTCTGAGTAGGAGACAGAACATTGTAAGCAGACTGCGATCCTGTGAATCATTTATAACATTCACAGCAGAACCTCCGCACATATCAGCAGAAGTGATTTAAAATATCTGAGGATGGAGGGAGGAGAGATACAGTAAAAGAGAGGAGATAAAAATTTAATTACAGTGAAAGTGCTCCAGCTGAGAAAATACTGTAAGATGTGACTGTCTCGGACTGCAGGAGTCTCGGACTGCAGGAATCTGCGTTTGTCCTCTAAAATGGCTTTTTAAAACAAGGGCTGAAACCAACCTCTGAGCTCTCTGGCCTTTTTCAGTCAGACATTTTACATAAAACAAATAAAATAACATCTCCAAATAAATGGAACCAGTTTGATTAAATCAGCTTAATTGAAAATGCAATTAGGTATGAACAGTCAATCATGCTGTCAGACATTGAGGGCTGTAATATTAGTAACAGAAAAGGAGGAGTTTTTGCCTGAGAGTTCTGCAGCTATACTAGTACACCACATAAAATGAAGCCCTTATCTTAAAGGGATAGTTCACCCAAAATTCAAATTTCACTCATTATCTACTCACCCTCATGTCGACTAAGGGTTTCAAAGTTTCAGAGTCCCCCGTGCCTTCTCTGAGTTACAGCGTGGCTCCGTGCAGCACTGCATGTCCATATGACGGTTGCGAACGGAGCTCACTTTTCTTCGTCCAAAAAGACACACCAAAAAACATCCAAATACCTCCATAGTGCTCATCTGTAATGTCCCTCTTGTATTGAAGCCCCAACATGAGAAATTGTTCCGAAAAAAATTAAATAAGTATTTGTTTTAAGCTTGTTTGTAGCGGAAGCTCCCAGCACTGCTCTTCCTGGTCCGTCCAAATCTTGCACGATTTGCATTGACACCCAGTTCACGGCTCCGCAAATCACGCGAGATTCCGGCGTGACCAGATCTTTCGGAACAATTTCTAATGTTGGGGATAACCGTCATATGAACATGCAGTGCTGCGCCGAGCCCCGCTGTAACTCAGAGAAGGCACGGAGGACTCTGAAACTTCTCCCAGCCCTTAGTCGACATGAGGGTGAGTAGATAATGAGTGACATTTGAATTTTGGGTGAACTATCCCTTTAACTGGTAATAAGTCGGAAAGACAGAAACGATGGCACCAGGGCTGCACAATCAAGTATTATCAAAAATATTCTGCCTCACAGAGTTAAGAGTTATTTCTGTGCACAGATAAATACATTAGGAAACACACAACCATATGTGTTATTGTGCGCTCCAGGGTTCAAATTAGCAAAACTTTACGAATCAGCATTACAGCTTTACAAGCAAGATACAGCAACGACTGCAACACTTCAGTGAAGCACACACCTGCATGTACTGAGTTGACCCCCCCAATGTCATTGATTGCCAGCACTAACAGTACTTATAATGGTTAATAATAAACATTAATAGTTCAACAGTCCAGGTTATGGGCCATTGCCTTTGGTTGAGGTGATTTACAGCCTGATGGCGGTGGCAACGAGAGAAACGCTCTGCCCTGCAGCACAGTGAGACGAGATGTAAATTAAACTGTTTAACTAAATTAACTGTCTGATTTTATTAGATTAGAATTAATGTAGAGTAACTGAACAACACATGGTAAGAGTCAGTGATAACAAAACACAATAAGATGGGGGTCTACGAGGCCGTTCTAATGCATTGCAATGCATTAACAACAAGCTAACATGCTGATAATAAACAGGTGTAATGACAACGTTGAACGCATGTTACCATGCCAACATTTGTCAGTTAGCAGTATTGGAAATACATTTTTGAACAAATTAATTTTTTGACTTGACTGGTTGGAAAATATAAAGATCAAAGTTTTTGCTGTTCATCATGAGTGTAATGTATTACAGTCTGCCTCCCCAGAGCCATTCTGCTATCTTAGCACAACACAACCATGTTAAAGGAACAGTCCTCTGCCTGCTGTGCCAGTAAGAACTTGATCAGGTAATTACATTGTATACAGACAGCCAATGACAGAGAGCTACATTAAACAGACAGATTATTTCCTGCCGGCTTGTATCCGTCTCCTCCTCTCTTCTCTGGCTCCCCTCAAGAGTCAGGCGAGACCACGTATGTACGTGCTAAAAGTCTCACCATGTGAACCTGTTGTGGCACATCTGTTCGGGTGGGCTCCCTCCTTCAGTCAAAAACTAATCATCTGTGCGATTGGCAGGACTACATCCCACTGTAATTATCATGCTGCTTACCAAAAGGGATATGAAACAATGGGGCTGTGAGTAAGACGTCTGGACATTTTGAGTCCATGCCAAATGCCTGTCTGGGGTGCGATGTGAGAGAGCTGCTATGTCAGACACACATGACGGGAGGGAAGTATTATAACCAAACCCTAGTCATCTGGATCACCCTCCATGTAATAAAATTCATTAGTCTGGCTAAGATTTTTAATACCAGTTGCAGGCAATCTCACACACATACACACACACACTCAGACATATACACTGCATAAGAGACAATAGGAAAATTGCTATAAAAAGGAAAAACCAGCTGATTTAAAGACACAGATGTGCTTTCTAAATACATTCTTTCATTTGGTAGACTGTATTCATGCAAGACGCATCCTGAGCACTGTTTTTAGCAGAGTTTTGTCTTTTTTTTTTGCACCAAATTACTGCCAGGAACATACGGTCAACATAAAAGGAAAACTCGACTGCAACAAAAATGTAACAGTCTGAGATGCAAAAATAACAGAACGTCAGGAGGACTAAGATTCAAAACCTGGGGATGATGATCCTGTTGCTCTCAAAACTGATTGGTAGGTATTTTTAATATGTAGGTATTTTTAATATGTGGACACGGATGTGAGCTAAATGATGGACAATGTGCTCCAGGAGATACAACTTTACTAAGCAGTAGGCACGTGGAAAGACTTGGAGAGGAGATGCTAAACTGACAAATTAAAAAGGAAACATTCACAGACTGACTGAACTGTGACACCTGAACTTTACATTTTACATGTCAGACTACTACTGCAGGCAAACAGAGAAGTCTGAACAGTTCGTTAAAACTAATGTGAGAAAAGTGCTGTTATCCACTATTGTATAATCAAGGGTGAAATAACATCCAGATGAAAACCAAACCAAACGAACATGACTTGTAAATTTGTTGATGAAGGGGTTCGGGGTTCTTGAGTTCATCCTACAGGACTGTGAGGTACACACCATGGCTTTATTTGCTAATTAGCTTGATACACAGTGAGAATGTAGAATTCCTGCTGAATCAAACCCACAGACGCCTCATCTTCATCATCACAACTCCACCAATACAGACACCAACAAGACACTGGAACTGGAGGTATCAGGGAGAATCTTTATTACTTGACTTAATTGTGGTATTATGTTATTCCTTTTTTTTCTAACGACACTACATCATCATCCTGGCTGTAGGATTGTAACAGAGCCATTAATAGTCGAGCTGTTTACCTGGGTGCACGCATAGAAAACATGTCATCTGCGACACTCACTACGTCGGTGAGGAGCCTCCTAAGAGAAATAATGTAACACTTTATTTGACGCCTATCTCTATAACGCATTATATTCATACTTAATGCAGTTATAGCACTGTATAACTATAGTTATAAACACTCATAAAGGATCATAATGCTTTATAACAATAATCATAACACACTATAAAACATTTTATCATGACTTATAAGGTCAGGTATTATGATACGTTATAATTGTTAGTAACTCACTGACAATGCCCACATCGATAATATATCATCATTATCATTATAAACGCTCATAAATTACCATAAGGCTTTATAACAATAAGCATAACACATCATAGAGCATTTTATAATGGTTTATAAGGCCAAGTATTATAATAGAGTTATAATGCTCTATGGTGTGTTATACTTATTGTTATAAAGCTACATAACACATTATAACTATATAATGCATAATCGATGTGGGCGTTGTCAGCGATTATAACGTCTTATAAACCTATTATAAAACCTGACCTTATAAGTCATGATAAACTGCTTTATATTGTGTTATGATTATTGTTATAAGGCATTATGATCATTTATGAGTGTTTATAACTATAGTTATACAGTGCTATAACTGCATTATAACTCATTATAAGTATGGTTATAATGCCTTATAGAGATAGGCGTCAAATAAAGTGTTACCGAAATAATGAAACTACTAGTAACTGTTGTGTCCTCAGCTGGAGTGACTGTTATTCTAGCGCTTCCTTGATGTTTCAGCGTGGCTCTTAGTCATTGTCTGTTTAACACACTTGGTGCAGGCAGAATGAGCCACGGTGGCAGGCAGCCACACTCACTGTGTCTGCTATCCCTGGCATGTCGGCCACATCCTGCAGCAAAACTCAAGGGTCACAGTTCACAGGCCAGTTTGCTGGCTGCGGCTGACCAATGAAACCAAGCCTGTGGACACGGACATACACACAAACACACAGACACACAAAGATATACATACGCAATGCAGGCCCACTTCCATGGTATTTCTACACCCTCACATGAGCACATATAACAAATGGAAAAAAAGAGTCACTGCCAACAGCTTTAATGCACACGGCTGTATTGGGAACACCAGGTGTTGCAGGCCCTATTTTAATAAGTGTGAGCCAGACAGACGGATTTCTAGGCTGCTCTCAGTCAATTAAAACCTGTCTCCTCCAACAAACCGCCTGAGAGTCCTTCTGCTGGCCCTGGGGATAAACACCAACAGACAGCAAAGTGGGTATAGTGTTCATGTTAAACTTAATCACTGGCGCAGAAAGCAGGGATTTTCACACAAAGTGCAGGCAGCTCTGTCTGAGGCACCTGGTGCAGAGCAGCTCAGCCGAGCCACGGGTCTGTGTTCTCCCCTCCATCTATTTATCTTCAAGGTGTGCGTACGTGCGCGTGACTTTTTCCCTTTTGTCAAATGGACACGAGCAGGTTATTTAACAGCCATGTAGAGAGAGGGGTCCTGTATCCCCGGCAACCAAACAAACGGAGACATGTGCTTCCTCTTGCTGTTGGCTACGCATGACGGTTTGGATAAACACCGGGCGAATACTGGAAACTTTCACTCTCACATTTTCACTCACGCGCTCTGTCTCTATTTTTTTCCAGGTTACTTTTCACAGGACAAACCATCTTTGGGAAAAGGCAATCAGGATTACAACAAGACATGCACGTGTTTCAGTCGATGGAAGAAAATACTATTGGAGACTTTCGCTCCTTTTCGGAGCTTTAAATACTGTTCCAGGGTACATTTTTAGACTGTTTGCTGGAGCTGGAGAGTTATGTCATTACAGATAAGTGAGAGGCCAGATGCAACAGCTGTTTACATCTGTTGCTGTTCAGGTCCCATTAATGGCACTGGCCCGACACGTCTCGCTGTGCTCACTTATCAAGGTTAAATAAAGAAAGGCATAAAAATTGTGAGGGATTGTTGCCTTGAACTGCTGTTTGTAATCTGATTAAGTCTTCAGGGCAGGTGGGGTATTCAAATAAACCGAGAAGGAATTTGTTTTTTTCCCCCAGATGCAAGTTAGGCTCATTAGAGGTGCGATTAAAATGAAATAAAGCTCTGGGACTCACAGGTCGTAGTGTTGATTCCACTTGGGGTCAAGTGTGTTCCTCACAGTGTCTGTAGAGTGGCATTGCCCTGAACCGTCCACAACCACCTTGGCAAAGGGATCAGGGAGGCCTGCAGAGAGAGAGAGAGAGAGATGGACACCACACTCAGCCACACTGACTGACCAAGAATAAATATCAGTGAACAAACTGTTTAACAAAACACGAATGACAACACACAGCGGTGTTCGCCTGCTACACAGCAGATGGGGATAAATACTGATGACACAGATGCTGAGCTGTTTACGCGGCTCGGTTCTGCTTTGGATGCAGTCCACGCTCGTCACAGATTACTCATTATTTACTTCCACAAAACGTTTGTGCGCCTTTGATGTCAGAAGAGGTCCTTTCCCCAATCGCACAACTCCAGGTTAGATTAGCAAGAACTGATTTTATTTACCAGGAAAAACGTGTGGGTGCGATGCCAGAACGCGCTCTTTTTACATGATCAAAAACCAAAAGCGCATTCGTGACGGACATTTGTTTCTGTTTTCAACAGTTTACACACTACATAACTTTACTACTCCACAAAAGAGCGTGAAATGAATTCAAAAAGCAAATGAGCCTGGCTGCAAGTAAGTCGATGTGGGTGAAGCACGCACACCAACAGACAAATACATCTATAAACGCACAATAACAAAAGCAAAGAAGCTCCATGTGAACTTTGTTATATATTATGCTTTTAGTGCTGCTCTGCACCAACTCAGTGTTTGCTCAGCTCCTGAGCGTTGGAATGGCAGGAATGGGCAAGACACAACTCACCTGAGTGAGCACAAGACCTTTACATGCTCATTCACCATGACAGCCTGACCCAAACACACCAAAACAATCGCAGCGCTACAGACACCTATACGCCACTTATTAAGCCTTAAGAGGACTAAATGAGTTGGTTGTGTTATATTATTATTCTAGTATAATATTAAGTGGTTGTGCAAAGTATGCAGACAGTCAGTGCATCAAGAGCCAGAATGTCAGGGCTCACACTTGAGTCCACATTTTTTGTTTTTAGAGCACTTTGTAGACAACACTCTCCTTCTACCAAGGACATGTGTAGTAAACCATTCACATCTGCTGAAATGGCTGTGTAAGTGGTTGATATTGCGCTGCTGACAGCTAAACAGCAAAGTGCCCCAACATTTCTCTCAGTCTCCAGAGGTCTTTACTTTACAGTGCAGTACATGCAGCATACAACCAAGAACAGAAAGGGGAAAACAGGGGAGTGAGAAGAAAAGACAGGTTCATCTTAAAACAGCAGAGATTGGAGATACTTACGGAAGAAGTCCTTCTTCACCAGGTTTTTGGCGCAGAGGACTGAAAGAGAGAAAAGAGTCAAGGGTTAATTTAATATAAAACGCTAAATTCACAAACAGTAAATCAGAGTTTGGCGGTTAACAACCCAGTTGACGAGCGGCGCGGTCATCTGACACGCCTCATTTACCGACTTTTAAGTTTAATGTTTTTACTTCAGACGCATGTGTTAGAAAAGTGGCAGGAATGTGCATGGGTGGGCAGCAGGAAATGATTTGTCTAGTTCAGGATTCGAGTAGGAAAACACTGCAGAGAACAACTGCATCACGGGCCTGAGTCACACACGGGCCCAGCTTCGGTATAGACTACACAAACCATAACTTACCTACAATTAGATAGCACTTTTAAAAGAACAGAATGCCAAGTATGTGCTGTATATCAAAACACGCCATCAGGAACAACAGAGGAGGCTGTGAGTTTGAATCTGAAGCTTTAGAGCAATCAAGACTTGTAGTATATTGGTTGCATGATTTAAACAGAAAAACACCATTACAACATTCAGCCTTTAATTTAGAGAAGGTGATGTTGTGTCTCATTCTTCTTCGCCTGCAGCAGCAGAGAGGGCTGAACCTGTTGATCTACTCCAGGAGCCACGGAGGCGGTTGCTGAGGTGACGAGGCAGAGCCACTAACACGCTCCTCCGGTGCATGTGTGGATGGACGAGGAAGCTCAGTTACCACCTGGGCGTCTGTCTGGTGTTAAGAGTTACAGCCAGTGAGTCAGGCACATGGAAATACAGTTTGGCTCATTCCTGTGATACAGTTTTTCTGAGGCACAGAGACTAATTGGTCTCTGGATACTGATGTGGCTGATTTAATGGGTCAAATAGAGATGAGGCAAAAAATCATGTATGTGTAAAACACTGTCGTTTATATTTGGCAGTTGTTTTAAAAGAAACTGTGCTAAAAATAAAAAAGGTTCACAGAGATGAATGTGATAAAACTTAAAGTCTCAGTGCATTCAAATTCATGTGTTTAGCTCATTATCACTTCCCTTGAATGTTTGAGCTTCACTCTGCAGAGTGGTGATGTATGTGCAGAGCCTGACGCCACAAGGCTGTTTTCACGTTCATCTGCTGAAGGGGAAAAGTCTGGGGCTGACTTTAAATCTGACGTTAAGACATGTATGTACTGGAGCAGCATGACTTGTGGCAAAGCACTCGCCAAGTGTGATCCGACACGCAACTTGACAAAGTGTGATCTGGAAATGTGAAACCTCTACGTGCGCATACAGAGAGAATGGATTGTGGAGTGAAGTATAGAACGGGTCATCGTGAGTCTATTAGTTTATATCCTGGAACAGATTAAATCAGCATTTTTAGCATTAGACTGGAGGTGGATGTGCTGTCTGACCTTAAAGTAACAGTTTGATGTGACTCAGTAGATTTATTCATATTGGGTGAGACAGGTGAGGTTATGTCATTATAGGCCAATTCTAAAGTTTATTTTTGCGTGTAACTGCATATTCACAATAATCAATCCTTGATTTCTGTCTCTTATCTATTCAGCTGTTTCCAGGCATATGTTGGGTTGAATGTTAAAAGTTAAATAAAAAAAAAGTGATCACAAAGAAAGTAATTGTAACAATAACCAGGCTACAACAGCTCAATGATCAATCTGCTCCTATTTAGTCACTTTCATTATTTTTAAGACAAAGCTGCTGCTTCAACTTTCTATTGTTTCTATAGGTAGCTGACTTTCTGAGGAATGTGGCTGAAGCAAAACAAGACATCTGAAAATATCACCTTGGACTGTGCAGAATTATAAGGGATATATATGTTTCTTATTGGCATGTGATAGACAAAACAATTAAATAATTATTGGGGGAAAAAACTGCAAAAGATATCATCAAGATTAACCTCTAGACCAGCTCCAGGTCTGGATTTACAAGTGAAACTATTAGTCAATTCATCAATCAACTGAATGACAGAAAAATCATTGGAAAGTACTTTGAGTACTTTGGGTGTGAGCAAACTGAATCTCTATAGACTTTGAGCTGATGTTTGGATGTTTTTACCATTCACTGATATTTGTGAGATGATTCCCTGATTAGCCTGATCAATGATCAGCAGAAACGGCTCTAGCTGGTTTCTATAGCTCTCTCTCTCTGGCCTGGCCCACTCCCCCCGATGTGCAGGTGAGAGTGCTCAGACTTTACTTTGCTAACACAAATAGACAAAGGCACACCCACAGTGGCAGACTGCAGCTTAAGCCTTTCAATATGCAGCCGTCGCCTATTTTATACCTCCGACCCCCCGTCCCATGCCACACATACCCAGACGCACAACCACACCATTTCAAATATCACCCTGAATCACTTGGGCCCGAGCTGAAGCAATTTTGCCCACAAGGAAACAGGAGGAGGACCCAACGTCTGGGGGATGTGTCGACAAAATTAAATACGCAAATCACCGGCTTCACACACACCAACGTGTACTAATGCATGGTGTTTATAGCTGCACAAGGGACACACACACACAAACACACACGGGGTTGGGGGTTTAATGACAAAAACTCCATTAAAACACGGAGGAGTGAAAACAGACGACTAAACTAGATGCATACCCTCCTGGGTGGGGGAGGTGGGGGGTGGAGGGATGGAGGGAGGGGGGGCAGAACATGCTCGACAGATGAGGAAGAATTTCTTTCCGCAAACATCCCTGGGAATGTGTTACGTTCCAGTGAAACCCACCTCATTTCTAAAACATCTGGAATGCATCGCTTTTTGGTCGCGCTCTTCCTGAACACGCAGGCAGGCATGTGCACACACGCATACACACACACACACACACACACACACACACACACACACACACACACACACATTTATTCCTCTGTGATATTAATAGTTGGTCTGGAGAGTTAAGTGTCTCAGGGGTGTGTGTGTATGTGTGTGTGTGTGTGCGTGCGTGTTGGAGGCTTTGAGGGAGGTGGACAAGGTGGAGTGAGGTAACAGGTGTCAGTTTTGTGTGTGTTTCCACAATGCTTCTGCCCAAATGCCACAGACAACATGAGTTGTATAATATATTTAAAAAAAGAACTTGACAGTGACTTGACGATGTTTCCAGAGAGGAAAAAATCATCGTGCACTCTTTTCCCCTGGTCTGGAAGTCACAATGCAAGGTAAAAAGGAAAGAAAAAAGAAAAAAGGGTGCACTACTGGAGCAGCAACACTTCCATTCACAGCCCAGACAGGAACAAAGAAGTGACAAAGACAAAACGGGACCAACTGCAGGGTAACTGCAGGCATGACACGGCCCACACCACGACAGCCAGCTCAGCTTAAACCAAAAACTAAATGTAGGAAAACCTGCAGACCCCTCAGCAGTCAGCAGCTAGCCACACAGCAGGGAGGCAACGCTACAATTAAGACCTATATAGGCTCCTTAGGAAAACATATAAGAGCCTGAATTACGGCTGGAAACAGAAAAAGTGTACAGAAAGCCACTGGAATGGGAGACACAGAGGGAAACAATGGCACCAGGGAAGCCAATTAAGAGTCTGAGGCTACGGAGGAGGAGGAGGAGAGCGTCGAGACGGAAACACAGCAACGCTCGACCCTTGTCAAATGGCAACTGACGGAAAATGATGTGGATGACACGAAGGAAATGCGACAATGACGCTTGTTTCATGTAGTGATTCGAGGAATGTAATCAGTCTCCTCCATCACACAGATCTGATGACCTCATCTGCTGCAAACTTTTATCTCCTCGATGGAAGATTTATTCACATACTGTACGTCATGACTTATCCGCTGCGTCTGTTTCTGTTCCAGAAGCGAAAAGGTGACGTTGTGGCTATTATTGATGACCATACACATGTGTGACACACGGCACAATCTTTCTTTACTTTAGCATAAAACATGTCAGAGCACAGCAGAACTGATCAATAACGTCACCGTCTGCCACAGTGTTTTGGTTACGGTCTACTTAGCTTAGCTGCGCCTGCACAAGAGGGTGCGTTGCGTGAACAAAGAACTGCTGAGCGCGACAGTTTGTGTTGACTTTGCGTTTGAACTTTAAGAGTACGTTTTCAGTCATTTGATGCAACAGGATTGTTTTACTTCATCTCTGTGTAGATATCTTGTCTAACAGAGTCAAAGAACACAACATCTCTGTCCTCCTGTCCGTTCTTCTTTTATTCTCAACCTTACAGGAGAAAAAAATGAAGTCCACAAATCTAAAAGGGATCAAAACCTGGCCAGGGCAGACTACTTCCTTTAGTTAAGCCGAGGGCTTCACTGGGTCTTTCTAAGGCAGAGTGATTGATGCTGTGAGGACTCAGTGGTCTCAGATCTCTGACATGAGGGGTGGGCTCAGTTTGCAGGACCCTCGGTTTGAGCCGTCATGTGGCCCTCTGCGGCAGCATTGCTTCCAGTCATGTTTGATGGAGCTTCCCTGAGGATTCCTGCTCCCACAGTCCTTCCCCACTCTCTGTTTATATTCATATGAATTTCTAACACACCCGCCGGAGCATTACAAGTCTCTCTAGTGATGTTGTTTTAATTCTCGCTGCAATGTGCTGAATTTATTCTGAAAAGAAATCAAATGAATAAACAAAAAGAGTGATGGGGGGGTTTGAATGTAGGGCAGGGAGGCAAGGGAGTGCAGAGAGTGAGACAATGAATAAAGAAGTTTTTTTATCCATTATTATTTTATTATTATTCATAGCTTATAATGCTTATAATATAGTCTTCATTTCAGGGATGTTGAGCTCCTTATAGACATCTATCATTAGTAGCTAACATACACACTAAGCAGCACCATTATGTCTGAGGTTTTATATAATGACATTTAATATAATGCTGTTGCCTCTTTACTCGCCCGCTCAAAGAAATCCCCCAAAATTGATGCCGTTATGGGAACTGGAGTCCTGACAACAGAAGCCTTTCCCAAGAAGAGGAAGTGGGCGAGCTTGCACCTACAGGGCAGCATCGTAAATCTGTTGTTTTATTGGTCACCCTGGACTGGCTTTCTCATGCTCACACACACACACACACACACACACACACACACACACACACACACACACAGACAAATGTAATTAAGTGCTCCTTCTCTTTCTCCTTGTACATTAAAGATGGAGGAGAGACACATACGTCAGCACACACACACATACAAGCTGTGTAAACCCCACAACGTGATGGAAGAAATACACAACTGTAGTAGGGTTTTTTAAAAGAAATGATGGGAAAACTAGAGACATTAAAGGTTCATTACAGATGCCAGCTAAAATCACATCATTACTGTCCCACATAATCATATTACACAGTTGGGTTTTCAAGGGAGTGGTGATATTTAGCAAAACCAAATAACGTAGCAGGTGCGGGGTGAGACAGGACAAGCTTAACATTCAGCCTCCATAAAAGGAACGAATGAAAATTAACTTCATAATTTTTGAGGATATGCTGAAGGGGGGGGTTGATATTTGTCACCAAAGTAACAACTCTCTCCGAGCCTGCAAACATCATTTTCTGGCGTGGCTGTACTTCAGGGAAAACATTACAAGGGAGCAACAACATGTTATAGCACAATATTTCATGAAAGAAAAATGTGGAGAATGGGACAATACACATCATAAACTGAAAAACGAACTGCTATATCATCTAATCTTATGGAGTTTTGGCAGTTATGTTCCTGTCCTTGGTGGGAAATATAAAACACTGAACATTTTATGTGGGTGTTGGCCGGGACAGCTGAGGTGTTTGGAAAAGGAACTTCTCACATTCCCTCAATATCTTAATAATAACAGTCTTATCTAGTACAGCGCTGTGATTAAAACTAGTCTGCTCTGCTACTTCATTTTGTGATTAACTCATGAATGATTTTATCTATAAAATGACAGGCAATATTGAAAAATCTTCTTCATAATTCACCAGTCTTTTGATGTTGGCTTCAAATTCGTCGTTTCATCTGACAAATGAGTCCAGAAAGCAAAGAGATTTGAATTTCTACAGCAACAAATGACCAGAAATGAAGAAAGAAAGGCATCTGGCTATTATATTTCATGCAATTTAGGAAAAGAATCAATGAATCACAGTTGCATCACACAAGGATGAGAGTTCAAACAGTCGAGTCTTCATCAGGTACAGGTCTAAAGCATCTCATTACTCTCACTCCTCAACGTCGTCTTCTAACTTTTCCGTCACAGAAACACACAAGACAGCCACTCTCCGGAAAAGCATCGCATAACCCCGTGCATCTCGGCCCCCCATCTAAAATCCTCTGTTGTCATAGCGACGGCAAGTATCGAGGCAAAGCTGAGAGAAGGGTTTCTCTGTTGTCGCCTGTGTTTCTCATTCCGGTCGCAGCGCCTCACACAGCCAGGGACTGCAGCGCTGACTGATGGGGCTGAGGGAGGGGAGGGGTGGTGGTGGTGGTGGGGGGTTAAAGACACCCCCGCAGAGAGAGACAGACAGGAAGAGCACCACTGAGAGATTCACAGCAAGAGATGGGTCCAGACATTTAAAATGACAATCAAAGAAAAAGCCGTGTCAGAGGCCTTTTTTTTTTTCCACCGCAGCAAATCACTTACAGCAGAACAGACAAGTCAGCGCGCAGTTTTTCACCGCCAGCTGGTTTTGTAGCTCCGTCCATACAGCGCAACATCAGTCACACACAGGCGCCCGAGTGTGTCACCGTTGAGTAATAAGTTCGACGGCTCCATTCTGCGGCTATAGCCTCACCGAGGTCCGCCACCTTTCCATCACCGGCTCATCCGCACCACGCTTTTCAGCGGGAACAGGGATCATATACAATTCCCTCCATCTGATAAATGAGCAAAACCTTTTAGGCTGAAAGCCCACCACCACACTTTTACAGAGAATTGTTATTTTAAAACACACCAACATAGAAGTGTAAGGGATTTGAGGGTGTGACTGCAGGGAGACGCACAGAAAGGTTCAAACGCATCAAAGCATGGTTTACATTTATTTGTCGGTGCAAGCTGTTTTTAGAACGGTGGAGCAGAGCCGCGAGCTGCTCAGAGCTACGCTACGGAGGCTAATGGGATTTCTTGGTTTCCCCTCATCAAACTCATCAAATGCACAATCCAACAACTCCAAAACGCTCTCATGGACAAGTTGTGGCCTGCACATTCACCACGCTATGAGATAATAACGGAACATTATGAGGAGTTGTTTTTGAGGCAAATGCAGAGACTGCTTGCTGAAAAACTGCCCTCGACAGGAACGTGCATCAGAGGTTTTGCATGAATCTCATGGTTTAAAAAATAAAAAAAAATGCAGCATCTGCCTCAACTACCTGGAAATATAACCTGGTGGCTCACATAAGCAGCATGGGTGTCATGTCTGCTCGGCTGACTGCAGCTTATTAGTCACATAATGGTTTTCCACTCTGGAGGCCGACCAGGCCGGGCTCCCCGAGGACAGCGGAGAGGAAGCTAAGCAAACACCACATACAACTGATTATGAGCTCAGATTTGCTTAGCTCGCTGCTTTTGCCAGCCTGTCCCTTCATAAAAACTAATTCCTCTGAGTGGCGACGGCAGCTCCGCGCAGAGAGAGAGAGAGCGGAGAGACCTTGGGGCGAAGTTAAAGTTCCACCTGTGGCTCGAGGATGGGCCCGGTTTCTCCCAGGCTGCGACACAAAGAGCCCCACTGTGCAGGCGAATCAATGAACTTCACCAGACTCAAGCCAAACACCTGGGGAGGGGTAGGTCACGTGACGTCTAGGGGAGGGGGAGGGGGATGTCACCATGGCAGCAATCGCCGGTCAAGAGACAAGATGGAGCTGGGAATCCACTTTGTCATCCGATGTATTTTAAGAAGTCACACACACACTAACACAAAGAAGAAGCATGGGAAAAGAAAAGAGAGAGGGGGAAAAGACGGTTCACGCTGCCTCAAGTCTGTTGCTCTGCGGTTAACCGTCACACTGGAGGCTACGAAGTGGAGGAAATGGGGGTGTGGGAACAGAGACGACCGCCTGGTCATGTTGCACCATTCCCATCCCCTGTCCCGCCCGTCAAAACTCTGTGGAAACTACAGACTAATAAGACGAAGAGAGGGAGAGGAGAGGAGGCATTTCAGAAATATCAGCCCGCTCTCTCTCTCTGTCTCTGGCTTGCATGGAATCATAACTCCGTGAGAACCTAAACAAATCTCTTCAGGCCTACTAGCTCAGGTTGACCCCGATTTGAACCTCCCTTCCTGTCCACCTGGTTCCTCCAGTCCAGTGCACTGACCCAACCCCGCCAGACAGTCTGACACATCTTCAGGGAACAGTACTCCCCCACCTCCTCCTCCTCCTCCTCCTCCTCCTCCCACTACTCTCCCTGCCCCCAACCCTTCCTCTGCCTGTCTGCCTGTTTGTCTGTGTGCCCTGTTTTGACTCCAGGCCCAGGACCGTGTACTCTCATGCACAGCATTGTTCTTCTACAAACAAAAGGCTTCCTTTTCCCCTCTCCACTCCTCCCTAACCTCGGCAGGGACTCGAAACCTTAAAGGGAGGGACAAAAGCGGAGATGAAGAAGACTGAGTTATGACTGACATGTGCTGATGGTTGCGCTGGTGAACCTGTTCTCTTGCTAATCCCTGAGCAATCTCCTAATCAATCTCTCTCCTCCCAGTGACAGGCAGTATGTTGGGTAATGTTGTGGTCTTGAACGCTGGCCTCTGTGGCGGATGGAGGCTGATGTTGAGCATGGTGCTGGAGATTCTACACATGGCAACCTCACAGACATGGAGCCATTCAGTCTAACACAGGAAGGAAATAAGGCGCAGTTCATTGGGAACACGTCCAAGTTCGTTTTCAGCCGAACCCACTTCGAGACTGACCAGTGGTGCCGTTTGACCGAAGAACTTCCAGGAACTATTGAGCCTGACAAACTAAACTCGGGGACTAAATGTTCCTTTTCAAATTCCTGTTTAAATTTCCACAACATCAGAAAAACCAGGACCAACTGGAAGTCCAGTGGCAGCACGGACAGAGTTGTCATGTTGTATTTATTGTGGCGTACCGCTGTCTTTTTTTTGCATGTGTCCTTTATTGTTAAAGTGATAGTTCAACATTTTGGCAAATTGGCCCATTGCCATAATGCTAAAGTTTTAGGAGTAGGTTTGTTACATTTATTTGTCGGTGCAAGCCATTTTTAGAACGGCAGAGCAGACGCGCGAGCTGCTCAGAGCTACGCTACGGAGGCTAATGGGATTTCTTGGTTTCCCCTCATCAAATTCATAAAATACACAATCCAACAACTCCAAAACGCTCTGGTGGACAAGTTGTGACCTGCACATTCACCACGCTTAGAGATAATAACGGAACTTTATGAGGAGTGGTTTTTGAGGCAAATACAGAGACTGCTTGCCGAAAAACTGCCCTCGACAGGAACGCGCATCAGAGGTTTTGCATGAATTTACCTCGGAAACAACTCTACTTTTAGTGAAAAAAAAGAAAAAGTTTAATTACTTTTGTGCACTTTGTCACGCCAAGCTCCTTCTCCCTCAATTACTCCGTCAACCAATGGTGATGCTCTCCTTTGCCCTGTAGCCATCTTTCTTAACTCAAAACAAGCCCAGAAGCAGACAACACAGTCTATTTTTGTTTGTATAATAAAAACACTTTTGACTGTTTTATATCCAAAACCAGCTTAGTCCCTGGTTCCTCTTGTGAAAACACAGGTTTAAGTTCATGAGCTCCTCATAAGGTTTCTGGTCTCCCGGAGGTCTCTCATAATGACAGAACGACCGCCTCATCCTCACTAATGTGGCAATAAATGGTTAATCAGGCAAAAGCTTGAACCGACTCAATATTGACTTCCTTATTCTGATACATGCGAGATGTAATGTAAGCAAGCGCGGCAGCAGCAATAACCTCATTGTCCCTGAGACACTGATAGCAGACATACAAGCTTTAAAATAAACCTGCTTTACTGGGCAGCCCAGTGCCACAGAGTCGACCACAGCAAGCCGTTCACCGAGGGCTTTCCACGCTGCCATCGCTCATGACAAAAGTGGGTTACTTTTTAAAGACCTGGCTACACCACTTAAGTTTAGCTCTTAACTGGAGTCAGGCAGAATAGAGTGAGGGAGCAGAGTAGGATTTCAGGAACTCGGTCCAACTCCTCATGGGGTGCAGGCTAACTGTGGAAATGTGGTTAAGGCAAAGTGACTTGTAGGCACTGGGAAATATCTTAGCTTTGGCAGATTTTTAAATCATAGCAAATCCACTTATGTAATATGTAAATCTGATAAGACTTCTTCTGGTCACATATTACAGATATTAGAGTCATTGGTAGCAGAGTGATCATGGAACTACTAAGTGCCAGGAAAATCTTCTAATGCCTCTAAACAGACCTGAAATTTCCAAGATTTAGAAAATTAGAAAGGAAAAAGAGTAACAAAATCTCCCTGTGCATCAATTTATACCGAGAGGAAAACAGAAAGGAACACTTCACCAAAAAAAAAAGAGGGGAAAAAGGTCGATCCCCTCCTCCGAAGTTTAAAAAAAGTAAAAAATACAGAGGCATTCAAAGACATGCTCCATCTCCATTTCACACGTGCTCTGGGTGAGGAGGGGAAAGAACAATCCTGTCAACAACTGAGGAGTGGAGAGGAAACCAGCAGTGAAATGTATTAAGAAACTCATAGTTCCTGTGACATGCATTAAACGCCACAAAGCAAACACAGAACATTTAGATTCCCAGGACTCCTGTTACACACTTGAGGAAAAGGACGTCTAGGGACATCTGTTGCACCAAATCACTGAGACCAGACACGTTGAAAAAAAATGGAGGAATTAAGAAGAAAGAAAAGACACAAGCCATAATATATCCTCCATAGCTTCCCTTCATAAAAAAGGATAAAAGGCCGTGACTAAGAGAAGCCATATATCATTATGCATCACGCTCAGCTCCTGCTGGAAAAGTGATGAGTGATCTCGTGGAACACGTCGAGACATTCGGAGGAAGCGGAGACCTGTTCTGCCAGGTGGTATTATATCTAAATGATGCGCTTCAGTTCAAAAAAATGATGCAGCATTCAGGCCAAGTGATTAGTAGACATTGTTAATGTTAGGGCAGAGAGCCAAGACAAAGAAAGGGCCGGGAAGTGAAGTTTTGTTTTGGACTTATTTTAGGTGCTGTGATGCGTGACGCAGGCAGCTGTTACCTAACAAGAAACTAGACTGTGCAGTGACTTCTCCTGGCAGCAGCAGTCAATGAATATAAGTCATGAGGTGAGTGTGATACAGCACCAACAAAAGTTTAGAGCTGCAGGATCAGTCAATTGACAGATAATTAACTGGCAACTAATTTGTCATTTTGGCTGATTTAATGTTGATTTATAAAAGAACACATGTTGATGTGGAGAATGTTACAATAATAAGTAAATTATATACAAAGAATATAACTGAAGAGGCAAACAAACCTGCTGCAATTACTCACTCAATTGAGTATTTAATATGAAACTACTTTGATCAACAATATATTATCTAATAGCAATTTTTGGACAATGAAAATTAATGCATTAGTTCGAGAACAAACAACAAAAAAAAGTCAGAATGCCAACTTAAGTAATTAATAGTAGTAATAACCTTTGTAGCCAAAGGGAAACCAAATGAAACAAGAGCAATGTCACCATCGCAGTAAACTGACAACCTGTGTTGTCAACACTGATGCTGAGCCAAGATTGTGTTCCAACTAAACCAGTCCCTAAACCAGGACAAAAGGCAAAGAAGAGAGATGGACACATGCAGAAGCTTAAGTCAAGGTCTTATCTTCTTTAGTAAAAACCTGTTTGACTACATGGAGAAATTCACCACACACAACCACACGTGAAAGGAAAGAGGCTGGCAACATTCTTAGTGTAAGAACATTTCATCCATCTCACGTCACCTTTTCCCTCCGTGATACAGTCCACTGTAATTGCATAATAGAGGAGTCCACCCCGACTATTTTGAGCTCCAAATAGTGGGAAACCATGCCACAATGGCAATTTTTAGTGGCATTCTTGTTACCCCTGCATAGTACATCACTCTCTCTTTCCACTCCGTGTGATACAATGTGCCTAACAGAGAGTCATCCAGGCGAGTAAAGTCTTCCACAGTACCATCACCGCTGCCGCTAAGTGAGAAGTCAAAACAGTGAGCAGAGCAGAGCAGAGCAGAGCTCACGCTTCTGCAAGCTTGCACTGCTGTTGGCCGGGGCCCGAGCTGTTGTGAGTGGCTGCACGGCTCTCCGTGCTTCTTGGCTCCTTTGCTCCCCTCTGATGTAATGGAGGAGAGTAGAGGAGAGGCCTGAACCGAGCTGCAGTGGAGAGAGTGGATGGTACCAACCTGTTTAACAGAAGTTGAGGACCACCACACTGCTGTGTTAATTGCCAGAAATGCTGTTTTGCTTCTCCATTTAGCCCCCCACCCCCCCAAACCCTGGAGACTCGGAGGTTTAGTTTCTAAGAATGATTTCTCTGCTTCATCTGGGAGCAGGATTACATCATTACCACCCAGCCATATTTTTCCTTCACTACGATCTACTTTGCCAATGAATGTGTTGGACGGACGCCCCTCAGCCACTTTTAACAATCAGGACAGTAATCATGTCGTAATCACAGATGAAAGCACTGCGTAGCCACCTCCTAAAGCCCTCCCCTCATTTCTTTACAACGTAATATGTTCATCATTCCAAGCCATGATGTCTCCCCAACCCAACCCCGAGATACACTGGTGGTCTCGTGATCAAAAGCCTCGATCCAGACGCCGCCGTGTGCAGGTGCACGCCATAAACAACTTTTACTATGTGCTGCAGGTCGCGTTTAAATTAGATGACACGTGTCTACAGGACATGTGTTGTCATGTCGAGCCAAATTTAGGCACGCGTCTATGAAGTCATCTCTCTCTCAGTCTGGTTTGTCAAATGAAGCCGTGTTCGAAAACGTCAAATATAAAACGGGTCCCTGCGGATGAGCTATGAGTTTCAAATTGGGAAACCCAAACTATGTTGACGCATGGAGAATGTTACATGCGGCTATCACAAGGCTGAGTTTAGTTTATTCATCTCTCCAAATAAAGATTTCATTCATTCACAGGAAACAAAAGAAACAGGGAGAAAGAAAGAATTACTACTAAGAGTCATCAACACCTTCAGAAGACTCTTTCAGCCTGAAGCTCTGGATGTGGATCTTGTACATCAAGTGCTTTGGCTGTAATAATATGGTTTTGAGGGAGTAAATATTAGGCTACATCTCTGAACATTCCCAACATGAGTGACTACAGTTTCTGTAACATCTGCCCCGAGAGCTGAATCATCATCAGGCATTTGGCACTCCCAGTCTTGGTTTTAAAGCTTAGTTTCATAATGATTTCCTGAGAAACAAACCACAACTCTTATCAGGCAGTTACACATCAATGCCACTCTCAACAGTCACCACACACAGACAAAGAATAGCGAGAACAAATGGGCCAACATATTTAAGATTCCTCTTAAATGAAAGCAAATGTAAAACCTCAGTTTAAACAACACGTTTGCTCCTCTATGCATACGCAGTTAGACTTTTTTTTTTTTTTTTTTTACTTCACAGGAATTCTGTGGTGTATTTGTACAACTTCAGCAGAGATGCCATTTGAAATGTGATCCGGTGTGAATATAAACATCTCTCTTCTGATCCTGTCTCCTCAGAGGACTGAAGGGGCTCAAACGTCAGGCCGAGGCACGGACAGACGCCTCCAGTCAGCTGTTGGCGTCTTGCGGCTTTTGCGCCAAACCCCCCCATACACCCTCTAGCCAGTAACACTGGAGATTTGAGAGACCCCCATCTGCTTGAGGTTAGTCAGAGTTAATCGTATCAACCCGTGTCCATCCAGGTTTAAAGCGGAGTCGGCACGTTGAAGAATTAATCTCAGGTTACTCTCCTTCATCAGAAAGCTGGGCAGGAACGCTCTGGCCACCCTGCCTCGACTGGCCTTTCTAGGGAAAGTGAAAGGCGCCTTTGCATGAGTGGATATTTGTAAGAGCTAATGAGACTTTGTGCAGACTTGCTGAGTGATCTCACCTGGGCAGACTGCTGAGAGATGATAATAATCACAGACATCCCTGCAAACAAATGTAGGAGAGGGAAAAAGGCTTAATGGCACCGCTTGAATCACAACCACAAGGCCTACACCCTCCACACAGGAGTTGAACATTGACCAGTGTAATGATTAGAGGGAAGGCCTCTGGAGTAACTGGCACGCCATTGTGAGCTAGGCACAGGTGTGACAGTGGACCACCACACTTGTCTCTCTTGACAGCAGAAAAGCCACAGATGGTGTGAGAAAAGTAAGAAATCTGATGTGGTGAGGCTCACAGATGTACCGATGAATTCATCACCATTTCACTATGAATTTCCACAATAAACACATCACAAAGGGGATGCGATCGAGGAGCTGTCTGAAACACGAGGACTTTCTCCACTACTCGTATGTGGCTGAAGCTGCGGCAACAAGCTTGGTTCAGAATGGCCAACGAACAGCCAACCTTGTAAAACCTGCAACAGAGGTTAATCTCTGCTACGTCATTTTCAAATTATACAAACATCAGGAGAGCAACAACAATACAAATAGACTAACATTAAAGGGATAGTTCAACATTTTGGCAAATTCACCGATTGCCATTATTATCCTTACAGTTCATTACCTTTAATTATTGGTGCACGTTGTTTTGAGATCCGCGGGGCAGAGACGAGCTGCTCAGCGAACACAATGGAGGTGAACGGTACAGGTCCCCTGTCCCTCATCAGACTCATCAAATACACAAGCCAACAACCCGTGGATTTCAAAACAACATGCACCAATAATTAAAGATAATGAACCTACTGCTATGACTATAGGGATGATAGCAATCAGCGAATTTGCCAAAATGTTGAACTATCCCTTTAAAAACAAAAAAGTAAATCAGGACATAAGAAGTGGCTACTCCTCTTTAGTGCAGGCTGCAGCAAACTGAGGGCATCTAAAGTCAAATGGGGTTCTGGACCGACATTGGATATGCATGCAGCCGCCCCCGATAACAAAAACACCCCCAAGTGAAGTTTCTAACTTCAAAGGGAGAACTAGTTTGGGAAATAGGCAAGAAATGGAGAGGGCAGGGGGGGCAGTGGACGAGACAGCATGGAGAACAGCCAGGGCAAGACTGATAGGAGAAAAGCCTGCGGACAAGAATGAGTTTAGTCCTCACTGGAGCTCCCCTCCCTCACACTCACCACTAATCCAATTCTGACCCATTAACCACCACGGCCAGGTTAACAGAGCAGGCCTTTGAAGAAGGTCTTTCCCAAACCACCCAGGAGGATTAGCACTTCTCCAAGGCCAAAGAGACATTCTCACTCACTGCACTTTCCCTCTGACGGGGCTACGGAAGGCACACGATCAGTGCAAGATTGCTATGTGAGACAGTGTGTAAATCCAGAACTATGATGTTGAAAAAAGAAAAGAAAAAAAAATCATATGACTCACCCTGGCTGAGTACACCGCACTCATCTAAATTCTTTATGAACTGTAATTAACCATGGCTTCCTGCATATTGACTCCATAAATCAAAGAAATGGAAATAAAAAGAGGACTATCATGCTTCTCTCTACCGGGAGTGATGGAAAACCACAAAATGATATACCTTGTGAGAAGTACATCTGCATGTGTCTGAGTGTCAATACCACACAGGCTGGAGAATAGAGAGCTGCAGATGCTCTGGTGCTACGGCTATGCAACGGCTCCCAGCTGGAATCCCAATCCTAATAGAGGTGATAGCATAAATCATACAAAATATACAGCAGATAATCAGTCACCATGAACTGGGCCACGGTGGTTTTACAGCCTACTTTTCCATCAAACATGCACCCACAGCCCCATTTGATGAGTTCAAATACCCTGTAACCAACACCAGATCATGATCAATATGCATTAAAATGAACTGATTTAAAAACTGGATGTAATCTAACAGTATTAATCTAATGGAGTGGTAGAGTAGACATTTTCACCATGTAGGCACATTTTTTAAGGCAAGTGCAAGGCTTAATGTTAAAGGGATAGTTCAACATTTTGGCAATCCCTACAGTCTTTGGAGTAGGTTCGTTACATTTAATTGTCAGTGCAAGATATTTTTAGAACGGTGGAGCAGAGCCGTGAGCTGCTCAGAGCTATGCTACAGAGGCTCAGAGGATTTCTTGGTTTCCCTCATCAAACTCATCAAATACACAATCCAACAACTCCAAAACGCTCTCATGGACAAGTTATGACCTGCACATTCACCACGCTATGAGAAAATGACGGAATATTACGAGACGGAGTTGTTTTCGAGGTAAATTCATGCAAAACCGCTGATGTGCGGTCTCTCGTCGGGGGCAGTTTTTTGGCAAGCAGTCTCTGCATTCGCCTCGAAAACAACTCTGTCTCGTAACGTTCTGTTTCTATCTCATAGCGTGGTGAATGTGCAGATCACAACTTGTCCACGAGAGCATTTTTTGAGTTGTTGGATTGTGTATTTGATGAGTTTGATCAGGGAAACCAAGAAATCCCATGAACCTCCGTAGCGTAGCTCTGAGCATGCTCGTGGCTCTGCTCCACTGTTCTAAAAATAGCTTGCACCGACAATTAAAGGTAACGAACCTACTCCTAAAACTATAGGGATTGCCAAAATGTTGAAATATCCCTTTAAGGTGCTGTAATTGCCTTAATATGTACTCGTACTGTTCTTTTTTTTGGAAATCTTAAAGTCATTTTAAAAAAATATTATATTATTTGAGGAAAAATCTTCCCGTAGCAGTACTGCCAACTGCAGAAATCCTCCTGCGCTACAAGTAGCCCTGGTAACTTGGGAATCAGTGATGTAGGACAGTCCAAGTGTAAACAGAGAACATGGATGGTAACTTTCAGGCTCCAAATGAAACAGGGTGTGCAGATCCAGGAAAATATTATCTGTTGTTAATGTTACAAAGCGGTCATTCTCAAGTGTTGATGCTCTCCTCAGCAGGAAGAGACAGTCTCCCCAAACCACACACGCCGCCCACTAATCTAACCCATGGCACACTGTTATAATACAGTGACAGGATGGAGCTGTGAGCCACCCAGCGTTACAACCAACACACCAGACGCCCTGATGTCCTGCTGAGTAATATGACTGCAATTCTTCGCTTTATTGTTACAGGGGAACCTCAAAAGGGGGATTCTGGACTGTTCTGCTCCCCACCTGTCAGGGGTGACGTTTGGACAAGTGTTTGGGTCTGGGGAGCACTTCCTCTCTACAAAGCTGCCCACTCTCTCTCCCCCTGCTACATCTGGTCTCCTCCGGGCCGTTGCTGGCGGCGGTTGAGGGTAGAGCAACCGCAGAAGGCTTTGTCCTCATTGAAGAGCAGCTGAACCAACAGGAAAGCCAACCCCAGCCAGTCAATTAATTGATGGAACAATTTAAAATTATGGGAGGCTCTCGGCAGGGGGAAAGAAAACGTCGACAAATGATATGCAATAATTGCTTGTTAGGTCCCCCTTTTTGATTCCCACACTTTTTTTTTTCTGATCCAGCCGCTATTATTTTGTTTTCTTTTACATCTCGTTAAAGCAAAATGTGGAAATGTTTGCTCAAAATGCATGTCCGTGATGGGCCAGTAGACTCAACAGTTCACCACATGCAGCTAATCACTGTGTATTTACAATGTATCCTGTCTGAACACCCAGATGAACCCAAATCACTTCCATACAGCCACTCTGTAAAATGGCTCAGACTGAGACCACATGAATGTACCAGCTCAGACCACATTAAAACTCTCTTGATCATCAGGTCCTGTGCCTCCACAGCCCCATCTGTGCCCAGCTGTGGGGCTTTCTTCTTCAGCTATCCAGCATCCAAAGACCCCTCATCTGTAGACTACAGTCAGACCCAAGCTGCAGTGAGAAAAAAAAAAAAGAAAAAGCGAGGACTTGCACTAAAAAGGACAGACCTTAGCCTTTCACTCAAAGCCGCACAGTGGGCCAGTGTGAAACCCCAGGGCCTTTGTTGCATCTTTAAAATAAGTCTGTTTGATTCTCAAGCAGCATCTGTGTCCATTCAACTGTCAGTCGTGGTACAAGGGAGAAGAGCGGGGAGTTTTTCCAACCATTTCATCGAAAATAAAAAAAAAAGAACTTTCTCTATTTGTAGAGCCGGCTGCAGCACTGTCAGACCCCGATCTTTTGCAGTAACTGAAAGGCGCAAAAAAAAAAAAACACCTACAAGAGAGAGCATCAGACAAACAGAGGATCTAAAACTCGGAGGAAGCTCAGTTAGTAAGGGTGGGAGTGAAATATGCTTTGGACTTGGTCTGAGGGGGAAGAAGCTTACAGTCGGAAAGAACAGGAGTGACTCAGAGAGGAAGAGGTGGGAATGCGAATGGAGAATTCTAGGGAATCCCACTGAGATAGCTTCTCTTCGCTAGTCTGCACGGGGCCAAAGAATTCAGATGAGCAAACCATATGCCTAACAAGTCATATGTAAACTCGCAGCTAAGACAAAAACAGCAATAAACGTCAAAGAATCTGAATTGGACAAGAATATGAGACAAACAGCAGATCATTTATTACCTCTTCACGTCCCTCTGGCCGGAAAATGCATTCAAAGGGTAAAGACGGATAATCGCTGACTTGTGATATGTGATTACGGTTTGTGACGAATTGGAGGGACGCAATCTCTTTTCTGTCTCAATTGTGTTACAGGGGAACGCCATGACTTTGCGTTCAGCTGCATGTCGTCAAATTTACGGCTGCATGGAAAAGTGGTGCAAATGATGCCATGATCTAGCTACGTTAAGAATGATCGGAACGAGCAACGAGCCTCGGATTAATGATGTAATTTATGACCCGGTGGCTCATGCATGTAATGCCATTATCTGTGTTTGTGTGTCACATAATTTCGGGGAGTGATCAGCTGTAGAGTATAATGGAAACCTGTCCCGTGTAGTCAAGGGGCAATTCTCACCCCAAGTGTTAGTTTTAGCAGCTTGCTTGCCATATTTTTCCAGTTTAATAGCTGGCAAACATCTGCAACATCTGGTTCAAATGGACAGGGGGGTTGTCAGCAACGAGAGACGCCTACAGCACAAACAGCTACAGGCCTGTTTAAATGTAGTAACTCATCATTCACAACCTGCCTGGAAACAAATTCATCGGCAGCTATGTGTCAAAATTCAGCTCGGCTACAGATGACAACATGCAGCTACAATGTCGCAATGACACTCTCTGGGCCCATTACTCCCTGAGCAGCAATATAATCAACCTCGTATACACAGCTGTGCAGCGCTAAACAAAGAAACACGTAATGAGAGTAATGTAGTGAAGCCTCTCTGTTAAAAGTGAACACTTTGGGCTCTACCACCAGGCAGCTTCCTATCCGGCTGCGAGCCATGCTTTGCGCGACTTTTCAAAAGGTGGACGCACCGAGCTCAGCTACAGGCCAGAGCTGACCATGTGGATGGCATGGCACCACATGACACGATACTGGTGTAAATATGCAGGCTGAATTATGAAAAAGTTGAAGTTTTTATGAAAGTGATGGATTTTTTTATTGTTCCCCCAGCAGGGATTATATTTAGTCTGGAGGGGTGCACAGTGTCACTCAGCATCAGGAGGAGAGGTGGTCTGCGAGTTCCTGCTCTCGCTATTTTTCACAGTGAACTCACATTCTTAGCATTCCACCAGGAGACCGCTGCGGTCCATCTCAAACTGCGGTGACAAACTAATTCGCAACTTAATAGACCCGTCTAGATTTCCAAGATGAAAGCCGCAGACAATAACATTTTGTGGTGACCGGTCCCCGAGGAACTTCAGTGGATGACAAATAAAGTAAGGCCGGCGGGTCGGAAATTTTACTCTGCTTCAAAAAAAAACTAGGGATCTGATGCTGTGCTTCTGTGCAGGAGACAGAGCAATAACTTGTTTGACTGCAACAGGTGCACGTCTGCGTTAAAGATTTCCAATTAACACTGTCACATCATTTCAAATATTACATTGCAAAATGCTCTGAAGCACTTTGAGGGGGAGTAAAGTAACCTAAACATGCATGATATCAATTGTGTGTACATATTCCTATGGTACATGTCATTTTGTGAGTTCTGGATACTTAAGCTTTGTTCAAAGCCCTTCTCATAATACAGTGAACCCTGGATGATATACAACACCTGTGTAAAACCTTGCTGACGGCTTGCTGTCCTTGGCCACCTTGCATCCCCAGCTCATTAAATCCATCTCACCGAGATCCCTCCCTCTTGTCTCCACTTATTCCTATCAGAGAGTGCACCAACTTAAATATTTAATTTGGCTCTTCCTGATAGAAACAGACAGCCCTGGAATTTGATTCAGGTCAGATCCTGCACGTACATCAAAGAGGGCAGCTGTCAGGCCTGTCTCCCAGTCAAAACAGTGTGCACTCATGTAAACCTTTTTTTTTTTTTTTTTGCTGTTTATGTTGAAAAGACACAAACCAAACAGCTGAGAGGAAGAGAGAAGAGTGGGTCCAAACAGATCTGCACAACTGTGTTACCTCACAACAAATTACTCAGATTGAGTAAGGAGCGGATCATGGCTGTGTAAGTATGAGTTGCTCATTAGCTGAGGCTGAACTCATGCTGCATGAATACAACTTAATGGTGACCTGTTTTGAGGCCAGTGGCAGACAAAGGGGGCAGCTGTCTGTCAGGAGCCGGTGAAGGGGACACTGCTCACTGTTCAGTGGCAGTTGCAGCCTCTTGTGACCTGTGGAGCTGCCTGTCATCTCAGCCGAGGCTCGTCCCGGGATAAAGGCTTGATTATCGCTAACTTGGCAGCCTGTCTGGGCTAGGCTAACGTCAGCTAGCCAACTTTACGTGAAGCCTGTCTGTCTGTCAGCGTGAGCAGCGTGAGCAGAAAAAGCACCATGGCACTGGGGGCATTTACATTGATACGAAAGGGCAAAAAGACGTGTGGAAAATAAATAAATAAATAAACATAACCTCCCCCCCCCCGTGTCGGTTTTATTGAAGCCACAACCAACTCAATGCCAGGGCAGCGCAACGTACAGCTACGTTACTCCGGGACCCGTGTTATGGCTGGTGGTTGGTTGGTTGGTTGGTTGGCTGCTGGCGACAATCACAAAGGTTGTGTCTATTTCCAAGAACAGTAATATCTAAATTCAGCGTTATCTACCGGTCTCTGTGGCCAGTTTTACACCATTAGCTAGCACCGTTTTTAAAAACACACACACATTTTTAATACAATATATCTCTTCTGGAAATAGTAAAAGAAAAAATCACAGGAAAAAGAACCGGCGGCAAGCCAACTCCATAGCCCATGGGAACAGTTCCCATCCAACAAATACACCGAGCCCTCCTAGCTAGTGTGTTGGGGGATATACTTGGGGATTTAAAAGCGTTGCTAGCTACCTGTTAGTCGCAGCTTCACCGGGCCATTCCGCCGGACTCCTTGGTTAGACATCTCCTCTTGGTCCCAGCCTTCAATGCACGCTATAAAAATGTGTGGTTAAATGTGAAAAATAACGAGGTTTATCAACCACTCCGCCAGTTTTAGACAATAATGGAGTCAAGGCATTGTGGCCCGGATGTGGAGTGAACTGCCATAGCGCTGGCGCACAAATGCGAAAAAATAAAAAAGAGGGAAAAGAAAACCGTGAGTGTAGCACTGCTGCTGCTGCAAAGTGCATTTACTACAAAACAGGGACTTGTCCCCGGCGAAAGGTGGAGACGAGCTGCTGAGGGAGTAACGCGGCGCTGTGTAACGCGGTGTTTATCTTCACATCTTCGGAAGGAGCCTCTGCCTCGGACTGAGTCCTCCTCTCCGCTCCGCACAGAGAGTTGAACTGTGGAGCCCTCCAGTTTTAGATCCCACCTCAGGAGGCTGCTGGTAGGAGCTGACCGGTGACGACAACACACCGAGGGGGGAGTGAAACATTTCTCCAACATGTGGCACCTAACTGTAATTCACACACACACACAGACAGGTCCCAGTGTGTCCTCTATGATGAGTCCTTATGGTTTTTAATGAGTTATAAATAAACACACAACCCACGGGTCTGTCTGTGGCACTTTTGACTCTTTACAAGGGCGCAGCTCCAATATATAAAGCCAATTTATATTCCTGTAGATTATTCCAGGATTTATTTTTATTTATCTATTTCTATTGTATATGTGTTACCTTCTCATACCTGTGATATTCAGGTGTCTGTGTGAGCCAGCATTCAACATACCAGGGCTCTTGAGGTAGTGCATGGATTGATAATGGAAAAGAAAACTACTGGTTGACACTGTTCAGTTTGTGAAAACCACATGAAAATGTAGATGCTTTTTTTAATGACAGATTTCAGTTGTATGTAAAAAGAATAAGCAACACCTTACCATTAGTAATTATTTGAAAGTTCACAAAAGTGTGAGACAGAATTTTTCAACTCTCATAATAATGATGTCCCTATAATTGCACGGTGAATAGTAGAATTTGGACCTGAACGCAATGTAGTTTTGTATCTGTATTATATTAGGTTAGATTGGAGCAAAAAAATGGATATTGTGAGGTTTTCTTTTCCCTTTGTTGGGAGTTAATGAGATGGTTGACAAGAAAGACTGTCACATCTTTACACTTCAAAAGAAGTTACAGCTCGAATCAGATCACTAACATGTTATCTCACCTCTGTGTACAAAAACCAAGAGTGTGACATCAAACTTGAAGGGTTTTTTCCCCCCACAATTACAGGCATGAGTTAGGTATAAATTACATGCAAGCAATTTGAGAAGAGTATACAATGGACCAGATATAAAACCAGATTTTGGTGAGCGCTGACTCCCCCAGAACATGACCAAGAAGACTAACCCAGTCTTGAGGCATCATTCACTAAGAATATGGATACAACGTTGCAACAAACCACTAAAATAAACTACAATAGCTACTTGGT
Source organism: Trachurus japonicus (assembly GCF_045865225.1). Taxonomy (NCBI): domain Eukaryota; kingdom Metazoa; phylum Chordata; class Actinopteri; order Carangiformes; family Carangidae; genus Trachurus; species Trachurus japonicus. The sequence continues at coordinate 26,027,310 of NC_140914.1, read as the reverse complement.
GTAAATAAAACCCCACACATGATCTTACAACTTTTATTTACAATCAATCAGGTTTTTTCCAGAAACATTAAAACGGTATGTACAATACATACAAGAAAAAGAGCAGAAACTCAACAATTACATGAACAAAAGGACAAACAGTGGTGATGAGGGTACAGTACAGTCGAGAGAGGAGGCATTAGAAAAGTTATCTAGAAATTGAAAGTGCTCTGGTCCTCATTGATCTGGAATGCATAACCGTCAGTGGTTGTTTCTGGGGCCACAGATTGCACCACCTCCTCCTTTAAAAAAAAAAAAAAGAAGAAATAGAGAGAGGATAAAAAACAGTTAGCCCACTCATGTTCATTGCAGAAAAAAAGAAAAAAAAAAAAAAGAGGTCATTCTAAGAAAATCTGTTCAAAGATACGTACCTCCTCAGAGAAGTATTTCTCAATCAGGTTGAGGGATGCTTTGTACACCAACTCGTTCTCATGAGACTGCAGAGCCTCAATCTTGTCCAGTCCACCACATTCTTCAATCATGAGACTCAGCTTGTCTGACTCTCCCATTTTATCCCCAGCCTGACAGGAAAACACACATCAGCATTAGTATTTCCCAGTTATCTCGTCAGCTCTGATGACAAATAAGGAAAAAAAAAAAACCTAAAAAACTTTGAGTTTGCATTTTTATTTTTCCACCCCTAACACAAAACACTCACCAAGAAGATATTGGTGATGGCATCCAGGATGACCAGGATAGTTTTGCTGTCCTTAGTGGAGAGCAGAGTCAGAAGAGGCAGAAGCACATTGGCTTGAACAAGGTAAACCACCTGCTCAACAGTGCCCCCGCTGGTGAAGTTTGTAACAGCCCAAACAGCTTCTTTCTGAGTTTTGTAGTCACCCTGCAGATAGAGAGGAGAAAAAAAGACAATCATGAAGGAATGTGATTGACAGCAATGTGCTGGGAGACATTCAATTATATTCAACCCACAAATGAGGGAAATCCCACCGATAAAAAAAACAAACAAAAAAAAACATACCCGTGCAAGTGTTTCGACCAAGTGTGGAACGAGGCCTGCATTGATGACCTCCTGGATCTGGGTGTCCCTTCCTGCAGTGATGTTGGACAGAGTCCACGCCGCCTCTTTCTGGATGTTAGCCTTTTTGTGGCGCAGCAGTCGGGCGAACATGCGCAGGGCCCCAGAATCGAGGACCGCCTGAGTCTGCTCATCTGTACCGGTCACAATGTTGCCGATGGCACGCAGCGCAGGAGTCTGAGGAGAGGGGTTGAAAGGTCAATTTAGAAACCGAGGGATTTACTCGTGTTGTGTACCAAACACTAAGGAGTGAGGCGACAATACGTACAACAACAGGCAGCTGCTCGAAGCCAAGCAGCACCACCAGGCGGGAAATGACGCCAGTTTCGATCACCACCTCAATGCGGTCATTTGCACCATCTGTCAGGTATGATACGGCCCAACACGCGTCGGCCAACACCTCCAGGTCGTCGTGGTGTAGCAGACGAATGAGAGTGGGTAAGATCTGCTGGATGGCGGCCATAGGCGGGGAAGGGTTCTTGTTGCGGCAGAGGTTCGACAGCGTCCATGTCACATTTCTCACGTAGCTGGTCTGCAGAGCAATCAAGTAAGAGAAGGGCAGGGATGAGTTTGACATTGAATTTCATGTAGTTACTTCATGGCGCCCCCTAGTGGCCCATATGAATAAATGCAGTATGAGCAAAAAGGCAAGCAATCTGAACATTTAAAAAAATATTACACAAATTAAAAAAAAACAAAAAAACAACACTTACAGGGTATGCAGACAGGTCGGGGATTGCCAGCAGGCTGAGCAGAGGGGCCACAGCTCCGTGCTTGATGACTCTGTCTCTGAGATGTGATCCATCACCTTAAAAAAAAAAAAAAAAAACAGGGAAAAGAGAAATAATGAGCTTTGTTTCTCTCCAGGCAGTCACAACCATCTCTAAAAAAAAAGACACAAATAACCTGTTAATTACCAGCAATGTTTCCCAGGGCCCAGACTGCTTGCTCGCTGATATGCTGGTGGGGGGATGTCGCCAGGCTTATGAAAGCAGGAACGGCTCCGCCCTCCACCACAGCAGCTGTCTGATCACATGTCCCAGAGGCGATGTTGGTCAGAGCCCAGGACGCTTCAAACTGGATGGGAGGACAGTCTGTGTGCGCCAGGAAAGACACGAACTTGGGGATCAGACCCACACTGATCATCTGGTCAATGGGAGGATGCTTGTCACGGGAGAGCAGTTTCCTGTATGCAGAACAATAGAGTACAAAGTGAGTCACTGCTGCAGTAGTTGGTTGATCTTGAATGTCAAGTAAAGCTCATTGTACAACGTTTGTTTCATAAAGTTATTAGTTATTACCGTGCAGCCTGTGTGGCCTGCAGCTGGGACTCTGCGTTCCCGCTGTTCACTCCTGCGACTATCTCTTCGACCGTCCAGTGCCTGGCAGCCTGCAGATGATTACATACCATTAGCAATGCATTATGGGATACACAGGAGCTAGACAAAATCATAAATGGCAATACACACTGCAATACTGGTTAACAGTGACGTCATCTTGAATGCTGAGAAGACTAGTAAGTGGACACTTCCTGGATAAAATTACTATTTAATTTTTTTCTTTAATGGACAGAAATAAACATTGTTCGGTTTAAATAAATGGATTTAAAAACAGAGACATAACGTTAGTTTACCTGGCAGTTTTGGCTCCTCTCTTGAAGAGGAGAAGTGGCTTCATCAGGAAATGCGGCCACATTTCTTCTCTTGAACATCTGGTCATCTTTCTTGGCCTTGCGGAGCTCCACGTTCACCTCCACTCTCCTGCGTCGAAGCTCCTGCAATATTTGAAAAAAAAAAAAAAAAGAGCGTTTATAAGGAGGTGCTCTTCAGCTAACGTTACCGTCTGTGGATAACACCCCTCGGGTTAAAACTCACATTGGCATCTTTGCCTTTGTTCTTGAACTTGTTCAGACGGTCGGCGTTCTCGGAGGACATTTTTCAAGTGTCAGGAAGGCTCAGCAGCAGAAGAAACAAGTGTTGTCGGATTATTCCTGCACAAAAAGTTAAAAAAATAACATCAAAAAGTTAGCCGACAAACTTTGAGCTGCCTCGTGATACTGAAGCAAGGCGGATGACAAGTATGTCAAGCTAGGCAGAGCGTCCACTTTTCAAAGGCATAACGTTACTAAACGATAGCTCAAATAGGAAATATAGCATACAGCAAACATGGAAATTTACATATTATTTTCGAAAACAAAACTGTATTCCTTCTCATAAAGTCACCTAGGAGGTCAGTTCGCTCTTACCTTGAGCTGTGGCAGAAGTTGTAGTACATAGAAAATGCCGCACAGACCTTTAAATTCCTGCAGAAAAGCCTCCTGATTGGCCTATTCGAGCGAAAGCATCCAGCCGCCGGCGCTGATTGGCCCGTTTAAAAAAAATCACGGAGCTAACAGGAAATACCGTCACTGCACTTTAAACATCGCGAGAATACCCACGAAAAATACTACACCGACTCTGGGTCAGTTTTCTGCCATATCTAGGACTTTTCAGTGAGCGACTGGATGATGGATCAGCTGTTCCCGGATCAGTGTACTGCGGGTCCAGTGACGGACACGTTCCTCCCATAGACTGTAAAAAACAGGTTCCTCCTACAGGGAAAGAATTTAGAGTTTATCCACGTCTCAAGTTTCAAAGTAAACACATGTGGCTCTTTTGTATGTTCTTATCATGTTTATTGAAAATAAAACATCTGTCTTTGTTTATTTTTAGCAAATACGTGAATTTTTGTCCAAATACACTATAATTTCACAATTTAACTAAAATCTAAAAGTAAAAAATTTTAATAGGACTGCAACACAGCCAGCTACATTGATTACTGATAGTGAATACTGATTGTGTTCCAGATGACACATTTTCTTTAGAAAATGTTAGGGAAAGTGAAAAATTACTAAAGGGTCATGTCTGAAACAAACAGTTAACCATTGTAAAAAGAAAGAAAGAAAGAAAGAAAGAAAGAAAGAAAGAAAAAAAATGTACACATTCTATGTAGACGAATTAATTTTGATTTTATTAAAACTGTTACAGATCAGTTTGTGTCAATTGACCAACTGATTTGTTTACTACAGTATCACTCAGTGACTGACAGATAAGTCAACTTGAATCTGTCTCTGTTTGATTTGTTGTTGTTGTTGTTGTTGTTTTGTTCTGTTTTGTTTTCGTTTGTTTTATGTATGGTAAGAATGTTGCTCAGTGACAGATTACTAGAATAATTAGATATTGAGTGAGGGGCAGGCAATATAAGAATCTTCTCCTGCTCCCTTCCAACCAATGAATAAGAAATGTTGTGATTTGCCTATTGTCAAATTGTCAAATTGCCTTGGTTGGAATAAATAAAAAGAAAGGAAGATTATTTCAACCCACAATGATAGATTTTGGAGTCCGTGGAACACTTTATACCTGCCCATTCTAAAGCCAGCTGTACTGAAAGCTATTGTACAAAACATTTCATGTTTTATCTATCCCTCATTTTTTTCATTGGATCTATATTTACAAAGTCCCTTCTTTATGTGCCATTTACTGAGCTGTTCTGTACACAGACCCCTCTCATATACTAAAACTTCACAAATTAAGGTGTCAACAAACCCATGTGTGCCACTGTCTGCCACAAAAACACAAGAAGGGGAAATCAGTCTTTTCATTTTATTAAGTTCCATATACATCAATATTTCTTCAGCTGTAATACAAAAAAAGAAAAAGGAATCAAGTCAAAATCTGACAAATTTTTACAAACAGGGCAGGAACCTTCAAATACATGGTTTCATCCTTCTCAGTCAGTCAGTCAGTCACTACTGCAGAGCAATTCATTTACAATAGCTTATTACCATACTTTAAGTAGGTTATAGGAGTTTAACCAAGCAGACTACTTTTGTCCAGATATTTAGTACAACTGTCTTTCATGCCACTTCAGACTAAACAATGTGTGGAAATGGGAGAAATAAAAGTTGTTCCACCATGATATCTGAATTTAGACATTAAACTCTTGATACATTATGCTCAGTGAAACTCAGCCATTGTACAGTCAGTATTCAGTTTCCTATTTCTTGGACATGATGACCACAAGGATGGCCTGAGGGATTTTAACAAGAAAAAAAATAAAAATAAAAAGACTGAGATCAAAAAAATAAAGTACATGGAAATATGAGAGCTCCTTTAAGAGTCTTTTCTCCGAGGTAAACTTTCTTCTGAAATGCCTCAGTTGTTCGCTCCTCAGTACAGTCCCACTGATGAAGGTCCGAAAAAGGTCCCTTAGAAGCAAAGGGCATCTCTGCCTCAACAGTTCAGTGAAAGCAGCAGTGCCGGCTGCACCATCAGTCAGAGGAGCAGATCCCAAACACACGGGCTGAGGCAGAGTCCGTCACAGAGTTACAGTTCAGAAAAGCCATATTCTTGGCAAGTGCATTTTGTTTGAGCAATGTGCGATGCTTTCTAAGAGGCTGGAGAAGACTGTAGCTTGTTGTTATGAGACCTACAGAATGTGGAGAGAGATGAAAATTGAGAGCCCTTCATTTTGTTTAGTATGGTGACATCTCAAGAAACAGACACAAAAGAATGCGGCGGTGTCGGCAGAGGATCCTGCAGCCATGTTGGTGTAATTTTTATTGGGAATGCCTTTAGTACTGAAGAAATCTTCCACAACTACAAAACTGAGGTTACATTTTTAAGTGAGGAAAAACTTGAGGTCAAATTCCTGATTCTTCGTCGTGCAGTTTGGTCTTCTAAAACAAATACTATCTAAAATGGTTTGCTTCATAACGATTTAAAACATCCAAACATTCAAATTCAGACATATCTTACAACCATTGTACATGATAAAATGTATGTACACTCAAAACAACCACCGTAACAACCAGCTCAAGTCACACTCCAGGTGGAGTAACATACAAAATGTCACATAAATATCTCTCTTATAATAAAATATGCAGCTTTATATATTCTTATATCTGGTAAGGTCGACATTCTCAACATATCCAATCCATCTCAGATGTATAACAGAAAATAAATACAAGTTCAGAACTTAAATGTGTTTAAAACAACCTAGATACTGCAATGATTGTTCAAAAAGGCCAATATCCTGATTGGAGGAAAGCATTCCCCTCAATAACGTGATTAACGCTCATCAACATGGCTGCCATTCTGTCATTATTACCAAAAACATGGTTATTGAAAACTTGAAATTGGGTGACGTTGACATGAAAGCACATTCGGTGTTTTAAGTGTGTGTTCTTGTGTATTTTTTTTTCTCCTTTCTTTAAAAAATGGATATTTAAGATTTTCTGGAAACAGAACGTTTCCATGTCATTAGCATCCAGTCCAGACTCCAGCTAGACTGGCCCACTTAAGAATCTGACAATCTGTAAGAAAGAAGAAAATGGAATGGCATAAATCAAAAGGCATGCAGAAAAAGGTGAACAGACACAAATGCAAGATGATACACGGTACAGATGTCACATGACACAAAGGTTTGTTAAGACATCAGACATAATGCCTTAATGGTTGTCAGCTGTTGGTTTTAGTACGGCCAGGCAACCCTTAAAAACCGTTGATCTGTTTAAAGCTAACTCTACTCTAGCAGTAAAGCACATCCTACTGCCAATTACAACACTACAGACATGCCAGTGCTACAAACAAAACTAAAAAAGTGAGTGGCAGGCATGAATGCAAAAAAATTAAGATATAAAATAAATGAAACTAACATGACAGCCAGTGTGGTCAAAAGTTGAATCAAGAAGTTCACAGCACGCAAACGTCAGCATGGAGAAAGAAGAGAGAGACCTGGGAATCTTCAGAGTGTGCAGCGGGAGGATCACCCAGCCTTACCTGCTCGCTTTGAAACCCTTGAGCTTCTGCACGAAGAAGGCTTCGAGCACTTCGGCGCACTGAAAGAAGGGCGTGTCGTTGGGGTTGTAGTAGCGGCAGTTGTCGAAGATTTTGGTCACGTCGGCCACAAACTCTGTCAGCTTGTGGTAATGTCGCTTTTGCAAACGGGTTTCCATTGTGGAGAAGTCTACGAGAGACACGTGTCAAATGTGAGAAGAATGTGCACAGAATATCATCATACATACAGTTTGGATTAGTTTAGATTGTTGCATGAGTCTAGAACCAACTAGAACCATTCACGATGAGAGGCAGACACAGCGGACATGTTCCTCTGTAAGAAGCAGCCACTCTTACCCATTGGCTCCTTGATCACCCGATAATAATCAGGTGCATCATGGGGATCCACTGGTTCGAGGAAAGGCCATGCCATTTTGTGAGACTGTTGAAACGAAACAAGAGAAGGTTATCTTACTTTTAGTGGTGTAAAACAAATGGAAAAACCATGTATTTAAATGACAACTGAGAGGTGCAGAAAGTGGTGAAAGGCACTTTCTGAAAGTGTCTTTCACACCGTTAGTTTCTGTCCACATCACACTTGTTGCACTGTTCTTCCTGATCGTGACTTTCATTCTCACAAGGGTGGGACTCCCTGTCAGTTTTGAAAACAACTAAGAAGACTATAATGGAGCCAGAGGAAGCTGGAAGACACCAGTGATGTGATCAGTCTGTTCCACAGTGAAGTGAATTAAAGGGGAACTATGCAAGTCTGGTCACTTTTCCGCTGTTTTGGTTGCTTTTTTTTCTGTTATAAAAACTCACTGCTAACCCTCCTCCCTCCCCCCCAGCCATGTGCAATTATTTTCTACGAAGCCGGAGAGAGGGCAATCCGTGGAGCGATGTCTACCAAGGTGGGTAACGTTAACAAGAGATTACGGATTACCGGGCGTGTGTGCTGTAAAGCAGTCCATGATCCGAGATCTGGGACACTGGGTCGGAGGCACTGATCTTGCAAGGCTGGTTTTCGCCCAAGAGACTCTAGTGGAAGGCAGAGAGCCTCCATTCTTCCCCTAACAAGTCATTTGACCATCATAATTACTCCAAAGCTGTTTAACTTAAGGTGCAAATCTTGCAGAGTTCCTCTTCAAGCTCACATTTCTGCTCCTTTGTACAAATCGTAACCTCACATTGTAAGGAGCCATTTTTTCCTATTGCTACATAACCAGTGGTACTGCAGCATTAAGAGCTGTTTACTAACCAGTCAAAGGGAAACATTGTGAGCTGCCTCCAGAGATGGAAAGCAACCATATTATTGTGCTTCTCTTTTCTAAACTGAGAGCTCAGATCCAGCTGAACCTGTCTCATCACTTTCCAACACTGAGTCACTGTAGAACAGTCTGCCCTGAAGAGGTGGCCCTTCTCAGAGGACAAATTATAACCTCTTGTAGTGTAATGACGGCTGAAGCTCTGCTAAGTCAACAGCTGCTCATGCCAACGCTGCGCAGCAATAGCAAAATGAACAAATAGCTCCTCTTAACTAAGATGTAAGTCGAGCACAGAGAAACTTTTCTCCTTCAGCTGATGAATATGAAAACAGCCTCTTAATGTGCACAGTGAAACTCAAACATCCAGGTTACACATCGATAAGCAAACACATCATTCAGTTTTTAATCTATGCCAGTAAAGACAGTTAGACCCACGCAGGTGTCGTACCTGTAACGAGCGTAATATTCTTTTCAACCCCTCGTAGTCTTTGTCGGTGAGCGGCGTGAGGACTGTCATGGCGTCTTCTGTCGACTGGCACTGCGGGCACACGTACACGTCGATGTGGGTGGCCTCGCTCTGCAGGATGCCCACACAGCGGCCGTGGTACCAGTTCTGGCAGCGATCGCAGCCTATGTAAAACCTGTTGGGTGGTAAATCAGACACATCCTGTTTAACACACCAACAGAAGACTGTATATGTGCAAAAGAATGAATTGTGAGAGCTCAGGTTTCCTACACCACATGCATAACGCCACTCTGCGTTTCCTAGATTATGAACACTGGGTTCAATTTTGACCACGTTGTGATTGTTAACACTTAAAGCAACACTATGTAGTTTTTCAACCTTAAAATAATGTTTCTAAACTCATCAAAGCTGTTGAAGATCTTTTTTCTTTTGTAAAAAGGGTAGGCAAAATAAGCATGAGCTTCAGCCTACACCTTTTCGATTAGCTTCATCCTGCATTGTATTTTGTTATATTGGAAGTAAGTAAATCTCATTTGTTGAAGGGGGGGTTAAATGCTAATCGAATAAACGGAACTAAAGTGAAGTAAAAAAGCAGTACTAGTACCGGCAGTACTAGTACTACCACTTCAGTGAGTTTAGAAACATTATTTTAAGGTCGAGAAACTACACAGTGTTGCTTTAAAGCTGCTGACAGTTATGTATTGTGAAGCCATACTGTGATTCGTCATATGGCGTCCGGCAGATGCAGTACAGCTCCTCGTTGCTTGCTCCCTCCTGGCCACGTTTACAGTCGTTACACACAAAGTCCTCCAACTTCTTGGCCTCCTTCTCCGTGATGCCGACACACGCGCCATGAAACCAGTTGGAGCAAAGGTCGCACCCTATGTAAAACCTGAGGGGAAAACATCATTGAGATTTTTTTTTGTCTCGATGACATCATCATCGTCCTGTGTATTACAGAGGTGAAATGTCAGGGAGCTTACTTTGACTCGTCGTAGGCTGTTTTGCAGATACAGTACAGTTTGGTGTCTTTCTTGTGATCCTTTGAGGTAGAAGAGAGCTTCTTCTTCTTCTTGTGTTTTAATGAGCTGGAATCTCTGTCCTTTTCTCTGTCTCTGTCCTTGTCCTTGTCCTTGTCCTTATCTTTGTCTCTGTCCCTGTCCCGGTGTCTGTCCCGCTCCCGGTTCCTCTCCCTCTCACGATCTCGGTCTTTGTCTTTGTCCCTGTCTCTATATCGGTCTTTGTCCTTGTCCTTGTCCCTGTCCCGTTTCTTGTCCTTGTCGTGATGCCTGTCCCTGTCTCTGTTTCTGTCTTTGTCTCTCTCCTCTTCCCTCTTGCGTTTATGGGATGAGGGGGGTGAGGTCACTGTGTGGCTACTGTGAGAGGAATGTGTAGGGTGAGAAGGATGGGAGGAGTGGGCGGCGGCGGCGGCTGCTGCTGCTTTGACTGTTGCCGCAGCAGCTTGGGTGATAGCAGCTCGGGCTTTTTCCTTTTCCTTCTGTAGCCTGGCGATGTCCCGTCTCAGCTCCTCCTGTGGACACAAGACATGTCAATTTCATTTGTACTATTTTGCAATTTGTATGTTAAAGGGATAGTTCAACATTGTATCACCACGCTATGAGATGATAACGGAACGTTACGAGTTGGAGTTGTTTTCTAGGTAAATTCCATAGACTGTAAAAAGAATGGACGTAGCGTCCGTGACGTCACCCATTGGTTTTGGGGAGTCGTTTTTGTGACTCAAATATGGCGGCCTGAACAGTGCCATGTTGGATTGGCCGGCCGAGAACCCGCCCACTGGCCTCGAAGCAGCTGTCCACGGAGCTGCTTGGACCTGTCACTCAACGTTTCCGCGCCCTAATTGGCCAGAGTTTTAACCTAATAACAGTAAAACGGTAGAGTTAAAAAAAAATTCACCCCCCTCAGAGTGTGTGCAGGGGTAGAAACTATAGATTGAGAAAAAAAAACGTTCTGACACCAGGCTTTTAACATGTTTATTGAGAATGTAAAATCTGCGATTTTAACATGGGGGTCTATGGGGAATGCTCCCTTCTGACACCAGCCCCCAGAGGAAGCCGGGGGGATTGCAGTTTTTTGAACGCGGAAGTGAGCTTCACTTCTCAGACCCACAACTGCCCCCTTGGTAAATTCATGCAAAACAGCTGATACGCGTTCCGGTCGAGGCAGTCTTTTGGCAAGTCTCTGCATTTGCCTCGAAAACGACTCCGTTATTATCTCATAGCATGGTGAATGTGCATGTCACAACTTGTCCACCAGAGCGTTTTGGAGTTGTTGGATTGTGTATTTGATGAGTTTGATGAGGGAAACCAAGAAATCCCATTAGCCTCCGTAGCGTAGCTCTGAGCAGTTTGCGGCTCTGCTCCGCCGTTCTAAAAATAGCTTACACTGACAATTAAAGGTAACGAACCTACTGCTATGACTATAGGGATTATGGCAATGGGCCAATATGCCAAAATGTTGAACTATCCCTTTAACCGCTTCATATATGCCCATCTTGGTGAAGATGGCTGAACGTGAACTAACCTGAACTTGCAGCTGCAGCTCCTTGTCCAGCAGGGCCCTCTTCTTCAGGATCTCTGCCTTCAGCTGTTCTTTGTGCTTGTACAGCAGTGCCGTCAGCTTGGTTGCGTTCTGCTTGGAGCGTTTCTGCTCCACCACCTCCTCCTTCTTTCTCTTCTTAGCTGCCTGCTTCTCGTCCTTCTCAATCTTGTCGAGAATGAACTTCATCACCTGGTTGCACACGATCATTCTGAAGAAAGGAAACAGTGCGGTGTTAGATATGTCACAGAGTAGTTTTTGGTAAAGCTAATGGGGATGGTACTGGGTGAACGTGCATACTCGGACTCAGATTTTCTTTTCTAGCTGTAATGTGGAGTAAGAACAGGGATCCTGCACAGGAAATAATCTGATTTGAAAAAGATTCAAACCTCTGGTTTTCCTCTCTCTCGGCTGCAGCCAGGCTCTTCCTCTGCTTCAGCTGCTCCGATGTAGCATTCTGCTTCACAACCGCCTGACGACAAAAACAAGGTTGAGTTAATGTCTTTGCTATGTAGAAGCTGGAAGAAATAAACTCTCGTGTGCTGCTCTGTGTCACACCTGTTTTTGGATGCCGTCGCCGGGGCTAACGGCCTGCAGGTTCTGCTCCTTCTGTTCCCTTTTAGCCTCGTGGTGTTTCTTCTTCTTTGGTTGTGGTGGTGGTTGTTGTTGTTGTGGTTGTTGTTGTTGTTGTTGTTGTTGCTGCTGCTGCTGCTGCTGCATCCTCTGAAGCTGCTCCTGGACACTCGCTGGCGCCTGGATGGTCACCATGTTCTGGATCTGGTGGGCCTGGATCTGACCCCCTGCCTGCTGGATCTGGATGGGCAGCTGCAGTTTGATCTGCTGGGGGACGGCGCCTCCCTGCTGCTGGGCCTGGGCCTGGATCTGGGCCTGGATCTGGGCCGCTACGTGGGGTGGCAGGGCGGACAGGAGCTGGACCGGCTGTTGCAGACCAGGAACGGTGATGAGTTGATGCCTGATCGGAGACTGGACCTGAAGCTGGGGCTGCGTCTGAACTTGATTTTGACTCTGAGGCTGGAACTGGACTTGGAGCTTAGCTTGGACTTGGGGCTGCTGGGCTTGGACCTGAAGCTGTTGCTGGACCTGGGGCTGCTGCGGCGACTGGACTTGAAACTGGGGCTGGGTTTGGATTTGAGTTTGGACCTGGGGTTGCTGCGGAGCCTGAGGCTGAATCTGGCTCTGTTGCTGGAACTGGACCTGAAACTGGGGATGGAGTTGCGTCTGGGCCTGAGACTGAACCTGAGGCTGCGGCTGTACCTGGGGCTGAGGTTGGACCTGAGGCTGTTGCTGTGCCTGTGGTTGAGTTTGCGCCTGTGTTTGAAATGAAGCTTGTACTTGGGGGTGGTACTGAGGTTGGACCCTCGCCTGGAGCTGGGCCTGGGCTGGGGCCTGGAGCTGGGGCAAGGTTTGGTTTTGAGACTGAAACTGCACCTGAGGTTGGATTTGAGCAAGGGGCTGTACCTGGGCCTGGGGCGCCCGTGGCTGAAACTGAACTCGGACCTGGGGGTGGATTTGGGTTTGTGCTTGGGACTGGAGATGAGTTTGAGCTTGGAGATTTGGCATTTGTTGGACTTGGCCAAACGGCTGGACCTGGATCTGTGCGCGGATTTGGGCTTGATGATGCGACTGCAGCTGAGTACTGGGTTGGGGCTGGATCTGAGGCTGGGAGGGTCTCACAGTGGTCACGACAGAAGAGACCGGTAATCCCTTCATGTGGACCTGCACTGCTGAGACCGGCATTTGAGGCACCTGCTGCATGGACACCACGGCCGGGTGCTGCACTTGTGCTTGAGACTGAGGAGTGAGAGATGCTTGAGGCAGAGGGGTGACGGGTGAGTGTGTGGAGACGGGTGCGGGGGCAGAGGCGGGTACAGTGGCCAGGACAGGCGCCTGGATGGGAGCCGCCGCCTGCTGCGCTGGCTGAACTGGAGTCTGAGCTTGAGATGCAGCAGGAGTCCAAACCTGCGGCTGAGCTGCCCTCTGCTCTGTCAGAGCTGCAACAGAAGGAGACATAAACAGATGCTGTTTATTAAACACAATAATTTTTAAAAGAAAACCATTATTTGGGGGCGGTGTTTAGCTCAGTTGATAGAGCACCCGCCCCATGTGTTGAGGCTACAGTCCTCACTGTAGGCACCGGTTCGAATCCTGCATCGAGTGGCCCTTTCCTGCATGCCATTCCCCCCTCTCATTTCCTCTCTCTCTCTCTCTCGACTGTGCTTTCAATTAAAAGGTCAAAAAGCCCCAAAAAATATACTTAAAAAAAAGACAACCATTATTTGGTTATGCCCCAAACTGGAAATATTCCTGGAAGAAGTGTTTGAAACACTTCATAAAGTATTTGGTGGAAATATTACAATGGACCCAATGGTGGCTCTACTAGGTTTATTACCCAAAGGCATCGAAGGAAGCGCCTAAAAATATCTTCCACAGTAACAGCATTACAGTACGGTGGTTGAAGCCTGACCCTCCAACATACAGTACAATATGTGGACTGAAAAAATAAAGGAAATATATCAAATGGAACAAATAACATACTCCCTGAGTTCAAAAAGATAGATTTATTAGAAGGTGGAGCTCTGCCATGGGTATAAAGTTACAGTGAGGAACCCATATATACAATATGAATCCAGTATTTTTTATTCTATTTTCTTTTATCTTTGTCTCCTTTTTTGTGTCATAATTGTCCCTATAAGCATTAAATTGTATCGAAAACTTGAGCAAACAGCAGATATGATGAATATGATTCTGTATATATGAGTCTGAATGAAACTGAAATAAAAACTCAAAAATAAATAAATAAATAAGTCAACCATTATACTGTTTATAGCTGGATGCTACTGTGATTGGTCCTTTACCTGGCACTGACGGTGTTGTAGAGGTGGCTGTGACCGGTGTGACGACCGCATTGGCCACAGCAGCGTGAAGAGGAACCGGAGCCGTGGCTTGGATTTGGGTTAGAGCTTTTGCTGGGGATGGGACAGCGATTTGGGTGGACACGACGGCTAAGACAGGAGCGGAGACGGGAGCAAGAGCCGGGGTCGGAACTGGAACCGCAGAGGGGAGAGAGGCGGAGGCCTGCATCTGGGGTGGGTTAGTAGCAGCTAGCGTAGCAGCAACTTGGGCAGTCTTGACTGAGACGGGGGCTACAGCAGGGGCGGGGGCAGCAATGTGCATCTGGACAGGGGCTGAGGTCGAGCTGAGGACATGGGTCTGGATCTGGGACTGGGGTGCGACTTGTCCCGAGACAGGTAGCGACACTGCAGTTTGTGTGGGGAATGGGCCTGGGGTGAGGGTGGAGACTTGGGTTTGGACCATGGCTTGGACGCTGGTTTGGTTTTGAGCGGCGACTGTGACCGGGGCGGGCACAGATCTTGCCATATGGGGGTGTGGGGCGATAGAGGCGGGTGTGGAGGATAAAATCTGCGTGGGGAGCTGGGCTGCAGGTTGTGGCAGAACAGGGAGAGGAGCGGGTATTTGTGACTGTGCGGGGACAGGTGACGGGGCAGCAGCTGAAACCTGTGTCTGGGCTGCAGCTTGTGCTGGAGGAGGCAGAGGGGCAGCAACCTGGGTTTGCATGGGCATCGAAGGCTGGGTGGGGGCCAAACTTGGCATTTGTGTCGGGGCAGGTATGGGTGCTGCCATCTGTGTTTGGGCTAAGGCTGAGGGAGTTGTCTGGACCTGTGCGATGGTTCTCGCTTGAGCTGGAGTTGACATTTGGGTTTGAGGGATCTGAGGCTTTGTGGGGCTGACGGTACTGGGTACGGAAGTTGGAGCTGCTGAGGATGGGGGCATGGGGGTGAAGAGGAAGCGCTGGACCTGGCCGTTGGGCATGGCCGCCTGCATTAGTTGTTGACCAGGGCCGGGGATGACCGTCACACCCTGTGGGATGATCTGCAGCTGACCCTGGGTCTGGCCCTGACCCTGGATCACCACTGTTAGTCCTGGGTTCCCACCCTGCAAGATGATGACAACAGCATTTAACCATCACCCAGAGGTCTTTAAGAAGAATATAAACCACACCAAACAACATTTGCAGCTGAGCAAGATGCTCAGCAAACACAATGGAGGTGAACAGTACAGGTCGCCTGTCCCTCATCAAACTCATCATATACAACTCTCATGGACAAGTTGTGACCTGCATATTCGCCACGTTATGAAATAATAATGTAACGTTACGAGACAGAGTTGTTTTTGAGGCAAATGCATAGACAAACTACATCCAAGACACGGCTGCTCAGCAGAGTGACTTCAAAAGCGCAAGTAGTTCCGAGTATTTGCTTCATTTGTCGTAATCTTACATAATTACACATGATTATGTCATAGCGTGGTGAATGTGCAGGTCACAACTTGTCCATGAGAGCATTTTGGAGTTGTTGGGTTGTGTATCTGATGAGTTTTGAGGGACAGGGGACCTGTACCATTCACCTCCATTGTGTTCACTGAGCAGCTCACGTCTCTGCCCCGTGGATCTCAAAACAACATGCACCGATAATTGAAGGTAATGAACCTACTGCCATGGCTGTAAGGATTATGGCAATAGGTGAATTTTTCAAAATGTTGAACTATCCCTTTAAGACAACAAATACATTTCCTATATTCAATGAATTGTGTATTACAGGGATGCAAACGGGTCAGGACCAAAAAAGAGAGGAATTGTCTGGGGGGGGGTGCTCACCATTAACAAATGATTATATTACAATATCATGGAAAAGTCAATTTCCAGTAGTTCAACCCCAACCAAGTATTGAGTGCATATAGATGGACATAGTTTTCAAAAGGCCAACATTTCTATATTAAAAATGCTTTAAAAAAAAAAATCCTTTGCAATGTTTCAATTTTGGAGATACTGAATTTTAGGTCTTCACTGAATGTTAGTCATAATTATTACTATTAAAATAAACTGAATAAATAAAGACATGGGATGTTTCATTCAGTGTGTAATGGACATATAATGTGTTAGTTTCACTTTAATTAAACACATTCTACATCGCGGAGGCGACGTCTCTCCTTCACCTCTGAAACGGGGTAGAGCTCCGTGGGAGACACCTGCCTGACACAGCAACGGACATGCACGGGGGAAAAAAATGCCGTCGCCGTCGCATCGAATGCACGCGGCTATGCGCCGCTTTGGGTAACGAGCACGCACGTCGCGCGTCTACATTGGAGGTCGGCTGTTACCAGTATAATCAGAGACAACCATGAATGAGTTCGCCTCCGTTTCACGTGATTGTCACTGTCAGCCTGTAGAAAAACATTTTACTGACCCCAGCTGAGACGCTGAGACCCCCCCCCCCCTCAAAAACAAAAACTCTTCGGATCTGAACCATTCACACAAGTCACCTAATAGGTCATGAAAAAAGCGAGTTTCGCTTTTCGGCGCGCTGTTTGCATCCCTGGTATTAGGAGGATGTCAAAGAAACATGTCCCTCACCTGAGCTCCCTGTGTAAGCTGCATGAGCTGTGCCATAGTTAGTTTGACTTGACCCTGTTGTGGTCTGTTGGCCGGGGCCGGAGCTACAGGTGTCTGTCCAGGAGCTGTGGCGGCTGCATGCGGGGACGGTGCGGGACCCGCTGCTGCTCTCTGAGCCGCTGCCGTCTGCACAGGTGTAGATCCGGGCACAGCTGTGGCTGCCGGCTGCCGGGTCAGCTGGGTCATCGCCTGCTGAGGTTGGCCTGGAGGGGATGAAAAAAGACAGAATCCTTTTTTTAAATTTTTATTTGTAACAGCAGGAGCCACAAGGCAGGATCGCATTTACTGGAGAAATGAAAAATGATCAGCAGGACAAATGACCTTGTTGAGCCAACGCTGGACTTCTGACCATCGTTGTGCCCACAGAGGTAGACAGGGTGGATGACTGGCTCATCGTAGTGCCTGGCTGTGTTTGGCCTCCTGCCGTAGTGGCCTGCAAAACAAACAAAAAATCATTCAATGCTAGATATTTCCCAGAGCTTCAAGTGAAATAAAAAGAAGATATGCTTAAAATCAAAAGACCTGTTGCTGAGTAGTTGAGCCTGAGGTGGTGGCTCTGAGGTTGATGTTGCCAGTCGTAGGGTGTAGTGTGCTGTACGTCCTCAGGTTCGCAGGAGGCCCAGAGGGGAAAATGCCCAGGACTTTCTGCTGGACTACACCTGTTGATAAGAGCAGTTATATGTCAGCAGAGGAACAAATATGTACTGAGCACAATGCAGTACTACATGTCATGGATGTACAGAAGCGGTGAGGCATGCACGAGGTGTGTGAGGAAACAGCTTTGAAATGTCATGTTCGATTATAAAAAACAAACAAACTGAAAAACATTTATGACATTTAAAAATCTCTCGCACTCAGCTCATGGGATAACTGGAGTTATAACAGAGAGAGTGGAAATGGTTTAAAAAACTGCACAAAACGGCAACAAAAAAAAAAAAGAGCAAGCAGACGTCTGGCCAGAGAAGCTCATCTGATGAGACAAATGAGGGGGGGAAAAAAATAGTGGTGGCATCATCCATGCGTAATGTCAGGACATGATCAGCAGGCAGAGTTCTGCCTCTCATGACACTCTTTCATCCATTTTGGTGAGTGAAAGCCAAAAAACCAGCGGGAATGGATGACACCGGTGCTCCCTACCTCCATGAGTAGCGGGCATGTTGAGCGTGACAATCTTGCTGTTAGCGGGCAGCGGGAGTTTGGCGGCGAGGACCTGGCCAGCCACAGTCACTGGGCTGCCAGCGATCTGGAAGGTTTGCTCTGAGGTGGCGATGCTGCTCGCCACAGTGGCCACCGAGCCAGAGGGGGCTGCAAGACACACCATGCCACCTGCGGTCACGCGTACCCCCACAAGGGTCACCACCACCACAAATCGCCAGTCTACAGCTGTGGTGTCCACTGGAAGGCTCGAGTCCAACAATCGGGGTTGGTATGTTAGCATTATCGATTTTGTCCTCTGTTTGAAATTCGGTGACACACAGCCTCGTGTGTATCCCTTTAGGATTTAACAGCCTCAAATATTAATTTAAAATCTGATTTTAAACAGGAGTGAAAGTGGACACCACGAGTCACAGTCAGTTTGGCTGATCAGTCACAGTTACTGACGCAGAAAACTGACACAAAAAAAAACGGGAAGTTGAAAAAGGTGAAAAGTCATGCCGATGACTGGCTTTTTACAAAGTAACATGACTGACAATTTCTTTTAAAAAAAGGAAAAATGATAGTTTAAAAACTGAAAACAAAAAGGAAGAGGTCCTTTGTATGTCTGCTCGTCTCTAAGCTAAAATCTGAGGGATGACAAGACACGTAGACAAGTCCTGTGGAGGATAACTCACACCCGTCGTCTTTCAGCTGCTTACCTGAGCTGTTGTTGTTCTGACCCTGCTTGACCCACGAAGCAAACGACTGCTGGAAGTTCTTGTCTTGCTGGAAGGAAACCGTTGAGCCCAGTTTGGAGGCGAGGACCATCTTGGCTCCAGGTGTGACCTGACCTGTCCTCTGGCCCGTGGACACCGGGGTGCTGGGAGTGCTGGCTGAGGTCGGGGTGGTGGTGGTTGTTGTGGAAATAGTGGCGGGTGTACTCGGTCTCAGTGGCTCCAGACGTTTCTAAAACAAAAGTGTTATTTTTTTTAGATGGAGTATTTAGAGTTTGGTTCCACTGAACTTTAACCCATAACATGGTCGACAAGCCAGAACTGTGGAAGACAGTGTTCCCACCTGCTGGGCAGCCAGTCTGGCCTGTTTCAGCTGATTCTCCAAGTGGGCCTTGACGTCCTCCGCTGTCTTAAAGGCCTTTGAGGAGTCAATGCCTTGTGATTTCTCCCTCTCCACCCTGTAAAACAGAGAAAAAGAGTGACTCTCGGGTCAATAGGTGCCCTATAGAAAGACGTCAGTGTTCTCTGATAAGATAAAATTTATGATAACATTCTTTTTCTTTTTTGTCTCTATACCTCCTGTGTTACATTCCATCATTGCTTTTGCCCACTATTGTGTTGTCTTTTGATTGTGGCCGCCGTCTGTCACTACCCTTTTCTTGTTTCTATGTAAGCGTCTTTGGGTCTCTGAAAAGCGCTATACAACCTAAATGAATTATTATTATCATTATCATAACGCTGTTGTTTCTCACCTCTCTGCAAAGGCCCTGATCTCCCACAGCTCCAGGTCCTCTTCAGGCACCCACGTCTCCACGGCGATAGGCCCGGTCAGCTTGGCTGGCTCCTGCTTCTTGGGCCTTAAGGCACTCGAGCGCAGACCTTTCCTCTGTGGAGTGGGGGTCTCTACTCAAGGGAGAAAATTGTCCTTGTAATTACAACACCTACAGCTCCTCCTTCGCTGGATCTTCGGGTTAAATTAAAATTCTACATTGTGTCTAGACATACGTCTCCTACCTTTGGGTGTGTCTCTGTTTCCGAGCGGACAGATGATCTTCCTGATGCAGTACTCTGAGCGGATGCCGTAAGGCCCCACGTCTCTTCGTTTTATAATCTCTGTCGTGGTTATGTCCGTGTCCGTGGTTTCTGTAGTGAAAATCAGACACATTAGGACAATTTGAAATGACGTCATTTACAGTCATAAAACGATACAAACAATATGAAGTGCATGTCTGAACAGAAATACAAACTTATAAAAGCAGAGTTCCACAAAGCCATCCAGAGAAAACGCCCAAAGGATGTGAAAGATCAGATGTTCTCACCTTTGCGAGTCGTCCCTACAGCAGAGGAAGGTTTAACACCCATGTCGTCCCACCTCAGACAGGCCCACAGCAACCTCAGCATCAGGCTGACCCCAGCCAGCGACCTCACAGTCTGGAGACGGTACCTAGGACACGCATTCAGAATAAAACATGAGCTACTTA
Organism: Trachurus japonicus; assembly: GCF_045865225.1. Lineage (NCBI taxonomy): Eukaryota > Metazoa > Chordata > Actinopteri > Carangiformes > Carangidae > Trachurus > Trachurus japonicus. The sequence continues at coordinate 26,007,286 of NC_140914.1, read as the reverse complement.
CTCCTACAACAGCGAGTGTCTGTACATACAAACTAAACCTGAACATGTTTTTATATTTTCATCATGGCAACTTAGCTCAAATCAACCATTCATCATGTAAACACAATAAAAACATACCATACTTAAGAGATTCATGAGTGTCCATTATCTAGCGTAACATTGTTAAAGGGATAGTTCAACATTTTGGCAAATTGGCCCATTGCCATAATCCCTATAGTCATAGCAGTAGGTTCGTTACCTTTAATTGTCGGTGCAAGCTATTTTTAGAACGGCGGAGCAGAGCTGCGAGCTGCTCAGAGCTACGCTAAAGTCATACAACAAGTGCAAGGCCCTACAGTTATTTTAAGCCCCCAAACAATGTGTAAAACTGTGACACGAACCTCCATGTGATACCAAACGTGGGCCGAGGTGAAGGGTAGGGCCATATGTCCAGGGCTGGCTTGGCACTGTAGTTGAAGATGGGCACCTCTCTGATGGCCGCCCTCCTCGCCAGCCTCTTCAGGTCGTCGTTGGGCAGGACGAAGATGCTCTTCTTGCTGCTCTTGGTGACAAATTTGCGGTACGACGGCAGGGCAGTGCCCGAGCGGGCCTTCTTGGACTTGGAGAACCTCAGGAGGCTGACTCGGTCTTTGGTGGAGTACTCTTTGCTAATCGTCATGGAGCTGCTTGTCGCGGAAGTGGCGGTGCTCTTGGCGTCGGCAGCTGGAGGTCTGGTCTTCTGGGGGACGACGGCGGCCCCGGGTGCGAGGGAGCTGGGCTGGGTGGTGGTGGTGGAAGTGGTGACAGAGGAGGTCACTCCAGGTTTACTGATGGAGCTAGATGAGTCGGCAGCGGCAGTGGTGGTGGTGGTATTAGTGGTGACCGGAGTCTTCGAACCGTCACTACTGCTGCCGTTGTCGGTGGCGTTGCTGTTCACGCAGGAAGGGCTTGAGGATGGAGGCTTTTCAGGAGCCGTTCCCATGGCTACATCCTCACTCTTACTCAGAGCGTCTCCCTTCTCTGCCACATGGTTCTCCAACTTGGGGACTTTCAGGGGCGGCGGGTGACACACGTTGGACGCATCATTTTGCGAGACGTCTCCGTTCATCAGAGACTTGACGGGCTCTTGAGTTTCGCCTTGGACTTGACTGGACGAGTCTGAACTAACGTCTGAATCGGCAGGAGCGTCGGCGCCAGTTTTCCCGTTCACCTGAACCGGACTGGTCTTGCTTTGGTCCGCCTCCGTCTTCTCAGCGTCTCCATGTGTGCCGCCCTGCTCCATCTCCTCATACCCGCGTTTTTTGGAAGTCTCTACCACTCGAGCCAGCTCTGACTTCTGGGTCTTGTCTTTGCTATCCATTGCATCCGATATACAGTTGTTTTTGCTGTTGAGCTCGGTGTTCGTTAAGGATTCTCCGTTCACCTCTCTGTGGGTCACGGCCTCCCCTCCGCTCCCCTGCTCAGCTTTTACCTCCGTCTGTTTGCTGTGGTTGGTTGATGTGGAGTCTGATTTTGCCTCCGTTTGCTCCTCTTCAAATTCAAGCTTTTTAACCACTTGGTCTTTCACCTGCAAGCTCTCCTCCTTCTCTTCTGTTTTAACCGATGGCGTCACCACAGGCTGCTGTTTGCCTAACGCGGCTCCTTCTGTCTTAACTCCAGCATTAGGCTTTAAGGCAGACATTTTGGACATCAGCAACGCCTGTCTCATCCGCTCCAGCCTCTGTTTCTCCTCCAAGGTGAACTGTTTGACCCGGCGCTCCAACAGACCGTCCAGTTTAGAAGGCTTTACCTTCTTCTTGTAGGCCGTCCGCAGCTGGAAGCCCTCGCTGACGTTCACCACGTCATAGTAGGGGTTCGACGGAGCCGTTTCCTCCGTCTTGGGCTTTTCAATCTGCTGGGCTGGTTCTTTGCTTACAGGCTCCACAGGCTCCACAGAGGTTGAGGAGGGGTCCTTGTCTTCAACTTTATCTGCATAGTAAAATCACACAGGTCAGCAGAGGTTGAAAATACATTTGATTTCCACAAAACAGCATCAAGGAAAACCAAAACATAATTGAGAGACCGTTTAATTTACCTTTCTCCTGACTTGAGGCCTCAGTTTCTGGGCAGGAGTCAACCTCCATTTTCTTATCTTCACTCTTATCTTCCACAGTCTTTCCTTCCTCCGTCTCTGTGGGTTTTTCTTCCTCTTTGGAGTCCTCAGGTTTGCAGTCCTCTGAAGTGGCACTCTGACTCGCTGCAGTGAGAGATGCCACTTCCTTGTCCTCATCTTTTGTCTCTTTTGTCTCTTCGTTTTGCTTCTCAGTCTTCTCAGGCGACTTCTTCTGGTTATTTGTGCAAGCCGCTGCAATTTCCTTTTTCATTTTAGCTGCTGAAAAGCGAGTATGAACTGTCAGTAGCAGAAGAATAAATTGAGGAAAATAAAAAGGTGGAATTAATGGAAAATTTCTCTCACCCTCCAGGTCTTTGCGGTAGTTTACATTTGTGTTTCCTGGGAGCTTTGGAACAAAGCGTGGCACATGGGTCTTACTGACCCAGCTCCAGCCACCGTAACCGGTCACTCTGTACTCCTCACCCTTCTGCTTCCACACCTGGATGGAAAAAACAGAAATTATAATGCTTTAAAACCAAATAGTAAGAGGACATTTGTACACATTTAAACCAGAAACAAAATATCAACTGGGAATGAGTTTTTGCTTTTCGAGCATATGCAGTAGTCAAGAGTAGCAGCAGCTTAACTGATCTAAAAAAAAAAAGTAATTATGTTTTGAACATCACAGGTTCCACATGAGACATAAACAAACATAATAACAATTTGAGACATCTGAACAGTTGGATAAATACACTGAATAAATAGTGAAATGGTTAGAAATAGAAGTCGATTCCAACTCCTTAGATTGTGTAAAATTTCTAGTTTTCTAGTTGACTTAACCTCAACAGTGATCAATTACACTGATCTACCATAACATTAAAACAGGTGACAGGGGGCGTCGTTTAGTTCGGTTAGTAGAGCAGGCCCTTTGCTGCACGTCATTCCCCCTCTGTCTGCCTCCCCATTTCCTGTCACTCTACTACTATTGATTAAAGGCAAAAGTCCCCAAAAAACAACTTTAAAACAGGTTGACTGGTGGTTTTAGTGTGACCAAGACGAGCTGTGAAGCCTAGGAAATAAACTAAACAAAACTACAAATTAAGTTTCAAACCAAATTGCTAATAATACAGAATAAACTCTTAAAGCAGACTATTGCTATACACCAATCAGCCACAACAATAAAACCAGTCTGTTCTGAATGTGAGTGTGTATCAGTATCTGTGGCGACAGGAGAAACTGCTCTTTTACCTGATGTTTGATGGGGATGGTGTACTTCACCCAAGTGGCCTGCTGCAGCGTCTCCTCGTCCTCCAGTTTTTTCTCTCGTTTTTTCACCTTCTCTTTCTCCTCCCGCTCCATCGAGGTCATGCGATGTAGCCTGAAGCAGGACAACGAGAGATATAAGGTACATGAGCACGTCTGAAAGGGGAAAGTTTGAATGCTCCTGGGGTAATGCTGCCCCACTTAGTGAAACACACTACATGTTAATGTGCTGAGCTCTGTGTATGTAGCGTGCTGCCTTAAAGCTCCTGCAGGAAGGTTTCTTCAGTCTTTACCTCGTGTGTCCAAGAGAATCTTTCCACACAGGCAGCATGACGACTGGTTTGATGGCACACTCCAGTATGGCCAAGGCCAGGGCAAACTCTCTGGCCTTGCTGCACATCTGCACCGCCTTGTTCCAGTTGGTCCTAAAAAAAAAAACAGTGATTAGTTGTATAAGGCAGCATGTAACAGATATTTTAAAAAAGCTTAATCGCATTTGAAAAATGTACACTTTGTTAAATGGATTCGTAACATTTATAAAATACTTTTAGTGTGGGGGAAGAATTTGAGAAATATGTTTATTCCCTTTCTGACTGAGTAAATGGAAAGATGTATACCCCTTCTATGTCTATTCTGTAAATATGTAGCTGAAAACAGAGACTGGAAACTGCTTGCTTGACAATCGCATAGCAGCGCCTCCATTATATCTTATCGCCATGCATTATACCTTATTTATAAATTACAAATTACAAAAATGAAGGTGTAAAAACAAAGCAATGAACTGTTGTGTACGTAGGTGCCTTTCAAACAACATTGAATTGCTGCCTGATGTGAGCTGTACCTGTGCGACGCCCAGTTAGGATGCATGAAGGGTCCGGGCACGTTGGTTTCCAACTGGATGATGGTGAGGCGCAGGGTGGAGACGGTGAGGCTCCGCGAGCCGTAGATGGAGCCGTTCCACTTGAACTCGGCGGCGGTGGTGAGGCTGAACTTGTGGGACAGGTGGCGTCTCTTGTCGTGGTCCTCGCGGTGCTGATGTTTGTTGAGGGCCAGGACGTTGGTGCTGTACTGGTTGTGGTAGACCCTGTATTTACCCTCCTGGCCCAGTTTGAACAGGGTGTTCACATTCACCGTCAGGTCTCTTTTCAAGAAGCTGAGTCGCGACGATTCGCCGTCGGAGCGTACGGGAGACGACTGAAACAAGAGACGGAATGTGAATAAATCAGTCGAGTCAATGCTAATATGGCAAATTTACTTGAACAAAATGCACAATACTGGGTCAGCACATAGTCGGTGGTGGAATAAAAATAAATTCTTTCAAAAGCAGCATTTTCATTGCAAAACCAAAACACACGACCCACGCTCACCTCTTTACTGCCTCTGGGTGTTTGGTTGTTCATCTCCTGTCCTGTTCTCAGCTTATCGCCCTTGACCCGTTCTTTATACTCCTCTGTCATTCAGAGAAAAGACGAACCATTAGCACAAAAACAAACTCAAACAACCAGTCAAACTGAACTGATTCCACTGGTGTGTACCTGTCCCATCCTGGCTGGTGAAAGAGGACTGAGAGGACCGGTCAGCCAGGTCAGGTGGGTCTGGTTTCCTGAGGATCCCAGTTCCAGTAATCTGGCTGCTGCTGCTGCTGCTGCTGCCATTCGCCTCTGGTTGAGACAACAGCTGTTGTGGCTGCTCTTGGGTTGGCGCCTGTGAGTCATCATGGTGTGCCACTTCACTGCTAGACACCGATTTATCATCCTCATCTAAAACAACAACAACAAAAAAAATACAGTAAGTATAACTGAGTGTAGGTGTAAATGCAGGAGTTAGTGGGAGTGGAAATGGATTGACGTTCTCACAGGCAACATGCAGTAAGCAAAGATGGCAGCTGTGTAAAATAAAGTGTAAAAAAAACACAAAAAAATGGATATTGGCAATGTCTCTAATTAGGAAATTCTCAATATTGCTTGTTCAGTGTATTACGACGTCTTAAATCTTGGCGTCAGCATACGACCAATGAACTGTTGAAAAATAAAAATCTTTAGTGGAATATTAAGTGTTTAATCAGTCTAGCTGGGCCTATAAAACCAAACCCATCTTGGACAGGAAAAGCTACAGAAATCCAAAATAAGCTGTGCACTTGCTGCAAAGCCAAATTAGACACCAGCTCTGCCTTTGGGTTTTGTAAGAGAGACTGCCTTTTATATGCAGCTCTTTGTTGACAAGGTAGCAGGTGGGGCTTCCAGGCAGAGAGCCTTTTGTCTGAGCAACACAAACCCACCCAAAGGCCCATAAATTGGAATGAGAATAAGGAGCCAGTTGTGACAGACGTGGCGCGGTAGCGGCTGCCAAGAACGCCGACTGCACGGTGCCAAAAGTGTGCTTTTCAAGACCATGATTGCAGGAGACGATATATAACAGGACGAGAGACGGATTTCAGGGACACTGTGCCACCAAAGCAGAAGCCGAAGGAAACAGCTTAGTTTAATGCAAGAGAAGAAACGAGGTGGACGGCAGAAAATGGCCTGCAACAGCTTAAGGTTTGAGTAGATCATTTACATCGGAGAAAATATCCTCTCACTATCTAATTAGATGTAAATTGGAGATAATGAAGAGATGCGGTGACAGGGATGTTCCAAAGGATCAGGGTAATTACGGTCACTCGAGTGTTGCGCAGAAGCTTAAATGTTTTAGATGAGCTGTTAACAAGGAGGGTGCATTTAACCACAGACACAGCTCTAAAGGCTTCCACAGGGTCGGGCGTACTGAGCGGCACGGACGTTTGAGGTTTCATAGTCGAGCGTACGGTGTCATATTTAAAACAGGTCGATGTGAAGACTTCCCGCCAAGCAGTCTGTTGTGTGACACCGAGTACGCGTGGTTGTAAAAATTGAGCTTTGTGCGGACGTCCGCTTTGGGTCCACATTGAGTCAAGTTCGCCCGACTATGTGGGGGCCTTTAAGTGTTTTGTCTGAAAAGTTATTCATCTCCTGGTAGAAGCACAGAGACCCCTGTTTTACAGTGTGAAGCTGCTGCAATTAGAAATTCAGAAAAGAGAGAGGGAGGGAGAGAAAAAATTAAGTAATATCCACCGGGGAATATTTATCATAAAAATGTGGGACACACACACGCGTTTGAAGCCATGCAGAGACATAGAAGAAACAAAAATGTTCCATAAATCACCAGCCAGCCAACAAAGTGAACACAAACTGTCCAAACAAATGCAAACCAAGATTCGTTTGTGAAATCATAGCAACATGAGATGCTCAAACCCGGCACACCGATCTGTCGAGACAGAATTTCAGAAATATATCCCTAGATCTCAAACGCAGCACAAATAATCTAAATTCAAAGTGCTGGAAAAACCTACAATCACCTTCATATTATGACCTGGTACCACTGAAGAGTTTCATCATTGTCTAATCCAAAACAGACCTAGGAACAGCTCCTCATGTCCATCTGACAACAGCAATGACAACGTATTGTCTATTGTCACTAACTAGTGGCCGTAAAGTGACCTGAACTCAGCTCCCTGTTGCGTGATTAACAGGCCTTATATGTCAAAGTCTTGGAGCGAAGGTCCAGGACTTTTCCAAGATGAATATTAGAGATGTGTTGTGATACAACACAGGTCAGTGTAGTGGCTCCCTTACACTGGACAAAGCAAATGAAAGAGATGTAAAGGACAGGGTGGTATGGTTTGCATAAACCAGCCGAGACACTGAGACCGATGAACACAGATGCACACGTGCAGCCAAGCAGGAGGGTATGAAGGTGAGGATAATGGCTGGACGGCGTGGAGTGGAGATTTGTCAATGTTTGACTTTGAGCACCTGTCCTCTCCTGCTTCACCACCGGAGGACAGTCCCCACTCTCCTGGCTCCCAGGCTGAGCCGGCTGCGTTTCCTCCTTTGATTCAGGGGATTCTGTTTTAGGCACGGCTGAGTCCTGGGAGGCTGAGCCGGGGTTAGGATCCGACACGCAGCTCTCCTCTGCAGCGGGGGGAGCCGAGGCTGCTGTGGTGCGACATACATGACAATATACAAACACCACCGGCTGAGTCAAAGCGATCAACCACCCGATATCAGAGCAATAGCAGTTCACTTTGCAAATGTGGTAAAACACCTGCAATGATGTTGTTCAGCTACATCAGAGGAAGTGGCATGTGGAACAAACTTCAGAGCTAAAGTTCACCTTTACCTTGAGAACTGGCATCTTCTTTGTGCTCTGTGTTGTCGGGCTGCGAGCTGGACTCGGCCGCGTCCTCCGCCGTTTTGACCGGTCCCACCTCTGCCTCCTTCTTCGCCTCCTCTGCTCGCCTCTTTGCTTCCTCTGCCTCCCGCCTGACCTTCAAATGCTCCATGATCACATCTACAAACAAGAAGAAACATGTTCATGGCATTTAACGCTAACATTTAAGCAAATGGCAACTCAACGAAGACTATTTCGTAACGAGTCGGAGATCACGATAGACGCTTTGTCTGCGACTAGATCAAAAAACACATAAAAAAGAAATGCAGCAACATTTTGTTCCCAGAGCCCGTGAATGCACGGGAAATTCTCATATGAGAAGCTTAAATCTAAAAGGCCGCTGGTTGAAAACAAAACAAAGTCAAAATTTAGTATGACTGGACCACATATAATTATTGTAAATCACTCTCAGTACTCTTTTTAGTAGCTACAGTTTGTCTAAAAAGTTGCTAGATGCTATTTTGAAAAAAAGAAACTGCTCGTGCCAATTCATTTCAAAAGAGCAACCACCTATTTGGAAACTCTGTAAAATGGTGGTAATGCAATTCACTCAGTGACATTATGAGTTGACAGAGGGGCCGTCTGTTGTGGTCTAGACAGAAATAACCAAAGTGATAAACAATGATCGACAACTCAGACTAATCAGCTTATAGTTTTAGCTCTAGAAAATATGTTTGAGATGAGCATCCTAATGCACTAATTGCACTTCAAAATGATTTTGTTGAAAACACTCCATCATCATCATCATCACAGACCCCTGTCAAGACTGTTGTTCATAAAAAAATCACATTTCATAATTAGAGTCCTCACTGGGAGACAATCAGTGGAGCTCAGATAACAGAAAACAAGGTGCAGGCAGCAGTGGGCTCTTAACACAACTGAACAACACTAACACTACTCATAAATCACTCATGATGGGAGGAAATGGGCAGAAAAATACTCAAACATTTTCTCCCGTTTTGAGCTGCAGAGTATTTCTTCAAACCTGCAGCTTCTGGAAGAACGCCAGAGGCACTTCAAATAATGAAGCACACGCTGGTCTTTCTCGTTAGCGGAATCGGGTGTTTTTGGCGACATGCACAGGAAAACTGTTACAAAACCAAACCCCGATCTCGCAGCCTGTCGCACAGAAAGGGAAACTGCTGGCACAATAATCAAAAGTCATCTAACCACTTTGCCTCCTTGGAGGAAGACAGAGAGGGGGGGCAGTTGCTGGTTGTCTGACAGAGCGTGAAGCAGGAAGAGAAGGCAGCACCTCAACTGTCATCGCAGTGGAGCCCTGCTGCCTGAGGGAAGGACATACTCTACATGTTATCTGATGCGACGGTTCCAGCTGTGTGTTTGATGCACAGCTGGAGTCACATGACCCGGTTCTATATAGTCAGATCACGTACAAGATCGCGGGACAGTTTGATCTCTATTTACGGGTGTGAAAACAAAACCACATCTTTACCGTTGACAGCGGTGAGGTAGGCTTTATTGTTTCCACGTGCTTTGTTAGTGAGGTCCTCTGTGACGTCCATGTGAGCGTGGACTTCCTCCTTCATCTCCTCCAGAGTGACGTGCAGGTCTATCTCCCAGTACTCTTTATCCAGGCCCTCCATGAGCTCCTCCAGCTGCGCCTTGGTGCTGTAGTACCAGATCTTCTTCTTCTTGTCCTCCCCATCCTCTTCACTGCGGACAGAGAACAGGATAAAGCTCTTAGATATCAGAACAAACCATGGTTGCAGATTTTGTGTTCTAACTTTGATTAAAGAAACACTTTCCTCTGTTCTCTGGGTTGGATTAAATAAACTCTGCAGTGTGGAGATGCCCATACAAGGCAGAGAGAAGGACGTGCAAACAAGTAGCGGAAAATATCCATACTCAAATTAAAGTGCGATTCGTGCATTGTGAAAAAAAAAACAAGGATAACCGGGCACGGAATAAGACTGTTCCTAGGATGGGTTAAACAGTGACTCGTAGCAGACTGATCATCTACTCTAAGTGTCTCATTAATATTCTGTTGGTGTGCAACAGTTCAGCTCAGGAACCGAGTGCCTGTTTTTCCAAATCAACAATAAAGGCTCTGTCAAATACTGTCTGACAGTAAGATGAATTCAGTCTCTCATTTGTCAGGGCTGTGCTCAAAGAGAACAGACGTTGGGGCAGTGGGTGGGTGGGTGGGTGGTGGGGGGGCACTCGGGAAAAGCATCACTGCCAATAAAGATAAAGGAGCTGGATTATACGTCTCTTCTATTATCTGTAGTTAAATGAATGACTGTATTCAGTGGAGCATGGTGCATTCTTCGCACCCGGTATGTGACCCACTGACTTTCACTTTCATTTTCCAGTGGTTTCACTTTTTAGAGGCTGGAACACACACATTGAGACAGGACTGGTAACTGTAAATGTGCATTTGGCTTCACAACAGCTTATCAGATGATGGTACTTAATGAGGCCATCATTACGGCTACAGTGAACTACTGCTCTTCACCATTTCATCACTGTGGTGACATGTATGATGATCAACTCGCATTGTAAAAAACATGACTAAGCACTGTATGAACTGAAGTGGTGATATCTATCCATCTATAGCGCTGGGCGATATGGCTGCAAACAATAAATTGATAGGAATGGTAATGCAAGAGTAGATAGTAATCACTGTGATGATCACACATATAACTAACTGTTTTATTATGCTAAATAAAATGCAGTGGAGATGAGAGCAACAATAGAGCCATTAAACAATGAGGCAGAAAGTGAAGAAGTTGCAAATTATCAGCGAGGGTTGGTAGATCAACCTGGGGATTTTATTACGGTTTTAAAGAGGCATTTAATCATGCTCAATGAGAAAGTATCATCTTAAAACTTAGTTGTACACTCATCTCTTCCACAGAAGGGGAAGACCCTACAACTGTGGTTTATATGGACTAATTAGTTCCAGTGATGTAAAGGTACAGAGTTCAAAAATGGTAAAAGAATGTAGATGTGTATTACTTAATTGAATCAGATGACAGGGAATAAATAGTATTATCCACAGTCTGTCTGAGTATAATCTCAAGTTAAAAAAAATAAACCCTTCAAATCAATTTGATAAACTACAGTGGCCATATTTGGGAAATACACTTAAGAAAATTGGATTTTATTCAGGTTTTAGCGATTAATAAAAATACGACATTCTGGTCGAATTTCATGCGTTCAACTCAATGGATATACCTCTGAGTAGTTTAAATTAAAAAATGTGACCCTTATCCCCATGACTATATAAGATATGCTTAGAGCTGCTAGCACGCAAGCAAGCTCCTTTACTACGTGGAAAATGAGAGGGAGGAGGATCCCACTAAACATTGTTCTGCATGGAATATGTAATTTCACTGGTGACCCTCTAACCTGCACTTCATGACTTATGAGCTCTTTGTGAATTTCACAACTTGACACGATCTCCTTATTTTTCAAATCCAAATCAGGGCTATGCTGCTGGTGGGTACTTGGCCGTCTCATTTGGATGACAGGTTTCATGTAATTGGTCAGCACAACTTAAGGTTTCAGGTATCTCAGCATTATTATTGCCATAGAGACATTGCAGTTGTTTGAAACGAATTATGTCAGATAAATAGTTTCAAATTTGATTATACGATGCAGTGGAATTGAAATAGCCCTTTGCTGTTGTACATTTTGCAGACCTTAGTCATTCAAAATGCTGGACAACATGAATTCTGTGTTTATATAGCAGAAGATGTTTCCTATGATAACAGAGAAGCAGTTAGTTTACTCAGCAAATGCCTTGAGGAGGCCGTAACCTCCCTGATTTCAATATTGGACAGCACAAATTCATGGAATGGATGAGTTGTTAATGGATGAGAAGGAGATGACTTGGCTGTGATCGGATAAAAATTCATGTCCACTAGTGAGTGCTTCTTGAGAAGTGGCCAAAAGAGGTGGAGAGAATATAAGATTAGACGAAGAAATCTGAAGCGATGACGATTGTAAAAAATATGGATTTTCTTTCAGATAAAATAGATACTGGAATTTCAAAGAATCAATTGAAAAGGAATGAATGAATTTTTGACCAATTTATCAAAATGATGTGATAAAGGTGGTTTATGCTTCTAAAATTTTAACGGAGGAGAGAAATTGTTTTAAGTGTGACAAAGAACAAAGAATAGAGTGGTATGAAAATTGTGTCACAAACATAAATGTTTGCGATCACACACGTGAGAGAGTAGTGTGAAGAAAAGTGGGATTGTGTTACTATGAAAGGAGAAAATTAATTCATTGTATCCAAGTATGTAAGTAAAACAAATTTGTGTTGGAGAAACTTCAACAAGTTGAAAATTGCAGCCACACTGGGACTGTCTGAAATTAAAGTCACACTGGGGATTGATTCATACAGAAATACTTTGAACGCTGATTTAGCACTAAACCCATTGAGGTTCCTACTTACACAATAATCCTTCTGTTGAGGAACCAGTATTTCCTCTGGTGCCGGTCGTATCCGATGGGCTCCTGGCGGATGTAGGGCTTGTTCTTCTGAGCCTCTGTCACACAGTCCGTGACACCGGGCACCTCGTGTGCCACACAAATCTCACACTTCCACTCGTCCTCGGGAACCGCCTCCAGTGGTGGTTTCACACACTCCAGGTGGTAGACGGCCGAGCAGGTCTCGCAGCAGAGCAGGTCACCCAGGCGATGACACACTCGGCAGTGGTCGTCGTACTGCATGCTACCGTCTGACATCAGCTCCTCGCGGGCGATGTTGGTGGTGAGAAACTGGTCCACCAAGAACTGTAACACCTTGATCTTACTCTCCAGAGGACCATAGGGATACTCATCCACCTCCTGGTACGGGAGGACGTGGTGGTACTCCCGGTCGCTCTCACAGTACGCCCGCAACACCTCAGGCCATGTCATGCCGTCAATAAAGTACAGAGTGGAGTTGACGCTGTCCTTGAGGTCAGCGGGGCCAAAGGTAGTGTTGGATGTGTCCTCCTCCCGTAGGATGGCCTTCAAAAGGGAGATATGGGTCTCTGCTATTAAAGTGCACTGCTCCTGGCCGACCAGTGCTGCACAGAAGTCCTCAAAGCGGAAGGGGGAGAGACGCAGCACTGTGCTGAAGGTCCGTATCACCTCGTAAATAGAGGTGGCGTTGAGCAGCTCCTCGTTGGGCACCAGGAGGTCCTCGGAGGAGGCGGGAAGCGCAAGAGTAGGAATCTCCTTCTCCTCCAGGATGGGAGTGCGAGGCCGGGGAGTTCGTACTTTCTTCCTCCCTGTAAGATAAACCGTCAATTAGATCATTTACATCCAGAAAAAAACTTTGTCAGTAGTTGTTGTAGATATGCACATGTTAAAAAACAGTCACATCATCTACATGGTGGTTCTGTGATGTATGTTTACGATATCACCTAGACAGCAATAACCATCCTACTGAGTGTATTGTAAAAATTACCCTTATTTCACCATTCAGTGAGACAAAATGTGACAAAACTGTCAAAATATTAAAGATACAGCTTGTTGTTGGGTGATAGTAAAACTTTTGTGTGTTACTTTGGCTCAACACATGGCCGGAGACAACAGGAGGCTGCATCATCCACCTGCATGTAGGAAAACACCAGCTTCCCAGCTAACTGATCATGTAAATGTTGGTCGAATACACATTATTATAGTAATAAATAGGGTTGCACCATGAAAGACATTAACTGTCATTTTTCTAAATGATAAACTACAGGGTAAACAGAGTTGGGGGAAATAATGTCAAGCTAGCCAAGCTAAGTTAGTTAGCTAGTTCTTTTGAGTTTATCTTATTAATTAACTTATATAAATATCAAACAGGTTGCATCCGCCTGTAAAAGTGTCAATAACAATTATGGATACCTAAAGTTGTCGTTATGTAACATCTGTCCATCTATCTGTGTGTCTACATCATGACAGCATGAGCTAACGTCGCCTGCTAACGTTAGCATGCTAGCAGCTAAGTTATTAACTGTAACACAACTGTGTGCTCCTGTCGTGGCAGGGACCGGCCTCTGTCCTTATTAAACAGGTTTGTATATGATAGGAGAGGTGTGCTTTAAGACCTCCTGACAGGCGGTGGTGGCAGCGAGGTGAGATGGAGAGAGCCCATCCACCTGCAGCAGCTGCAATGAGCGGACTGCGGCCTGTGTTCATACACTGTGCATTCTCCATTTTGAACAATAACCTTACTGCTTCCTGCACCGATATTAAAAACACAGCACAAGCAGCAGCAGCAGCAACAGCAGCATTTACGGGTGTTTTCTCCATCTCCTGCAGGGTGTGCAGAGACACTGTGGCCACCGTCCGATCGCGGTGTTTATTTACCCGGGGTGCTGGCGTGTGTGCTCTGGCTCCGAAAGCTGCTCTCCGTGCAGTAGCTGGCATCATCCTCCTCCACCTCCTCGTCCAGCACATCCTCTTCCAGGCAGTCTGACTCCTCTTTGAGGGCCTCGTCCTCCTCGGACTGGGGTTCCTCCTCGACGTACTCGTCCTCCTCCGACCTCAGGCTCACAGCATCGTCCTCCTCGTCGCTCTCGTGGTCGTCGTACACCACTGCTTTGGGCGCCGCCGTCCGCCTTCCTCCACGACCCCCTCTGCCTCCTCTACCACCGCCGCCGCCGCCGCCGCCTCTGCCTCTTCCCCTGCCCCGTGTTGACGTGCCGGGTCCCCCTCTCCTCTTTCTGGCCGGCTTGGGGGCCTCCCTCGTGGGGCTCTCCTCGTCGCCGCTGTCCCGTGGCCGGGGCTTGAGGCTCCTCCGGGGTCTCAAGCCCCGCGTCGCAGCCGGAGACGTCTCCTCGGTCGGCAGCGCTTTGGGCGGCCTGCCTCTTTTCCCTCGCATGATAGGCGAAATCTGTTATTTTGTAGTCACAATTATTGCGTTTATTTAGCCCAGACGGACGCGAGCGAAAGCGGTACCTCCACGAAGCTGAACCGGTGGGGATTCAGACGGCGCTGCAACCCCGTGCGACCCCCGTGTCTGTCCGGGTGTGAAGGCTCAAAACGTTAGCCCGGCGTCCCGTTTGGGTTCGCCTAGAGCCGCCATTTTTCTCCTTCTCTGCCTCTCTGAACAAACAGCAGGCCCTCACCACGGGAGTCACGTGACTGGCCCACACTACTTACCCGGCTCAGCAGCTCCAATCACCGAAATTATTATTATTTCTCACAAAGTTGCACGTTTTTAGTCAAACTTGGACTGATTTTTGTTTGTTTGTTTGTTTGTTTTTGTCAGTAGGAGGTTTCACCCTGTATGTAAACTGTGATGGAACAATGTTTTTCATCTCCTGGCTGCTTCTGCAGATTATAGGTGGCAGCAAACACACAACAGTCATGCATCTAATGAAACGCACGATTAAGATACAATAACTAAGTAATTAAATCAAGTCATGATACGATTATCTGTAAAGTGGCCAGTTATCTGCTCACACCTGCACATGTATCAATTAAAACATATTGAGTAGATCTGGTGATTGGATCATTTTACATGCTTACATCACCTGATGAATTCACTTCTAACTCAATCACTATACTAATTTGAACTCAGCAATTCATTATGCGCATCATATGTTGTGCATGTAGAATATTATTCTGCAAAGTAAGCACAGCTGTCAGAGACAGTGACACAACAACCTCCTCCTACAGATCAGAAACTGTGTTATAATGAATGTTTAGTCTCTTTGGGATAGTCTAATCCAGATTTGAGAAGTCTAGGCAAAGTGGTTTTTGATCAGGTGTAATGTGGCCCTATATGCTGAGAAAACAGTGAAATGTGCCTTTATTGCATTTTCACAAATAGAATAAAGATTTCACAGATCAGAAACTGTGTTATAATGAATGTTTAGCCTCTTTAGGATAATCTAGGCCAGATTTGAGAAGCATAGGTACAGTGGTTTTTTACCTGGACCAGGTCTAATGTGGTCTATAATATGCTGAGAAAACAGTGAAATTTGCCTTTATAGCATTTTCACAAATAGAATAAAGGTTTCACAGATCAGAAACTGTGTTATAATGAATGTTTAGCCTCTGGGATAATATAATCCAGATTTGAGAAGTCTAGGCATAATGGTTTTTGATCAGGACCTGGTCAAATGTCGTCTATATGCTGAGAAAACAGTGAAATGTGCCTTTATTGCATTTTCACAAATAGAATAAAGGTTTCACAGATCAGAAAATGTGTATGAATGAATCTTCAGGGCCTGTAGATTAGGCTAATCTAGTCCAGATTTGAGAAGTCTGGGTACAGTGGTTTTTGATCTGGCCCTGGTCTAATGAGGTCAGTAGGTATCAAATAAAAACGGTGAAATCTCCCCTTTAACATTTTCACAAATAAAATAAACGTTTCACAAACACAATAGCGGGTGTCAGGCAAAGTTAATGTCTTGCCTAAAATGTTTTTACATCAAGAAGTGTCACAAAAAACAGATGATCAGTATACAAACAGTCGCACTGCACGTTACGTTAATTTCCCCTTAAGTGCCGACTCGGAGGCTGGCGAATCGGAGGCTAACTTCAGCGTCGTAATTTTACATCCAGTACAGAAAATTAAACTAAATTAAGCTAAATTGGGTCGTAGATATGAATTTTTCCAGATATATATACAGTTTATCAGTTGTCGTGGCCGAGTGGTTAAGGCGATGGACTAGAAATCCATTGGGGTCTCCCCGCGCAGGTTCGAATCCTGCCGACAACGTAACATTTATTTTTGTGTCAAATTACTCTGGTGTTGTTTTTAAACGCACGTTAAATGAACGGGTCCTCCCACGACGGCTGCACGGGTACACAAAACGAGGATACTTGTGTGTGAGCTGCCATGTTTGCTTTTCTAAAGCAACTGGCAACCACACTGGAAGTCGCCACTGAAATGGTTTAAATTAATGACACAGCGCCCCCTACCGAGCAGCTGCTGGGAGACATTAGTAGGGCTGTTGTGATTTCAGTGAACTGCAATCGAGCCCAACTCCAAAAACTTTACAATTTTAAATATTAAACTATACTAAACCAAGTCTTAACTCTCCTCAAATCCAGTTTGCTTTAAAGTTCAGTTGTTTCCATGTCAATAGTATGATGGAAATGCTGCATTGAAGACAAACAGCAGCCACTCCAGCACCACCAATTTATAGGCTACTTAAAAAAAACATTTGTGGGTCATTCCGCCAAAAGAGTGCCATTTGCTCATTGTAACTCTTAAAAATTAAACTTAATTTTTCATCCCATTTCAGTATAGAATTTTTTAATATACACATTTACTCATTCAAAATGAGTACTGGTCAATCTCAGGCTACTTTATTTAATTTATTGCTGCTTTTATCATTGCATTTTTGAAGAAAAAGTAACAGCAATGAGGGTAACATCAATGAGTTTTTAGCATAAAATCAGCAATTGTGTGAAATCTAGCCAAATAGCATCTATACGCCTGAGCACACAGAGCACATTCTGAGGATTTAACTGAATATTTCACTTTTGATATCAACAAACACTGTCTAGAGATAATTTAGGTAACAGGAATCAGTTTTAAGAGTGACGGACCCTGACATAGCTACAATATCATTCAATTTCAGGAAAAATAAATTACAGAATTTAATGTTGGTCTTCCCATGACTTTCAAAAGACCTAAATGATGTCACTTCCAGCAGAACATGTCACTGGTGGAATGGTCCAAAACTTTTAGAGTGTAGAATGTGTTCTGGTAACAGCACTGAGTGAAAACCTGGGGACGGGACTAAAATGTGAATTTTAACCAAAATATAATTAGGTTTTAATTTAAAAAATGTTATATAAGTGTAGATATAATATTAAGTCACACTAATATGCAAAAACAATGAGATTTTAGAAGGATTTTATTCATAATGCATTGTGGTAAACTATAGCGTTTGGCTCTGGGGACATGCAACAAAGGCTATGTTTCAGTGCTTTGAAAGCCTTTTTATAGTAATTAAAAATTATATATCTTTAATTTCTACAGTGATTCATGTGTATGGTGCTTTGTTTATTAATTAAATGCAATTTATATTATATTATTACATGTTTTTATACATGTAATATGCTGGGGACAGAAATGGCACTCTTTTGGTGGAATCGCCCTTATGTCTTACAGAGATGTATTGTCCTGTTGAATATAGGCTATTTCCCTTGTTTTAACAGTGTTTTTGTTAAACTTTTATTTTAAAAACATTACAGACATGTAATATAATGCACAATATATAACAGTACACCCCTCACCCACCGAAACAAAAGAAACTGCAAACTTGTGTTCTCTCTTTGTCTACAAAAAATACATTTCATAATTAATAGTTTTGTGGTGTGATTTGGTGTAAAATTACGTTAAGTCTGTATATTTTTGTGATACTGCCACCTTATAAGTAAGTAAGATTTTGTATATAAGTTATAGTAATAGCAGCTCTATGTATACTGTGTAGCCTACATATAACATTATAATATAATTATATAATTAAAAATGACAGACAAAAACACTTTTAAAGTCCCTGTAAAGTTACCAACTTTATCAGGTAGACTCAACTGTGGAGATCAGCCAGTAGGTGGCAGTATTAAACCAAAGATTAAGTGCATCGCTCTCAGGACACCAAGTCAACTTTGATTGACTTGTTGAAAGTTGAAAGTTATTTCCAGTATTTATAATTGGAATGTCGACATATGACTGCAGCAGTTCTTTAATGTTAGACAGTGAAATGGTCTAACAGGAAAAGCTCTCGCTCCGCACGTCACCTCTCAGTTATTTGTCTGACTTTACGGTAAATGATTGTTTTGCCTATGAGACATTTGGCAGCAGCAGTAGCAGTAGGCCTACCAGGTTGGCTGGGGTAGAGAAACTCCTGTCTATGAAATATGCAGGCTATTTGCATGAGGAGTGGTTAAACAAGCTAAATTGCCTCACTACAGATAAACTTTAAACTCTGAAAGCACCTTCTTAATTCCGGGTTGCCATCTAATTTGACCTGTCAAAACAACCACAGAGGTCAACAAGGGGCAGGAGCGTGTCAGGGTGTGTTTGTGCTCGTCTCACCCCTTTGTTTGCAGGCAGGCAAGGAGGGAGTGGAGTGGAACAATTCAACCTTTGCATGTCAGATAAATGCATGTATTCATACAGTTGAGAGTGATCTGATATCAGACACCTACACAGGGAGGCCGACTGTTTCCACGGGCTCAATATTTAATATTATTACATGTGAGAGTGAAGGTTATACCCTTTGCCTCGGTGGCAAACCGCTGCCCACTCAGGTGATGTCATTAAGAGCTGGAAATGTGAACACAAATAGACTCTGAAGAGCTGGAGCTGAGGGAAGGAGTCAGACGTGGGTTTTTGAAACTTTTGGATGGAGGCGCTAACTTTTAAAGGAGGAGGTCGCATTTTAAAAACATGTTGAGATTCATATTTAAAACCCTGATCCTTAGTAAATATAAACTGAACATTATCCAACAGTTCCATTGTCTGTTTAGTATGAACAAATGCCAAATGTTGAATGTTTTATATAAACTATATACTCTCTTTGTTGTCACCGTGTTTTTAATGTCATTTTGTCGCTTTCATCCAACTTTCCAACAGCCACTTGGTGGTCTGCCAGTGCAATACTCTGTAGGCAGACCACTTCAATAATCCATCCATCACACTAATGAGGCAACTCTCTGTTGGTGTTTGCATCCTCACTCGGAATCAGAGATGATGAAGCTCGATATACGACCAAATCCAGACAACGTATTTCATTTTCCAGGAATAATATCTGTCGGTCACAAATCATGTCCAGCCCAGTGTGAGACTAGATTGAACTGACGATATCAGTGACAATGATTATGACGCTGAGGAACTGGCACAAACAGGTCACCAGTTCATATTCTAACAATAATCTTCTCAACTCAGCACGACATGTCCTCCTCACTTGCAAATCCTCAAATCATCTTAAAATGTCCAAACACAGTGCAGAGCTGTGGGCTTTTAATGCTGCTGGCATGACTGCACTTGACTACTATAGAAGCACCATATGGCAAACAGCCTAGTCAAGCTTAAGAGGCAAAACCCCTGGGGCAGAGTTTGTGCTTAGGCCTTTACTTCAAAAAAAAAGAAGAAGAAAAAAGCCTCCCACAATTATAAGAGACTTTTCATCATTTTTTATCAGCCTGCATCAGAAAAAGTATTAATTATGAATCATATTAATCTCATTTGAATGGCAGCCAGTGCCACCAGTGGTCCACAGAGGCCACAGTGGCAACTGTCTCTGTGGGTTACATTACTGGTGAACGTCAGAAAGATGAATAGAGGCAGTGGAGCAGGCTGATCCCTCTCATAACTAGAATATATTCCAGATGAGAGGGCTAGAAAGAGGACAGCAACACTGATGTAACACTGTCTGCTTAAGGCATTTGGTGACAACAGCAAAGGCCCGAGCGGAGCCAGTCTGGAGAGAGGAGCTAAAGTGGTGCTCTGAGTGCTAAAAGTCAAAATGTGGAGCAGACGGTGCAGCAGACCGTGGCTAACGTGACGTTACAGATCTCAGTGGGGCTGCAGCAGAGTGCTGCATGCACGCCACCCGGGGCTTTCTCTTCAAGAAACCAAATCATCAGCTTCCTCTTGGCTGCTTCTCCTGATCAGCTTGACACATGCACATCATCATCTGCACCTCAACACACACACAGACAGAGAGAGAGAGACACACACACAGTGGATGTGTTTCACAGAGAAATGTGGTCTGATGTAGTGAGTTGGCGTTGAGCAGAAAGCACTCACTGACTCACAGCGTCTGGAAGGATTCCTTCTTCAGCCATAGGTTGCTGATTTTGTAACTATATAAATGTCCCATGTATTTTTAGATTACAGTCCGGGTGATATAATACAACATAACACAGTCGACACCATTTAACTGCATCTGGATCCCCAAAGGCTAGCATGTCAGACAGGATACATCTCTTATTTGTGAGCATTGGGGTGTTGTTGTAGGCTTTAACCCATTTATTACAGGTCAAATCCTGATCTATGTAAATGTGTTAGTGTTGGGCTGGGCTGATGTGACAATGCAGTATGGTTGTTGCTGGTGAGGGGCAGCAGGGTTAATAAAAAGCATTGCTAAAGAGATTCCCACCAAGACAGAGCTGCACTGCTGTCCACACATGACTGAACCATCTGTGTTCTCCAACGTGCTAACAAGCAACGACAAATTCTGCCAAAAAAATCAAAGCTCGCTTGATATTCACATTATTCAGAGTGAGGGATGAGTCATCGCAAGTTTCACGTCTGCAGGCTGATGATCGTACTGCACTGGCTGGTACTGTAGGTACATGGAAACTAGCGTCTGTCTAAGAAGGTGGCGCATGAATGAATCTGAGGTTAACACTCTTAAATCGAGGATAAGATTACAGCCTATGAAAATGCAACTATAATAATGATTAAAAAAAACAAACAAGCGTCACTGATGGAACACACCCAAAACCAGTGTCACCCTGAAAGAGCACCTGCAGATGTAGCTTCCGTTGAGTAGGCCTATTTATCACACCTCCTGCAGGAAGTGGGCCTTTTCTATAGAAACACTTTAAGTTTTATATTTAAAGCTGTAAAATATCACAGTTGTGTCAAGATTCTGTTTTGCAAAGAAATACATTTGGTGATCATGTGCTATTAAAAACTTTGGTAATATTTTACAATAAGAGTCCCTTAATTAACGTTAGTTAGTACATTATTAAGCATTAATTAACTGTTTACAGATATATTAACAATCATTATTATGTATTATTTAGGATTAGGAAACACATTAATTAATGGAGCCTGTTAATGTTTACTACTCAAAGTCAGTTAATAAATGATTAAGTAATAATAAAAGTTGAATAATGTAATTAGTTATCATTATGTATGCATTACTCAGCATTAATTAACACATTAGTTTATATATTAATGCTTAATAATGTAACGTTAATTAAGGGACCCTTATTGTAAAGTGTTACCAAAACTTTTTCTGGTTTTCTGGTTGACAGCCAGATGTGAAGGCTGATAGATCTCTCACATCTGTTTTTCAAGTAGTAGTACAATCTACAGTAGCCACCAGTTAGCTTAGCACAGAGCCAGGTAATAGGGGAACGCAGCTTGCCTGGTCCTGTCCAAAGATAACAAAATCCACATACCAACACTCCCGGGGGCTCACTAATCAACACATTCTACAGCATTGGGTTTAATCAATACCAAAACACAGACACAACAAAAACAAATTGGGATTTTAAGACGATTATGTGCTGGATGGGCTCCTCCGTGGGCGACGCCAAGATGAGGGGCCCCGCCATCCAGGTACATACTTTTACAGATGGCTTCAATCTCTTCATCTAAATGTCGACAAGAATGCAAACCTCAAACATACACAGACAGACAACACATTGGACATGAAGTCTTGTATAAAAAAACTGTGGCTCCAGCATTAGTGACGTCACATTGGTGGGTGATAAGTTAAGAAGTTCACTGGTGCTGCTGATGTTGCTGCTGCCGTTTTCTGTTTGTGGAGTTGGCGCAGGTTGGCACATGCAGAGCCTTGGAGACGGTGACTGTGGTGGAGCTCAGGCCTGTGGAGACTCAGCGTGAGTAACACTGAGGAGTTATTATGAGTCAGCTACCAACACAGATACATGAGATACAGTGTGTCGATAAAATACAAACCACAAGATTCTAATTTTTTAATAATTGCATTTTATTAATTGAAAACAAAAAACGAAAACAAAAAAAAAACGAAACAAAAACAAAAAAACAAAAATGCAAATAAAAAAAAAAGAGCAAAAACAAAAAACCGTATCATTAGGTAAGACAAGGCGAGAGACACTTAAATAAGAAGAGTTCCATGTTGGTGAGGACAAAGGTGAAGGCGGGTTGATGTAGGAGGAGGAGGAGGGACAGGGTGGTGGGGTGGGGAGAGGGAGAGGGCATTGCTGGATGGGACCGGTTGGATTATGTACACTGTTTCTCACTGCAGGACTGGCAAGCCCCAATGAAGGGAGGGGGCTCAAAGTAGCAGGTCGGAGACACTGAAACACCAGAGAGAAAGGCACTATCCAGAGAGAACAAGAAAACAGAAACCAATGACACAAACACGATAAACAAACACACACACTGGACCAGAAATTAAATGTTTGACCAAGAAAAAAGTGCTTGACCACACGCCACATTGGACAAAGAGAGAAAAAAAAAGAAAGAAAAAAAGGAAAAAAAAAAAAAAAAATCTTTTACATCGTTTAAGCTGATCTCTCAACTTTTAGCATAAAAGACAATCTCTCAGTTTTCTGGACTGTTAATCTGTGCCAGCTGCAGATCTGCACTGGTGATTACACAATGTGATTATCCAAACTCAGCCTCTTTGCTACGTGCAGGTATAACAAGGAGGAGAGCGTCTGCGTATGCATGCATGTAATGAATGTGTTTGAATATGCATGTTAACTACCTGTACATATCCTCATACACCACTCTCTTTTTAAGTAAATATCCGCAACATTACTTTTTCAGCATGTCTTTTTAAAATCCCTTGCATGGTTGTGTAGTTCAGTTCTCTGACCTTGCTTCCCTCATGTTAATGTCTATGGACTCAGTCAGCTACATTCATTGCCCAGGTAAAATGGCTGCAATAAATACATTGGCTTTAAAAAGGTGGCTGACCTTTATACAGGGCTTTGTAATACAACAGCTCTTGCAGCATTCATGGCTCTACTTGCTGGTCAACGTTAGCTTCCTGACAGGATTAGTTTCTTCTCAGGTTTCTCCTTATTTATTTTTTTACTCTCATCGCATTATAGACAAAAGAAACCTTTGCAAATGCTTACGACCCCTTAAATATCATGCTGTATTATCCGAGAGCCCTCAGATAGATTCGGAGAAAAAGAAAGAAGAACTTGACAATTCAGCACTAGAGCTACTAGGTCTTATTCAAACTCACAAAAGGATTGAACATAATTTACAAATGGAAAAAAAAACACAATTTGTGATGAGAGGTAAAACAGACAAAACACATACAAATATATAATATATATTCTTAAAAAATGGATTCTCTCTATAGTTGATTTATTTATACAGCCAATGGCTGATGTACACTGCTCAAGTGCCAATGAACTTAAACATGGAAACTTGCTTTACTGTAGATGGCATCATTTCTCTCCTCTCTTTTTTGTACTTTTTTTTTTAAAAACCATTTCTTCTTTTTTATGTTTTTAATTTTTTTTTCTTTTTTTCTTTAAAACAGAGTTAGGATTTATCGGTAGGCATTTCATTTAGAAGATTAAAACAACATGCCGCAAAAAAGAAGAAAGAAAAAACAAACAAACAGAAAACAAACAAAAGGCAGAATGTTAAGAAGTTTAGGAGAAGACAGAAGCAGCTGTGGGAGCGGTACGATCATTTGGTTAACTTCATGGTTGGTGCACTATGCTTTAGTTTCTCTGCATTTAGATTTCCCTCAAAGACAGTTCAATCCACACCGAGGCGCTCACTGGGGCGGTGAACGTTCTCGGCACAAGTAAAAGTTGATTTTTTTTTTTGTTTTTTGCTCAGCTGCCACCCACTCAGCGACGCCTACGACAGCACTACTCCTGCTTTATCTCTCTCTCTCTCTTTCAGTTGTTTGCGTTCTTCCTGTCTGCTCCTGTTATCGTGGAATGGCCAAAAGGGGTGGAGGAGGAGGAGGGGTTGGTTTTTTTTTTGGGGGGTGTGGGAGAAGGGCTGTGGGGTCGGAGGGGGGGCTGATGAAGAACGATGATAGATGACGACGATGATGATGGTGGTGGTTGTTGTGGTGGTGGTGGTGGTGATGGTTGCTGTGTTGTTGTGGTTGTTGTTGTTCTTGTTTACATGTTGTCTGACTGTTTACATGTTCCGATTGACAGGCGTGACATAGTTGCGGGGGAACATGCCCGTCTGGCCGTGGCAGCCTCCTTTCCACCAGTTGGGGTCAGAGTTGTCCAGGACTTGGATGAATTCGCCGCGTCGGAAGCCCAGCTCTCCTTCCTCCTGGGGGTCAAAGTCAAAGAGCGCCTGCACGTATGTGGGATGCTGCGGAACCAAAAAGAAAGGAAAGGAGGTTATAAGATGACAGGTTCATGATAACAACAGGTGATCTAACAAACAAATACTGAAACTAGGGATGCACATTTTGTACGTGTGTATTTAACGGCAAAAAATTTTTAAAAAATTGATCGACATAAGGAGCTAATATTAAAAAAAAAAAAAAAAAAAAAGGAGATAATAAAAAAACAATAGTATTAATCGGTCAAAGTTCTTGTCAATCATGTGCATCCCTAGCTGAAACTTTCACAACTGAATTCAGATAATGACGCTGGTTAAAGGCCCAGCATGTGCAGACAGTACTGTATTATTATTATTTTAATTATAAATCAGGTCTAGGCTCTATATTAATACTGTGAGTTTATCAAAGCCTCTGTTGACAGAAACAAATACAGCCTGTATTAGGAAACCAAGTCTTAAAAACGGCTGTCAGGATATCTCTCACTTGGTGATGTCACAAACAAACAGTTGCCACTTTCAGCCAAACAAGCCCCGCCCACCTCATCAAACTTTACAGGATATGGTTTCTCTTGAGTTTTGCACTGAATTCTGCAACATTTTTAAATCCACCGCTCAGAAAACGGTAAGCCAATCAGAATAGTCTCTCAGAGTCTCCTCTCCTCAGTCAGCCAATCAGAGGAGAAGCTCACCCCATCTACTGGATCTCCCGGGAGAAGCCTGAGAGAGGAGATGTAAAACCACTACTACAAAGACATCTTTTGGACACTTGAAATAAAAAAAAACACTGATAAATTCAAAATATAGGACCCTTAGGATGAGTTTATTCCATAATCACTTATTCAGTGGTTGATTTTCATATCACTAATTGTCCACTTCAGAGATGACGCTGATCCAACAAGGTCTGGAGGGAGGGGGCATGAGCCTTCTGGGAAAACAACACTATGGTTGATCATACTCAGCCTCTATGAATAAACAGCACCACTACATGACACAGTCAAACTACCTTTATAGTGTAGACATCATGTGGTGTTATCTTACAGATTTCTTCTTTCTGGCCCGTCCCACTATCTATCACGCATGTTAACTCTTTATCACCATCTCTGCTGTCTGTCAGCGTCTCTCTTTCCCTCTCACTGTTACACATGACGTCTTCTCATCTCTTTATTTTCCGAGTGGTTTTCGTCGCATTTCCTGTCTTGACCTGCAAGCTGCAACTTTGCTGCAACTGGAGTGATTTCAGAGCTACTTTCTCTCCTCCTACTACAGCTGCACACGTCCAGGAATCAAAGCACAACTGCAAACAAATCTGCACGGTTGTTGCAGAGACATCGGTGATGCGCGCTTTTTAATCAGTTACACAAGTAAGCCCAGCTCATACCTGCCTAGCTTAGAGTTTAATACTGGGGCATTCATTTAGATCTCCACACACGTGTCAGAGGTGTCAGCTTACTCAAAGATAGTAGAAATGTTAAGAAACAAGTGTTTATCATGTATTTGTCCACAGTGCCTGTAACACCTATAGGTGGAGTCAGTCGTATGAACAGAAAGTGAAAAAACAACTGTTCTCTACATTATGGTAAGGTAACACTATCTGATGTTTATCATATGTATATAAATGATAAGTAGGGGGACTTATGGGACTATTGTTTATCCTGGGTTGAATTGTATATGAGATGAATGCAAAAATGTTATGACTACAATTATCAACCTGTGGCTCAGTGTTCTATGAACTCAAACAATAACCTTGCGCATTTGCATCACAGTCATTGTTGATTTTGCTTCTGATGATGAATTACATTTTTATTAGTTTATTAGTCTGTTTAACACTAAGAGGAGCTACATGCTGAAGATGTATTTCTCTCACAGAAATATACATTTCAAACTAAGGAGGGCAAGCAGTGAAATTAAAACCAGAGAAGGGTGTTATTTATGGATGTCTAACTCCAACTTAAAGAAGTGATAACACACTGAGTGACACCCATCTGAACCAAGTGTTATTTGGAATCTAACGCGCGATACAAAATGTCTGAACTTGCGAATCATAACTGTTAAGTTAACTCTTAAGTGTAGCTTAAGGCCCCTCAGCATTTAGAGGCCAAAAACGGTAACATTCACACTTCAGTTTTAATTTTCTCATTTGACTTATTTCCTCTTTTGTTTTGTTTTTAAACCTCCACTATGAGAACCAGTGTAAATAGCTAGACTAAGTGAACTGAGAAAAGGAGTAGTTCTGCAGACAGTGATGCTACAGTAGGTTTCTGTGTGGTTTAAGCTGACAACCAACATATGCTCTTTCTGGATGTGCAGAGTTGACGACTTCACTCCCCCACAACTGACTTAGACTGGAGTGGGAGGATAACATCTAGCAGAGCATGTGTGGTTCTGATGAGTTAAACAAACGCTCACCTCCACACAGCTCACATACATTATACTTAAATGTGTATGAATGTATATTTGTGAACACAAAACTAATAAAGAGTAAAATTTAAAAAAAACAAACACAAATGAAATCTTGGTAATACTTTACTTGACACCTATCTCTATAACGCATTATAACCATACTTATAATGAGTTATAATGCAGTCATAGCACTGTATAACTATAGTTATAAACACTCATAAATGATCATAATGCTCTATAACAATAATCACAACACACTATAAAGTATTTTATCATGACTTATAAGGTCAGGTATTATAATACCCACAGGCCCACATCAATAATGCATTATAAATATAGTTATGTGTGTTATGTGTTATAGGGTTAGGGTAACCCTAACCCTGTGTTATAATTGGCTTATAGACGTGTTTAACTATCATTATAAACATAAATACCATAAGGCTTTTTAACAATAAGCATAACACATCATAGAGCATTTTATAATGGCTTATAAGGTCAAGTATTATAATAGAGTTATAATGCTCTACGATATATTATGTTTATTGTTATAAAGCCTTATGGTTATTTATGAGTGTCTATAATGATAGTTATACGTGTCTCTAAGCCAATTATAACACATTATAACTATATTTATATATTATTGATGTGGGCATTGTCAGAGAGTTACTAACAATCATAACGTATTATAATACCTGACCTTATAAGTCATGATAAAATGCTTTATAGTGTGTTATGATTATTTTTATAAAGCATTATGATCATTTATGAGTGTTTATAACTATAGTTATACAGTGCTATAACAGCATTATAACTCATTATAAATATGGTTATAATGCGTTATAGAGCTAGGCGTCAAGTAAAGTGTTACCGAAATCTTACAGAGAAAACAACATATTTCCATTTCTATTGTTTTTCTGCCACTGGTGTCATTTAAGTTTTCACCTCCAGAGTGTGTTCAGTGTTACGGGCGTCACTTCTTACCTGGTGGACCTGCTCTATGTCTCTCAGAAAGATTTGTTGATTGCGGGAGACTGAGGTGGAGCGGTGGTAGTCCACCAGCTCGTTGAGGGAGTTAAACTTCACCACCCATAGGAAATATTTTCCAGCGCCGTCGCGAAGAACCTTGAAGTGCTGGACGTCATTTCCAAACCTGCAGAGGGGGCACACAGGAGAAAACTAAGAGGGGATTTTCAATATCTTTTACAGCTCTGGAATGATCTGCTTCATCTGTGTAATGTTTTAAATCACTCCTTAAAACTCATTTTTATTGGGAAGCTTTTCCAGATTTTATTTGACTTTATTTAATTGTTTTGGTTGTCATTTTATTGGTTGTCACTTTGTTATGCAACAATTGTTTTCAAAAGGTGCTATATAAATAAAGTACATTATTATTATTATTATTATTATTATATGAGAGCTGCATGGAGAGTAGTGCACAGATTTCAATAACATGTAGTGGATCACGCACACGTGGATCTCAGTTATCAGACAGGTGTGTCTGTGATAGTCTGGTAACTGTTAGTCAAATGAATCAGTCATGCCACTAACAGAGTGACATTCAATACTAGCTGCCTAAGTGGAGCCAGGACGGTCCAGACAGTAATTAAGATCCGTATCTTAGCACCAACTTTACATGTAACCTGCTGTGAACTGATGAGTCTTTTGGGAAGGTCAGACTGGAGCCAGACAAATAAGAGGAAATGAGCTCTGTCTGCGTCAGCTTAAAAAAGTACTCACAAAGCTCATCCCCAGCAACACACAGTGCAAAAATGACCGTAACTGACAAACACTGGTCACCAGAGGGCAGCACTGAGACTTCACAGGAATAAGGAAGTGGCTGTGTTAATGACTCAGATATGCCAAGAATGGAAACTTGTGAACCTGATCAGTTGTGGAAACTGACGACTGATCTTTGTTAAATTATAGAAAACAGTGCGAGTGTGAATCATGGTTTTTAAATTTTTTTTTAATTTCCCACTGAGGGATGCACTGATGCGGTGCCACTTACTTGACAGAGAGGGAGAAGTCCCCTGGTGCACTCTCGCTCTCTCTGATGAGGAAGGCCCCGTCGTGCCTCTGTTTGTTTAGCATCTCCTCTGCTTTGGCGCGGGGGATCTTCCCGAAGAACCACCTGCAGGACGGACACAACGGGTTACAGGTGAGAGGTGAATAATCTGATCCAAACCCACAGTTTAGCTTTCTTCCTTCACTGACTGGATCTACACTACATGGTTTTGTTAACACTCTCATGTGGTGAATTTAATGAAGATGAGTCCGTGCCAGATGATTCAGTGTTGTCATGGCAGTGGCTTTGACTGCCAGCTTTCATGCAGACCCATTGTGGTCGGTGTGATGAGGGGAGCTGGGCCCGGCACGCAGTAAGAAATAGGCAAAGCGCAACACAGGTCACTGGCTAACACCCAGAAACAACCACAGACATTCTCACCTACAAGCGGTGTGAAAGTTTGCGGAGAGTGGAGGAAACCCAGAGAGCAGCGAGCGCAAACATCACACATCCTGCTGACTGAGGAGACTACAGTGGGGGACAGCGTCAAACCGCTGGTCCTCTGAACCTCCCAGAGGTGACAGCCAGAGGGGCCGGGCCGTACGCTGAACTAAACGTAGCTGTGACTTGACTCTGACTAGTCTCTGGGTCATAGAGAGCTCCTAAGTGCACACCAGGAAGTTCGGAAAAAGCCATAAAAGCATGGGAAAAAACCCTTTAAGCCGCCTTGACCATCCGCATACCAGGAAGAAGATGAGGTCATCATCTTGTAATAGTAGAAATAAGTTTGTTCTACAACTCTCCGTCTCCTATCATCTGTGTCCAATAATCTACTGTTGATAAACATTACCTTGAACACGACAATCAAACTTTAAATATTAAACATGTTTATAATCATCTTTTAGGAGGCATGTGGTTATTTTTAGTTGCATATATTCTACCAATTCCTCACAGTGAAAAAGTGCAGACAGAGGGAATATATGAGGGTGATAAAGACGGAGGAGGAAGCGACTGAAAGCGCTCCACGTGTGTAAATAATTAAAAAGTACAGTCAGCCAGAAGATGACATCTTGGCTCCTTTACATGTAGCCTAGGTGAAAATCAATAATGAAATGGCCAACTCTTAATCTGGTTTGTATCTGTGCTTGGCAGCGCGGCGAGCCTGCGCACTGACTCTCTTTCCCTGTTTGATAGAAATGATAGCAGAGCAATTAATGGAGCCAAGGAAATGACTGGCATTAATGTCACACACACCGAAACAGAGACAAACACACACACCTCTGTGTCTGCGGGCTGGATGCTCCAAGCTTTCACTCTGATGTGCCAGCCTTTACTTTGACTGTCACACACACACACCCAAGTATCAGCATCTAAAGCCCAGCTACTGTTGGAGCAGCTGAGGAGCAGATCAGTGCACAGACACACACACAGGACTTGGAGTAGGGCCAGGGTGTATTGTGCGTCGTTGTATAGCACGGCTGTGTGTGCGCGTCTGCTGGGTTGTGTGGGTGCCTGGCGCGTTCGGGTGGCACTTCATTGTCACCACAATGGGAGACAAACTCCTGCCACAGTGCAGCCCTATCGCCACTGTTGTACAGTTTTCTCTAAGCAACTTTACAGCACGCGTATCTTCAAAACAAACAAACACACACAAGGACATTTACACAGAAATTTGGAAACCATTTTTAACACAAATCAGGAATGGACAATCCGGACTGGAAACTAAAACTTGGTAATAAACTAATACTGTTTCTCAGTGCACTTGTTTGACTTGTTCTTTTAGTACCATTATATACTACATTCAAATGATATGCACATCAACTGTATGGTGACTGGGGGCGGTGCGTGGCGCATGTAGAGGCTACAGTCCTCAGCGCAGGCGTCCCCGGTTCGAATCCCGCGTCGGGCAGACCTTTCCTGCATGTCATTCCCCCTCTCTCTGCCTCCCCCTTTCCTGTCTATCTCACTATGCACTATCAAATAAAGGCAAAAACACAAAAAAATATACTAAAAAAAAAAAAAAAAAACTGTATGGTGACTGTATGTAGTTGGAGCTCACATTGTCATCAAAGGTCACAGGTCATTTTATTTTTGGTATAATTCAGCTATGTGTAGAGAATATGCCCCTCTCACATAGGGCTGTGTTGGTTTTAGTTATTTTGTGTATGAATGTATGTTTGTTAAAGGGATAGTTCAACATTTTGACAAATTGGCCCATTGCCACATTCCCTATAGTCATAGCAGTAGGTTTGTTACCTTTAATTTTCGGTGCAAGCTATTTGTAGAACGGCGGAGCAGAGCCGCGAGCTGCTCAGAGCTACGCTACGGAGGCTAATGGGATTTCTTGGTTTCCCTCTTCAAACTCATCAAATACACAATCCAACAACTCCAAAACGCTCTAGTGGACAAGTTGTGACCTGCACATTCACCACGCTATGAGATAATAACGGAACGTTATGAGACGGAGTTGTTTTCGAGCCAAATACAGAGACTGCTTGCCGAAAAACTGACAGGAACGCGCATCAGCCGTTTTGCGTGAATTTACCTCGAAAACAACTCTGTCTTGTAATGTTCCGACAATTAAAGGTAACAAACCTACTGCTATGACTATAGGGATTATGGCAATGGGCCAATTTGCCAAAATGTTGAACTATCCCTTTAACACAAAACTAATAAAGAGTCAAAAAAAAAAAAAAACCACAATAAACTATTTCGCTCAGGCTGAAATTCTTATATGTTGCAAAAAAACAAGCAAACAAAAAAAGCAGTTTAATTGAGGACTCGAAGAAAGCATCAACTCTGCTCCAGGACTAACAACATGAGACATTAAATTGTTCCTAACAACCACTTAACACTGAGATGAATCTGGCCTAAGTTGGCCTGCAGGCTATTTCACAATAAAAGCTGGCTTGTACATTGGAAAGCCTTTACTATTAAGAACAGATTGTAGAAGTGTTGAGTTTGCATTAACAGCTCTGCTCAACATTTTTTTCCCCCTCTGCTTTTCTAATCAGTCCACTAGACAAAACAATAATGCAGTTGAATGCATGAATGTAAACCCACTCATTGGAACAAGCTGTTGATTAGTTTTGATAACTGTTGTTTCACTGTTGCCCTGCCTCTTCCACATAAACCCCCCAACCCCCAAACATTTCAAAGCCACGCTGGTGGTGACCTAGTCGTCTGCTGGTGGAGAGATGGAGAGCAAGTACATGATGCAACTTTGCTTTGACAAAACCACAACCAAGCACAACAAGGGGAGTGGGACTGAGATGAGCGTGTACTGCAAGATGGGGGAAACACACACACAGTCTGTGACCTTATTTTGTGCTGAGAGAAAGTTTGATGAGTGCAGTCATGTTTACAATCTTTTTTTCTTCTATTTCTCTACCATGGACACAGTATTTGTGCCATAATTGTAACACTACCACGCTAGTTAAGTTCCAGGTCTCATGACGGCACCTTAACAGATCTCCTCTTGTTTTCTTATGTAGAAATGTCAGCTCTTGCACATGCACAGCCTGCTAAATGGCATGGCCTTTCCTGCCCTCTTTGATGTGGTTGAGATAAGGGGGAGGCAGGAAAATGAATCCTAAACCCCTGATGAGAAAACGATATTAAAGAAATGATCAAATCGAGAGTTGACATCTACCTCCAGTGCGACAGGCCTACACATACCTGCCTACACAGATCCCTCACAAGCGACAGGTGGCTAAGATAAATAACTGCTGCATTAGAAAACAAGGTGTTCAGTATTGACACACAAAAGCTGCGTCATCCTTGAGAAGTTTCAGTGTAATGATTATAAAAGCTGCATGAAGACCAATGCAACATCAGAGAAAGTCTACAAACACTTGAAGGCTGCAAGAAAAAACACAGCAGCGATAATACGGCTTATACAATAACTTTCCCCTTTGAAAAAAGAAAGATAGCTCTCCAGCAGTGATGCAATAAGGTCAATATTCAATTAAGCATAAGAGGCCTCAAGCACATTAATAAAGAGAGAGCTAATCTGGCACCGAGTACGGGTCCAGAGGTTATGTCCTCTAAGGATTTCACCAGGCGTTGTCTAAAGTGGTTTGATACACAAACACACGCGGGTCAGTGATTGTTGGTAGTTAGCCTATTCGACCTGAAAAACTTGCTGCTCGTGCGCCCAGATTATTTTTCAATAGGAAGAGAGAAAAGTCAGGAGCTGCAGTGTAGAATACTTACGGATGGGCTTTCATCTCTATGTAATTCTTGGGGATGAAGCCGTCTTTTCCATTTAGCTCTGCCTTGTACCAGTTCTGATCGCACTCCTCATTTAATACCTGTTGTTGACAAAGAGAAAAAAAAAAGAAAAAGATTAGTTGGTGCCACATAACAATGTCAACAATGGAAAACAGCCAGCGTCCTAAATTTAGCTTTATGGTAATTGATTTAATTTCCTGTGACTTGAGAAGGTGCATATCCTGTACGCCGGAGAACTGCTATGCAAATATTAGGCAACGTCAAAACCAACAGCAGAGGAGGAGAGGGGAAAACAATCAAACAAATATAACTCCAAACACACAAAAACAGACTCTGATTGGTTACAGACCAAATGTGTGTGTGTATGTGTGTGAATGGCCTGCACATTTAGCTGCAGAGACTCAGTTCGCCTCAGTGACCCAGAGACAGCTGTGAGGGCAGTCATGTCTGACAGGGCGCAGCCACGGTGCAGGTGCGTGGGGCTGCTGGTGCATCCATGTGTGTCCAAGACGATACATTATGAGCCACTTTGTCAAGAGTGTGAGTGGGCTTCTGGTGTGTTGTGCTGCGGGAATTCACCTTCATGCTACAAATGATTTACCACTGATAAAAAAAACTGAAAATGAGTGTTCTTCCATTCAGAGAAAAAAAAAATGTTAATGGCTCTCACAAGTGAATATCACATCACTTTGTGTGTCTGGGTTATTTGTACCCATTTAGAGCTTCATGGAATATACGTATACAGTATATATATATATATATATATATAAATAAAGGCACATAAAATAAAAGAAAGAAGAATGCCATTAATGTGGAAAATAGTTCATAATACTAAATAAATACCAAACTCTCTTAAAGGTCCAGTGTGTAATATTTTCAAGGTTCATTGTATTGGCTAAATCTGAATATACTACCAATGAATATATTTGTATAAGTGTATAATCGCTATAAAATAAAATCTGTTTGGTTTTCATAGCCTTATAATTCTTCTTTTATAAGGGTCTTGCTTAGAGAGTGTCGCCATCTTGCGCCGCCATGTTTGTATGGAATGGAAAATTCAGCCAACCAGAGAGCACGTTTCAAGAGTTTCACGTTCATAAATAAACATTAGAATTATTTAATAGATAAATAATAGATCGGCATGCTAGATGTCACTGTCTTCCCCTCATTTTACACACTGGACCTTTAAGGAGGCCTTGTGCTGAAACACATCAATCTTCTCTGTACTGATCTGAGCCAATCAAATAAGTGAAATGTGTGTATTTTGGCCTTTCTTGACTCGAAAATGTGGGATGTGTTGCCCTTCTGAAGTGTTTCTGAATGTTCTCACAGTCCTATGTGTAATCCTTATTGCATTTCTGCCTTTAAGCAACCTGATGTGTACAAATTTCAGACGAAAACTTAGCAACAACAGCTCTTACTCATCCAGCTGTTGTCTGAATGAAGTTGGAAAAAAGCACCGGCAGACTATTTGATAACGCATAGCCACCGCAGATGTGCAAGGACATACAGCTTTAAAGGGAACAGAATAGATGTGATGCGTGTCACACAGCCAAGCTGTCACTTGTTTGATTCTCAGGGCAGCTTGGAGTAAAGCAGGGCGAGCATTAATCTCTCCAGGGAGGCGGGATCCTGATTTGAAGAATGACTCGAGTTTTACTTAGAAGAATTACACCAGCCAAGTTTGTTACCACCTTTGATCCTCAGTGCTTCCATGTTTTTACCATGTTCCTCCAATTTCTAATACACAATGCCTCCCCCCCTTTCCTTTGCCTATTTGTTTCTATCCCCTTAAATTCATCTTTTTCCCCTAGCCCAGCCCAAGACAGCTGTCCAGTTGGCCCCCGTGTAGTGTGAGTGGCCGCGGTCTGTTTGCACCAGGGAGCCTGCAGAATGCCAGCTGTCCCGGGCTCTCTCCAGCTGCTAAGACCAGCATGACTGGATGAGGGAGTGGCCTTGGACCAAAAACATAAGTAGCGGGGTGTAGGTGTTTCTATATGTGTATGTGTGTGCAATAGATAGGATCTACAGACATGAACGTATACTGTGTGACACAGAGAGATGGGTTGGTGTTTATGCTACAATGTTGTGGCATCTGAGCCAAGGCTGGAACAAAAAAAGGCCTTGGGCTCTATGTAGGACTGTATGTTGACACAGCAAACCAACCTTAAAGAACTAGTGTTTTCAAAAGGGCTGACTGGCAGCATGCAGGTCTATGCTTTCGTTTACACGGTTATCATCATCATCATCATCATCCTGTGGTGTGATGAAGACATCGGATGAAAGTTCAGGGGTTCAACGTTACAAAATCTCATCCGTGGACATCTCTATTAAATTTCATGCCAATTACCGCTCAGGGAGCCACGACTGCTAAGAGGGCAGACGTAAAAGATCTGACGACAGGAAATTGTATCATCCACTGATCTTGCATTTACCGACTTGCCTCCGATGATTCAACATGTTCAATCGGCCGAACTACCGCTGGTGAGGGAAGACTCGTGTCGACATGCAGAGTACAAAAAAATGAGAGAAACTGTGAAAAAAAAAAAACAGTGCGATTGCTGGCTGCAGCAGTGCCAGGGTGGTGGTGTAAAGGGCCTTTCCACCACTGATACTATGAACTGCAGTCGACCCTGCCTTTGCATTCTGCCAACAACACATGTATACGCTCTCCATATACCATGCCACATGATCAAGTGTTTGATTTAATTAAGCCCTTGCATGTGTTGCTGTCGCACTCACCGCTGACTCACAGAAAAGGCAATTTTGCGATCCTAAAACAGCGCCCTGGGCTCACACAGTCATGAGCAACATGTGACGGTGCGAGTGACTGATTTGCTTGATCCATGTATGCTGGAGTAAAACAGATTCAGAGAAGCGCGGCTCACAGCACAGCGTGCCTGCCCCGGGGCTGTTCTAGGAGAGCTGATCTGAAGGAAGAGGTGCCGTGTTGAGTTAGTCAGTGGAAATACACAAAGCGAATGTGTTCACGCGTACGCACGAACGAGAAGGGCGCCGCTTTCACCAGCTGAAGGATACTTTAAAACAAACAAAAGTAAGAAACGCTGTAGGAGTACGACATGTGCATGCTACAGCGTTGTAGGTGGCGGAGTTGCCAAGAAGTCAGAGAGACAGACAGTTGTTCATCCTCGCGACGAGGCTCGGGCCCACTTGTGGGCAAACATCCAGGCCGCTGAGGTGCCCTTTAAACCCGACCAGCTCCGAGCAGCGCTGTTCAGTACAATAAAGTCATATTAATCAAGTTTATAGTTAACACAACACACAGTTCGCTGCCAACTTGGGTTAATGATAAATCATACATCTCGTTCCAATGCATTCTGTTATTATTCAGAGGGTGGGTCTGCCTGACGGAGACTATAATGGGCCTCCAGTCTCGGTGAACTTGAGTAACCTTAAATAATTACCCGGTCTACAACCAAAGTTAATAATAGAGCACAGCAGGTGCTGCAATATACTGTACGCCTGCGCTTATTTGAATTGTTAAGATGCTTAAGTAAATTTTTCCAGGAGATTCAAAAATAAGCCACCGTTTGTACCAGGGGGTGTCCCAGTCTAATTAGTCAGTGTCTGATACAGATATCTCAATGTAACTAACTCACTCTCTGAGAGTTCATTATCCAGTTCCAACTGTAAAGCTGCGAGGGCGGCACGCAGCGCCATTGAGCTGACGACGTCCAAATAAAACAACCTGGGGTCACATCTTTGTGTTCACGTACACTGACGAGTTGTTCTGGGATGAGTGTGTCTCCATGACTCAGCTGACAACATGTGTAAGTGTTTCATGGCTCTTCAGGCTCCATTAAACAAACAAGTCAAACTTGTCCAGCCAAAACTAAACTTATGGGCGCATAGAAAGTCCTGGCCTCATTTGCAGTTCAAAATACAATCCTTGAGTTTTAAGCCCTGTTGAAACAGGTTGATCAAATAATAGACAATAACAGCATATGTTATCTTTTACACAAAAAAAAGATTTTAGATACCTTACTTAGTAGTCTTATGACCAGAACTCAGGT
The DNA here is from genome assembly GCF_045865225.1 of Trachurus japonicus. NCBI lineage: Eukaryota > Metazoa > Chordata > Actinopteri > Carangiformes > Carangidae > Trachurus > Trachurus japonicus. Next base: position 25,970,051 of record NC_140914.1, on the reverse strand, counting down.
TTCTTGTGTTTAAATGAAATTAGGCCAGGCATTTTCAACAACAACACCTGCCTACAAGTAAAGGGTGGTGTCAAAGACAAAACCACAGTCGATAACTGAGAAGTGCTCAATCATATTTAGTAAATAAGCAGCCTCAGTTACAGAGAATCTTTCCTCACTTCCTTCAAATATGTCAGCAGGGGGGTTGGGCTAAACTAAAACTAAACTCAAACTGCTTCTCGGCCACACTCGCACAATTCTGCAACCACAGAAACAGCTGAAGCGCTGTGGTAAAGTCTGATCAACCCGTGCAAAGATAAAAGGTGTGCAATTCACCTGAAGTTTTTTTTTCCCCCAGCATCGCTAGTGGCCAATATGAAGAGCATAGTAATGGAGATCTGAGAAACTAACTGTGTTTTACTGTAGGTAGGTCATAGGTCCTTGATGCCACCTTTTAATACACTCTTAATAAAAAGATGCTCAATTTTCTTGTTTCTATTTTTAAGAAATTGCATGACATTTTGTGAAATTTGCTTGTTTGCCCTCTGGTGCAAAGTCAGATGATAAGATCAGTAAAACTCAAATATCTGTCAGTTAAAGGGATAGTTCAACATTTTGCCAATTTGCCAAAATGTTGAACTATCCCTTTAGACATGAGGTAACAGCCATCAGTCCGACAGTAAGAAAATCTGCCCACCAGCGCATTTTCAAATCACTTATCACTTTACACGCTGTTGGTTTAATCTACTGCATAAAAACAACGCATCATGTGCCAGGCTGTGTTTGTGAGGAGTAGTTGCCAGGCAACCAGGAGACTCCTGAAAGTTTCCAGTAAGGAGTGAATAATTGTATTTCACAAAACTTTTCCTCTGAGTCAGGTTCATCATCTTCCAAACATACATCTTGACGCAAGACTGAAAAAATTGGTCCTTGATTCAGCAACTGCCCATCCTAACCATGGCAGCTAATCTAATGACTTTTTTTTTTTTAAGTCTTTTTTTAATCCATTTAGCTATATAAGAAGACATTTGCTCAGATAAGACCTTCGCAGAATACACCCTCAAATGTTTCTATCTGGTGGCTCACAAAAGTGAAAGAATGGCAGCCCATGAGGAAAAGCAGAAATAAAATATTTGCTTGGCTGGCAGTTTTTTTTTTTTAACCATACAGAGAGGAGACAACTGCAGCATTGTGTTGGACTGAGCTCAGTCTCTCTGTTCCAAGCTGAGCCAGCATTGTGCTATCACACTTCTGTGGATGACAGGCATTCCCTCACTCTCTCTGAGGCTTTTTCTTTTCTTTTTTTTTTTGTTTTGTCTTTTTAATCTGATTGAACCACAATAGTTGTAGGAGTTCCTATTTGAGAGGCTAAGGTCCAGGCCGGAGATTATCTCCTCCACAGCTGCCACTGCAGACTCCCTCCTCCCCCTTTCTTTCTCTCACACACACTCAAATATTATCGCACTTCCATCCACGAGCCCATGGCTGACGGTAAACATCGGTAGCTGTCAGTCACACAAGACACACATCCACAACTATTAATCCAGCACCGATCTCCATCAACTTGTACAACATATTGTGTTTCATCACCGTTAATAATCATGAGTCATTGTCTGTACAGTATAGACTTATTTGTGTACAGATAAGGAGAAGTTGTACAGTTCATGACATCATCAGTGTTAACGTCAAAGCTTTCATTTGGATGGGGTCTAACCGACGACTACGCACAGATTAGATTGAAATCCTTACTTTCCTTTTCCTGGACACCTAAATCTGAGCGTCACAAAGAAAATCCTTTGTCACACTAAATGTGTTGATAAAAAGAAATTGCCATATTGACAAAAGTCGTATTTGCATGAGGTGCACATGGGGACCGCCTTGTGGAGGTCAGCGGAGGTGGGAAAGTGAGGTTACATGGTGAGAGCGACAGTGGGGGCAGAGAAAACAAGATGCTAAGTAAAGCACATGTCTGCACAGTCCACACGGGATTGCAATAAATCAGGAGCAGGGATTACCCTTGAGTGTGAGTTAATCTGAGCGTGCGGCAGGTCAGCCAGATAGAAAGATAGACAGGCTAAAGCTTCATCAGAACCTCGGAGGACGAAGCCCGGCGTCGGTGTCTGCCAGTTCTAACGGATCTGTTTATTTGTCCGGCGCGGCGGCAACCATGACAACACGAAACACTGGTTAGTTATCTAATCAGACCAAAAGAAAATTATCAGTTACAGAAGTACCTGCTCGTATGCAAAACCAGAGTCAGCCACTGGTAAAAGCAGCCAATGGACCAAAGCTGAGAGGAAATGCACATTTTAAGAAACCCACAGAGAGCACCGCAGGTCCGACATGGAAGACCTTTTCTGCCTCTATCCTCACTTCTTAACCAACAAAACAATGTGGTTTATATTACATAATACTAAATCACAATTGCACGGAATCAAACCGGATAAGAAACTTTGGTTCTTTGCGATTCACCCAGGCGACATATCTGCAAGGCAACATTAAAAATTTGACGCCAGTTCACGTGCGAACACTAAACTGGGGAAGAGAAACCATCAACATGAAAACTAAAATGTAGAACTACAGCAATGGCATCATGACCATACCGGACCTGCTTTCAGGACAAGAGATTTCAGTTTGTTTGTTTTTTACGTTGCGCTGCCAGTTTACGAGGTGGGGGCTTTGAGTCGGTCCTAAACAGTAAATGCACGGTATTAAGGTAGCAGGTGGGTCTGGCTTATAGGAGAAAGTATAAGATGATTGAGGAGAGCAAACACACACTAACACAGACACACACACAGATGTACTCAGGCATCCATGTGTGTGTCAGAGCCAACTGTGTGGCTGTCCAGGAGGAATGGCATTTGAGGCCTGATATTCTGGCACATGGGCAGCGGTAGTGAGTGACCCCTGAAGAGGTACGAGGACATACCCATTCACTTTAACAGTACACTGTCCAGGACAGAGACTAAGGCTTTTGTTTTTTTGTTTGTTTAGGATAAACACTGAAAACTGGACTGCTCTAAACTGATGATGGAGAGACTTAAAATCACAGACAGCAGGTCTGGGGGTGTGATGGGACGGGGGCGTGTGGTGTGAAATCCCAGACAAGTCTGTTTTTTGCTTTGTTTGGCAAAACAAAAACCCGTCAAATGGAGTTTGACCTCTTTAGCTCCCAGCAGGGAGGCTGCAGACTAAGACCAGGGCCGGGCCACAGCCAGGGAGGCAATGAGTGTCATGCTGATGTAGGGAGAGAAACAGAGGAAGAGATTACAATGGATTCAGGCAAATGAAGGGCTTGTAACACTTGTAATTAAAATAACGCTGCAGGCCATTACCACATGGTGAGCCTCCCTTATAGAGAAGCAATTGTAGCTTCAAACACACACACTGTACCTCCGGCCCAGTGAATAAAATCAATGTTTGGGACACGGAGCAGAAGAAGCTGACCGCAGCAAGGCCACCAACTCTTATACAGTAGTGACATTCAACATTGAGCTAATACAGTATTAAAGGTCCAGTGTGTAATATTTGTCATGGTTTATTAGCAAAATCTGAATATACTACCAATAAATATATTTGTATAAGTTCATAATCGCTGTAAAATAAAATCTGTTTGGTTTTCATAGCCTTATAATTCTTCTTTTATACATATCCACCTTTTTCCGAAAGTCAAAAGCGTAAGCCGGTTTTGCTCTTCTGCTGCTCTGGAATTTTATGTTTACGTTTCCATGGTTTCGGTAGTCGCAGTAAATGCATGGATTTCTTTTTTTCAATGAAAATCTGTAAAAACGCATGGATCATGACACCAGCTTTTAACAATGGATATCACACAAATTGACATCCGTGTTAAAAGCCAGTGTTAATAGATCCATGCATTTACCGCAACTATGACAACGACTGAAAACCGTGGAAATGTAAACGGAAAATTCCACCGGAAATGCAAAACCGGCTTCCGGTTTTGACCCTAGATGACGTTCGGAAAGTTGTGGATACACTGGACCTTTAACACCACAATTGAGCACTTTGTATTTTCTTGATATGAAAATATCTACTAATCAATAAATTGACCTATCATTTTTGTTGTGGGTTATCAATGATTACAAATATTTTCAGCATCAGCTAAGCTGTAGCTGATTAAAAAATTTAAAAAAAAGTGAGTGTCTCATGAAAACTGGACAACCTATCATGATGTCTGAGGAGATGAGGAAGCTACTGGCCATAGCAGATGGATGAAAACAGTGAAAGGCTCAGTTTGGCTTAGCACCACTTTCTCCTCTAAGCATAAATTTGACTCGGGCAACTGGAGGCAGGATCTGCTCTTACATCATGATGTTGTTTTTCACAGCTTGAGTTCTCAGTGCTGTTTATGTTGGCGATGCCCTCTAATGACTCCAGCTTTAAAAAAAGCGACAAAATCTGTTGTGCAGTCAACAGATGTGACAGATTAGACGATTGTGTGTATTTTGGAAGAACTGATGCAGTCACGTAGCTTAACGTCGTTAAGAATGGGCACGGTGCCGCCTGATGCCAGCGCAGGGTTCACACGCTGTCATTGAAGAAATCATTAACACACATTTATACCACTATACATCACTGTGTTTTTACGACATGTTAGTCAAAATCAGACTCCTGACTTTCTCTTCTTCACCCATATGCTGTGCAGAGTGGGAACTAAAGCCGAGCACAAGAGGGAGAATGACAACGTTTGGTTTAAATACAGCCGTCAGTGTCTTTATGGCACATCAGGAGGGAGTGATGGTGGTGATGAGAGGGAGAGAGACCTAATTACAGCTCTCTGACTCAACACTCTGCTACTGAGATTTAGAAGCTGCGAGGACAGAAGTAGAAGAAGCATGAGAAGAAGAGCGGAGAAAGAAAAAAAACAGGACACAAACAGTGACAGAAGACAGATCAAGAGATGAATAGCAAAAAGCAAGAGAGAGAGCGACAGAAGCTGTGAGAGAGAAAGAGGGAGAGAGCAAAAGAAGAGGACAGAGAACCACTTTGAAGAATCACACTCCTTGTGATCAGCTTAGGAAACTCCTCAAGGGCAAATAACATAAAATGAGGGCATCTCTCTTTCAGAGCAGCCAAACTAGCTATGTTTTATTCTGCAGAGTGCACTGTCCTCCATCTGCGGGAGCTGGCTCGCTAAATGCCATCAATGCACCGAAAAGAAAAGCTGTCTTTACCGGCATCCTTTATCGAAATATTCTCTTTAGTAAGGAAAATATGAGACAATTATGAAGATTAAACCTTTGTTTTGGTTGGTGGTTTGTGGGGCACATGGAGATGACATCTAGTAAGTGTGAGTAACGTCAATCTGGATTTTTATGTCCAGGGGTGGTGATCAAAAGACCCCGGAGCCGTCCTAATTCCTGCTTTAGATGGCTGATTAAATGAGCTACACAGCTTGCCTGCAGTGGATTACAGAATTAGAGTGTGTCTACGGTGACCCCATCATTAGAGGTACATGTGCACCATCATCAACGATTAGGAAGGAGTTAGGAGCCATGCAGCAACAAAATAAAGCACTTAGGAGCACAATCACAACAGCTCTTAATGTTGTAATCTGTATCTGTATCTGACACTTACGGGCAAAGGTTTGGTTTTTTTAAAACCGTTACACTATTGTCCGTCCTCGCAGCCAGGAGCAGTGAACCAAACTAAAATTGCATGCATCACCTGCAGTGTCAGTATCAGTTACTAAAAATGGAATCGAGGTTATCACAAGCTATAATGCTGTTAAGCCGTAAGACACTGAACAACTCATTAATTAGGACATGATTCAAATCATTAAAGGCCCTTCAGCAAAGAGATACAAACACAAACATTGTGGATCACTTTTTATTCACTATACAGTGCTCCATCTCCATTTTAGGCCGGGTGTTGAACTTGGTGCGAAATCTATACAATATATAGTACCAATCACACAATGCAATGTGCCTTATTTTATAGATATAACCAGTTAAGGGACAACGAGGAGTTTCGGAAAGAGAAGTGTTTTCACACCATATTTCCCATGAGCCTCCTCGCACACAATGAAATTCTTGGACCGGCGCAAGACAGACGAAAGCGAAAACATTTGCCAAGAATGTTTTAATTAATCAAGAACGAAAGTCGGAGGTTCAAAGACGATCAGATACCGTCGTAGTTCCGACCATAAACGATGCCAACTAGCGATCCGGCGGCGTTATTCCCATGACCCGCCAGGCAATGTCCGGGAAACCGATACCAGGAAATGCTGGACGAGTCGACCACTTAACAATAATGTCAGAATAACTATAAAGACAAAATGATATATTTATCGAAAATGGAGCCATTAACAAGTGTGGGTAACGGAGATTCATCCACATTAATATGAGACTCTTTTATAACCACAAGCAAACTCCTCTGGATCTCTTTAAGAGAAAAAAATAAAATACTGATGGTTAAGAAATGCCCACAACCTCAACTCACTGCTGGGAAGTAGTGTCTGAGTGAACAAAGGTGTAACTGCAGACTAAGCTGCACACTGACTGTCTACTGCTCTGTCCAGTTCTCCAACACACCTGTACTGCTGCTGCTCTTTGTGTCTACAGGCTGTCCTTGAGCTCAGACACTCACCGCTCTGAGCTAGCGAAGAACAGAAATAGAGGGAGAGAGAGAGAGAGAGAGAGAGGGAGTATCATTTTAAGAGAGTGGGTTTCAGCTTCCGTCCAGGCATGAGTGCTGACATATTAAACCTTGCCCAGTTGAGCAGCTATTAGGCCAGAGTGGGTAGTTGCTGGGACAAATCAGTGTCTGCCTGCCGGGCCTGTTGCCGTGTGTTGACTCGGAGCCGTTACCTCAAATACGCCGACACACAAAACAGGCCAACGACAGAAAGGGAGAAAGGCAAAGACAAGGTTAATGCAAACATACTTCCCTCCATTACCAAGCTATGGCAATATTTGCAGTTTCCACATCTCTGTCCATTGGGGCTGCAAACAGCTGCATGCAGGTAGTGGTGTCACAAGCAGAAAAAAGTTTGGCAACTAGAGCCCTGCTGTTGTGAAGTAGACCACACGTCTACCTTGTATTTTTGTCTTCTACTGTTTTACTAATGAAAATCAACTAACAAGCACAGGTTGTGTGAAGAGGAAAGTGGCACATGCACCATCTCTGTAAAAATGGGGTAAACATTGATTGTGTACCTTGAATACTAAACTAGTTTCAGTTTTTACAGCGTCATGTTGTTTTCTGTAGCTGTCTGATTTCTCCACATTTGTTGACATCATATTGTGTCTGAAGGTCCACCTGTTACTTCACAGCTCCAAGGCAGACAGTGTCAGCTGTCTGTTTAATCCCACTCTGACTTCACCTTTTCACTTTCCAGATGTTGCATGGACGTGTTTTAAACTATTTCATCATGTATTTATTATCTCATTTTACATCACATAATCCCATTTGCAGGACCAGAATGAACTAAGGTATTAATCTGAAATGCATTTGAGTGTTTTTTAAGTTTAAATGCACTGCATGTTTGTTTAGATACTAGCATTTACAGTTTTTTCTTAATTTTTAAGAGGTGAGAGAGACAGCTCAGGATTTTGCTGACTGAAGTAATAACTGTTGCCTTCAAGTGTAAGTGTCTTGATGTGTGTAGTATGCTATCACCAAAAGGTCAATGTGCTGAGAGGGTTAAGGATGATCAATAATTTGTGACAAATTCGCAACGTTGTGGCAAATTTGTGTAGTGTGTAACGCATAAGCTTTTGATGAAGTAATGTTACTTTCATAAAAGAAATCTATTGTGAAATACATATCCTATGGTAGGACTGGACGATATAGAAAAAAAGCATATAAATAAAAAGATAATGCTTTTACTTAATGACCTACTTTTAATAAGGAGCATACAAAAACTGAATATAAATTCAACTCTTTATTCAACCACCTTTTACCATAACTGAAAGTTGTAAAAGAGTAAAAGAAATCAAGTTAAGGGACCTCACCTGACTGATGTAGGCAAATATCAACTCCCCCTGGTCCTCCCCCTGGTCCAGCCTAGCATCACTATGGGCTTTACAATGCATCAGCTGGTCGGAAAAGAGTTAGTTTATCTGGAACTAGTGATACAGCGGAGCCTACCGACTGTATGTGGAGGAGTACTGAGTGAGCTGGTTAGTTCCAAATAAACAAACTTTTTTCCGACAAGCTGATGCATTGTAAATCGTATATTCTCTAACTGGTGTATTATTTTGAGACAGGACTTCTTGTAGGCGGTGAAAATACGCTACGCTGAATAACTGTCCCTCATTGACAGCCGCTCTGTGTAAAAAAAAGAAAAAAAGAGAGAAAAGTGGAACTATCCCTTTTAGCTACATGATAAGACTATTATGGAAAAGGGAGGGAAACTGTGTTTTTCTATCAAACTTTTTATCGGCCCGTTTCTTTTCTGTCTATCGATCAATATATATTGTTATCAAATTATCGTCCAGGCCTATCCTATGGTTATGCTTTGTCATGGCAAGCCTCTGGAAAAAAAAGGTTCTCTTATATTAATAGGGTCACAGTTTTAATTACACAAAAGAAAAGAGAAAAACTGAGTCAGAATAATTTACTTATCCAAGCTTTCTCTCCAGAGATTTTGCTCTTAATTAGTCTGCTCCTTTTCAAATGTGAACATGCACAGCGTCTTGGACTCCAGTGAGCTCCTACAAGGCCTTTGGCAGCGTAAGTAGGGTGACTCTCAACTTCATCAAAAACTGCAAAATGTCCAACCGAGCAACGATTTATTGACCTTTCAGCTCCACAGTCAACTGCGCTGCTGACTTGAACTTGGTGTGTTTGTAAAAGAAAAGTGTCAAACGGTGGGATTTGGATCTGGGTTTGGAGCTTAGACTCTAATGACGGCTTATGAGTCTTTCGAGTGAAGTTTGGATTTTCAAGACGTCTAGCAGCGCTGATACAGCTCTTCCCCTCTCCAGTGGTCAAGTGGATGGGGGAAAGGAAATCGATACTCTAAGCACTAATAGGCGATGAGGGAGCCATTAATCAGGGGGAGGGGCGGTGGGCCTTGGGAGAAAGTGTTGAAGTAAGTCGCTAAAAGCCTCGGCCTCCTCTATAACCCAGCCCCTGCAGAGGTACAAGATGTCTGTCATAAGCCAAGTGAAAAAATAATGAGTCCTCGGTGAAGGGAAGTTCTAACTGTGTCAGAAAGGACTGCGCCGGTGCTTCTCAGTGTGAACTCAGGGCTGTAGTAGTGTGGTAGGTGTCGGCTGCTGCTGGAGTTAGCTGGAGACACAGGAAGTTGCTGGGGGTTGGAAGACATCAAACAGGATATGAAAACAGCTCTGCAGTAGCATTAACGTAAGCACACACGGACACACTGCTGCTAGGACAGACTAGACAACTTCACCACACGTGCTAAGCTCAAGTGGCTCCATCAGGTTTTGGGACAGCTGGATGAGTGGGTGGGGCGGTGGCTGCGATGTCAATTCTCAAAGAAAAGACTCTTTATGAATCTCCGTCACATCCAGGTTGAAACTAAAGTTACGAATGTTTATTCATTTATAAAAACACCTCTCTACTGTTCCCTGTACTGTAGCTTTCCTTTCAAGCTACACACAAAAGTCTGAATGGACGTGTCGCTATCTGGACTATTCAACATGCACCTTGATGTCTGCTGCAGTTCCTTCTTGATATTTTTATTTCTCAGTGCAATAATAGCTTCCATATTCTCTTTTGTGAGCTGACATTTACATCCTATAATGACCATGGAGCATCTTAATGATCTCCACAAAAGCTCTGTTGGTGATCTGCTGGCAAGCTCTCATTCAACTCCTGTGGTGACAGTTTACGGCTTCCTATTACATTAATAGCTGCAGTACAATATTGACACGGTGAACAAGGCTCGAGTAGAGTCCGAACAACTAAATGCTTTGAATCTGTAGACAACACTTTGCAGAAGGTGGAGAGGCGGATCTTCCATTACACTACACGGACAGAGTTCAAAGATCTGCTGACGGGAGCTAATTCTGCCAGCTAGCAGGGCTGTTAATCTTTATTTATTTAAGGAGGAAATGAGAACAAGTGTGCAGTGCTCAGGGCAATGGCCACCCTCTACTGTGGCCTCCACATGCCTGCTGCTTTGCCTCTAGACCTGCTTTCCGACACAGAAAATGTCACTGGGCGAAGCTACTGTAGCATACTCTGGGACAGTCATAGAGGTGCTCGACATATATCGCCTACGATGAAAGCCCGCATTCGCCCAATCCATGCCTCAGAAGCCAATCAGTGGGCGGGATTCATGTAGTGATAAGGTGATCTCTCACAAGCAGTCAACCATAACACAACATGGTCTCTGAGGCTCAGAGCAGAGAACCTGAAAGTTGACTCATATAATGTCTTCACACTTGAGTTTATTTTAGGAGTCTCTTGAAGGTCCAAGTTTATAGAAAATAAACACTGTGTCCATCTATAGATGTCCTGAGTTTTACAGCATTTTTCGCAAAAGAAAATCACATTTTAAAGGATATCGTCAGATTATCATTATTGGAACATTTTTTAAAATAGTAAAAGTTAGTTTTTTCCGCCCATATCGCCCACGACTAGACAGCCATCACAATCACAATCACATGTGTGGACTAAAACCACAAGTAGCTAAAAAGCTGGTTGATTTGGAGCACATTTGAGACCTGACACTGGACCTTGTGACATTTGTGCATGTGAGCCATGACACCACTGTGGGGCATGATGAATGATATCATCTGTCACCGTAATCTGCTCATCTTCAACTCAAAGCAAGTCAAGTGGTAACATTAAAAAGTGCATGTGTGTGGACCTCAGTGATCAACGGCAACTTCTAACAGAAACCAAATTTTTTTTTTTTAAAGACCATAAAATTCAAAAACACGAATACAGTTGGATTTATACATAGCTCTTTTTTTTTTTTTTACCACCGCCAGTAACCACCTTCCACCTTCCCTTTTTTCGTCTACGCATGATGGGAAATCACACTGTGAAACTGAACTAGTCTGCATTATGCAAATTTGTCACAGGCCCACACACATTTGTACTGTGAGATGTTGTACATAAGCTTGTGCTTCGGAGCTGTCAAATGTCCTCGGGTCTGGATGTAATATTTAAGACTCATCATCGTCAGCCTGTCTGTCTCTACATTTAGAACAAGAGAGAAGTTAAAGCAGTTTAACTACTTGAATCTGGCTGCAGAGATAAAACAGGAAGGTAGTTGCAACAGCTCCGTGTGTGCCACGCTCTGATAAGGAGCAAAAGCAATACGCAGAGTAAAAATACACACCTAGTGATGTCGGTAGGTGTAGTGAATCAAACGCTAAAGGCTCTAGCATCTGTCATAGGAGGGAAGACCGGCGGGTTAGTGGCCTCGGTTGTAGTGTGACGGTCTCCTGCGCTGCTCATGAGCTGACAAATGATACAACTAAATGTTGGCGTATGACTCAAGGCTGCAAATTAGAGGTCGAGCCTGGTCTGAAGAACCAGCTGTGTGAGTCACGGTGACACAGTGCCTGCTAGCTGGCTGCCTGTTGTGGAACCCAATTACTAAATATCTTGGTGACATTAGACACTATTGGGTTTTTTTCTTCCTTGTGTAATTGAAGCCCATTAGTGCTGTCACAGACATTATTAATTCAAGGAGACAAAGCACAACAAATGTGTTGTGGGGGAAGAACAACGGCTCAGTCAAAGTAAAGGAATCACTCATCCAAAGACAAGCAAATTGAATTCTCTGAGGGATTTCACAGTTTTCTCTTCAAAAGATTTACAGTCTTTATACTGACCTCATTAGTAGGTGATCTGATCGTGAGGGAAATTCTCATACATTTTTTTCCATCTGGTACGATGCTTAATCTTGCTCCGCTCATAATCACACACCTACATGGTATTATGACAAGTGATCAAAGATGGCACACACACACCTCTCATAATGATTAAATAGGTCGATACAAGAGGATTTCGTGTCCCCAAAACAGCCTTTTCATCCTGTTAGTGTGCAGACCGTTAGATGGATGCTTACATAAAAGGCATGTTCTAAAAGCAATTGAGACGAGGAGGAAAACTGCTGTGTGGCGGCGTGGCACTGAGCCAGAGCTGGAGCCCCCTAATATTTGGCTTTCAAACACAATGATTTCTACTGAGTCACTCAAAGTGTAAGTAACTGTACTGCTACTACTGATGCGGATCATAACTGCTACTGTATCAATACACACTGCTTTTCTTTCACCACAGCTCAATATACATGTTGTAAATACTCACAAATGCATTTTAGTCCAGTAATTTTAAGCCAAAATGGGAGTCAACCTCGAACAAATTGCAACAGAAGCAAACTCAGCTGATTTTGTATCCTCAACATGTCCTGAGTGAGGGAGAAAAAGCCTTGGAGATTCCCATTAGGGGGAAGTTTCAAAAAAGACCAAAATAATTTATGCAAATTCATGCAAATTTGCTCATGTTAACAAACAATTTAAAAAAACTTGTAATACATTTTTGTTTGTCTTAATGTAAGTAATCAACTGGGTAATTTTCATGGAGATATCTAAAGGTTAAAAATTGTACCCTATATAAAAAATAATTAATAGGCGTATGAATGGGCTATATTTGGGTCTTTTTCAAAACTTTCCCCTAATGGGATCCCCCCCCCCTCCCTCACTCAGGACATGTTGAGGATACAAAATCAGTTGAGTTTGCTTCTGTTGCAATTTGTTCAACCTTTTTTTATAAAATGAGTGGACTAATTATGATGTGAATGAAAAGGAAGTAGAACAAACAAACAGATTTTCCTGTGTGCTCATGAGACAGCAGCACAGCCACCATCTCCCAGCGATACTGGAAATGGTGAGAAGTTAAGGATGCTACATACAAGTAAAGCCTTAACACGGGCCTGCTCTCTCATGAGAGGGAGCCTTTGTCTGAAGAGCAGAGCTGTTTAGTATTAGTATCAGCAGACAGATAGCACTGGAGATGGAGGCAAAGGAGCCACAACGATCCACCTCTAAAGTCTTCCTTCAGATACTGCTACTCCAGATCCTTGTCTACAGCGTGTCGCACAGAGAAACGTGTACATCAAACCCTGTTTTTGACCATCGGTGTAATTGAGAGTTGCCAATTGAGAGGAGAATTTAGTTTAGTATTGCTGATGTTCAGACAGCTGTTATGTAACCAAACATCCAACTGCTCTAAAAAGCAGAGTGCAAAGAGCAAAGTGAGATAGTGAGCAAGAGAGACCAAAGTGCTGTAGCATTATTTAGTACTGATCTCTTAGAAGCGACTTAACAGGGCAGAAAAAGTATCGGACAAAAGGTTTCAGCAGCCACAAAGGAAGAGTCACAGCTAAAACCAGACCAACCTATGACACACTTTCAAGGTATAGGCCTACCTGTGCTAAAATTACACCAGCTGGTCATGAATTCTTTACAAAGCCATTTTATACTTCTCTGTAAATCGGCACAAAAAAAAGAAAAAATCTAGACCGATGGGTTTTCTGCTTGTTTTAAGGAAAGGGTTAAGCCAATTCTTTTCAAATAGGACCAACAACTCATTGATTGTATGTGCCAGCCAGTTTGAAAATCGCTGGATCAATAAATCCAAAACTGCAACTGACAACAGTAGCCTTACAGTCCCACTCTAAATAACATTTAATATGAGTCCACTGTTGCAGCAGTGTGTTTTGGTGAGTGACAGGAGCTTGTTCCATCTTGTTTCCCAGAGATTACCTAGGGGGAAACATTCAGACTTGAGACTAATGTATGAGTACTGCAAAGAGGAACAAGAGAGGAACACAGGATAAAGGAGATGAAAGAAATGGAGAGGGGGATGGTTTCTGACAAACATCATGCCACTTCATTCAGTCTAAAAAAAGTGAACTGGTCCTATGGGCAAAGCAGCCAACAAATGATTCAGATGAAATGTGGACAGTGCTCGAGGCAACACTGATACAGGCTTTCCTTCCCCATTTCAGTTTCTTTCTCTAGGCAGAAATAACCTGCAGAGCATTGGCGGCTTTGACAGTTTGTGCACTTACAGTATCCACCAGCAGGGTCCAATATATTGGGCCTGGATAAATGAATACCTTGTTTTAAAGCCAGCGTGTGTAGCTGTGTTTCCAATAAACTATCACAATTCTTTTGTGACAATATACATACACGTCACCATTGCGTCATAGTGCATCAATAAATAACAATGCTCATCATCGGATTGGGCCACTATGGGGTTGAGCAATTATTGCGATTGGTCAGTGACAACCAGTCCCAGCTCAATTTCTTGTGCACTTCAAATACCAGGAACACAGAAGGAACAACAACAACAACAACCAGCCCACTGCTGTAGTGGGAGTTCTCCCAACGCTCCTGATGACCAGTCAGACCACGGCAGACAGCTCTGCTCTAAATGTGATTGAGAGAGAGAGAGCAGCAGAGCAAGGAGGGGTTCAGCAAATCAATGTGCTACCATGAATCAAAATTTTACCCATTTTAAAAAATAGTAAAAAAAAACAAAACAAAACAAAACAGAGGAATAAAATCAATGTGTAGCAGCCGGTATCAATGATGTGGTTGGCCACCACAAATAAATCAATATATGGGGAAACGCTGGTGTAGTAGCGGCACCAAGGTCAGACATTTTACCAAATCCACAGAGTGCTATTAACTGTATCTGAGTATAGTAGTTTGGATTGAGCCATGTGAAACCAATGGAACTTGAAATCACAAAATGTAAATGAAATGTACTTCTTGTTGAACCTGAGGCTCAATGTAAAAGTAGACCTGCTCGTGTAAAATAGGTTGAATCTAGAAACCAAAGAGTTTGTTTTCAAAGAGTTTTTTGTATATTTTAGTCATTTATGTAAATTGACCTAACTTATCACTTTCCTAAATCAGCAGACACGCAAACGGCCTGTGAAACACTGCTGAAAGCAAGAAGCACTTTGTAAGGAAGAATAAAAAACAAGAATTGAGAGCAACAACCTGGCAAATAAATGGGGAACTAAGAAGTACAATCTAGGTTGTTAAATGATGCCAAAATGAATAGAACATGCAACATGTTTCACCAAAACAATATTCAGTTCTGTCTAAATTACGCAGGAACCAAGAGGCACATCTCATCCCTAATGATGTCAATTAAAGGAAAAAAATCTGTGGTATTTCCCATTAACATTTGGACTGGAACTCTGCCATCTGGTAAAAAAGCTTGAGGTTTCCCAACAAGACGGCTGGCCATAGAAATGAGAGGAAAAGTACAGTACCTTCTCCTCTCTTATGCAAATTTAATAAGAACTCATATTTAGCTCAGTGTTTCCTGAGCCGTCTCTCTCTCTCACCCTCCCTCACACGAGGCCCCCCTGGTGAGATAAGACGTCATTTCGAAGCTCACTTCTCAAATCTCTCATTCTGGGAAAATACGGCACTCGTCTCCTAGAAGAACAGTCAACTCATCCACACCAACTGACGTCTTCTACATAGTACATTATGTTACAGGACACAATAAAATCAAGCCATTTCATGACAACGTTACAAGCTGCTATGAAGGAGTGTTGCACGCTACACACATCACTTGCACAGGGGTGGGCTCCTGTGACATGCACTGGAAACTAGTGAGCCCTTCGGACTCTGTGAGGAATACACGTGGTGGGTATTTGTTTAGATGTCACTATTGATCCCTTATGAGTATGTAGTAACATTTGTATTGTCTCATTTCAGTTTTCACTACTATACATAAAATAGATATCATTAAATACAAATGTATCTATGTTACATCTACTCAAGGAAAACGATATATTATGTCAAAGATTGAGTCTTGCATCCCTTAAAAGGACACATTGTCCTGGAAAATGCTTCCTAATTACAGTGGACCGTTGCGTCTGCATCCCGCAATCATGGCTTTGACTCGTAGTACCAGGATTATGATCAATGAATATAAATGCAAGAATGAGTGTGAAGCAAAACTGCAGTATATACTGTATTTTCTAATATTTCAGCTTCTTCATCAAGGTGATGACATCAAGCCTTTCCTCACAGAAACAGTTAAGCATAAGCTTCTCGTGCCTGAAGATATGGACAAGCCTGAGGTTTCACACAGATGACTTTAAATAGCTCATAATAGAACAAAACCCAAACAAAGGCCTTGGAGCTCTTGCCTCTTGTTAATCACAGTGCCTTCAGCGGTGTAACATTAGCACTGCTCCTTTACAATGCTTTGCTATTGTACACTAGGCTCCAGCATCTAGGGCTAAAATTTTGTTGTTCTGTTGCCACACTTAATTACCATGCGCACCATCACATGATGCAGCAGTGTGTTTTGAATTTTAGGCTATAGCCCAATTTAACTGCTCTATTTTCTTTTTTTAAAGTGGTTTATGTTTAACTAACACATCAGTAAACCACATGGCAACAAACAGAACAGACAGAATAGGTAGATACAACTGAAAAATAAGATATTGATCTTCATGTAGGACTGTAGTGTCATTTGGGCAATTATATCAATGTTATTGCCATTTCTTTCCTTTTTTTTCCCCTAACAAAATAAGATTACTTTCTGAGTTTGTGACCGCTAATGGTACTTTCATTTACCACATGACAGTTGTGATGAATTACACAGGAAATAAATACACAACCATTAAATATTCTCAAGAACTTACTAATTATGAGTAATGCATACAAGCCCTAACTTCCAGTGATCAAATAGCTGTCACTTACTTTAAGGACTTCTCCACGCTTGAAACTAAGCTCATCATCAGCAGTTGCTTTGAAATCGTATTTGGCAATGGCCTCCATGGTCCTTGGCTGCTCGCTGGAAAACTGCTTGGTTGTGGTTGGTGTGTTTCAGGGACTTGAATAAAAAAAATGAAAACGCTTATCCAGGCTGCTGTGGCCAGATGCTTCTCTCCGAGTCTCTCCTCCCGTCTATGACCCGTTCCTTAACGGTTTAGACCTCACATAAAGGTCACAGTAAGGTACCTGTAAACAAGAAACAATGTGATGTTCAATCAGGCTAGTTCAAATAGTTTGTTTGGCAAGTGTTTGCTTTGATATGTCACATGTAATGCATAAAATGAACAAAATACAGTGAAAAGAAAGTATTTATGATAATCTCCAGTGGCAAATCTATGTTAAAGTGGAGTTCAGGCTGGCTGCTACTGATCTGAGGAGGAGAGCTATTGATGCAAAGTTCACAATCACAATCAGCAACAGTATCTATAGCCTATACAGCTTGTTGACAGCCAACCATCTGGCACAACCAGTGGTAAGTCAGTATCCTACTTAAGCACAGCTGAGTTACACTGGTTAAACCTGCAGTTACTTAGTTAAATGGATAAACCTACGTTATCCCATTAAGTTGTTTGCTAATATTATGGACGTGCAGCTCTGATGGGTTCACAGTAATTCAAGTCTGCGACTATTAAGGCCATTAAACCTGACAGCCGTCTAGATAACAGCAAGAGCAACAGATGTATGACAAATTATATACACACGCAAACTTTGTTTCCTTTTTATTCAAAACCAGCCCCAGCCATCCCCACTAATATGAAGCTCATACGTCAGCCCAGACAGCCCTGAAATGTGAGCCTTGTAGTTGTTTACAGTATTACAAACAACTCAACTCATGACTACTATAGCCTCAGTAAAAACAAACGGAAAGAAAGCACATCAGTGACAGGGGGTATTAAAGACGATTATGAAAAGGGAAGCTGAAGTCCGAAGGGGCAGACCTGCAATTATCCTCTAGAATGTGCCACCCTCTGATGGCTCTTTCCTGTCAAAATAATATAAGCCTAAAACATGTCCCAATGAGCCATTTTAAGCTTCAGACCGCGTTTTTCTACCGTTTTCACGCGACTTCCACTGAATCGATTCCGTTCCAGCGAACAGACTGCGCCCTGTGTTCTAGAACGCTGGAGCTAGCATGCCGGCTAACGGTCGGGTAACAATAACTGCGATGCAGTGTGGTGATCAAACTTCACCGATCAAATTTACTACAACAGGCAAATTAGCGATGATACGACTCTAAACAAGTGGCCGGTTTAAAACACACGCCAGATGTTTGTCAAAGCTCCGGGCCTGCTGGCTGGCTTCACGTTGGCAAATGTGAAAAGGAAGAAAACACCTTTTTTTTTCATAGCGCAAGCTGTTGTTGCTAGCTCAGAGGCACAGTTAGCCCAGCTAACGTCAGAGAACTTGACTAGCCTGCGTCGTGAAAGGAAACAGCGCACAACTTTTACGAGAGGAGAAAGCGTCAGTAAAACTCACCACTCGAGATATTCCGTTTCAATGTTGCCACCGTAACAAACGAAAACCTGTCGTGTAACTATCAACTCCCTGTTTCCTCTGGAGAGGCAACAAACGATGTAGGTCTAGTGTCGCTTCCACCCCGTCCTGCGAGCCTAAATCTAGCTACTAGCATAAGGTTTGCGACGTTTGTTTCCGCTTCCTTCCACAGCGCTGGGAGGGTCTCTGCTGTTGTGACTGGAGCTCCTCCCTGTCAGTCTGCACCAGGGGTCTGTCAAGCCCACCACAGACCTGTTACTATGTTACTATGTTACTATGTTGCTGTCACCCAGAACTGCCTTCAATTACACCTTTCTCTGTGTGTGTGTGTGTGTGTGTGTGTGTGTGTGTGTGTGTGTGTGTGTGTGTGTGTGTGTGTGTGTGTGTGTGTGTGTGTGTCTGTGTCTGTCTGTCTGTCTACGGTATCTATCTATCTATCTATCTATCTATCTATCTATCTATCTATCTATCTATCTATCTGTCTGTCTGTCTGTCTGTCTGTCTATCTATCTGTCTGTCTGTCTGTCTGTCTGTCTGCAGAAGTTCCTTCCTCCATGTCACTCATTAAATATTAAGTCAGGGTGAAACAAAGCAAGGTGGGGCATCAGATAGAGTGTGTTGGAGCATTTAAATACTATTAAATTTATGTCTGTGAAATCAAAGTCAAACTGTTGCCACAACAGTGTTTTACACCTGCCTTTACCAGATCTCTTATAGTTACAGTAGCCTAATAGTAAGTAGACGGCATGTGCTCTGCTGCTGTATGCTGCACTTCACTTGTCTGTAAAAACTGTAGGTCATGTGTCTTGATGTTATCTATCAGTAAAAAAAAAAAAAGTGATGGTAAAAGAGGGCACCTTTAAAACCAAACCACCAACTTCACCACACACTCTCCCAGTTCCTGTCATTTAGCACACACACACACACACACACACACACACACACACACACACACACACACACACACACACACACACACACACACACACACACTTTTTATTTGATGGTGTTCTAGATTACTTCAAATTAAATATATAGGCTAGCCTATAAAGAAGATAGGCTACGTCTAGAAACTCGCCTCATATAATAGCTACAACTGCAACTTCCACATGTGTGTAAGCTGTTAGCCTTATCCCACTACACAAAACACTATTTGACAAAATGTTTTTAGACATTCGGTCGTCTTTCGTTGTTTTCATTTTTTGGACATCTGCTTTTGATTGTGACTTGTCCATCTGTGACAACAGAAGTGTGTTAATACCTTGACAACACTGACACCTAGTGGCCGTATCGATCCCTACCATCACAGTCTCTGACACTTCGTAAAAGAGATGGCTCGCTGTTCTCTGCAAGCGAAATCGCCATGACGGGGGGGTCACACACTAATAAATCCATATATATTATAATATATATGGATTATATAAAATATATTTTTAAATTTAGCTGGGCAGTAGAGGAGAAACGGGCAATATGGGCAATAAGATAAGAGCAGCTCTGTGATCAGAGATGCTGAGGTTAGACGAGACATGAGAGAAAACTTCACCACCCCTCTCTCTCTTCCTCTACTCACTCACTCACCGGCAGCTCAGAGCTTCAGCCTGCATCGTCTCTCTGGGCTGAAACACCATGAGAAAGTATAAACACCACGGTGAGAGGACTGACCAAGTTCTTCCGTCGCTCTGTTCCCCCCTCCTCTTTTGGCGCGTTAGGTCTCGTGCAGCTGAGTAGCATAATCCATGCCATCAAATTAGTTTTTCAGTTAACTTAAGTGAAGCTATATTTGAATCATTCTGTTTTTGTGCTGTTCTCGTATCTAAACAGGCTATTTTAAGTTTTATTATTGGGATGGACTTTGCCTACATATCGAATTCATCTTTTTCATCCATCAGTCTCGAGAATCCAGAAGAAGGTATGTTGTTTATTCATTCTTCCTTTTTTTTTTTTTAGAATAAGGAGACTATTAGAATTTCACTCATTAGAGGATGTTTGTGTTATAACATATCTATTTAAAACATATCTATCTATAGGTGTTTAGTTTCTATTATTAGCCTATTATTTTGTTCATATTTGATATTAGGGAGTGATTATTGTGAACTTCATGGCTCAGATATTAATAATACAAGGGATATTAATTGGAAAATAAAACAAAAACAAATCAGTGAATCAATAAGTGACTGATGGGGAGCATTCTCTTTGCAGATCATAAGCAGTACAGCAATGTGCTCATGCCCAGCATCTTTGGTGTCATCTGTTTCTTTGGGATCCTTGGAAACAGCATAGTCATCTACACCATAGTGAAGAAGACGAAGCTCTGCTCCCAGCAGACAGTACCAGATATATTCATCTTAAGTTTGTCCATCGCAGACCTCCTCTTTCTCCTCGGCATGCCTTTTCTCATCCACCAGCTTGTGGGTAACGGCTCCTGGTGCTTTGGTGGCACCATGTGCACTGTCATCACAGCGCTCGACTCCAACAGCCAGACTGTCAGCACGTACATCCTGACTGTAATGACCCTGGATCGCTATCTGGCCACCGTGCATCCCATCCGCTTCAAACACGTTCGAACCCCCTTCATGGCCGGGGCAGCGGTGGCTCTGGTGTGGGTGTTTTCTCTGGTCTCCATCACTCCAGTCTGGATGTACACGGGACTCATGCGCCTCAAGGACGGCTCAGTGGGCTGTGCCCTGCTGCTGCCCAACCCTGCTACAGATACATACTGGTTCACTCTCTACCAGTTCTTCTTGGCCTTTGCTGTGCCTTTGGTGATCATCTGCGGGGTCTTCTTCAAGATTCTCCAAAACATGTCATCCACAGTTGCTCCACTGCCCCAGCGCAGCCAGAGGGTGCGGACGAGAAAGGTGACCTCTATGGCAGTGGCCATCTGCCTGGCCTTTTTCATCTGCTGGGCCCCCTACTACGTCCTGCAGCTGGCCCACCTGGCGGTACAGCGGCCCACATTTGCCTTCCTGTATGCCTACAACATAGCCATCAGCATGGGCTACGCCAACAGCTGCATTAACCCGTTCATCTACATCATTTTAAGTGAAACGTTCAAGAGGAAGTTCATTGTAGCCATCCGTCCGTCTCACAGGGGTTTCAGAGTGGCCCCTGCTCTGGCTGACGGCAGCGTGAGTCTGAGGATGGCAGCGGACGGCTCCAATCCGTCCCACTCGCAGTCATCAAGGGAACTGCTTCAGAACATGCTGCCTGTCACTGTGGCTGTGCACTGAGGTGGACAGTTGACCTGCAAGCCAACAAATCACCATCTGCCACTACTGAACAGAGTGTTCAGTAGATTCTGTTTCCATGAAGACAAAGATAAAGGCCATTAAAAATAGGACTCTGCTGAACTATACTATACATTTTGTGCATGGTTGTTATACAGTTTACAACATTACAAGACAAGTTCAGCATCAGTTATTGTCATATTGGTAAAAAATATGAAGAAAAGTCAGTATTCTTCCACTTTCTCATCACATTTAAGATGCAGCAAACTACAAACTGAGGCAGAACAATGAAAAGCAACAATTAAAAATGGCTGATCATTACTGTGCCTCCACATATTTTTATTTTATTTATTTATTTGAATATCTACTAGAAGTGGTTTTGGTTGTATTTCAGTCATTTCAGTACTGAGAAAAAGATGGTTCTTGTATCACATATGGCACAGTAAAGGCATACAAATGAAAAAAAAAGCACACAGGTTAATAAAGCCTTCTTCAGCCCACTGTAGTTCACTGTTTATTAGAAAAATATTTCACTATTCTGCAAACCTTAACCCTGTCCCTTATCATAACAATTACTATTATATGAAATATCATTTATAAAGCAGTTGTATATTGCAGTCTGTCACTGTTGTTGGGTTAGTACAAAAGCTGTTGTGCATTTTATTATGTCTGTTGTGCAGTTTGTCAGTGTTGTGAAACAGATTGTTCCATGAATAGCAAATACATATATGGCTGATATATTGAATCCATTTTTGACAGCATCAATTGTAGCTTGTCACATTTTAAATGTTGTTGTTTAAATGTTTTTCTATATTGTGGCAGAAAAGTGTCATGTGAGCCTTTTCCTGTGTCACTGCTTGTAGATTAAAACTCACTGTGTTGTTGAAACACACAGCATTTAGCAGTGGAGCACCATTAGAGATTGTACAAACAGTCATGTAATTATTAGACAAAGTGTGAAAGGCTCACTGGCTCCCCTCTTAGAGGACGTGCTGCTCTTCACATGCCATGTGACTGATGTGTTTAAATTACTAAGTGGGGACAGATTGCTTGCTCTCATTAGCAAAGACAGAATGTCTGTATCACCAGATGAGTGGTGTGAATCTTTCCTGTGGGAGGTGAAGGTCTACAGGTCCTGATTATGTTACACTGATAACGCTACATGTCTGATTGTATTTATTATCCAAAGTGACATTAGAGCATAATGTGTGGCCACTGTGGCTTGTGATGCTGTATGATGCACTTGTCTCTGTGTATTTTTAAGTGGTGCTTACTGTGATGTGAATACTAAGTGAGCATGGTGTATTTTTGAACTGTGAGCCAACACCAGCCGATACACTGGACTGATATGCATTAAATAAAATAAAGTGCTGATCTGGTGAAAAATATTCAGACAGTTTCTCCGATTTTCCAAAAGTTGCTTCATTCTACAACCTCGAGATGATGCGTATGAGTTTGAATATTTGGTGGTGGTCGGAGGGGCCGCTTGGCACACATTGGCAGCCAGTCTTCTGTCAGTCTGCCCCAAGGCAGCTGTGACTGCAGATGTAGCTTATCACGTCTCTGTGAATGTGGTATGAATGAATAATGGTTTGTGTAAAGTGATTTGGGTGCCATGAAATAATAATAATAATTTTTTTTTTCTTCAGCTTTTAACAGTGGAAGACTCATTGTTTGCGCAAATTCAGTCAGTCAGTAGGACTTTTTCGGTAACAAAGAAAAAGCCTGATCACGGTAACATGAATCTGTTTTTGAGTCTGTGTAACGATTTAACGCTCAAAGTCAGAAAAAACATTAGTTTTAATTGACAAATGAACAAAGTGTGCATTTTGAATTCAAACTCCAATTAACATGTTGATTTAGTTAACATGCACTCATGCGTATATAAGCTAATTAATTAATCATGAGTCTTTGCTGAACTTTGTGCTTAGCAGAAGGGTTGAGAAGAGTGTAAAACTGTGCAGACTCAGAGGACATTTATGTTTCATGTAATGGGGCAACCACATGCTGGAACGAGTATGAAACATTTTTTTTTTTCGTTAGAGAAACCATTAGTAATCATTCAATCTAATTTTTCAACTGAATAAGACTTGATGGAGTGTTACAAAGGAAGACAGGTAATTTTAGGTAGTTAGTTTCACAGGAGGTAACACTCTAAAATGAAGCCTAAAAATCATTGCAATGAGATTTTGACTCTACAGCAGCACAGTCAGAGTACAGAAGTGTGGGGGACAGCAACATACCTCGTTTTTATATTATGTTTTTGCCCTTTTGGACTCGTATTATATTGTATTTAAATTATGTATTGTATTTAAATTAGGTATTACTGTATTTAATTTATGTTTAGGTTGTTCCTTCTGCACTAGTAATGTATATTTTATTGTTTTAGACATTGTAGGATATAAATCATCTATCTATCTATCTATCTATCTATCTATCTATCTATCTATCTATCTATCTATCTATCTATCTATCTATCTATCTATCTATCTATCTATCTATCTATCTATCTATCTATCTATCTAAAATTTCTATCTATCTAAACATTGTGTGTTACATCATATGTGTGAGATATTTTCATATAATTACCAGCAATTTTTGCCGTGCGTAAAGAGCAGAGATTTACAGCTTTTAAAACCGTCTTTATGCTCTGTCTCCATCTAAAGGGAAACTGTAACTGTTGACCACTGGTCATTGTGAACCAAGGATAGCAGCGATTCATGACGTATCCTTGAGCTGGGAATCAAAGAAAACAAGACTCAGGTGAAACTGTGGATGGACAGTTCAAGGTCCTTGCAGCAAAGGCAACAAAAACTCTCTCACTGGTGCTGCAAGAAGAGAAAAGATAAGATAAAAAAAAGAAGAAGAAGAAAATGCAAAATTAACACTAAAAGACATGAATCTCTGTGAGATTAGATAAAACTCCAAAGAAGCAAAAGGAGATGACGACAGAGACACAAACTACTCCAAACAAAAATAGAAGTCTTTTTTGGTGAAAAATCAATATGGGGTAATAGCTTTCATCTGGATTCAGTTTATTAATATTTTGAATGTTCTGAGCATTCACTACATATTGACATGATTTGTCATCCATTAGCTGATGACGCAAGAGCCACTGTTTTTCATTCTCACTACTTCTCTCTACTTTTCTCTCACTACGCCTTTTTTTTCTCTCTCTCCATGATGCATAAGGATGTGATTTTCTGGGCACCATTATGTGGCTTTTTTCATTTTATCATTTTTATTACATTAGACAGTCTTCTCTTCGCTTTTAGATGCCCATAATTGCTTGTGAGAGCAGCGTGGATTCTTCAGTCTGCTGCAAACATAGAGGAATTCATTCTTTGTATCTCCACTCTTTTGCCCATGGATGCTAATTTTAGCCCATTCTATTAGAGAGAATGGCTCAGATATGTTGTCCGTTGTTCACTGTCATGCCATTACCCAACAGCCATCACTGCCAAAGCCAAAGTAGCAGAGCTATACGAGCTATATGCCATACACCTATGGAAATTAATGCAAAATCATCCACCATCCATCCACCACCTCACTCTGCTCATCAATGATAAATGGTGATAAAGCATGAGCAGCAAAAAAAAACCAAAAAAAAAAAAAACCCTCAGGACAATAAAATCCACATGAGCAAAGGCAGCAATTACTGTTATCACAATGAATAATATGGTCCAGAGGCAGGAACCAATCTCACAAGACCCCCCACAGGACTCCTGTATCACGCTCCCTATATTCAGAGCAGAGCTGTGTTTCTGTGTGGCTACCAGGAAACCGATGCCATACTGGGAACAACTAAATGGTGTGTGGATGTTAAAGAGATGAGTGAACGATGGATCAGTTTTTGGTCACGTTGACATTGATTGATGTTGACATTTAGACTATGTTACATGCTCACATGGGGCCTCATTTCATTTGGAACAGTTCCACTCCAGCCACAACCAGCCTGCCTCTGTTGAAAAACTGTGATGTTACAGTTTTTTTCAGTCGCTTTGGTGCATTTCTCACATCACTGTTAACATTTGCACAACGGTTAGTGCATTTCTCAAAACAATTGGTACAAACTGCAAAACCGAGTGGATAACCTGCAAAAGCGCGTCACTTGCTCAAAATGGATAGTTCATTCAATGAATGTCAATGAAACTGTCAGTGTCGTCAAAATGAGAAGTCCTGACATTATTGTTTATGAACAAGATAGTCAAATGGCTTTGTCATGTTTTCATTATGACAGTGCAAAAAAAGTCAGGTCTTGGTGACACTGCCTGAAAATGCTCAAGACAGCACTACACACTACTTGTACAGCCATGTGAAAACTACAGTAAATTTACACATTACTGTATTTGGAGTAACTGATACTGAATATGTATGTTTCACATTTTTACTGCACATTTTTATGCATACCCATATTAGACTATGGCGACTATCTCACTCCACTCTCAGCAAACTGGACCCACTCCACCATTCCACCATCCGTTTTGCCACTGGGGCTCCATTCACCACTCACCACTGCAACCTCTATAACCTGGTAGACTGGACTTCTCTCCACATCAGACGGCTCCATCACTGGTTTCTGCTCATCTACAAAACCATTCTTGGCATTACACCTCTCTACCTCTCTTCCCTTCTGCACCTCTCCCACCCTGCCCGCAATCTAAGGTCCAGTGCATTCATCATCAACCTCTCCATCCCCAAAGTCCGCACCGTCTTCGGACGCAGTGCCCTCCGGTTCGCTGCAGCCTTTGACTGGAACACCCTACAAAACACACTTAAACTTTCTGTCTTCACCTCTCTCTCTGTCTTCAAACAAAATCTGCTACAAATCACTGTCGACTCCTGCACTTGCTAAATAGGCCTTCTTGTCACGCCCCACTGTTTTATTGTATTGTATTGTATTGTATTGTATTTTTCTAAGTGTAATTTATATAACCTTGTTTTCACTTTTAGCACTCCCCTCCCCCTTCCCCTTAAAGAGCTTCTAGCTCTTTTCAGGCTGCACTTGAAAATAAGAATTTTGTTCTTAATTTGCTTGCCTGGATAAATAAAGGTTAAAAAAATGCTCTTTGCAATTCTAACTACTGACTACAGTCATCTATTGTAAAACAAACATAAGAAACACCCTTTGGGTAGAGCTGTGCACAACTGTAAATAATATTTGCAGTACATATTGTGACTGAACCTACAGAGTACTGTAAATCATTCCTGCACATCCAGATGTTCCTGTCTGTCTGGCCACATGTTTTCATCTACATCACTCTGTCAATTGTAACAATTGAAACGGATTAAAAATTCCCAAAGATATTGTCCTCCTCACTTTGTACCTCTCAACCGTATGTCATTGTTTGCAATCACCATTGCACAAATGGCTTCTTCTTGTTGCAGAGTAAAAAGGGGCCCTCTTCCACCTCTGTGAGGTTGTCTTGCAATCCTATGTGGTGCAGAGTAAAATTACAGTAATGTATAGTACATATACTGCATCAACTCATATTACTGTAGTGTACAATACTGTAAAAGTGCTTCCTACTTGTAAAATGCTGTAGTACAGTACCATACTGTAAATATGGCAAATCTTTACTGTAAGTAGGTTGCTGTGATACACTACAAAGTAAATCTGTACTGTAGTAAAGCTGTATGTAAAATGTAAAAAGTTCATGTCTCACTGTAAGATTAATGCATGATCAGGCATATTAAAAGAAAAAAAAAAACTTGTTTGTCTAGCTCCCAAAAAAGCAACTGGGTAAACAATCAGTAGAAATTCTCTGTCTGGGGGCTCAATCAGTGAAATAATAGCTGACATTACAGTCTTATTTAAATAACAAACTCAACCCCCCAATGTTTGGGCTGAGAGGATAATTATGAGCTTGAAGGTCTGAGTATCTTCTCCCATCTCTACAGAGGATCTCTGGAGCTCAGCCAGACCATTAGCTTCTTGGTCACATCAAACAAGGTTCCAGTGACTCAGT
Source organism: Trachurus japonicus (assembly GCF_045865225.1). NCBI lineage: Eukaryota > Metazoa > Chordata > Actinopteri > Carangiformes > Carangidae > Trachurus > Trachurus japonicus. Next base: position 25,942,619 of record NC_140914.1, on the reverse strand, counting down.
TTGTCCAGCAATATAGCTTTTGTTTCATACAGATCAATAACCGTTGACAGTTACCTGACATGTGTCTGGGCTGTGAGGAAGCTGAAGTTCACAGAGATCATGCAAACTACCACACACCCTTGTACTTTGTGAAAACTTGGAAAACCAACTAAATGCAGTGTATTTCCCTTTTAATAACTCACTAATGTCATGTTATCCTTAGTAATGAGATCGGTTACCTTATTAATATAAAGAGCAATTTAACATTCCTTAAAGATCACATGTCTGATACACACTAAACTGGCTACAACTTGATAGTTTATAATTTAGTCTTGTATTGTATTGTATTATATGAAATCAGGATCTGATATTTCTCCTGTGTCTTTTGTAAACTATTGATAGAAAGTTAGAGCAGAATTTGTTTGAATTTTATTTGTATACTCCTTATCTATCCACATTGCTTTCTTTATCTGTCCTGTAATCATGGTCTCCCATCCCCATATGACAAGTAAGTCATATCAATGAGATGAGCCTTTTGTTGTGTATCTCTCATTTCCTAACCGTGGACAGAGGTGTTGGTGCTGATAAAAATTAAATGGAGCTGTGACTCTATATGATGTCCCTGTATCCAGCACCTGTTGCAGAGCTTTTATTGACAACAGCTATAACTTATTTGTGAGATGAGATGAATTGCTATGGGTAGGTAGGAGCTAGGAGTCTCAACTGTGAACATGAACATGAGTGCTCCTTTGCCATTGACAGTGGATGTCTCACTTTAACACTTGCACTTTAACAAACTCTGAAGTCTCTCAGTCATCTGGCCTTTCTTTGTTGCTCAGGGAAACCAGCCTTTATCAGAACTCTGAAAAAGGCGTCCGACTCAATACGAGGAAATGCGCTGCCTTGAATTGAAAATTGAAAATGAGTGAGATAAGGATGATGAAACACTCACGCTGAGGTACTGTAAAACAGTCAATTCCACTGGATTCATTTGTGAGAAATGCTGTGTTTTATTTGCGATCCATAACACTTGCAGTACATTAAGCAGACATTATAGACAGTCCAGTACAGGGACTTATATGTGTTTTGTGTCCAATTCAACGCCACTAACTGTATGTATTCATCTGATACAGTAGCCTGAAACATACAGGTTTAATCTGGTACTTAAATACATAATTACACATCAGGTACAAAATGTAGAGTTTTAAAAAAGTTAATAATAAAATATAATCTAGCCACATTTCCCAAGTAATGTCTCAGAAACATCCTTCACTTACTCTTATTTCATTTTGGTAGAGTGTAGTTAAACAGTAATGTTAAATGACACAACATGAAATGTGAATACAGTTACAGTGCAGGCAACCAATCTGACCTCTCACCATTCCCTAATAATCCCCAGTGACAATGTTACAAATAATAAGATAACACAAAATTGAAATCAGACACACAGTGTAAGTGAAGGATTATGAACCTTGTTCCCTTGGAGTTTTTCCTCCTTCTCCAGCAGAAAAAAAGCAGATGTGGTGCAGATACAGAAACAATGGTTATGACTGATGACTGTGCATTAAATATATATATATCCTCCCTCTGTTTATGATGTGTGTGGTTACTTTATTACAATGTATATGAATGTGATAACCATTATCACCATCTCCCATCCCTGTGGCTGCAGAGAAATAATAACTGTATGTGAGCATGTGTGTGTGTGTGTAGGGTATTAATCCTTTTGTTCAATCTCAAAAGGAAAAACAAGTTTCAAATTAAGTTTTCTTCTATATGTGGTCCTGTTAATGTTGGTATTTTATCAGTGAGAATTCACATCCTGGTCAATCAAAGACGTGATGCTGAGCTGAGCAGAGGTGGACACGCAGCATCCCTCTGTTAACCTCCTGCTAGGTAGGTAATGGATACATATTTTGTTGTGTTAGAGCCAGATCCCACCTCCTGTTTTCTGATGTAGCTAAAAGAATCTCTCTCCTCCACAGACCAAACCTGATCAGAAACTGAAGCGAAGGGTTATTTTTCCACCTGAACACGCAAAAACAGAAAACAAACTAATCAAGCTCGGCCTTTGAGTTTGGGGACTCCCCCTCGGTTATTTCATCTTGTGAACATCCACAAAGCCTCACAGTTTATTTATCTGTTGGTGACAGATTTATTATCCTTTCAGCCTGAGACACACAAAACATCTCCCAAAAACTGGGGAGTAGTTTGTTTAGTATTACTAATAAAAACAAGATTTCCAAATGTGTATGATGATTTCTGTGAGAAACAGGTTTAGAGATAAATAAATCACAAGTTAAATACATGTCAGACTCACACACACACACACACACACACACACACACACACACACACACACACACACACACACACACACACACACACACACACACACACACACACACACACACACTCACACACACACACACACACACACACACACACACACTCACACTCACACTCACACTCACACCATATAACATTTAACATAATATTTTATATAAAGTACATCAATATGTAATAAAGCGCTTTCGCATTTATTTCGACATTGTTAAATGTGTGTGTGTAAATCGTACGACAAGTCTGAATTGGGTTATTTTTGTGTTTGGAGTTTTGAGATTCTGAACCTCAAAGTGTGGGTGAAAAACATTTAGTTTCAAGTCATTATCAAGTAGCTACTTTCAAAAATACCAAATCTGCCATCTGATAGAATAATTACAAGTCATTTCCAATCAGCCTGAATTGAGTGATATTTATTTGGTAATGTGTTTATTTGTAAAATGTCTTACATTTGTTCCTTGTGTTAAGTATCTATCTATTTGTGGATCAGGCAGTTTATTTGTGAACATGAATTACACACAGATCATCACACACACTTGTGAAGCTTATTTTTTTTGGTTGGTCATGAAATGTGTATTTTTCACCATCATCGAGATTAATGATAATGACGACTTGTTGGTAGTTTTGGTTTCAGCCTAATGCTTCAGTCGAATTGTTACCAAGTTTATAAGCTCTGGTCATGTTATGAAAACAATTCTTAAGAAAGAAAGTGCAATGGTAATATGAGAGGACGATTATCCTACAGGACAAAGCAGTGATGCCTGTTGTTATAGCAGCCAATTTACAGTGCAGGTGTTAGTACTTTTTGCAGTGTTTAAGAACAATTTCACACGTTTTAGCCCGTTATCTTGAATATGTATGAGCACACACCAGTGTATACCACTGTTTATTAGGATTTTAGTTTTTAGGTTGAGCTCCTACATTTAATAATGGGCTAAAAACATGTCAAATCACCAATTCGCCCATTGCTTTTCAAATATTGTTCATAAACTCCAAAATAAAACTATATCTTCACAGCAGACTGTTTTGCTAAACAAAACAAGGAGAACCACATAAATCACATTACAGCAGTTTATCTCCTCAGTAATTTCACCTCTGCATAGATTTAGTTTAAGACACACACAGGTAAGAACTTAGAACAGTACTATGACGGGAGGGAGAAGATACACGATGTTTCCAGCGACGACGCCTCCTGCTGGGAGCTTCTCTGTGTGCTGAGCGTAGAGATCAGAAGAGAGGTCCTAGTGTTCCCATGTCATTCTGGGCTGTCACAGAGGCACTTTCAACAGGAAACACAAAAACAAAACATCAGTCACATGGTAACCCGTCTCTGACATAATCCCTATGATTGGTATTGATGATAACAATAAAACGAACATAGGTCTATGCTTTGATGACTAAAAACTGAGGCTGTCTTTACTACTAAGTCTTCCATTTACTTTGTAAGACTGAACTGATCTATCACAGCAGGGAATCAAAGCCTGTTTATATCATCATTCATTTTCTGTTTACCGGTACAATTTTGTTGTATAAAAGCTGAAAGACACTAAATTAAAGGTTGAGCAAAAAAATCAACCCTGTGCTTTAACTTGTTTTTATATGTGACACCAGCCGAACAGAAAAAACCCCTCCACAGCTCCTACTGTTCTGTGTGTAGTCGCATGTGTTTCTTGCAAATCATGCAGTGCAGGTTCAAAGACAGTCCCCGGGGAGAGGTGTGTGCCTACCCAGGGAGGTGGTGCTGTAACGCGTCCGCTGCAGAGTGGCGTAGCTGGGCTTGTCTGACAGCAGGATGCGGTGAGCGGGCGGGGCCACTATCTCTCCGTTCCTCTGCAGGGAGGCGCACCTGCGGAACGTCAGGTCCAGCTTGGTCTGGATGTTGCTGGAGCTGTGAGCGCGCTGTATGTCCACAGGGTCGTGGCTCCCGGCCTTTCCGTTCACCAGTTGGACTTTGCAGTGATGGGTGTCGCACCTGGGGACGACGCCGGCCTTCCTCTCTTCCAGTGCCACTGTGGCCAGCGTCCCGTTGGAGAGGGACAGTTTGGCAGGATTACTGCCTGCTGTCTTCTCCAGCTGTCCGTGGCAATCCACGTGTTCATTGTGTCCCTTGATTGGTGACCTAGGAAAATCTTTCTTCATGAAACCCGGTTTGAAAAAAGACAAGAGGCTGTCGTGGCTGCGGCCCTCCTGTCCCCTCTGCCCCCTCCTGTCCTCAGGGTGGAGGACCATTTGTAGCATGTCTTTAGGTGTCTTGTAGGACACCCCTGTTTGGACCTTAGTTCTTCTCAAAGTGGAGTCTCTGCTTGGAGGTGCACTGTGGCTGATATGACCCCCTAGAATGGCTCCTCTCTGCAGCTGCAGCTCCAGGGTCCTGCCCTGGTCCTGCCGTGCTCTCTTCGACGACCTCTGCCTCAGAGAACCATCTTTGAAGTTGCCCTGGCAGATGTTTCTCTCCATACAAGGCCTGCTCTGTCCTTCTGGTATTTTGGGGGAGTAACACGTGTCTGAGCTGAGTCTCTCTGTGCAACTAAGGCTGCTGCCGCTCGGGGAGCTGCAGTCCTGTCCCATGTCGAAGGCTCTTCCCTGGGCAGTCCTCTGTGGTGGGGTGGCCACCAGTGTGATGATAGGGTCTTTGGTACATCGTGGCCGGCGCCCAGACTCCAGGTACTCCACCAGCTCTCCGGGCTGGGTCTGGGTTTGGTGTTTAACACGGTCCTTGGAGCCAAAGGACCAGCGCAGCGGCAGAACTTTGCCCATAGTTTCCTTGGGCTTAGTGGGAGATCTCATGCTGACACTCCTGCCTTGGGTCCCACGGACAAATGGCTTGGCCTCAAACCCATCTGAAGGAAAGCAGAGGACACATGATGTATTAAAGTGTACCTCTAGTATGCTCTAAAGCAGTGGTTCCCAACCTTTTTTGGCTTGTGACCCCATTTTGACATCACAAATTTCTGGTGACCCTGCACTGTCAATCAAGATGTGCCAGCTCAGATATTTTTATATGCTGCATTTTATTTGAACTCGATTTATATCTGAGAACGTGAAAGTATAGAATACTGTTTTTAATCATAATTTTAAAAAGAATAATCATTAGTTAAAAAAAGATTTTTCATCAAATACTAGACATTTCAGGCAACCTCATTTGAATGCCAGGACTGTAAACAGATGAACCAGCAGCTCTTCAGTAGCACTGTAGCTTCCCAGTGAGTATTTGCTGTTGTACCAAGCTGTACTTGCGGTTACCAGTGTGACCAAGAGTGTTGCCAAAGCAACTTAAGCAACAACTAAATTCTTAAGAATTTTAACTTCTAGGAAATCAAGAAATTGGACTGAATTGGTGTGAGGAAAAATTAAAACCTACTTGTTTCTGCTGTCCTGGGAGGTTCATCTCCAAACACTGGAAGCTCAGGAGAATCTGGAGCCTGAATGGGCCCTGGTGGAACAGGGGTGGGTCCTCCTGACACGATGCTGCCCCTCTTACTGCCCCCAGTCAGCCGCACCAGCCAGTGATCAGAGGTGGACGAGCTGGTGGAACCTGCAAAAGGAGAAAAAAATGGAGCCAATTTCTTTGGATACAAGTTCATTAAAATAAGCCACAAGATGTCCTGAACATGAACGGCAGGGGAACGCCTCCCCACAGCTGCATCTATTGCCCTCACTAGAGTCACGCTGAGGGAAAATCCTGCAGCCACACTGCAACATCAAACTTGTATGTTCACAGGATATCAAAAGCCTTTCCACCCATCTGTGAATTCCCTCATTACACTGAAACCATGAAGACGAACGCCTCCCCGACTCCAGGAAATGAAGACCATTTATCGCAGGAGCCTTTCTCTCCAGCCATAGAGAACCTTCATTTATTGGCTAAAATAAATAATTGAGATCAGAGTGAAAACGCACACAGATGTTGAGAAACAGGTCATCAAAGAGATTTTTGCAGAAAAAAAATCAGTAAATATCGATGGTGTGATGTGTAATGATGCTCAGACCTCCCATCTGTTAGTTCTGTATTTTGTCAGTGGGATATAATGCTGCCACCTGAATGTTGTCAACATACCGGTAGGCTGCTACAAAGAATGTGAAAGTACTTACCAGTACCACTTTGATTGTAACTGTGTATTTATGCAGATATATCTAAGGAATGGTCTTCATTCAGTTGGTATCGTGATATGTATTTACCTCACTCCCATCTATATGCATTGCCTCTCTTTAACCATGTGACCTGCCTGGGAAATATCTTGTGTGTGAGGCACATACTGTAGTATGGCACTGAATCTCCAACTTTCCCACCTCCCTATCCCCTTTTGTTTGTGTAAGTTGTCCTTATATTGTGCCCTTAGTTTGTCCCATAGACTGTAAAAAGAATGGACGTAGCATCCGTGACGTCACCTATTGGTTTTGGGGAGTCGTTTTTGTGACTCAAATATGGCGGCCTACCGGCCAAGAACCCGCCCACTGGCCTTGAAGCAGCTGTCCACGGACCTGCTCGGACCTGCCATTCAACGTTTCCGCGCCCTACTTGGCGAGAATTTTAAACCTAATAATAGTAAAACGGTAGAGTTAAAAAAAAATCCACCTCCCTCAGAGTGTGTGCGGTGGTAGAAACTATCGGTAGAGACCAAAAAAATAAAATGTACCAGGCTGTAAATATGCTTTTTTAAGCTGTAAAATCGGCTATTTTAACATGGGGCTCAATTGGAGTTGCTCCCTTCTGGAGCCAACCCCCAGAGGCCGCCGGGGTACTGCAGCTTTTTGAATGCGGAAGTGGTCTTCACTTGGAGAACCCACAACTCCCCCCTTGGTTTGTCCTTACATAAACCTTAATAAAAATTTAAATGTTAAAAAAGAAAGTACTTACCAGTGACTGAGGAGCTTGCAGACCAGGGAGGGATGGTGTTTCTTCTCTGGTAGAACAGGATGTAGGCTCCACGTGTGCACACCTCTCCCTCTGGAACTGGCTCAGCACTGCTGTCATCATAGTTGTACCACTGGCCATCGACAGAGTTTCTACAGAAGGCTATAATCAAAACGACAAAGGAAATGAAGATTAGATGCAACTTTATTGATCCCGAAGGAAATTACACGTTGGTCAGCTGCTCATTCACAAAAGTGAAATGCAAGTACAAGAAGTGTAAGACTGAAGTAAGTGACAGATAATGACCAGTCACTGAGGGGAGTCTCCCTCAAAGACTGTCATTTTCTGTCACTTACTTCAGTCTTATACTTTTTTACATTTGTTAGTCTACAAATGTAAAAATGTATTTCTTTCGTGGGGCTCCACAGGGGTCTATCCTGGGTCCATGAGTGCCACCTCATTTTAATCTACAATCCACCTGCTCCCTGTGGGACAAGTCATACATAGACTAAATAGATACATACTGAGCTTTTTGTTACAACAGCTGAACAGTACAGCGGAGACCTGTCAGAGTATCGCAATGCATTTCATTATTACGTACCTCAACCTCAAAGCTTTATGTCCTCAGACTGTCTACTTCCCAGATGATCACACAGGGAGAACATGTAGCTGGCTTGTGTGGTTTACTGAGTTTTATATTAATGTTAACATCAGGCTTATTTATCAGTTCTTTGGTACGTTGTCATGATGATTATTACATGCTAGGTAACAAGCCTGTAGGTTTAACACATCAGTGAATGCACTACTGTGATTGAAGTAGTTAAATAAAAATATGTCATTCATATCAGTTCAAGCATTATCTAATACCATCATAATATATAGGAGTTGCCTACAGGAAAAACTAACTTACGGTTATTTTTTTTAAATCAAATATTATGTTGGTCATAATATAAAAAAGTTGGTGCTTGTGGTTGTTGAGAACAGAAGATTAGGAACTTAAAAAAGAATTGCATATTAAATCGCAATATTGGTTATATATAAAAAGGCAATAACCAATTGTATTCAAGTCTGGTAGCTGCACTGTCCTTTATAAAGTGCCATCTTGCTGAGAGCAAAACTGTCTAAAAATGTTCTACAATCCTATGATTCATTATAATGACTCCTGTAAGACACTTCAATAACACACTTCATCAAATCTAAGTACCTTATTTAATAATGCTGAGAGATCTATAACCAAGATATAATTTCCAGCAGTCTTTTGATGTTCAGGTGAGTGAAGTGGTGTACTTCCACTTTGTTTGCCTGAGACATTTTACCAAGACTTGGCTGTTCCTTTTATTTGTGGTTCTCGAGGTCGTCCATCCCTTTTTCCTGTTTCAATTATCTTAATTCAATGATCGTACCTGATTCAAAATGTTGCTGCCAGTTTTTTTTAAAAAACACATTCTGCAAGTAAAAACAACATCAGACCAATCCCTGCTGTAAAATCTCACCATGGCACTAGGTGAGTATGCAAAAAAAAAAAAAAGTGTTATATTTAGTTTTTTGTCTTAACGTCTTAGACATAATGTAACTATTATCAGTTTTACTATTTTTCAAACTATAAACTACTTGATATCTTTATGAATAAGCTGTAGTTATCATTATTTGTGGTGTAAATAACCGCTCAGAAGTTACTCAGACCTGTGTAATGTCCACCGTGCATTCCTCCATGGTGGTTGCACACAGCGTACAGATCGTACAGGAAGTCAGGAGGAGTGAGGTCTGGTCGCCGTGGCTGCTTCCACCCGGCTTGGAGAGGGAGCTGATTGGTGCCGTGGTTGCGATTCACCATGTGAGGTGTCATGTCCAGGCTCGCCAGGGGGAAATGCACAAATGTGGTGAGCTTGTTCCTGCGCTCTCCCACCTGCCTGAAGCGCTTCAGGTGCAGGATCAGGATGTCGGGCAGCGTCCACAGGCTCATCTTCACCATGCCCTGCTGCAGCTGCTTGCAGTGCGGGCACTTCCAGGCATCATCTGGGGCGAGCTGGCGGGGGAGAGAGAAAGAGAGGCAACAAAAACTGAAAATCAGTCTTTTTACTCCACCTCTTCCTGATAAATCAAGAGTTCTTTGTTTTTCTAATTCCCTTTAATTACACAGTTGGGAATGAGACTAAACCTTGGAAACGTGCAGTCTCTTTATATAAACCCCAATCAACTTCACTTTGGAAAAGGAAGTACATTTTGAAGCTGTTGCCATGGTTACTGCTTTTGTTCGCATTTCCCTCCTCACCCTAATTACCATCTTGAAGACTGTGGAGTGATGGATCATCACATTGCACCAGGTCACTCGGGGAGTGTTTACTGTGAAGCTTTGCTCATGTTCTGGGTAAACATCCTGTTTCTTCTGTGAGTGATTCTCAGCTGAGACAGACACATACTGTATAGTCCAGGCAATTTAGCTCATTTTGGACCCAAAAATAGAACTAATTGTCACAGAATGTTTTTCACCATACATCATTTCTATGAGGTGTCTAGAACAACATACTAAAAGTCCTAAGAAATCCTAGTTGGGGAAATATGTTTAATTTGCATCATTATTTACTGTATAAAGTCTATGGTGCTGACAACAATACACCCCAATGGGGCTATTTTTTTCCTTTACTCCTATCACAATGAAACTTTACATGATGAAAGTATCCATGAAATGTAAGATTTTTTGTATTACAAGTTTCTTTGAAAATGAATTTGAATATGCAAATGAGCCTTACACTAAAATACCCAAAATATAACCGAATAGGCTTATTTTTTTCCTTTACTCCTACCACACTGAAACTTTACACAATGAAAGTAGACATTAAAAGTAACATTTTTTGTATTACACGTTTCTTGGAAAATGAATTTGAATGTATGCAAATGAGCAATACACTAATGGCATATGCCCAAAATACACACGAATAGGCTTATTTTCTTCCTTTACTCCTACCACAATCACACTTCACACAAAAAAAGGATACAAGGAAAGTAACATTTCTGTATTTCAAGTTTCTTGGAAAATTAATTTTAAATATGTAAATGAGCTCAACACTAATTGACCTATGGTCAAGAAGCCATAAAGCCGCAAGCAGCAAAAACAGGGGCCAAATAACTTAGTTCTTAGCTTAGCAACTGGAGACAAGACTGTGCAATTAATTCTTAAGGTCAATATAGGTCTTTTAAGTGTGGCAAGTGACATGTGTATGCATAAGTCAAGTGTGGCAAGTGACAGCACTCAGTGCATAGGTTAACTTATTGAATGGACATGAATGTTAGTTATTTGGCCCCTGTTGCTGCTTGTGGCTTTATGGATTCTTGACCATAAGTCAATTAGTGTTGAGCTCATTTACATATTTATAAGAAACTTGAAATACAGAAATGTTACTTTCCATGTATACTTTTATTGTGTGAAGTGTGATTGTGGTAGGAGTAAAGGAAGAAAATAAGCCTATTCAGGTGTATTTTGGGCATATTCCATTAGTGTATTGCTCATTTGCATATTCAAATAAATTTTCCAAGAAACTTGTAATACAAAAAATGTTACTTTTAATGTCTACTTTCATTGTGTGAAGTTTCATTGTGTTGGAGTAAAGGAAAAAAAGAAGCCTATTCGGGTGTATTTTGGGCATATTTGATTAGTGTAAGGCTCATTTGCATATTCAAATTAATTTTCAAAGAAACTTGTAATACAAAAAATGTTATATTTCATGGATACTTTCATTGTGTAAAGTTTCATTGTGATAGGAGTAAAGGGAAAAAATAGCCCCATTGGGGTGTATTGTTGTCAGCACCATAGACTTTATACAGTAAATAATGATGCAAATTAAACATATTTCCCCAACTAGGATTTCTTAGGACTTTTAGTATGTTGTTCTAGACACCTCATAGAAATTATTTATGGTGAAAAACATTCTGTGACAATTAGTCTGTCGTAAAACGCTATTTTGCCTGGACTAGTAGGCCTACAGGACTGTGTTGAGACACAGACCTACAACAATTCTGTAACATTAATGGGACCAGTTGCACAGGACAACCAGATCAACTTGGCTCTTCTCCCAAAGACAACTGACCAGTGTCCGACCTGCTGATCAGTCGCCTCCTCCAGAGAAACACTTGCCTGCCTGGACTGAGTTCAGTGTCTCACCCGTGTCTGGAGCTCCACTGTGTGGAGTCGCAAGGTAACGACAACAACGACCGCGTCACAGACGGTTGTTGCACACAATTCAGCACAACAGCAATTCATATGGAGCTAATTGTGAACAATACCTTGCTGCTTTGAGACAGACGGGGACCACATCTTCCACATTTTAGCAACAGTTTAAAATTTCAAACTCCAGCCCCAACAAATCTTTGTGTTTGTGTATTTTCACATCACATAGTGTACACTGTTGATCGTGCAGTTTATTACATGGATCCACAACTTTGTACAGAGTGTGGATTTGGAAATGTGTACAAAGTATTTTTTGCTGCTTTAGTGGACTTTGCATGTTACAACGTTTGTGTTTTTGACTGTGAGTTTAAGAGTTTTAGTGAAAATTGGTGCAACAAATGCAAAGAACTGTAATGTACTCTTTGTCATAAGGTGGTATGAACAGAGCATGAGTACCGGTACATCATCATATTTCAGTTTCATTTTAAAAAGAATTTGTTCAGCCAAAAAATGATAAAGTCATAGATATCTGCTTGTGTGTAGTGGTTTCGAGTGCCCTGTCCAGCAGTGACTGACTGCTGATTCTTGATAAGCAGCTCTGAACAGTTTTACACGACATGTGTTAGTGTTGAATCATAAACACTGCGTGTGATGGCAATAGCCCACACAGGCTGTGTAGTGTTCAAACAATCGACATGAACAGGCTGCCTTGTTCTTTTGTCTTAATCTATTTAAGCCTTCTCTCGATACACATTCATCCCTTACCTGAGCCGTTTCTATTTGATAGAAAGTAGTAAACATGCTAGAGCAGCTTTGTTTAAAATAGGCATTAAATAAACACTACAAACAACAAAACTATGTAAAACATAAATTAAAGATCCATATCACTCATATCTGCTCCTGGAGAGTTTGGTTCAAACCTTTATCGATAGTTACAGCTGCTGCAGGAAGGCAAAACTGTTGTCCCGATAAAATGATGAGAGACAACATGCAGTGTTAGTCACATCACTGCTGCTATCACCAATTTACTATGAGGAAAGATTAAGAAAAGATTAACGTCATATTTTCAAAAACAGCAATCTGTGGTTCTGATAAGGCTTTTATTCCCGCAGCACCTTGCAAAAGGAGATTAGGGAGGATTCAGGAGGCTCAGTGTCACAGCACATGGCTGTTAATGTCTGTCCCAGGTAGCAGGTCTCTCTAATGACTCACACACACACACACACACACACACACACACACACACACACGGTACCTGTTCCTCTTTGGTGTAGAGCTGGAAGCACTCATCCAAAGTGCAGCTGTACTGTTGGACATGCTGCTGCTGCAGATTTCTCACACTCTCCGCGTCTTTCACCACCTCCTCCTGGATGTTACCAAACAGGCTGCGTCCCGGGACATAAACATGTGTCAAGTAGATTGATGTCAGGTTAAGAGAGCAAAAACTGCTTCAGTAAACATGTGGCGGTCTGCAGTCGAAAACACACTGACCAGTCTTTGATTCTGTGCTCCCACTCGATGATGAGCTTGACGTGCGGAGGTCCTCCCGAGCCACACATCTTCAGAGCTCTGCAGACAGAGAAAGTTTACAGCACCACCATCATCATCCGGTTCATTTGGAGTGCACTAGTGTTGATGCTTTATAACCACTAGGTGTCAGCGTTACCACACTGATGCCTAAACGCTGACAGTGAGAAGTGAATGACACTATTATTTGATGCTGGTGAACAAATCTAGTGTGTGAGAAAATGAGAGATACAATGTAAAAGTAAACTTTATGGACATTGTCATGGAAACCATAGCACTGCTCACAGAGGAGCAACTTAATCCTCACTAGCTGGAGTTCTCAACAACATCTCTCAAACTTCATGAGATTTAATTCTAAGATTATTTTGTTTAGTTTCAATAAATGACATTCATGCTGATTAAAGCAGAAGTAAGTGATATATTTGTGTTAATATAAGTCTTAAATAGTTATATCTTCCGACAGCAATCACTTACATAGAGTGTTTGGTCTGAAACATGGGTCTGTCAGTCACTCTGCTCTGCTCTGAGCCGAAGAGAAAACATTTATCGTATCCTACAGTTTTTATCCAATGAGGAGAGAGAACAGCATGCAGGGCTGTGTGTGCAGCCAAGGGATGCCGTGAATGTGGTGACGTAGGGACGAGGACTGTTATGGTGCGTTCAAGGAAACTCGTGTTTTTCCGACCGTGAAGTCGTACCAGTTCGATCTGGTACGAGTTCACGGGTCAGAAGTTACGAGTGGCCGTTATAGTGACTTTCACCGGTAAAACAGGTCGGAAAAACACGAGTGGGTTGCCTGGAACGCTACAAAGTCGTAAGTTGTGACTTGAAGCTGTAATTTACGATTTCAAAAGCCTACCTGGAACGCAGCATTAGCGAAAACGACCGGACCACTTACTTCTGCTTTAAGAGTAAATTTGGGGGATTTTTGGGTGCTGGTTGGGACACTAACCAAATTAGAGAATGTACAACAAGCAAATCTCAACTTAATTTGCAAGAAGCAAAGAAATCTGTTGGTGCTAAGTGAGAGAGCAGGGATCAATCAAAGGGCGTCTATTTATGTCTGTGAGTTTACACAGTAAATGATGTTATTCACTTTGAGAAGAGTCTACAGCCAGGCAAGGTTCAGGCTGCACCACACATTCATCCTTTGCAGCTAAATGCTAACATGCTGATGCTAAACAGGTTCACCATGTTCATGATCTTAGTTTAGCATGTTAGTATAGTAACATTTGCATTAAATGGTTGAAATCAAAGATGTGATGTCACTAAAGGTCAGGGGAAAGTCTGGGGTTTACTCTCTGGAGACCGTGAATGTCTGTGCCTCATTTCAGGACCATCCATTTAGTAATTGTAGAGATATTTCTGCACAGGCCTCTGCTGTGTGTTAAATGGAGAAGTGTAAGATTGACTTTTTTACTGCAGAGCAAATTTACTTACACGTACAAATTAAGTAACCTAATCTCATATCCAATTTGTGACCACAGTAGTCGACTGACCGTGGACGAAGAAATAAAGAAGCTACAGACGAGTTAGTTTGTAAATAGATATCAGTCATAGGTGCTGCATGAAAAACAGTAATGTGTTTACTATTACACATAGACTCAGACGGTTTGCAGAGGCTGACAGGGCTGAACAAAGTACACTACAACACTTGCACTGTTACATTCTTGTACCGTTTGATGTGGGTTGACTTGGGCACAGAACACATTTCCGAATCATTAGAGTTCAAACACTATCATTACATTAGTTCCTAGGATACAGTGTGCTGCACATTTGCATTTCAAAGGATTTCAAAGACATTTGGCCCCATCAGCACCATTCAACGAATGACTGAACTGTTCTTAGCGACTACACAAATGGATGTCCTTTCAAGACTTTGTCAAAATGCCCGTTTGAAACAGCAATTCGCTCCTGCAAGTGGAGGGCATCAGACATGCAATCACGAAAAAGGATTAAAATGTGTGTGCATTTCAGTCTGCTGCTGTAAAATAAATTGTATGACCTGCACAGCTGGTAGGATGTACACTAAGGGGAAGATGAGATATCAGACATCTGCTTCAGGAACATCTGCACTGACTGTGTCAATCAAAAACAAATGCTGGACTTTAACAACTTTAACAGTCATACGTGTGCGTTTTACGTCAAAAAGATGTCTCTAGAAACTGGCTGCCTGCCTGTAGTTCTCAAGAAACACTTTATTAGATTAGATTAGAGCGGATTTAAATTGCATTAAAATTGATTACGTTAGATCAAATTTGAATGAGTTTGTGGGAACACTGGGTCATTTCAGTATTGAAATGTTTGAGCATGATACCAGTAATCCCACAACAAAAGAACACATTTAGAATAATCTAATAATCCTCTGGTCTAATAATAGGAGAAGGTAGTGTCCAGACAGCCAGTCAGCCAAAACGGTAACGGTCACTCTGGGCTGAATGCTCAGCCTGTTAACATCTGCAGAAATGCTCTTCTTGCCAGTATATACGTGGAAGTAGCATATGTCGAACAGCTGCTCTAGAAAATCGCTCTTGAATTAAACAGAAACACTTTTATTGGCCTGTATTTGGCTCTAGCTAGCACAGTCAACATCAGAAAAATACCTGTAATGTATGATGAGCTCTGATGATGGAAGAAAAAATCTGTCAACACTTTAGGACAGCAGCATGTTACAAGACTTGTTTGGATATGTGCATACTGATCAGCAGTGTGTGTGTCCTCTATTAACTTGATGTTTGGTGTATATCCTGGAGCCTCACCTGTCGACAGCAGGGTGGTAGAGCGGCCGCCCGTCCTGAGGTGACAGGTAGCTGTAAAACGCTGATCCTCCCACCACACGTATGTTGAACAGCACTCTGGTGTTCTGAGAGAGAACAACAAAAACACTGTAAAGCCATGGGCAGCAGGAATATATTAAAGGAGACATATTATGCTGCTTTTCCACAAATTAAAATAGTTCCCAGGTGTCTTAAAGACATGTCTGTGACATGCTCAAAATACTCCAAGGATCAAACATCACAGCTCTTTTCATCCGCTCAAAACCTGTTCAGAACGGCTGGTTTCAGAGCCTGTCCCTTTAAATGCAAATGAACCACTGCTTGCCCTGCCACTTCTACTGGTACCAGGTAGGGGTGGGGTTATGCAAATTCTAAAGCTAGTTACATCACTGGAAGACAAGTGAGGGAACAGCTCATAAAACCACCTGGAGCCTGCACATTACAGATTATTTTTGTCAATTCTCACATTTTGGAGGCTGGAAAGCAAGACAAACACCCAACTATATGCTAAAAATATATGTTTAAAAAGTGATATTTCCATAATATGTCCGCTTTAAACTATCTAAGTCCGGTCGCTTTTCCGCTGTTTTGGTTACGCTCCTCTTGCCCATGTGCATTTGTTTACAATGAAGCCGGCGAAAAATCAATAAATGGAGCGGTGGATAACGTTACATAAATCATACGTCATAAACAAAAGATTACGGGTTATGGAGCGCGTTTGTGTTGCGGTGCGCAGAGACGAGAGCTGGGACACCGGGGCGGTGACCGAGTACTACACTGATGTTGCAACGTTGGTTTTCAGCCGTGGTGGAAGGCAGAGAGACTCCATTCTCGCTCGTAACAAGTCATGTAGTTAACTATCACAATTACTCCAGAGCTTTTTAATTAAGGTAAAATGTAGCATAGCCTCGGGAGAAATCCTGCTTAGTTCGTCTTTAATGCTTTATTGCTGCACTTGTTTTCTACATAGCTTTAAACATCATCGGTACTCTGTATATTACCTTGATTCAATCGACTACAGCTGTACTTGTAACCAAACAACATTAGTCTGGCAAGCCAGACTCAACTCTAATTTAGCTGAGTCCCTAAAGACTCTTGCACAACAACCCAAACAAGCACCAGTGAGTATTGCGCCCACAGATCTGCAGTGTTACTGGGCTGATAATCAGCACTCGCAGAACTAAAACAAAACAAGAGAAGGAAATTATAACCATAACTATGGTATCCGGTCAATCTATTCTACTCTCCCATGTGGGGGCAGATTCACTCAATCATTTTTATCTCACATTTTGTTTGTATCATCAGTCAATGTCAGTCTGTCCGTGACTTTTTTTCCTGATTGAAATATCTCAACAACCACTGAATACATTGTCTTCATTTTCTTGCAGATATTCATGGTTCTCTGGGGATGAATCCAAGCCCCGACTCCAGCAGGTTGTCATTTTCTGGCTTTCGGTGGCATTTCCACTGGACTGACTGCCATGAAATGATAATCATGTTTGTGCCCCCCTCAGGATGAACCACAAAAACTTTGGTGATCCTTTAACCTTTCATCTGGTACCATAACCCCTTTAAATCTTCAGTTTCTTCAGTCCTTTGGTTTAAATACTTGCAGAACATGTGACATTTCCATCACCGCAGCTGCACCAGTGTGCCTACTGCTGATTGGTAAACGTCAGACTGCCAACTTGATGAACTCAAATGGTGAGCATGGTAAACATTATACCTGTTAAACTGCAGCATGTTGGGCTGTTATCATCTAGCTCAAAGCGTTGCTGTGCCTCAGTGTGGCCTCACAGAGCCTGTGGCGTGGCTCATTAGGGTCTGAAATGAGCACTGCCACCACACACTGATTCACCACAACAAATGATGAGAAATGTCACTACTTGTAGTTATGTGTTATTCATCCATCACGGTTTTGTATAACTGCTGTGAGATGCTTTCATAATGGAGAAATGAGACCACATATCTCACAATTTTGCAGCAGCAGCAGCAGCAGCAGCGGCAGAAGTAATTTCATGACTTTTACTGTGATGAGATACTGCTGCTCAGTTTGGAGACTTTAGGCCATAAAAGTGTGAATTGAAATGATTTTATGAATCCAATATGTGCGTGCAAAAAATTTTCATACAGTTTGTCTATTTTATAATTACTTTTGTGTCTCTTCTTTATTTTTGATAAAGCAAAGGATGTGCAAAATAAAGGTGCAGTTTGGACACTGGCACATCAGCACAACCATTTTTACAGGCTTGAAATCATCATTATGCCTCATCATGCTCTGTCTCCCCACATTCACAGGCCACATACAACCAACAGCAAACTAGGCTTCATCTTATTATGAAAGGACAACACAAATGTTACAGTAATTATATCAAAACACTTAACCACATCCGCATCAGATGAACTGGGGCTGGTTTTTTAAAACCCTGACCCTGATCTATTCATCTTTCTGTGATTAAAAATAAAAAGGGCAAAAGCTTCACATTGTTAAACCACTGAAGGCTTGTCTTATTAACACCTTTTTCATGAACACAGTGATGTGGTGCAGAGCTCCCTGCCCAGCGTATCAGGTGCATGCTAAGTGCACTGTGGTGTTTTCATTGCCGGTCTTCCTTGGAAAGAGGGTGTGACCAGAAACATATTATCATACATAATAGGTGGGCGTGTTAGAGGTTGTCACAATCATTGGTAAATCACTTTCTCTCTCACCTGTGTTACCCCAGGTAACCAGTGTTTTGTGTTGGAGACAAGAAGGGAGGAGAACGGATGCAAAGCTCCAGAATAATTTAATAACGGAGAAGTTTAGGTTTTAAAGGGATACAGCAACATTTTTTTTTCGTGTCTTGCCTTACTCCCGAGTCCATGACAAGCAGATAGACACCATCCTTTCGACTGTGTGTGCAGTAACAAGGGAGAGCCCGTATCGCCCGTAATTAGCTTAATTCAAACGCTGGAAGTGTATCGGTAGTGTTAGCCTGCCTCCACCTAAAGTCATTAGAGACACTCTTCAGCAACTCTAAACGGACTGATCTTCGTCTCAGAGCTGACAAAACTCTCCGGTAAGGCATCTTGAGCGGTCAAATGCCGGTAACGGGACGAGATCGGTCAAAACAGAGGGTTCAAGCAAAGATGGTTTATTTTGGTTCAAGCTAGCTACATCGAGGGTAGGTTAGCTTCCTATTTCAAAGTAAAATCACAAATTCTATCGTCATAGTTTTCTGTATGTAAAGGGCAACAGGTGTTTTATTTTGTGAAAGTAACCGGAAGTGCGTTGGTCACAACGGCTAGCTTAAGTAATGCTGAATTCGTCTGAACAAAATTGTAAACAGCTGGTTTAACGACACACTGCTGATCTAAACGGCTACTTTCTCGCCTAAAAATGTTTGAAATGTTGATAAAGTGATACATTTACAGAGTTTAGAGCTAAAATGAAATCAGCTTCTGACTGCTGATTTCGGCTTGGGTAGGAGGCAGGCTAACACTACCTATGCACTTCCAGGCTTTGAGCTAAGCTAATTGATACGGTGATACGGCTCTATCTCCTTTGTTACTGCACGCACAGTCGAAAGGATGGTGTCTATCTGCTTGTCATGGACTCAGGAGTGAGGCAAGACACGGAAAAAAAATGTTGGCATATCACTTTAAAGTTTAAAACTTTACATTAATTAATAAAAAGCACAGTTATTTTGTAACTGTCTTCTCCTTGTTGCACAAAATCTAAAGAGTGGATCTGCTCAGAGTAGTCGTGGATTGAAAGTGCACAGCATCACTCCCGTTAGAGATACCTGTCGCCTTCCTGCTGTGAATTGCAGAGCTGGTAAGAGTTCATTGGTCTTTATTCTGATTGGTTGACATTTCAGCTGCTTTGTCCGTATGATCACAGGTCAGCTGGTTGAAAAATATAAATAACGGTGGTTGTGCGGTTTTATTAACGTTTATGTGGGTGTGACTTCACTGAATAAAGTGACCAAAATCCTATAGAGCAAAAGTGTGGAGAGCAGCAAAGTGCACTCACCAGCTACATGCAGTTTACCAGGACTCTCATCACCACCTCTCCCCTCACTGTGGTGCACAGCAGCTCACCAAGATAACAAACTTGCGCTTCAGTGCAGGAAAATACCAGCTCACCGCCGAGTTTCACACTGTGCATCAGTCCAAAAATAGAGCTCTTAATGATAAAAATCAGTCTTTACAGCAAACACTGAAAAACATGTTTTAGTAACAGCTATTTGTTGCTGCATTTCTCAAAACTGAAATTTCAAAACAAGCTAAAGTGGGCCATGCTGAAATATCGACTAAGACCTGCACCTACATTTTAAGCTCACAGCAGTTTGAATCAACATGGAACACCTGTGTTTTCTGGCATTGGAAATACCATCTGACAGAAAGAAAAACATTAATAAACCCGTAGATAATTGACCTAATCTCTCAAAACATTCTTGACCGCATTGTAGTTGAGAGGAATACAAAAGAAAGAAAGAAAAAAACCGAGGTAATAATGTATTATTCCTCATCACCTGAAACAAGCTCATATTGCTCAAAGATCTGCTTAGATTGGAGGCTCTAGGAATGAAGGAGTGCTATACAAAAATGAAACTGATTTCCTTTTGGTCCAGAGAAATCTGATGTGTGTAGCTGCTGAGCCTAAACACAAACACCCACTCGAGCTCTAACGATGAGGGGCACAGTAAAGCAGATAGTAGATTCCTGGAAAATGTTCATATGATGAACACATGAACCCAAAGGAATGCATAACCCTCTGGAGCGGTTACACAACACTTCTGAATTAATGCGGCCTCACACATGCAATGTACCGTATGATTGAAAGTTTCGACCCGTTAGCTGCTGAAATATAGCAGCACTTTTACTTGTATATACTTCGCACTCACAGCAGGAGCTACTCCAAGACTAAGTAAAATCCTGCTCTCATTGTCTCAGTGTGAATACACATACAGTTGTGTGATTAAGACTGTATTATCCTTTCCTCAGTCTTTCAGCATCATGTGTTCGTGGACGCTGCAGGCATCAGACTCCCCTGCGGTGCTTCGGTGCCGTGTGTTGCTCATCAACTTTTCTAGCCCACATATTCATTTCCAATCTGCTAGATGACATGTTTAAACCCAAAATGACTTTTCCTTCTCATTACAGACTTGTTTGGGCTCAATGTGGGTTTCAGTGAGAGGCTTGTATGTACATGTGAAGACCACCCAGGGAGTCCTGCTAATCCCGACTTCTCATGAGAAGGGTTTTTCTTCCCCAAAACATCGTCTGAAAAACGATATGATACATACATTTCCACACATTCCAAGGGTGTTTGAGGTGTTTGCAAAGCTACTGAGAGCTTCAACAAGAGGATTCACCTGGCCAGCGGATTAAATGAGTCTCGTGACTTGGTTTCAAGACTCTGAGCTCTGAACTTCTCCACATGTTGAGGCAGTAGTGTGAATGATGCTTGGATGGTGGCTTCTTTTTGTATCACCCACACCACTAAACACAAGAAGTAAAGTGCAAGGAATGAAATAATGAAGTGTGTTAGTCTGCTAAAACATAGGCTGAAAACGTCAGCCTGTTCAGCACCATAGTTTACTACCTGCAGGGTTAACTGTTTCCACAGGGCTGAGGGCCATTTCACAACCTCAGACCTCCCATTAAAAATGTCCCACTCACCACTTGCACATTAAAGGTAGGGTTGGAGATCCTGGAAAATCGGCTCTATCAGGCCACATTTTGAAAATACACAAGTCAAAAGTCCCAGCCCCTTTCCTCAGACTTCTGTGTGAAGCCACGCCTTCAACTGTCCGCGGACACCTCACCTGGAGTGTGGCTTTTCCGCAGACGTTAGTGAAGACTCTGATCGTGCACGTCACGTGAGAGGAGGGAGAGAGGGAGAGAGACAGTAGCTTGATTGACACATCACGATCCAATTGACTATGTGACATTGTATGTGATTGGATGATGTTTTTTTAGGCTTGTTCATTCCCCAGGCAATTGATTTTTTTTTTTCATTTTTGTGAAAAAGCCTTTATTTACTCAGTTGCAATCGGGTGTTAAGAGGATTTCTAGCAGATTAGTGAAAAAATGATCCAGAATAAGATCTCCAACCCAACCTTTAACAGCTGGTGCACAATGCTAACAGTTCAAGTAAACATTAGCAGCTCTGTCCAGCGAGATTTCAGGAAGTGGTCACTAATTAACAGCGATCTTGTCATGTAAGATGGCATCAAGTTCCTCAGAGCCTTTTCTCTCGTAACATCAAAAAAGAATCAAAGCATAAATCTGTGTCTCTCTTGTTTGTAAGATATGCAGTTTAACACAGTTATATTAAAATAAACAACTATCTGGTTTTCCCTTATCATAAATTCATATTATTATTGACACCTAGCTAGTAGTTAACTAAAACAATGTGGTTTAAACTGGTGAGGTTGCTGACCTCGGGCTAGAACATGCAGTTATAGTGCATGATATCAATAATACGACTATTTTACAAGATGAACTTCCTAATGCCTTAAAAATAAGATCATCTTATGTCCACATGATGTCCTGAGACAGACCTCACTCTCTGAACACCACATCAGTAAAGATGTGTGGCATCTTTTTTCCTCTCAGTGGATTGACGCCCAGATAAAGAAGAATATGCGAAAGTAGAAACAGAAACAGGGAACTGTAAACATATCATTGTTTGTGTGTATGTGAAAGGCAGCAAGTGTGCGTGAGAGGAAAAAAATATACAAATGAGCATCTGAGATCTGGTCTGGCTCTCAGCAGTGTCGCCTCTGTCAGTGTGACTGCTGAGAAGAGGAAGAGAAAACCTGTGAAAATTCATGGCAGTATCCTGTCAGTGTCGTCCATGAGGACAGATACTGGTGGAGAGAAAGTTTATAATGTTTCCGCCACGAGAAAATCCTTGGTTCTGCTTTCGACCAAGGTTAATGACTTCTGCGCCCAGTGAGGGTGCTGTGAGGTGGGGAATGTTTGTGGCATTGTTTGTGCCTGACAGGGCAAATGATCTCCAATTACAAGCCATGCACGGAGCTCAGTGTTTCATTATGTCATTTCATTGTGTGTGTGTGTACAGTGGATTTACATTTGTCAGTGTAACAGCATTCAGGGCCAAAACACACACTGTGTTACTTATCACATGTAAATCCCGACAGTGCAAAGCTCCCCTCACCACAAACGTGACCCTGTACTGAGCTTCCAGCTGAATCCTGGGCAGAGGATTCATCACAGTGGGTTTGTGTGACGGTGGTCACCTGACTGACTGTATCTAGTTCTGTAAGCAGCCATGATTGTGCTGTGGGATATTATACAGTCAGGTCTGCTTCAGTGAGCATCCAGCCAGCCGCTGATCAAAATCCACTCGTCAGTCGGTGTCAGTAGCAGGAAGACTGGCTGTCAGAGCGAGCGGCCGTGTTTTTTGTTTCTCAATTGCATCTTTGCTGAAGCTAAAATTAGACAGAAGCGGAGAAATCCACTTGTGAGTGTAATTCATTGACGCAAGAAAAACTACAGATTCTGTTGAGATGAAAGATTTAGAGCAAACATCTGCTCTGAGCATAGCTCCTTTCTTGGCAGAGGTAGGCTCCAGCAAACTGATTATACTGTACGAGCCTGGTTTTAATTAAATGGCTGACAGCATGGGGCACAAAGGAGACTACCGATCTCCAAGAGAGTTACTGAAAATGCTGCACCTGACTCTCCTCCTCTCTCTCCTGGCACTTCTCAAAGAGCACTGAGTAATGTGCAGCAGGCTGGTCAATGCGTTTCCTTCTCCAACCCAGCCCCTGTGTGGCTCTTTATTGCAGCTGTGACATTGATCAGAAATCAGTTTGACTACATGATTAACAGCATGCTACTGCACACAATCAAATGCTGAGACACAGCAAAAGTGAGCAAGAAGAAACACGCAAGACCGTTCGGACCGCTACGGCTACGGCGAAGTAAATCATTGATTTGACAGTGACATACAGCAGGGGCGCACTGGAGATAACTACGCTGTTGGCATGTCTGTCATTATGTCCCGATGTTGTACAGTCGTCACACCATTAGTGGCAAAGCAAACAAGCCCACTGCACTTCTTTTTATCCCTGTGTAGACAACTGACAACAACTTAGCTGCTGACTCATTTAGTCTCGTTAGCGCACACTGTCCTACTGCCTGTCACAGCAACACATGTGCTTATAGAGTGCTTTGGGAGGGTTAAGTCTGGCTGCTAATTCAAGGTGTATTTATACATGAGATGGAACGGTCCAACACATGATGGGAGACCAGTTTTTGTGTGTTTCTGAAGTGGTCAAATTGAAACTCTACAGTACCTTGCAAAATGATAGATCAATATTTTGTAACACATGCTATTTTGCTTAGAGAAGAGTGAACGAAAACATTTAGGCTACACCACTCTCATGTCTGTACGGTAGATATGAAACTACAACCAGCAGACTATTAGTGAAGGTAACAACATCTCCATACCAACAGTTATAAACTGGCTGGAAGCAGTTTCTACTGGTTTACTGGGGACTAATATTTGGGCAGAGGCAGACTAGCTGTTTACAGTCAGTGTGAAGCTAAGCTAACAGTCCACAAACTGTAGCTTGTGAGAACACTATTAATCTTCTCATCTAACTCTGCAGCAAAGCAGGCACCATTAGCCTGTTACCACCTTTAAGACTGTACCAAACAGCAAAGTTAGCATCTTTGCAAACTTTGGAGCTTTAGTCTGGGTGTAAATTGCAAAGTAAAACCTTGCATTAGCATAACCCTAATATCTAATTTCCTTCTTCATTCATAACATTGTTGATCTGGTTCAGCCTTTTCACACCTTTGTACACATCACTGCAAGTAATTTTAGAGTCATGATTATTAGGAATAAAAAGGGTAGCCCCCATTCCCTGCAGTGTTCATTTGCATTCAATAAATTACACGTCTTTGCGTTCAGATAAACACAATCAAGTATTATTTTTGCTGTAACCTTTTTTCAGCTGCATTAACTGTTGTTTTCTCTGGCTTCATAAAGTGTTGTAATGTTTTATAATGTTAGTTCTGGGTTTTCATTGCATATGAGGCCTTATGTTTAGTGTCTAATGTTAGTCAGTTACATGAATAGTTTTTCATCCTTCATCATTTTAGGTTTCAATTAGCTTTCCACCCTGTCTACACTTAAGAACTGAGAAAACCCAGTATTCACTCTTAACACTGGCACTAATGAAGGCAGAGGAGGACTACTGCAAACAGAGAGGGAGCAGCAACAGTAAATGTGATGGCCAATAACACTTAATAACACTTTTGTGCTGGGGGGCGAGTAGACAAAGTAATGGTCCCAGGAATAATATGACCAGGCTACAGAGCCACTGCAGTGGGTTTAATCAGAACACTGCAAATGGAAAAACTATTTCCACAATCTCTTCACAACTAATCCACAAAACAGTGAACAAATGGCCTGTATGGGCCATATGTCCTCCACTGTTACTGTCCCTGTCAGACACAATAAGCTGTCCCAAACCAGTTTACCTGACTCTGGCGTGGTGCTCCAGTGGGTGCAGTGAGAGGCATTTCCTCTTTGCCTCCAGCTGGCGCTTGGGGCTGTTGCACCTGTACCACACAGTGTCTTTGTGTGGGCATGCTTTGCTCTGTCCCAAGCCAATAAACATGTCTTAGAGCAGGTGCACCAGCCGGCGTGGCAGGAGGGAACCATGTCCCCTCTCAGCCTCCAGCTGGTGCTCAAAACTCACCCGCCCACACTACACAGCTATTGAATATGAGTTTTACAAGCAATTTCTGTTGACTGGCTGCACACCATTTTATTGTAACTTTAATCCAGGTTTTTCTGGTTGTGGTGACAGGGAATAAAAAATAAGTAAATAAAAATAACTGTACTCTAGCTGATGTTGTTGTGCAATGGTCGGTACCCCATTGCTTTAATTAGCTGAGTAGGATGAGTTGTCTCATATTAACTTTTGTCCTTGAACTGGATGTGGACAGATCTGATGGTTGGCAGGCTTAGAGGACATGGGCTCCTGTATTTGCTGGAATCCATGTGCGATTTACGGAGTCTCTACTACCTCCTGATGCACAGACATCAGACACAAAAACCCCATAATTTCCTTAAATAAAACTGATCACATTCCTATAATTATCAAACAACTACCTGTGCCTGAGCTCCATTGATCATCAGGTAATAAAGTTTGCTGAGGATGCTCTGCTGCAGCTGGTCCCAGGAAATAGACCGGTCCTCTCTCATCAGAAATGGAGGTCCAAACCTTAAACAGGGACGGATGGAGGAAATTGGAGTTACAGGTCAAAACACATCTTACAGCACTTTTTTTTTTCACTGAAGCACTCTACATATCTCCTTGTCCTTTCCATTGTAATGTTAATAATTATTTATTAACACAATTAGAATTGGGGCAGAATTCTCATTACAGCTTTCTGTGGAAGGACAGAGGGAGATAATAAGGAGTGAAAATAGGTGATGAGGACAGGGACAACCGTCATTTCACATGATAGATCACATAACACATTCAATATAATATACATTTAATTGAGGGCAGCCCTCCATTGTATGCTTAGGATTTATTACTGAGAGACCAAATTAGCATGCATGTGCTGGAGACACAGCTGAACACAGGCACAAGTACAGTGACAGGGTATTATAAAACTGGAGATGAAATGGTAAGAACTTAAGGAAAATGTATGGAAAATAAGCTCAGCTCTGTCTATTTTAATTTGTGCTTTTTTCAGATTTCTGCTGACATTAAAAAAGGTAACAGTAAAAACTAAACAGATCCTCTGTTGCAAAATGTTCTAATTAGACAATAAGCAGATACCATGGAGACCCTCTAAACAAATTAGGTTGGATTACTGTTCAGGATGGTAACCATTAACATTCTGTGGCTGGGTGCTACAACATGGGAAAACAAAACATACTCTGCAAAATTGAAGGGAAAACGACTTAAATTTACAATTAATCTGAGGTGAAATGGCTATGGAGCGAGAGACAAATCGTTTCCATTCTTTTGCTCTAGGTTAATTGGCTTGGTCTAAATTCAGAGTCCTCTCTTTATCTTGTTGCTGACTTCATAAAAAGTGTTTTACTCAAACAACCAAAAAAAGAAACACAGAATGCAATGAAAACATTTACAAGTCTGACATCTTGCTATTTTGTTTGCCAAGAGAGAGATTTTTTCAAATTCACCAATGCACTTCTATGTTCACCATAATCTTTTTTTTAAATTTTTTTTACCTATCCTCACAGACATGATAAACAAAATGTTGTTTGTTGACACTCCAGAGAAGTAATAAAAAAAAAGTACATGTACACAACTTTCCCATCTGCTGGTATCCATCAGTTTCACAGTTTAAATGACCCAACAACATCGAGAGGTTTCACACTGTGCTGATTTTCAGAAATGTACCTGTGATGCTATTCTACAGAGAACCAGAGCGAGAAACAAGTATGTGACTCCAATGTCATTTTCTTGGCAAAGACAAGTCCTCCAGCTGTCATCTGATGAGACTGAGATAGGTTGGTGGTTTGATCAATGACGGGGAGGCGTTTGAAGGAGAAACTGAGACGCCGAGCCTCATGGATGGGATTGGACTTTCTCACAGCTGTGTTGGCGAGCTCACCTATATTGATCTCTCTGGACTCTGTCAGGGAGACGGGTGTGTCTAATGGATCTTTATATCGTGCCAGATGTCAGATTCCTCAGTCGTTTGATATGAAACTCATCTCACAGTGAGATGTGAGTCCTCTCTCCAACAGGGAGCTAAAATGACCTTGATGTGCTCCACCAGAGCAAGGCTAGACAGAAAACATGTGAACTGCAATACTGTAAGTAGAATTCACATTTGATTAAAGGCTAATGGCAGTGAAATCAATGAAAACCTTGACAATCATGGAAGAAAAGCTCAGAACTGATGATAATGGTGTGAAATACTGTATAGGCTACACTAAAAAACTCAGTGTGTCTGCAGTTCCACACAGATGTGAACAAAAGCAGGCCTCACATTTCTAGCTGACAGCTGTGGATTAGGTGAGCTGAAGCTTGTATTAGTTCATGTTGACAGTTTTTTAAAAGTCTTTGAAGACTGTTTTGTATTTCGCCTGGCTACGTTATCTTTTGGGCACAATGAAGTCAAAGATGAATTGAAGATTTAGACTAGATACAGCTTACATCTTCATTCGTCACTCGTGTCAAAAAGAACTATTTGCAAGTTTTTTTGTCCACTGAATGTGGATTCTTGCCAAAGATCTTCAGCCATCGTTGCATTTTAGGGCGGCTGTGGCTCAAGTGGTAGAGCGGGTCGTTCACTAACCGGAAGGTCGGTGGTTCGATTCCCGGCTCCCCCTGTCTGCATGTCGAAGTGTCCTTGGGCAAGACACTGAACCCGCACCTGCCCTGTGTGTATGTGTGTGAATGATTATCTCCCAAAGCCTGTCTGCGAACAGTGCTTGTGTGAATGTGTGTGAAAGGGTGAATGCGACCATTACAGTGTAAAGCGCTTTGAGTGGTCCTAGTGACTAGAAAAGCGCTATATAAGTGCAAGTCCATTTACCATCCATTCATAATAACAACACATCCTCTGAGCAGTGCTGCGTCTATAGGACAGACTGAAGGCTACAGTGAGTCGTTATTGGAAAGTGACAAAAAGGGCTGGATGGTGCTGGCTTTTTTTAAGGTCTTTGGGGCAGTTGAGAGAGACAGGAAATGGGGAGGCAGAGAGAGGAGGAACGACAGGCAGCAAAGGGCCACCCAGTGTGGGATTCAAACCGGGGCCAGCTGCAGAAAGGACTGTAGCCTCTGCACATGGGGTGCCTGATCCACCCACTGAGCTAAACAGCACTTAAAGGGATAGTTCAACATTTTGGCAAATTGGCCCATTGCCATAATCCCTATAGTCATAGCAGTAGGTTCGTTACCTTTAATTGTCGGGGCAAGCTATTTTGGAACGGCGGAGCAGAGCCGCGAGCTGCTTAGAGCTACGCTACGGAGGCTAATGGAATTTCTTGGTTTCCTTCATCAAACTCATCAGATACACAATCCAACAACTTCAAAATGCTCTTGTGGACAAGTTGTGACCTGCACATTCACCACGCTATGAGATAATAACAGAACGTTACAAGACAAAGTTGTTTTAGAGGCAAATGCAGAGACTGCTTGCCGAAAAACTGCCCCCGACGGGAACGCACATCAGCTGTTTTGAATGAATTTACCTCGAAGACAACTCCGAAGACCTACGCAGATTTTTATATTTGGGTTTCACTAAGTCATTTAGTGTTATTTACCTAACAGCCTGTTGGCCTCCTCCTGCAGCGTTGCACACCAACAGCAGAATCTTGACTGGGATGCCCTGGTTAAGGAACTCTGACGACAACGTCCCAGATGAAGGCAACCTCTGACCCTCAGGACCAGTGGAGTACGGGGACGATGGCAGGCTGTGATGGTACCCTGGAAGGAGAGGCAGAAGACAAGAGAAAGTCAGAGGGGGCTGAGAGCAAATGAAATGAAAGACAAAGGATGAGGAGTCAAAGGAACAAGGAGATACCATTTTTTTTGCTGTAGGTAAGATCGCAGCATTGGGCTGATGAAAATTTCACTTTTTAGGCTAGATTACAGCATGACATTCCTCATTTTCTCCTTCAAAAGGAAAGATGATCTGATTTCAAGAACAGAAAATGCGATCATTAAACTTAACACCTCTAACAAGGAGAGAGGAGGAGAATTGAGATATATAAAGTGGCGAGACAGTAGCTTTCTATTTGGGGAACAGTGATTCAGAGGGGAGAACAGATGGACCAATGGCTGCCTGCACTCTCAGCAGGAGGTATTATCTGATGCAGCTTCTGCTCCACATCCTGTCCTGGTGGGGTGCCAAGCATCTCTCCTCTCCTCTCCCATTCTTCTCGTGTCTCTCCAACAGTGAGGACTGTGACTGACTTGAGTGCGAAAAGGCGAGATTATAAGATTCTAGTGTGTCGTGACGTCAGCAGTGATGCGTTCTTGTCGCACAGCTGACAACCGCTGGGCTTAGCACACGGTCGGCATCTCAGGAGTTCATGGTGATAAATCACATGGCAAATTAGATCCTCAAACACAGTGGAGAAGGTATTGATTGTCACGGTGGCTGTGCCGTCTCCAAACTTTTCATTAAACACTGTTGTTTACGCTCGACACATGATTCATCACTGACATAGCAAATGCCACAGCTGAGCATCGTGTTGCTAGGATCCTTACAAAGCAGCTAGGCTGCCGTTAGCACATCCCCCCTCTTACAGAAATAATCGGGGTGTGAGGTCATAAAGCTTTACCATGAATGAGGGAAAAGACCTATTTAAAACTAATCAAAGTCTACATATACGCCACCAGAACTTTAACATTAAACCTCTGACTGCAGTGTCTTGACCCTGAGAATGAGATGATAAGTATGCACAGCTTTTCATTTATTAATGTTGTGTTAATCAAGCAAGTGATAAGACTTGCTTAAATCGTTTGCTTTAATTTACATGAGAAGCGACCTCTGACAGTGGTGGCAATGATTAATGGGGGAAAATCCCCTTTGAAATGCTCAGTGAAACATGTTCATGAAATAGCAGTAAAATGCAGAGGTCACCTCCTGGCCTGTCCCACTAAGATTTACACTGGGATGCTGGGCTGGAGAGCCACCGCTCATCGCCCATTAAATCAAAGTTTTTGTATGAGTAGCTCTGTCATAAAATGCACTGTTGCTAGATATTTTTTCCAAAGCTCTTGTCACTGATCACACTTAAAAACTTTTTTTACAAGATGAATAACAGTGGAGGTACTGTATGAGGTGTGTATGTGTGCTTGTGTTAGAGAGGACCTACTATGGCCATTTTTAGTCTTCATCATTTTATTCTTGCGCCATCTAAAATAAATCTACATGCTTCAATGTTCTGAAAAGACATTATTTTTCTTCTTTGGCACACCTTATATTGTTATTTAAGCTGA
Organism: Trachurus japonicus; assembly: GCF_045865225.1. Taxonomy (NCBI): domain Eukaryota; kingdom Metazoa; phylum Chordata; class Actinopteri; order Carangiformes; family Carangidae; genus Trachurus; species Trachurus japonicus. The sequence goes on along the minus strand of NC_140914.1, from coordinate 25,912,004 downwards.
CCAATCAGAGCCAAGTGTCAACAACAACTAGCATGGAAACTATATGTTCCATTGATGTGTTGCTGTAGAGTTTAAACAAAGAGAGAGATGCTGGTAGTATCAAGTCACTGGACGCTCTACAAAGTCTCTGCATGACATTATATTTATTATCTGGAATAATTGTCTGAAAAGATTTAGATTTTTATTTGTGAACCTGATGAACTGTAAGTGAAAATACGTTTTTTTTATTATAGGTTCTTCAAGGAATATAAATCCTGCAGGTTAATGATGCTCCTAAATCTGAATTAATGTTACTTTAGTGCACTTACTGATAAAAGAATTGAGCTGTTAAATTGTGGATAATTTATGTGGTAACTAATGAGGTACAGCATGTCAGCACTGACGAACTTTTAGCATTTATATTTCTGCTACACTGCTTCTGACTAATGTGGTCAGGTTTATGTGGATAAACATTGCAGATTCACAATAATAACACAGATTTGCAGGCTGTAGCTATTATTATTGTGAGCCCCCTTCTGGCTACATTAAGTGTGAAGTAGTACTGATTGTGAGATAAAGCATCAAACTGTGCATGGTTTCTAAAGCATTCCTGGCTCACACTTGTTTTGAAGAGTGGGAAAAATTTGAAATTTGAGAAAGATTTCTCCAGAAAATTGAAAACAGTGTCTTTTTGGCATGGTTACAAAGCTATTAGAAAACTCTTCATCATTCGTAGTTATGTGTTTTGCCCTGTGTGGTGACGTGCTAAGCAGGGAGTGTCCATCCTGCAGGTGGGCAGCACCAAGGGAGGTACAGACGTCAATATTAAGGTCTATACCCCCACTGAGGGGTTACACATAAAGGAGGAAGTTGGGTTTTGCCCTGACAGAGTTCCTCTCTTTGGTGTAAACTTTGAGTCATGTGACTATTGATCAAAAAGCTACGTAAGAAATGGAAAACTACCTAATGGGTCCTCTTAAATCCTGTGGAATAATTCCCATCACTATACTAAAGTCACTTACTATGCGACCATTTGAAAACATTTACCATACACAGACACTTGTACACACCACACCACACCACACCACACCAAGAGTAAAGTTTGTTTTGCCTAGATAATCGTTGATCATAATCTCTTATTACCAAAAAGCCTCCAACTAATTCTAAGGAACCGCAGGAAGCCTGTGAAGTCATCATTCCTCTGCACTCTCAGGCTTCTTTCATTGTCAAACACACACACACACAAGATGAGCCAGACTAAACATAGCCAGACTATGTGAAAGCCCATAATTAAACACCTCTGCTTCTAAAGGGATCTACTCTACCCACAGCAACAGTACACCCTCCAATCCCATTAGCCGACTGCTCAGTCATAGTCAAGGTCTCAATACATGTTTTCTGACTTAAACTCATTTTCATTTAACTAATGCATATTTACTTTTAAATATTACATAACAAATAATATGGCACATGATGTCAAAGTTTGGCATGTGCTAGTTCTCATGTGTGACTTGATAAACTTCATGTTTAATCTTCTCTCCCAAATTGTACAGAACAACACAGCCCTGTGGGTTGGCTGCATTTATGTTAGTGAAGTTTCATTCAAACTGAAACTGGCAGCATAGGATAGGCAGATGAAGATACATAAATACTCATAAACTTATAATAAAACCAAATATTTGATTTGATTGAAGTCGTTAGCCAAATACAGTCTGGAGCCATGCTCTGTTGGGTGAGCTATAGCTGCTAATGATAGCTCCCATGCTCATAGTAGCGATGCTAACATGCTGATACCGTCCCATTGGGTACGTTTGCCATCTTAGTTTTGCAAACATCTGCTAATTAGCACTAAACACAAAGTACAGCTGAGGCTGACGAGAATGTCATGAATTTTGCAGGTGTTCGGTCATAAAAGTATTAGACAAACTGAAATTACAACCTGATGGTTGAGATAGTTAAGATACACCGCCTGAATGGCACAACGTCTTGAAGGTACCAGTATTTGAAGGCTGCACTGAGTCACTATCGCAAAGTGACGATGGGACGGGCTACTGCTACCTGATCAGAGTCTTGACTACTTCAACAGAAGCAGATAAGCTGGAGACAGCTCCTGAGTTAAAGAATGAAGTTTAATACTAAACTTACATAATTTCATCTACACTGGTGGGTAAACAGCTGTTGGTGGTTACGTAGCAACAGCAAAACATATAAATAGCTGTTTTAAGGGATAAACAAGATTTATACATTTCTTACTGAAGGTATAAATATAAATTTCATGGCAGTCTATAAACAATTGTTGTCAGCTTTGTACAATTTAGAGAAACACCGCAACATGAATGTATTTAGAGAATTTCATTGCAAGCCACAAATTATTTAGAGATGGCGTATACTGCATCAGCAATGGATAAAAACCTCCTCACTGGAGGAATCTGCAGAGCGAGGGTAAAGCTCACATCACTTAATGACAATCTCTGCTGTTTATGAAATTTAAACAATAAACGCTCCATAAGATTATAAACAAATCCCAAACAGAGATGATCTCATTTTACTGAAAACTGGGTGATAAATGAACAGGGGGAATAAACTGTTCTCCATTTGTAACAGAGATAAAAGATGAGAAATGGATCTTTAGCTATGAAAGCCAATTATCTGTTTCCAAATATTATTTGGCAGGTGATTCCATATTCCCCAAATCTCATCATTGGCACGGACACGCCATACGCTGATATAATGCTTATTAATTTCTGTCACTGCACCATCAAATCCTAAGCAAAGATCGCTCAGATGACTCTGAGATTTTATACACTATATAATTATTAATTATCAAACATCAATTACTTGACTGTCTGATGGTAAGCTCATGAAAACGCTTCAATCCAAACACTGACAGAGGCACTTAATCATGTTGCACCGTCCTCGACTCACTGGCTGTAACTTTATATTTACTGTACATGCATGAAAGTACAAAGGTCAAAGGTCAGAGCAATACTGGCTAGCCAATATTTCTGTGATCAAATATGATATTATTAGACAGAAGTGCCATGAAGAGAATGAAATGACTTATAAGTATAGGGGAGAGGCAAAGTATGTGGAGCCAACGTGGTGATGTAAGAGATTAATTTTAAGACTAGAGTGAGGAGGTTTGAAGGTCACATTAGCATCAGTTTGTTTTTGGCATAATCCAACAGTACGTAACTTTTTCATTCATGGCAGACAATGAACAACACCTCAGGCTGAGTGTAACAGCCTTTCACATCAGGAGGCTTTAAATCAGAGTTAGGACTGTGGGTAACTATTACCTTGAAATTCACTGAATGGATGCCAGTGAAATTTAATCTTTGAAATGTGGTACAACTAACAAGGAGAGAAATGCGCATAGTGAAACATAATAAAACAGAGTTACCTTCAGATTTCGCTACAAATCTTTGAGCCTAAATTACCCACAAGATGTCTTGGCTGCTCTAGCGGAGACTCATGTGGCTCAATTCAATGCCAAGGACATAATCCACACTGATAACTTACTACACATAAAAAGTTTAGATTGTTATTTTTTCTCAGCTTTGTGAGAGCACTGGTTAGAGTTTGCTGTTTTAGCTCATGTCTGATCCCCAAGACTTTCTGTCTAAATGTACAATATCGAGGATAGGATTCCCTCAGTGTCAGTCACCGTGCTTAACAAACGCACCCCATCATCATCATTGGTAAAAACACTGAATGAAGCAGGTTCACATTAAAACATCTGTGTTTTCTGAGTTGAATAATGATGCTACTAATAAAAAAGGACTGTTATCTTGATTAAAATCACGGATCATGGAAACATTACGTGCTATACCTTAAAGCATTTACAGATAACTGGTTTGGGACCGGCCTAGAGGAGGCACAAAGTTCATTAGATTTTAAGGTGCCAAACAGTAAATAAGTTTGATAAAAGGTTTATACATACATCAATACAGGAGTGTAATGGTGCTCCTTACTCATGTGCTATTTTGATTTTATAGCTTTCATTAATCACAAACAGAGGCAGAAAATATTTATGTGTGGCAGTTGCACTTGCCTTTCATTGAGTGAGATGAAAAATAAACGATTTGTCATTTATCCATTCAAGTAATTTAAGAGAAGCCTTTGGTTATGTATCAGTTTGCTCAGTAAAATATTATTTCACATTAAGAAAAAGTACAGAAAACTAAAAGCTCACCTTCAGGCTTACTTAGTTCTTTTTCCTCAAAAAGTCATACGAGGTACAAAGAAAAGCGGAGGTTGGAGGAGAGGTATTAAATCTTTGTGTTTGACAGCTAACGAGCACGTTTCCTAAAGATGTTAATGTTCCTCTTAGGATGATAACATCTGTATTCTCGCAGGGTAAACATATCAGAGTGAATGACAGCACAATCTGCTGTGGACAAAAAAGTGTGGAGTGGTGATGTCGACTCTATATCAACCCCACAAGTCAGAGCCAGTGAGAACACAGGGGGATTTAGTCTGAGCCAGCACACAGACCAGCCAGACTGCTCACAGAGGTGGGGGGTGGGAGAGGGGGCAGTGCTTTGTGCGGTCATTGAGCAACATAAATTAAAGCACTAAAAGTCACATTTTTTAGACAGAAAGGCAGTGTTAACACAATGCTGGGGCTCACAGCGCTGTGAGACAGGACAACAGAGCAGAACCTATTTGCTGACAGCACAGAGCGAGAAACAAGGGGATACTATGCACTGAACTACTTCAGAGCTCACATTTTACATGCCGAGCTCGAGCTGAGAAACAGATGAAATGACAAGAAAGACATGAGACATAAATCTGAGCGCTGGAGAAATCTGCACAGGGAGTCTGTAATTCACAGAGCACTGTGTGAAGATATATACTTTTAATTTGCTCCCCAGGGGCCCCTGCGGTGAGGTGTGTTCCCCTAGGTTTTCATTAAGCAAAGTAAGTTAATAAAATTGGTTTGTTTGCGCACAGATCTGCTTGTACACGCACATTAAAGCGGGGAAAATACTAATTTGGTATCACAAATTAGTATTAGTCAAAGACATGGTGTTGTGTGACTAAAAATAGTGCCTGTTGTACTTGAGCTCACATCTTCATTCATTCAGCTACCTGAGATCCGTGCCGAGCCTCCTCTGATGTAGAGGGGCGGAGCCTGGAAGGCGTAGATGACATCATTCTCAGCCACGCTGGTTAGATCGTCCTCATCATAGAAGGAGCGCTGGAAGCCTGTGGAGTAAACCTCTGTCAGGATCACCTGGTGACCGACACACACACACACACACACAGGGAGCAACACAGGGATGCATAAAGGGACGCACACATACACACACACACACACACACACACACACACACACACACACACAAACACACAGGTTAGTTTTCTAATTACACTGCCATTATAAATCTCATAATACTGTGAGAATGGACTTTGAACACCCTATTATTCCCTCTAATCTCAAATCCATAACAACATAGTTTAGTTACGAGACTAAATTCCAGCCAATGGCATTAAAGGTCAGAATGACACACGCTGCACTATAATCACACTCTCTTTTAATTAATGTTCTCATATTTTACTAATCTTACTGGTTTCTGATTTTATTTTCATTTCCATATTTTATCATCGACTATCTTTCTATTGTCTCGTTTCATCAGATCAGAAGTGAAGAGGAGCAATGAAACACTGTGGCTTCCAGCAAGGGTGGCAGCTATTATTTAATTGTACCATTTGATTTTTTAGTGCCAACCTCGTTGAGCGACATCTCTTGATTGAAAAGAGCTCTTTGTATGAAGGTCATTGTTTCTATTATTATCAATATCAGTATTATTATTATGTGGCAGTCGAGGTGAGCTGTGTTGCTCTATTACAGTAGAATAGGATTTCACATAAAATACAAACTTTACGAGCAATATGGGTAAACACAAAGTATTATATTTCTTCTGCTTTCTATTACCTGGTCTGGAGAAATCTTCCCCTCGTCGGCCACCATCCTCCTCAGGCAGGCCACAGAGCCAAACAGAGGCACAGCCAGCCCCGTCCGCAGGTACCTCTGTCCTTTGGTGCTGAACACCAGAGTCACACACAGCGGCCTGCCATAAAACACACAGTCAGCGATGGTGGGAAATAGAACGGCCCCTATTTTGATTTCTGTGCCATTTTATACTGCAGCCTCCTCTATGGCCAGAAAGGGACAAAAGAAGACTTTCATGAATAAATCAATACATTTTAACATTAATAATAGATCATTAGGAGTTTTATGTGTGCGAAATAATGGAATCTCTATTGCATTTTTAAAAACAGAGAACGCTTGGCTCTGACCTCTCCAGAGTCAGCGCTGACATGAGCAGGGTGCTGGGACATAATGGCCTCTCTGAAGAACAGTAAACTGACGAGACATGGAGGACTTCTATCAGGAACCTGTGGGACTGTGTATCTGTACGTACCTATGGGCTGACGAGTGTGGATAAACTGTCACGCTCAATTTTATCTTGGGGAGAATAAAACTTAAATATTTGAACCGAGAAGAAAGATGGAGAGCTAAAACAAAAACACAAGGAAGCAGAGTCTGAATGTTTCTTCTGAGAGGTAAAAATAAAATCAAAAACAAAACTACAACTAAAACAGGAACCTGCCTCCCAGTCTGCACAAACTGAAAATAACTGGCAGCCTGGGAGGTTCAGTACAATGCATCCTTAGGATGTACCTCAAAGCTGCTATGTGTCTGTTTATCTCACTAAGTGTTTGTGTTCAGACTCGTATTTATATCATTTCACCTGCTCACTAAAAAACATTTAGAATATTTTTCACTTTTACCTTAAATAGTCCAATAAAAGATTGTCTGTGAATCTTGCCAAACAAAAGTCTTCTCGTTATAATGTTCACTCTCCACCTACATCACACAAAATACTAATGAGGATTCTTTATTTGGATCTTGTCAAACAAATATTCTCTCTTCAAGTCAGAATACAGCTGCACAAAAACACATGTATGACCCTTTACCTACCTATTCCTCAAGATTAAATTCAGATGAGCAATGGAAATCACTGTGCAAATGATCCCAGATAAACATCTCTGTGGTCAGTCTTTCCTCTGGTGACTCCAGAGTCTTTTGGGGCTTTAGTAAAAAGACTGTCAATCAGCATTAATCACTATAATGTAATAAACATTCTGACTCCAATAACAAATGTATGGAATCTTAACTTCATTTATTCAAAAATGAAATTATTTTCAAAATATAAAAAATTGTAACTCTCAAAGTATAGACAATAATAATTTCAGCAGTATCACATTGGATATAACTCAACATTTTACAGCAACTGCTCATAAAACCCTCGGTTGGTTGTGTAGGGGCGAGGGAGCCACAGTTTTGAGACACTGTGGTGGAGTAAAGTTTGTTGGCCCTTGGGGGCCACTAACAGCCTGGAGCCAAAACCATTAGCCCAACTTGACTGTTCAAAAACTGAGTCTCTGCTTTCTGGTCACTGAACAAGATGATGCCACAATTACACCACTTCACCTCTTTACTTTACGAGACATGGCTCCCATATCACATCACCTTCAATCGCTCGCCTTCCAAGTTTAGTGAGTTGGTTTAATTAAAAGCTGACTAACTATTAATGAGCTGTGACTTGAGAGTTTTAATAGTAGGAATTCACAGGTGGGAGTATACCTCATCTGTGATGGGCAGATGGATGAATGTAAAAGCTGCTCTGAGTGTTTGTTTAGTTAATGAGAGAAGATATAAATAAAAACAGACACCTAATGGCTCATCTGGCCACATTGATTCTATGTACATGGACATTTGTATGTTTCCCAAAAGCACACTATACAATGATGCAGACTTGTTGACTACAAGAAGATGAGCCCTTTGGTTAAAACTGGACCAAGAATAGAACATGAACAGTAAAGACAATTGAGAGTCCAGCGTACTTGTCTGCAGTATACATCAGAAGGACCCACACATACATGTGAACACAGAAACCATGAATTAACCTTGAGGCCTACCTGTCTATAAAAACTGAGAAAGCTGTCAACATACAATTTAAAATATATCTGGACATGTTCTCAGCTGGCTCACCTGGAGTGCGTATCACTATAGGCTTAGTCCTTATCACAGCAGCCCAGGTTCAAATCTGACCTTTGCTGCATGTCATCCCTCTCTCTTTCTCCCTGACTTTCATGTCTCCATCTCACTGCAACTATCAGAATAAAGGCAAAGTAATGTATTCATATTTATGAACAGCTCTGGTACATCCACAATGTGTGTATCACACAGTGTAGGTCTGCGGGGGATCAGTTACATGACAGCGATTCAACACCAGAACTGCTTTTGTGTTTCCACACACTACATTTATGTTGTGGTTTGGTTCAGGCACCACTGGCTCTATGTTTCTGAAAGATCTGAGGGACTCTCTGGGTTTATGTTCCTCAAGCATATCAGGAATGCATTTTAGCCCCAAGCAATTATGTGATCCATAAACTAACAGCAGCACTTTGAAGTTGGTTCTATAACTAACTGGGAGCCAGATTTCTGCATAACAGGACATATCTGCATAATTTTTTTACCAGTCCTTGTTAAGCTAAAGTAGTATTGTTGTAGCTGCATACAAATTATCGAACCGACGTGTTTATTCCTGCTGGGTGGGAAATATGAGACTTCAAATGAGCACAGCAGAGAGAGTACTGTACTGTAAATTGGCAACACTTATCAAGCTGCTGCTCAAGGAGGTCTACTGAATTTATGTTAATGACATTTTTAGTCACTGCTGTAGAGGGGATTAGACAGGATTGGTCAACAAAGCTTTACTCCAGTATTCATTTGAAACAATTTCTACTATTTTTACAATTTTATTTAAAAAAAACAATATTTAGTTTAAATGATTTCTAAAAATGAAAAGCCTTCAGACATCTACAGATATTGCTCAGTTAATGAATCTGATTAATGGCTGCAGTTAAATGCAAAAGCTCTGTACTACATTCAGCTGAAGAAGCCATATAGTGTAAAAAAACAAACAAACAAAAACAAATACATCCAACATGCAAAGTGTTTGGACTGCCAAGAGACACAAGCCCAGTGTTTGGAAAGCCAGGCGCAGCAAATGTTGGTTTGGTAACAAACACTATGTGTTTGTGGCTTACAGACATGATCTGGCTGAGAGCGAGCTGATCTCTTCACACAGAGAAATCTAAAAAAAAAAAAAAAAAGTGCTTTATAAGACAATCCATCTGTTTATCCCCTCAGAAGTGTTTTCCCTCACCCTATCTGCCACACAGTGGAAAAAAGGATGGTAACTAAATACTCTGGACTTGGATCCCTGTCAGAATGAAGCTCTTAAAAGCTATTTCCCAAATTAGAAGGAACGTTGGCTGAACCTGCATGAACTATTTCAAAGACAAAAACTTAAAGGAAGTAAATAACTAGCAAGAAGAAGAAAAAACCCTGGCAAACCTTAAAAGAGCACCACACACCTCTGAGTGTCAATCACATTAAAGAGTTTAGCTTTACATTCAGAGGCTGTGCTGTGGAAAGGTACATTTCAACATAAATAAGTCTGCCACTCAAATGTAGATTGTGATTTTTTTTGTAAAGATTTTTTTTTTTTTTTGCTTTCTTGCCCTGAGTAAGATGAAAAGATCACATACTGTAGTGCTACACAGAAAGAAACTCAAGGACCCTGAAGAGCCTGAGCACAGATGCAAATCTCATTCACCCTCATCAGGCCTCCTCCATGAGACAGGACAAGAGAGGAGGTGAGTTGTGGGAAATAAAATATCTGCTAAAGTTTACAAAACACAGGAAAGACCCAACAACCAGCACTGTAAACATGTTGTGTGTACTGGAGTGAAAATCAGTGTTTGGATGTGAGAAGGTTTGTGTACGTGTTTGAGAGAGAGACTATGACATAACTGAAGTGAGAGAATCTCTGGCTTTAGACCAGAGACGTGAATGGGGTCTCCCTCCTTGAAAATGTCAGGATTTCCTGAACAGGCTGACCCGCGTCGACCTGACCTGGAAGCTGAGTGGGTGTTACGATGTGAAGTTGAATAACACATTGTTTCTCTAATGCTGCGAGGGTTTTCCACCAGCTTTTCCTTTTTGATAACAGTGGTTCAGCTCCACAATGACTCGTGTAGCTACTGCAGGTGGTGCCTGAACAAAGCTGGGTGTTGTCCGGCCTGTTTTCTTGTCATAACTAATGTTTTTGCCGAGTCACATAACTTATGTGATGCCTTCACTCTCCATTTGGTAAATCTGAATCTAGGGCCAGCATATGGTTAGTTTAGCTAAGCATATAGACTGTTAACAGCTAGCCTAGCTCTGTATAAGCAATATATACCATCACCTTCCAGCACCTCTAAAGCTCACTCATTAACACATTTTATTCTGTTTCTTCAGGCAGGCACAAGCTGAGTGGTCACCTCAGAGCCAGGGTACCTGTTTCCAGTCTAGTCCAGCTAAGCTAACCATCTGCTGGCTATAGCTTTATATGTACAGATATGAGTGATCTTATGATACTACACGTAGGTCCTGAATAAAAAATGTCTTCCTCCAACTAACATTTATTGTCTTAGTCCTGGTGTAGAGGTATTCTTTAGGAGCAGCACCGGAGGGATCACATGAACAATGTGCATTGTGTGTCCACAGACCCCTGTGTGTTCTCCCTGATTAGTCTTATCTTATGTTTTTATACCCAGCTTATTTCATTTTAACTGCACATGTTTGTGCTCTTTGAGGAAACTGGAGGACAAAGAGAAAACCCACATAGACAATGCAAACTCAGTGGAACTCTGTGCTGTGTCCAGGTCTCATAACTCAAGTGATGGAGTCAGTTCATCAAATCGAAGCAAAATTAAACTTCTGGCCCGTATACTTGCTCATCTCAGGTCACTTTTTCATTCTTCAGTTAGCTTTTTATCTTTATAAGATTTCTTATATCCACTCTCATATCTCATATGGGAATGGCATCCATCTTTGCTAATCAAGCTCTCAAAAAAAGATTTAATGAAAATTAAGTTTTGTCTCATTACCAAATGTAATAGTCAGGCATCATATACAGTAAAGTGCTGATGTTACATGTCAATACCGAGGCTAGGGGGTCGTCCACTAACCAGAAGATTGGTGGTTTGGTTCCCATCTTTTCTAGTCTGCATTTCATAGAGTCCTTGGACAGGATACTGAACATGAAACTGCCCCTGATATAACACTGTGTGGTAGAAAAGCACTATTTGTGAGGGAAAAAGTGCTGTATGAATGAATGTGTGTGTGAATGGGTTGTTGTACGGGGCTCTGAGTGTTTGATGATAAGACCTGTAGAGTGCTGTATAAGTGCAGTCCATTTAGCAAACAGCTGTGCTCACCTGGTCTGGCGGAGAGGAATGGGGAGTGAGATGCAGAGGAAAGGGTCGAAGGTGTTGCTCTGTTTCAGACAATGGGGACACGTCAGTGAAGATCTGAGGAAAACAAAACACACAGTCACAGTCTGGAAAAAAAAGTCGTCCTGATTAAGTCGGGCAGGAAAGGAGATGGCTTAATCTTGTTACACAAGTGAACAACACGGGGAAAATGAACACGCTGTTCCATTCACAACGCCTTGATCTGATGGTGAGAAAGGAAAAAAATGAGTGATGTAACTAGTGAGAATGAAAGAGACAAAGGGTGGAGCGTCGGAAAGTAGTAAAGGAAGCCCCCTGGGTGGATTGGTGCAGTATAGGGGAACCTGCAAGGAGCGGTTTCCATCTTGTTGCATCACTCTCACCAGCGATGCTAATGCTCATTTGATGCCATTACGGGATGCCGCGCAGTGAGAAGTAGGCAGTTTCCCTAAGTGAGGGTCTTTCTTCCTCTGCATCTGAATGCGCACGACACAGATCACTGAGAAAGGAAATCAGAGAACGCACACAGCTCTGATTTTCCGTTCCAACAGTTTTCCATTCACTCGCTTTTGTTCGTGATTACACTTCTTTCAATTAATCCCTCTTCATTTTAACAGGAGGAAATCATTTATTCCAGTGAGCTAATTGTCTGAGCAGTGAGTCACAGGGCCCACTGAAGTTAATGGGCTGATGGCTGGAAATGATTCGGTAAACTGTCCTGCAACTAAATTAAATCTTTTGTCCAATATTCCTAGTTAATCAGGTCAGGATTTCCATGATAATACTTTATGTAAAATCATAATGAATGAATTTTATTTTGAACATGTCTAAATGTCTAAATGAAAGAAAGAAAGAAAGAAAGAAAGAAAGAAAGAAAGAAAGAAAGAAAGGAAGAAAGAAAGAAAGAAAGAAAAAAAAGAAAGAAAGAAAGAAAGAAAAAAAAAGAAAGAAAGAAAAAAATATACATACATATGTAAAACAAACAAAAATAATAATAATACAAGCATCATCAAATCATAATAATATACACAAGTTCGGAAGCAATAACAGTTGAGTGAATGTTGAAATGGTCGATATATATTAGTTGCTTTCTATTCAGCTCATTCATCACATGGATCAGGAACACCAGTGGGTGGAAAACTTCAACTGAAAGTACAGATCAAAATGATTTATCATCATCATTATTGCACGAGTGGTACGTGGAAAGATTGTAGACAGCTCAACAAAATGTTAAAAAAAAGTTTAAATTATGATCTAATTCATTTTTCTGTCTGTAACACATGATTGAGAGTGCATGAAAACGAGTTCAAGTCAAAGTAGCTAACCAACAGTAGTGGATAAATGGTTCATGTCAGCTAGAATTAATGAGTTAAAAATAGTTAACTAAAGTAATGAGCTGCAGCTGAAAAGGAAAGTCCCTAACTGAGTACAGTGATCTGAAAGTATGATGAGAGAAAGTCCAATTCTCTAAATGAAGAAATGAGCTTCAGTCTTATTTCCTTCAGCATATCTGTTCTATGAAAGGAAAGGAGATGATGCCATCCCACAATTCCTTGCAACTTTCAGAGCAAAGCACCACTGTGTGTCACCCCAGCAGACCCAGCATGCATGTAGAAACAACAGGGCATCTGTTTTATACTTGTGACACGATCCACAATTTATGGAAATCCTTGTGTGATTGGCCAGGAAACTTTATATTAATGAATATGACTCATTCTGAAGCTTCCTTTGTTCTGTCTCTTTATTTGATTAGTATTTCAGTGGATCACCTTCCTCTTGTATGTTCCCTTCATGTTTTCTTATTTCAACAGTTCAATCCACTTTTGTGACATTGTCATTAAAGCAGAAGTAAGTGGTCCGGTCGTTTTCGCTAATGCTGCGTTCCAGGCAGGCTTTTGAAATCGTAAATTACAGCTTCAAGTCACAACTTACGACTTTGTAGCGTTCCAGGCAACCCACTCGTGTTTTTCCGACCTGTTTTACCTGTGAAAGTCACTATAACGGCCACTCGTAACTTCCGACCGGTGAACTCGTACCAGATCGAACTGGTACCACTTCACGGTCGGAAAAATACGAGTTTCCTTGAACGCACCATAACAGTCCTCGTCCCTACATCACCACATTCACGGCGTCCCTTGGCTGCACACACAGCCCTGCATGCCGTTCTCTCTCCTCATTGGATAAAAACTGTAGGATACGATAAATGTTTTCTCCTCGGCTCAGAGCAGAGCAGAGTGACTGACAGACCCGTGTTTCAGTCCAAACACTCTATGTAAGTGATTGCTGTCGGAAGATATAACTATTTAAAGGGACAGTATGGGACTTTATTGGCTTTTTATTGACAAAAATCAAATATCGCTTTCATAAATACGTATTTCACTGAAGTGGAATCGCGCCCGCATACAAACGAGCGCTTTCTCGTACCTTAGAATGAGATGTTACAAGTCGTTACAAACATACAGGGGGGGGTTCACCGAACCTTCTCTGCCATGTTGAATCGCCATGTTTTACGTTCAGTGTCACCGTGGCCGTCAGTAACCACAAACTCGGGCCGCCGGAGCTTCTCGGCTCGGGGAGAAAGTTTTCCAGACAGCGCCTGTTAAAACTGTCACCACCGTGTAGCTAGTGTGAGGAAGGACGGAGGCACTGATGTTGCCTTCAGGTGCAGTCAGACACCTGAATGACGCCGTGAGTGACGCCGTCGGCAAACCGACTGGATGTTATTTTACTCGACGAGAGAAAGCCGGTAAAACGTGGGTCAGGTAAACAATACGACATCGCCATGACAACATATTGTCACGCCTGTATTGTTTTGCCTCGTGCTGGCGGACCGTTTGTTTACATAGAGGCTTGTTTATCCTGATACATGCAGCGTGTGTTGTTTTTCTGACTTCTGCCCGAGTTTACGTAAACGCAACAGCAAGAATACGTGCCGACATGCAACCGCACCGCTAGATGGGGGTAAATGTCACATATTGTCCCTTTAAGACTTATATTAACACAAATATATCACTTACTTCTGCTTTAAGAAAAGAATATTTATCATCCATGTATTATAAATGAGGTTTGAAAATAGTTTAAGTGCAGTCGGATTGTCTCTCTCAGTGGTTGTTTTTTCCTGAGTGTGTATGAATTCTCCCTCACATCTCTCCAAACAACTTTCACATCGACCTTGATGGAAAACATCAGGAGGTCAAGGAAATGAGATTATTTTGACTTTTAGATGGCAGCCCTGGATAAAAAAAAACTAGTACCTACTGACACTGACGACTGTGACATACACAAATTTGGCCAAACAAGGCAAAAATAATAACAGTTTAACTGAATGAAATGATACTTTTACATATATTAATCAGCCGTGTTAACAAACAACTGCTCTGAGCTCAGTTACCAGTGGGTGTTTTTGCAGACTTATATCTAAAAGGTGACAACCCATTTCATCTGGTCTCAGGAGGCCATACTGGGAGAAAAACATTTAGAGTAAAAGGGGAACAAGTAAACAGAAAGATTGTGTAGGGAATAAAAAAAGATGCTCTTGAGAAAGACACCCTTGTTTGTGAGAGTGCCACTTCTCAGTGAGAACATTAAAAGATTGCAGTTGTACTTCGCAGGTCCTTGATATGACTGTGTGTAAGTGTGCAGGTGCTGTTGAAAAGAAGCATGCCTGCTCAGGTATAAACATAACACTGGCTGTGTCTAATAAAAGCAGGAAGAAAACAGCACTAGTTGTTGCTCTCAATGCAACACAGTTAATGAGATGATGACTGAAGACTAGAGTAGAGATCAATGGATTAACAGGGGTGTCATTTTATTTTAATGCAGTGCAGGGCTGCTGTTATTATTCTGATTTTGTGTTTAAATATATAGTATTTTAAAATATGTAAGTTGAAATAACTTCATCAATGACAGCCCTAATGTAGCAATGTGGAGAGCATCATGCGGCATATACACAGACCACCGTCTTGCACCAAGTGTGTTAGGGTTTACGACCTTCACACGGCGTCCTTCAACTGGAAATGAAGTCATAGATGAACTGTTGAAATGTGTTTTCCTTATATGAAGGCACCTGACAGACCCTGAGAAGAGGGAGGACGGGGGAGGAGAGTGGGGAAGGGGTGGGGGGGACTGAATAAAGCTCTATTCAAGCAGGCCCAGCTGACACTGGCTCTTAGGGGATCTCTCCCACTTGGCAGAGTAGAATGGCTGCCCTACGGATGTCTTATTCTCGCCAGGAAACAGTGAGGCTAGCTGCACTCCATGCATACAAATCACACTCAGGCGCCACTAAAACATAGATGTGCCCCGCGCTGCTCGAAAACACTTAAAAAAGAGAAAAGGAGCAAAGGAAGAGGTGATATTCTGGTGATGCTCTAATGGAGGAAGCGTGCAGAGGTTGAGAGGTATGTTAACTCCCTCCTCCCTCATCTGGGATGCATCCACGCTGAAGAGGCTCTGCTCTTGATGCTTTACACTATAACACACTGCTGAGGGCTTTGAATTTCCCAGAGAGACACATCGCCTCGGTATCTTTATCTAATTGATTCTCTTTCCTACAGAGGCAATTAAAAACAAAAAAAAAGTCTCAGGTTAAAATTAAACAGATTGGCAGCTATCTTCTCCCCCCAGCCTGGCTGCTATCATTGACTGGAGGATGAAAGGTAGTTTATTCACCATGCTAATGCTCTGAAATCGAAAAAGGCATAAAGCTTAATGCGTGCCTCATAATTCACTAATTGAAATGGCAATATACACACAATAAAACAGATCCATTACTGGGCCTGTAAACTCCAAAGTACCAGTAACTCGATCCTACCGCGTGAATCATAACACATCAGGAGATACGATCAAAACAAAGGTCACGTGCTGAGAAATGAGGGCGTCTCGGAGAGAGGGTTGCGTCACAGTGAGGCGAGCCGCGCTCCCGCTGAAACCGCACCACTGTTGTAATTTGAGACGCTCGGCTGCCCGTCACCGGCCTTCACTGTAATGAACAAAGCTTGACAGACAGACATTTTCATCGCAGTGTCCGCTGACCGCAGCCCATGCCTCACCCGCGTATCACAGACTTTGATCTGATTTATGATTTACTTATTTAATCAGAGGGAGGGAGAGCAAGATTTGTAAATCGTCTCAGAATTGATTTATATCTTGTGGAACAGAGGTAAGAGCTGTGTTGTGTTTTGTTTTGTTAGTTTATCACATCTTTTTGATCAGCTCCAGCGCATGATGGCAGACAACATAAGCTGAGCTGGAGTAACTCGCCACTCGTGTTGCCCGGACGCCGATTTCACTTGTCTGAACGTGTATAATGGCCGTGCTGATTGCACAGTGACAAACCAGGCTATTACAAGGATCATTCTCCGCTCTGTCAACTCTGGATGCTGGATCACATCGGACATTGCATTGTGAAGTGTTGCACAGGCAGTGAGAGGCCTCGGGACTGAGAGGAGAGGGGGGAGATATTTGCTCAAAGACCAATTCCAGCCGTGACAACGGAGCATTTATCTCCATTTAAAACCTCACGCCCTGGTGATGCATGTGGTCTGTGGTTTTATCACTGTTAAAATAGACTCAGACTGTCAACTTACTGTATGGAGGAGTTCCTTTGTACGGTTTGCACGTAGCCAACCAGCTCATACTGTATATATCCCCTCGGTACCATCTCATACAGTGTCTCTTGGTAGCACGATATTGAGTGGGAGAGGGGAACAAATTTTGCCTGCCAGGCTGTTAAGACTGCAGCTTCCTGTCTAGACACACCCAAGGTCTCACAGCTGAAACATTTGACAGCGAGGGTAGCAATTAAGAGATGCGCTCTGACAGATGTATTACTGGCAGTCACACGGAGCTGACAATTTTCAGAGGAATTGGCAGATGGAAGAAGGTACAGACAAACAAGATGTTGTAGTTTAGTCTGGAGGGACATATTTTAAAATAGTTTATTCATTAAACATTGATCAGATTTTGGTGATGGATATAAGAGGGTCAGTTCGGTCAAAGTTTTATGGATGGAGTACTGATGATTTGCAGCAGAAGCTACAGCTAATTGGGGGAAGTGAAGAAATCAGAGACTGGAACCTGAGACTGATGATAGTGTAAATTGCAACGTATAGCTGATGGTACGATCCAAACCAAGAGGGACTGTACACAGAATTCTAAACCCACTGGATAAGAGCAAAGCAAGATACATAACTAGAATAACCTGGCTGTCGTATGCTTCAGCCAACCAGCCGCTTTGCAGAAAACTTTGACTTGTGGCTATAAAATGTGATCACCTCATTCTTATTATTCCTATGGATATTTGAGTTAAAGGTATAGGGTTGGAGATCCTATTCTGGAGCATTTATTACAAAATTGTTTCAAATCCTCTTCACACTCCGATTGCAACCAATTAATTAAATGCTTTTTCACAAAAATGGAAAAAAGTCAGTCACCTGTGGGACGGACAATCCTGTAAAAACTGTGTCCAATCATCATGAATGCGATGCTAAGGTCAACTGGCTTTATGCACAGCTCCACTGCTTCCTGAATTTAAGCCAGCTCCTTTATTTCCTGTCTTACATTATTGGACAAACTGATTAATCCAGATGTGTCTAACCTCACAACAACGGTCAGACACACCTGGATTAATCAGTTTGTCCAATAATGTAAGACAGTAAATAAAGGAGCTGGCTAAAGTTCAGGAAGTAGTGGAGCTGTGCATAAAGCCTATTGAATCGTGATGTATCAATCAAGCTGCCGTCTCTGTCCCTCGCTCCCTCATCTGCGCGTACCACTTTTCGTGCATTAGTCTGAAGTTTGGTAGGTGGAGATGTAGCTCTAAGCTTGATGCTGGATGGTTTATTATGACGCTTGGTGTTTTCTTTCACGTGAATGAGCCATGAGAAAAATCTGGCAGACAGTCACCGATGCTGCGCAGTGACACGTGACAGTATCGCGGTAAGCACATTGGGATTACACTGGGTCGCGCCGCGAGCACGACACCCTCACGGCTTCACCTTGATGTGAACCCAAGGCTGAACAAGCGTTGCATGTTCCTGCGCTCTGGAGGCGTGTCTTCAAAGGGGCTTGGACATTTGACGTGTGTATTTTCAAAATGTGGCCTGCTAGAAGCGTTTTTCCAGGATCTCCAACCCTACCTTTAAAAAGTGTCATAACTGCATTTCACAGTGTATCAGAGGTAATTGGATGGTTGGTGCTTCTCAAAGTGCGGTCTGAGGAGCTTCAGGCTTCCTTTAGCAGGATCCTGTGTTCCAACAAAAAGGGAAAACAAATCGTTTTTGCTACAGTTTTACCTACAGATACATGTCTGTGATAAAATATGTAAAAGCAAAAGTCTTGAGATTGCAGAACCACTGTCCAAATGAAATGCTGCACAGACGAGTTTGGAAAATTGTCTCAACCTCTGAATGATGCTCCTCTCCCTGCAGACCAATTAACTGCCTCTTTATGTGAGATTGAATGACTGATGGGAGTCATCAGGACGTCCAGCTGCATGAGTAATGTTAATAATTCAGTGAGGTGAAAAGCTGTTTTTTGTACATCCCCACAAAGTCCCAGCAGTGACCACTTCAGTATGGGAAAAAAGGGTAAATTCACAAGGTATTACAACAGTGGAGATACTTCAGCGTTGGCACAGCTAACAACTTCAATTATTTCACCCAGCACAAAAGGTAAGCACTCCAAATAAGTACTTATGCGGAAGGGATTTCTATTTCCCTATGAGGCACAGAGGTTAGGGCACCTTGGTGGATTTTTCTCAGACCTTTTCAGTATTACTGCTTTTGTTGGCTACGTAATTACCGACCGGCAAAGATTTACTGTTCCTCTAACCTGGCACCTGTGTCTCTGAGGACCTCAGTTTAAAAGAAACAATGACATGCCCATTACATCTGCTGTATATAGCAATTACACTCTGATCTTAACAATGAAGCCTAAATACCACAGGAGCGTGGGCGGACAGTCTGATGTGGACCTATCTCTGTGAATCTGCTGCCGACAGCGTCTTCGTGTGTGGCGCCACTTAGAGCCTCACCGCTATAAGTTGTTGCTAATTGTGACACTTTATTCATGGCAGGTGAGAGTGTGGTGTATTAAGGATGGAGACTCACTTGTACTGGGCCTGGAAATGTTCCTGGACAAAGCTGTGCTGGACTCGGGGCTGCTGGGACTGGGACGGGTCTGGAGACAACGCCTCTTCAGCTCCGGCGGGGCCCTGCAGCACAGAGAGGGCCACACATTAACACAGAGCTGTCACATTGTCACAGTCTTCAGAGATCCACCATCCATCACTCGGCTTGTCCACAGACACCGCACTGAACTTAAAACTGTAGCAGTGCAACAATATGTTTGCATAACAGAGTCTCTCATGGAAAGCAGCTTCAGCACATTTTTTGCTTTCCTTTGGTAATAAAGCGATATTGTAATAATGCGCTGGAAAGCACTGACCTAAACATAACCCCATGGGAAACCTCTGTCTTTATTCTTTCATCTACTCACCTACAGCAGAGAGGAAGCTGGCCTTGGATGAGGATAAAAGGAGAGGAAGGGAAAAGATAAAAAACACAAAAAAAACCGGAATCTGATCACAGAAAGACGAGCAAGGTCAAAACAAAATGTGTGGGATGGCACACACGGGGAGTATCTCAACCACTGCTGTGCATTAATGACACCGTACTGAGTGAATAACCTTCTGCATCAGTTTTACATTGTCTTTGAGGTCCGTATACAGCAGTGTAACATTAAAAAAAACATGATAATGTTGCATGAGTTTTGAGCTTATGTTCTGTCTGACTTTAGAAAAGATGCCGTAAAATAGACTGGTTAGTCATCAGTTGTCGGTAAGGAAGCATCTGCAGCTGGTTAACTTAGCTTCACAGTCTGTAACATAAAGCAGCAGCACTGGTAAGACACACACACTTGTCACTATTGCAAAACAAAAGAACATGAAACAATACAACACTTTACTTCTCACTTTTATCTGCCAGCTTTATATCTGATCAACTCAGATTAGATTATAGATTCTATAAATCTAAGATTATATCAATCTATCTTAATAACAACATTTGTATGAGTGAGCAAAGAAGCGCAACTTTTATTTCAGTTTTAACTTTTTATTATTGGTCTCATGTATAAAAGTCCGTCTAAACTTCATCTGGTTGGTTGGCAGCACAGGAGCAGTGAGACCAGAGTGGGACGGACAAAGAGAGGTTCTCTCTCTGTGTTGCCAGATCTTGCGAGAGCTCGTTGCTGAGATACAGACGGGTCTTAGGAAAAGTTCAAGAATGTTCAGAGGACATGTGGCTTTTGAAAAAAAAAAAGGCTTCAATATTTATTTCGTTGAACACTGTGAGGAAGGACCAGACACAATCTGTGACATTGTTCACTTCTCTTTTTGGAGTGAAGAGACTCAAACCTGCTGCTGGGAGGTGGAGACACCCCCGTGGACAGACATAGAAACAGGAAAAGGTGATGAGGTGCACCTCATGATGACATGACGCTGGCTCTGACATCAGGAACCCCTGTTAAAGGGATAGTTCAACATTTTGGCAAACTGGCCCATTGCCATAATCCCTATAGTTTTAGGAGTAGGTTCATTACCTTTAATTGTCGGTGCAAGCTATTTGGCGGAGCTGAGCCACGAGCTGCTCAGAGCTACGCTACGGAGGCTAATGGAATTTCTTGGTTTCCCTCATAAAACTCATCAAATACACAATCCAACAACTCCAAAACGTGTTTTCGAGGTAAATTCATGCAAAACCGCTGATGCGCGTTCCCGTCGGCAGCGGTTTTTTAGCAAGCAGTCTCTGCATTTGCCGCAAAAAACAACTCTGTCTCATAAGGTTCCGTTATTAACTTATAGCGTGGTGAATGTGCAGGTCACAACTTGTCCACGAGAGCGTTTTGGAGTTGTTGGAT
This sequence comes from Trachurus japonicus, assembly GCF_045865225.1. Classification (NCBI taxonomy): domain Eukaryota; kingdom Metazoa; phylum Chordata; class Actinopteri; order Carangiformes; family Carangidae; genus Trachurus; species Trachurus japonicus. The sequence continues at coordinate 25,890,746 of NC_140914.1, read as the reverse complement.
TGTATTTGATGAGTTTTGAGCCTCCGTAGCGTAGCTCTGAGCAGCTCACAGCTCTGCTCCACTGTTCTGAAAATAGCTTGCACCCACAATTAAAGGTAACAAACCTACGCCTAAAACTATAGGGATTATGACAATGGGCCAATTTGCCAAAAATGTTGAACTATCCCTTTAAACAGTGTGCTGTCATTTCTTTGTGCGTATTTTGTGCATGCTTGTGAGTGGCACCAATCTTCTCATCTAACTCTCAGCAGCAAAACAAATTGAGTCCACCTCCCAAAATGCCACAGTGAAACGTGCAGAGGACAAAAAAATAAATAAAACTGCGAAAAGTTATAATAAGCAGTCATAATGTTTGGATATCTCTGTACACTATCAGCTCCATTTCACACCTTAGCAGCCAGGAAAATGTCCTGGAAAACATTCTTCAAGTGGTTCTGCTTAAAAGGCCATAATGCTGCATACAAGCACCTTGTTAGCATTTCTCTGCTCGCACGCTATCTATCCCACAATAGCCTGGTGTAAAAGTCAGGTACTTGAAAATGCATTAAGTCATCATATCATTTCAACTGTGCTTTTTACACAAGGCTGGTCAGGCCAAACGGAAATGCACATTTCCAAGCCCTCTCTGTTGACACATGCTCTCTCTTTCCTCTCTCTCCCTCTCTCTCTGTTTACTATTCCTCTGATTTCCAGCTCCTGGTCCCGTACTGGCTGCCACCGTTCCCAGGCTGGCAGCTCGACCATGACCTCCGCTCACAAACGGAGTTGAAAGGAGGCTTAGAATTGCTAAAGAGGGGAGAGGGGAGCGGGGCGCCGTGTGTTTGTGTCTGAGAAACCAGTGCGAGACGGACACAGACAGAGAAGACAGGAGAGTCCTTAAAGTTCAGCAACATTTCTATTCTTTTAAAAGCATGTGAGCTCTGCAAAGACACAGCACAAGACTGAAACCTGACCTTCCTGCTGCACTGTGCTTCAACAGACACATACAATGACAAACCTCCTCCTCTGTGCTCTCTCACACTTTCCTCTTTGCATGGATTTTCGCTTGCTTTTCAATTACTCCCACGAAATGTCACGCCAGCGCCTGTCACAGAGGGGGAGATTCAGCTCAGGTGATCGGCTTGTTACTGGGTCACGTAACAAATGAAAGCTAAGGCTAGGAATTATGTGAAAGAGGGTAATGCCATGCAACCCCTCAGACTCTCCTACTCCTCTTTTCCACCACATACTTGGTAATGGATTCCTCTGCTATCTTTATGTAGAGATAACAAAGCAACGTTCAGGCCACCAAGTGCAGACACAGTCGCTCTTATCACTTCTCAGAAATCCCTGCCAGGCTCTGCTATGTCAATAGACCGAAAGGCGTCAGCTGTGTGTTAACAGTAGCTGTTGACGATGTGGACATTTAAGCACAGTGAGAAAGTGGGACGGGTTACATGCCCGCTGACATGTGGCTCTGATAAGGCCCCACTCATCTGACTGATGGTGGCCAGATAGCGGTCCCCACAGAGTAACTGCTGCTGGTCTCAGAAATTGTTTAACAGGTTGTTAAGCGACCTCGGCAGAACGGGGGTACATCTTAAGAGGTGCCATGTGCCGGTCTGAAATTGAGATTCTATCTTTGAAATTGGCTGTCAGAAAAATATGTCAACTTCTAACTGATGAAAATGCAACAAAACAGGCAGGTAACACAAGGAGGGGGTGTCTATGGCTATTTTTAGAGTCAGGTCCTACTGATACCTACACACACACGGACACAGAGTAACTATTAAGTGTATCTGCTCTTCTATCATTCCCCTTTAACATCACTATATCTTGGTTATTGTGTCTCTTCATTATCACATGCTATCACTGGCTGCCTGTTTGTGACATGTGGGGGCTTAGAGGAGTCTGGAGTAAATTAGCCTGTGCTGCTGCCTCCTGTCGCAGACATTGTGGCGACTGATTTGGTTTGTCTTGGAGGAGCTTACTGTAGATTGGCTTGTTGTTTCTGGAAAAGCTATTTGCAACCTTGTTGGAAGCGGCGGATTCTTCTGTTTACGCCAGTTACTTTCCATTAGGGTATTCTGTGGGTCCTTTTTGCCTTAGGTGTACTTGGACTTTGTCTCAGGTCCTACCTACCTGGGATATTTTTGGATCAGTATAGGCAGAAGTACCTTTTAGCAGCAGGTTCCCTCCTGGGACTGGAGCTGATTTAACTTCGGTGGCTGTAAAAGTGAGTCTCTAGTGCAGCAGCATCTGTAGTTTGAAATATGTGACAACAGTTGGAGTACACTAAAGAGCTACAAAACATAGAGGTACTTCCATGCTTCGGTTCAAACAGACTCTGGTACGTTTTCAGGTTTAGTCTGGTTTGTTTGCTGTGAAGTTTTCAACCATCTCTGGTACAAGTGGCCCAGGTCTTCCAAATGGAGGAGGGTCCAATGTCGTTTGTTGGGGGTCTGAAAGCAAACCAACCAACCAGTGGATTTCTATGATTGTAAATATGTGAGTTTATCATGATTTCAAATCCACCTGCTGATCATAAACTATTCACTATCATTGATCTGTGCAAGCTGTGGTCATATAAATTATTTGGTAACCACGGTAACATGCAGACTTCCCCCGATTAATCAGACAGTCAAAAGCAGTTAAAACTGTGCTCTGATGTGCTTGTTGTGCTCTGCGCTTCATTGAGCCCATTAAAAGGTCCGACAGTGATCCTCTGATTATTGCTCTACAAGACATCTCTCTGACAACCTGTCTCTACTTATTTGTCCTTACTCATACCATCAAGTTGATTTACTGTCCAATTTTACTATTAACGTCCATAATCAGTCCTTTCCTTATCAGCTCTTTGTGCTGCCAGACGACATAACATCTACGTACATAACACTGATTTAAACTGATGCACAAACTGCACTCAGGCACCAGACTTTGATTCACCTACTGTATGTGAGTGCTGATGATGCAGGTCAGGATGACAGAAAACTGTCCAATCAGTGCATCAGCAGCCGGTCTATATGACTATATATGACTACATGTTTACTACTGCATGGTGGTTTCTAACCAGACAAGAACTAAAAATCTAGTGTCATTTTTTTTTCCCCAGTCCAAATTTATTCTAGGAAATGGTGATTTAGATGTGCGTCAGTCTGGGCACTCTAGCTGCTCAAATTAGATCTCAAAGTGCCGTAACTTGCAACAGACAATGTCGACAAGTGGGTCTCTGTCCTTAATACACCACATCCTCCTCACCTGCCATGAATAAAATGTCACAATTAGCAACAATTTAGTCATCTATAGCACCATATGAAGTCGTTGTCAGTAGCACATCCACAGAGATAGCTCTGCATCACCATAACTTTTCACAGCACAATTGTGAACAAAAGTGAAATGATCAAGCTCCATTTCTCATTCTTCCAGTACCTAAGCTAAAACTATATTGTTACCACGCCAACCCATATGGATCGGTTGGTAATATCTGGACACATGAATCCAATCTGATCACTTTCAAATAACAGTATGGTTAGTCAGTCCAAAGGATCTGATTAGAGGAACAAATGTTTTTAACCTTCAGTCTAACAGCTTCCTCCACTTTAGGTTAATGACGGTAAATGACTGCAGGCTCGACAGAGGTTAGCTTCCACACTGCAATGGTTGTTACAGCCTACAGTACATGTAACAACACAGTTTTCTTCAGCTGGAAGTTTGCTATGATGATGCTCCTCACAACTGCTTTCTAGCACATTGAAGTATTAAGAACACAAGAAAGTTGTTTTTTTAGGACTAAAGATAATGCCTGAGCTCACAATGAAATGGGACTAAGACCTCTACTCATCTGAAAAGGTAACATGGACAAATATAAACACAAAAATGTGCAAATGCTAATACCCAAGATATGTCAAGCCAGAGAACTGTCTACCTCCGCTTAATCCATAAGCCCCAGTGCCAGGAGAGGGGCGTGTGCCAGTGCCCGAGGAGCACGGAGAAAATTAAAACTCAAATCCTTCACCCTGGCACCTTAGCGTGCTGTAATTGATTTCTGGGATTTAGATAAATGACAAAGATACAGCATGCAAGTGAGTGGTGGGCCGGAGCCCGGCCGCTGGCTCAGCACTGTCAGCAGGAGGCCAGAGTTCACCGACTGTGATTTTTGAGCTGACTGAGAGGAAGAGAGAGAGAGAGAGGCGGAGAGAGAGAGAGAGGGAGCCAGAGTGATGGAGAGGGCGGACCGTGATAAGCACATTGTTGTGCAGCTGGCTGCTGAAAATCAGACAGCTGCCTGAAGAGGGTCATTTCCTACAAACAACAGGGGACATCAGCTGATATGAGGCTGTTTTAATGGGGAGACCACTGTGAAATATACTGACATTTTGGCTTTGTAGTTTCTAAATAAATATTCTCACTGATCATCAGTGAGAATATTTATGATAAGAAAGAATCTTTATCATCAGACTGATGATAAAGATTCTTACTTAAAGGGATACTTCACCCAAAATCGATAATTCACCAATTTTCTTCTCACTGTCATGCCAAGGAAGGGTTTGGAGAACTTTCGGAGTTATCAAAACGCTTTTAGAGTTCCAGGGGGGGGTCCGGATGACAACAGATTTTAATATAATCTATAATGATTGCAATCACTTTTGAATCATCCAAAACACACACTGTGAAACATCCAAATACCTCCATACTGCTCGTCCGTACTGACCCAAGTGTGCGGCCTGAAGCCGCCACATGAAAAAGTGGTTTGGAAAAAAATAATTTGATCTCTGTTTTTAGCCTTGTTGTAGCAGTAGCTCCCAGTGGCTCTGTAAGATGTGCGGTATTGCTACAAGATGTTCATCATAGATCTAATGGTACAATGATGAAAGAACATCTCGCAGAAAATCTCGCACATGCGCACAAACATCAACAGAGCCACTGGGAGCTAAAACTACAACAAGGCTAAAAACAGAGATCACATTATTTTTTTCCAAAAAACTTGACGAGCAGTATGGAGGTGTTTTGATGTTTCATAGTGTGTGTTTTGGACGATTCAAAAGTGAGCACTATCTGCTGCCATTATATGGACCCCCCCTGGAACTCCAAAAGCGTTTTGATGACTCTGAAAGTTCTCCAAACCCTTTCTTGGCATGACGGTGAGTAGAAAATTGATGAATTATTGATTTTGGGTGAAGTATCCCTTTAAAGGACAAGGATGATTTTTTTTTTCTTAAAAATATCAAAATTTATATTAACATTAGGTTAATGCTGACAAAAATAAATGTTGTGACAAATGCTGATTCTGTGAATGTGAATGACTCTTTATTAGCTCAGAGGACTTTCCCACGCCGAGATCAATATATTGAAAAGAGTTTTGGCAGCCATGGAAACAGCGCCGCATTCACTCATTATCCTTCTCAGCAGCGAGGATGCAGACTCACAGATGAGCAGCTCGCTCGCTCACTAAATCCAAGTCTGTTAACTCCTGGTCATCTGTACTTCAGCATGAAAGCCTGAAATCGCACAGATTAACGGTGCACTCTGTCCCTTTGGGGAGGCTTTCAATAATTCACCCAAAAAAATGTTGCTGGGAGTGATTCATCTCTGCGAGTAGACCCACTGCAAAAGGAACTCAGGCACTCTCGCTCCACTGTGGTGAAAATCCAGGAAATGTGCCCCCCATCCCAATCCTCACAGACCACCTGTCTCGTCCTGATGGATTTTTCAGGGATGGGGGAGGTAGATCGTAGCGGGGGGGACGAGTGCTCCCAGTAATGGTCCTGATGTGAATAATTTAAACAAGCCGTGGAAACACACAAGGATGGACATGTGCTTCTGCTGGAGAAAGCACTATAGCGGGGTGATTGAGAACAAGACCCAACAGCACCTAAACCCTGTGGTGACTGTAACGGAGAGATGCAGGAGGAGAGAGAAGGAGGGAGGGAGAGAGAGAGAGAGAGAGTGATATGGAGCAGGAGTAAAGACACTGCACATGCCTGTTTACCCACATAGACAGATGGAGAGAGAGTGATAGGAAAGAGAGTGGTGTTCAGCCAGTGAGTGACTGAGGAAGTCAAAGTAGTACACACAACTGACACACAGAGCATTGATAAATAATGGACAGTCTCCCACAACACTGTCTTGTCTCCAGTTGTGTGCACACCTCTCTATAAATAGACCCAATAATAATGATCCTCGAAGCTTTTCTCCCTGACCCTTCTGCCCATTATTCCCCATGAGCAATTACTCCAGGCGGGGTGCAGCTGCATGAACATGCTAAGTGCCCAGACTTCAGTCCACGGACAGTTTGAAGGGTGAACTGCCTCTGTAGCACATCTGCTACCAGTAAGATCAGGAATGTTAAACAGACGACCACCTGTTCTCTTTGAACCGGGTGTGAAGACAGATGCAGGTGTAATGCATATTATGATGATTGTGTTTCCATAACTGAAAAGTATTATTGGAGTTACATTTCTATCTCTCGCCAGCATAGTGATTCACTGAGAGCCAGAAAGTCACTCCGATGGCACAAAGCACAGCCTTGTACTGGCTCCATGGATCCTGTTCGATGCTCTGACCTCCCCGTGCCAAGGTACAAACAACATAATGAATTTCTGTCAAAGAGATCAATACAGTGTCACAAAGTCAAGTTTGTTGACAGAGCAAAGGTGAGCTGTTGAAAAGCTGAGGCCACTTTGGGTCACACACTGTGGGTCACCCGTGAAATGGAGTGTGTTTACATGGACCTGAGTATCTCGGTTATGAGCCACATCCTGGTTATGATCATATTTGGGATACTGCGTTCACATGCACACAGAAAAACCTGGTTATTCATATCCCTGTTTACATGATAAATAACAGTATCCCGGTTTCTGATCACTGCATCTTATTTGCGCAGGTGTCTGTGATGTTTAGTTTTTTACAACACAAGCAGTGGCAATTTTGAAATCTGTAAAAACTAGACTACTTTGGCTTCTTGCAGGTTTGGTACAGTTAAAAGCTAAGATCGCGTTGCAAATAGGGCTCATTCTTGTTATATCTAGCAATGGAAGAAGAGAGCCACATATACATATCCTCACCTCAGACTTCTGTCTGTCTGCCTGTCTGTCTACCACTGCATAGGACGAGGGCGAGGTGGATGAAAATACGCAGCTGTGAATGGTGGTACAGGATCGTGTTAATGGAGTTTACGGACTCCAAGTGGAGGGAAAACTTTCGGATGAGTAGGATATCTTTTCGTCGACTGTGTAAGACCTGTGTTCTTTTCATTGCCCGTGCCTGTGCAGATTTTTTCAGCTACCAGAAACAGGGATAAGTCGTACACATGCCACAGTATCCTGTTTTCTCTCAGAGTTCTCCAGGTAGCTAAACCGGGTTTCTCAAAACCGGGATACGGGCATATCCTGGTTTCTGAAATGGGGATATGATATTTACATGCACAAACACAAAAACTGGATACTCAAAAATTCCGATAATAACCAGGATACTTACTCAGGTCCATGTAAACACACTCATGTTTCCACAGTCCTATAGCTGTCTCCGTCAAACTCTTAATATGTGAACTGCCCCTTTAATTGTAGGTTAAACACATCATTACTGTGCAGTTTTTTAGCTGTGCTGAGGCCTGGCTCTGCGAATGGCACTGTCGGTAAGTCATCCACAAATTCAGTCCAGACTGAAATGTCTCAGGAACCACTGGATGGGTTGCCATCATCTACACAAGTATCAGGTCCATTTTTTTGGTTTACACATACCTGCATAGCTAATGATAACAGCTTCAGCTAAACAGAAAGAAACTTGCTGACCATGAACAATTTAAACATGATTAGTAAATATGTTTAACTCCTAACACTGCATGTACCTTCCATGTTTGACACAATCCTGTTTGGTTGCAGTAACAGCTGCTGCAGCTGTCAGCCTCTCAAACTTTGTTTAGGGTTCTTTTTGTAACATTCCCTTCATTGTCGACAGGAACAATATCAAGTCTATATCAAAGTCCATGACAGTTTATGGTCATAGTCATTAGTGTTTTGAGGAGCCTGAGGCTCACCAAAGTGAACCCATTTTGATGTTGACTATGATTTTTAAGTATAGGCTGGATGACAAAGCAATTGTGGAGGCAGAGTTGAACGTGAGAACCTCATGAGAGCACAGGACTCAAATTTAAAGTTTCATCATCAGCAGATGGAAATGAAGAAGTTTTCACAAGAAACTAAAGAGCAGGCAATAATGAGGAAGTGGTCAGGAGGAAGACTCTGCTCCTGTGCCCTAAAGGTGTTGACCTGTCAACATACTTTCTCACTGACTGAGTCAGAGTGACAAAAAGAAGCAATTCTTATCATTTAGTTTTGATTTGGCAGAAACAAGTCACTTTTTTAAAAAGCAGAACATGAGCATTGTGAGTAATACTAAACATGACATCGACTTAACCATAAGCCCTTTGGTAACTACCCAAATAGTCTGACTTCAGAGTGAGTCATGAATAAAGGACACTGACTGAGAAAATGATGTGCTCTCTGTGGTTAGTTTCTGTGGTGAGTTTACACGTCAAGCTGTTTCTTACCAAGAAACTGACTCAAGGCTCTAAATAGCTCACAGGTACCGACTGACTGACTGACTGACTGACTTTTCTGTTCTGCACTGCTCATCTGTTGAGGTGAGAGAGGTGAAGCAACCACTGTCTGATAATGCCACTTCCTGCTTCACAGTAATCACATTTTAATGCGAAGGCAGCCACAGACCTTGACTGTGAAGCTGGAAGTAGAGACAATGTCCATGTGGTTAATGTTACCAAAAATATACTTCCTTTCAACAAGACCTGAGCATTTTACGACCCGTGGCCCAGACCCAGGCCCTGTGAGATCAAAGACGAACCCGACTAATTTACTGATGACATTAAAGAAGATATCAGATCTGTGTTCATTTGGAGCGGCACGGTGGTCCAGTGGTTAGCTCTTTGACCTCCCAGCAGCTGGGATCATTCTGTGTGGAGAAGATTCTTCACCTTGTGTCTCCACTGGTTTCCTCCCACATACACATAGACATGGAGGTTAATTAGTGACTCGCCCTCGCCCAGTATCAGCTGAGATTGGCTCCAGCCCCCCGCGACCCTCAAAGGACAAACAGTACAGCTGATGGATGGATGTTTCAATTTTAATATGAGCCAATCAGACTGAAATGTCAGTGTTTGAGATTTAATGCAACAGGATTCTCCATCGAAACAAAGGATATAACAAACATTTTGGAGTCCAGCAGTTGTACACAATGATACATGGACACGGTGCAGGGTATCAAACATAGACTGTTTAAACGTCATAGAAACTAAGGACAGAGTTTACTGGTGAATATGACTTTGCGAGACGTCTCTTAAGAAGATTTATCCCACCTTTAAGAGAGCAGCAGGAGAGGCTGAGGGAAATTAATTCTAATGAAGGCAGGTCGGCCTCCTGAGCTGATGAGGTTTATTATTACCCTCCCGCTTCTGCGGCTGTCGCTGATGACTGTGGTGACACAGATGAGGATGAAATGACTGCACACGTCAACAGAGACCCACAGGAGCCTCTGCTACCTGCCACTTGCGTTGGGAGTTTGAATGTCTGTCACATACAGCAATGAATATGTTCATATACACAGTGTCAATAGCGATTGAAGGTATGATATTGAGGGAGTGCACATTTGGGTAGAGGAGTTCGATTAAAGCCGGTGCTTTAAACTGACATTTGTTGGAGGTTGGATTGATAATTATTGCTTTTTAAAAAATCCATTTATCTTCACAGGCAGATTCAATTTAACTCAAGATAACACATTAAAACTGGACTTGGCGTGACAGGCATGCCTCCCTGCTTAAATTATTTCTATCAACAACTGTTTAAATCATTCCAGTCAGCCTGGTTTCGGGCAATTGAATTGACACACTCTCTGGAAAGCCTCCACTCAGCAAATCTGAATCACTTAAACTGTTGGGGTCGGCGTTGTCTGCCAATCAGACCCAGCAGAGTCGGGGATAATTTGTATGTGGGAGGGAATTTCTCTTTATTAAACAAAGAATCAGTCGGTTCATTTAACTGTATTTCTCTACACAAACAAGATGAAGAGAGTTTTTATGCTGCTGTTTTTAACTTTCAACTGGTGAATATTCAGCTTCCCTGACGTCTCTCTGAAAACCCCAAAACACACAAAAGCCAATGGACACCTTGCATCCTTTTATCTAAAAGCTCTCAGCCTTACACCAAACGACTTAACATCCTGAGTTTGGGAAAGTTGCTCCATCATCTAAATGTTTCAGCGTAATGTCCAGGCTGTCTGAAGTCAGTATTTTATTAGTGTCTCGATGTTCCAATATAAGTCAAATATGTAAAATATTATAGTAATATCATAGTAATGTGTCCCTTTAAAGTTCCTCTAGTACCAAACTGGAAGTAGCAAACCACGCCATCACTGACTGTTTGTTAGGTATTAATGAGGAGCTGTTCTGTGGGCTGGGCTGGGTTCCCTACAGAGAACAAGTGCAGTTTTTAGAAATGTCCTTTAACTGTTCTTTAAGCCAGTGGTGATGCATAGTGTTGTCTAGAGCAGTCAGACAGTTTCAGCTTAATTGTGTCTGTGCCACAGAGAGTAACCCCGAGCCTGAGAACCAGCTCCTTCTTCTTCTCAGGAAGCAGCGACAGCCTCATATCCAACCTGCCTGACCATTTAGATGGTTCATTACATTTATTTCATACCCAATGTCCACACACAGACGTCTCTCAGTCTCTCTCTTAGCCAATCAACACTGATCTGGGTCGGAGGTGAGAGAGGACATCAAACACACACAGGTCATACTCGGACCCTTCCCTCCAAGCTGCTTTTCCAGCTGGGTGGCTCGGAGCCACAGGAAGCCATTTCAGCTTGGCAGGGCAGACAGAATCAAAGGCAGAGCGGAGAGCTCAAACACACACACACACAAACACAGCACAAAACACACAAGAACCGCAACAGAACCGTTCGCATCTAACCCTGACAGGAGCGAGGAGCAGCACTGACCACACACAGGCAACTGCACGGCTCGGCTGCGTTTAGAGGTGCACTTATAGGCCCGTGTGGCTAGAATAAGTTAAAAGAAACTACGTTTGAAATCTTGGTACAACGACTGGGTCACTGTCTGGATGTGTTTCTAATTTCAGTACAAAACCTCCCACGTGGTACAAAGGAAGGAAAGAGAGCACAGCTGATACACACTGTGACTGCTGTGCTCTTAATTGAACGGAGACGATGACTTTTAAAACATGCATGCATTGTTTCATGTGTGTGTAGTGTAAACGTGTGCTCTTTTATTGTCACGATGTAATCTGTTTGGAGCCCAGGAAGAACAGCAGATGCTAATGGGGATCTTAATAAACAAGGCATAAGAAAAACAAGAAACTTGGGCTGATCAAAGGGGTTTCACACCGGCAGGGCTCCGTGCCGGTTCTGGTTCCCAAACCAAATTTTGAACCAGCCGGTACGTTCTGACCAAAAAATTAACAGGTTGGGAACCTGAAAAGTTGGTTCTCAAGGGAACCAAGAAATACAGGTAGTTAGTTCTTTCCTGGGAACCATGACATCATCAGTGGGCGTGTCTTATTCTAGCCTGTGAAGATGAGCAGGAAGAAGGAGAAGGCAGTGACTACAGCCTGGAGAAAAATATAATTTGTTGTGGTCTGCTGAGGAAACTAAATGTTTGGTGGTGATTTGGGCATCGGCAGAATTTAAAAAAAAACTAGAAAGCAGCACAAGAAAGAACAAGTTGTATGAATTTCCGTTTGGGGCTTAGTAAAGTAAAGTAATTCTGATCTTTGAACTCTGGGAGGAGATGGTCAAGGCTGGGTACACTCCAACACGAGACCAAATAATTAGTAAACTTAAAAACTGAAGAATGATCACTGTACAGAGATAATAAAAAAGAATGATTACAGAGACAGAAATAAAGCAAAAAATTTGAGTAACATACGCCGTCTTTGGCTCCACTAATACTGGTGTGAACATGGGCTGGTTCACCAAAAAGCACCATGGCTCATGGACTCCAGAACGGAGCCAGAACCATGTCAGTCTGAAAGCAAAAAAACATGTGTGAACCCCTCAGGAAGAGCTGGTTTTCTGCATTGATGAGTCAAAATGAGATCTGAATTTCAACTAAATCATAAATGTCCCAAAGGTGTCCCAAAGCTAATACCACACAATTAAAATCACTTGTGCTTCACTGAGCACAACAAATAAACAGTCACAGTGGTCATGGAAAACACAAGTCAACCATTAGATAAATGACTTGTTGAACCTCCTTAGGCAGTAATAGCCTCAAACAAGCTCTTCAGACCTGGACAATATGTTCTTCCTGCTTGAACTGCTGCAGCTCAAACAGACAGTCAGGATGTCTGGTGTGAGCAGCTCTGAGATCACTGCACAGTGCACACCATCTCTACAGGGTAACTTACACCTGTCCAACAGGTGGAACATCTTTGAAGTCACGTTACACCGATGTTTAGTGTCATTGTCCTGCTGCATCACCAGCTTCTACTGAGCTTCAGCAGGTGAGCAGCCACTCTGACATTGTCTTAGAAGAGATGTTGATCAACTTTTTTCCATTAATGATGTGGAGCTCGACCTGTCACCCTCCCCCTAAGTTTGCCTGGATTGGCTCCAGCAGCCCACCGTGACGCCGCACAGGAAAGCAGTATAGACCATGGATGCTGTGGAGCTGTGCAAATCATGATGCTCACCTTTGGAGCAGAGATGTTTACCACCTCCAGTGATTCCTTTAAGTTTTTGTCTGTTACACTGAGATTACCTTTTTTATCTTACTATCTTTCTGTGTCGTTTCTTTGGAGTCATTTTAGCTGGACACCCACTTGTAGAGAGAGTAATCACAGAACTAAATCATCTGAGTGTCTGCTGAGTTACAGCTTGACGTCTCATTTTAATGCCAAACAGCTTCAACAGAACAAGTGCACTAGCTTCTGTAATATATATGCACCGGTCCATCTGTACCACATATATACAGAGAAACATACACATGTACAAAATGACATCTGTAGCACTACCTCTGTCAGTTACAATGTTTGTCTTTATGATTCTGTTAAACCAATTGATAAAATAGAAGAAAATCAGGTTAGACTATTAAGTGCTATATTAAGTTTGAGTACTTCACTTTCAAGTGAATGCATGTTTGATTATCAAATTATGTCTAATTTACTCAAGAAATGTATTTCATTTTTTGGATTGTGCAGTGATTTTGAGCCCCTACAGTAAAACTGCAGATATGATGGAAAATATAGATGGGTATTTAATGATGAACCAACTATCAGCTGTTAACGTAATGTGCAATGACTGAATAAAGAAAATTCTTACTCTCTGTATCTTCCTCCAACTCCAACAGTGGGGTAAGATGTGCCACTGTTCATATTCAGGATCACTACATCAAGACAATTATAGTTTTGTTGCTAACTAACATATCTGCATATATTTCAGGATGTTGTGCATCCCTACAAACAAACAGAATGAGTGTAAACATGACTGTGTTGATAATATAGCATGTAAAAAAAAAAGTGGTCTCGTGGCACAACTTATGGGGTAAACTGAGCATAGGAGCACCCCCCTCCTTCCCTTCCATCCATCTCCCACCTCTTTACTTTACTCCATATTCCACCTGTCTAGGTTGCAGGTGAACACAAACTGCTGGGACTTCGTGCTGCTGAGCCGCTAACTCACTGAGGTTTGGGGAGTTTTGCGATGACATTGCATCTTGGGAAGAATTACTCATCTTTCTCTTTGAAAGTAAAGTTTGGCTTAGTTTAATAAGTAACCCCAGAGCTACCATATTGATTAGTCCCCACAGCTAAAATGGTTCACCTTCATGCAAGGTTTACTTTATGAGGTCAACTCATGTATAAAACAAATTTATAATGATCTCTTTTGGTCTAAACACAGTTCTCATGAAACTTGTGATCGACTGAATTCACTTTTGAGAGTGAAAAATGTTTTTTTCACACAGTGGCAAGAAAAAGTGAACTGGTAAGTAAATGAATTACCTCAATTTTTACAAACAAACACAAACTATTTTAACACACAAATCATTCTTTGTTTCTGTCCACACTGAACACAAACATTCACATCGTAGGCTGGAAAAACTATTTGTTAATGAAATCAGCAAAAGCTAATTGAAGTCAGGGGTTAGCAGGATGTGTAGGTGTGAGTTTGAGCTACTTTCATTTAAAAAAATAAACATTTTCACTTCACAAGGAACACCTGCTGATGCTTTGCCAACGATCTGAGAAGACTTGAGATCAAGAAGAGTTGATGGTTATCCATCAGTCTGACAATTTGTCTAAAAATGGAGATGATTTAGTTCTGTGGCTGCTCTCCCTAGAAGTGGGTGTCTAACTGAGATGAGGCAGGACACAGGAAGATCTATGAAGCAAAAATGAAGCGCAGATTGACAGCTACGCGCTTAAAGGAATTACTGGAGCTGGTTCACAGCTCCGTTCATCTCTGTTCCTGAGTCCATTCAGATCATGATGCATGGATGGACGGAGCTCAGAGTCCATGGCAGGGCACCACATACTATGTGTCTGAAATTTATCAAAGCACACCTGGACTATTCACAACACTACAAATGTTATTAATAAAAATGTTTTGTGCTGATGGAACTAAGATTGAACTGGAGGAGGAGGAGGAGTCTATGGTGTCAAAGAGGAACTGTACACCGACTAGAAACATGGAAGTAAATCCACTACAGGCTGACATCAAACAGAGAAATACACCCGCTGGAGCAGCGCAGAGTCCAGACATTAATCCAGCAGAGATGATGTGGAATGACCTGGAGAGACATCCTGAGAATATGAATGGTCCGAAACTTCCTACTGTGCAGGTCTGCTCAGTAGCTACTGAAGAGCTGCTCTGAGGTTACTGCTGCCAAAGGAAGTACAAGCAGTTATTAAATTTGAGGTTTTAAGTTGTTTATCTTTTACTACTCCACCAGCACAAATAATGCCTCTCTGTCACTGACTGAAGAACTATGTCTCCTAAATAACATCTCAGTACGTACAGAGAAGCTGCACTTGATTACAATCAGCTGATCTGTGTGTATGTGTATGTGTGTGTTTGTGTGTGCAGTTTGAAAGCATGCTGTGGTTTTATATGTGAAATAGTATCATGTAAATTTAAAGCTATAATAAGTTTCTACATGAAAGAAAATATTGTCTGTAGTCCTGAGTGACCTACATGAGGATCAGATTTCATTTTCTAACTTTAAAGCAGAAATCCAGCTCATTCTTAAGAGTTCACAATAACGTTGTCTTCACACTATAACTAAGTGCAACATTTTAGAGTCTGGCTCTTTACAAAAACAGTGGCCTCACTTGACCAGGCACATTTTATAAACAGCTACACTACACCAGCAATTTTTGTCATGGAGAATCAAAGAAGTAATTTCTCTCTGTGTTTCCCCATCTCTCTGACTGTCACTACTGCTTACTGTCCCCCCTCCCACTGCCAAACCATCGCTGAGAAATTCAGCCTCACCTCTCCTTCTCTGTAGTCGTGCTGCACAACAAGTGTCTCTTTCTTTCTGACACTCACAAAGAGCCACATTCATGAAGCAGAGAGAGAGAGAGAGAGAGAGAGAGAGGGGAGAGAGAAACAGAGAGACAGGGAGAAGAGAGGGAGAGAGGCACTGTTTCCTCAGTGATAAACGATCAACAAACCAAGAGAAAATGTGCACCACATGAGTCAAAGCCATGGGAAGTCAACACTAAATGTTAGAATGTGTGTAGTGTACGTCTGCTTGTGTGCATCCGGGCTTGTGAACTGTCACTCTCCATTATAAACACAGAAAAGTTCAATCCCAACTACAAACCGGGGTGACACTCAGTGGTTGTGACTAGGCCCAAGTCAGCCAAAGGAGGATGTGGAGTTGGAGGTGTGTGTTGGGGGGTGTTTCCTCATCCTAACTTTTTCTTTGAACTCTGTCTCTCCTATGCCAGAGCACAAATGGTCACTAACAACACATGCTAGAAACAATTAGCGAAGGCCCACGGGCTCCTGAGGCAGCAGCAGAAAAGAACTGAGCTAGCAAACTGCTCTGCTGTGAGTGGGAACGTGCGTGGACTGGTAAATGGGGCTGACGCCTCCCATCAGCCTGGAGGTGACCCTGGATGACTCTGGCAACTATAGCGAGCACCACCAGAGCTCCAGTGGTGTGGCGAAGGGAGAAGAGATTAACATTGAGGTTAACCGACAAACAAACAACAAACAAAATTCACAGACCAAAACTGATCCTGCGTGACTCTTTAAAGTTGTAGAAGAATGTGATTTAGACACTTTTCTTTCAGCTGCCCTCCTCCTGGCCTCAGAGAGGCCCTTCACAAAGCTCCTTTGTGGGTGGAGCGGTGATAGCACCCTGCATACCACGGCTTTACTGTACACTCCTGCAGAGATAGTAAGCAGTACATAAGAGCTACAAGAGAGAAGACGCAGAGGATAAGGCAGGAGTACACCATGATTCATGGGGAGACAGAATTACTAGAATTACTTCCCTCCACTCCCTGATACAAAGCACAGTATCTGACTGCATGTTTCCTCACTGATAAAACTCAAATCCATGACAACCTTGTGTCTGCAAAGAGCCCACACTGGCTGATGGCAGCAGGCCTGGACAAACATAAGAGACAACTGTCACAAGAGACTCTCTGCTCTGGACAGAGGCCACAGTGCTGCTCTCTTGTTCTCTTTTCTCTCTCTTGCTACAAGGGGTATTCATTCATATGCTGCATATTCTATTACAGCACCGTATTCTTCTGAAATGATCCCTAATTAAACATGTCACAGTTTTTTACAGTCACATAAAATGGCACAAAGACTAACGAGGGAATGGGCTAATCATAGACTACTCAGGGCAGATACTCCAAGTTTACCTGCTGCTCTGGCATCTGCTGTCTGCAAAAGGCAGGTACATTATTGAAACATCCATAAACATTTAGACTTGAACAACTCACTCATCAGCACAGTGGCATTTCATTTTATTTTATTTCAACAGTTTGAAAGTGCAATTTCAATCCTGCCATCTTACTTTTATCCTGAAGCACATTGAGTTTATAGCCTGATGCATCAGCCGCTTATTTCATTACATTTCATATAGCGTCTGAACACGAGCCGTAGGGATTCGTTTGCTTCCGGGAGGCGGTTGCTTCCGTTTGCTTCGACTAATCGCTGCTGCTTGGCGGTGACGTATGCTATGCGCCGGAAGCCGGGTGGTTTAGCATTGTAGTCTTTTTGAGCATATTGAAAACATGTGTAGGCTATTGACATCTAGCCAGGCTGGCGCCGCCTACTGGTTCCGGCGAATTTCATAAGCGGCTGATGCATCAGGCTACGTCATCGCCACATCTGCTCGCTGATTGGTCCTACCGTTTTGGCGGACGGAGCAAACCGAAACGCATTGCTAGTTTCCTGACTACATGGTTGAGGCAAATGAAATTCGCCGGAACCAGTAGGCGGCGCCAGCCTGGCTATTGAGTTTATGCTTGTCATGTGAAATCCTATAAATAAAGTTGACATTGACATTGACATTATGTTCCATTGAAGCTTGAAGCCTTAAAAAGGGTTTGGTCAAAGAGTGAACCATAACGCAGCCAGCATGTACTGTAACCTGTATTCAGTCTGGTACTTGTGGCTTGGTGAGGCTCTTTTTTGGGGGGAGTAGTGTTGCTTGGAGCTAAATGCTAACATCAGCTAACACGAAAACAGGTTTTCTTTGGTACCATTTACAACACAAGAGGTTATAACACATCCTTTGAACAGTGCTGCGCCTTCAGGGCAGATACGAGGACAGTGAATTGGTAATTGGCTGGTTAGCATGCTAACATCAGTAGAAGAAAAGACATGAAAGAGAATAGTTAGAAGAGGTACGATTAGCGTCACATTCCACCTCTGGAAAAACATCTCTTGGTGAGAACAGGGACGAAGTCTGATTGTGAACTCACAACATTTAATGCTAATGAGGGGAGGTACATATAGCAATATCTTACAGATAGCTCATTTCAGTAATTTTACAGGTGCAGCATTTCAGGTTATGAGAAAGCTAATATTTGCTAAGTGGTCTACAGTTTTGGTGGATTGCTTCAGCAAAAAAGGATCTCAAACGTGATAATTTTATCCTGAGGGGACGTGAGTGTCTGCACCTCATGGTGGTAGAGGAGGAACAGTCAGTTCATCCTCTGGAAACCACAACTATCACTAACATCATGCTGTCAGCCCTGCCAAACGGAACAGCTGCCAGGATCCTCTAAGAGCCCGACAAAGTCTTTGATTTTGACAATTGCATTTTTAAATGGTGAAAGGGACAACGTTTTGCCTTGCATTTTCATTTAATTGTAATCATAATGAAGCTCTCACAAGCTCAAAATATTCAATACTCTCCCTCCAAATCCCTTATTTATTTATTTTGTTCAAACTGTCATTGCTAATATTTGGAGTTGGATGAAGCTCCAAATATTAAGAGTGAACAAATTTTAGCTTCAGTGGCTCTGGCCATGTCAGCTTACCCTCTGTATTCCCTCCAGCTTTTCTTGGCTGAAATTAGTCCAGGATGTCAGACATGTTAACCCTGTTGGCTTCCAACCAATCACAGATGACACATGTCAGACAATGCACTATACTGTAATACTGACATCATCACATACTGTAGCAGGCTTTAGGATTACATTAACTTATTTTTTTTTCATAGATCTGTGTCCCACACACCTCACAAGCTCTTTGGGTGTTAACAAGGTGTGGTGACATTCTCCCTTGGGTGCTGCAGAGTCATCATGACAGACCTTATCAGCAGCTCTCCAGCACTAACCTCCTGCCTTGTCCTCTGTAGATCCATGTGCACTCAAAGACACAGTCCAGACCTCCCCCCGCCGCTCCACCCCGTCACTCACTTAATTAAAGCACAAGTCAGCACACAGGGAGACGGGAGCTCAGTTCATGTGATATCTGAGTGTTGTGTATAAACAACAGTAACACAGGAAACTCGTGGGAGCTGTCAAGTAAGATTTCCATTGTTATTAAGTAGATTAATATGTCTCACTGCCTCATTCAATCTCTCATTTTCCACTGGAAAGATCAAGTGTCACCTGCGGTAGAAGAGAGGAGTGAACACGGAGGAAGTCAGGAAAAGAAGCTGAGCTCACGTCCATAGATTAGCAAAATTTTTCAATATGACCTTGGCTTTGTAATGATATGCTGTGCTGACAGTGCACTTCCCAAAAACATTGGGGGTGTTTTTCCGCAAGAGAAGGTTGCATGTCGGTCAGACCAATTTTCATAGAAAATGTACAGCCTTGGGAGTGAAGGACCCCTGATCTCCCTGTCTCCTGATCCCACAGTGATGAAACAACAGAATAAATCATTCTGTTCAGAGCCTTAGGAAACAAGAGGCACTGAGTTTGAGTAGATTTATTTGAAATGACTCACCAACAGCAAGTGGAGTACTTGTAATAAATTATGCCATTGCTTATCACCCCAATAAAACTACAAAAGAAGGGGGATGCCTATTTCAAAAATGAAAACATGCTTTAATATAACATGAAAATTCAGCTTTAATGTCTCAGTTCAAAGTTCCATTGAAGGAGTAGGAGGATGAACCGTGCCCGCAGGACTACCTCGAGGAGGAGCCGTGCTGAGAGAAAAATCAAACACCGGATCGCCACACTTGTGCTCTCAGCAGACAATGCATTAGACACAGAGTGAGACTGCAGCCCTCAGACTGTCACACCGGTCTGGCCGGCATGAAAAGTGCACTGCTGAACAAATCTGGAGACCTGGAGTTAACCTCTCAGGAGCAGAGATTATGCTGTCTGTGTTATTATCAAAACACCAGAGGACAACCTCATCAGCCAGGTCCGACTTGCTCATTTGATAACAAACACTAACATCGAGTTATGGACTACCAGAAGAAACTTACCAGTGCTTACTCTGCATATCATAATAGGTAAGCTAATTAGCTAGATTATACATTATTTTGGTTCATGCATGAACATTTAGTGCAATGAATAGGCACAAAGGAAATGAAATAGGGCCACTAAATGCAGAAAGTGAAGAGCTCTCTAAAAAGAAACGTATGCAAAGGCCTGAGATAAATGAAAAATGAGATGAATGAATAAAATAAAATGGTTTCACCCTAATTAATGCCAGCGTTAACGTTCATCAAATGACATTCCCTTAGATGCCATGTAATCACATGGACTAATGATGCCATCCCTATACATCAAGCCACAGGGGTTCATGATTTATTATGCATTAATTCCTGTCTTTGATCACAATGAGTCCTGATATATTAGATATGATTCAATTAAGTATGCAACGAGGATCTCTATTATACACTGCATTAGGGCCAACACGTTGCCTGATCAGTGACACTGGGGTCATGAACCAACAGCCTGTTCAGTTCTTACCTTTCCAGGAGCCTTGGTCTTGTTGTTGTTATTGTGGGAGGCCAGACTGACGTCTTCATGGACGCGATCCAGCAGCCACAGGAGGAATTCCAGGGCGTCGTGTTGGGAATTACCCCGAAACTGTGATCCATACTTGGACACTATAGTCTGGAGAGAGGAGACACAGACTTGATGAAACTGTCATTTTTCCTGCAGCTACAAAGTCATGACAATGTGGTTGATTAAGTGCCTTTTATGAGCCAGGAAAATGGTTTTGCTGCTGTAACAGAGGCGGCGTTAAGTTATGACTTCACAGAAAGACCTCCTGAAAATCCATGAATATTATTATCCCATCCACATAATCCCACATTTTACTTTAGTGGAAAACAAAAACAGTGGTGGTTTAACTGGCTTTTATTATCTGACAGCTTGTCAGAATTAAAGCCTCGGTCGATACCTGGAACAGTCAAATAAAAGAGCCCTGCTGCTAAGATGTCCTTCTTACAGACTTCTCTTACACATAATGTGAATCTCGAGCAGTATTTGCTTACTGGTTTTGACAGGCCGGGTGCTTTTGTTGGTAAAACTGAGGCCTCTGAATGGGCAGCTCTGCTCCATGTTCTCCACAAAACGCTGATCAGAGGAATCCTAGAATTGCAAATTTGCACTAACGCTGTTCACGCTCACGTTCCCTCATCTGCACCCAGCCCAGGCTTTAAACTGATGCAGATTGTGGTTTTCCAAAATCTGCCTTTGTCTTAGACAGGAAAAAACATACTTGTTAGTAAAAGTGTGACTGTATAAAGCATCCCCTTTCTCATTTTCTGTATAAGAAATTCATTTCAATATTTTTGACTGAAACATGTGTGAATACCATTCCTCTTAAAAGTAGGTTGAAGACTACTTTAGCTCACACACAGTATAATGTGACTTTAGATGTGAATGGCACCCAACTCAATTAGGCAGGAATTAACTGCATGAACCACAGCTGGCAGCCTGGAGAAGCACAGGCAGTGATGGGAGATTATAGCAGAGGGAACAGATGACTGTAATCATTGCTTCATAATCCACTAATATGTGAAATGGCTCTTATAACTATTACACCATAATATGTTGTAGGATGTGTGATGATGGAGCTAGAGGCCTGTTGCTGAGGAGCTGCTGGCTGTTTGATGAAAGATAGAGAAGAGACATAAACTCAAGTCAACTTCTACTATCTGGCATCCTCAAAGTGCAGAGACAGAGTCCCAGACAGGAGTGAAAAGTGACATAAAAATTCATAAAACAGAGAAAAATTGCGGGTGGAGACTTGGCAGAGCGATAAGGTTCTCTAATCTTCTGCTCTGATCTTGTCATGAAAGTGAAAGTGAAGCCTCCTTTGCCTCACGTATCTCAAAGAAATCAAAAAGTGCTGAGTTGTGTAATCTCACACTGGATCCTCACGATAATCGTGACATCAGCTTGCCCCGAAATGTTTCCAGTACAAATGGACAGATGTATGTCAGTGTATTCATTGACCTGTTAACTGTTCTTTGTGCCTCTGATTCTGACAGTGCTGGAAAGTATCTAAGTGCATTTTATTGTACAGTACTTGAGCACAGTTTTGAGGTACCTGAACTGTATTTTCACTTTGTTTCTTCATACTTCCAGCACCCGTCAATATTGTGCTTTCTACTCCACCACATTCATTTGCTGGATTTCGTTACTAATCACTTTTTGGGTAAAGATTTTACACAACAAGCTTTAAAAATGCATGTTTTAAAACACATTGCTGAAGATTAAACCAGCAGTTCACAACCTTTCAGGCTTCTGACATCCTAAAGCAGTGTGTAGTCAGGGTTTCATGATGAGTTCTTTTTCTCCCTCTCAGATGGTTTCATTTCAATAACTGTTCCAATGATCCAGCGTCTTATCAAAACTCAAAGATTAAGGAACAACTAATCACCGTCTGCCTCCACCACTCAAAGTAGTTTCAGGTTACTTTCCCGTTTATCCACAGTCATGGTTGAAATTTTGTCATAATTGCTGTGTGAAGTTGCTCTTCTGTTGAGTCCAACTGAATTTGACCTTCAACCTTTCGCCAAGAATACCTAATCAGTTTGTCTAAGAGAACATCTATGCCAAATTTGGATGTTATCATTGAGGGGTTCTCAAGATACAGCATTCACAAGGACAAAATCATGTTTGTGAGGCCAATCCGACTGTGACCTTTGACCTTCAGCCACCAAAATCTAATTGTTCCTCCAGGTGATTTTTTTTTATTACCTATTCTGAAAAAACAAACAAAAAAGCAAACAGATTTTTGTTGACTCTTCTTTCATGAATCACCAGATGACCTCTCAGATGTATCTGACATGCTGCTCATACACTGATACTACTGTATTACTCATCTAATGACTTCATCTGTAACAATATATTAGTCAGAGCAACCAAACCAATACTTTCATTAAAGTACAGTTTGCTGCCGATACCTATACTTTTTTGTGACAGAAGGTATTTTAACATGATTACTCAGCATATTTCAGTTTATTTCCAGTTTATGTATCGACCAGCTTCGACATAGCAGCCTCCTCTGCAGTGTGAAACTGAAGAACTATCATATGAAATTACAACAAATGTTTCTGAATCACTGTGACCGGAGAAGATTCAGTGTCGTAGATGGAGCATCTTTTTTTAAACTGATGCTTTTGAAACATGCAGGCTTTGTGAAGCGACCATAAGAACCGTGGACACGCACTAACCCAAAGTCGTTATGCAGCCAGTCATTACAGCAAAGAAATAACAGTAATTACCATCAGCCTTTTGAAGGTGGCAATTGTCTCAGCCATATAATTGAGGATGTGGAAAGTGCTCTGTGTTATTTATTGCTCTCTGTGACATAATGGCCACTGGCCAATTTATAAGCATTTAACCAAAAAAGAAAATAAGAAAACACTCCATCTATTCTCTAGTGGAGTGTAGATGTGCTTCCAGCACCAGTGTTTAATTGTTCTTTTGCATATTATTCTCAGCAGAATATTAAAAGATGTGTGGAGAGAAAAGCAATTTACTTATAGACAACCTCTACTGTTCAATTCACCTGTTGAGTTGAACCATTCCTCCTTTACTTAGTTAACTATTTCCACCATTCACCCATTACTTTACATTTACATTACTTACTGTTTATCCATTGCTGTTACTGCCTATATTTTACAACCTCTGCTGCTTACTAGTTCATGCAGTGTCTGACTTACTGTAACCAGCAACATGGATAACCGTTAAAAATGAACATGGAGACAGTCAGACAATATTGTCACATACCTCCCTATGTATATAAACCCATCAGTGCAGACTGCTGGGGAGGAGGACACTCCCGTTAAGTCATCATGCCTGCTCATCCCAACTCCCTTCTTTCTCAGGCCTCTCTTGTTATGGAAACCGATAAATTGGCTGTTGAGCAACTGTTTGAGTTTCAGGGGTTGTCCCTGTCCAGGCCCCTCTGTGCAAACACACCATCCTTCCAGGGGGGATTCGGAAAACACACGAGAACTGTCCGCATCAAAAGCACACATCTGCCTCCAGGCTGAAAAACTCAACCTGTCAGAGACACATCTGTGGGAGTGGAAGCTCAGGACACACCGACAATGTGAAAGTAACAAGATGATTTATATCAACCGTTTCCCTCCTTCCACCTCTTCAGCCTTACGAGCCAGGTGGTACTGGAATGTGGCAGAGTGCCAGGTATTCGGCAGGACTTTGTTGTTTTGTTTTTTTCTCCTCACTAGGACTGTGCAGCCAAATGACCTGTGACGAGGCCACCGCTGATTCATTAACTCTGTGGAACTTTAGATCAAACGGGCTCGACTCCGCATTTACACGGCAGGTGTATCTGAACAACATTATTCCCTTAAAACAAAAAGCACAGCAAAGTGTACATGCTGTTGAAAGGGTAATTATCAAAAAATAGAGAGAGTTCCCTTTCAACACTTCCTCTTTCATCGTTTCTTATCAAAATTCATGTGATGTGATGTGAAGATGGGTACGAACGGTACTGCTTTTTAAGTCTTTTAATCTGGCTGCTTTAGCTGTACCTTTGTAATGCCCTTGTGGCTAAACACCTAACTTTCAGGGGCCTGCGCAGACTGATAATCAACTTAGAAAAACAACAGATTAATTGATCCTTTTAAACCAAGAGCAACCCTTGTTTATGAATGGTTTGTGTTGTCTGGAGTTCCTGCAACTGGGAGCTCATTTAGCCAGTCAGACGCAGCCCTTGGAGCTATCTGGTTATTTTACAAAGCCTCCCTCCAGGCAGCTTCTGTATTACTCAACAAGCAATTTATGGAGGCCAAGACTGCATGAACTCTGGACTTCTTATGGTCACAAACCATCCAAGACACACAGCAAAGCATGTGTGTGTGTGTATGCGCGCACTTTAACAAGGGAAACACATATGAGGGGGAGTGTTCAGTCTTTTTTCTTAAATCTGTCCATGATTGTTGACTGGAAAATATTTGGTAGCCCTATCAGACTCCTACGAGGTGTATGAGGAAAATGAAAGGGAGGAATTGGGGATTTATTGGCAGTAACAATTTCGGCTGACACAATTTATTTCTAACGTGAGTTTTTCAGGGCGTATGACAGACAGGAGAGCAAGAGAGAAAAAATGGATTGATAAAACTTAGTCTGACTCAATGCTGCACCTCATAGGCTGCAAATAACCAACATTAAAGTTGGTGTCCTCATTACAATACATTCAAATGTGAGAGGAGACATTCAAGTACCTACAGTAGGGGTCAAGATATTCCAGTAGCCATACATTGTACCCTTTTCTTACTGAGTAATTAGCATTTCCAAGAATAGATCCATTGTGGAGTTTCTTTGTTCTCTGCTCCACATTATCTACTTCTTGCCTTGAACTATGGCTCAGAGAAATCCAGAGCAAAGAGCTGCAGGCAGATAAAGTATGGTTGCTTTTCTCCCCCTATCTCCAGCGTGGGCAGAGAAGGAAAGCCTGAGGGTCTCCTGATAGGGCTGTGTCACAGCCCCTGATCCTCTGGGAAGGAAGATTTCTTTAGTGGAGAGTAAATCATCCCCTTCCTGTGCCAACACACTTTAAAATCACAGAAGCAGTGCGTCTAAAATCAACGCTGTAATGCACAGTTTCACAGTCACCTGTACTCTATACCTCACTCTTCATGTGGTAGAGGAAATAATACACTGGTTTATAACTCAGCACAGCAAGAGAGGGGCACGATTAACCTCAAGTCATCACACACCTGCTGCTGATGGAGCCAATCTTTTCCTTTTTTTTAAGGTCGTGGTATAAGGCCCAACCCTGTGACCTCACACACTGAGCTGCAACCTCATTATCACCTGGAGTCACAAGGCAAAGTAATGCACGTCTATTACCGCCTGTGAAGAGTGGTTGTTGTAAACAGTTTGTGAATGACGTCGAGACGTGACACCCTGCTCTTGTCTGATCACTGGATTCAGGCCACTCTGCACTTCATACTGGTCTTTACTGGCCTCCGGTCTGCACAGCATGTCATTACGTTTGACTGCAGCAGCTTATTCTGCAGAACCGATGAGCAAATAATGTGAGAGTGGGTGTTTGGTTAATGATAACTACTGGAACTGTAATAGTGTCTCCCATCTTTTAATATTACCCATTGCACCATTATCATCTCAGAGCTCATATGCACCTGTAGACTGTGTGTTTATGGCTGATGTGCACTTTGGGTATACCTTGAAGTCCACAGACAGCTGTGGTGTGTACTCCAGAGTCCACAGAGCTCTCACTAGTGACGCCAGCTGCTCCGTGACCTCTCCCCTGGCATGCCGCGTCTCGTCGCTCTCCACCACTCCGTTCAGTCTGGTGTGACTCAGGTCCAGCTTGTAGCGCTCCAGTCCCAGGTACTCTGCCAGCAGGTCGGTGTTGCTCAGACACTGGACCACGGCGTTCATGAAACAGGTGTTCCCGTGGTTTTTCAGCCCCAGCACGCCCGGGATTTTGTCGCCGTACTGGTAGAGCAGCTTCTCTCTGCCGATGCACAGAGAGGAAGAGGTGCTCGAAGTGTTTTTCGCCACTCGCTCCCAAGCCACCACCTGTACATCCTCTTTGATAATTCCTGAGCTGGCGCTGAGGGTGCAAGGTGCGCCATTCCGAAAGCCCCCGTCGTCGTCCTCGGCGTCCTGCGCGTCCGTGTCTCCAAAGTGGGTGAAAGTGCCCAAAGTTTTGATGATTCTGTTCATGAAACTCCCCACTGACTTCAGCGGCTTCTTTCGGAAAAGCTTCCCAGATTTCGGCTTCTTTTCTTTGCGCTTCTCCTCCTTCGACGTCGGCATTTCCTCCTTGACTCTGCTCTGTTTCTCCATGTTCCTCTCACTCCCTCGCCGGGTTATTATTATTCTGAGGCTGATGATTGTGTGAATTCCGGCGCCCGTGTGTCACTCCTCCGCCGATGTCCCCTGTCCGGATCGCAGAGGGAAAAGCGCACAGAGGTGACACCATCTCGGAGCCAGGAGGCACAACAGCACTCTGTTATTCCACCCCGCGCTGACGGCAAACCTTCCTCATCCATCCCAGCACTTACTGAAGGCGTTCATTATCACTCCGACACCGCTGTCACAAGCGGCACCTCGTCATTGCCCGGCACAACACGAGCCGCCCCGCCGTCCAGCTGCAGCACTGCGCGCTCCCCTCCCACCGCTCACAACTTCGTCTGGAGAATTAAAGGCCTGTGATTGTGACTGCCTCCACCCCCCCCCCCCCCCCCCGACACACACACACACCTCCCCACCCCCCCAGCGCGCTCTCCTCCTGCACACGGAGGGGATAAGAAGAGAGAGCACTGCACACTGTGGACTCATGTTACTGCCACTGAAAACTAATTTGACATAGAAAAGCTCTTTTTTTTTTTTTTTTTTTAACCTTTTCCACTACAGTGTAAAAGTATTCCATCACTAATGGCCCATTACTGCCATTCAAAATCTAATTAAAAGCAGCTAACTATGAGCTGGAATCACGTTAAGTAGCCTATGAAAAAAAAAACACGCTGTGGAAAACTGACCTTTACATTAATAGGCTGCATATGACATTAATAGATTAGGATAAATGCATTAAAGCACAAGTGAAATTTTGCTGCTACAGATGGAGCCAGTTTCTTAAGTTAGGGTTCCGCCCTTGTTGGGCCCTCCAAAGGTCACAAGACAAACCTGAGGAGTCAGGATTGATCCAAATTTCTGTGAAACTTGTTCAATTTAGCATTTTTCACCAAACCTTTTTTAAATTTAACATTTGATACTTTTACTTCTTCAAGACTCAAATACTTATTGAAAAGACACCGTGTGGGAAATCTTTAGTGCTGCACAGTGAAACAGTGGGCCCCCGGCTGACACTGCTCCTCTGTAAATGTTCACAAACCAGAACGGTTCAGAGCCACTGGAATCATTTAAAAATAAATCCACAGTGTTTTATGAACTTATTCCGCAGTTATTCACAAATATAAATCTTTATCTGCACTATTACCAAGTGACAGCAGCTGTCTAAGAATAACATTTCCCACTGAAATATAAAGCTGTGAAGTACAATAAAATGAAAATATTCAGTTTTCTCAGAACTGTACAGTGCTGGACTAGACTTAATTACTTACTTACAGTCCACTAGTGCTTCCCACAGGTCAGAATGACACCAGCACCAAAGACAGACAACCCTTCGCCAAAAGTTATATTCAAAATTATTATTTTTTAATTTATCTTTTCACAAAAGAACTCACATTTTAAGGTACAAAAAGAGCAGAATATCCATGCCTCTCTTATGGAGAATCCCGGTCACCACAAACAAACCTCTGTGTGGTATGTTGGAGATGATTTTTTTTTTTTTTTTGTGAAAATGACATCAGCCTTTGTTGATGTTGTCAGCCACTTTACTTCTCTATGGGTGCTGCCAGGGAACAAGACTGTTTAATGCATTGATTCCTGCCAATTCAGAATAAAAAGACAGCATTTGTGTGAGTGAGTGTGAGAGTGACCCAAGCATCCCACAGAAAAAAATTCATTAGCTAAGCCTTTGAAGGCATTTATCACAAGTTACGGTTTCCAGGATTATTGCAGGATCATTCCTGGGCCATGAAGTAGGAGAGAAGCACTGCTTATCTCCTCTGCTCACCACATAGATATGTCTAATCACTAACACTAAAAAACTTCAGATTTATTGCAGCAATGGGAGAAAAGCATTACGAGTAACTCCTCCTCACTTATAATGCAGAGGGAACACTGAGCCAAGTCCTTGATCAGAAGGGGAGCTTTCTACTGTGATCCTCCTCAGAGTGGTACGGGTGATGGTGTGGAGTATACCCGCTGTTTTGTTGTTGTTGCTAGGAAGCAATAATCGTACCTGTAGGTTCAATTTAAAAGGGAAGATCTAAGAGCATTGTCAATAATTTTCAGACCTGCACTCGAAGCACTATAAATGAATCTGAAGGCTACTGTCCGTACATAACCTGCCTCTGAGAAGAGAAAAACATAAACAACATGCAGCCTGTTCCTGTGAACCTACACTGTGGACACATGGACACAAAAACGTATTTTCTAAAGTTAAATTTGTTCCATTTCACTAGACATATTCATATAGTTGTGTTGTCTGTGCTCTTCTCACTTGTTTGAAATGGACGGAGGTCAGTCAGATAAAACCTGATGTCACATGCGTCAATGCACCAATCAGGATACAGCTAAATTAAAATGTTGTGTATTTAGTGCTTATGTTGCCAAGTTACTATCAACTCTGATCAAACCCACACAGTCATGATGCGGAGGTTTGAGTTTTCATTGTCATTTGTCTTTTCTGTCTTCTATGACAGTGGAGGAAAGATGAGATAAAGAAACAAAACAAAAAAAGTCATGAACTGGGATATTTTCATCATTCACTAACACAGAGGAAACATACAACTTTTTTACACCACTGCAGTAATGACCCCGGGGCACCTCTGTGCTGTTGCCATATATCATATAGAGGTGAGCTCTTTGTAGCAAAGCAATAATCACTCTGAGTTTGGCAGTTCCTACCGTCTTGCTGTGGCCTCCTCATTCAGTTGTTATTTGATGTTATTTTTAGAGAAATTATGCATCTCCCTTTCAAAAGGCAGCTGTCTTCTAATATTTCTTCTGCAATGATGATTTCTCTCACAGCTAAAACCCAAATCTAATTTCAGATCATATGGAAGTTGTTCCCTCGTGATGAAAAGGGAGGTGAGGCATCATAAAAACATACAGTAGATTCATTTTTCCATCTATGTGTGGCCTATATTTTATTGTCTTTGAACAGCTCATACAAGCCTTTGAACATCCTCGTGGTACCAACTCAAAGTTATGATGATACAAACTGAAGACATGGTAAGGTGTATCTCTGTCTGCAGTTCACATAATTAAATCAGTGCCGTCTACTAGTTAAGTAACGTTATGCCCATAAATGGAGAGGTAAATTGTCTCTGTGGCGCTCTTCTCTACAAAAAAGGAAATGTCATCACCAAAGATGAAGTAGACAACAGAGACCATCTGGTCGCCTGAGTCATATACGCCGCCTGGTCCGGGAACAAACACTCCCTTACTTGAAAGAACAATACACCACCGCCATCACACTGGCCTTGCTACAGTAAAAGACAACCAGAGGCAAGAGCATACAGTATCGCACACATTTTGTTGGTTTTGCACATTTACTATAACTAAACTTAGATGTAAGAGAACACGTCTCAGTTTCCTTCATTAATAATGTCCTGCTTTTCGCCTGAGAGGAGTGGACAGTGCTGATCGGTGTTTTCCAGGACCACCTGACTCCACACAAAATGCCGACACAGACGGGCAGAGTGAGGAAGCAGCAAACCCCAGGAGGGAAATCAATACCCCTTCATGTATTTTTACTGCTCTGTGTGAATATGATGTTCTACACAACTTTGTCAAGGTTTAACAAGACCATCTCCTCCATCAGAGCAAAAAGCGATTTAACCATTCCTGTGATGTGAACTGGTTGCAACAGAAAAGAAACAGAAGGGGTTGAGTGGGCGAGTTCTGGCTTCCACCAGGTCCCAGATTATGCAGGCCCCATCTGAGCTGGCAATAACACATTCCTTGTCAGTGCCTTTAATCTTAATGCAGTTGGCAGAGGCCTTATGCTTTCTCATGGATTCAGGGAGCTTGTGAGTCCTGGGCAGGATCTCCTACACAACAGCAAACGCACACACGCACCTGGCCGGAGAATAGACAGCCGTCGGCTTAACAGCACACACGAGGTAACTGACACAGAGACCGTGGAGCCCTGGCTAGTGGCTACAGAGCTATTTCTATTCATGGCCTATTTTATCCACGACCAGTCCTATTTTCACTCTAACTAACTGTTATCAGGAAGTTATATCCACACACATGCAACAAAACAGCTCACATTTAGCACTACAGCAGTGCTGCATTTTATTCCTGCCACACAGAATCATGAATATGAAAGTTTTTATTTTTGCTAAATTCCCCTGGTAGGTTTATCTCTCCTCCCCTCCCTCATTATTCTCCTGCTATCTCTAGGTTGTGGCAACAGCTGTCAATCCCAAGCTGTGGGTTGAGTGAACGGGAAGCATCCTCTGTCCTTGGTCTAGCAGTAAACACATGAATCTCCCATCATTCCTGGCAGCAAACACACAGGTGCTGTCTGCGTATGTGCATATGAATCAGAGGAGGGGATCTGTTTTGTTGCAGTTATTAACATGAGCTTCAAAGAAACAACTTGTGCCAACATCTGCTTGCTGAATGAAGATACGAAGGAAGGATCCTCTGTTAAAAAGCTGAGCTGATAATACAAGCAGTGATGTGAGGGATTTGTAATTCTCAGTAGTTCCACAGCTTAACACCTTAAAAGATAATAACACCATTATGTCACTGTATTGCTTTTATAGTTTAAGAAAATGAAAAAATAGGCACTGCTCAAAAAAATTAGAGGGCATTTAATGCTTCAGTGCACAGGCTGCAACTGCTAATGAATTGTGTCATAGCTCCCTCTACTGGGGAGTTTTAAATGCAACATGAAATTTCCACCCCAGGGAACGACAAAGGGAATACTTAATACAAAATAACGATCGGTCACACTCACAACAAGCCACCACTCGCAGCACCAGCACTGTTACAGCCGACAACACCCACAGCAGCTGAATGGGACAAACTTGTCTCAGAGGATTTCGCAGGTGAAGGAGAAGATTTTCTGCTGACTCAGCGCCTCAACGCACAACCATCTGCTGCTCCAACACCTGCACCCTTAAAAATGCAAACAACTACGTTCTACTGATTTCACAAAGGACAGCAATGCCATGTCTGACCTCATTAGTTAAAGTAAAATGCAAGAGTGGGTCGCCTTTGAGGCCTTTGTTGCTGAGATAACCTTTCTGAGCTCAACAGAGTAGAGTTAGTCTAAAAAAGGAGGCATCTCTGGCAGAAAGAGGAGAAGGATCATGACAGCACATTACTGTGTTTCTGCTTAGATGCATCAGTGAGGCTGATTCTTGTCAATTAAGTCATATTTATCTAAAAACAAAACTTTAACAGAGGGAGTGTGAGAGCAATTGGAGGCTGTATCCCTCTCTTTAGTCAGTCGCATCTGTGCTGTTGTATGTCGACAATAAGCTAATGTCTTATCATGAGTTACCTCTGACTTGGATCCAGAGTCCCGTACAAGACCAATTCATCGTAGTTCGTCTCAGAGTTATCTGGCTTCACTGAGCGTAGACGATGGGCTGCCCTGGATCACCTTTTTCCACAAAGCTGCCCATGTCCGTCTGGAACGGGGGTGCAGGAGCCACCTTTGTGATAGAAGACAATATGAGTCAAACCCAAGGATAGCTTGATTGTCCACTAATTTCACAGGTGTCAAAACTGAACGAGAATTTAGATGAAGTAGATTTTAATTTCACTACATGTTAAATATCCCTATTGTAATTCAGTGGTCTCGCTTTAAAACTGAGAAAAGTGTACTCTTAACTTCTGTGATCTTTTTGTGTTTGATGCAACAAACACAATCAGATTTCTTTGTGATGTTGTTGTGGTTATGTTTAGTCTGTAAGAACAAAACTGACCTCAGAACAACAACAGTTTAGGAGTCGCTGAGCAGCAAAGCCAAGGCATGGTCTTGAAATCCATTAAAAATGTATTGGATGATGATGATAGCTCTGGGTAGCTGCACCTGTCCAACTTGGCTAAACTTGAGCTGATGTGCAAGGGAGAGAGGTAAAATGTCCTCTTTCCCCTCGTGTTGTGTTTTCCAGCTTCAGTTACAACCTGGGCATTTCTGAAGAAAAGCTGGAGCTGGTGATGACATATGGTACTTTACAAACTTCACGAATGTATACTAGCTAGATGTTATCCCTCATATTACATGACCCAGCCTCTGAAGCTGGTGGGCTGATGTGTTATTATGCAGCTCAGAAGTGAAATGCAGAATGAAACCCCTGAAAGTATGGTAAAATGATTTAAGGCCATTTTCTCTTCTGGTGACTTCAACAAGAATGAACATTTTATATAGCTATAGGTCTACATTGCCTAAACATCTTAGAATATTAACTATAATCCCTCAAAACATATTTGTCTTTCACCTTCGTCTCTCTCATCTCTGGTAATGAAGAAGCCATTCCCAATAAGGCAGTCTGGTTCATGAAACAATTTACAGGATAAGAGCAGGAAAACAGTTGCTCAAACCATGTCTGTTTTCTCAGACATTTCCTTTGCATTTTGTGCTAACCTGGCTCTAATCATCGGACTAGGGTCGGGTCGACCATGGGTCACAGTAAACATGGATTTAGGTCGCCACAAGCCAAAAGACATGGAGGAATGAAGAAGAACTTGATTTATCAACGATGTAATATGTTATAGTGTAATAAAGCCTAGTGAAAATTTGACAAACATCAGTTGTGTGTCAGTAACGAAGCAAGTAAAACGTACGGTTTATTACTGGATATGGCTCAGACACTAGCTAAAGCTTTGTTGATACCGGTCTATGATACCAGCTAGCAATATGAACTTCAACTTTTTGTACACTTTTTCTCTCTCTCTCTCGGTGTGTGTGTGTGTGTGTGTGTGTGTGTGTGTGTGTGTGTGTGTGTGTGTGTGTGTGTGTGTGTGTGTGTGTGTGTGTGTGTGTGTGTGTGTTGCTAACCATTCAGCAGGAGGTTTCCGGCCGGCGCCTTTTCTTCAAGCGGAAGTGATCATCCAGCACCTGTGTGTAAATCAGCACACCTGGGGTAACATTAGCCAAACAGTAGGTAATTAGCCTAAAATGTCTTCACCACCAGAAAATCAGCCATCTCTCACGGAGCACGTGCTGCCGCATCAGGAGAAGCACAGATATTAGTAAACAATCAGATAGGCGATTTGCATGTAGGCTAAAGTTAGCTAGCTGTGTGCCTGACTTTCTCGGTTCCCATTAACGTTATTAGAGACAGGCTACTGTTAGCTACGGCTCAGGAGGACAATTAATATGATTGGTAACACCTGTGCTGTCTCCACAAGTACTGCTGGTTTTTGTTGTTGTTTTAGAAAAAAAGAGAGACATAGGCTATTTTCACACGCGGTAGGGTTTCATGTTTACAATTAGTTCATTTTAGTTTTGAACTGTGTTTTTCACTCTGGCGAAACGTGACGTGGGTAAATAAATTATGCTCTTATTTCCCGGTGTGCGAGCCTTTACAGTTATGATGTGATGTTTTGTGAATGTGTTTACCTCTGTCTCCAAAATGTTTATTGTCATGCAAAATGTGCGTCTAATGTAGCTATAGGAGCACGGATATATTTGCTCAGCAATTTTGATTCATGTTTATGGGCTATAAGGAGAAATAAACATGCTGAAATTTCATGTTTTTTATTTGCAGGATTATTTTGGATTTCTCTGCACATACTGGCCAGGACCCTCCTGCTGACAAGATGAGGGTGAGTTCATGCTTTTTAATTGAGAAGTGATGGGTGAAGCAAAGCCCCACATTGTTTTAATTTTAAATTTAAATTTTTTAGGTTTTAACAAGCATAGTTTTCTTATTCTGGTTTATTGCTGTTAAGTATTTCTACTTTTCATCAAATGCTGTCCCACTGCACTGCACTGTAACACTGGTCACATCTGTAACTTTGAAGAAAAAATACAGTTGTTTATCATCATCATCATCATCATCATAATCATCACCATTATTATTATTATTATTATTATTGTTATTATTATTATTATTACTAGTAATAACATTGCCCTATTTTTATTTCATTTATTTTAAGAGGACATGTAGCTCATCAGTGATTGAACTTGCTGCCTACATCACAAATTGTATTGTTGGCATTGTTTTTTGCAAGAAACGGTATGATTCTTTTGGTTTTGATTGCATGTCTATAGTTTTTATCAATTTAAACTAATGTCATGAAAGCTAAGCCAGTTTTTCCTGGACAAAAGATCATAGTATGTGACACATTTGATATGATGGAGGTCGGCTGATGTCTTGGCGGTACGTTTAGCAAATGGGTGCTCTATGGGTTTCTTTGTGTTTTGCATAATGTGTCGTGAATCAGTGCCCCTTGAAACATGAACAAAAGTGGGGTTCATGCTAGAGCAGGCGCAGTTCACAGGAACATGTCACAAAGGTCTTTATTGGGGTCGCATTCAGCTTGGCAGACCACCCAGCTGTGTGGGTGGAGACCCATTCGGGACTATGTGCCCAGCACGTTGTCGTGATGACAAATGAGGAAAAGATAGTCATAATTCTTTCGAAGACATAGATGACCTGTGGCACCTCTGCTCATAGAGCCTTCAGTTGCACTCTGCAGCTGACCACCAGGGTGGCATCTCAGCAGGGTGAATTATGCCAAACATGAAAGGCACAAAACTGCAATTGAAAATGCCTTTAGTGGCCTCTATATGTAACATAAATCTTTGAGTAGGAAGCATGTCAAAAAAACACTGTCTCCCTTTATATACATCGATAAAAGTGGGCTTATTGTTCCTATTCCTATCCATACCACTCCTGTCCTGCAGAGGGCAGTGTTTAGCAGTGAATGGTGGCAGAGTTATTACTGCACATGGAAACTTCTTGTGGTAATGTTACTGGGAGTTCAGTGTAAGAACGATCCTTCAGTGAAAACCACAGAGGTGGCCCAGGACCATTATGCTGTAGGCTTTGGCACAGCTGATCCTCTAATTATGAATGACTTCAGGCAAATTGTTGTAATTTGTGCTGCTAGAGCGTCAGAGTCAGTCAAGACAGTGGTTTATTTTGAAGTGCAGGGCAATTTATTGACCGCTAAGTTAAATGTGTCCTTGTTATAATATCTCAGTGAAAATATGACAGCTGAACAACACGCCAAACTTTCAGAAAGTTGAGCTTCATTAAAACATATGTCTCCACAATAAGTTTGAGCAAATCATTCAAAGTCTTTAGAGGAAACTCTCCACCCTGCACCGCTTTGATAACTTACCTTTTTGAGAATTTGTCCTCAAATCTTCACTGTGAAGAAGAGAGGGATTAAAGACACAGTGTGAGGTCTCTCCACAATATTATTCATGCTTGAATTATCTAAGCTTTCCTCTCACTTATCATGGTGTTCAAAACCAATTTGAGAAACAGCGTGTTAATTGAATATGAGTTTGTAAAAAAGAATGAAAGAAAGAACAGGACCACCCCGTTATTGCAGCGTTTAGGTCTCTCACGTCTCTCTGTGTTCTGCTGATGTGTGACGGTGTGGCCGTGCCCTTTAGATGTGCCTGATTGGCTCAGCCAGTCTTAGCACAGGTCTAATTGGATAATCTTCTCACACCATTGCTTCACTGCTGGATCCTAAATGAAGAATTACATCGATATCTGTGGGATATCTGTGAGTTTTTGAATGCACTTCAACATCTATAACAGCTCCCCAAAATCAAAACATATGATTGGACGTCATAAAAGCAGACCTGACCTGTCAGGTCTTGTGTTTCCAGACAGTTATCTTTGGTTTTTCCCTCCTGTTGGATTAAGGTATTTGGTGTTATTGTGGTAGGACATAAAGCAGATACTGTATGTGTTGAAAACTCTGGTATGCACTTGGATCACCTATGTTTACAAAGAATTTTACATGATGTAGTGGAAGCGTGCAGCTATGTTTTTGCAAAACCACAAAATCAGCTCTTCCTCATTTCACGTCATTGGCTGAGCTCCGCTCTTAGATGAACATTCACCAGCCCTCACTGACAAAACACAGAGATGTTTATGCAATAAAGTCGATGCATGTAAAACACTGTGATCCATAACTGTGATTGCGGCTGCGGTGTGTGTTCTCACTGATGGCTTTGTTATTATTACGCGCTTCATACTCGTACTCTCTAAATATTCTATTTGTCAAAACCACAGATGTGTTTTCAAATTAAAACACTGTGTACAGTAACTCATTGCTCAGTACATGAAATGTGATATATATTTTAAAATGTCTATAAATTATATACAGCGTACAGTAGAGTGAGTGTACGGGGAAGGAATGCCATGCCAACAGCTTGTACCAGGATATCCTTCAGAAGAACTCCCAGAGTGGAAGGGTGGTGGCTCCTATTCCATGTCACCCGTGTGCTTGAGGCGTCCATGTGTTTGTGTGTGTGTGTGTGTGTGCCCATGTGTGTGTTGTGTCAAGTCCAAGTAGTTTTCACCATGTCTAAAGCAGAGACAGAATTAGTTTTGGTAAAGACTGAGACCACATCAGGCATTGATAGCCGGCACACCCAAGAACAATAAGACCAGGTGGCCCTAGTGATAGCTGGGTTATTGTCTGGTATGTGCTCCTCCAAATATTAGACTGGTCATATATTAGTGGTACAGCCACGTCTGGAGCTGCAGATATGTCCTCACAAGCTGCTGTATTATCTGCAACAGATCAATAAGATGACGAGTAATAAACCAAAGGTGGTCTTTTCACCTCCTCAGTAATAATATCAATAGGATGGATTGGGTGAAGTGTCATTTAAATTTGGTTCATGCATTAATGTTTTCCAGAGGATAAAGCTTAATGACTTTTGCGATCTCCTAAGTTTTACTTTAGCACAACCAGCACCAGCAGGTCTGTTTTCCTGTAGTCACTGTTGGTGCCTAAAGCTTTTGTATGCTGTATGTGTTGTGTAGTCTTGTCTGTGTGTATTATATGTTTTTGAGACCAAAGATGAATTTCCACAATAGTGGACAATAAAGATTTTCAATCTCAGTATCTACTAGATGAACTGGCAAAATAATTTGTTTAGACACTCGTGGTAAATGTTGTTTTTCCAGGACCTCTCCCTCTGCTGCCACCACAAGATTCACATTTGTGGTTTTCGTTGCATGTACTGTATGTAACATTTGCCAGAAACCTGTAGATCCTTCAAGATGAGCTGTAATGACACTGATTATCCTCTGACGTCACTCAGTGCCATCATCAGATGAACATTTCGGTGTGTACTTCTGTAGGTCTGTTACGAAATACTTGCAAACTAATGACATGCTCGCAAGCTGTCCTTTGTTTCTTACTCATTAGCAGATGTTAGCATGCTAACATGCTAAACCAACGCAGTGAAGTTGCTAAACATTATAATTGTCAGAGGTCTGATATTTTACATCAGGGGTATTCAATTAAAATTCATTGAGGTCCAGTTACTAAACTTTCATCCAAGTGAAAGGTCCGAACCTTATAAAGTCCAAATGGTGTCTTATATATAAGCTATAGCCTACCCCAACGAAGTGCATTTTCATATCTATTGTCAATTTTCAACACAGGAAACATTTAACATAGTGCACTTTTATAGTAAACAACTAGCTTTTTTTTTTATTTTTTTTTTTTACCATGAATAAAAGTAGCTCCCAGGCAAATTAATTTAAGGCTTGTATTTCAATTAAAGAGAACAAGACCGAATAAATAAGGGGGTTTCCCTGTTTGTTTGTTTGTTTGTTTGTTTGTTTGTTTGTTTGTTTGTTTGTTTGGTGCTTTTTTCTTTCTTCCTTTCTTTTTTTGAGGCCAAGGTGTCAAAAGCATCTTGATAGCTGCACTGTCATTGTATTGTCCCCCTCCATTAAATATGGAGGAAGGCTGAAAATCACAGGATGTGTCTGTTCTGTTCTGGTGATACAAGTCAGTAGTCCTGAAATAGGTGTTTCTCTAACACACATTCTACACCTCTGAAGCGACGTCTTCCCGCATACGAGCTTCCTGCTCCTTCCAAACGGGGCAGAGCTCCGCGTGAAGAAGTTTACAGACCGAGGGAGAACCGGGGGTCAACACAACACCGGCGGAGAAGCAGGAAACAAGCACGTCGCACCGCTACGGCGTTGTGAGCGCACATTAAAGTAATGGGCTTGTGCGCGCAAGAGACCCTTCTGAACGGCCCCCACACGCGCGCACACACGCTTAACCAAGGCGGCGGCGGCGGCCACAAACGCCCAGCGGCTCGCCTTTGACTTCAGCATCAACTTCATTTATTTTGGAGCAAGGCTGTCATCACTCCGTCTCCTTTCTCTTTCCCTCTCAGACGCACTGGCCGCACCGGGTAAACAAACGATCTGATTGGCTCAATTGAGTGAAGCTGCCGTATTGACCTATAGCTCCCGCTGTCCCGTCGGAAAAAAAAAAGTTATTATTAGAGATTGGTCTCGGGTCCGGATCGAACCATCACTCGGTCCGGGTCCGGACCGAGGTCCGCCATTTGGTGATGCCTGTTTTACATGTTTTTGATGTTTGTGGTGTGAAGAACCACAAGTCATCTGAATGTATTTTTACTCTTTCAAGCTTGCAGTAATCAGAGGTGGTCCACATAAAAAAAAATCAAGGAAAACACTCAGATAAACCAGGTACTGCTGCTTTGTTGTGACATCACAAAGTTGCAGAGGTCTGGACGGCTGATTTTAAGGCTCATTTTCTGAATACAGACTGTGCACTACTCTGTGGACTAACTCTGCTTAATCTTGACACATTTACTAGCCCAAAAAAGAAATGACAGATTTCTCTCCACTAGTGTTGATGATCGGTTGAACTGAGAACAAAGACTTAAAGACCTCAAGTCGCAAGTGGTTGGTTGGTGATTGGCAGGTCCACAAGAGGTTTCAAAGAGTGCAAATAGTTTGTAGGATGTGCGGTGTGGGTCGGTCCATCACTTTGGTCTTGACTGAAATGTCTCAAAAAGTGGTCCACATAAAAAAAAAAAAATATCAAGGAAAACACTCAGATAAACCAGGTACTGTTGCTTTGTTGTGACATCACAAAGTTGCAGAGGTCTGGACGGCTGATTTTAAGGCTCATTTTCTGAATGCAGAACATATACTACTAGGGCTGCCCCCAAATAGTCTACAATATCCCCATAAGTGATAACCACTGTTGGTTGACCAACAAAATCTTTGGTCGGGGGCATCTTAAAACCTTTAAATGACCTTTAAATGACCTTTAAACATCAGCACATTAACATTGTCAATGTTAGCATGTTGATGTTAATATTTGAGCTGGCAGCATGGCAGAAATTTGTTTCTATAAACAAAAAAAAGCCCAGAAAATCATGATCTAAAGAGAAAGTTTTTTTTTTAAGGCTTTACATATGTTATACTTTGCTGGTTCTTGGTTTGTATGTTAGGATATGTACAAGCAAACAACAGACAAAACTTGTGTCTCACTATGGTTTCATCTGTGTGTTTATACCTTGTCCATATGGAGGTCTTTGAGGTATTTCAGGAACATGAACTTCTCATTAACGAACACCATTAACAATGATCGCGCCAGTGTCTCGGTGCAGTAAGACATTGCAAAGGAATGCGAGATGTAAGTCCAAGTTAATCAGCTCCTCCACTGCTTTTCTTGGCGTTGGCCAGGCCCACCATAATGCCACAGCCCCCAGAGGACGGCGTAATTACAAGCTGCTATCTCGCTAAATGGGGCTCTTGCTCCTATGCAGAACAGTGATGACATGATTAGTGTTTTCCAATTCCTGCTCATCTAGGCCTTGTGAATGGGGATGATGACAGCTGTGTGTGGTTGGGGAAACAGCTCTAGATTGTTCCTCAGTGCCTTTAAACACAACAACACCTACCACAGTCAATGCATCTTGTGTGAGCCGCAGAGATGAGTGTTAGCAGAATAACAGCAGGCTGTCTGCGCTCGCTCATTATTGAGCTGAATTTGCGGTCTGTGGTATCAAAGGCTACATGATACTTGGGGGCAAATGAAGACAAATTGTGTTGTCCTGTGGAGTGATGAGAGGGTCATCTTTGCCATACGCTGAAAACTAACATTTATCATAGTGGAGAAGGGATCATGTTCAACTTTTTAGCAGTTATTCAAAAAGTATGAGCAAAACACTATAAAACTTCAAATTAGACAATGACCAGCTGAGTACAAATTCTTAAAATAAACCTGCAGGAATTCAATATAGTTTGCCCTTTCCTTGGTATCACACCATCTTCAGAAAGTCAAGCTCCTATAATCTATACTCTCTGCTCTATATCTTATATCTTCCGTTCTCTTAAAAAGGAGCTTTTATGGAAATTTTTACGAGGCTCTCCATTATAAGAAGACCTCTGTGCTACAGTATCCTTTTCCCTGACACCTGTAGAAATATTAAAGGGAACTTTGCACTCCATTATATGTGAGGCCCAGCGAGGAAGTGGCGGGTTCTGTCATCAGAGTAAATCCTTGATGTGTAGGAAGGCCTTCACCCAGAAAGGCCTGCGCTGGGATCTGCCACAGGGTGAGTTACTGGCACTCTCCTCTGTCCTGCAGGTGCTGGTTTGTGTAGCAGGGAGCTGGTGGAGGTTCTTGTAGGGGGTGAGTGATGTTCGATCTAAACGGTGTGTACAAAGAAGGCAAAAGGAAATGGTTTTGGCCTGAGCGCTGAGGAAAGAGGCTGTTAACAGTATGCTCCAATAATATTTCCATTAACGACTTCTCATTAAACTCCCCCTGTGTTCGGCTGCAAGAGGAGGCTATAAGCTCCCAGCGTTACACCGCCTCCATTTCAGCGTTTTATTAAAATATAAGGACTGGGGGTCTTTTATAATATATAACCCTCTCTATCACATAACTCATCTGATTTTTCTAACTCGCGCTTTCCTGTTGAGTGGATGAAATGTCTTTAAAGTGGTTTTACAGTATCAGTGCAGTGCAGAGGTATTCCATCCCAGGCGAGATTTGCTCTTGTTATTTTTAAACTCCAGAGGTTACTTCGATCCATAAATCACCTGACCCACGGTGTCTAAACGTTCCGGCTCAGCCTGCCTGTCCGACGGTGGATTTATGATCCGCGGGTGTAGCAGCGAGCGCCAGCACGGTCTCCTCTGGGCTCACTGGTGCTCTCCTGTGCACTTGTGTACATATTTAGAAAAAGTGTGGGGTGGCTGAGTGCTGTTTGGCTGTGGGTCAGACCGCCCGAGCTATCTGTTGTGATGCTGCTGCACCTCTCCGGCTGCTTAATGAGACACAGCACTGACATCAGAGTGCTCATCGCTGCAGGAATCTTTTATAGGTGGGAAGAATCAACA
This sequence comes from Trachurus japonicus, assembly GCF_045865225.1. NCBI lineage: Eukaryota > Metazoa > Chordata > Actinopteri > Carangiformes > Carangidae > Trachurus > Trachurus japonicus. The sequence goes on along the minus strand of NC_140914.1, from coordinate 25,848,859 downwards.
GTAAAAGACTTAGGTTCAGGACAACTAGAGGCACACAGATAATACGAAGAGCTGAAACCAGAGGGAAGGCTTGGTGATTGTAGAAGCCGTGCTGTGGGGTCTTTTTTTTCACTTTCACATTCATCTTGTGAAACTATGTGCTTTCGACAAAGCTTGGCAAAGAGGTAAATAGCAATAAAAGAGGATTGGAGCGTACGTTTCCCTTTGCCAAGTGTTGGAAAAAAAGATCTTCCCTACATTGAGCGTCTGGCAAGGGAGCCTTGGCTGGTGATGTCATCCCCAGGTCCACAGTTTCTGTTTGTTTCACCTCCATTATATGTGAAGGTTCAACAGACCTGAATCTCTTGTGGCCCTCTGCTCCGAGACACATTTTCCCTTGTTTAGCGTCCAGTTCAGGACTTACAAGGCTTTAAAGTTGTTGTGTTTTCTAAAGAAAAAAGAACACACACAAACTTCTTGTTCTTTGATGCCATTAGCTGTAATGCTTCACGAAAATTTGGAACAACCTTTAATCTTGACACATTTACTAGCCCAAAAATGAAATGACAGATTTCTCTCCACTGGTGTTGATGGTCGGTTGAACTGAGAACAAAGACTTAAAGACCTCAGGTGTTAGAGGAGGTGGTTGGTTGGTGATTGGCAGGTCCACGAGAGGTTTCAAAGAGGGCAAATAGTTTGTAGGATGTGCGGTGTGGGTCGGTCCATCACTTTGGTCTTGACTGAAATGTCTCAAAAACTATTAAATGGATTCCTTGTGAAATGTGGTACAGATGTTCATGATGCCCAGAGGACAACTTCTCCTGACTTAGGTGATTCCAAGACTTCTCCTCTAGCTCTTCAATGCATGAAATATCAAACATGTACACAAGTGTATTTTTATAATACTGGCATGCACCAAAACTAGTTGTCACATAAATACTGCTGAGCTGCACAGTAGTGCTTGGGAAACCAACCCTAACCCCAAGGAAAGAAGGCTTACAGTGCTGTACATGGTGATGGTATCTGGCTTTTCTATCAGTGCACTGCAACCTGTGAAGATTTCAACAGCTAACTCTGCCATTGTGACATTTAATTCCTATAGTGGAAGTGCAGCACATTTACAAATGGTTCCTACCCACGGCGTCAGGAAGAATTTGTCCTGTTCTGCTGTCTGTGTAATGTGTGTGTAAGAGGATGTATGTTTCCTGTCAGTGAAGAGTAGTCTTCTTATTTCCTGTGTGGATGTTTTAAACTTTTCTACACAAACATTTTCATTGGCCCCAGAGCTGATTTTCACTACAAAAAGCTCGGACCTGCCAGTCGCTGTGTTTCCTCAGCTGGTGGATAACCTCCACTCCTCACGCATCGCTCCCTCTGCCATCTATTTCCTCCTCTCTTCCTTCTACTGACCCATCTTTCCGAACTTGAAGGGGCAGTTGACGTGACTGGCTGTGGCACACACACTTTGCTCCAAGCTCAAGTCAAACTAAATCAAATATGATGGACGGGAAAGAAAAACTTACTCCAGGCCAATCAACCTTTTCAGCTTCTGAAGACAACTGACCATTTGCTAATCTCCTCCTCCAAAAGGACATTATCCAACCATGGCCTTTGCAGCTGAAACTAGGTCCAGCAGGCTGTCAATCTTTCAATCTTTGTTATTTCTTCACATGTTGAAATGTTGTGCATGGAGATTTCTGCATTTAAAGAGTTTAAAGGGTGGAGTGTGTTTTCTAAACGGTATCCTCTCCAAAACCAAAAACAGAGTAAACCACAAGGAACAGATGAAACAATGAGTTTATGTGCTTTTAATGTAAGGTACTGTATAAAGTTATTGGCCGGCCAAATTACCTGGCTTACTACCAATAGTAGTAAGACAACACTACTACAAACATTCAAACAGTGCATCATTAAAGCTACGCAATGTAACATAATATTTAGGTGGACCTTTCTGACCAATCAGAGAATGTGGCAGCTCACATAGATCAATCAAAATCATACGCCTTCTTATACTGAGACTTCAAGATAATATTAGCTGCTGGGAGATGTCCCTATGGCTGGCACACAGGCGAGCTAGCATACATGACCAGGCTGGGCCGTAACCCCCGCTGCCCCCGCCCGTTAAGCCGGGTTTCCACCGAATCAACGGCCTTTTTAAAAATTTTATTTATTTATTTTTTACACCGCAACATATGGTTCACGTCATGATAACTTATGTATTTTGGCTATTCAAGCTTCCACAGTCCATAGTTCTCTTCTTTGTTTGATATTTCAAGAGACTTTTGGTTAAGTAACCATGCTAGGCAGGATTGTTCTGCTGTGTTGTCGCCGCCGTCAACCGCCACCCCCCCCCCCCCCGTCATCGCGGCCATCGCCTCGCCAACACCGCCCGCCCCCCCCCCCCGGCCTTCGTTACGTTACGGCGCTACCAGGGTGTAGGGATGAAGGTGAATGGCGTCTGTGGAATACGATGGAGTCAACTGAGTCTCCAGAAGTTGCCTATAATGTTGCTTTGATGAGCTTATTTTGTGGACTTATATCCCACATTAAAGGAAAGCCTGAAAACTGTGTAGTATCTCCTCAGTGTCAGGAAGCTGGTTTTGGATGCTACCAGAGTTCAGAAAAATGTTAGCTGCTTTGTTCTGATCTTTATTGGATGTACAATCCAAAAACCTCAGAGTTATTTGAGATAGGGTTTCTTTTGCCAAACACATTTGTTGGTCCTTATCCTCAAAGCCAGAAAGTGAAACTATGCACTTTGAAAATACAAACAAGTATTAGCTTAGCAGTCAAACTGAGCACAGAGTGAGAACTACAGTAAACAATAGTCTGTTAATATTTAGCCTTTAGCCTCAGTCTTTAAGCGTAATCTTTTTGTAGGTTATGTAGTCATTAAGTAGGGTTCTCGACTTAAAACCAACCACCCTGAAACACAAAGTCACAGAGCTAACGTTAGCTAGTCCTTTTCAATGAATCGCTGTAAGTTCTGTGTCGTAGGCTAAATCTGCCATTGAGACTGGTGGTGGTAACAACAGAAACTAGTTTTAGGTACTACAGTATGCTCACCCACTTTTTGCTGAAATGGTCTTGTCACCTCTGCACCAAGTCAGGCTAGTTGCTTACCTGTTTCCAGTATTCATGCTAAGCTAACTGGCTGCAAACAGTATTTGCGTCTCAGCTCAACAAGAAAGAGAAGATGCACATTTCAAATGCTGAACTTTAATGTGAAAAATTTAAATGCATTTAACATTCAAGTATTTACACATTTTCCAAAGCAGCCTTAAACGGAATTGTCATTTGAACATACAGCATGAAAATAGGCGAGAGGTTTGTTGTTAGTTTCTTTCTTACTGTGTATCTGAACACTCTACTCAAGGCTGTTCTCTAGCATCAAAGCACACCTAGACACCCACCTTGGTGACCTCACCCTGTGTATGCCTCACTCTGGCCATGGCAACGTGGCAGGTTAGAAATGAGGAAGCCAAGGGTGAGAACAACGGTCTGAGTGTGAGACTTTGAAGTTCCCGCATGCTCTGGAAACAGGGCAAGGAATCACCTGCCATAAAGAAGTGTGCGTAAGCGCTGAGCTATTTGTTCTGGTGCCTGGGTGGTTATGGGTCCCCAGGGAGGGCTGGCCCGGGCCCCTGTGAGATCACATCAGTGTGGATCGGGCGGGAGTCCACCCGGAGGTGGAACTAATGGGCCCATGTGTTCGCAGACACTTCTAAGAGCCAGATGCTGGGAAGAGAGAGACGTCCTTTCTTTTTTTTTTTTCCACAACACCTCCCCTGGAGAGGAGAGAGGGGAACCCAGGCAAGCTTCACACGCACGCTGGACACAGAAATCAGTGTATACAGATACACATACCATGTTAATTTGGTTTTGTGCAGACAAGAACGATCTCTATTACTCTCACTCTCTCATACACATACATGCACACGCACACACCTTTAGTTTGTTGAGTCTACACAGAGACTGTCTCCACTCTCCCTCTTGTTGATGCGGCACGCAAGGTGAAACAGTCTAATAAAAGGGATTTGGGGCTCACATCTATCTATTCCATATGATCTGCCTGCCCCAGTAAAAGTCACGTACAGACTCTGGTGCCTGCAGTTCGCCGTGTTATTGATGCAGTCGTGACCTCTCTGATCTGACGTCTTATTCAAAGTGGTTAATGATTACCATCTTTCAATGTGTTTCAGCCGTCACAGCGGTAATCCTCCCCTCTCGCTACATCGGAAGGATTTTTTCTGTGGATGTCAATGTTTTGACCTCATCTCTTCCTCGACAAAGGATGATCACTCGTCGCGCCGGTCTAATTTAACATTAACAACAAATCTGCTGCCGTGATGTGGATGTGAGACAGATTAAGTCCAGGACAAAAATAATTGAAGGCTTTCTGTGTCTTCCATAGCTCACTGTCTCTTTTTTCATCTGTTATATTGTTGTCATAACAACATGTCTCACTGGGCCATGTTTTCATCTTATTTATTGGGGCTTTTCCTTTAATAGACTCAGTATTAAACTAAGTGTTAATAGTCGCCTTGTAAAGTTCAAACAAATTGAGCAGTTCTGAATAACTGCTCCAGAACTGGTGCTGTCAACTGACTTAAAAGATAAATAATGAGGTTTGAAAAACAAGATCATGATGGGTTGGCCAATCAAAGCCTGATCCACACTGAGAAAACATTATGTGAAATTGGAGGGGAATGTGTGTCTGTCATCAGTCCCCAAGCTTAAGCCATCCAGTCCAAACCGGAAGACTGGTGCCGTCCAGAGAACACAGATAATGCGACGCCACCCTCTTCCTTACTTGTGTATAACATCCTTGAGTTCTGTTTGGATCAAAGCAGTGAAGGGATCACACACATCCTCAGTAAACCCCAGAGATTGACTTGTCTGGAGGCCACCTCAGTGTCGCACGGGGTTGGTCCAAACGGTTGCCTGAGCCTGAGAGAAAAGTTTGGCTGCAGAAAGTGGTGGAGACTCGCAGCACTGAGGGAAAAACAAGCACAAGTGTTGGAAAAGGTCAGCTAGGCCTCGGTAGTGATCACTTCATAACAAAGACTGAGGTGAGAATGAAACAGAGTGAGAAGGGGATAGGAAAGAAACTCTGACTCAAACCTAATCCATTTACTGTGATACAAACTACACAACTAATGCAAATGTGTTACATTTAAAGCCACAATTCTTGACAATAATCATCACATTATTAAGATTTATATTAAGATATGATCATTTTGTGTCTCTCTGTTGTCGTCTTGTGTCGTGTTTTGTGTCAGTCGTTCCACCGACTGTCCCACAAGTAAGTTAAACAGTCACCTGGTGGTGGTAGATCTGTTCAGTAATCGATCCATAATACTTACAAACCAATGACCTGTTGGCCTCTGAGTGTGGGAGGGAGGAACCAGGGGTGGCTGCTCAAATCCCAGGGGCGTTGTCACCCCTGGCCCCCACCCACCCCCCCACCCTGACAACTTCAAGCTCCATGTTAAATTAGTTGAACACACATTAGATAAATATGTGTGTTTAGTGTGGCGACGTTGGCTCAGGAGGTGCAGCAGGTCATCCAGTGAGGTCGGCAGTTTGATCCCCAGCTCCCCTAAATAGTTTGCATGTCAAAATGTCTTTGAGCAAGATGCTGAACCTCAAATTGCCCTGCTTAATTACCATCAGTTTGTGTGTGTGTGTGTGCAGCGATGTAAAGATCAAAACAAGCAGATTTTAATTGTCACAGACTGCACTGCATCATTTCAATGATGTAAATCAAGCTTTTTCTTATTTAAACAGAATTAATTCATTAATTATGAATCATTTGCAGGACACATGCATTTAGACACGGCTTGTTAAGGTGCTAAAAGATTCATACCTCCCCCCTGTGAGCTGTACATGCATTGAGATGCACTGACACACTCTGGTAATGGGTTCGTGTCATCAGAACTCCTCGGTTCATCAAAGTTCCCCTCAAACACATGCAGGCGGCTTAGTTGTTAAATTGGCCTGACTGTGGAGTGCTTGTTTTCCACGGCAAAACAAATTTGGGACCTGTTGATTTACCGGCATGATTAGTTATGAGCAGACATCACCACCTTTTGCTGTAGCATTTCATAATCCTAGAGTCTCTTTTGGTTTTACATATTGTATATATGTATAGCTACCGTTTTTCATATGCAGATCCATCACATTGTGTGCTCCCCGTCATCGTGGAAAAAGAGCTGTTGTCCAGATGGGAGCAGACGCTACACATCACTCAGAAATCTTAAACATGATTGGATGAGCAGAGATTCTGACTCAAGAGCACTGAGCTGTTTTCCTTCCCCGGCCACAGAGGACAAATATAATGCCAAGGGCTGGACGCTCGCTGCCTCTGGCGAGTCACTCACAGCAGGAATCACAGAGCTTCACCCTTAGATTTGGAGGATTTTTTTTAATACTTGTTTTGAAAGATCCCTCATTGCACATTTAATGCTGTGCACAGAGCAACAAGTGTACCCACCTCTAGGCTAAGTCTTTATTGGATATCAGGCCGGGTCTGAGTGGAACAGTCTGCACGACGAGACCACAGTGTTTCGGTTGTTAAGTGCTGTAACTGTGAGGGAATAACTGAGCAGATGGTTAGAAAATCACCAAGGTACTTTAATTTAATTTAGTATAGAAGGTTTCATTTTTTAGTCATCTAACGGCACGGATCTGTGGATGGCAGAGTGGGTCCACCAGTCTGGATCCAGGATGAGGTTTCTCAATAGCTACTCAGCACTGCCGTAAATCAGATGTTCATGGTTCCCATGAATCCTAATGAGTTTGGCAAGTTTTAGCTTTGGTACTTACATTGACATTTGTGGTTTGAAGTGAAATGTGGGGATGTTTGGATAACCACAAGCGATGATATGCATTTTTATAGTGTAGTAACTCTCATAACTTGTGTGAGTGTCAGGTTATTTATTTATTTATGTATTTATTTATTTTTTTACCTGTCCAGTATTTTGGTTTACAGACAACTACCTGCCAAACTTAAGATACTTGGATAATACTTCTTCTAACTGGCAAATCTTGATATGTTATCACATTAAATTAAAATGAATAGCCAGATATTCCTGCTGAACATCAGCGTGTTAACATCGTCCTCGAGACAGCTTAAAACAGTAATGTATTTAGCACGTTAGCATTGTGCTCAAAGCGCACTAGCTCCAACATAACTGTGCAAGTCTTACAGTATGGTGCAGCCTGTTAAATTAAGTAAATTAACTTCTATTAAATGGCTAAAATTTCATGCATGTTTATGTTCCCAAACTTTTCGCCATGAATATACTTGCACTTGTAAAAAGTTTTGACCTGATGATAGTATGAGGTGAAAAGAATGAGGATCCCCACCTGCAAAATCCATTGACATGTGACATTGGGATAATGCTAATGTCAATTAGCGCATTTTAGCATGTTAACACGCCTCAGTGTCAACACAGTATACCTGTGGGCAAGGCTGGTACAAGGTGGTAATTGTAAATATATATTTAATTTCATGAAATGATATAAAAATCAACTAAACTAATAATAGCAGCCAATGACATGTTAACAGAGCCAACATAATATAAAACCATTTGCATTTATTGCCACTGTAAAAAAAAAAAAAAAAAAGTTACACTGGGTTTACAGCACAAATTGACACAAAAATGACTAAAATCCAGTCAAAGGATTGAGAGGTTGGGCGTCTGATGATCTGTCTCCCTTCAGAATACTCTAATAATAATCCTTACAGTCATACAGCAGGAAGCCCAAGGTCACTGTCCTGAAGGTGAATGTGTGTGTGTCTGTGCTTTATGTGCAGGTCTCTGTAAATGGATTTCCTCCTGGCTGGTGGTCTGACCCTGGTCCTCCTCCTGTGACCCTGTGGATGATTGCTGTGACTGAGACATGTTTGATCCCTGCACTGATGCTGGGCTTTTGATGGTTGCCCCACTTTGATGCTACGACAAGATTGAATCCAACCTCCCTCTGTGAAACACACACAGGTAGGCGTTCTCTCTCTCTCTCACACACACACACACAGACAGTTTTTGACCGTGCAGCACCATCAGACCTGATAGCTGAACTGGAGGTGCTGTTTCCGTCCTGTCTTTCATCTCGAGCACTGATATTTGTCATATCTGTGACATTTTACATCCAGCATTTAATACCCTGTGAGGATGGGCTGTGGTTGTGACCCTCAAACCTCACAAATATTATATTTTATTATCTACTTATGTGTTTTATTCCTGTTGAAGATTTGTCTTCTCGTGAGGCCAGTTAATACAGTTTCTTGACTCAGAGGAAATACAGGACAGTCACATCTTTGCAGTGAAGTAGAAGTTTTCTCCTGTCGCTCTCCACTGGATTTTATACAACAGTTCTGTTTCCTGACTGTTTGATGTCTTCCTGTATTAATCCGAGCAAGCGAGGAGCCTGATTTACTAGCAGCGGAGGACCACTTTACTTTTACTCTGCTTTTATGTCAGGTTCAGTAGGATGGAACAACATACTGACTGATGGCGAAAGCAGACCCAAACCTCTAAAACATACAGCTCGTTGAAATAAAATTCAACAGTTTCTGGCCATATAGTTACAGTACATGAAGACATTTTCATCTCTTATGATTTATTGCTCTGGAAACTGAGGATGAAGTGACCAGTGAGTCAGATATAAGTTGTAAAGATGGATGCTTTCAGGCCGTTGTTTCGGAGAGAAAGAGTCTACGTCGCAGCCACTCTGGAAACTAAAGCGAGACATCCTGAGTTATAGGTCTACCCGGCGTCCACATGAATGGTTTTTCTAACACTAAATCTCGACATAGGTCAGCGCTCTGTTTTTCTAAATTTCTGTCTCAAACCCAGAACTGTCTGGTGCCTTCTCAGAGCTCCGTGGATTGGGGAGAGCAAAGAGGGGAAAAATGGCGATAGAAAAAGTGATTGAGAAATGTGGGAGCGAGGAGCGTTTGGCAGGGCTCATCTTGTTTGCTCAGTAAACCCCCGAGGCCTGTGTTTTTTTGCTGAGGGAAATGCCCGCATTGTTGGGCCCGGAGACCGTGGTTACGGGCCAGCCCGGGGCCCAGCCAGGCAGGTTGGGACAAACAACAAGATGAAGGTCAGCTAATATAGCAGTTAATTCCACTTCCTGGTCCCCATGACACCCAGGCAGGGTTTATTTGAAGATCCCAGACCCTGAAGTCACTCTGCACTTTGTTTAGTCCATGAGTATTTTTGGTCCGAGCCAACACTTTCAGATATTAATGTATTCGAATGAGAAGGAAGGGAGGTTGGAAGAGAGAGGGGGGAGATACAGCCAAGCAGTGGGGAGGAAAACTGACTCTGTCTCAGTCTCTCATTCATCAACATTAATCATGAAGTTCCACATGAATAAACACAAATCAAAGCAGATATTCAGTTTAGCTTTTGTAGTGTACCTGTGGCATACTGGATCTTTGAGGCCAATACTGAGACATGTGCAGTGAATTAATTTCGACCACTCTATTGTCCCGGATGATTTAAAGAACAACAAACAAATCTCAGTCCCAGGTTTTGCCTTGTTATGTCTTTACAGCGTTGCAGATGTTTTCCTTCAGATTTCAGTCCTTATTGACAAAAACACTGCATTTCCTGTGAATTCTTCGCAATATAAAAAACACCCTGTCCTTTTACCAGTTGATTGTTTACTGTAGCAGCAGCAGTTGTAGATAACAGCAGTCATTTCCTACGGCTCGGACACAGTGTTGGAACAGTTAGAGAAAATTACCACTGGGTTTTCCACCATTTCCTCTGAATCTTTTCGTGTGAAATGGAATCGGTGTGAGACTCCACTACTAATGTTAATGAAATCATATACAGAGAGGTAATAACTGGTGGTAAATGTATGGAATAGGTTTTGTAGAAAAAAAGCCGTAAATAATATGAAAAATGGGGTTTGATGGAATGAAATCTTAATGTGAAGTCACATTTAAATGGCATATAAAAAGCTTTTAGTGTCTCTTTAACTGTGTCTGACGTCCTCTTGTCCCCGTTTAAAGCCTGGAGGGGTGAAAAACGAGATGATCTTATGAGGCCGCTGAAGGACTGTCCTCATGGCGCAGACTCCAATGAGATCCATCCTCTCTGGCATGGCCTGGGCCCGGCGGTGCGTGTGAATAGACATTTTAAAAAAGCAGGTTTATGAGCCGATTGTCTTACCCATCATTTAACTCTGAGATCTGGAGAATGTGGCGGGGGTGGGGGGGTTGGGATGGGTGAAAAATATAGTACATGCCATCCAAAAGCCAAGTGGCTTAATCCTGTATGGAAATGGTAATGAGAGAAAAAAAAAGAGGACTAACTCTGTCTGTGTGCGCTCTCCTATCCAGGATGGGATGGAGGCCTCTCCAGTGGGGCTTCTCCAGGATGCATAAGAAGAGCCTTTGTGCTCCAATCTAGTAAAGCCAGAAATACAGCTTTTGAACCATGTGCATTGAAAGACAGAGAAAAATGGAGAGGCAGTTAGGGAGAGAGTGAATGAGTGAGTGGAGGGGTAGGGGGGTTGTGTGGAGGGAGGGGGTCTTTAAAGGTGTTCGTGTCAAAAGCGGGTGGGGGGGAGGTGGGGGTTTGACACATTTGGAGTCTGATGTGTGTGTCCGTGCATACGTGTGCACTCATATATGTTTCTTGATGTGTGCGCCTGTGCATCCACATCATGTATGTGTGTGCGCGCGCGTGTATGTGCAAGTGCGTGTGGTGGTCACACACTGGGCTGATATCAAGTACCTCTTTAAGCCCTCCTCCCATCTCCAGAGGTGCTTCAGCTTTTCTTTCTCAGAGCCCCGTTCCCTCACTCTGCTGAAGCCCGACTGTGAATGAAGCCTGGGAAGCAAGAGAGTGGATATCACTGGGTGGAAGATGGCGCTAAAAGCGGAAGAGTTGTAAAACGCAGCGCACCACCAGGTCGTGTACATAGACTGTAGACAGATAGGTGATGGGTGAAACGCATCTAAGATGAAAGACGCTCTAAAACTTAACGGTGTACAGAAATGGCCGTTTGTCCTGTTTGCCACACGAGTTTACCCGAGTAAGGAAAACGAATTTGATTGGTTGTTATCGAGCGGGTGGGATATTCATAACTTGGGACGAGACCGAGCTCGGTGTGTGTGTGTGTGTGTCTCAGACGTTTGATTGACGGATGATGGATCCAATATCAGTGGCTGATCAATTGTGAGCAGGCTGACGTATAATCCGTGCGCCTACATTATCCAATGCGGAAAAAAAATACCCCACTTTCATCCCAGATTTAATCAAAAATAGAATTTTGCACAAAGTTTGGCCTACATCGTCTGATAGATGAGTTATTACACTAATGTTAGGACCCAAAGTGGGCTCAAATTCAATTTTATTTTCTGTACAGCTTTAAGTCAGGCCAAATTCCTGCTTGTTTGATAGTATTGATGGTTTATTTCTGGTCGTCCTCATGCACATTTACATAAATCGAAATCGACTCTAAGGCACCGTGTCGTATGATTGTTGCCTCATCCTCCAGAGTAGTAAAGTAAACAGAGCTTGGAAGTACAGTTCGTCAGCTGAGAAAACACAGTGTTATATTGTTCTCTTGTTTAGTCCGGTGCTTAGGAGCAAACAAAACAGCATCTGTGGCGCTGCTCGGGTTTTACGGAGGGTTAAGAAGAAGGAGCAGGAGGCCAAGTGGGTTTCAGGAAAAACAAAAGACTTTGATTGCATATAGTTTTCCCGCTTTAAGTGGTAGTGGAGATCTCATGCATAAAAATCAGACTCCAAATCTGACGGGACTCTGGTGAAATGAGATGCGGCTCTCGCGTTAAATGAAGTCCGTCCTCGACAGTCCCTCCCCGGAGGCGCAGGGCTGTTCTGTGAATAGAGATTAGAAACGGTGGCGCTGACGGCCTGTAGCTGCCGGGTGATACTAATCAGTCTCTGTGATCCTCTCCAGTGTTCCTCCTCCTCCCCAAACAACTAATCCACTTAAGGACTCTTTTGGGGTAGTTCGCCATAATTTGTTTTCTCCCTCCCTCCTATGTAATAAAAACTCAATCATAGTCATTAAAACACTGTTCATTTACTGAAGTTAATGACTGTCTTGTCAATACACAGTAATTACTTTCTAATTAGATTGTTATTATACAGTTTTTTTCTTACTTCTCTTGTCATTGTGCTCTCAGACCTTAGTGGAGAGGATCAGGAAACCTTTTCCTCTTTCTTTAGGAGCCACTAATTTGTCCATAGATTTTTTTAATTTACGGCTTTAAGCAAAGTTTTGCTGTGAAAAATCAATCTTTTCCCAGAGAAGGGGAAAAACCCACAGGACTTGTGTGAATCGTGCTTTTAAACATTTTCATTCTGGGGTGATTCACTGATCTCAGGCCACTTGGGTTTGATCCTCAGAGCAATACAGCTACATACATGGAAGTCACATACTGTATGTCATTTATCAAAATAGGAGACTCTTAGAGCTGAACTTTCAGGGAAACGCAGGGAACAATAAAAAAAAGACAATAATTCAAATCCTGCAAATGTTTTTCTGGGATAAAATCTGGGTCTTTTCCACCCAGTCCTCTCCAGCGGACCTATAGAACATATGACATGGGAGCTTAAACAGCCTCATTCAGCCACTTGCTGTTTCCATTTCCTGGCAGCTGTCAGCACAGCATACAATTGAAGGGCACAGGGCCACCCTGCCACTAAAGCCGGGACAACCTCGCTGTGTCGCATCATCAGTGCCGACCTGCCTGACTTTGTTTTCCGAGGAGGACCCTCGCTGTTCGCAGGGAGACAATGGCAGCGGTGGGAGCGGGGGATTCTTCTGTGTGGAAAGTTCCAAGTTGGTGCCGCTGATGGAAACCTGACCCCCGCGTTCGAGTCCTCTTTGTCTAACGTGAATGCCAAAAAACGAAGTTCATATCACGTCTGTGTTTGTTGTTCTAGCTTCATCCCTGCGCGCACTGAGAGGGGAGTTCACACACACCCAGATCTCTTTTCAGCTCTCCCATCCCGCCCAGATCATGAGAGAAATCACGATCCCAAAGTGATGTTGTGCAACACTTGGCCTTAACAAGCCGAAGTGAGGTTGTTGATGTGCTGCGGCTCTGAACGACGGTATGATCTCATGATTAGCGCGGCCAGGCAAACCTGAGCAGACGCTTTAAACATACCTATAACAACCGGACATCAGAACCCGATCACGCACTCATCCTCTGACCTCTCCATCCCTCACTCTCTCCTCCGTCCACCGACCTTCCGAGTGGTTTTATGGCTGGCAATCCTGGTGGCCTTTATATTAATGGAGAACACAGCTTGAACTTTCAGCAGTGACTGTATAATTGGTTGGCCCCTTTGGAGCATTTTACGCTGGGCATAGCAGGAGCACTATATCAATACTCCGTCCACAAGCCAAGACAGATGGACTCTCATTTGGAGAAGGTTCAGAATTGTGTGTGTTTTTTTGCGTAAAGGTCCCGTAGGAATAAGTTAAGGGTTTCCACTGATGCCAAAACCTCGCAGCTACAACAATAACATCTGCGGTTTGGATTAGACACGTTGGTGATATCACCCCTTTTTAGTAATATGCCTGCATTATAGCAATCTTACAGCCAGCGCTTATTGTCTGTGAAGTTTATAGAGGCGCAGGATCCAACACAAATGATGACCGGCGCTGCGGAGTATGGTTGAAGTTCTTTGGCAGCAGCAGCCATTGTTTTAATTCATTTTTACCTCTAATGCTTTACAATTCAGTGCACAATCACAGTCGACTACCCTTCACAGTGTCCACTTATTTCAACATTAATGTTGAGACAAATATTCATTGTTTTTCCTCAGTAGATTTAGATTTAAGGCATAATTACAGATTATATTTGTATATGGGGTATTAATAAAATATTTTGGGGGTTTTTATTAGACACAGGAGGAAGTACAGGAGCTGAGGAGGTAACACATTTGTATTTGGGAACTTTATTATTCCTCAAGTACTTTTTTAATTCGTATCCAGTAAATATTGAATAAATACAGGAAAAAGACCAACAGTTGGAGTGTATGTGTCATGAAAAGTCATGGGAGAAATGTGTGGAAAAGATGACACTTTAATTACACTCCTCAGTATTTGGACTTAAATGATTTTGAAGAGGCAACTTAATCTAACAGCTGACACACCCCAGACTCACGGTGCCTCACACATTCGATGCTTGATGTAGAGTAAGAGCAGTCACCTCTGCTGTAGTTTCCAGTGCAACAAGTGAAAATTGTGTGTGTGCGTGCGTGCGTACGTGTGTGTGGATTCATAAAAGCTCAGTCAGCTTCTCCTCTGACATCACTTTTAACCCTCATTTTGATATTGGATCATTTTCAATCCCCTGTATTTTATCATAGAATCATTGTTTGAGTTTTTATGTTTTTTTGGTTTTTTTAGCTGCTTCAGCATAAATCTGCTAATTAGCGCTGAGAGAATAAGTGAGGTGATGTGTTGGAGTTTATCCACTGTGTGTTGCAATGTTAGGGGAAAAAACACAACACTTTATTATGACAGGGAGAAAAGAACTAAGAAATGTCATTTCAGCTGGGATCATCCTGGTTTTGTTTTTACACAGTTTTTATTTCAGATGAATTAATTTTCAGTTCTATCAGGCTGTTCAATAGCCAGACACGTATCAATACTTTTTCATTACAGCCATCTACAATTCAATGCAAAAAGTAAAAAATAAAAGGTCAAAAAATAAAAACCACAAAAGCCACATTGTTTCATGTGTCATTAAATATATTCATTTGTGATAAACATAATATATTAGTATTACAAGACATTACACAACCATTTGCAATGGACACCGCTAAACATCATTTACAAGCCAATGTATAAACATGAGCAGATAATTATTGAGATATAATACTTATGGAGAGCAGGAGTCTGGAGACTGGGGAGTACCTTTATGCAAACGGCTGCAAAACAAGTCGAGATACGTCGGTGCAGATGTGTTGGCAGAGACTTTATTAGCCCATTGTAAATCTTGAATGCATACAGTATGATGCACAGAGTACTCATGTGTACCTGTGTGTCCGTGTGTGTCTGTTAGGCGTGGCCCTGAATACGTGTTAGTGAACTGTCTGTTTTTACGTATTTTGTAAACTCAAAAGTCTCTCAGTGTGTGAGACATTCATTTATTTGTCTTTTCCATTTATTAAGCCTCTAGTATTTAAAAACTCTGGTTAAGTTCACATGGAGATAGATCTAGTTAATGTTTAACAAAACAAAAGAAAAAATAATACTATACAGCTATATAACATGTAGACAATCGCTCATGCCTTTTTGTCGAGTACCAAGTCTTGATTATGGAATCCAGTCGTCAAAAGTGGCTTTGAGGTGACGAACGTTTGACTCACGGCGTGCTGAACGCGCTGCACACACACAAAAAAAAAAAAAACATCTGTGATATTTCATCACTCCACAGGTTATTTTCCCACAACACTGAGTACTGTATACAAATTAAATGTGTACATAATTCACAATCATTGTTAGCTATCAGTCAGCTACAGTAAATAGTGAGCATGCAGTGTGTCAGTTGTATGAGGATTGTTTGATAGGTCGATATTCTCTCTCACTTTATTTTTCTTTCATAAGTAACAAAGTGAGAACTGATCTGCACTCTCACTTGCAAACGTCGGGGACATCCACCTTTTCATTTATTGGAGGATAAACACCGGATTCAGCACCTTCTGTCTCTTACATGTGTCTGACTGGCAGTGACGGCTCCCATCAAACATCAGTCGTCGGTGAGGCAGCTTCTTGCATCAGATGGTCCAGTTTGGGAATATTTAAATTTTTGGATGCCACTCTCAGAAAAAATTGAACATATCTCATATGTTCTAAAAGGTTTGACTAGTAAAAATAAGTGCATGGTTGACACGTCTACTCTACATCTAGCTGATGCTAGGGCACCGCCTACTAAAAAATAATGTCTATGTATGCACGTATGGTTACTTTACATTGCAGAGGTCACAACCACAACATACCGCGGATATATCAATAAGCGCCAACAAAGACTCGCGTGTACTGAGATCATTATACAGAACGAGGAGAGGATCATTATGGCGTTTTGTTCCCACAACACTGAGGTAACACTCACATATGAGCAGGGAGCTCTCGGGGCTGAATGGCACTTTCACCACACTTATAAACTAGCTTCCAGCTGTTGGGGGAAAAAAAAAAAAAAAGTTTCTCCAAAGTTTGGCAGGTTGCAAAAGCAACTTATCATACATGAGTGGAGTCCTGCAGCGCCGTGCAGTGACTCTTCTTTTAACTGGACACAGAACAGTGGAAATAGATCCTCTGCAGACACAGAAGGGGAGATACAGTAGATGCATTGCTCTTTGAAACTGAAGGGACTTAAAAAAAACACACACACAACAACAGCATCATGGGTAAAATAGTCAGGATGTGACATATCTGTAACATTAGGTGCAAACTCTGCAATTACACGACAAAACAAACCTTGAAAGATGAACAGAAAAACTGTAGAATGAGCTCCTTCACAAAAGTTCCTAAAAAATAAAAAAAAGAACCACTAATCTCTTCGCTCCAACTCAGAGCAGCAGCACTCAGTCATTCCCCCATCTCTCCTACTTTTCACCTGTGTCTCTCTATCCTTTATTCTTCCAGTTTATTTATTTATTTTTTATTCATCCATCCATTCATCCCCTTCTCTTGCTCGCATCCAGTCCCAGTAGAGGTGTTCTCTCGCCTCCACCTCTCCCTCAATCTCTCTCTTATTCCCTCCTCTCCAGCTATTTTTTAGCACTTCCCCCTCTTGTCACGCTGTTGAAACTTCCTCAGCCGGCGGCCCCACAGGTCTTTCCAAGGGATGAGCAGGCTCCCCTTGTCCGCCACCACGCCGCTCTGCCCGGGGGAGTCGTCGTCCGTCCCCAGCAGCAGGTACTTTCTTCCAGGCTTGATCTTGGGGCATTTGCAGGCCACGTCCTTCGCGCGCACCCACAGCAGCTGGTCCCCACGGCGGATGCGGTGCTCACCTTGTTTGTAGACGGATATTATGTTGACGGTGAACTTCCACCACTCGCCTGCTTTGTCTCCCTTGAGGACGTGCACTTGGACAGCTGGAGGAGGAGCAGAGAGAAGCTGAGGTTAAAAAACCTTTATGAACAACTGATTAGTGTGAAATACACTAGAAGTGTGTGTTTGGCCCCCTGTACCACTGGGTTTACTGTTTGTACACCTGAGTCAATCCACACCTGAACATCACTTGCTTCAACTGAGATGGTTGACAAGGGATCAGAAATCTGAATATAGCAGTTATAGTCAGAGGTGTGAGGAGGAGGAGGAGGAGTGAAATTACATTGGGCAAGTCAAGTAACTGTCAGTGGTGAAGTTACTGTAGTGAGAATGAAAAGCAAATCAAGTCATCGCTCACATTAGATAAATCACAACTAACAATAATTCTCTGTCAATCGTCATGAAACATTAATGAAAGCGGTTCTGAATCTAATTAGTCCTTATGAATCAAACATATAATTGATTTGTGTTGATTCTGGATCTGTGACAGCAGCTACCCACTGCTACTTTTATTCTTATCTTATTATTGATACCTCTGTAAAGGAGGTTATGTTTTCACCTGTTCTGTTACTTTACTAGCAGGATCACCCATAAGGTGTGATTGTTTGGCCTTGGTGGAGGCGTATGCACTCCACTGATTGATATTGTATTACTATACACACTATGAGGAGCCTGCATTGTGTTTTGTACTCTTTCCTCCTGCAATTCAGATATTAGTGCTTCTGCTCACAAGAGCTGCCTCTGATCTGCTGTGTCCCAGTAAGTTACCAGTTTTGTGGGTATCACAGTATAATTCATGTTTCAAAAACAAAATATAACGTATTTCATTAAAAAAAAAAGAAGTAGTCGTTTATTTGAGTCATCTACCTCAAGTCATGAACACAAAGTCAAAGCCTTTTATCAGTGTCGGTCAAGCAAGTCTCAGGTTTTCAAATTTGTGACTCAAGTCAAGTCTTATGATTCAAGTCCCCCACCTCTGGTTGTAGCGTACAGCAGACTATAATGATTGAAATAGAGGTGTCAGGGTAATGTAGGTAAATACTGAATAAGGTTAAAGAAACAGGTTAAAAAGCCACCTTTAATGGATAAATGATTAAAATGAGAAGCTTTTACTACTCTAAGTGTTACTTAGTAGTACATTGGCTTAAAAATTGACAGATCAACATGTTGAACATTAAATGAAATAAATGCAAATGAACACATTCGTAATATGCCAGTGTTGACAAGGGGGTGGATGACTTCATCAGCGTACATCAGGCGAGTTGGGAACCATTGTCATAAACAGTAATAACTTTGTTGGCAAGTGTTGGCATCTGTCTGCAGCCTCAGACAGATGCCAACACTTTTAAAACAACATCATATAAAATGTCCAATAAAAGCTGCTGTTTGAACACAGTCCAGAAATCTCTCCCCTCATCTCTGACCTATGACCTTTCCCCCGTGCTCCTGAGCACACGCCCGACCACAGCAACAGTTGCCATAGCACCGCTCGCATGCGAACATCTGAAGAGAAGAGAGACATTTTTCTTCAGGTGGCCAGGGAGAGTTATTATATATACATTATTTTTATTTGCCAAAAAGAAATGGCCGGGGCGTCGTTTAGCTCTGTTGGTGGAGCAGGCGTCCCATGTGCAGAGGCTACAGTCCAGCCGGCCCCGTATCGAATCCCGACTCTCTGCCTCCCCATTTTCTGTCTCTCTACTGCTACACTATCGATTAAAGGCAAAACCCCGCAAAAATACACACTTTAAAAAAGAAATGTCCAAAAGAAAAGTTTTATAGAAAAATGCCACATCTGCTAACAATATAACTTCTGAAACAGATCCTTTCCAATTGCTTAATCAGGTGCTAAAGTGGAGTCTGAACACTGACAACCTCGGGCTAAAACCACGCTGAGCCTGGTAACTATTGGAACACCACTTGTGGCAGATATTTTAATATCAGGAAATGAGTAAAACCTCCTTTGCGGAGGCTCCCCTGCATGGATCCTCTGTCCAACAAAGCAACCATTACTTCATCACTTTGATTGGAACAAGAGGTAAACAGCTCAAAGGCGACAGAGCTAATCTGTGCTTGAAGTGAAGAGTGTTACCCCGTGGGTTTTGCCAGGAATGTGCTATTAAGATGAAGGTGTGTGTGTGGGGGAGAAGGTCAGTTACAATTGTGAGAATTAATCCAATCTGTAGGAGATTGGATTGGATTAGATGATGGAAAGAAATCTTGTATTTGCCAGTTTATATTCTATGTGTTACTCATTTATTGCCAAATGGGTTCCTGGAGTTTTGTTGTACACACAAGCATCATAAACTTACAAGTAGACAAAAATAATTGTGTAGTTATACTAATGATAATAATAATAATAATGATGATTTTTCAAACTGTAATCCCTCTTTTTTTCCTATTTTATCCCTATATCCCAATAGGTTAGCCTTTTATTTGCCTTCCTGGCTGAACATGATCACTTTTGGTGTTCATCCGTCTGCCAAGAATGGAGAGCACCAGAGGAGTGGTGGTGTTTGAGTATGTGTGTCAATGCATGGCGTGAGCAAATTGCACACAATTTCAGAAGAAAGAAGGTTTGTTGGGCTGAGGAGAGCGAGCTCTCACAGCCCTGCCATTCAATGCAGCCCTCTCCTCCATCCAGACACATAAAGGGTGTGCGAGGAGGGGGCGGTGTGTGTGTGTGTGTGTGTGTGTGGGGGGGGGGGGGGGGTTTGGTGGTAAGGAGGGGCCACTATTTGTCTTCCCAGCCACAGAAAAAGTTCCAGGAGAATCAGGATGTGTTTCCGACCTCATGAGCTATCCGGGTTCTGCTCCCAGAGCTCCATCCAACTCCGCAGCGTGAGAATCCGGTGGAGGTAGCGCTCTCCTGTCCGGGCCGAGGGGACTCGGTTACAGCATCCAAGCCCGGTCTCTGTGTCAGTGTCTGCCTCTCTTTCTCTCTCAAGTATGTTCTCAGTATTTAAACACACACACACACATAACAAATCCGCGCACACACACACACCTTCTGCCTATTGGTCGGAGCTAAATAGACACCGGAGAGAGACTGAGAGCGTGGGGTCAAACAATGTATTACGAAACAGTGCGCACTGTTTGGTGAGACAGACAGTGAAAAAGAAGAGATAAGTGTCAGATGATCCTGCACTTGCACAATGGCTGCCAACTGAGCCTCCCTCACAGCCAAACTTCCCACTGGGTTTATCTTCTTTGGGCAGTGTGCTGCAGCTTGACACTGCATGCCACCAACAAGCAAGGGCTAATGAAATTAGCGCTTGCTTAATTACCACACTGAGGCCCCTGTCCCCTCTGGTTATCAGCTGAGTGAATGATCAGGGACCTGCTACCCTTGGGTGAGCACAGAGGGGGGACCGTCAAGGCTAAGAGGGAGGGGGGTGGGGGGGGGCACCCTGCCTTTGAGCACTACCCCGGAGCGTCGGTAAACACGCGGCCCTTTGATTCATTGTCCTCCCGGTGGCAGGGAGAGGGAGGGTACGTGTGTGCAGAGGAGGGTCTGAGGCGAGAATATAATCCCTTTGTGTCGGCCGTCTCCGTAGCTACGGCAGTGATGAAAAACAAAAATTGAATAAACAAAACATATTTCTTTCTCTCCGGGGTGGCAATCCGTCACCGTCTGCCTAATTTACCACCTGTTTGTGCCCCGAGGAATGCTCGGTGCCGGCAGAGCGCACAACTGTGTTTAAACAGAGGGCCCCTTCCCGTGACCCCTGGGGGCCTGGATCACCACTCACACATGGGGGGTTGTGGCCCCCAGAAGAACAGAGCAGAGGCTCCGAAGCCCCACAAAAGCAAGGCGACAGGCCTGAGAAATGAATTAGACCGAGGCAAAGGGAATGCATGCTAAGCAATGATGTCTGCCATACTGCCCGAGCGCAGGCGGGATCATCTGCTTCCAGACTTTTCAGAGGAACTTCAGAGAAAACCAACAGGAACCGCCCGCTTCGCTTGGATCAGCCACACTGATTTATAGACGCAGGGTCCGTCTCAGCTCTGATGATTAAGATTTAAGTCAATGGAAATATGA
This sequence comes from Trachurus japonicus, assembly GCF_045865225.1. Lineage (NCBI taxonomy): Eukaryota > Metazoa > Chordata > Actinopteri > Carangiformes > Carangidae > Trachurus > Trachurus japonicus. Next base: position 25,827,765 of record NC_140914.1, on the reverse strand, counting down.
ATAATGGCTGTGTTTGGCTTCCTGGCAAAATGCAACAAATGGCCTGAATTACCGTCGACTCGACTGTTAAAGGAGAATAAAATATGTTTCGCCATTTTTCGCTTGGATGCTGTTGAAAGTACCTAAAGCTGGTTTTCTGACAGACAGTGGATGAGGTTTCGCTGATGATGACTTTGAGTGAGAGTGGACGTGGTCGGCTCTGAGAGAGATCAACATTAGTGCAGCTGAGAGGATCTGAGCGGATGGACAACTGGTTGATACACAAATTACCATTAATTTCTCACTGAAATCCACATGACAGATTCTACAAGCTGCTAATGATCCAGTTTGAAACTGACAAGGAATTCATAACAGTTTTAACAAAGAAAAATGTAGGTGTGGTCTCAGGAGACACGCTCTTATTGTCTTTTCAGTGGATACAATACTTGCCAGGACTTGGCTGAGAGGAGAGTGTATCCTGTGAAACACTGGATCTGCCTCAAAGGCTTTTCTTTTGGTCTCTGTGGTTTACATATGTGGATCCACCGATAACAGATAAACCATTTTATTGCGATGATTAATGGTGCAGAAAATCCAAAGAGTGGAGTGGATCATTTTCCATGTGGATGAATGTGCAGCTACACAGCAGGGTAGGGCAGCGCTGAAAAATTTGTTCTCCCACTACCCCTGTTGTTTCCCTCTCTCCTCCTGTGTTGGAATTCACTCCTCTATTGTTGTGGTTTGGGTTGACTGATAAATGATCTGTATCATTAATCATCAGATGTTGAATTGATCTACATAGATAGACACATGATATTAATTCAAATCATGTATTATGATCTTTATTTACCCAGCACAACACTTATCAGCTGTATCTGAGCTGCACCGCTTGTTCCGTTGCTTCGCTGACATAATAAAACATAATGTGATTGCTGTGTGTTTTGGCTTCTCTTATCAGTTTGGGATTTGCTCTAAAATGCCTGAAACTTTAGCCAGAAGCCCGAGGCTGACGGAGCCGGGCAAGACATTGCTCAGACATACTCCTGCAGTGTGTTCCCTTTCTCCTCGGGGGCTGTGGGGGTGCAAGGCTACAATACTTTTACTTTTACATAGTTCAGGCATCCATGCTTTGACTCTTTTACGAGTGGTGCTGCAGAAGTTGTGTGTGTTGAATGGCTAAATCTTGAGATGCTGCAGCCCTAATTGGTTCATTGGGGCAGTTGGTAGGAGAAGAAAACTTCTTAAACTTAATAACTAAATTGACCTTTATTCTCTTTTTATAACCTCTGCTAAGGATGTTGTCTCCACTCATCTGTTTGTTTGTCATGTCTGACTGATTTCCCTGAACTCTGGGGAGGGGTGCGGCACCGACCAGGGAGGAATCCATTAAATCTTGGGATCATTTCCTCTGAATTTGAATTTTTTCTCTCTGAAGTCTGGTGCATGTTGTTTGACACTGGCCTTGGCAGGGCTCTGCGCTCTCACATGATTTATTTGAAGTGTTCTCTTGGTTTTTTGTGTTTGTGAAATTTTGGGGGAGTAAATTCTGAAGTAACTCCCATTATCTCCCACCTGTTGTCTCAGTTACTCAATCAGGAAACATAGCTGAAAGAATGCATAGAGAGGTCAGGCTGAGGTACCGTCTTTTTCCTTTGAACCCTGATGAATCAGCCGTGGTTGGAAATGATCAGATGTTTAACTGTTTCAGGGGAACTCCTTCAGGTACACGGGATAAACAATCTATCAATATATTGAAGACTAAGCATAAGTTGTTCCTCTTCAGGTTAGTTTTGTACATCACCCTCACTTCGAACCCAGGTCTCCAACACCGCGATGCAAACTGTATCACCAAGAGGTCAATGACCACTTGGCAAGTGGGTTTGCATGTCTTTTATGGGCGAGTGAGTTTAACTCACTCCTCCGTTACACAAGCATCATTTAAACGTAACCCAACCGGTGTTGCTCCGAAATATGAACAGTTAGAGAAAGCATACAGTCGTGCAAAACCCCTCTGTTCCTGTGTTACGAGACGGGACAGACCATTTGTGTTTGGTCCCAGGTGTTTTATTGTGAAATGCTAAATGTAATTGGATGTAAATTGAATAAACATCAACACCTTCAGCTGAATCACTTAGCAGTTGGTGTAGAAAAGAAATGCATGTCATTAAAACACCTGCACAGCGGGATCAAATCAGCTCCATTGGCGCACAAAGGGATAATTTATAAATGACAGACTATTGGCCGAGAGTCGCACATCTTGAAAAGCTTCAGCTTCCCGTGTCCGCACTTTAAAACCGATCCACTCTGGAGAACGTTTCTGAAACCCTCTGTTTTCAAAGGTGGGAACCGTCAGCCTGGTGAGCGTGGAAGCCCACATCACAGAGAAAAGATATGTTTTCATATTAATCCGCATTAGTGGACGTGACCTGAGGCTGTGTAAGTAAACGCTCGCTGAAACGCGGAGAGCGGCAGCAGCAGGGTGTGGACAGGCCGTGCTCGCCATCTGATTAATTGAGACATCTGACCTCCTGACTGCTGGCTGACGTCTGGCAGCACACATTCCTGCATAGTGGACTCACTCACCGTAGTCTTTTTTACAGTACTTCTTCATGGTGATCTTCATCTTTCCCTTGGAGGCTTTACAGTGAGATTCACAATCTGGGGGGGAGACAAGGTGAGAGGGAAAGAAAGATTGAGAGTTAGACGGCAAATTTCATCCTGACGACACATTAAGGATGATTCAGTTGAATGGGCTTCACATGTGTTCCCTTTCGTCACATTATTCCTGCCTCCGGGGTCTTAAAGACGCCTTCAAAGTGCCACTGTGAGACGGATTAAAGCTTACACAGATCCTCCTGTGTCTGTCAACACACTCCTACTATATTCCTCCCAACTTTTTCCACTCTAGCCTGCTCCCTCGTCAGTGTCCTGGCATGCATTGTGCGCCATCTCCGAGGGCGACGGAGGTCACCCACTCACAAAAGAGGGTCACTGGGGGGGAAATTAGCCAGTGACCTACCCAAAATTAGCAGGGGACCTTTAGCAGCATCTCGGCAACACGAGGCGAGAAAGTGAATACTCTAATGCTGGTCGAGGCTAAATGTCCTGTGCCCCCAATCCCACCACCCACCCCCAGGAAAGAAGCTCACAGATTTAAGATTAATGTCTTAGCAGTATTGCTCTTACAGCCGTGTTGTGTGTACCTGGGTTAGCATGCCAAATGGCCTTATCGATGGCCTCTGCCGTCCCACTGTCACCACGCCAGCTACCTTTTGTAATGAGGGAGCTGGTGGTGGGACCAGAGGCCAAACTGAAAATTGAAATCATTTGTTCCCTCCACTTTTCCACTGACTGACACAAATTGGAACCAGATCATCTCCGAGTGTTGCCCCCCCCTCCCCCCCTCGCTTTCCAATCCGCCTCTCCCAGAGCAATAAGCCTTGTGCTCTTTTCTAGGGGGGGGGTGGGAAAGCTGGGCTGGGCAGTCTGAAGAGAAAGGAGGGGGCAGTTGAGAGAGAGGGGGGACCTTTCAGCTTGCCTGAATATGGACAAACTTCATTATTTCTTCCAGCCCTCTGTCCAGTCTCCCCCTTTCTTTCCCATTATACTCTGTGTGAATGAGGTTGCCTGGGTAATGATGGAGGAAGAAAAAAACGCCCCTCTCCTCCCTCTCAAAAAAAAAAAAAGAGCGGTTTGGGTTGTGGGATGTGGGATGAGGATCGAATTCATGTATGTAGAGAAAGCATTTCTGGTGGAATGCCTGGCTGCTGCTTTTTTTGCAGCGGCGGGAGAAATAAGAAAAGAGGAAATCCCAAAGTAAATGAATTTGACGAGTCCATATCAAGCACGCCTGATTTCCATGTAAATGAAGTGGTGAGGGCGGGGGGCCTCTTTATCTCCCGCTGGCCCCTAGGGGCCTTCATCATACCTCCCTTTGATAGCTGACGTTGCCCATTAGCCCCTTAGCGCAATCGCCGCAGTGGGCCATTACACGCACAGCTCTCATTAAGGTCCAATCTCCTGCTGCGAGGACAAACGCCCCCTTTGTGTGTCGCTGCAGCAGTGCCACGTTCATTCTGCGGGGTCCCTGGGGACCACACTGCTCCTAATTTGGAGGGTGGTGTCTGTGTGGAGTTCCTGACAGGAGTCCAAGCTCCTCACAGCCTCGGCAGCCACTATAGTAGAAAGTGGGACTCACAACAAAGCTCGGTGAAGTCAGTGGCGCCACTCTCGTCAGACACTGATCGATGATCAGAGGTGACTCAGCCTATTCACACAAACTGGTATCATGGTAAAACCGAGTGATATGCTGTGAATCAACAAATGAGCAGCGAAAGCAACAGGTTCACAGCCTGTTTACTGCTGATTATGTTTTTAAAAAGCCTTTAAAGGCAGATGCTGAGGATGAAATTGAAATCTGCAGGCAAATATTGCTGTGGCAGTGGCACATCTTCTACATGTCAGCAGTCCGATACGGAGACCCTCGTCAGAGGACAGGAACAACAGGGTCGGGCAGGGCTTCACTGCTGGTGCGTCCAGCCTTGATTGAAATACAAACTGGTGCAAATGAAGCATGTAATCAGATTAGGGCTGAGACCCTGGGGAGGCTGCAGGGCAGGCTGGGAATACGGGCAACGAGGCCACAGGGAGCACTGGAAAAATATCTGGAGTTCACATCAGCAGCAGTCAGACCTTGCTGATGTCTGTTCAGTTGACGAGCAATACAAGGAATGGACGGAAAAGCATGCATGTGCTAGAAATACACACATAATTACACATAGGGCCATGCACATATATTTAGAATTACATGAGGGAACAGTTCATTTAGTTAAGGTACATGTAGTGATTACATTTTCTTTTTAATCCCTTTCACAATAATAATATTACAGAAACAGAGGCAACAGCACTAAAATGTGTAGGTGAGCATGAAAACAGAAAAAGTTACAATTTGTGAGATAGGCTATACTGATTTTTGTTTGTCATTTTTCGCTAAAGTCATTTTATTGTTACTCACCTGACGGCTCCTCATAGCTGGTATAAGTTGCTGTAGGAGATGCAACCGGGATCTCTGTGAGAAAGACAAATAAACACATGTGTCTTATTCTCATCATTACATTACAGTGACTATTTCTCACAGTATGTGATGGTTGCACCTATGAGAAATAGAGGAGCTTTATTTTTTGTCTAATGGGAGTTTGTTTTTTGTTTTTTTACCCCTGAGCATATCAGAATAACTTGTATGAAAAACACTTGGGGGTGGATTTAATAGGATGTCTTGTTATAACGTCAGCTGGTTTTCACAGATGTGCAGAGAATGTGTAGTGAGGAGTCACCATTAATCTGAATGTGGCACGTAGCAGGAACAGAGAGCCAAGGCCGACGCTCTTGTTAAAATCAGAGCTGGCAGGGAGCTGGATATCAAAAAATTTAATATTGTACTAAACCAAGAGACATTATTATCTCAGAGAGTATATGAGAAACCAAATATATTCTGCTCTTAAAAAACCCATTTCCTCCAATTTCTACACCACATTTGTTACCTTCTCAACAAAATTGAAGAAATCCTGTTCCAGCAGGTTCACAAGTTTGAATTATTATTGTGGATTCTGGCCAAACACATCACTCTGATCCCTGGTCCGCAGAGACCATGTCCAATTTCCACATGACTTTATCAGAAATGCCAACCCCAGTAATGTAGCCGGACAATTGTTAGTGTGTACACGACCTCCCAGACATCACTGTTATCTTATCTGTCCATGCCAGCCAGCTACTTGATGCTCCTAGCTAACACAGCTACTAGTGACCCATCTCTGTTTCTGTGAGGCGTTGGCGTTTATTGCCGAGGGCCTGGAATCTGCAGGCAGCAGATACAGCCAATAAACATATCAGCCATCATTCCCTTGGACTCATTCTGGGGATTTATTGTGAGACGGACCGTTAACGGTGTTGAAGGCTCACAAGGCCATGTTAGGCGAGCAGTAATGGTCTGTTTATCCAGGCTCTGGTTTAAACAGCCAAATGTCTATCTAGAATAATGGAGCAGCAGTATAAAAATAACACAGGATGAGTGTGAGCCATGAATTCATGCGTAACAACATGTCCTGTCCTTTTCAGGTCTTGTCCTAAAGTAATTATCAGGATGTGTTATTGCTCATGAAGCCTGGGTATCAAAGCTGGGCTCTACAGGCAAAAGGCCTGGAATCCCCCAATGTAAGAGCAAAATAACAAGAGACTAAATATGTTTTATATCAGGTTAAACTGCTATCAATGATTTTTCACCACTGACAATTAGCAAACTGTTTTGACAGAGTTGGCCTTCGATGGAACATCCAAGTGGAGCGTCCATAATAGAGGAAACTATATTAGCCATGTTGTACCATCCACTCTTCTATAATATATGAGATAAGAGTTGCTGGTACAACCTCTTCTAAATAATAATAAAAAAGTAACTTTATGACCAAACTAAACTGGCTAAAAGGTTTAGCCAATGGACCATTAGCAAACCTTTTAGCTCAGAAAACTTTATTCTGCCTCTTCAGTAGCTTTATCAAAGAAAACCCTGTACAAAACAGTACAAAACAAACCATTAATTTTCACCATTGACCAACAGTGAACTGTTCTGACAGATTTGACAACAGCAGAGAAAAAAAAGGGAAGGTGTCGGACCTGTTGTGTTGTGACTAACTAGCGACACTGTGCAGTTAGATCCAAGCTACAGTAATTCTCCAATCAGCACAGTGAGTGTGAAGAATGAAATGTTTCACAAAGATGCACACACTAATTTTACTGTACTGGTGGTGTGTCTGGACGCAGACAGTCAGCTTGGTGTAGTGTAAAACAACTTTCCAGCTTAAAGGGATACTTCACCCAAAATCGATAATTCACCAATTCTCTACTCACCGTCAGGCCAAGGAAGGGTTTGGAAAACTTTCAGAGTTTTCAAAACGCTTTTGGAGTTCCAGGGGGGGTCCGGCTGGCAACGGATTTTCATATAATGGCGACGGATTGTGCTCACTTTTGAATCGTCCAAAACACACACTATGACTATCAAGGCTAAAAATAGAGATCAAATAAATTTTTTCTGAACAACCTTTTCATGTCGCGGCTTCAGGACACTTGGGTCAGTACAAACGAGTAGTATGGAGGTATTTGGATGTTTCATAGTGTGCAATTCAAAAGTGAGCACAATCCGCCACCATTTTATGAAAATCCGTGACGGCATGACGGTGAGTAGAGCATTGGTGAATTATCGATTTTGGGTGAAGTATCCCTATAACTTCTTTATCTGATGGCAGTAGCTCAGTTTTTTAAAATTATAGGTTAACCTGAAACATATGGCTTTATTTAATGGTAATAAGAGAACAAATTTGAAACTGAGCTTTGAAAATGACTTGTGAACATTTGTTACTGCAGACTTGATATTCTGTCAGAAGAGCAGGTTCAGTTACTGTTTATGTGTTGTCCTTTTTCTGCTTCAAGATCGGGCCTCCAGCCTCCAGGTATAGTAAATGGAGTCTTTTAGGCTAATACTTCTTTTTTTTTTTTACATGTATCTTCAAGTATGATGACAGTGTCATCACTTAAAACATATAAACTTGTTTGTTAACCATCAATAAAGCAATCAGAAATGTATAAACTATAGTTTATCCTTCATTAAAACTGCGATACAGGATGTGCCCTACTGTGACATGTGCTGTTGACATAACACTGTCTGTTGTATACAGAGGTGGTAGAAGTCGGTCTTACTGATGCAGGGAGCGATGGGAGAGCGGCTCTGCTGGTAGCCCTTGGCACAGCGGTTACAGGTGATTCCTGTCACTCCGTCCTTGCAGGGGCATTGGCCTGTTGTCTGGTTGCAGGTTTTCCCAGCTGCTCCAACAGGGTGGCAGTCACATGCTACAGAGGGAAGGCAAGAAAATAAAAAAGCACAAAAATGTCAGTCTAGCTTAGTAAATAAACAAGTTGTGATTTGAAAATTTGAAAACAGGAGTTATTTTCAAAATCAGCAGCATTGCAAAACAAATATCAGCTTTCAGATGACTATGTCTCTGGCTTTGTCCTCTGCTGACTATACATATTCCATACAATAAAAAGCAGTCTTAGCACTTAAACCCAGTGAGAAATCATTCACATTAGTCTGGGCTGTGTTTTCCCTCCAGACCATCACAGATGGGGAACTGGGCCTTGGACCAGCATAAAACCTCAATCAAATTACACTGCTTTACCCCACCCATAATGACCATAGGATTCTTCATTAGGCCTGCTCTGGAAGGCATGCACAAGAGTAAATAACTTGATTAATTATAGTATTTCATACTCACTGCACGATATCGGTTGACTGTGTACATCGCAAAATGTATAGGAATGTGTTATACATGTTTCTGTTCGTGTGTGTGTGTGTGTGTGTGTGAGCTCTTGAGAGGTGGCTTTGTGTCCGCGGCAGCGTTGTGATCAGACTGTGTGCTCTTCAGATTGAGTTTCCAATGTAAAGCTCTCTGGCAAAGAGATCCCTGCAAATACAGGCTGAATAATGTTTCCTATTAATGGACGAGTGGAACGCACTTCAAAGTCTGTGTAAACTGTTAGTTGGGAGGATTGCAAGTTAAATGTGAGAAATTTGTACTCTGTGTGTGTGCGTTCTGCCAAACATTTACCATAAAGCCAGTGTTTGAAGTGGAAGCCCAGCCTCCTTATTAGCCCTGCATGTGTTATATGTACCAGCAGAGTCATTTGAAATGTGCTTGAAGTGGTCCAGTAGAGGTTGGAGTTACTTTTAGTTGGAATTTATGGAGCTTCGTGAACATAACAAGATCCTTTAATACATTTAGAAAAAAAGGGTCTAACTTTGTTTTTCTACAACTTGAAATAAAATCAAATGGTGAAAGTTTTAGAGATTCAATTTATTTCCTCTGAGAATTCAAGGTCACTGCTTTGTTCACAATGAAACGAGGGAGGGCTTTTTAATGGAAACTACAAACGCAATGAAATAGGGCAGTTAAACAATGAAACTAAACAGTGACATCACAGAGAGGTCAGTCTGTCCGTTCCTTTTGGCTGTTATTGCACAGTTTATCTACCAACAATTAGCCTAATAAAAGAAAAATCTGTTAGCATGGATTGCTGGCGTCCCCCTCTAAAAATAGATAATAAATAGGGCTGTCAAACGATTAATTTTTTTAATCGCGATTAATCGCATTTTTTCCATAGTTAACTCGCGATTAATCTCTATTAAAAATATTATATATGGCGCTTTGGACTTTCAACCCTCCAAAGTGTTATAATCTCTAGACAAACAACTTTTAGACCAGACCTAGCAGGCCTAGTACCTAATCATAACACATGATGCATGAAACTCACACAGAATTGAAACGAATTGCATTCCGTGGAAATTGCCCTTTACTTTGCTACGCCTCTGCCTGGCCATGTGCGTTTGTTTACAACAAAGCCGTCAAAAAATCAATGGATAGAGCTGTGGATATATGTTAGACTGTGTATATTTGTGTAGCAACCAACTTGAAGGTGCCTTACCGCCACCTACTGGACTGGAGGTCCCACACTCCAGTCCTCCAGTCCAGCAGACAGAGGACAAAATGGGCCGCGATTAACCGCGATTAAAAAATTTAATCGCGTTAATTTTTTTAATTAATCTAATCGCGATTAACGCGTTAACTCTGACAGCCCTAATAATAAATAAATAATATCTCAAGATAGAACCAGGAGAGTCAATTTCAGCACAAATAGAAATCTGTGCCAACTAATTACAGCAAAAGTTTGCAAAATATAATAATTTGCTTACTTGCTGAGAGTTGGTTGAGAAATTACTGAAAATACAGCAAGAAAATCTCTGTTGCACAGTTCACCTCATATAACAAATATGAATGAGAGTTAGATTTTTGCTTGTGACCTGATATAGACCAATTAGCTTCCCATCAGCCAGGGATGTGTCATAGCTGAGACAACAATAGTCCTAAAAACATTAGAGTATGCTGCTATCAGGTGTAGGCCGATCAGATCTAGGGGGTATTTCTTCATTGAAAGAACAACACTTACTTTCTTGAATGGAAAAGTTGCTTTCACTCTTTTTCTGACTGGCTACAGCCATAGTTTGATTTATCAACTGGCTTCACTGGTAGAGGATGTCTGTACCATGATTGACAGTGACAGACAGATGGTTCATCCAATCACCTATCAACTATTTTTGAAAGTGCCTGCACTTTCCCAAAGAGTTTCCAACCAAGCCTACGCAGATGGTTCTGTCTCATAAACCATCTGGTGCATCAGGTCACTTATGAGGAGATCAACGCGAGTTGTTTTTGTGCCTAAAACTGTATGAATCTCAAAAGTGGAAAGTTTATTATCTCAAGAAAGAAACCAGCCTGTTAGCTCAGAGAGCAGAATTAGCTCTTGTAGTTCCAGCAATCTGGTCCGGTTTAACCTAATATCCTACCAAGTGGCTAGAAGTGAAAATATCCAAATTGGCTTTCTGGATAACAAACATGACACCTGCATGTTGGCATTATTTCAGCTTTTCCAACAAAGTCACTGTGTCTTTAATTCACAAAGGTTTTTTAATTCATACTGTCCAGTGTTGTAGTGGATATTTGGTAGAAGGATGTGTTAGAAAGTGGAAAATAAACCTCGGGAAAATTGTAGTGAGAGGCTTGCCTGGACATGATGTCATGACTTTGGCTGGCAAGTAACAGCCAGTTAGCTTAGCTTAGCATAATGCTCCCAGCCATTAAATGACCTGGCACACAACTCCTTGTAAAGGTTCCTTTTTACACATTGGATTATGAGTAAACATAAAAGGTAAAACATGAAGCTGGTAGGAGGATTTTGTTACATTTGAACAGAGGCAGTTGGTCCCAAGTTTTTAAACAAGCTAACAGCTAGCATGAAAAAACGGGGTCATCCCTATGTTCCCTGGGTCCTATGTTCCCCACTTTGTATGGGACCGGGGAACATAGAACCCTATTTTAGAAAAAGGATCCTTAGCCTATGTTCCCTGCTTTTCCCCAAAAGGACCCAGGGAACATGCAATTTTTGTACCCATATCTGGAAGTGGAGTTGTGACTTTGCAGATTTTTGCTTATTTTTGAGTGAGAAGTTGAGTTGTGACTTTGAGTGAGAAGTGGAATTGTCCCATTGGTTGGGTTTAGGCAATGAAGAGAGGAGTTGGTTAAGTTTAGTAAAAAGACCAGGTAGAGGCTAGACAGGCCAGATAGATAGAGTCCAGATAAGTAGAGAGAGTCCATCGACCGGCAACAGCGGGGAACATAGGACTCTTTTTTTGAAAAAAGGTCCCATGTTCCCTGGTAACAGTGGGGAACATAGGACCCGGGGAACATAGGTACGCTCTAAAAGCAGTTGATCTAATGCCTCATATTTAGCTACTGTGCAGACAGTAGAGTAGGATCAATCTTGTCTTGACTAAATGAGGACTTAATGTAGTTTATAAAGCAATTAATAATTAGTTAATTGATTTATTTTTCAAAAACCTTTGACAATAGGTAAACTGACTGTACTTTTTACTGCTGCAGTTTCAACAACCCCCAACTATCTAGGCTACTACTCCTCCTGCCCCCTCCCAGTCCTAGGAACTGGAAACATTTATTAATTTCAACCTGCAGTGGGGGGCCTGTGGAGCTGAATGTTTGCCGAGGGGTTCAGGGGAGCGTCGTTCAATGAACCATATACCAGCTTCATCTCTGTGGACTCGCTTTGCCTAGTTAAAGGCTTAAACTGCCAAACATATGACGGGACCGGGAAAAAAACAAACTGTAAAGGGCGGGGTGGGAGGATGGTGGTGGTGGTGGGGGGTGGGGGGTGCGCTGCGGTTCTCCAAGAGCCATGTTTACACTGCGCTTGATGAGGGGTGAAGTTGTTAATCTGGGAAATAAAGCATGAGGCATTCCACACTGCCACTGGAGATGTAGGCGCTGCAGCGTGGTGCAGAGAAGCCATTTTTTTCATTAAAACCTCCAACTATTAAGTGAATTGTCGAGGAGACATTTTGTTGAGATGTGGAGTGTTAGGGAAAGAGGAGGGGGTTTGAGGAATGGGGAATGAAAGCAGACTTCATCCTGGCTGTGTTGGCGCAGCGCTGTATTTCCTGTCCAACAACAGCAGAGTGGGATGGTTGGCTGATTTGAACAATAAATATAGCGACTTGTAACTGATGTCACATCGCCCTGTTTTTGTCACCTGAGGAGAAAAGGAGCAATCAGGGTGTTTGGGTTTGACTCCATAGCAATGTGCTGGGTCTGTGGAGGGATGTGGAGAGGGGCCTTCAAGTGTTCAGGTTACGGATCCAGCTGTTTGGAAAGGCTTCGCTGAGATCTATCGATGTTGCTACATCATTAGGCAAAGTGAGGACCTCTGTTACACTAACCTGCTCCCAGCTCCACCCCCTTGAACCCGAGTACTCCCCAAATATAGCTTGTGAAAATGTTTAGGCTGGCAGGGCGAAACAATGCTGCACAGAGCCATTTGTCATTTTTGAGTCCAGATGATCTATCAAGCTTATGTTCAGCAAAACACTGCCACATGCAGCAAATTGATCCCAGCGCTCTGTTTGACAGTGATCTCTGACTGTCTCTGATGTAGAAAAATAAAATAAAATACTAAAAAACCCTTTCATAGGCCGTGTTGCTCATACCTTTCCTCTTATTTCATGAGAGTTGAGCGATTCAAAGTGAATTTAAAGGGGAAGGCTGTTAGTGGCACACTGGAGGAAATATCACATTGCTGTTTCCATGTTTAAATAGTCAGAGGTGTGCCAAGGATGGGGGGAGCCAGAGGATCAGCATCCTGAGACCATGTCAGTGCCCAATCACAGCTCAGCAGTGGTTGTAGACCACAATTTACATCTGCTTCAGTCATTTATCATTAGTATGTGTTAAAAGATGTTAATGTAGAAAGGAAACCAGTAATATTGTTTGTTTATTGTTCATTTTCCAATGTAAACAGACTAATTAGATTTTCCTTCAAGAAAAAAATCAATTCATTACAACAACGATGAACTGTCCATGTTTACCCCTCGTGTAAAGTTAACAAATTGGCTCATCTGAGACATTGCATCATTGTTTGTGTGTTTGTTTCACTCATACTGACAAATACAGGTGTAGATATGTACAAGTATTTGGTGCATCTGTGGAATATTTTGCCGGTGAGCTTTTAGAAAAAGTGTGTGAGTGAGTGACAGCAGTTTGTTTGCTCAGGGCCTCGGAGCCTGTCTTTACTGCCCGAGGAGCTCAGAGACAGAAGGAGCTCGGCTTTTGTCCCCCCTCACATTAATCCTTGGCAGCTTGGTCCCAAACCTGACGTATGTGCTCACACCTGTGTGTGTTGTGAGGGACGATTAGCGAGTTGTTTCCACTGCTCTGTTCAGTGCATCAGCTCACACCTCTGTTCTGTTTGTTATGTTTGTCTTGTCAGGGATCCACAGAGGACCTCAAATAGTTTGGGAGCTGCACGGGTCAGTTCACTGACACCAAGACAGCTGGGAGCTTTTCTCTACCTTTCTTTTTTTTTTTTTTTAAACCCTTTAATACCTCAAGTGTGAAACAGAGCACAGTGAATGATGTTTGTATATATCACCACCCTAAACCTATAGCTTTAGGATAAAGTGGGGGATCGGATTCTAATTCTTTTGTTTAGAGATGAAGTTAAAGCGATAGTTTGGGCTGTTTGAGGTTGTGTGAGGTGCTTATACATGGTTGGTGTGTTGCATGAAGTAAAGTCAGATCTGCATCCTCAGTTTGGAAAAGCAGACAAACATGTTTCATCCATTAAAAAAAAGCCATCCAAACGGGACAATATAAGTAGTATACTGGATAAACTTTTCTTGCTTTTGCTTTATGTAATGTCCCACGATGCATATAGGTAAAATTGTGTTCACATTTTATATTTACAGTACCTGTACAACATTTTGGCAACTTCAAGTTATTTTAAATGTGCTTTATAAATAAAGTTTGACTTGACTTTTGACCTTGGCTACTACATGTTTTGATTATTCATCTGTGGCGTAATAAAGTCAGTGTAGCCTGTGCTGCCCCGATGTCACACGTCCGTCAGTCAGTTATTATTTTTATTCACCACTATGTAATGTAATGTACAGATGTGCAGTCTTGTGTCAGTGTAGGTGGGCAGTACAGAGCTACGATGTGCAGTCAGTGGCACACTTGTTTTTAGACATAATGTTCACATGTACGTATATGAAACCAGGGCCGTTGCTAGGAATTCTGGGCCCCCTGAAAGAATACTAAAGTGGGCCCCTGAATTTTCCACTTTTTTTCTTAGACTATGTATTATCATTTTTTATTTAGCCTACTTTGATTGAAAGAATACTAAAGTGGGCCCCTGAATTTTCCACTTTTTTTCTTAGACTATGTATTATCATTTTTTATTTAGCCTACTTTGATTTGATGCTAATGCAGCATTACTATGAGTATTAGTCAGGGTCTTATGCAGAATAAATCAGTCATACAAAGATTAGACTACTGGGGTTTTTGTGGGCCCTACTGGGCGCTGGGCCCCTAGAATTATCATTACCTTTCTCCCCTATACAACGGCCCTGTATGAAACACCCAGTTAGAATGATATTAGTTTTGCTTTTTGTTTTAAGTGCTGCTGTCGGAAATGTAACTCAGATCATTAAAAATAAAAAATATGTGTTCTGAGTATGAAAAGTGGATAAAATAAACATAACAGCTGCAAAATCATTGTAGTTTATATTTCTTATCAAAATTAAATCAAATTCAAGCTGGACTATTGTGTTATCAGACTTTGTCGTGTCCTGTTACCTTTACAAGCTCTCCGGTGAGAGATGGACTTGGTCATGTCCCTGTAGTAACCCTCTTTGCAGTAGTGACAGTGGCGTCCGGCTGTGTTGTGACGACAGTTGAGGCAGACTCCCCCGCTCCTCCGGCCCGACAGCTTGTACAGCTCCATGTTGAAGCGACAGCGACGGGCGTGCAGGTTACAGTGACAGGCTGGGCAGAGACAGACAGACAGGTTATAGTTAGTTTAGTTCATCACAGGAGAACTCACTTTGCAGCGTCGTCCGAGGTCCATGTGATACCAATGTTATGTGAAAACCATGTAACTCCAGTTTTGCTGATTTTCATGTTTTCACTCTCGTTGCATGGACTCACAGTCTCACAGTCTCTTGTCATCTGAGAAACTCCAAACCTTTAAACTCATGAAACTAAATACAGTGTCATAAAGTTGAAAAACAGCACTGTTTTTCTAAGCTCCTGTAAAGCGGACATGTAGGAAATATGAGCTTGTTATCCAGCAGTGATGAACTCTGTACATATTGTTTACAGACCGTCCGGTTTGCAGTTGGGGTTGGGAGCCAAATACAGTCGGATCCTGAGAAAATGCGTTTACATGAAAGTCTCAATCTTCTGCTATGAGTTTCATATTGACAACAGATTATCGAAACAAATGGTGTAACCGGCCCGGCCTGCTTCAGTCTGGCCTGAGAATAATGGAGCCTCCAAAAGAAACGTCCCGGTTCAGGCTCTCTTTCACTTGGCCACCTGCTTGTGAATTTAACCCCTGAACCCTGGTGATGTCAGGCAGGAAAATGTTCTTCCGCTCTCCCACACATCTGAGCGACTGGCGTGTTCTGTGATTTATTGTCATTGCTATTTTCACTCGTTAATATTGACCTTGAAGTTCATATTCCTCACACACTGATTTCCGGCTTTTGGCAAGATTTCTCATCTGGAAGCGTTCAATATTAAGATCTATAAATGAACCACAAATTTGTCAAATAATGGAGGTAATTATTTAGTCCAGTCATTACCATTAAAGATAAATGTTATTGTTATAGTTATGACATATTCATTTCTTCATGGATTTTTGTTTTTGTTGACACGTGTGTTTTTTCACATGAAAATTTTTCATGGTTCTCTGTTTTTTTTTTCACAACATCACTTCACATACCCTCTGCCTGTTAATGTAGCAAGCTCATCAGCTGACACCAGTTGGTTCCAGTTGCGTAGAACAAGTACAAAGAAGTGTTCAAATAATACAGGAACCAAATTGAACATGAACTCCAGATACGACAAAATGTAAGTTTAGTCTGATTAAAATTTTATCAAAATGAATCAAATTCTTAATGTCCTCTGCTCGGCCAATAAAGCCTAGGGCATCATTGGTATATGTGCAGTGTATCTTATAATAATTATTATATCATAGAAAAAGCTGTGCGCGTATGTGTGTGTAGTTGTGTGCCTATAAATGACTATTGAGCATGGATTTAGATAGTTATGTCAGATAGTGATTCTGACAATGTAATTTGGTTTAGCAGCTTCTCTCATGGAGAATTTTTCACATAATAAAATGAATTAAGAAAGAAAGACACAAATTAGTTATGAATATAATATTTGTTACTGGTAAAATAGGTTGCATTAGCAGTGCTAACTAGCTCCTGTTGTCTTGAGTGACCGTAGAGGTTTCTCTCCTCAAAGTTGTTTGTTTGTTTCTGACGAACATCACTCAGAACACTGCAGAGACAACACATTATTTGCTGTGATTAACAGAACTCTTTAATTTGATTGTGACCAATAAGCAAAGCTCACAGCGTATGTAGAGACTTGTTAAGTTCTGTAAATAACTGACTAAATTTGATAGCTATGGGTGGTTTTTTCCAAAAGTGACATAGTGAAATTAAAAACAAATTTTACATAATTAAATGTGAAGTACAAGAATCACTGAGGGAAAAATTAATTAGAATTAAAGTTAAATTCTGAAAAAGGGCATTCTAAAACAAAAATGTCTATTATGGGAGTCATAAAATGGAAAATAAGTCATATAAAACATAATGAAAATAAGAATAATAAAATATAGTAATTTTAGATTTAAATTGTTGTTTTCCCAGGTTATTGTTTAAATTAAAACATAAATAATGTCCGATTTATTACCTGTGTTATTCATTCATCCTTCTTTTCTCAACTTTATCCATCGCCAACACATCTACAATTACGGTGTGCGTTGTTCCTCATCCTATTCATTCACCCTCTATCATCATCGTCATGTTCCTGATGTTTTGTCTTTTCAGTCCCTTTTGTCTTTCATTAGACTGAATCAAGCACATACCATTCAGATGAGAAGCCCCCATGGCCCCTGACGTGTGGCTAATCTCTGCACCGGTCTAAATGTTATTAGAGGGAGATGCAGCCGATAAGACTGTCACATATGCTTCAAGTTCATCAGTGGTCTGAATCACGTACAAACCAGCTCACACCTGCCATAAGGGACCGGAGGTGGCAGGTGGTTGGGATTCAGAAACACTCCTTCTGAATGGGGGGCCCAGATACACACACACACACACACACACACACACACACACACACACACACACACACACACACACACACACACACACATACACACACATATATACACACACATACACATACACATACACACACAGAGGTGTTTGGCAGCTGTCACAGGCTTATCTCCCACACTTCCCTCCCAGGGCTGATTCAACACACACTACACACCAAGCTTTGAAGAGCTCTCTCTCTCTCTAACACACACACATACACGCACGCACACACACACACACACACACACACACACACACACACACACACACAAACACACACCCTCCTCCCTTTCCCTCTTACTCTTTACTGCTTTCTTATCCCAGATGTTATCTCCACTTAAGGGAAGTGTGAGGGAAAATGCAGCGGGGCTTTTTTCATGAATAGGAAATGGAATGCTCTTAGTTTTTGGTGCTGAAAAAAGCCGATGCTGGTACTGTACTTTCATCTTCTAAAATATTCAGTCACAGATGTGTTTATTGCAACACCGCATCCATCACCTTAAAGAACACAATTACTTTTCAGGGTAACGGTCACAGACAAAAAAAAACCTAGACTCATACCTCATTATTTATCCCTGTTTGTGTTTCTGGGATTCAGCCTGAATCAGTCTCCTTGTAAAAATGTGCGCATGAGGCGTCATGAGACTAATAAGCACTATCTCCACAGCTGTCCCCAGGCTCTTCTAATGAACACTGTGCTATCTCATCCACACATCCTCGCTCTGCTCACACAGTTGTCCAGCAGTGACAATACCTGGAGCGCTGATAAGCCTCGCTAAGAGCAACAGGCTCCCAGCATCTGTCACACGTCTGCCAAATAACTGAATATACACGCACCATTTACGTCTGGACCACAGGTAACTCCATCCTTTGGAAGGTTGTTGTTTTGTTTTTTTGTTTTTTTGACAATCTGTGTAGAAAACAGACCAGTGGCTCCACAGTCCTACAACACATGTCTCATATTTGATGGAGATTTAAATTGTATTAGACTCTATATTGTTCCAGTGTTTTTGAGCTGGCGTTGTTTCATCTGGTTGGACTGCATTTGAGTTAGCTTGAGCTCTCATTTTTTTATTATTAGTTCAAGGCATTTCAGCCCCATATCTATTACCTATTTCCTTTTCAGCTATTTAGCTATTATTCAAGCTAAAAAATGTGTTTTAACGATTAAATTATTAGCGGTTGCATATCTGAACGTATTCTTGATGTTGCATTCACGTGAAATTGGGCAGACGTCAGACAGACAACAGACGCTGCATGTAACAGGATAAACAAGCGTCTATGTAAACAAGTGGTCCACCAGCACGAGGCAAAACAATACGTGCGTGACAATATGTTGTCATGGTGATGTCGTATTGTTTTTACCTGACCCACGTTTTACCGTCTTTCTCTCGTCGAGTAAAATGACATTCGGTTGGTTTGCCGACGGCGTCATTCAGGTGCCTGACTGCACCTGAATGCAACATCAGTGCCTCCGTCCTTCCTCACACTACACAGTGGTGACAGTTTTAACAGGCGCTACCTGGAGAACTTTCTCCCCGAGCCGACAGCTCCGGTGAGTTTCTATGGTTACCTACGGTCACGCTGCCACTGAACGTAAAAAATGGCGATGCAACATGGCAGCCTCGGTTCGGTGCGTCGCCCACTTATGTATTTGTAGCGACTTGTAACAACTCATTCTAAGGTACGAGAAAGCTTTCATTTGTATGCGGGTGTGATTCGACTACAGTGAAATACATATATGAAAGCAATATTTGATTTTTGCTAATAAAAAGCCAAATAAGTTACACACTGGGGCTTTAAATTATTACTTTATTTAACTTTGTCAACCATTTATCCTTTTCTTTTAACTTACTTGCTAACTAACAGCCACCTCCCCTTGCACTTACATAATAACAATAATAATCTCTCATTTTTATTAAAATTGATAATTAAGTATGAAAATAATTTGTGACATTTCATACAAAGAGATGCCCCATGTGTCCCTCTTTACTGTGTACTGGTGACATAGTCCTAATTAAATCCACCGGCAGCTTAAGAAAGCTCTTTTGTTTATTTCCTCCTCTCAGTGTGAAGAAGGTAAATTCATCTGCACAACAGGAAAAGATGTGTTTCCATATTTTTTTTGCCAGCAGCCGCTTGTTTAGAATAAACAGAAGAGGGAGGAAGTGAAGACACAAGGAAGAGTTTGGTACAAGAAACAGAAAAATCGTTGTTGCACAGTTTGAATTGTTTTTGAACAATGTCTATAAAGGAGTGATTGCTGCCAACCAGCTGCTTACTGTGATTTTACACTGGACATCCATAGCAGCAAGATGTCTTTTCTGAGTCTGCTTTCATTTGGTTTCAAGGGCCTACTTAAAGCTATGCTATTCCAATCTATTTATGTTCAAGTGCCATCTATCAGGCTTAGTGAAGGAAGCGCCTGTGGTGGGTGTGCATATTGGATGGAAATTACGCATCCCACAGCTCGGTGGAGGCGGTTTTTCGCTCTGTCTGCAGAGGAGAGCGCACTTCAGGAACAATCAAACATCTGTATATGACAATCTCTAATGAAATTTGGTTATGGATGTTTTCACAGACTCGTTGGAGCAGGAATTTACCAGCCTTGTCAACAGGTGTCTGATGTTTAACCATACAGAGCGTGGGTATGAGAGAGACAGAGAGAGAGAGAGAGGGAGAGAGACTCGGGGCATGTTGTGTGCGTGATCTGCACCGAAAAGAATGCAGAGCTTCTCCGGACATGGAGAAAGATGGAATTCCAGCGCAATTGTTGTTTATCCAGGGCCAATTACTCTCTCACTGTGTGTAATCCCGTACAGTCACTCATATCGTGAGCTGATGACGTGCGCCAAATCAAACAGTGTTCGTTTCTCATCATCACAGCCTGGGATCTGAGGAGAAGACGACACTCAACAGATCAGAGCCATGTTTTCATGACAACAGTTGGTTTAGTGGTCGGATATTTCAGAGACACACACACACACGCCCACACTAACTGTAGCCTACTTGTTGTTAATGTTGGAAACTGTTCTGTTTTTCAGTGTGTGTTTGCTGCACACCTTTGGCCTCGCTCTCGCTCAAACACACACATGCTGTTGAAGTTAAATACTTGATTCAAAGGTCTTGCCGCCAAGCATATAGAGATTACACAATGCTTGCGTAACACCTGTGTTTCATATGTGGGTGTCACAAGAGGTCATTAATATACATAAAGTGCCTATGTGCTTTTTGCTGTCTTTAAAAAAAACACAGGTAACACTTCAGGTTGCAGCTTCAGGAGCCATCTAAAAAGCAGCTCAGATTTCCACCATAATAAGAGAGTTTTTTCCCTCATTTCCAAGGCTTTATCCCAGTGGTAGTGTACTATTATATCAAAATAATGGTAATTACCTCAGCTGGTAATAATTTGAGAGGACGTAAAAGCAGTTTCAGCTTCTAATCTAACATCAGTTATGATTGTTAGATGGATCCCACACTGGATTTATTACAATCCCCAGCATTTTATTATCGCTTTAAAATCATGCACATAACAGAGGTACATTAACTTTACTTTCTTACCCCACAATAATAATAATGGACCACAGGTATTTTTCAGCCGTTTACATTGTAAATTCTAAAATGATTCAAAATATACCACAACTAATTGCACTGTTATCCCATTTTCCCCCATTTAGCTACATTTATTTCCCAGGGCAGATATCCGGTAGTACATAACATACCCTGACTATATAAAGTAATTACTCTGTTGTTTGTGTTGTGGCTGTACTGTAGGTACAAAGGATCTTCTATATCTCTGTGGTTTTGCTAACCAGGCTTTTTAATTCTTCTGCAAATGGTACAGATAGATAAGCTGCCAGACATATCAATTTCTCTTCGGTATCGCATCATATCGTAAAACAGAATGACCGTGGTGGAGCTTTGATGAATGAAGTCATGCCATCCCTTTGCGTGACGCTCACATGCATGTATTCTTCCGCTAATGAGCCAATGAATAAGTCGATGATTATACGCTTTAGTCTCTGGAAGTAGTTACTTTGCAATGACTATAAAGACATAACCTTGAGTCACTGATCACATCATGTTGCATCAAAATATATGGCATAAATATATCATTATAATACTGCATGGCTGGACGTGAACCATAAATGATTTCTGCTGTGACGGTTCAATAAATCACTGTCATAAATGCGATTTTATAGAGCGGCGGTATCGGCTGCCATGGCTGTAAAGGAGTGCACTGAGACTAATCTTTATTGAAGCCAGTGCTCGAACAAACACTTGTTTCTGTCACACAGCATTCGTGGACTTTCTCTGATGAAGCACATTCGACTCGGTAATGCTCTGACATAAAAAAAGCAAGTGCCACGATCCGTCACCCTCAGCTGCTTCCAGGCCCACCTCCACCAGACGCACGTTTCCCATAATAAAAATTTCAATCACACATCGCTGCAGCAGCTGCGATTTTGATGAGGGCAAGGACAACAACAAAAGACTTCTGCAACAAGCCTCTCCAGATGATGAATCTTTTTACAATTTTTCCAGGGCCTGCTTTTGATGATTTCACTCGAGGCAAAAAATGTAAACAGTGAAAGAAAAACATTTGGAGCAGTTACAGGGAGATTTTTATCTCGCACAGAACCGAGCAGGTTTGCGCAATGACCTTTGAGGACGGCTCCATCAATAGCAACCCCGTAACCTTGGTGTCACATAAACAAATAGAGCATCAAAACAGTGTGCCAGGACGAGAATGATTTAAGGATTTTACTCTTTGATCAAGTCAGAAAAGAAATGGCATGGCCGAGACAACTGAGCGCAAACATGAGGAGTTAGTATAGCTCATGTCATGTGGCTTTAATGAGACACATACTAGAGGCAGGAGCAGGAGGATGCCTGTAAAACGGGGCTAGACTTTGCCGCACCTGTCTCTGTGTTGTACAGGGTCTGCTGTGGTACCTTTTATGGACAAAGGCGTTTATATCAAGTCATTTAATCAATTCACTTCATATTTCCTCTTTTGACCTTGGAGAAGAGGAAGAGAAGCGATGTGCCAACCAGGGATGACGTCAGAAAACAGTTCCTATTTTCTGTTTGAAGATTATCATGAGAATCAGCTGCCACAGAGCTGGGTTGGAATGAAAACTACTTTGAAACATAAGATGGTTTTCATTTCATGCTTAGGGAAAAACTGTCCAAAAGTCCACAGATAAAGTCCATAGTTTTCCCCAAGAACAAGAGTATAGCAACATGTACTGTATACACAGTTTAGGTCGTTTTTGTATGACAGAGTGACAAAGTGCTGTACGAAATATGTTTCCTCTAATGTTCACTGGATGGTGGCTTCCAGATTAGCCTTAGAGTGTGTGGAAATAATGGAAAACCCAACCTTTCATTTTGTTACAGTTCATGTCTCAAGACATGTATAATGTCAGTGATGTTCTATATTATAATTTAGGAAAATTTTAAATTTCTAAATGCTTATTTCTTAGCTAAAAGTACAGACTATGGTGTTGCGGACAGTTTAGAGTTGGGGTCAACTCATGGACATGTCACTGTGGTATTGGCCACTTCAAGTCTGTTCACTAATTAAGCAATTATGGCAATAAAGTTTTGTCAAATTAGGCCTATTTTCTTTTTTTATGGTGGGAAACAACTTGATGCAGCAAGAGATAACCCCGAGCTGTCAGGCTTCAGAAACCCACAGGTGACGTCTTTTCACTTTCATGGCAGTGAAGCAAAGCTGACAAGAGCCAATCAGAGGTGATATGAAGCTGCATCTGCCTGGTTGTATTGGGACAGATGCTATCAGTCTAATGATGCCATCACGGCCTGTTTGGCAGTAGCACCTCCGTTCCCTGTGGGGAGTTGTGTCTCCTCTGCTGCCATAACAGCGCACACAGACACATAATGACCCATCACTCAGCTCACCTTTCACCTCTGAGTAGCTGGCAAACCACACAAGAGCGCACTTTGTGCCCTGAGACCAGATAAGAGATGAAAAGGTATAAGCTGAGCTAATGAATTGAGTTATCCTCCTGATGAAAGGCTATCTAAAGCCATCTCCTCCCTCCACTTCCACCAGGCCTGAGCATGTTCCCGTGTCTGTGTAGAAACCTGCTGGCTGGTCACAACGTTTTTCCTCTTTTAGCCTTAGTGTAGGTTAACTGATCTTATCATTGTTGAGCCTAAAGTCTGATAACATAAGAGATCAGAGAGAAGTCTTATTGCAGCATTTAACTAGGATTATCTGAAATGAAAGTTTGCTGAAGATTTTCAGAACTTTTCCAACACCTTTCCTGACAGCTGTCAATATTTTTAACCACACTACATGACCCTTATTTGAATGACTGCATGAAGTTATTTGACAGGTCTAATAATCAGTCTATTAATTTAAAGGTTGAAGGTCTTTCAACTGAGACATTAATACAGTATGTTCTTGTGAAACCATGAGAGGGAAGGGTATAGCAGCACCAATACCATATTAAGTGTAGATGAAATATAATAAAGTGAAAATAATGGCACAAAATGATGGTTGGTCTTATTCCACCACATGTGAAGCAGCAAGGTGCCATAGCATTTAGTGAAACCTCTCCAAGTGGTCGACCTGAGTTCAAGCTCTCGTACTTGGTCACAACACTAAATACCCGTCAGCTCCAGCTCCATCACCTCTAGTGAAGTTTGGCCTGTGACCTTTAAAGAATTGGCCTGTGGGTGTTAAGAATAATTATCATTTTAGTTGGAAACATACTTTTTCATGTTTTTTACTGTGGAACATGGCATCACAAATGTCTCCAGGGCTCCGCAGCTCATATTCCTTATTTCACTTTTCTGAGGTCTACCAAGGTGGTCTTCATGCCAACAGCTCCTCTAGTCTAGTAGCAGGATATTCTGTTTAATAGGATCCATTTGGTCATTCTCGGTCTTGATTAATAGCTGCGTACACTGTGTGAATGTGTGTGTTTGTGCTTTCCACCTGACACCCTGCCTCTCCCCTCTTCTGCGGCCCGTGTCTCTGACTGTGGGAATAAGGCTCTCCGTCTGACTCGCATGCCTTGTCTCACCATGCAGCATGCGGTGATGTCATGGGAGGCGTTCCCTCCCTTTACGAGCGCAGCTCTGTGATCTCTGGTGGAGATCAATTAGCTGAGCAATCAGCCCGCCCCGTACTTTTGTGTGAGTAACTGCTCATAAACCGTTTGGTTGCCTGGCGAACGGGGAATGCACTGCCTCAACATAAACAGCCACCCAAGTCAGCCTGGCCCTGGTAGCACTCCAGGCTCAGCACAGTGTATTTCATGAGGTAATGCGATGTGACATCAACTCACGCAATGCGCCGTTTACCAATGTAATTTAAGATTAGCTGGTAATAACGTGTGTGGGTCATGGCAATGACCTGTTAGTGGTCACTCGGACAAAAACAGTAGTTCTTTCTAATAGGCTTTAATAACAGCATGTTCATACCTACACAGAGTTCATACGCTAAATGCTCCTCACTGTAATATATATTAACTGCAAATGTATTGTATATACAGTGTTTATACCCTCATGATATACTGCTATGTAGAAGTGGGGTGGAAACATGCCATATATCCTGTATGTGAGGCTTATTTGATCTCAGCCCTAAGCTCTCAGACACAGGGAGAGACACTTAACATTTTCTAGAAGAAACACTTTGTAATTGTGTAATCAATAATGACCAAAGTTATTCACTTGCCTTTCTAAACAGCCGCTGCTAGGTGGTGCCAACAATAACACGCCCTCTCTTATGAATAATAATGCATAATGGCCAGCATATCTCAGGCCATTTATCCTCTTGTTGCAGGGTTGGAAGCGGTCCAGGGGAGGTGGGAGTGGGCGTGCCGCTCCTTCACTTTGTTGGAACGTATGCCATGTAATTGCAGCAGTCTCGTCTGGGATCTTTGTTGCGTGTCGCCCGTTTTCTATCACCCGTTTGTCTTGACTTTCTATACTGTAAGCTTGTTCATGAAAGCAGCGGTGCCATGAAAGAATGGGCACAAATAGCAGCGAATGAGACAAAGAAGAGGGGGAAATTAGAGCATGTGTTTCAGTGTCGGCTATTATGTTTTTCGTTTTTTGGGGTTTTTTTTTTTGCTGGTGTTGTTTTTTTTTCATTTAGCTTTTCCTCAGATGTCCAGGGCTGTTCTCAGGGCCTCTCTTACACCTGATCCTCCCCACACCAGAGGTCATGTGTTTAAAATATAACACAGCCAAATCTTGAATCAGGTCACTTTATCAAATGTGAGGTTTGCTTCCTGAGCGACCACCGGAGGAAACAAGACTAGACTTCAATGACAAATTAAAGTGTAAAGCTAATGGACTGGTGGAGGAACATCCTGCTGTCACTGGTTGGCCGGAGCCTGGAGTGTTGACTGGGGAATACTTCCTTTTTCCTGTGTGTGTGTTTCTGTGTGTGTGTCTCTGTGTGTGTATAATGCGCATGCATTAAGCCGACTGTGACTACTGCTAAAATAGTCTCTTGAGTAATAATCTCATAAAAGCTTATTAATTTCTGATGTATGTGTTTGTGTTTGATACGTTGTATATTTTCATTTCTGAACCGGGGTGTTCTCCCAGTGTAGGTGTGGAAACAGGCTGACAGGAGTGCTGCTCCTTTCCTTCCTCAGCTTTATTTCCTCAAGTTTATGGGAGAGGTGATGAAAAGGTCCACGGTCATTAAGCTTGATAAGCAAATTCTGTTCCCTCTGTTTCTAAAGGAAGTTTTTATTGTGGCCTATGTGGATAGGTGTACTGAACTGATACGTTTTACAGAGGTTGTTCCCCAGATGTCCCCCCACACGCACGCACGCACGCACGCACACAGCCTCATCTAGCCCTACATGAATGGAGTTGTCTTGATTTTGTCTTGGGTTTAAAAACCTTTAGCAATTTCAAACCATTTATCCACTATAGTTTTAACTATTTCAACTGTCTTTCCTTAGCTAATTCATTATTTTTCCACTGACTACAGTACTTAAACTGTATCTTTTTTCCTTTTAGATTAGGCCTAATATCGTAGGTTTATCTTGTGCAAACTGTATTGCAGTTGTTTACTTAGAAAACCATTTCAACTTTATTTAACTAACTTTTCAACTTCATTTAGCTAACTATTTCAACCAATTACGTACTTAACTATTACTTGCACTATTTACTGAGCTAACTACTGTATCTCAATTGTTTAAGTAGTTAACTGTCTCACTATTTAATTACTATTTGAACTTTTCACATTGTGTAGGCTAATTATATATCAACTTTTTAGCAAACTATTTCAGTTGTTTATTTAGCGGACTATTTCTTGGCTAACTAGTTTGGTTGTTGTCATTAGCTAACTATTTCTGTAATTAGCTAACTAATATCTACTTTTAGTTCCCCAATCTTACTATTTTATTTATCTTTGCTTATCTGTTTCACACTTTATCTTATTTCTCTATCACATTTAGCTTTGGGCTGTATCACATTTACCCCCAAGGCACAAGCAACTGTATTTGGGAGACATTATTTAAAAGTAGCTATCCGATGTTCCAAATGTACAATCTCAATTATCAGTTTCTTTACACAGACTTTTCATCCATCTAATAAGGAGGCCGCTGTGCATATTCTGTTGTCTGAGAAACTTTCTACAGATATCAGCACCAAGATAGTAAAAAATTAAAACTTCACAGGACAATCGAGTTTGGTTGATTCAAAAGATAGCCTGCCTCTACAGATGCAGCATGAAGTAGCACTGTATTTTTCGTTCCTATTCAACCTTTCGAACCAAATTATCTAAATTACTGTGTATTCTTACTCATTTTGTCTTATGAGTAGATTTTGGATAATTGGATTTTGGTTTGAATGTTGATACAATAGGGAGACATCTGAAAATCACCTACTTATCCGAACTGTAATCACCAACTTGAGGCTGACCTGAATAGTTTTCTCAGTTGGCAGCTTGTATTTACAGTCAACCTGACATTACATAAATGCAGCCTAACTGTGCTTGTGGCCAGGAGGGACGTTCTCCAGACTAAACCTGTACTAAACATCTAAACAGGGCCAGGTTGCTGTGGGACTATACTGGCCTGTGTTAGGCTGCTGTCCAAATCTTCCCCACAGAGCGGGAGGTTATTTTAACACTCTGGCACGCGGCTCCTCCACCGTGTTCTCCCGTGCGGAGGGAATAAGGGAGATGGAGGCGAGAAGTCTCTATTGTAAATCATAAAGCTGAGGTATCCATCGTTTTGTGGCATGTTTATTGTGCTTTTTACACTTTTCTCAAAGGGTCTATTTATAACTGGCTACATCCCCCCTGTCAAAAATATCTCTCCCATGTGGCTTTAGATTGTATCAAACATTTAACCCTGTAGTTAAATTATCAAAGATTAATTTTAAGAGCAGTTGTTTTCTAGTTTTATTTGGTTCATGCTGAGTCCTTACATTACAATGCCGTGTGATCTCCACACAAGTTAAAGGAGGTGTTCAACTCGTAAAATGACTTAATGAAGGAAATCTAAAGAGCACCACCTCAGGAAAAAGGGTACCAACTGAGCACTGTGGCCATATTCTCTCCGGATGGGAGGGAAAAAGTAAATGAATTAATTGTTTTCATGGAAACACTGAGGGGGTCATTGTTAAGGTTTTCTTACTAATGCGTTCATTTTATCTTAAAGTTTGGTCTGGTTGCTAGGTGGCTTCCAGGACATGGGGTTGAGTTGAGGAGGAAAAGGCTTGGTTCTTCCTGACGCACGCCAACCACTGACAATCTCAGCAGAAACCCAGTGAACCTGCACTACAGTATTAATACGTAAAACAAATCCCTCAGATTAATGAAGACATCCAGAATGAGGAGTCTCTATCTCTGTCCATCAAGCCCATCAACTGTGACATCTAATTTATTTCATGATAGACATCACCTTTTTAAATACTTCCACTAAAGTAATTTATCAAGGGTGCTGTTGGTTTAGTTCTCTGGAGGGAAGGGAAGGGAGTTAACTAAATCAACCCTGGTAATGTCGTCAGGGCAGGAATTGTTTAATCCAGGATAAGGAGATATGAAATCTTGAACTACTTCATCACTTTTGCCTGTTCAGCTTTTAACTTGTGACTGTGAAATCCATCAGCTTAATGGAAATCGAGCACCAAAATACTGTAGAACCTCTTTAAAATTATAATCTTTCAATCCAACCCTGTTTTTGATTATATTGATGATCTGCGTTCTTTCTAGAAGTAATTTGATGTGTTTATATTCAGTAATTAGGTGTACTTCTCTTCTCTGAATTTTTGACTGAGTCAATTCCCATATTGGAATCAAACCGTCTCAACACACTGAAGAGATTCACAGGAATCAGTGCAACTTCATCCAGTGATACTGTTTCTAATTGTATCTCATTCACATCAGCCTCATTGTTTTCTGCCCTCTGTCCCACAGCCGTATTAAGTTGCTCCTAATGAAAACCAAATATTTCCTAATTGCATTTAACTGGCAAAACATGGGGCGGATTTTATTGTGAAGAACTCATTGGAAACATAATGTATTTGTCACAGAGGTACAGACTGACAGTGGTTTGCAGCCATGCAGTAACGCCTTGAGAGGAAACAGCCACAGCGAGCTGAAGGACACTAAAAACTTGTGCTACAGCCGTGTTGTTGTTGTTGTAAGGCATTGTGTGGTTCACTCTGTGGACAGGTTCACCTCGTGTGTATCTGACAAATTAGCTGCTTGTTTCCTGTATTAAAAAGCCTTTGTTACAACGAGTGTGACCAAATCAATCAGGACTGACAGGATTATAGCGTATAGTCACAGATGACATTGTGCACAACGCAGTGTTTGTAATGTGTTGTATCTTTTACTGCTTCTCTGCTCTCTGTTAGACAGATTGATTGTTTAGGTATTTTCAGATCTGCTCTTGTCACTCCTGAACATAAAAACCTGCGGTAACAGAGCCCAGGCACTCCAGGCTTGTTGTACATCACACTGTAATCTAACAGGGTCTTCGGGCTCACCGCTCTGAGGTCATTCTTTTTCCCAGCTGCCTGACTAAGTGGGAACCAGATACAACGCGTTATCTCTCGCTCACTATCCTGAGAAATTGAGCCCTGCTATCTGTGTAAATAAACCCCGTGGCACATGCACACACACGTACACATGTGTGCATGTTACGAGCCGTGTGAGTTTACATCACTGAGGTTTTTTTCTCGCGAAGCAGAGACGGGAGGGGACGCGTCTGATGTTCGTCTCCGGGCCGGGCCGATCGGGACGGAGGAAGGAAGTCACTTTCTACTGTTTTGGTGCGAGCGTGTGAAGGAGTCATCATGAGGCATCTGCTCCACAGTAGCTGCAGTGACCTGGACGAGGGATGAGAAGAGAAGAGGATGGGAACGCGCGGCCCACTCTGTCTCCATGCGCTCTCAGACTGGAAGAGTTATGGGAGACAGAGAGGCGGCTTAATCCTCTGTCTGTGGATGCTTTAATGCTCCCAGTCTGACCAGGAGATCTGCCTCAATCACAAACACATAGTGTGCAGAGGGAGGATTGCAATTGATGAATCCCCAGGTTTTCTCTCCTTTGAGCAGATGTAGAACGCCGGGATATTTATAGCCACGTGGGGACCGGTGTCTGGTAGCCAGTGTTCCTCCTCTCTCCTATCTATCCTGCTGGATATCCCCTCAGATCCAATAAGTGGGTCCTCATTCTCTCCGAGAGAAGGATTGGCCACTGGGGTATGTGAGAGATGGAGACAGAGCACAGGAGGATGTAGAAATCCATTACAGAGCAACAGAGACCCTTCACAGAGGCCCACGCAGAATTTATATGGAAAAATAAATATGAAACGGGAACCAACAACTCCATTTCCTTTTCGAGGCGGGCTTATTATGTCTACGCTTTGTTTGTTTTAAAGCGCTCTAGAGCCGAGTGGCTGTTAATGAAAAGTGCTGCAGGGTAATTAGAAGCTGACTTCACTGATGCTTGCTGAGGTATTTAGCAGCAGTCACATTTAATTTACATGAAAGGCAAATTTTGGAAAATAGAAAAATTCCCCCCGAAACCTGTTTCTGTGTCATTCTAACAAGGATCCAGACTTTACTCAACTAAAGCTGATCCAGTTGTCAGTTGTCGTCTTTGTCGTCCAGTAAAAAGACCCCTGTGTTGACAGCGCAGCAGGGAGGATGGTACCAGCCAAAGAAGCTTATGCCTCCGCCGCGGAGTTCCTTAATGCTTTTTTTGGTGGGGGGAGTGGAGGGAGGGGTGAGGGGGGGAGTGGCACAGGGGGTAAGTCGGGTAAGTGACACTGAGGAAGTGTGTTGTGTGCGGGCGTATAAACGGCGCTGTCACTGAGCCGGTTGTGTCGGGTGGCAGCGCAGCAGGGGAGCTGGCCGGGGGTCTGAGGCTGAGCCGCGGAGCGTGTCACTCCGCTGGCCCATTACTTATTCCCAGCCTCCCCTCCTTCTCCAGCGCCTCAAAAGGGGCTGGATGTGCACGCACTAGGTGGTCCTGATGCCACCCTGGAAGGCCTTGTAGCCCCCGGTCGGCTCCATGCAGACCAGACGGTGGACACAAAGAGACGAGGATCCACACGTACGCACAAATCTCGTTTCATCTGGGCTCAGTGGACAATAAGGCACCACATGGACAAACAAAAATAAACAGCCAGGAAGACAAACTGAGGCGTCCCAGCCACACAGGGTCCACTCACTGTGTTGTACAGTGCTGCTGCTGCTGCTGCTGCTGCTGCAAGTTTGTGCTTTGCAGTAATGAACACAGATGAGGGCCTGATTGTAGCATTTGATTTTCTATATTTGTCAGTCACACCTGCATTTGGATTTAACGTAAAGCTGCACAGTGCTGACACTAGAGAAGGTTAATACACTGCGCCATATGTGAATGTATAAGTTCAACTGCTCCCATATACTATACATATGAAATAAAAACATTTGAACCTCTGAACTAAGTTAATCAAATTGCAATCCATATGCTTTATATGTGAAACTTTATATGTGAACCTCTTCAGCCTTCAAAAAATGAAATACTGTAGATGAATAAAATAAATACATTAATAAAAATAAGTCTATACAAGTCACACTTGATAAGAGCTGTTGTTATGTTGTGTATGTCAGTGGCCTGGGTGGAAATAATGTTAGATGGTTTAAACTGGGAAAGTCCAAGTCAGGATTTACTTAAAACTTGGAGGTTGTCCAGTTTATTTTAAAAACTGAGAATTCAAATGACAAAAAAAAGATTACTGGGTTTTATTATGTAATATGAATTACTGCAAACATTTACATTAAAAAATGACAAAAGCGTGGACCGTTCTCTCAGCTATGTTATGCAGCACTTTCCCACCTGAAGGTCAAGTTGCATAAGATGATGATCCACTTTAAACTGAGCCGCAGCAGTTAAATTTTATCCAGATATGAACAACTGCTGAAAAGTTATACAGGATCAACTTCCCTGAAGCCTAAATGCTAAGTCGCTTTTTAAAAATCTTTTTTTTTCTCTCATCATTTCATCATCTGCATTGATTGTTTGACTATTTGATCATTTCAAGTTCCTGGGGGCAGAAATTCTGTTTATTTCTGTTCATATCTGTATATTGCGTTTGTATTTGTTTACAGCTGTTGTAAAGACACAACATGTGTTAACTGTAAGGCCAAGAGCGCACAAAACGTGTCATAAATAAGCGTCTCATGCCAAGAGAGAAAATTTATCACCTTCTATTTAAATGTTAAACGCAACAATCTGTATTTGTTGGATAAACCCAGTGTATTCTGCGTGTCTTCCAGTCTGATCAGCATTCATACCATGATGTCCAACAGCCCATGCATGAAGGACACAAACATTAAATCAAAGCTCTTCTCAAAACATCGAGTCACCTCTCCAAACCGCCGTCCACAACAGAGCAGAACAAGATTTTTTCAGTTTGCTCTTAAAAGCCCGAGTGAAACCTTTCTGGCTCGAAACATCGTGTCTGTCTTGAATTATGAGCTCAACAAAACAAAATCCTCAAAACATGCAGTCTTTACCCAGAGGACACTGGATTGTAGCGGAGCATGGATTTTTTGAGATCCCCCAAATACATCTCTTTGTTTTATGGTCTGGTTGTATACACAGAAACCTCTTACCAAAGTCACTAAGGCTTATGTTGCAAGAAAGACTGGAGGCGACAGAGTAAAGACCAGTTTCGGAAAGTATTGTTCTCCATGTGCAGCCGTGACGCAGTTGAAGGATGGTTCTGGAAATGTTATCAGTCGCAGTGTGTGAACAACATTAAACATGGACAACACTTCATCACAGAAATGAAGCTTTTAGTCCTGTTGCACAATACTTTATGAAAGACTCAGCACATTAACTGAAAATATTATTACAGAGCCTTTTCCAGCTGAAGAAGTAGAGACCCGTGAAAGCAAAGGGCAACTGCAGAGCATGAGGAGGTCTGGACCGAGTCATGGTGCGACTCCTTTTTCTAAATGCCTTATGCAAATTATTACAGAATCATAACCTGGTAGCTGACAGAAACAAAGCATTCACAGATTTGTTTAATTGTATTTTAAGGACATGGCTGCAAACAGCACCTCTAGTCAGTTGTTTGCTTAACATTGTTTTTCAATCCAAACAAGAATGAGAATGTTTACTAAAATTGTGACATTTTCTGATGTTTTTAATTCAGTCAGTAGCTGTATGAAAAGCATTGTACCACCAAGCAAGTATATTTTAACTGGAGGTGGACTCTTTTCAGTTCTTTGTGCTGTGAGTCTGTTTGTCAGTCAGGGACTGAGCTGGACCACTTCAATACTGCTTTATTGCTAAAGAGAATATTAATGGTTCTTGGAGGCCTTGTCTTTTTCAACCTCCTCTCATCCACTGTCATTTTCCTACAGTCCCTGAATGTTGCACTGTCAAACCACATTATTATAGAAAGAACAAATTCTAACAAAATCTCTTTTCTGGCACATTTGAGTTCATCCTCATAAACACCAGCTACCACAGAGAGCACCGGTCAGCGCTCTCATGTCAAACACAGGCAAACTGTTGAGCAACTTTAACTGTGACAGATCTGCAGGATAGTTAGTGGCAAGAAAATCGGCCCTCGGTCCCACTGAGAGACGATGTCGATGGGTCCTGTCACAGTTTCCACACAGTCACAGTTTGTTTCTGTTTCAGGTCAGTTTATCTCCAGAGGGGACGATCACACCAGCTCTGTTGATGAAGTTTGAAACCCTCCTCGTGTTCATAATCACACGTGAGTCTGTTTTATATTTGTTTTGCTGATTGAAACTGTTTTTTTTTTTGCTTCACCACCACATGTGATCACTTTCGCTAAACTCCCGTTGGTCAAACCGTCTAAACTCCCTTCCCTGTTCCCCAGAGCGCTACTTAAATATTGATATGTTCTAGATGACTGAGACTCATCAGTCCATCTAACTGGCACTCTGCTCCTGTTGGGACCTCTGACTTTCCACACTACTGTAACACCGCAAACGTTCCTGAATGTTTCCTAACCTGCAACACACCTGGTTCCTATTAACCGCTCCACATTCCCACCCTAGTATCTACTGCATCCTTCAACTACTACTTCACCATCATTTTCATAAAATGCAATTTGTAGGGTTGCGCTCAGCTCTGGGGCTTGTGTAGTAGACTATTTGTACGGCACATCTGAAGGTTGTCATGATGTTGAGGTTGTTGCGGACCCGGGGGAAAATGACTGTTCCCAATGCATTCACTAATGGGAATCCAAACAAACAACCCACAACAAGAGGAAGACACTCACAATCTCATTTATTTGTTTTCATTTTTTCCCCAACATGTTTTTTCCTACATGACCAGAGTCTGGTTTAAATGTTTAGAGCTGGATGTTGGTGAATTAAGGTCTATTGGGCTTTATTCACCCCTAAACACGAAAGTTGTCTTTGCCTACCAGAGTGAGGTCAGAGGTCAAAAAGCCCATAAAGTTGTTGAGGACTCAGTGTGGGTTGCGTGGGGAGTCTTGTTAGGCAATTGCAGAGCAAATTTTAAACACAAGTTGAGAAATCCAGCAAAAGAAAATTGCAAATTAATAAACCTTTTATCCAATCCAGAGCATTTTTGCAAATCCTAGGAGTTGGTTCATCAAGATAAACAGCTGGAGGTGCAACAAGCTGATCCTATTAAATTAATAAAGCCAGTAGAGATCATGTTATTCGTTTTTTCTGTTAATTTAAGAAACATAACACTCTCTACTCATCACAGATCCAATGTTTTTCAGACTTAGTGGTATTGTGCTTTTGTCTCAACTCTTACACCTCAGCCAAATGCAAAACTTTTTGCCACCTTTCAGCATTTTTTTTTTTGACTTTTTAATATTTTTTTCTTATTATTTTCACATATTGAAAATATCCACACAAAAAACTAGTTGGATGGAAACCCAGCTTGTCTCATCAACAAGTTTCCCTCCTCACGTTAACAGTAATGAGTGTGCTTTATAAATATGGGTTATGACACGTTAACTTTGCAAACGCAGCTTGTTTCCATTACTGCATTATACTTTAATGTTTAGGTCATGTAGTAGAACATAAAACCCATCAAAACAGAAGTCAACAAAACAAAAACAACAAAGCAGAAAACAGCCGTGTCCTCTGGCTATTGTTGAGTAAATACATGTGAACAATCAAACCCGACTTCAACTATGTCTCAGCTTACAAATGAAATGAAAATGACTGACTCTACCCCCCTGACATTGGCACACAGGGATGAGCCAGAGTGACTGCGGGGTGGTGGGTAGGTGGGCAGGGGGGGGGGGGGGCAGGGGGACCAGAATACCAGAGAGCGAGCGAGACAGTTCAACTTCCATTACAAGAAAATCTATGACATCATGCTTTACTGAAATTCTTCTCTCCTGTCACATGGGCTGCCGCTGTGGAGCTCAAATGAGACCCAGATGGTGAATGGGCCTAGCCTGGCCTGTCCTGTCCTGGCCTGGCCTAGCATGGCCTGGCCCAACCTGGCAACCCCAGGGAGGCTGGCGGCACAGCCGGTGTCAGCAGAAACGGTGTCAATGGTCCCAGTCAGCCACATGGACAAAGACTGGCCCACACTCTCGGCCCCGCATCCCCCTTAAATGCATCTTGGGAGTTAAAACCATCGGGACTCCATTGTAGACCAAACAGGAAAGCTGATCTGAGTTGTGGAGTGGTTCTGTAAAACAGACCATGGTAAATGCGGTGTCCTTGTACTTTAAAGGGTCTGGTTTTCTCAAGCCCGGACCAGTAGTGTCTCTATACTCTCTCTGAGCCGCTGTCATGCCAGTGGGTTGTAGCTGAAACAGAGAAGATGGTGTTTTCTACAGGGCAGACTTGTCTCGACTGATTTGATGCATCGAGACCAAAGGTTTCCAAGCAGCAGGACGATTGAAGCAACATGGAGCAGCTCAACTGAGTTAAAAAAAACTGAAATATATTTTATATTTACTTTATGGTCAGGTAGGACACCCGAATGCCACAGGGAGAGGGTGAAAGTAAAGTGAAAGCAGAGAAGGCCAAAGTAGATAAATGAGGATTAATGAGTTAAAGCTGGTAAACATCCAGCTTCTGCCAGTCCTGGTTAATGTAGTGTATGATCGTTTAACCCACTAGAATTAAATCATAAGAGTTCACTTTTATATAATCAGTAGTGTTGGATAATGTTAAGAACTCAGTTGAACACACGAGGAGTACTACTTGTGGTGGTGTTGATACTCCACGTCCTCTGACAGGCCTGTGGGTGTACGTCTGACAAACCACTGATCCAGACTCATTACAGCACTTACTGTAAAGGCAGCTTTCACATTGACTTGAACATGAAAACACTTGTCTTTGTGCTCTCAAATCCCCCCCCTAACCATTTTTATCATCAAACTCACTGGTTCCTCACATTTATATTCTGCACTCCCTCTATTTTTAGAGCTGGTGCAGAGAGTACCAGTATGTGCTGCACAGACTGGGAGCAGAGCCAGCAGGCAATTGATACAATCATATCCTAATTCAGCTAACTTGTGGGTGGCAAACATGTCGTCTCTGCCTCACAAAGATTGTTGTGTAGGTTTTTAATAAAAACCAAACACTGAGCTGAGCACAAAGAGCACAGAGAGCTTTCCAGCAGGACAGATGGTACCTGACTTTGTGATCAAAGATGCACAGATCCGTATCCCACGAGACAGGATGGCTCGATGAAATTACAAGTCTGTCTTAAAAAATTTCTTTCATATCGAATACATCTGAAGCCGGAAAAAAGAAGAAGAAAAAAAAAGCTCCGTCGAGTGTAAGAGCAGACATGTGGAGGTGCTGTAGTGTTCTCTGAAAGCACATCAAAAGTGTAAGGAAACAGCACTGATTGAGCCTCCAGCTGACTCTCAGTCATTGCTAAACAGAACATCGCATGGCAGGGTGACAGCAAAAACAGAGCTGAAATTGAACAAGTGCAAAATTACACGTATGAGTGACTGAGGCTACCATTTTCAACTTGCCTCAAAACCCACTTGGCAAGCGCGAGTTTCCCACAGTTCCCTTCACAGCCCATCAGTCAGGCCGGAGAGGAGCGGGGGCTTGACTGTCAGGGGTCAGTGCTACGCTGAACATGGAGAGAATATGAAGCAGCTGCCTGGGACAGGAGAGCCTGACGTGTCACCATATGTGTGTGTGTGCACGCGCGTGTGTGTGTTTCTCAGCCGTCTCCGTTCCTTTACATAAATGATTGTGGGTTGCGGTCAAATATTATCGTCCATTAATGTATTAAAACTTTTCGTGCGCGTGTTTTGGAGACGTCTGAATGTGGAGGCAGAGCAGACAGCTTCCTAGACAGAGGAACATTTGTAAGATTTAAAGCTGTGCCTCTTGGCAATGATGAACTATATATTATCAAAAGTGACAGTCTGTGAATGTGAATGCTACATCCATAACTTTAAATATCCTTGTACAATATAATATCAGTTAATAGCTCTTACTGGTAAAATAGCCACAGACAGGAGCAGATTATGGTGGTAGAAAAAAAAAAACGCCTGTCCCTTCTGAATTAGAGCAACTCGCCCTGACTGAAGAGACAAAAAATGGTTACAAATTTTTTTGTTGTTATTTTACATCTTTTTTTAGTCGTCTTGTGTCTTGTTTTGTGTTTTGATTTGCATCTTTGCCTTCATTTTATTGTCTTCCCTCCTTAGTAATCCATTCATGATGCGAACAAGCCAACTGGGTGGATGGGGTGTTGTTTTGGGGGTTATTGGGGGGACCACTCAGATTCCAGAGGGGGGGTGGGGGGGCCGGGGGGCTGTGGCCACTCCTGGCCACCTCTCCGGCCCTGGCCCTGTGTGTTGTGGACATACAGCTTTTGCTCCTCTCATCAGGAATGTGAAAGCCACTGCAAGCCAACATAAATGCCTCTTGACAACATGATGGCAACCCGGCATGCAAAGTCATGGGAAACTGACTTTGTCTTAACTTCCTTGATGCCTGCCGCCTGCGAGTGAAACCAACTACTCTCCCATAACCACACCTCTCCTCCTCACCCTGCTCTTCATGTCCTCCAGCAGGGAGGAGGAGGAGAGACCCAGACAGATCATTAGCACCGACCGCTCTGCATCCCCGCTGCCAGACCATATAGACCCACCGCTCAATGGAAACAACCCCTCCCCTGGCTCTTCCTCTTTCATGCTAAGGTGTCAGGCCACCCTTATTATTTCCTCTTTGGAAGACATGCTCGGTCTGGCTTTTCTGTGGTTTTATCTGATGACACCGCTCCCACAAAAAGCGGGATGGTGAAAAGGGGGGCCTCCCACTGACAGCGAGATGGATGCCACAAGTGACAAGCTTTTGTTTTAGTAAAATACACTCACATGCTGGCTTTGCAGAGGCCAAAGGCGGAGGCCAAGGGGAACAACTTGTTCACTTGTTCCGTTTGGTTGAGCAAACCATGGCACTGTTGGAACTTGTTACTTTTCCAGGTTTGCCTTGCTGTGGCTCAGGGGGGCTCGAGCTGTTGATATAAGCCCCCCAGCTCTGTTGAAAATAAGCATCACAGCAAATACACTCGCTCGCTGCTGCTACAATAAAAAAAAAACTCAGATCTGGCTTCAAATTACCTCACAGCTTTGTCCTGCTCTCTGAATGGTCGACTCGGCTCTAAAGTGGCAGTTTATACTCTACGTGCCAAAAATGTCAATAAAACCGCCCTAATCGCCCATCCAATCTGTAATAGCACCTGCTTATGGAAACACAACACGCCCCTGCAGTCTATCTCTGCAGCTGCAATGTTTCCTTCCTACTAAACCGCTACTACAGTCGGAAACACAGGTCAAAACGCAATTACGCATTCGGACAGGCGCACTTTGTTTGCTGAAATGACTTCCTGCCTTTTCTTTCCTATTCACAAATTTCTCCTGGGTGTTGATAAAAATCACGGGTCAACAAAAACGCACACAAAACACAGACACAGCTCCTGAAACTGGAGGAATAACAACTTGAAATTCTCTGTTTTATCTGAACGTGTGGCACTTCACTAACACAATGTGGATTATCAGTCAATCAAATTCTGCGGATGTAATTTTTAAGGCCGGGTCTGTTTTGATTAATCACATTTGAAATCGATATGATTGAATTAATAGACAAATAAAAAAAAAACGAAATTTATAAGGATGAAATCCCTCTAAATGTATTTACATTTACAACTGTGTTTAAGTGTCACTTTTTACTGTGCTCATGTCAGCAGTGATTTAGTTTTGCTTTTGAGTTTGGACATATGAACGGTTGTAATAACAAAAACACGAGAGGGTATATTAATTTTAGAACGATTCATTTCTTCAATAATTTTATATAATTTGATGAAAATTCAAAGTTCAGAGTGGTTTTCTCTCTGTGGGGTTTCAGCTCGAGGCCTTCCTTCCTCCCTCCATGCGTTGGATTTATTTGGACAGATCAAATTAATTAGAGTCTGGTTTGAATTCAGATCAGCATCTATGAATCTGTGCTTATTTCTTTGGACTAAAACAAATTCAATATTTATTTATTTTTTATAAGATATTTCCATCTGTTTTTAATTTTTTCAAAACAAAAAAGAAAGAACGGGGGGGGAAGCAAAAAATCATATTAACAAATAAACAACTGACCGGCGCTTCATTTTTATGCGTAAAAGCTGAAAACCATAATATTAAAAGTTGCTTATTTTCAACAACATCCATTACATGAGTGGGGCTCTATAATTTAATACAGACCCGTTTTAAACACTTTTACAATCCCACAGTGACGGACAACACATGGAAGACTTACCGATACACTCGTTGGCCTCTCTGGCCGTGGCGCGCTGCCAGGGTCGGTCATAGTGGAAAGGTTTGCACCTGTCGCACTCCGGTCCCGCCGTGTTGTGTTTACACTCACAAACCAGATTCCCTTCTCTGTCCTTGACGCACTTCGATGCGTGTCCGTTGCACTTGCACCGTCCTCCGACCTGCAGGTCCGACACGGCGTAAAAGTAGGAGTCTCGGGCCAGCTCCGAGTCGTCCTCGTTCTCGTCTCCGAAAGTGTGAAGCCGGCTGAAGATCACCTTGATGTCGGTGGCCGTCACCCAGTCCTGCAGCACCGGGGAGTTGTCGAAGTCGTGCGCCGACGGTCTGCCGTCCAGGGTGCTGAAGGCGATCAGCCCCCCGGTCAGAGGGTGCATGTCCGTGTGAGAGTCCGTGCAGATGGCCTCTTGCTCGTTCTGCTTGGTGATGGTCGCCTTGTTCTGCCTGTTGTACATTTTCTTGCACTGAGTGGAATAATACTGAAACGGCACCCAGGACTTTCCGTAGTCCATGGACTTGTAGATGGCCATGGACTCGGGTCTGGGTGAGCAGAACTGCAGGCTCACATAGGTGACCTCGAACTTTTTCCCCAGCGACAAGGTGAGGGTGACGTTCTGCGGGTACTGCATGTAGTTTTCAGACTGCCAGCAGGTGAGGTTGTGCGGGTTGTTCAGGTCCGTCAGGTACGCAGGTGGATGGGACTTCTTGGGATCCCCGGCGTCGCACGTGTGGCAGTCCCTCGTCCTCTCCTCTGCCTTCTCGGTCACCACGCAGTACCTGGCTGCGGGGTTGCCGCAGGTGCTGGATACGCGCACGTCCTTCCCAAAAGCGGAGTTGACGAAATCGGGGATGCATCTCCGCGGGTTCCCGTTCTCATCATAGCACGGGTCTGGAGGGGAAGACTGCGCTGCAAACATGCTCAGCCCGTATCCTGCTAAGACCCCCTCGGTCAGCGCAGAAACTGTCACCAAGGTGACCCAAACCTCCAAAATCCTTTGCATTGTAATCCGTGCACCGCAGGGACTGTTGGGCTGAAAAGTAATGAAGATGAAGAGAAAAATAAAATAACCACAATTAACAACACTGGAGGAAACTGGGATATACACAAAGTCAATACAAGAATAAGACAACCACACACTTAAATGATGCTCTGGTGAGATATTTGGACAAACTTGGACGCACTAGCGAAGCATGTAACATTAAATGTGTATGAAATATTCTTACGAGGCAAAGAAAACTCCACCCAGGACACTACCTCCAAATAAACTCCTCAGCCTCAAAGTGTAGCACAACTCCTAAGAATTTGGAGAAACAACCTATCCCGTTTACGCACGACAAAGAAAACTACTGCTGTGGTAGGACTTCAGCTTCTTTCCCCCCACTTCTTTGAAATTCCCAAATAAAAATAAGATATGGCAAATGCCCAGCTGGCTCTGAGTCTGAGTCTGCCTCTGCCTCTGTCTGTCCACTCAGTCACACCTCTGCCCACCTCTATCTCTTTCTGTCCCATTCCCTCTCTGTTGTTATAGAGAAAAGGGGGTCCACTCATTCAGAGGAGTCGGAGCCTTTAGAGTGTTTCTCTGCAGAGGGAGAGTGGGCGGCGACATCTTCTGGTGGAACGGATGAACTACACGTTGAAAATGCACTCATCCTGATCCAGGAGAAATATGCAGTTAGATATTGTAAACAATCTTTGGTTACCCTGTTAACATAACTGGATGCACTGTGAATAGTTTATAGGTTTGACTACCGATTTTAGCATTAACCATCAGGCCACATCTCTCAGCTGATCAACTGATGCTTTTAAGAGGAAATCAACCGCTGTCTTGCGGTTATCACTTAGTGGCAAGGAAATGACTTGTGACACATGTGCTGTTTGCTGTTGAATGTTTAAACTGGAAATATGTTTCATAAAGATTTGTAGGTACCATTTTCTGAAATACATAACACCATAGACTACTCCTCTCACGTGGAGGTAAATGGCAATTCAAAATCAAGTCAATATTTGGAGTTCAAAGGAGACAATATCACACAAATCCCTTTATGTTTTCTTCTTGTAATCAAACAACGAATCAAAGAAAAAAGCCTGAATAAAAATGTGGAGAAACATAATGCACATGCACGGTGCAATGAAGCAATTAACGGCATGCTCTGTGTGGTTTATTTGAAATGCTGAGTAGGTAGAAATGGTTCTCATTGTGGAAGGTGAGATGAAAAGAGGAAAAGATGTGAGTGACTTTGAAGGAGGTTCATTGTGCAGCTGCAGCTTCATTCTGAAAAATGCTCAACTTGCTGCAGCTTCAATAGGAACAGTAGCTAGAATCATATCTACATTCACATCTATGTGAAAGACATGAGGAAACATGGTCGGACATTGTGGTCCTCGAGCATTGGTCTGGTTTGTTATTCGTAACCCGTCTGTTAATTTGAGCTGCATGAGGATTTCTTTGCAGGCGATTCCCTGAAAGGCAAACTGGACTTTAAACACAGCACTAAAAAAACCCTGCACTCATTCATTCACTTTCTTGACCCAAAATGAAAAAGAACATGGGACACACACAGATTCTTGTGTTTGTGTGTGTGCAGAGACACCAAGGATACTGTCACAACAAGTGTCACATGTTCATTATAATCAGATAAATACAGAGTGAGAAGTAACGCTGAGATAAAGAATGTAGTCCTAGTTTTTAGGGCCCTCGCTCTCAGTCAGAGGTGTGGCTGCTGCTCCTGTGTGAGCCCAAAGCTGAGCCATCATCCAGTGACCTGATCAGGTGCATTGCATGACACCCAGGGTAAAAAAAAAACCCTCATATTTATCATTATCAAATTAATGCAAGTACTTTTTGGCTTCCTCAAATGATGTTGCCTAGAGATAATGAAACAAACAATGACCTAATGAAGTTGTGTCAAATGAGATCCAATGCTGTATGAATGACTCCTCCTATGCTGATCTCCTGCACAATGTCATGTAAACCAGCTCAGCGTAAAGACTCATTCAGTTCCTGTTTTGCAGCACACACACTCTTGACTGGTGCAGTCGAGGGTCTATTTTAGAAAAGGCACCAACTCAGGAGGATGTGGTCTCTGCATTGTTTCCCTCCATTGGTGTATCTCAACTGCGGTCGATCTGGGATGATCTAGGACACTGATAACTCCAGCTACAGGTACGATCTGAGTGTCTCTCTCTCGCTCTGAGCCCGTTCCTCTGCTTTATTTCTTTCTCTTTTTTATGCTTTAACACATTTGCAGCATGTCCCATGTGTCTGTGTGTGTCTGTGTGTATCTCTGTCATCTGTCATCGGCCCGCCTCAGGTTGAAAACACACAATTTTTTATCATTTCATGTAACTGCTCCTTGGTTAGAAAGCAGCCTCGGTTCAGCTTCAGTCAAGTTTCATCATAACTAACTGCAAAGTGTTATTCAAGCTCTGCAGATTTCCTGTTCCCCTTCTTAAAGCCGTCCTCAATGCAATCAGACCCACACAGCATAGAACACGTTTAATATCTGACATGTTACTGAGATGCTGAAAAGAGTCCTGTTGCAATTTTTTTGCTTAATTCAAAGTAAAATTAATGAATGTGACCAAGGTGTCTAGATTGTCTAGTGGGCAGCTGCACATGATGAGCACTTTAATTGACATTTTCAACAACATCTGTTTAATTTAGATTATCTGGATGTTTGATGGCGCCCTGACGGAGATCAGTATTTTTGTGCCGTGGCAGCAACAGTCAAGCTTGCATGGCAGAGCTGGACAATATAGCCTGTCAGCATACAATGGAAAAACACCTGCTTCCTCAGTAGACAATTGATGGGCTTGCTGGCTGAGGATATGCCAGGTACTGCCAAGAACAGAGCTGCTGCAAATATAATACATATCCTACATATCCCTGTCTTATAGAACTTGTGTTCAGTAGTTAATTAGTTTATGTTATTTTAGCCCAGCCTTATTCAGTAGTTTATCAAGTTTTTTAATCTATTCAGCTTGGCCAGTTACATACATATCAGATTTTTGAAAACATAAATAGCTAACAATTAGGGCTTAAGGGTTTCAATAAAAAGCTAACAGTTTGAAAGAGTTAGCTTAAAAGACTGGAGCATTTTGAAAAGGCTAGGCGGTGCTGATGAAGGTTACTTGAGTTCATCTGATATGGCCGTGGTGGTTCATTGGCTCTGTTACACATGCTCTTCATTGATGAGATGTAGTGTCTCAGCAGGTCTCGTCTGAAGAAATCAGGTAAAGCACTTTAAAGAGTTTTGAATGACATCATGTTTCCCGGAAGACCTTTTCCTGTTTTGATGGGCACAGGTGACCACGGCTTTCCATTATTCACACTGATCACAATGATATGTAACATCTGGGCACAATTACAGCCTCTGTATATACACACATCCACATCCTGGAGACCGAGCTTACTGACGGCTCATAGCAGAAGGA
The DNA here is from genome assembly GCF_045865225.1 of Trachurus japonicus. Classification (NCBI taxonomy): domain Eukaryota; kingdom Metazoa; phylum Chordata; class Actinopteri; order Carangiformes; family Carangidae; genus Trachurus; species Trachurus japonicus. The sequence goes on along the minus strand of NC_140914.1, from coordinate 25,783,727 downwards.
AGGACATCTCATGACGGTCTAATTCAATCTCTATTTTATTTCATGAATCACAGTAAATGAGAAGGAAGGAGGCCCTGTCACTCAAAATCTGCTTAGATCTGAAATCTTTAATCACCCCAATGAAATATTATTGTTTCTCAAACTGTCTATTTGTTTGTGTGGTCACTGTGGTTTTAGACATTTGTCAGCATTACAGCTCACAAACCGGCCACAGGTGTCATGTGACCTGCGGTGTGCAAATTCCAGAGTCTGTGTTTTCTCCTCCATGTTGTTCTTCCCTGCTGCCTTAGCACGGTTGACTGATTCTCCTCCTTTGAAATCTAAAGTTATAAGGAAGGACTTGTCTTGTAACTAAGTAAAAATGACAACAGAAGACCAAATAGGATGTTGTTTTTATTTCTCTGTAAGACTAATTTCCACCACAGATGTGACTCATGCAAAATCAAGTGTCAGCAGAGGATTTTAAGAATGAAAAAGTAGAAGTTGCGGTGACCAGCTCACCTCCGGACCAGTCACACAGTCCGTGACTCACTGGTTCTGGTAGGAAGTGGCAGGCAGTGCTCTCTGCCCTGACGTGTCTACTGTGGACATTTGTATTTCCATCTCTGTTTACGCCACGACAGAGCTTTTTACTCTGAACTGTGTTTGATTGTTTCTGCTCAGGAATAACAATGCTCATGATCTGCTGGCTGCAGCAGTAACAGGAAGTTTGGACAACTGACGAGACATAATGTATTGGTTCCCCGGAGCACAATAACGGAGTGTAATTCTTGTTTTTATTTTGAGACTTCCTGTTGGTTTATCTTCTGTATTTGTCTCTGCAGAAGATGGAGCACAGCTCATGCACCGAGGATCGTATCCAGCATGTCCTCGAGCGTTGTCTCTGTGACCTGGGGCTCAACACACCTGGCAAGCAACTTTGGAACGGTAGGACCCGATCTACACCTGCTTTTTAAGTCACATAATGTCCTGAAACTGTGCTGAAAATATGACAAAAACTACTACTACTACTACTACTACTGCTGCTACTGTAACAAACAAACAAAACACAGACTTTCAGATACATGCAGTACATAAAGAGTAGATGTGTGTTAAAACCAGCATTTAATAAATTGTTGTTAGATTGTGAGAGCAAACGAATGAATGAATGAATGAATGAATGAATGAATGAATGAATGAATGTTTATTTCGATCACAGCATCAAAATTTCTACAAAACAAACAAAAAAACAAATTCAAGGTAGTAACAAGTACTATATAGCTGGTCAAAAAGGGTGCCGCACAAACAGTTTGTAGATGTTCTATTGAGCATCAGTGAAACGATATCCATCTTATATATTCAATCTTATTCATCGTGATTAAATCAGTAATTACATTTGAGACCAGATTTAAACTCACAATGCACCCATCAGATAATCAAAGAGGAACATATTGTCCATCCAATAGAGTCTAATGGGAAGTGAAAGTGTTGACACTCTCGGACTGAGGAATGACAGAGTTGACAGGAGTGGGCGAGTATCATGATGTCGGTTTATGCAAGTTAACTCTTGAAACACTTACTCAACATCACCTTCATTCAGAGCTTCTGTGTCATGGAAGAGTTGTGTAACCATTTAGCTGTCATTCAGCACGGTCCGTATTACTATAACACAGTTGTGTATGTTTGTAGTTTTGTTTTTTTCTGTCGGTCGTCAGAATGAAACCTAAAAGGAGAAATAAGCCCTGGTTCACCTTGTGTGCATCTCTGTGTCTGACTAGCTGGACTCTGCATTAACCGATGGTGTTTGGAGGAACTTGTGAAGAGAGATCCCCACAACTTCCTCATCCTTCTACAGAAAATACTGAGGAAAACAAAAGAGGTTAAGAAGTGCAACCAATGTTGATTTCTGTACTGTTTGGTGTGACGTGATGAATAACAGTGTGTTTCAGTTCAGGATTTTTCTTTCATTCACAGGTGCTAGAACAGTGTCGGTATGAAATGGTGGTGCCCCTCTCGCTCCTGTTCTCCTCAACCCTCCTGAAAGTGAGTGGCTGTAATTTATGATCAGCAGTTGTAGGTTTTGAGGTATTTATTGCACAATAAAATCTATTAAATATGTATTTTGTTTCCTCTCTGCCTCTTTCAGACTCCACATGTAGCTCCAGACTGTGGCGTGCTGCAGGAGGCTTACCTGTTGTTCCACAGGTTCCTGTCCTGGCCTGAGCCGTGCTGCTCGGCCAGTAAACACCTGCTACACATCATCCAGCAGGAGCTCAGAGCGCCAGGTAGCTGGAGAGAAAGAGACCAAATGGTTTTGTTCAAGTGTAGAAAGTGAGGAGTCAAATTGCAGCTTTACACTGCGTTTCCTCCTACTCAGGGGTTCCAGGACCCCACGGGGTACTTCTGCAGATGGCAGATGAAAAGATTATAAAATGTTAATTAGAAAAAGATGATGATGATGATGATGTTGATTGATAACGAGGTGGTGAAAGGGGGAACATGACTTAGCAAGCTAGCAGTGAAGTCTTGACACAGTAACAAACAATTGGTTAAAAAATATGACTAAAAATAAAGTGAAGTTGATTTTATTTAAATAATAGAATATTTACAATAGTATTTACCAAACATCCCCCCATTGTCATGAACCAATGAAGCGAGGAACAGTTAAAGCCTACTGAAAAAAGTGGCTGAGCTAAAATGCTAAGATGAATGGTAGGTATAGCATAAACTGAATTGTTAAAATAAATACATTTGAAAAAGAAAAACAGCAGCAATGTATTGAAAGATAAACATTTGAAACAGTTAGCTCAAAGATATATAAATATATTGCATAACAACAATCCATAACAGGGGATAAATGTTATAGTAGTTGATTGAGCTATAGGCCAACACTGTATTCACCTATACTTATAGTCAAAGTAGCCTAATAAATAAATGGTGGATCGACTACTTTGTTGTTGCATAATGGATAAATAGTTACACTGGTTAGCCTAAACAGGCTAACTAGTGCAACAGGTACAACAACAGACCAACAGGTAAGCTTCCTGCTTCCTGTAAAGGTCTGTGAAATTGTGGTTAGCTAGTAATTATCAGATGTGAGTAAGTAACTAACAGGTAAACAGTTGAAATGGCTCACAAGTCCAAATCTGCCAAACCAACCATAACAGATGAATTGTGTGAAAAATATAAATGTATTCGTCTCTGCTTCCGTTTAGATAATTTAAATACTGCACAGTTTAAAATCTGCTGAAATGAACACATGATGAGAGTTATTGATGCTGAGGTCATGAGGCTGTTGAGGGGCTGGTAGCTGTTGATTTTGGCGTCTTCATGTATTTCTGTGGCTATTTGGGGCGGTGTGTGTCTGCTAAATGTGAACTAAACAGTGTCTATTTTTGTCACAGGTATTTCATTTCAGAGACTAGTGAGAGCAGAGCAGGGTCTTTCCCCTGATGTTCACAGCTCTAAGACCATGTAAGTTATGTCAGACTTTATAGACATTGTCATATGTCGTATAGTCACTGTGAATGCCATTAAGGCAACTTAATCATTGCTTTTATTTCTGTTCCTCATTAACTTAATTATAGCACTTCACAAAGACAGCTCCATCCTTATGAAATATTAATTTGAGATATGTCTCTTGGTATTATCCCACCATGTGGGTGTCTGTGTGTGTCTTTATTAGGACGGTACTGTTAGTGAGCCCAGATGAAGAGGCTCCTCCAGAGGTCCAGTCTGTCTCTAAGCAGCTGAGTAGCACTCATCCCTGTAACAGAGACGTCACTCTCACCCTCATCCAGCACAGCTTCCAGGCTGCTTTGGGCCCTGAACACAACCTGCAGGCACTAAACACCACCCTGCAGGTGATCCACCGTCGCTGCTGATCATTTTGTCTGTTCTTTTGGGGTTGTTGTTGTTTTTTTTGATTGATTGGCCCTAATAGAAGCTTCTTGTTGCTCCAGACGAAGCAGCCTGAGGAGTTGCAGCGGCTCCTGGAGGAAGTGACTGAGAGCATGGAGATTGCATCCTCAAAAGCTGATCTCAAATCAGCCAGACAGGGTCTGACAAACAGCATGGAGAGGATAATAGAGCGTTTTGGTGTTTCAGGTCCTCCTGATGGCTGCCCACACTCTGGTAAGACAGGAAGTAGAAAGATACAACATCATGGACAAAATGGAAGTAAAAAAAAATACCACATCCAGACTGAGAATGAATGAAATGTATTGGGATCATGTTGCTAAACCTGCTTTCCGACTTTGGCCTTAAACTTTAAGCTTCTTTATTCTAACAGTCATGTGTTGTCCCTAGGGACTGTTGAGACTTTCATGCTGCCTGCCCCCAAATGTCACACATTTTCATGGGAGAATGACAACTTTGGTAATTAGCTCAATTTGAACTCTCCATACCTACATCATTTCTTAGAGCTCTTTCTTTAATTTCATTAACATTTGTCTCTTTACACTTGTCTAGATATTCTGAATGACATCCTCACGAGTGAGTCAGACCTGGATCCGACTGAGGACTGTTTCCTGAAATCAGAAATAGAAGAGGACGAAATTAATGACACCAGTGTGGACGAGGAAGACGAGCTGGAGGGAAACAGAATGGAGCAGTTTCAAAACCACCGAATCTCCTCTACGTCTTCCTCCTCCAGGGACTCCGGCTACTCTCTCTCGTCCAGCTGGTCTGTGCCGTCCGCCTCATCAGGTGTGGAAAGTGACTTTAGTGGACTTGAGGACACGGTGCATGAGGACGCAGAGAAGGGACAGGAAAACCAACCAAAACTTAGAAAGAAACCTAAAAAGAAGTCCAGATCCCTGTTAGGTGTGGAGCGCATCTCAATGCTTTTCAAGAATCCCCGCCGCGTGCAGAGCATGGGCTTTCATAGTGACTACACCAAAGACTTTCACAGAGCGGGGTCACTGCTCAAACACGCCAAGTCCAGACAGGTCCGCCCTCTACAGCCATCTAATGCTGCCTTGGATCCGTTTTCCCCCCAGAAGCACGTGTGTGTCCGCAGGAGGCCGATCCTGAGCTGCAGTGATGGCGATGTGGCGGAGGCGCTTACCCTGCTCAAAGTGGTGGTGTTTGGAGGCGACAAAGAGGCCGGCAGGTTGGCCAGGGCGTACAGCGACCTGCAGCAGAAGGAGAGGAAATGCCCCCGACTCACCAAGATGTGCAAACTGCGGTTTTACTTCGTACCCACCAAAAGAAGACCGCCAGGAAGCCCAGGTCACACACCAACTGAAGGGCTGACAGCAGGTTCAACCAAGACAGCTGCTTCAGCGGTGAGAACATGTGTTTAAGTCTATATGTGAATATCTACATATCCAAGCTGGGTTAGTGGCATGAAGCCTACAGATACAAATGTTGTTAAGTTATAATGGTTTACTAAAGGTTTATTACAGCAATTTTTTAATATGTTGGTAGTAAATGGATTTTGGTCCAAATTTCCTGTATCACTCCCATAGAAAGTCAGAGGTCAAATGGTCCACAAAAGAGAAATGCATCCTTAACAACTAATTAATAAATAATTTCTGTTGATTCTGTTGAAAATGATAAGAATTCTCAATCTGGTAACCTCATTGCTTTTATTGATTGCTCACTGTGGATCTATAAGTCATTACAAATTATTGGTAAAGCTGTTGGTCTCAGACAGTTGACAGTAGGGACACTTAATAAAGCTGTTAATAATAATCTATAGAATTTACAGTACGGATTCTCTAATGACATCAAAAATGTAATCCGTATGTTCTTGTTCCTCCACTCTGACAGGAGTCCAATGAGCTTGAGGACAGTACTACACATATAGGCCAGATGTTGGGCATGATGGATCCCTGGTACGAGCGAAACGTCCTCAGTCTGCTCAGTTTGTCCTCTGACGTCCTCTGTCAGGTTCGTCCCCTCACTGGCTTCGTCTCCTCTCTCAGCTTCGGACACTGCGCTAAATAAGTGAATAAACATGATGATCTCACAGAGGCTGTCGAGGTTTAGTGGTTGGTTAGAAATAGACCACCGCTTGCATTGTGGGAAATTAAGTATCTAGTGTATTTGCAGCTCGATCCAGTGCGCCGGCCTCTGCTACTTCTGATTTGACTGTTCTGTATTTTCTGTATGTGCCCCTCATATGTCAACCGACTTTATGGAAAGGTAATACTGAATGGTTATTATAATGAGTGATCGTAGTCTACATTTTTCTGAATGAAATGTATGATTATTGTAACTCTATCTGTGACTTTCTGTATGTGGTAACACTTATTTTGCCACTCTCAATGTGCTAAGTTTGTGATGACACTGTTTTCATTCATAGTAATGTGTAATTTCCTGTGTGTGTTCTCCATGATGCAGACTACATGTAAGGAAGGTGGCGTCTCAGAGGGAAACGGCAACGTGGAGCATCTCCCCCTGCTGGCCGACCTGGTGCTTTATTACTGCAGGAACGCAGACCAGCCCGTTCTGGTGCAGCTGTACCAGGCTGAGGTCAGAGGAGGATAACACACACACACACAAACACACATACTGTATAAAAGCACACAATGAAAGGACACAATGCTCACATAGTGTTTTGCTGCTCCTCTGCTCAGCTGACCCTGGCAGGAGGGGAAAAGAGAAGTGAAGTGTTCATAAACTCTCTGGAGCTGGGGCACTCCGCTGGAACCAGAGCCGTTAAAGCCATGGGTGAGTCACACTCGGACAGACACACCCAGACAGCCACAACACCACACACACACACACACACACACACAGACATAATCTAAAGTGCACTGTATCCTGTTTGTAGGTGCAGCCAGCAAAAGGTTTGGAATAGATGAGGAGCGAGAGGCTGTCCCTGTAACACTAAGTGTTGGCTACAACAAGGTATTGTTCCCACTCACAGATTTGCTAAAGCTCAAACATTAAGACGTTCATTTAAGCTTTTTTCTAATCTGGACTTCAAATCTTCATGCAACTGCAGGTGGCTGTCAGTGGGAGGAGACAGTGGACCCAGGTGGAGATCGACTGCACATCAGTCAATCTTTACAAAGCCTGCAGGAAGCCGGAGCATCTGTGTGACGGTGAGTGCCACAGTCCCATTCTGTCTTTTTTGTTTTGTTTTGCTTGCAATGTGGTTTCTGAACAAATCAAACCCCGCCTGTCCAGATTCAAGAGTAGAGAATCTGCAGCTGACAATGACAGAAGTCCTGAAGAAGCAGTGCTCCAAGTCCAAAAAGGGCCACAACCAGGTGAATGATGGTTTTACACCACTTACAGAAATGCCTATATCTCATGCACACCCTTCTTCTCCTTAAACCTCTCCTCCCTTCACATTCCCTCTCTCAGCACATCTCGGTATCACAAGCAAAGGTGGACAAGGTCCAGGTGAACAGCAGAGGTGATGGGACGACTTTTGCCGTCTGTCTCGATCAGGATGAGAAGAAGTTCATCCAGAGGGTGGTCAGGTACAGTACAGAATCACCACCGACACTCATATCATTAGAGGATCATATATAAACACTAGAACAGATATTAGTCATTTGGGTAAATGTGCTAATTTGTTACCTAGATGAGAAGATTGATGCCACTTGTACATCTGTCAAATAAAGCTACAACCTGCAGCCCAGTAGCTTAGCTTAGCAAAAACGCTGTGAGGTGTCTCTGATAGACGGATAAAAAAACATTAAAAAAAATTAAACTATTTAATAATATAATAATATTATTATATATATTATATTAAATCTTTTTTTTACTGGGGGTGTAATGGTAATTACTCAGCTTTAGAGGTGTTGCTTCATGTTGTGAAAAGTAATAAGCAGTAACCCTTTAAAAGTACAAAATATCACAATTTACATAAGACCAGCTGCAGTGCAGTGTAATGGAAATCTTCAAGTACCTCATATCTTTGGTAAAATACTTCATACTTTTATTTCCTAACACATTCATGCATTCATCAACACAGTGCAGTGAAGCTGTATCCGTTGTATCTGCAGGTGTGAGGTGTTTCTGTGCTACAAACCAGGGAGCAGTTCAGACTGGAGGTCCTACAAGCCGTTACCAGGCCAAGTTCGGCCTCTCCACCCGTCCTACTGCTCTCTGCTCTGCCTTCCCATCACATCCTTCTCCGCCTCGTATTCATGACACACTTCATACTGCACTGAACTGAACCAGGGAAATGAAATATGACTCACACAGGCAGCAGCACGGGACGTGGAACATAGCTACTGAATGACATCTGAAGTCTAAAGCTCAGAGCCCATGAGGGTTGTCACACTGTTATTAGAGGGAGGAGGTTTTTTTTCCAGCTTTCTACTGCCTGTCTTACCGTGTATAAACTGATGATGGTGTTGTTGTATGGGTTTCACTGGGTGACAGCAGGGTGCGGAGAGACTTCACTTCAGCAACATAAAACTGATTACTTGATTACTATTGTGTACGTTCCATAGATCCATGACAGAGGAAATGTTTTTGTTAAGTAAAATAAGCTATTTATTCTAAAGTGATAGCGATGAAATTACGTGTTTTATGTTTTTTCAAATAAAACCATTGTGTGTGTTTTTTATGTCGCAAAGTAATCATTTTCCATCCAGCTCTGTTTATTAGCCCTGACCTTCCTCTTCAAAGTAATTTACAACCTGTTTCACTCCAGCAATAAACACTACCTGCTGTCCTTATTATTATTATTATTATTATTATTATGAGTAGTAGTAGTAGTAGTAGTAGTAGTCAGTGGAGTAGAAAATCTCCAAAATCTGACTACATTGGTAAGTTGAGTTACTGCAGACTGTCTAACTAAGGTTATTTACACAGAACGTGTGTGTTAGATTGATAAATCCGGCGGCTGAAAACGAGCGTAATTTAAATGTCACGCCCCGATATATTCCTGCTTTAGAGGCGTCGCCCTGCCCCTTTTACGACATGGAGACACGGAAGACGGCCAAGAAGAGGGACTTTACTGGCGTTACCGCGTTGAACAGGGAGAGGGCGGCAACATTAAATATCTGGACATTGATAGATTGATAGATTTTGTGATTGATAAGCGTCATCCCGGTGGATGGAGGCTGCAGACGCATGTGTCACCGACCACGTCAGGAAACCCAGCGACCTCATGAAATGCTCCTGCAATTTACTAAACACAAGTGACTGAGGAGAAATCATATAGTCATATTACTGCTGCGAACGCGACTTTATGACCATCAGCACCGCTGGCATGGTTCGGCTGATGGAGGGATGTGAAACACCGGCCCGATGTCCCGCTGACAGGTCCCGGTGGTGGGGAAGAAAAAAAAAAACACTCCGCCGCGGAGATGAGCTGTATCTGGACAGGTAGCGGAGCCTCCTCCCCCCCCCCCTCCCCCGCCGGCTCCGGTGTCCGGCAGAGAGAGAGACTGAGGAGCCGTCCGGTCATGCTCTGGTGCAGGAGATGTTGGACGTTTGTGTGTGTGATCTAACAATAACAGGTCTGTCTGTCATTGACTGTTTCTGTTTACACAGCTGATTAACGAGCATCTGTCACATCGTGGTTTTTAATTCATCTCAGTTGCTCAAAATAAAAGTCGAGTTAAATTTTCAACACGGACTTAGTTGTAGCGTTTCTCTTTTTTTTGGCTACTTTTTATCTTTTTATCAATATAAACAACAACAACATGTGATCCACATCGCTGCGTTATTAGACTATGGTTTAATAATCGTTCTGACACAGCAGCACTCCTTCCTGCATGCTTTACGCTGGTTCCAAATGTGCGTACACCTGGTCAGAGCTGGCGTGAGATTTGTGCGTACCGTACGCTCACGCTCAGATTAATAAATGCCGATCCTTGCGGTGAATTTGGTGTACACCCATTTTTTTGGTGTACGCAAGTTTCATAAATGAGGGCCAATGTGTGTGTTGGATTGATAAAACATCTTCTATAAACTGAACAGCTTCAGATATCAGCATAAATACATTACTCTTTAATATCAGAAAGAAGATGGTTGATCTCACAGGTCGCTGTTTTTATTTCCTCTTCAGCTGCTGGGTATAACTGGAATGCACAAACTTGTTCAACTAGTTAAACCTTGAACTAGAAGAATGTAAACCCGTGACAGGAACACTTACAATCTTCACTGACATCTGTTGTGCTCTCTGCTGTGGAGGCTCTTCTCAAAGGGATGAACAGAAAGGTTGCTCCACCTGAGAGGTTGCTCCACCTGAGGGGATATAAGGCATAAATAAGTCTAAATATAACCAATTAATTAAAAAATGTAAATTAGGAGGAAAAAAACAACCTGTCATGTCTTTAAAGTATGTAAGGGTAGTCAGTAAGCTTAACTCATCACAAGCTGGAAACAGCTAAGCATAGTCTGAAGGTAAGGAGATCTTAGTCAGGCTGCCAGTGTGAGTCTTTAGCTAAATTAACTGAGAGTATCAATTGTCTCATGTAACACTTGACAAGCAAGTGACAAATGATGTTGAATTATTTACAATATAAATAAATATATCCAAATGTATTATTTTAGATATACCCTTGGTTCTGTTGTTTCATTACCTGTTTGAGAATAATTTAGTGAGGCTGTTTATATCGGAGGAGAGTCACAGCGGAGCAGAACTTAATAAGTATTTCACCTTGCAGCTTGCAGGAGAGGTGAGTAATGACTTTCAGCTTGCATTATGTAGATGAGGCAGAGTCTAACACTAAATAAGCTACTTCATTAACTATATTGTCTTCTGCTTCTGTGGTCTCCTGCAGGGTGTTTGTGCTTGCACACACAGCTGTGTTTTCTGCTCCAGTGAGAGCACACTTGGAGGTCTGCAGCTTGTTCAGGGATGCACCAACCATGGAGAAACATCTGATGATACATGTGCTGCAGGCAGGGCTGGGAACCACAAGCCAACGCTCCTGACTGGCTCAGGCTCTAGAGGTAAGTATGTTTATGAAAACACTTGACTAATGTGAACGCTAACAACATTTTTAGTCATGCTAATGGTCTGTCCACCACTTTGACTCAAAAATGATTATACATGTGTATCATGGTCAGGGCCATTGTATAGGGGAGAAAGGTGATGATAATTCTAGGGGCCCAGCGCCCAGTAGGGCCCACAAAAAACCCCAGTAGTCTAATCTTTGTATGACTGAATTATTCTGCATAAGACCCTGACTAATACTCATAATAATGCTGCATTAGCATCAAAACAAAGTAGGCTAAATAAAAAATGATAATACATTCCTAGTCTAACGAAAAGTCAGGGGTCCACTTTAGTATTCTTTCAGGGGGCCCAGAATTCCTAGCAACGGCCCTGATCATGGTTGTGGTGAATCTGGTAATCATTTTAAATACTCCAATACAATCCCCAGATTTTTAATTCGCTAAAAAATTAAAGTTATCACATCAACATTACTAGACAAATTTACTCAAGATTGGAGTTTCATAGTCTCCAGAGGATGACTCACCTCACCGTTTGATTCTTCCAGCCCGTGAGTTACAGAAATTGAACTTAACATTTAAAATTTAGATTGCACACTGTAATAATCAGCACACTGCTGGTGAAGCTTATAATGAGCAGAGATGTAGCCATTTTGACAAGACTGTTGTCTCGTATGTTACGTCTGATTTCTCAGAAATAACTGGTAATGAGAGGGGCTCTGTGAGCAGCCCTGTGACGTCTCTTCCAGAGATCAATTTCTCATATGAAAACATGGAGAATCTATGTAAGTAAAACAGACAAACCAAAGCTGCCACTACCCTGTGTTCCTGTTACATAAATCACAGTCAGTGCTGCTGCAGAAATGTACATTAAAATAATATCCTGCTCCTACTGTAGTGTTGATGAGGAAGAGGCCATGTGACACTCGCGAGCCTCTAGTCAGAAATCTTGATCCAGCATTCATGCAGAGAAATGCCTTTAAGAATGCAAAGGCAGACAGACTGAGGCTAATGAGGGAGAAGATCGAAGCGTTTCCTGGGTGCTCTTGTTTCCTTCAGGAAGACCGGAGGTGTCACACAGCATGGGTGGTGGTAATGGGGAACGATTGTGTGCTGGGCTTATTACTCTACTGGGTGAGCAGCTGGTTTTTCATGAGCACCAGCCTCCAAACAGAGCACTTTGTTCCTCATACATGTTTCTGTATTTCAGTTATGTGTGCACATGTGAATGAGAACAATCTACTTCCTAGTAATGCTTTTTGTATATTTCCCCCAAAAGATAGAGAGAGTGTCAAAATATCAAGAAACTGAACCTACAGTTGTATTTCATTCCAAGGGTGTGGGGGCCATCGCTCATGTCACCTGTGAGTTGCTCTCAGTTTCAAAGAATGACTGGTATGAATTTATGATAATAATCTGTTTTGTATTATTCCTTCAGCTCATGTCAAGATGAGGGAAGTTTATCACTTGCCTTCTTATCGGGAAGAGTTAACCCGTGGTACAACAACAACATCAACAGTCTAAGAGCTACAACCTCCATAATGGCTGGAAAAGTGAACATAGTAACAGCCATAGTATCAGCCAGTACCAGTCATAGTACCATGAAGTACAGCTGACAGATAATAATAATTTATTTTATAGCTATAATTTATTAGATAGCTAGCATGGCTACAAACACGTGTGCATCTGACATGTGTTCCCTCTGAGATGTTTATCTCCAGCAGCACATTAATCACAGGCAGCCTTCAGAGAAAAACCTCTTTTTCCTTAAACCTGCCACTCTATTCTAATAAGGTGGCTACTATATAGCTATACGTTATTAAAATTCCCACACATGCAAATGTCAAAGAGCAAGGTTTGATTTTCATATGTCAACAGAATCAACCAAAGTATGAGTAATAGGTAGGCTAATGTATGTTTTAAAGAATTTAAAAAGCTGCTCTGTTCAATTATGCCTCATATTAACAACACACAATAACGTTGTATGGCGTGATACGTCTTCCTCATACTGAGGAACGCAGAGTAAAGTGTCAAACTCTCAGGTCTCTATCAGCTCTATTGAGTTATATTTACGCTCTTGAGGCTCATTGGTGTGGTTTTCTACAAACTCTGTTTACACCATCCTTCAGTCTACAGCTGCATGAGGCCATAATGACAAAAAAAGAAAGATAAATTTACTACCTGGTGACCATTAAAACTATGTAGGCCTACAGAAAGCATTAGCAGCTTAGCTGGAAAATACAAATACTGAGCAGGTAAATAGCCACCTTACTTTAAATTTAAAATTGTGGCAATAAACTAAAACTACTGTAAACTTATTTAAATAAACTCCCACTGTGTGAGAGTCATGCTCCTCTGCACCTCTGCCTGGAGCATCCACACCGCTGGGGGGCGCTGTAGTCATGGTAACCGGGCCAGGTGTGAACTGTTCCGACAGGAGCAGTTGAAGCAACTTCCAGACTGAAGCAGGTGTCCTCCGCTTCACACCGAGCCGTGGATGTACCGCTGACCTGACCGCAGGGATGGAAAAGTGAAGCTTAATACCGTTTAATGAAGAGTGCGCCTGTGTTTGTGTCGACAGAAGTTTGAAGGTGAGTGTTTAAACTTTTAATTTTTATCCTAACAAAGTTGTGACGTGGACTAACAGTGCTCCACATCTAGATAACCTGCTGAGGACAGGTGCGTCCAGTCCAACAGGTGTTATTAATGAGCGAAACAACGTCTGGATCTATTCCGCCTCCCCCCCCCCCTTTTTTTTTTTTTTTTTTTTTTTAAATTGCTAGCCTAAATAAACACAGAAAACTACACTGTAGCCTAATAAAAGCAGTTGTCACCCTACACCCTCATTTAATTTCCGTGTTGGTTCCACGTGCCTCTGCGCCAGGATATTAATCTAATCTGTTGTGATAAATCAGATGGTTTATCTCTGTCACAGTAAAAGACACAGGAGAAGAGTTCAGCTGTAAACAGGATGCAGTGCGAGTCAAACAGAAAACACTGACCTGGATCCACTGAGACCACAACGCCTCCGTTTATTCCATTTAGTTGAATGTTACCCTATTTAACCAGCTGTGTTCTATATTTACCAATGAATTCAATTAAAAAAGTAATTTAAAGATTCATTTATCTTTATAACATGATTATAATTTCATTATGCAAGTCATAATATGATAATATAATATACACAGAGCAACTGCCATGTGCTGTTTGGTCTGTTCATTGATACTTTTCAAACAAGAAAAACAGGTCTCAGTGAGATCAATTTAAAAAAAAAAAAAGAAAGAAAGATTTTTAACCTACTGCCTTTATTTGTCATATTATTTTATCTTTATTTATTTTTAAAGCAAGACATTATAGAGCAGTTGTTCCCAACCTTTTTTCCTTGAAGCCCCCTGCTTTTGTCGAAGACAAGCCAGCCCCCCACCATCCACAACCCCAAAAGAATAATGTGATACAAACTTTTATTTACAAAAATAAACAGTTGATAAAAGGTGGAGCCCTGCCATGGGTATGTTATTACAATGAGGAGCCCCATAAACATTTTGAATCCATTCTGAATTATTAATCTGATTTTATTTTTATCCTATCTTTTCTGTTTTCTTATCACGTCCCTATAAGCAGGTAGGTCGTAGGTTTTTGTTCCTATTGTCTTTGTTTATACATGATTTTGATTATCCAATTGGGTGTAGTATTGGGAGTTTAACATTTCGATTTGCACAAATATAATTTTGATAACCTCACAACCTCAGAACAGACAAAGCTCTGTGGACCCCCTGAAATCCCCACTAATGGGGGCCCGGACCCCAGGTTGGGAACCAATGATATAGAGTCACTTTAGACAGAAAAACAAATGATAAGTTAATTAATAATGGCAATAACGATAGCCTCAGTAATACCTTTACTGATACAGAATGAGCGGCACAGAAAGAATCAGCAGTGATTATTCTTATTTGTTAAATATTTCACATTCCCTCTGTTTGTCTCTCAGCTTGCTGCTCCATGTGAAAGCTCTCGCCGAAGGCAACCATGAAGACGAACAAGCAGATCGACATCAGCCGCGCCCTCGCGCTCTCCTCCACCTTCAACTTCCTGTACTGCTGCACCAGAGCCTGCCTGCTCCCCTTCCTCACCCTGTACCTCAGACAGCTGGGCCTGACTCCCGCCATGACGGGCGTCGTCATGGGAGCCAAGAGCCTGATCACCCTGGTGTGGAGCCCCGTGGCGAGCCTGCTCTCCAAGCGCTACAACAAGAGGCGAGTGGTGATAGTCAGCTCTGTCGTGTGTTCGGCGGCAGTCGCTCTGCTCGTGCTGCTCATCCCGCCGGCAGATGTGCACTCACAGAGCGGCAGCTGTGGCAGGACCAATCAGAGCAGCAGCCCAGTCCAGAGCCTTGGTGACGGCCCGCTCACGAGCAGCGTTCAACCTCCAGCTCTATCGACTGGAACTCGGCCAAAAGATCTCGTTTCTCCGCCCGGTGTCACTGTTGATGCAAACACACTCACTCATAACCAGTCTGCTCCTGTTACAACAAGTAACCAGTCGGTTCATCTGCATGATGATGGTAAATCCCCTCCTCAGCTGTCGCAGGAGAACTCCTCTGTTGTGGTTAACAACAGTCTTCAAGAGCCATCGATCAGCAGCCCAGATGTGGTTACTGCATCCAGCACATCTGCAGCTGTGGAGAGGAAGAAGAGGTCCGACGTCGTCAAGGAGAAAGGAGGGAAGACGACGGAGGAGGAGGAGGAGGAGGAGGAGCAGAGCAGCTTTCTGGGCAGCCTGAAGACCATGGACCCCCAGCACCAGCTCTTCTTCATGATCCTCATCATAGTGTCTGCGTGGGAGTTTGCGTCGGCCCCTCTGGAGTGGACGGCAGACGACGGCTTGTATGAGTATCTAGACTTTGCAGACGCGTCGGACCGTTACAGCAGCACGGGGGTGTGGGGATTAGTGGGAGCAGCGTGTGGCGTCGGCGGAGCGGGGCTGCTGGTCAGCCATCTGAACTGTCTGATACCCGGTCAGACCCCCAGGAGCGCCGTGCACTTCTACTGCTACGCCGGCCTGACGGCTCTGGTGCTGCCCGCAGCCAACGGCCTCCCGCTCTACCTCAACAGGAAGCGAGACCGGGCCAACGGGCTCCTGAAGGCCCTGCGGCTGGTGCGCGCCTCGCCCCGGGCCCTGCTCTGCGCCATCACCACCCTGCTGGTCGGGGTGGCCTGCTCGGCCGTGGATAACTTCCTCCTGTGGCAGATACAGGATCACGGCGGCGATGAGCTGCACATGGGGTTGAGCTTGGCCCTGGCTCTGCTCTCTCAGGCGGCCTTCCCCCTGCTGGCCGGCCGCCTGTCCAAGCTCCTCGGTGCTGGAAAGCTCCTGGCCGTGGGGGCGGTGAGTCTGAGTCTGCAGTGCCTCTATTACTCCTTCCTCTGGGGACCGTGGGCCGCTCTGCTGGCTCAGACCTTCACTTGTTTCAGCAGCGGCGCCCTCTGGTGGGCCGTGAAGGTCCAGTGTGAGGACGTGGCCACGCACGAGGTGGAGAGGAGCGTGAAGAGGGTGTACACGGCGCTCTCTCTGCACCTGGGCAGCGGGCTGGGGAGCTTCGCCGGGGGGTTCGTGGCGCAGAGCTTCGGCCTGGCGTGGCTGTTCAGAGGAGTGGCGGTGGGTCTGATGGTGTGGTGTGTGTGTCTGCTGCTGCTCCAGTGGAAGGCCCCACAGCAGCGCAGGATCAACTACTCTCGCCTTCTGGCAGCCAATGCGAGCGAAGCCAGTGACTCCGAGTCAGAACAGGAGAGAGACTGGCTCGATAAAGCCATTGACGATGACAGAAGCAATAATAACTACGGAAGGACAAACCACTGAAGCCACAGAGATAACAAAACACAGAGTCATTTCCTGTGAATGGATCATCATCATCTCCCAGCAGATGTCGATCCTTTATAGACACATCAAGTGGCCTTAATTAAAATCTAAGTGCTGACTTATTAACTTACTCATTGCCACAACTTTTTTTCTGAAGAATTAGATTTTCATGGCATTGCCTCTCACCTTTAAAAAAAAAAAAATCTTTTATTTATCAAATGCAAGTCACAGGCATCTAGAGCATAATAAAATACAATTTCTTTTCTTTTCTTTTCTTTTATAACATTTTACAAACTTAAATGAAACCCCCCCTCCACAGACCCATTGTCCTCTTGTACGGTTAGAATGTTACATAAATGAGTAAAATAAAACAAATGTGAAATAATAATTAAAAAAAATAAAGAAATAAAAAATATGCACACACATATACATACATAGCCACACTTATATACACGTGTACTTACTCTCTGTCATCAGCCTGACAGTTGTCGGCTCTACTGAAGAACTTGTGGCCAGGACTCTGAGCCAAATCCCCATTTGCATAAACAGTCCGTGTGTTATAAAGCAAACAAGGTAGCAGGATTATGGGTGGGCAGAAGAAGGACTCAGCACCACCAGGCAAGTTTAACAGCTCAGGCATCATGACAGTAAAACACTGAAGGCTTTAACAAGGAGTGTAAACACAGGACATGTGCTCAAGGAGGCGTCACCACACCCAAACACTCTGCTGTTGATCTGCTGGAGAAGCCCTGATTGGCTGCTGTCACTCACTCTATTTGTGCCTGTTTTTTTTGTTGTTGTTGTTGGTGTTTTTTAAACTGATGATTATAAATAACTTTGTATTTAACTGCAGCACATTGAGGCTGAGCTGTGAGACTGTTGTATTATTCTGGGGTGTGTCAGGATGTCTGAAGATAATTGTTTTAAAGTGGACTCATGCTAAGTTTACCTCATGTCAGAGACTCCACTTTGATCTTTTGGGAACCTTTATGATTATTATTTAATTTTTTCATTTATTCTGTTTCCATATGACCACTGTCTGTATGTCTGTGTTGTATCGGCTGTAAAAGTCTTTAAAAGGATGATTTTGGATTATGTGACATGGAGGTTGTGTTAGATAGTCCTGCACAGTCAGTGTGTTACCTGCAGTAAATATGGATCTGCAGAGTGTGTTGCTATGCATGGGGACACTAGAAGTATTGTGTTTTAGACGCCCACTGAAACCTATATCCAATATCTGTCTGAATGCAGGCACTATTTTAAGACATTTATCTTCCTGTCAAAAGAAAGTGAAGTTCTTTTTGACCCCCAGCTGCTGTGTAATACACTGCACACTGCAGGTGTACTCCTTGTAGTTAAGTGGCTGAGAAAAATGTAATGCCAAAGCAAAGTGTCATTTTCAGGAAGATAAAAGTTGTTGGCATGAATTAAACATTTATTCAGATTTTGGATTTGTTTCTGTGGGTATTTTCAGAAGTGTCTAAATGATATATTTCTCTGTCTTTCCTGCTCTTCCAGTGCCTCATAACTGACAACGTGCTGATCCAAATATACTGCAGGTAACACAATAAATATGCATCATTACCTCACACAACCCCACATCACATTACACAAACTGTCCCTTCAAAATGTTTCTGACCAAAGAACTGTGAAGAATAAAGACAATCTACTTCCTTGATAGGGAATACATGAAATAGGCTATCATCGGAGCGCATTATTATTATTCTTCTGTTGTGTAATCTGGGTGACATGCTTGGCCGGTTGTACCTGTGGACACACACCTAAGGACGGAATGAATGAATAAACTTGATGCTTTGTTTTGCCGTCCACTCCCACGTGTGTGTGTAATATGTGACTGTGCAGGACAGATGCTCGCTGAGCTCCCCAAACATCTGGCCGCCGACCTCGTGGGCCCTTAGCCGCATGACATCAAGTCATCCCCGGTTTGTTGTCAACAGCTGAACTCAATCAGATGCAGTGGAAACTCCATGATGATCGACAGCTCCATCCTCCTGTGGGGGGCGGGGGTGGTGGTGGTGGGGGGGTACTGGTTAGAGCGCAGCAGCCCATTACAGAGGCAGATGTCTGTCATTTCAGTCCTGTTGTCTCATCCTGTCAAAGAGCTCATTTCTAGTCGATTAGTGGATTTCCCAGGTTTCACACTTTAATTCCCAGTCTTCTTCTTCCTTCATCATTGATTACATTTCTGCACTGTTGCTGTTTTTGAGTCATACTTGCTCAAACGTTGCAATTTTCACTCCAGTTACAAATTATTTCCTCTAATTTAATGATTTACATTACGTCCTGATTCACACTCTATTGGTGCAGTTATGAGGAGTCAGCATTTTTCTCTCAGTGGATTCAAATCTAATTTTGCACAGTGTCCTGACTGTGTGTGTGTGTGTGTGCGCGCATTAACCACTGAGCTGGAGCTGTGTGACGGTGTGTGTGTGTGTGTGTGTGTGTGTGTGTGTGTGTGTGTCAGTAGGTGGCGCCTCTGAGCACAGATCAGCTACATCAGCTCGTCCACGCCGAAACATCCAGCACTGTGACCGTGGGGCTGCACTCAGCATCTGCTGCCTCCTCTCCTCTCCTCTCCTCCCTCTCTGTTCCCTCGCAACAGTGCGGTGATGATGCGCGGACTCGGTCGACGCGTTTTCATTTTTATTTTCAAGCAGCACAAATATTAGTTTTGATTTTTTTTTCCTTTGCAAAGAGTCTGAAAAGGAATTCGGACTGACAAAAATGGAAAAAGAAAGAAAATCATCTCAACAGTACGGAGCTCTGGATACAACACAGGTGGACGGAGCGACGGAGAAATCAGGTGAGTTTTCAATAAGAAGCATGTGTTGCAATGAAACATAGACGAGCTGCATGCGGGGACAGTATACAGTACAGGTCTGTTGGACAGCAGCAACTTGAGTGGAGAGATGAGCTCCAGGCTCCTGCAGATCCTCACTGAGCTTCCTGCTGAAGTTCAGCAGCAGCTTTAATGTTCTGTTCAAATATAGAAAAGAAAAAGATGGTTTGAATGTAGTTTTCTTAGCGTCTTCTCTGCAGGATTCAAATGGAACAGTGGCCTTTTATTTTACTCACAATTCTTGTCTCCTGATAATATAAAGCCCCTAAATCTAAATGTCATATTTAAATAACAGGTTTCTTGAAGAGAGTTGTGGAACTCCATGACATCTGCTGGGAGAATAGACCCCGTTTAATTGGTCAAAGGTTTCAAGGTTCAAGGTTTCATGGTTTTTATTTTTTTATTTAATTCAAGTTACAGAGCTGTAACCAATATTATTTTTATGTTTGATACATTTTTTTCTCAATCAATTAACAGTTTCACAAAATAATCAGAGGATGTTTCTCAGAGTTTCCCATGTCCACGATGATGTCATGAATTGAGGTTCAGTGTTGAGTCATTTAAGACAAAAAGAACAGAAAATACACACACACATATATATATATATATATATATATATGTGTGTGTGTATTTTCTGTTCAGTTAACAGTTTCACAAAATAATCAGAGGATGTTTCTCAGAGTTTCCCATGTCCACGATGATGTCATGAATTGAGGTTCAGTGTTGAGTCATTTAAGACAAAAAGAACAGAAAATACACAGATATATATATTTTTATATATATTTTTTTATATATATATATATATATTTTTTTTTTATATATATTTTTTTTGGGGGGGGGTTGTTTGTTTGTTTGATTATCAACAACTACATCTGGTGACAAAACAGGTTGAGCTGACATCCCATAGCCTATAACTGGTCAAAGTTGCTGCTTTCTCTTAACAGATCAATTGAACACATCAAAAGGCATAGAGCAAAAAGTCTCCACTGATACATGAAAACATGGATATACCCTTGTTGGTTTAATATTTGCTTTCAAAAATCAGATTTTCCTCCATAATCAGCTCTAAATTAGATCTTAATGAGACTTTCCAGGAGGTCTGTTAGAAAATTACTGCTGATGGAGACGCCTGATTAGCTTGATTGTGACATTTAATAGTGTTTCTCTCAGGTCTTTGTTATTGCCACTGTACAAGCTTCATGTTATTAAAGGATCACACAGACACACATTATTTTATTTTATTACTTTCCATTATACACCACTTGTACAGCATGACTGACTTTAAGAGCGCCTGAAGGCTGTGACAGTGTTACAGCTGCTGTCATCCATCAACGCAACACAAACTCACATCTGCACAAACCTCCTGTGTGGCGTGTGTTGGAGAAATTAAAAGCCAACAACAGCTTTGACAAAGTGTTGGAGGCTTTGGAAAGAGATGACGGGAACAAGAAGGAACACATGCAGGTTGTTGTAGCACATGAACACCAAACCACTAATTCTTCTGTGTGTGTGTGCATGTGAAAAAAGTTGTGGAATCACCAGTGTGTGTGTTTGTGTGTGTGTGGGGGATTGCGGGGGGGTTTGTGTTTGTGCTGTTCTCCCCAGTGGTTCAGTGTGTGTGATTGTAATGTCTTTTTACACAAGGTCAGGTAATTAAAAGCCAATCCAAGCTCTGCTGGATGACTCACCGCTCCTGCTGAGGAGTGGGAGGCAGGAGGGTGGGAGGGCAGTGCAGTTATCCACTGACTGATACTCAGTCGTGGGGGGAGTGGGGTGTTAATGTTCAGAGCTGAACAAGGATCATTACAGGTTTAACTGTCATTCATGATTTCACATGCTTTTGTGTTTTCTCCTGCATATTAAGGTAGTTACAAATGAATCCTATTTATCACAAGAACATGGAAATATGGAAATATCACTATGTATATATATAATTATCACCCACAGACAAACTAATGGAGTATTTTTTTTTATCAGTACTATGGAATTCAGACGTTTTTATAATTTTGACTCAGTCACTTTTCTTATAATTAGTCAAAAGCTCCAATTTACTATGGAACAAAATAGCAGTAATTTCAATTTAAAGGAGGCATATTATGCCACCTTTCTACAAATTAAAATAGTTCCCAGGTGTCTTAAAGACATATCTGTGACATGCTATGGTCAAAAATACCCCAAGGATCAAACATACTCTCAAAACAGCCCTGTTCAGAGTGGCTGGTTTCAGTGCCTGCCCCTTTAAATGCAAATGAACCACTGCTTTCCCCGCCCCACCCCTTCTACTGGTACCAGGTAGGGGTGGAAATATGCAAATTCAAATCCTAGTTACATCACTGGAAGACAACTGAGGAACAGCTCGTAAAATCACATGGAAAATTAGATTTTTTTGTCAATTCTCACATTTTGGGGGTCGGAAGGCAAGACAAACACCCAAATATGTTAAAGAGCCTTCAAAAAGTGATATTTCCAAGCATGCGGCCTTGGAGCTGGACTATTTAAACAGACTGCTGCCATGACATGTAACGCCAGTCGTTCTGTCAAAGATGTAGGATTAAAAGATGAATAATTGTACTTTATTTATTTAATAAAGAAGTTGTGGTGTTGTTTGTCTCTCAGCAGAGGATGTTGTTTCCATGGCGGACTCCACCGTCACAGCGGAGGTCATCGAAGGAGAGCTGTTCAAGATCGAGCGGATACGAGACATCCTGGTCCGGAGAGAGTCAGAGCTCAGATACATGTAAGATCTGATTCTTCACCATTCTGTAGCAGATTTGGGGGGGGGTTGTGACTGACGGCGGCCCTGAAAAATATCATTTCATGGGGGCTCTGAAATACCTGACAGCATCTCTGGTGTGTAGCTTTTCACTGAATTATTTATAGCGATCCAAAATAGTGTTTTGTTAGACTCGATAACATTTGCGTAGGAGTTTAAATACATTAAACCCGAGAGGATGATGCGTGCTTGTCTACTGTCATGTGGTGTTCCACTGTTTGGTCGCCTGCACCCACACACACACACACACACACAAAGTAAAACTCTGCTGTACACACATCTGAACACACCAAGATATTGTTGGGAGTCTCTCAGGGGTACGAGAGGATGCACCAAGTGTCAGCCTCCAACACAGGGAGCAGCCATGTGCACGATGGCAGAAAGTGTGTGAACAATACAGCAGTGCTATTTAAGGGCTCACCAGGCTACCAGCACGCACACACTCAAACACACACAGCCTCCAGTTGAAACGATGCCCTTTTCTCTTTTCTCTCTCATCCTTGCTTTTAATTATTTCTTTCTTTTTCTGTGGAGACCTTCCTCATTATTTTGACAGAGGATGGAGGTGGGAGAGCGGAGACTATAAGAACAGAGACTGCATAATGTGACTGTATGATGATGAAACAAGAGAAGCAGAGAATAATGACTCCTGCATCTGTTTTGTTTGTCTGTGTAAAGCCTTCAGATGTGCTGTCTGATCAGTGTTGTGCTTCATAATCATCATCATTATCATCATGTGTTCACACGAGTCACGTCAGTTCACACACGACCACAGGGTGAAAAGCGATGCTCAGTCCCACTCCTAATAATAGGTTGGTTTCCTCCTAATCCCCACGGGCCTCCATGTGTTGACATGTATTAAATCAACTGAAACACAAAGCATTAAAAAAATTGTATTGTGAGAAAGCAAGTGGTTCTTACATCCCACAGACAGGTGAGGATGGATGCGGAAAGTATGTAGCCTAACCCAGCATGTGTTATTAAAGTAATAACTCAACATTTGTAGGAACAGAGTCATTAGCTTTTCTTGACGAGAGTTAGAGGAGAATTGTGTTACCACAGTTAATAAAGTAAATATGAAGCTACAGCCAGCAGCAGGTTAGCTAAGTTTATCTTATTTTATTTTGACACTTTAGTTTAGTTTAGCTTAGTTTAGCTCAGCACAAACATGCCTGGGTCTGTCCACAAGAGGCCAAATCCACCACCAACATCTCTAAAGCTCCCTGGTTAATACCTACTGTTGTTGAATTACACCAACAACAGTTAATCTGGTTCACAACCGTGAAAACAAAGACAAACACTCAAATCACATGTATAGTCTTAGCAGGATAAAAGTTTTATTGTCTTTACAGGCTCACACTAAAGTCACTACAGGTTTTTCCAGTGGTTGGGGGTCTGATTGGTGAGTCACTATTAGAAAACAGATGTTTAGGTCTTTGAAACAGATGCATTTTTAACCTTTTCAACATCATGTGTTTTAGTGCAGGCCAACCAGATTTCTAGATTATTTGATGTGTAGCCTTAATTACTGTATGTGGATTATTTTATTTTTAGATTGCCATACTAATTTGTTGTATATCAAGTACAATATTTTTTGTGAGTGTCTTATTGTCAATTAAGGGGCCTATTACTTAGGCTAATTGAATTTAGTCTCATTTAAAAAAAACAAATACATAAAAGTGTTGAAGTATTTCTTTAAAAATAATTGTTAATGTCTCTCTTTCTGTGCTTGTTATGGTGAGGAAATATAAAAATGTATCTTGACTCCTGCTGTAGGCTGGTGCAGCCCCTCATGAATGCAACATGAGCAGGACAACTTCCATGTAAATACATTCTGCATAAACAGGACTGAGCAGCAGCTTATGAGTCATCCTGAAGGATATCAACAGAGCAGTGTGCATATTTCTGTCAGTCATTTTCCTCTTCTTGCTGTCACTGTACAGTAATCGCAGCACACACACGCACACACTTATGTGACTGGCTTGTGGCGTGTTGAGAGCAGTATCAGAGTCAGGCGGCAAAATGAGATCTGATGGTGTCTGGTGTGATTCCTTGGCAGAGGGCAGCGTGGCCGTGTTATTTCAGCCAATAAACTCAGGGACCAGTGTTTTTCTCTGTGATAAGCGCCACCATTTCTCAGTCACACTGCCATTTACAAAGTTAGAAAGGAAATTGCTTTTGCTGCCATGGTATGAAATGAATCCAGTCCATGTTTTCAAAGGCTCTGGAGGGCAAAACGGCACATTTCAGATAATGTATTCTGTAAGTTATCCATAACAAATTTAACCCCATACTGGAATAAGCTGATTTCCTGCGAAAAAAGTTGTGTCTTCACCGTTTTTGTGGGAATGTTTTTCCCTGTGTGTTCTCCTCTCAGGATGGATGACATCCAGCTCTGCAAAGAAATCACAAGACTGAAGAAGGAGCTACAAAAACTGGTCTCAATTCCAGGTAAATTAAAAAAGCCATCGCTGTCTTTTAAGCTGCAGATGTTTTGTTTTCTTTTAAACTGAAAAGACAACAGCTGTAGCACTGGCCTATGAGGAGAAGTGGAAGGATTTTTAATGAGCTTCAGAATAAACTGGTTGTGGAGGAAGATTTCACCTGTTGTCGCCTCAAACACCTACAGACTTCAAACAGTAATTTGCCTTTGAAGGCTTCACTTATTCCATCTGACTATTCATTTTAAAATGCCTCTTCTCTCTGAAAATATTCACACTTTTACTCACATTTCTTTGTTCATGAAGTTTAGATGACAGCTGTTAACACGGAGGAAGGTTGCCCCGGCAACTACACGCATAAGCAACAGGGATGTTTCTACTCTGTGAACTGTTAAACATTATAGGATATGAATCTCCTGAGATGGAAGTATTGACACATCACTTGTTGCAGACTGTAACATCTGTGCAACAGTAATATAGATAGTGATTCTATTTTCTACAGATGTTTATGGTTTCCAGAGGATGAACCTTGTGAAATTTGGGGATCACATGGCTCTCACTGGTCCTTCACGATGAGCTTCACAGTCATGATTTTTGAATGTCTGAAATGAGCATTCTGTTAAATCACTGCTCGAAGAATTTATGACATGTGGCCTATCTTGAATAGAATATACAAGACAATTGTTTACTCTTTGTAACGCTATCTGTCTGACTGTTGAACAGACAAAGACAAGTCCAAGGAGGACAGGCAGAGGGAGGAGGAGCTGCTGCTGCAGATCAACAAGTTGGTGGAGACCAGAGACTTCCTTGTGGACGACGTGGAGTTTGAAAGGCTGAGGTGTGCTCGTTAATCCAATGATGTTACACTGCTGTGACTTAATCTTTGATTTCATTTTCAAGATGTTTCTCTGGAGACAGTGGTGTGTAATTCTTCAGATTGATGATGGAACTATACAGGCAGCTTTTAGCATTTTAGTTCGTCAGTCTGAGGATCCTCCAGGTCATGTTATTTCAATGTCTCTGACATTCAACATTCATTCATCAGGTCCTTCAAAGGGGACCTCCACAATCTCTACTGACAAAAACAAAGACATACATTTATGTGATCTTTGCTGATCAATCCAATGAGTGAACGATGTACAGTAGAAATACTGTGCTGGCTAATATTTTGCACATTAAAAAGCTTAACAGTAAACACAAATTGAAATCTGGCTGTCTGAATATTTTTTATAGATAGGCCTACTATCATTCCTTCACTGCAGTTCAAGGTGAAAATACTCAGTCATGGCATCGACTGATTATTTAGCTCATGATATGGCATAATATGATATGTGAAAAACATCACAAGGTTTTACAGCTACACAACAGATACATGTGTTAATCAGAGAGAGATGTTGGTTCTCGGTATAGCCTGCTGTGGACAGATTCAGGCTTGTTTTCCTGCCTTCTGTCTTTGGACTAAGCTAACCAGAAGCTTAGATAAACTAAGATGAAATATCTCTGTCCTCTATATCTTGACAAGTAAGCAACTAAGTCTGCTTCCCAAAATGTTGAGTTATTACCATCATAATACAACTTGACAACAAATTAGCTGACTTCTTATTTTTCTCATGAACTGTCGTGTTTTATATAGAAACACCTCATGGACATGTAAACAAGGTTAGCACCTGATATATAAACTGTCTTGTTTAATCACCTCAACGCTGTTCCCTATGCCCTCTGTGTATTTACACTGAATAATAACAAGTGCACCATCACTCAGATCATTTGTTTGTGGTGCTGTGTTAGCTGTCACCACTGATAAGCAGGATGTTGTTTTTGTCAGGGAATATCTGTGAGTGACATTTTGATTGATCGCTGGGAGGTGAGGGTCCAACTTCCTCCAACAGTCAGTGTGGATGTGAAGCTGACATAAGGAGAGAGAGTCCGTCCAGAGACTGTTAGTTTCAACTCAAATGATATTTTGCGAATGTAATAAAATGTTGAATATATTAAAAAAGAAGGATGTGTTTTCTTTCTCAGGGAGAGAGAGGAAGACAGAGAAATGGCTGCCTTCTTACAGTCCAAGTTCCCCAAGGTGATGGCTGCAAAAGGTGAGTGTAGTGTGACCACGAGGCCGCCACGTGCGGGTCTGACAGCGAGGGACAGCACAGAAGTGTTGTGAACGTGCTGTCTCCTGTCACGTCTCCTTCTGCATCAGGTGCTGTGAAGGATCGAACGCTGGCGTCCAAACCCCAGCAGACCCCGGCGCCATTTCTCACCAAGACTGGACTGACGCTGCTGAAAGACTGCTGCGGCTTCACCTGCTCCGTCATGTGACAGGAGGAGGACACAGGACTCCACCCACCACAGCAGAGAGGTGTGCTCTTTCACCTGTGTTGTTGTACGTCCGCTCCTGTAGAGAAAGATCACCTGCATTAATCCTCACATTATGCTCATGTGCATATTATGACGTGAGGGACATGTATTATATGACGTGTGTTTGATGTGATTTGCTGCTGTGAAACACCGTGTGCACGTCCGTCAGCAGAGAGGCTGAGCGGCCTATGGATATACTGATAATGGTTTCTTTCTAACAAAGTGAATTAGATATAATTATGGCTGCTCTGACAGTGCAATGATCCATTTGGGATGTATTAGACAGCACGAGTGTAGAAGTCCCCCGGGGAGCAAATTGCACTCGCTAATCTCCCTGTGCCGGTTGCTGTAGTAGCAGAGTATTAGAATGACATTGATGGGGCTGTAACTTGTGATTATTATCATTACTGATTCATCTACTGTTTTTAATTCTTTCTTTATGTTCATTTTGGATTTATTTAGTTTTGTCTGTAAAATGTATGATGAGTTATCACATTGAATAAGCTGGTGGATGTTTGATATTTTCACTTGATTGCTAATCATGGTTTCATTTAAAGGGATAGTTCACCCAAAATTCAAATTTCACTCATTATCTACTCACCCTCATGTCGACTAAGGGCTGGGAGAATTTTCAGAGTCCTCCGTGCCTTCTCGGAGTTACGGGGGGGTCCGCGCAGCAGTATTTGTCCACATAATGGTTGTGAATGGTGCTCACTTTTCTTCGTCCAAAAAGACATTGAAGCCCCGACATGAGAAATTGTTCCGCCGGGATTTGCACTGACACAGGAAGAGCAGTGAACTGAGACACTGGGAGCTTCCGCTACAAACAAGCTTAAAATATAGACTTATTACATTTTTTTCTGAACAATTTCTCATGTCGGGGCTTCAATACAAGAGGGACATTACAGACGAGCAGTATGGAGGTATTTGGATGTTTTTTGGTGCATCTTTTTGGACGAAGAAAAGTGAGCACCATTCACAACCATTATGGACAATTTCTGCTGCGTGGATCCCCCCGTAACTCAGAGAAGGCACGGAGGACTCTGAAACTTCTCCCAGCCCTTAGTCGACATGAGGGTGAGTAGATAATGGGCCCTAGTTTCGTCGACCAGGTGAAGTCTAGCATCAGCGCAGCTTCGCCACGCCAACGGGGTGTGGCCCAGGTCCATTTCGCAAGTTTGCTGGGCCGCGCAGTCAGACTTAGACTAGCGCAACCCCTCCCCTCGTCCCTCCCACCGGCGCAAACGGTGAAGAGGGAGGAGAGAGGGCGGGAGGGAGACAGGAGGAGGAGAGAAAGGCGTGGAGTGGGTTTGACACAGCCGAGTCAGATCTTCACCAATCAAAGGAGCTCCTCTCCTCACCTTTAACTGCGCGGCGGGTGATGCGCGCTGCAAGTTTGTCATTTTATACTTGGACATGGACGGAGGAAACAGCGACGCCAGAGGCTGAACCTCTCCCAGGAGGAAACAGCTGTTTTGGTCCGGAGGTCCGAGCTCAGAGTGACCAATAATGAGTTTACTAATATACTTAACCAGGTTTGATCTGATACACTGAGAACCCCTACCCAATCTAAGAAACAACTAATACACTAATAAAGAAACTCACATTTATTCAAACCCTATGTAAGCAAGATGACAGGTGTACACTAATCACAACATAAACACAGACCATGTGGATTAAATCAGCGTAAAGGACTCGCGCTCTCTCTCTCCCTCCCTCTCTCTCTCTCTCTCTCTCTCTCTCTCTGTCCTCCTCTCTCTCTCTCTCTCTCTCTCTCTCTCTGTCCTCCTCTCTCTCTCTCTGTCCGTCTCTTTTTTTCTCTTTTTTTTCTGTGATAGAGATGCTGAGTATACTGTAGTAGGCTATATACTGACTATCTGATACCGAGGCTGTTGTGGTGGACTAAGAGAGATGAAGATTTGTGTTTTGTTTTTCATTACGGCTGCGTGATGCGGTCGCTCTCCGCTAATGAATTAATAAGTAAATAAATAAATAAATAAATAAAGGGGATCATCACAACGTGTGGTATCTCAACACGGCAGCGACATGCAGTCATCCACCCTCAGTCCTGCTTTTGGGACATCCACAGCTGCTTTTCAGTGCCAGTTCGTCCCTGCTGTGTTAATTCAGGTGGAGTTTCCATTGCGCGTGCCACAGCCTTTGATCTCTGCTTTGATCTGACGTCAGATGTGACGGGACAATCTATATAGATATAAATTCACGTGTTGATTCCGTTAGTTGCATTAAATAGTGGTTATTGTGGATATTTATTGCATTGAAATGTGTCTGGAACTGTGGAAATCTGCCTGTGAGGTCTTGGTGACGTGTGTGCACTGCAGGTCAGTCAGCCAAACTTCCACTGCACCTGCTGCGCTTCGCTCTGCGCTGAGAATAGACCTGGTTGGAGGTGGCGAGCTTTCAGCGCAACCTCGGCGGGACATTTTCGGACAAAACTTCCACTGCACCAAGCTGAATCTGTGACGCCTCCCCCTGCTGCGCGGCCACGCCTATCTCAGCGCAGCGCGATCTGCCAATCTTCCAATCTGACTTTGCGCTAGGCTGCGCTGGTCGAAACTTGCATTAGACCGGCTGCGCTACCTTGCGCCACCTGCGCTGCGCCAGCAAACTAGGGCCCAATGAGTGAAATTTGAATTTTGGGTGAACTATCCCTTTAAGTAAGTTCAGTGAACAGGAGCCTTAACACAGAGAAGAGATGGAGCCTGTTGAGGAAACGTCACATGATCATGTAATAACCCAGAATTCTGCAGGTTTTTCTCCCAGAAGAGTCCGTCAGTCAGAGGTCCACCACTGAAACCAAAGTCTTTAAGAAGTCTGCCTGACATTCAGTCTATTGTGTTTCCATGATGTAGTGTTTGTGTGACTGTGACTGTGAACTTTGTCATCTTTGCTGTTGAAATAAAGACTTTTAATGCTCCGCTGCTTCTTGTGGAGCTCAGCATTTAATTTTGAGTTTTATCATTTGTAATGATAATAGAAAAAAAAAAACTAAACTTCAGGTATAACATAGTTTTCCTGCTGTGATCAACCCTGTTTATTACATTTTACAAAACACACACCTTTTTCTCTTCCCTGCAGGCTATTTTCTTTGGTCCTGGCAGTATTTCAACATGCATTATTATATAAATGACAGTGAATCATGTCAGTAAATAGGCTTATTACATGCATTTTGGTCAGAGTCTGTCTTTACAATAAACTGTGAGCTATAGAGCAAAGTGGCTAAGCAGCAAAGTTACTACTACATGATGTGAACACACCCACAACAAAGAAAGTAATATTAGAGCAATGGCAGCCATACAGCTGATACATTTGAACATGTGTACTTTATATGTAACAATGATGGTCACATCTATTTTATGTTTAATATGCAAACATTTGCCCAGTATAGTAAAGGTGCCTGATAGTAGGAACCCAATCTATTTCTATGCTTGCATCATATGTGCTACTGCCATGACAACGGGATGAGGTGGTGCTGTGTGTGTGTGTGTGTGTGGTGGTGGTTGTTGAGGGTATAATGTTCACTGTAGTGCGGAGAAAACCAGATGGTATCAGTTACACATAAGATACCTCAGCTGCCTGCTTTCACTTCTCAGACACACACACACAGAAAGAGAGAGAGAGATACACACTGCAGCCACATATGAGTCATACAGTAGACTCTGGGATGCATTCCTTCCAATAGTAAAGCCACTGTCCTTTAAATGGCTCCTAATTGAGCATTGAAGCCAAATAGGAGGAGCTAGATTGACATGCATGCTGTTGCTCTCCTTTCTCCATCATTTAGTTTAATGCACATTTATACATAATTTAAACACAGTCTGCTGCTGTTGTCCCTCGAGCCTCAGTGTGAGCCTCCTCTCCCTGCGGCAATGCGGTCTGTTTTGTGGGTCCATTCCCATGGCAGTTGATAAAGGCCGTCACAACTGGTTGCAGATTAAACAGACCTGAGCACAGGCGAGCAGCACTCTCCACTGTATTTAATTTGCAGGCTGAGAAGCCTAATCAGGGGCCTCCACACTGTGAATGTGGACAAGTCACTGCCAGCCCACTCTAATTGGATGGTAGAGAAAAAGCTGCTTGTTCTTGTACGTTCTGCAGGCAGAGGGCTGGAGAGATATCAGGCTTCACCAAGGCAAGAGGAACAAAGTCTTTGTTCTCTCATTGTCCCTTTGCCTTCCACTCTCTCTCTCTCGCTCTCCCTTCCTCTCTTTATCACCTTTTATTTACCTCTTTTACTCATGCATGTGATGAGTGTTGCAGCACATAACCTCCAGCAATTTATATTTTGTCCCCTGGAAACGATCTGTTAACGTTTCCTCCGGGGAAAGTAAATGAGAGACCTGTGTGTGTGTGTGTGTGTGTGAGAGAGAGGGGGAACAAAGCAGACTGATGAAGGCTGTGTGGAGTAAAGTGAGAGATAATAAAGAGCGAAAAGGTGATGGAGTGAATCTGTGAAGTGTTTAAAAGGAAATCTATGGCTAAATGAAAAGGTCTGGGAGGATTGGGAAGCTGCTCTGGCGTAATGAGAGGTTAGATCAGTTCTCTTTTTCATTAACAGACGGGTAACAGTCGGGCGTTTAGCTCCAATAGGCCTTACATAACTTAAAACCAAACAACACAATGAAAACATTTATGAATCGTACCTATATCCAACTATCTCACAGCAAAGGATTGTGGTTGAATTTGTGTCCGACAGTGACGAGCGTTTGAATTACAGTACGGGAAATCAGCTCATGTTCCCAGTTGATGTTTATCACTGACAGAGATGATGTGATGTCCGAGACATTCCAAGCCACCGGATGAAGACCAGTTCATCGTCAACAATGTGATACTTTATCTCCTACATGTTTTTATTATTAAATACACCACCACAAGAAGAACATCAACCAAACACACAAAGACAACGAGACACTTCTTCCCCCAAACAACGGAGAGTTTGAAGCTCTTCAGAGGAGCTGGATGTTGTAGCCACAGCCCAGCAGGTTGGAACTGCTTCAGCTGCTCTTTTCTTCTTTTTTTAAAGTATTTTTTGGGCTTTTAATCGACAGAACAGCTGTAGAGAGACAGGAAATGCGGGAAGACAGAGAAAGGGGGAGCAACATGCAGCAGAGGGGCCACCAGTGGAATCAAACCGGTGCTGCTGCGGCGAGGACTACAGCCTCTACCCACTAAGCTAAACAAAGCCCCCCAGCTGCTCTTCTCCACATTAGAAAAGTGCACTTAACCATAGAGTCAAATCATATCACTTAAAATACTACAGTGCCAAACTAGGTGGTGCTGGAAATGGTTTGCGCTGCTTGTGCATTGTCATAAATATTTTTTCCAACATGAAACTCAACAAAAGTAAAACTGTGACATTAAACATAAAGCATAGAGACCAAACTGATGTTTCCTCTTGTTTGTATTTCAGACATCTCTGGCACAGTTGGATCAGGACAAAGGTCTGTGTAGGAAGGTTGTTCACCTGTGGGTTGTGAAGTGGCAGCTCAGGCTCTTCTCCACCGCAGAGAAAAAACACAAGCGCTGAAAG
Source organism: Trachurus japonicus (assembly GCF_045865225.1). NCBI lineage: Eukaryota > Metazoa > Chordata > Actinopteri > Carangiformes > Carangidae > Trachurus > Trachurus japonicus. Next base: position 25,751,034 of record NC_140914.1, on the reverse strand, counting down.
GGACCTTTCAGAGCAGTCTCCAGTCATTACACATGCTGTGATAAAGGTGAAGTTGCCTTCACACTGTTCACACTGAGTTCTTCTTCCTGTGGTTTGGTTTGATGATAACTGGGTCAATATGGTTGGAGGACTGACCTTGCGACTTCTGAGTACAACAGGAACCCACCGTTATCATCATCATTCATCATTATTATTGGTTACAGCCATCATTACAGCAAGAAAACACACATTTCTCCATATTACCATTGTAATTATTAGTGGTTACAACAATTTGTTCAGCAAAAATCACACATTTCATGTATCAGTGTTCTTTAAAGGATTTCACTGATTTCAGAGTCCAGGTCCATGTGATTTATTATTGATAGGTGTAGGCTACCTCTTCTCAAAACATTGTTGATCAATCTCTCCCTAACATATCACTGTGAAAACTAAACCACAATTACCCTCTAAAAAGAGGAATGTGTCTGAAAACAAAATAATTCCAACTTTATGGACAATAGTGTATTATGATTATCATGATGGAACGGCTGTAAGATGTACTTATCTGTATTTTAATACCATACTTTCTCTGTTCTCACCTTTTGGTAAATGCCAGTGATTCAACCAACCTGGTGTGATCTGTCATATGTGTATATAGAGTCAGGTTTGGACCGCTGCATGTTGAATAATAGTGGACATGTCTTCCCTTGAGGGAAATCTGTTGTTTAGGAATTGTCTACATTTGTATCTGTTCTTTGATTCACCCACATAAGCTACATATGGTTCTTCCTCATGGTGAGAACTGTATCATCTCCACTGGTGGGCTGTGCAACAGCAATGAGAGCAAAGAAACTATCATCTCTGTTGTGGTGAGTCACTGAGTCTGAGTCACATTGTGACCATGATCAAATTTGACGAATGTGACTCCCCAGTGTCAGTGAGAGTAACATGTCTGTGTGTGTCTGTTTGTGTGTAAACAGTCATTTCCTGGAAATGTACAAACTCATCCCTGTATTTTGAAGCGGACAATGAATGGATAATGTGGACATTGGTATTCAGAGGTCTTTCAGTTCAGGCAGGAGTGTTTGTCTACTGCAACTAAATAATAAGCTGTTCAGAGTAGAGATGAGCGGCTGGGCCCCTGTTGTTCTCACTCGTTGGAACATCTCCTGAACCCAGGTTAACTCTGTGGTCATGTAATATGCAACATAGCATAGTATTTTCTCCTGAGTGTTAAATGAGCGGTATGATTTGTACATCTGTTTTTCCTCATGTTGTTGTACACTGGTCGCTGCTCTGTTCCTTTTTTTTGTCCCTTATACCCCAGGGAGGGGTCAAAAGGAAATTAAATTTTTAAAAAAAGCATGATAAGGAATACTGAAGGCCTTAAAACACTTTTACAGATTGACCCACTTGAAGATGAGGCCTCAGTTTCACCCTCATCAGGTCAGCTGCTGTGGCATGTTCATGGTTAAACTTTCAATTCAATAAGCACAAACCAGTTAATGCTGAATGAGCTTTTGGCTTTTGACACCTTAAGGCTCTTTCCCTGTTAACTGACCATTAACAGGCGGTCAGCAGAAAGCACCAAGCAGCATCGCCTCATACCGGTGGATGTAAGATCAAACAGCGCACCCATGTGACAGAACACAACATTACACAGGCATGGAGCTCTGTGGGAAATGTGATGAATACTGACTTCATTATCCATGTTCCTATCAGATCTATCTAAGATCATTTTGTATTTTTTTCTGGCACTTTTAAACATATCACATGCTCCATATTCAAAGTTGATTGTGGTGTGACACGGTCAAGAGCCCCACAGTAATCAAGTTAGTGAAGGCAAGACAAACACCCAAATATATGTTAAAGAGCCTTAAAAAGTGATATTTTTCCATAATATGTCCCCTTTAATAAATCGCATACCAATTAGTATCAATGTTGGAAGAATGCTTTATGATGATGCAAACTGTAATGATTAACGAATGGTGAATAGAGTGTGGTTATTTTAAAGTGTTCAAATTTAACTCCCACAAGTGGATGTAATAAGTGGGTAGACTTAGTGGTCATTTTCTCTAGTTGTGTAATTTCATGAAGACAACATGTAGGCTATTTCAGCCTACATTATGACCTGTGAATAAACAGAGAAGAGAAGAGAAGAGAAGAGAAGAGAAGAGAAGAGAAGAGAAGAGAAGAGAAGAGAAGAGAAGACTATTCATCCCTCAAGAACACGAATTAGAGAATGAATGGGTCTAATATTTAAATAGCCTATTAAAAGCACAGAAAGAGGATATTTGTACCAGGTTGCACAGTGATAGACCTATGTGACGTTAGAAGAAGTGTGTTGCTGACAGGCTGTAGGCTACCGCATGTAGCATGAAGGAGAGGAGATGTCCATGATGAAGATCACCTCCATGTGAGCTACTCTGTCTAGCAGTGTTATCATTTACCTGTGACTAATCACACATAAAGGAGGAGACTTTTACCGCACCCACAGCTCAGAGACTGCTGCTCTGCTCTGAGCTGTGGGTGCGGTGATATTATTCGGCCTGCTCGGGGCGCAGTAGTGGTGAGGCAGCAGGACTGCATCGTCCATGTGATGATCTCAGGCTGCTTTCCCTTTAAAGAGTGACGCAGTTCAACTAGTGTCCCACTTTGTTGTGTGAGCAGCGGCAGCAGCAGCAGCAGCGGCAGCAGCAGCAGCAGCGGCTCCGGTCTGCAGGAGAGCGGGGCTTGTTGTTGCGTACGGTACGGCTCGGCCCGGGGACGTCGGCGCTCAGCGGGGCCCTCACCGCCTCTCACCATGGAGTTTCTACTGGGGAATCCGTTCAGCACGCCGGTGGGACAGATGATCGGTGAGCCGCTTTATTACCGTCGCATCGTTACATTGTAATGAACCAGACGCTCCAGTCATCTTGGCTGCAGAGCGTTACGCCTCTTGGGCATTCACGCCTGGTCACGTGATCCTCCATTGATATCAGAGCGTCTAATCTTACACAGGCTATTCATGCGTTTATTACCGCAACACGTTCAAAGATGAATTCATGTGAAATGTATTAAGACTGACAGAGGAGCAACGGCTTACGGTTTGACTGACGCGCCGTCTGACCAATGATGAGGCAGAGGCGAGACTCAAGAGGCCGGGGATGCTCGCTGTGATTGGTTGTTGCCGGGTGTGTGTTGAGACTGGCGGTAGCTGGGCGGGTCGCAGAGTGGCCGACATCCTCCTGACCCAAATGTGATTTATATTTGGCTGGAGCATAATGATTCAATGCACATGTGTGTTTTCATTGACTGATGGAAACTGGGACGTAGTCGTTAAGACAGGTTCATATCAAGCGCATTTAATCACAACAGATAGGCTATAGTAGCCTACTAGTAGAGAGCTGATACTGAACAGCTTGTTCAATCTGTAACCTCCACACTGTGAAGGAAAGCAAAGGATGAATGATTTTTTTTTCTTCCATCTGTCTCTAGTTCACTTAGACACATGTAAAATGTCTGTTCACTAGGCATGAATACCTAGCCTACATCTTAAACATTTGATAACATATTTAGTCCTATGTTTTAAGTGATTTAAATGTCTTCAACCTTTAGCAGTTCTTTGTAATCAACAATGCAACATAATCTCTGTTCAATCTGTAAACAGAAAAATTATGGTAATGGCAATTTCATGCATGGTCAATCCTTGAATGTATAGCCACACAAAACATCTCCTTGCAATTACGGTAGCAATAAATCGTAAGTGTTTTATTTGAGGCAAATAGGAACAGATTCAGTCTTACTCAAATGTAGTGAAAGATAAATAGCCATACGCTCAATTTAACATTTATGGACTAAGCATGTTTTCTGTGACATATTTTGAGCTAAAAAAGATAAATACATTGATTCAAAAAACAAAACAAAACAATGAACTTCAATGTATGTATGAATCTCAGGATTCACAGGGGTCCAAGAGCCAAACCCTGTGAAATGTCTCATTTGGATAGAAACTTACTTTGTGAACTTATTATGTAATAACTATTATATGGTTTGTTGTATTTTTTCTTTCTCTAATGACTATAAAGTATCTTTAGGATTCATCAGGAATTGTTGTTATGTGTAACATGAAATTATTATAAGTCGGCAGCCTCACATTTAATGAAAATGTGATGTTTCTCTGTCTTTGTTTTTCAGAATCTGCCACCAACTCCAGCCTTCCGTCAGACGACTGGGCTCTTAATATGGAAATCTGTGATATGATCAACGGCTCAGAGGAAGGGTGTGTATGCATGTGTGGATGTGTGTGTGTGTGTGTGCGTATGGGTGTGTTTGGGTGCGTGTGTGTGTTATCTGTCTGCATCAGGAACAAGCTAATCCTCTGGAGGGTTACATGTCTCTGACCACTAAAGTGTTGTGATTGCAGGCCCAGAGATGCGATCCGAGCCGTAAAGAAAAGGATTGTGGGGAATAAGAACTTCAAAGAGGTCATGCTGGCACTTACTGTAAGTGCTGTCAGCAGCCCGATGCTTCGCAGCCTCTGTTCATGTTCTAGTCGGGTGTAATCCGATGTCAGCCGTGGTTTGATTTGCTTTATCTGTGTGACATCAGGTCCTGGAGACCTGCGTGAAGAACTGTGGCTACAGGTTTCACATCCTGGTGACGACACGAGATTTCATAGAAGGGGTCCTGGTACGATCGATCATCCCGAGGAACAACCCCCCACTAGTCCTGCACGACCGGGTGCTCAGCATTATACAGGTGAGGCACGAGGTGTGGCTGCTTGGAGCAACAACAACAGCAAAAAAAAAGTTGTGGCCTTGTTCAGCTGATTGCTAGTAATCTGTGGTTTTCTCCCTCGCTAAGGCGTGGGCCGATGCATTCCGTAGTTCACCCGACCTGACGGGCGTGGTGTCGGTGTACGAGGACCTGCGGAGGAAAGGGCTCGAGTTCCCTATGACAGAGCTGGATGGTTACTCACCTGTGCAAGGCCCAAAAAAGGTGCACACCTGATAGGCTTCACTTTGTTTCACTGCTGGGTGCTTGGTGGGTCAGTGTATCTTTTGGTCATTGGATTTTCTTCTGATTAATGTGAATTAAGTAACAAAAAAAGATTGGTTTATTTGATTTTCACTTTGAAATACCAAAAGACTATAGCAATTAACTAAATTTTAAAAACAGTTTGATTTTCATGTTCTAAAAAAAATCACCAGACAACATAAACTTTATTTGTTTTTTTCATATTCTGACACCAGAAGTTGTCATTTTCAAAGCAAAGGGGAGATATAGCAGTTTCATACCTTAGTTACGACTTTTTTTTCCAACTCTAACTCCAGATACGTTGGGGACTCATGCTTCTGCCACACAACTTGTTGCAGAAAATTCTCTTCTGCCCCCACTCTTGTGTGATACTGTAAAAAATGACAACATCTGGTGTCAAAATATGAAAAGAACTGTGTTTTTGGTCTGTTTTTTAAATTTCTGTTGTCTAGAAATTTTATTTTTTGTTATATGAAATAGAACATGAAAATCTAATCTGTTTTTAAAATTTAGTTAATTGCTCTTTGACACTCAAAAAGAAGAATGCTTTGTGTTTCAATTTTCCTTTTTTTAATTTCAAAGTGAAAATAAAATAAACCAACTGTTTTCTGTTTTTTAATTCCTATTCATCAAAAGAAAATCCAATGACCAAAAGATACACTGACCTTGGTGCTTATCTCTCTGCCTGCGGGTCATTTTTCTTTTGGGTCACCTCTGTTGCCTTTGCCTACCAGACCTCACCTGGGAATGGGCCTGCTGTCACTACTCTGCCTGCTGTCCTCCTTTCTTCCAAACCTCCGCTCATCCGGCCTCAGACCTCTGAGCTAAAACTGGCTCTAGAAGGAACCAATGCCTTCACTCCCAGTCAGGTGATGGGGCTTTGCTGCCTTTTCAATGGGATATTTTAATATTTGAATCACACTGTATTGCACTAAAAAAGACAGACGCTGGCTGTCTCACAGCTCTAAATGTCTGTGATTCACTCTGGCCTGTTACTCAAGCACTTATGAAATCAATATTTGCCTTTTGCAAGGAGGTATAATAGCTGTGTTTATTCAGGAAATACTATTGATATTCCAGGTTACAAAGCTGAAGACAGAGCTGGGAGTGGTGCGTAGCAACCTGACCATGATGTCAGACATGATGAGTCAGCTGGATCCTGTCACGGTAAAACAAGCAGACATGGAGCTGCTAGAGGTAAATAAAATAAAATAGAGAAATAGATGTGTGTTTTCTCCCCTCTGGTTGTTAGAAAACAATATTTTTCCATCCATTCATTTTGAGCAACTTGGCGTTACCCTTAACTGATCTAGTACCGTGTACGTTTTTTTTTTTGTGTTGCATCTGTCCCCTCGACCCCCTCCCCAACCACACTTTTTTTTTGTATGATTGTCTCATTAGCAGTTATATACAGTTTGTAAGGAAATGCAAGACAGGATAGTGAAGATCGTCCCCAGACTCAGCGAGGAGAAGCTGATTGAAGAGTTACTGGCAACGAATGATGAAATGAACACTGCCTTCACTCGCTACCACAGGTGGACCACATGATTAACTTTCTGTCAAGAAAAAATTGACATTATTATACTGACATATTTCAGTATTTCATAGTGACATACTTGTATTCTGCCTTTTACAGGTTTGAAAGACGTCTAACAAATGGACAAAGTGCAACACCGAAGGTAAAGAACAAGTCAAAAACAAAGGAAGTAGATGAACTTTATTACATTTTTGCATGGAGAAATTTTGATTTATTGCACTTTGTCTCTTAGAGCCACACATACGTCAACCTGGCAGACCTGGACCTCGCAGCTGAGTCTCAGGAGTCAGGAATCGCATCAGTCACCAGTGACAGCTTGTCCAGTCAGTTGGCTAAACTTAGTAAGTATTAGGGGTGGGAATCTTTTACTATCTCACGATTAGATTAGATTCTGATTTTTGGGGCTACGATTTGATTCCTAATCGATTTTCGATTCAAAACGATTTGATTCATAATGATTTCTGCTTCAGTCTATCGGTGTGCTAAGGATCTTCATGATCTACTCTGGTTTGCTTTGCAAGACAGAATGACTAAAGTGTCTTTTTCACATTTATTGAGTTTTAAACATTTATCCATGCTTAAATTGAATTGTTGAAACTGTTGCATAAAAGCAATATCACATATTGCTTAAGTAACAAAATTAAAAATGCCTCTTTATTAAAATTAAAAAAAAAATAGTGCAGTTAAACATGCTGCCTTTTCAATTCTAAGGAAATGGAGGCCAACCGCCAGCGGATTTGTTTCATTTTTTTATTTTTTAAAATCAATTTTAGGACATTTTATATCGATTCTGAATCGTATTAAATAAGAATTGCGATTCTTATGTGAATCGATTTTTTGGCACACCCCTAGTAAGTATCTGTGTCTTTATTTCCTATGTGTAGTTTTGTAATAAATAGATGAATGATGCAGTTGTGCACCAGCTCTCATACATACAATTCATCCTGCACATGCAAAGTGTATATACGCCTCAACTACCTCTGTTCTATTCTTCTTGCAGGCACGAGTGAATCAGATGAAACTTTATCACAGAAAATGAATGTCTTCACTCAACAAAGACCAAGGTACACAAAGACCATAAACAATGGTTTCTGATGATGTTACTGTTAAACACAAGTTGCAAATAGAGTGTATTTGCATTAACTCTACATGGTCAGTTGCTCTGGGGTATGTGCAGTAGAGTAGCTGAACCAATTTGAATAATTTGAACATGAAGGAGAGTCGAGGCAGCTGCAGTAGCTATTCAAAGGTATTTGAAAACAGCTGATAGATTTACATATAGTAAAAGAGCTTAAAGTAGTTGATAGTGGTTGACTGGGTAAAGTTGGTGCAAATTGTTAGGATTAGCTTATTGAAAGTATTGAACTTGTGGTGAAAAGCTTAAAATAATGGAAAAGGATGAAATAGTGTAAATGGCTAGTTATAATGGAGAAAAGCTGACAAGTTAGAAGTAGTGGATTATAGCTGAAAGTAATGAAAACATAATTGAAAAGGCTTAAATAAATTGATTAATGACTAAAATGATCAGCTAAAATTAATGAATAAATGGTTGAAAAGGCTAAAAGTAGTAGATACTAGATGGATGAAACATAATAGTTTCTTTAATAGTAACAGTGGTGTTGGAAAGGTATGTTACTAATCAGATATGTGGTCTGTAGTGTTACATCAGACACAGTGGTAAGGAACCACTGAACTAACAATAATGCTGTATTAATAACAGAGACATTTGTATTAATTGGTTAAATGACAGTGTCACAGTTATTCTCCTACAGAGCCGTTGTGTTGCTCTGTTCTGGGATAAATTCTCTGGGGTGGTGTTCATCTTTTGTTTTGGATTTTGACTCTATCTATTTCTCTGATTCCTCCTCTCATCATCTCCCTTTTCTGTTTCACTGCTCACTGTTAATTATCATTTTTCATGTTAGCTAACGCTGCATCACCCTCTGTTTCAGTGAGCACAGTGAGGTTGCTGTGGACGGCATGGCTCTGGCTCAGGCACAGGAGAGCAGACTACGCAACACTGGAACGGTGAGTGAAGATGTTGTGTTATTCAGGTTTGACATGGTTGAGCAGGTTTAGTCACAAGACTCATCAGCTGACATGATTGAATTTTTTCATATCTGTGACCTTTGGCACAAAAAAATAGTGTTTATTTGGCTCAAGAAACTTTTCTAGCTTCTGAGATTCTCGTTTGTGATATTCGTGCAACATGTCTGAACCGTATTATATGAATCAGTGAGTTTCAATCAAAAGGCCCCTGGTTTATTAACTGTGTGTTAGTGTGTCTCAGAAACTGTTTCCCTCCTTAAATGAACTCTCTGTTTGTACATGAAGGACGACAGCCCCGCCTCCAGCCACAGCTCCTCACCAAAGTTAGATTGGATGATTAAAAGGGGAATGGTGGGTCTGAGTATGAAATGTGTCCTGGTTATAGATTCACCTCTCCACATCCCTCTGTCTCTTGGTTTTTTTTTGTCATGAGGTTGCAGTTGACTTTTCGGTGTGGTCTGGATTGCTTCTGTTTGGATCACTTTTTGGGTTTGGTGGCTCACGTATAGAGATGAAAGAAAACAAACAATGGTTTGCATGTTTTCATTTGTGGTGGTGAAGACACAAAATATTTTGGGGAGTTTCATTTTGTGCCTACGCCCAGTACAGAGCATGACAGTGTTTGGTTTGGACTGTTCCTGACATGCTTCATTGTTGTCATACCTGTAATCCTCTTCATTAAATGCTTTGTGTTTTTTAACGTGCAGTGGTTTGTGGGGATTTGTTTTAATGTGTTTTTCTTTGCCATTTTTTATGCTTTGTCACATCGTTATTGTGTTTTAATAGTTTGTATTTTACTGTACTGACTGTTCTGCTGCTCTGCTTCTTGTCTTAGATTCCTATCAACCAGTCCAATGTAATGGATGATATAGAGAACTGGCTAGCACTGGATGACGAGGTAAACAGCTGGATCCCTTCAACATAATATAACAACATTAGTCATTTAGTTAAGGGGATACTTCACCCTACAACCGATTCAATTCACCAATTTTCTACTCACCGTCATGCCAAGGAAGGGTTTGGAGAACTTTCGGTGTTATACATACATCCAATGGTTTACAACGACGAACGAACATCTCGCGGCAAATCTCACGCATGAGCACAAACATCAACAGAGCCACTGGGAGCTACTGCTACAACAAGGCTAAAAACAGAGATCAAGTACATTTTTTCCGAACAACTTTTTCATGTGGCGGCTTCAGGACACTTGGGTCAGTACGGACGAGCAGTAGCCTATGGAGGTATTTGGATGTTTCATAGAGTGTGTTGTGGACGATTCAAAAGTGAACTCTCTCCGCTGCCATTATACAGTATAAAAATCCAGCCAGATCCCCCCTGGAACTCCAAAAGCGTTTTCATAACTCAGAAAGTTCTCCAAACCCTTCCTTGGCATGACAGTGAGTAGAAAATTTGCGAATTATAGATTTTGGGTGAAGTATCCCTTTAACTATACATTTTCTTGTGCATGTCTTGCTTCACTAAAGGAAATACAGTATGTGCTTCATTTCCACACTTAACTCACTGTGAAGCGTCACTAACATAATTTCTCCTGGAGCTTTGCATTTCAGTACAAACCAAAGTTGCTTTCACAGTCAAACACACACACACTGCCACCTACTGTACAGCTGAAACTTTGGTAGATTTATAGGTATTAGTTGACTGAGAGAGAGTTAGTCTGACAATTTTGCTAATCTATTGATTGTTTCAGTCTCTTTGACCAAACATCCCCAGGGTCAGTCTCTCGCTGCTTTTTGTGGCAACAATTAAGTAAATATTTGGCGGTTTTGGGGCTGTTGGTCAGATAAAACAACACAAAAATCAAATGAGAGATGTTGTGTGACATATAAAAATGATGTTGGATGTTAGACAACCAACAAGTAAATCCATGAATCATCAAATCTGCCTGTTTCATTGTTCATCTTTTGTCGTCATCTTGATTTTAATTCTGTTAATTCCGTTAAAATTAAGCTACATTGAGCTCAACAATCAAGATAGTGACACAAGTTTGAACTGAGTTGATCCTTTAACTGTTTATGTCTTTCATGGTGTGTACATGTAAATAACACAAAATATGTATTCTGTGTTTGTGGTTCAGTATGACGACTATGAGGACTCTGATGGTGTGACCAGTGAAGGTGAGGGTCTTCACTCTTTACTTACTAACATGAGCATCTTCTGTAGTTCAGTATATTTATTTGCCATTAACGTTCATGTGAAGTATCTGAAGAGTTCTTTTTTTCTCTACTTGGAGCTACACCCTTTACATATTATGTTATTACTATATTATACAAGATTACTATTAGTCTTTTACCTAATTTTAAATATTTCTGCGTCTGACCAGCAGGTGGAACTAGAGCCTTTAGGCATCTGGTGCTACAAGCTTTCGTTTTTTTTTCCACAGCTGGATAATTTTTAAATATCCATCCCAACATTCCCCTGTATTTATTATTTTATATGTAACAAAATAAATCTGTTGCTTTATCAGTTTAGGATTTTTTTTGCCAAATGGAAGAAGAATCTGTCATCATTAGCACTTTAACTTAAAGATTTTCAAGGGTTTTTTTTCATTTATTTTCACCAAAGTACTTTCTTTCAGTCCCAGTGTAATTTTGTATTCTTCTCTACTTTTTGAACCCATAACGCTAGTGAGTTATTCTTCTTTATATGATTCATAAACTTTCATCTGACCTAATCCTGCTCCTCTTCTTCTGCAGAGTTTGACAGGTTTCTGGCAGGGCGAGCGATGGCAGCTGAGCGCCTGCCGTCACTGAGGGCTAAATCCCAGGACACCAACCAGTCTGAGTCTTAAACTACACCTAAACCTGCCAAACTAACAAAACTCATGAAGAAGCTCCTGCCGTCTGTGGAGAGATGCAGATGTCTTTTTTTGATGAATGGTTGACTGGCACATTTAATAAATGGGGGGAGGTGCGACCCCCATTTGAGGAAGGACTTCGTAACAATGTATACTTACTGTGGAGCAAATGTGTGTTTTTTAACTGATAAGTGTAATACTGTTTGATGAAGGACAGAAGTTTTTACTTGACGTTGTTGTGAGGGTTTGTCCATGTGTGGAATGCAAACATTTGCACATTTTATATGGTTACATTCCTGCTGTTGAAGGAGAGAGGGGATATTGTTACATGAAAAAAACATTTTGCAACATAGATTGTGTATTATATTGCTGTTAAATATATATATATTGTCAAACATGATGGTGGGTTATGGAAAAGAAACTCCCTGGTCAGTAGGAACCATTGTAAACCTGTTTGTAAGAGAAGCTCGGCTGTTACATGAAGGAACAGGTTGGTGCTTCACATCATTGTCGATGAAGGATGAAAGAAAACTGATTGAAGTTTTTTACATCCAACTTTCCCTTGTAAAGATGTTTTACTTGAACTTTAACAGAAAGTCATGACAGACTGCTGTCATATATTAAACTAAATCTATTAACTGGAAGACTGTCTGTTCTTATTCTGACCTCAATGCATTACAGTTTCTTACCGTCTAATCCAATTCATGGGTTTACACTCGGGTGTGGGACCACTTAAGATGGTGTTTAATTCCTGTCTGGTGTTAATTAGCTTTGACTAATGGGTTGAGTCGTGAACATGGCACACCTACTGACTGAAATCAGATCTCATTTACACACAAACAATATTACTGATGATAACACTGATTTTAATTGTATACAAAGCTATGGACAATTTAAAACACAGGACATAATTAATGTTTAGCAACATCACAACTGAGTTTGATCCTGAGTTCATGCAGGGTTGCCAACTTTTGGTCCTGGGCTGGAGTGAGATTCTGTTGGCGGGGGGGGGGGCGCTGTCTATAATAATAATAATAGTTATGTTTATTGTAGTTTTTCTCTCTGCCTCTCTCTCTTACACACACACACACACACACACACACACACATTATACCTGCAAACTGAGTAGGCTAGAGGTGTTAATAGGTGACAAAAAATATCCCTCTAGGGGGGTCTGGGGGCACCCCCCCAGGAAAAAAATGTGATTTTAACATGTATTTGAAGCAATCTGGTGTACTCTGAGAAGAAAATAAAGGGAAAACACAACATTTGCTTCAGATAAGAGGGAAAAAAGCAGATCTGTGGTTCCTATCATTGTATGACTGGAGTGTATGAAACTGGTCTAGTGGGGAGCTGTGGCTTTTGGCCTGGACCAGCCTATTGAGCCTATTAATATATGAAAGGACAGAACAGACATGTCCTGTGATTTTCAGTCTTCTATTACAGCCTGATGATACAAGTCAGGTCCTGAAATGTGTGTTTCTCTTCTGTAATAAACATTATAATAAACACCCATTCAGAGTTTGCAGGTATGGCACACGTGCATGCATGCGCAGTTGCGCACACACGTACACACAGACGTACACACACACACACACACACACCTGTTGCTGCGCTGTCTCTCTCTCCTCTGCTCTCTGGACTGAGCTGCCTAGCTGTACTTTTGTTCTACCAAGTCTGCATCTTGATTTTATAGTTTTCAGCGGACTGGCCCAACCAGCCCGACCGCAGGCGTCAGTTCGAGCCGCGTTCAGTCCGAAAACAACTCGGTCAGGTCAGGTTGTGTCTCGGGCTTCGCTCTCTCCCTCTTTTTTTTGGCCATCGGATTCGGACCAAGTCGGGTCCAGGCTTCAACACCGTGCCGCTGTTGGTGGGGGAGGCGGGGGGGGGGGGGTCGCGAATCGACAACTCCCCATCCTACTGTGCTGTGATCACAGGCTTGAGCAGCCGTCCAATCGACACGCGGATAAGCATCACGCACACCAATCAGAGAGCCTATTGATGAGTGCCAAAGCTTGCTTTAATTTTTTTTTTTTTTTTTGCCGAATCGCTTGATTTTGGCGTGAGAATTGTTTGAGTGGCGTGAGAGCGTGAGACAGGACCTAAAAGCGTGTGACACACGCCAGATGCGTGAGAGTTGGCAACCCTGGTTCATGTCTGTTCTTCAAATGAAACCTTTGGGGGGTCACAGGGTCAGGGACAGTGTAGCATGTTTGTTTGTGTGTAGGGAAATAATGACACAAACTTTAATGTTTGCTTCTTGTTGTGAGATAGTGTGTGTTTACGATATTTGCATTCAAAAATAATAAATAAAGTAGGTTTAATATCTCATATCCAGGACAAAAACATGAGCCTCTGTGCAGTTTATGTTGAGCAACACGTTGCTGCCACAGCGAAACGCAACCAGGCAGCAGAATTACTCTCTGAAATCTGATTGGACAATACGACCCACCTGCCAAGCGCTCTGTCATCTGATTGGCCCGTCGCACATACGCCCACCCCTCTTACGTGACGCACCCCCCCTGTACACCACTCTTCAGCGCTGCACGGTTGTCACCCGAAAACACGTCGCTGCCACGGTCATGTCTCTCGGAAAAGCTGCCCGGAGTTTGGTGAGGCCGGTGCGGGGGGTCCTGCGGCCCTCGGCCCCGGCCTCCAGGCGGACCTACTCGGCCGGGGCTGAAGCCAGGGCGGTGCTGGAGGGAGAGCTCGACGGCATCCGAGCGGCCGGGACCTGGAAGGCGGAGAGGATCATTACGTCTAAGCAGGGTCCTCAAATCAGCGTGGACGGCAGTCGTGGCAGTGAGTGCTGGATTCACTTACAGTAACAGCAGTTTGTTTACGCAGGCTACCGTAGAAAGACCTTGTCCTTAAACGCACCACAGAAATAGAAATGCAGTTGGCGCCCTGCAGTCACGTTATCTTGATACTGGACTTGACTGTAGTTAATGTAATGTAACGTGTCCTCTGACCTCCTTCACAGGCAGGACTGACAGGACAGGAGGTGGTGGGATAACTTCTTAGAAACATCAAATCCAAGATAATCACAAATGTATCAATGAAAGGTCCTTAAATGGTTCCTAACATTAACTCTCTAAACTCTGCTGTCTTCAGCAGCAGGAGGAAACTGTACATATGAGCCCATTGTTGCAGACTGAATAGCTGTAATCCCTGGTAGCTGTTGTTCCAGCAAAGCAGCCAGTCAGTGTTTATATATGTCAGCATGGACCTGAGCCAGGGTTTGAATCTGCTGATTTATGAATGGAGCTTTGACTGCGGGCCATGACCTCCCATGGTTGGAAATGACTCTGTTCAATCCATGTGGGGGGGCAGTGACACAGCCACATGCGTCTCTCACTCTTTTGTCACTTGAATTTCTATAGGTTTTACTGGTAGAGTTGCACAAAAAATGGAAATATAATAAAAAGTTGCAAAAAGCCAAGTGCAATCTCTGATGAAACTGAAATGCAAAAACAATCAGTAACTAAACTTGTGAATTTGTGACATTGGAAATTCATCTGCCAAAGTAATTGTGATATTTATTTTTTCCACATTGTTTGATTTGCTCTCAAAGGTTGTTGCTCTCCTGAATCAAAGTGTTAATTATTTGCATAACAGAATCAAACAATGACCGTCTACCTTACTCTCTAGTTTCATGTTCTCCATCTCTCTCTTTCTCAGGCATATTGAATTTCTGTGCCAACAACTACCTGGGGCTGTCCAGTCACCCAGAGGTGGTGCAGGCGGGGATCGATGCTCTGAAGGCGTACGGTGCTGGGTTGAGCTCAGTCAGGTTCATCTGTGGGACACAGGTGTGATGGCTAATGCACTCAAACTGTACTTTTTGACACCGGTTATCTGGCAGGCTCTGATTGTGCTCTGTGATTTACAGAATCTGCACAAAAACCTGGAGCAGAAACTTGCAGAGTTCCACGAGAGGGAGGACTGCATCCTCTACGCCAGCTGTTTTGATGCCAACGCTGGACTGTTTGAGGTAAATCACACTTTGTTCTCCTACTGTCTCCAGGCGACTGGAACAAACTGAGATACACGTCTCGTATTGTGCTCAGTAAGACATTAAATCACTCTCCCACCAGGTTCTGTTGGGTCCAGATGACGCAGTCCTGTCAGACGAGCTGAACCACGCCTCCATCATCGACGGGATCCGTCTGTGTCGAGCAAAGAGGCTGCGCTACAAACACATGGACCTCAGTGACCTGGAGAACAAGCTCAAAGAGGCTCAGGTAGGCCTGTCACAGTTGTTATATAATCGCCTGGTCGCAATTATTTGAGATAATCTCAATTATTTTGCATAATTAAATAGCTTCCATTCATCTGTATAAAAACAGCTGGATGAAACTAACACAGATGTCACATTTCCATCACTATATCATCATCGTTTTCCACCATTCGAGGTTTGACAGGTCCTCTTTTAATGACATCATGTTGCTTCCCTCTCTTCTGCTATGGTTTAATGACACATGACTGAGTGGAGCCACAAGGCGCTTCATTTCTTTTTTTGTCATTTACATTATTGGAAGCCGGAGAGTCAAAGATGATACAGGCCTGATAAGACAAGATCAAGTTAATCATAGTTACCAATACAATTTTCAGTTCTTATAGAGTAAAAATGAGAGGGGAAAAGAAAAAAAACAACAACTAAACAAACAAAAAACAAGCTCTTACAAAGAAAAATAAATTATTTAATAATTCATTTCTAATATTCGTCAACCACATTATGATGAGCATCTATTGACATTAGCATCATGGATTATTTGCAAAGCCTAAAGGCAAACAGAAAAACAGTTTTTATTGATATGTTCCAATGATTAAAGCCAATAAATGGCTCTTGTTCTTCATAAGGTGTATGTGTATTATTAACTATGTTCAGGCTTATACTATAAGACAGAGGTCTTCAACAGGGGGTCCGCGACCCCTAGGGGGTCCGCGGAGGTACTGCAGGGGGGTCGCGAAAGTTTTGGTTGAGGGAAAAGAAATATGACAAAAGATATGGAAGTTATGAAAAAAAGATCCACAGGGGCGTTCCCTGCTGCTGAACATCGGATTTTTACATACAAGTCCTCTGTTTTCCTATAATATAGGTGTCAGGGAGCCTTTGTATTGTATCTGATACAAACACTGCGCACCGTCTCTCTCTCACTCTCTCTCGCTCACTCCCCCCCACCCCCCTCTAAAATCAGCCCGATGGCGGGCGCGCGCACACACACACACCGCTGTCAGTGGTGTTGTGTGACACTCGGTCCCTGAACCGTCGGCTACACAACGATGGGACTTTAGTTTTCATTCTCCATACACACTCGTTAATTCACAGCACACACTCATACGATGGTGACATTAACGCGCGCCGCCACGTCTGCTCATAGCGCAGCGACAATGAAGCAGCGTCAGGCCGTGACACCGTCACTGAAACGCTCCGTGGAACCGAGACATGACACGGCGGGCCCGGTGTAAATGTTCCCAGAATCAGCTCTGATGACCGCGGCGCTGACGGTTGGAGGTGAGTCACGAGTCTTGGTAGAGCACGGCCGCTGCAGCGACCCTCCGACTGTCCCATTGCTGCGTGCCAATCCCCCCTCTCACTTTCTCTCCGCGCCCCCGTCTCTCTCCAGCTGCCCTTTCAAAATAAATGCATAAAAAGCCAGAGAAAAAAACAGTAGGGGAAACACTGCTTTGTTTTCTCTGTCTTTTTATGGTTTAGTAATTCTTTCATTGGTGCAGTAGCAGCATTCAGTTACCACAAGCATAGTTGTGACCTGTTGTGATCATGGCATGGCATATATTTTTTATATAAGTCCCTTTGACTAAACTCCTAAAAAAAAGCGTGATTTATAGTCGAGAATATGGCACTTTTGGCATATGGCACCAGGGCCGTTGCTAGGAATTCTGGGCCCCCTGAAAGAATACTAAAGTGGGCCCCTGCCCCCTGACTTTTCCACTTTTTTTCATAGACTACGTATGTATTATCATTTCCTGGCAATACAGGACTCGTTAAATATAAAACACAATTTTATACAATATAAGTAGGGGGTCCCCGCTCCATCTCTCCATCAGTTTGGGGGTCCTTGGCCTGGAAAACGTTGAAGACCCCTGCTATAAGAGGCATAAAATTATAAGAAAAAGACAAGTCGTTATTTGCAATTATTTGTATGACAATTAAATCGTCAACTAAAATTTCCGGATTGTGACGGTCCTAGTGTCAGGTGTGTGGAGCTCTGTGCTGCAGGAAACTCATTGCTCAGGTGAAGGTTAGTGTATAATTGCGAGCCGTCACTGTGTCCTGTCCTCCTCAGTCTTCTCGAATGCGCCTGGTGGTGACAGACGGAGTCTTCTCCATGGACGGAGACGTGGCTCCTCTGCAGGGAATCTGTAACCTGGCTGAGCAGTACGGAGCCATGGTGTTTATAGACGAATGTCACGCCACCGGCTTTCTAGGGGCTCGCGGCAGGTGAGTGAGACGCAATACGATACATATCACGATACAGGGGCAACGATTTACTGTATATACGTATATACTACAATACTATAACCAAGATGATATATTGCCATTTTTTTCCTTTTTTGACTGTGCCAAGTCAGCTAATGCTTGAGCATTCAATGAGCCACAAACTTATTCTCTCACCAAATCTCTTGTTCCGTTGGAGCGGAGGAGTCAATGGCTGAATTACTGCTGCTAACACTTTAAATGCAACACAAAAATGAACCACCACCATTAATGTTTGCATGTAAATTGATCATTTAAAAAAATCAATACATTGCTTTTGAATATCGATACAGTATTGAGAAACACCTCTAACACCTCTAGTAATACACCTTACACCTCTAGTAATAATTACAGTGTGTCAGTAGAGGTCTGCAACAGACTATGTTAGGTGTTAAACAGGTGTAACACCCTAATAAATTAACACGGGTTAGGGTTAGTAAGACAAGTTTCACTTGTGTCCACTGCTGAATTGAATATTGAATCCTTCAGTGGAATACATATTTAATATGACAAACATTACGGATCTAAAACAACTTAAACATGGATTAAAGCAGAAGTAAGCAGAATATTTGTGTTAATATAAGTCTTAAATAGTTCTTCCGACGGCAATCACTTATATAGAGTGTTTGTTCCGAAACACAGGTCTGTCAGTCACTCTGCTCTGCTGTAAGCCGAGGAGAAAACTTCTTGTATACTTCCTTGTATCCTACAAGCTTTATCCAATGAGGAGAGAGAACGGCATGAAGGGCTGTGTGTGTAGCCAAGGGATGCGCGTGAATGTGGTGACGTAGGGACGAGGACCAATAGATCCATGACGAGGGCGGGGGCTGCTAACTCCATTGGCTGACAAGAAGTTAGCCAAAACGACCGGATCGCTTACTTCTGCTTTAATATGGACATAATAGCACTCTGTGTGATTTTCAGAGGAACAGACGAGCTGCTGGGAGTGATGGACAGAGTTCACATTGTAAACTCTACCCTGGGGAAGGCACTGGGTGGAGCAGCAGGTCAGTCCTCCGCTGTTCACTCTTCTTTTAGCTCAGTTTTTAGTCTCCTCCTTCACCAGCTAGTCTGTGATACACAAGGCTTTAATAAAACATTATTATGGTGCTAATAAAAACAGACTGAGCCTTTTTCTGTGCTCTCGTGTTTTTTCAGGTGGGTACACAGTTGGCCCCAAGCCTCTCATCGACCTGCTGAGGCAGCGCTCACGTCCGTATCTCTTCTCCAACTCCCTCCCCCCTCCCGTGGTGGGCTGCGCCACCAAGGCTGTGGAGCTGCTGCTGGCCTCCAGTGAGATTGCGGAGAGCATGACGGCCAAAACCATGAGGTGCGTTTGTTTTAAAAGGGGAGGGGTGGGCTTTATGCACTGTGGTTTTCTGTTAGTCGGAGACGCCCACTGCTTATCAGTGTCGTCAGCAGGTCAAGAGTTTTTTAGACCTAAAGGTGGCTTTGCTTTTTTTATGTGTTTGTTCACAAATATTCAAAAACCTCTGGAACATCTTCAGAAATAAATTGTTTTGTTTTTTTGTTATTTGGCTGTTGGTAGAGAAATTCTCTCAAAACTACCTTTAAACAATTTAACATGTATATTTTATAGTGTATTTTTTATTGGGAAAATGAAATGATAAACATCCAGGAGGAGAAACTGTCCAAACGCCTTCATCTTGTTGAGCAGGAACCACATGAGCTAATATTTGACCTGGCAGCACAGTCTGAATGTTCTGAATGTGAGAGGTGAATAAATGCATTTCCTATTATCTTGTTTCTTAACCTTGCTCAGTAGTAACACCCACATACAGCCTGCAGGCCACATTATGTAACTGTGGACTACTCCCCGTATATACAGTGTACATATGAATATATATATATATATACACACAGTAAGGAAGGATTTTAGAATTGTCTGTAGATACATTCATTAAAATGAGCACATCTAAACACAGTCATTATTCCTATGAATATCAAAGACAAACAGTACAACTTGAGTTATTTACATACTAACCCAGTGGTTCCCAACCTTTATTGGCTCGTGACCCCATTTTGACATCACACATTTCTGGCGACCCCACAATCATGTGCAGTCATGTGATCATGGCCGTCAATCAAGATGCGCCGGCTCAGATATTTTTATATACATTCTATTTGAATTTATTTATATTCGAGAAAGTTAAAGTATAGAATACATTTGTTTAAGATTGTCTGTGGTGTTTTTAATCATCATTTTAAAAAGAATAAGAATTAGTTTAAAATATATTTTTAGTAGTGTTTTTTTTTATCAATTACTAGACATTTCAGGCGACCCCATTTGAATTCCGGGCGGCCCCACGTGGGGTCCCGACCCCAAGGTTGAAAAACGCTGTACTAACCTGTGCTTTGCAGAATATAATAAGTGACAAATGCTGTTTGTACGCACTTTTCAAAGCACATTTAAAAAGTGCAACAGCTAGATACTAGATCAACATGAAATAAGGATCCTCCCCTTTGGTTTTATGTTGGTTGGTTTTTTGTCTTTTTAGGGTTGAATTATGCTATGTTACAGACATTTTATCTGTCTGTGGTCTGTAATATTTTGCTCTGTTTCATCCATTCAGGTTCAGGAACAACATGACGAAGGCTGGTTTCACCATTTCAGGCTCCGCTCACCCCATCTGTCCCGTGATGCTGGGCGACGCGCGGCTGGCCTCTTTGATGGCCGACGACATGCTGAAGCTCGGTGAGACAGTGAAAGCATGGCTTAGTTTGATTTAGGTGTCAATGGATCGATCAGCTGGTGATTGGAAAAAGTATGGTTGAGTTGTGTCCAATTTTAAAACATTAACAAGGGCAAAGGAATTAAAGCCAGTGGCGCATTGCTGTTGTATTACACAGCCTGTTCCATTACAGGGCACCAGTAAAAATTGTGGGAAATCACCATTTGAAAATCAACATCAACAACAATAGTCACATCAACTAAACACTAAATTAGATTTTTCTCAAATTTAATAACCATTTGAAAATCCTGACTCATCCCTGCACTGGACCACACTGCAGTGTCTCTGTTAACACGTCTCTTCTCTCCTCAGGAATATATGTGATTGGATTCTCATACCCAGTCGTACCAAAGGGCAAAGCTAGAATCCGTGTTCAGATTTCAGCAGCGCACACAGACGAAGACATCGACCGCTGCGTGGACGCCTTCATCCAGACCGGCAGAAAACATGGAGTCGTCTCCTGAGGAGGGAACAAGAGTCAGAATAACGACAGAACCTCGAACCGCTCGCTCTTACACATCAAGCTGCCTGTTACTAAAGACCTATGAATGGTTGTGTTGGATATAATAGTTACATTTGTAGGTCAGCGGAGGTGAATGTTATTTTGTGTTTGCTTTTCTGAATAAAGCACTTTTGCTAACGTGTGTAGATGTGTATTGGGAGAAAAAGGGCTGTTTACTCCAAGTTTCAAAACTAATTTTATGAGGGAAAACATTTCTATTGAGTCTTTGTTATCTGTCAAGAATATCTGAGTCTGTTCAGACCGCTTATTCATTTAGACAGAAAATGGCTTTAATAATTGTGAAGATAATAACAATTACTGATTTACAGAAGTGTTTTATTTGAGAGAGTTTTTTTATTTACTGAAAAATAAATATGTTTATTTTCTCAATGCCAACATTTATAAAGTTTGCCAGTATGAGCTCTGTTAATATTAAAGCACTTGGTCATTTGCTGTGCTGCAACATGTGATGTCAGCAGCTGAGGAAAATGTCAAAGCACATTTTTCTCAAAAGATGCAACAGTGGATCTGCATATTCTGGATGTGGAATAAATGGAAGATATTAAAATCCCCCCCTTTGTTCTCATGCATCTGGCTTTGGATGTTTGATCTTCTCTTGCAAAGTGAAGCGTGTGCACAGTTTGATAATGGAAAGTTATTAATCTTAGATTAGAATGAATGATGTAAATGTTTAAGCAGGATTTGATGACTTTTAAAACAGTCATTTAAAACACCATTTAGAAAATACACTATTGAATTCCCAAATGAATAACCAAATTTCAAAAAATTTTAAAAGACTGTTTAAAGTTGCTTTTCCTCTTTTTAATTGATGTGTCCCCTGTGGTCCATACACCGCAACCTTGGAGACCAGTGACCTAATACAGTCCTGCAATGTGTGATATGGAAACATGAAACCTCCAAGCACATACACACACATACACACACACACATACACACACATACACACACACACACACACACACACACACACTGTTCATGATGTTTTTTTCTGTGTAACAGCAGAGTAGTCAAACATCTGAAATTAGTATTCAGAAAGGGATAGGTGTAATTTTGAAACTACTGAAAAAGAAAAAAACATGATTATTCGAAGCATTGTGAATTTGATATGAGTTCAAACATGTCCATATCTTTATACTTGCTTTTGATCAACTTTATATATAGGATACTGTTTTACACTCACTTATCTGTATGTGCAATGGTCACAGTCTCTGTTTTGAATGTAAACCAGAATTCAGCCTGTTGGTTACAGGCTGTTCAGGTTTGTATTGAGGTTCATTGTTTCTCACTCTGTCCACGCTGTCTCCTTCCTCCTGTTGTCTCTTTTTCGCGCCATCAGTGCTCACAAACCCCGCCCACTCCCCTGAGGAACGCCTCCACCGAGCCGCACCGGCCAATAGCAACAGGCGTTCTTTGCGTCAGCCAATCAGAGGACAGGAGAGGGGAGGGGCGAGAAGCGACTCGCGGGAAACAGACAGGAAGGAGTTCAGTTTTTGCCGCGAATCTCCTTCTCAGAGCAGCTCCGTGTCTGGCGGCTCTGACCCAGACTTTTAACCAACTAAACCCAGCTACCGAACTCCTGTTTCCGTGTTTACCTCCGTGTGTGGACCGACCTGCTTCACCATGTCTGGCTTTGACGACCCGGGAGTTTACTACAGCGACAGCTTCGGAGGAGGAGAGGGACCCGGCGGCGTGGATGAAGGCGGACAGAAGAGGAGCCAGATCAAGAAACGGTTCCGTGAGTTTCTCCGTCAGTTCAGAGTCGGGACCGACCGAACCGGCTTCACATATAAATACAGGTGAGTCAGATGTCCAACTGTAAACACACAATGATGCGACATCTTGTAAAGTTTGAGGATGGAGAGGAGGGGTCAGGGGAACAATAAGAGCTGCTAGAAAATAGAAAAATAATGGAGGTGAACCTCGTGCAACAGAATCCAGTAGGGCAGGCAATAAAGAAACGATCCACTAGGACGTGAAGTTGTGCTCCATGGGGCTTGATGCTTATGAACAGTGTTATCATGCATCATGTGGATCTAGATGAGCTTTCTAAAGTCTGTAAAGACTAAGTGACCCCAGTGACGTCATCAAACGCCTCTAACACTAGGCCAAGTGCAAAGTTTTGGGTTTGAAACAGGTGGGCTTTGTTGAGGCAGCAGTGTCTGAGGAAATGTGCTTTTGGGTTGCACTATGGGAAATGTAGGCTACGTTGTTTCTAAAAGCAGTCTTAAAGGTCCAGTGTGTAAAATGAGGGGAAAACAATGACATATAGCATTCCGAATCTATTATTATCTATCTATTTATTTATGAACATGAAACTCTTGAAACGTGCTCTCTGGTTTTCCATTCTGTACAAACATGGTGGTGCAAGATGGCAACATTCTCTAAGCAAGACCCTTGCTATGTATATATAAAAGAAGAATTATAAGGCTATGAAAACCAAATGGATTTTATTTTATAGCGATTATACACTTATACAAATGTATTCATTAGTAGTATATTCAGATTTTGCCAATAAACCTTGACAAATTTTACACACTGGACCTTTAAATTCAGTCCTCCTGTTATCAGGCTTGAAGAAGTGCACCAGTACTGTAAATCACTGTGTATCCAATAAACAGACAACTGGTCTTTTGTTTATTTCTGGAGTACATAGATAATTCATTTAGTTATATATTAGTTTAAACACTGCAGTTTTTCATTCTTGTTTTGTCTGTTTTTTTTCTTTGCCCTCAGAGATGAGCTGAAGAGACACTACACCCTGGGGGAGTACTGGGTGGAGGTGGAGATGGAGGACCTGTCCAGCTTTGACGAGGATCTGTCCGACTGTCTGTACAAGCTGCCCACCGAGAACCTCCCACTGGTGGGTTTTACGGCAAAGACACACACCACCCGCCTCCTTATTACAAAGTTTCACACAAAGTTTCCTTTGACCTGCTTCCCGTCCTCTAACGATCTGTTCTACTTCCCAGTTGGAGGAAGCTGCGAAGGAGGTGGCGGACGAGGTGACCCGTCCCCGGCCCGTGGGGGAGGAGACGGTGCAGGACATCCAGGTCATGGTGAAGAGCGACGCTCATCACGCGTCGATCCGCAGCCTCAAGGTACCGACGTCCCTCTCTGACGTCTCCTCGTGTCTCCCGCGGCTTCACCAACAGTTGGTTAATTTGCGGCGTCTCTCTGTCCCCTGCAGTCTGAGCAGGTGTCCCGTCTGGTGAAGGTGCACGGCATCATCATCTCGGCCACGGCGGTGAAGGCCAAGGCCACCAGAGTCTGCCTGCAGTGTCGCGGCTGCCGCAGCGTCATCAACAACATCCCGCTGCCCCCGGGCCTGCAGGGGTACGCCCTGCCGCGCAAGTGCAACACGTGAGTTTGATCGTCACGGTTATGGCAGCATGACTTTATTTGACTTTTCACCACGAGGCGGGATGAACTCCTAACTAACTAACTAACTAACTTTCTCTCCTCAGTGAGACGGCCGGCAGGGTCAAGTGTCCCATCGACCCGTACTTCATCCTCCCGGACCGCTGCCTTTGCGTGGACTTCCAGACGCTCCGCCTGCAGGAATCTCCGGACGCCGTGCCACACGGAGAGATGCCCCGTCACCTGCAGCTCTACTGCGACAGGTGAGCGCCTCATTGTCAGATCCTATGCAGGATTTTCTGTAGGGGTGAGGGAACAAATTTATTCATGTATTCTTATCCTCGCGATTCTTATCCTATTCTGGATCGATTCATCAAAATCGATTTTTATTCACGTTTCCTCCGTCTCCATACGCGCCCTCACAGGCTTCCGTACACAGCGTTGCAGCACGCCGTGACGCTAAGACGATCGTTAACCGAATACTAATGTTAACTGTTAAGATTAAAATGCTCTATTGAATGTCTGAGATGAGGCTTGTGCCCATCAGCAACCCGACCCTCTATCGTCGATTGAGGGCGATCAATGTTTTTTGGTTGTTGTTTTTTTTCGGTGCTCAAGTGACGTTAGATCTTCACATTTTGAATTATTTTCATACAAAGTGCAGCCAAACACCAGGCTGAAGAGAGAGGAACAGCAGCAGCAGCTCCTCT
Source organism: Trachurus japonicus (assembly GCF_045865225.1). Taxonomy (NCBI): domain Eukaryota; kingdom Metazoa; phylum Chordata; class Actinopteri; order Carangiformes; family Carangidae; genus Trachurus; species Trachurus japonicus. The sequence continues at coordinate 25,725,790 of NC_140914.1, read as the reverse complement.
GACAAGGGGGCCATTTAGTGGCGGTTTTGGTGAGCAACCGGAACCAGGGCGAGAGAGACGGGCTTTAATAAAAGCACCAAGCTAATAAAATGCGGTGAAACTTTTTAAAATCCCAGAGCCATTGTATTACAAGTTATTGTCTATTTTATAAGTTTTATATTGGTGAATGCTTTTACTTTGGTGAATTCCGGATCGAGACCTGGCTTATTTGGAAACGGGAAGCGTTTAACCCCAAAGATCCGTTCGTTTGGGCAAATGTGAACACAGCAATCGTGCTCGGACGTGGAATAAAACAAGCGGGTCGAGTTCACTGAGAAGGGGCGGTCTGGGCTCGCTTCGGTTCATTTGCAGTGAGAATTTAATTGACACAGCGACCAGCTCGACATGCTGCTGATGTTCCATGGTTCTCAACGGGTCGGGCCGGCCGGAAAAAATATATACGATGACTCAGGTTGGCTTCTCTTTTTTTTTTAACTCAAAAAAAAAAAGTTTAATTCATTTTTTTACTGGGTTCAGGTCAACAATATACACAATTGACTCGGATTGGGTCAGGTCAGGGCTTTCGCCACGGGTCGGGTTTTCATTTTCAGGCCCGTTGAGACCTTTAATCCATGGTTTTTGTTTTTCCCGGGTAACCACCACCTCTAAGATTTCTGACCAATGAGAGAACAGTTGGTTCGTTAATGGCATTTGTTTACAACTTTTGACAGCTTGGGACTGTTACCATGTGAACACAAACAACCCAAAAGAAAAATGAAACAATTGTACCGTTTTAACCCCTGGACAAAGCAAACGAGCCACAGGTCTGAAGACACCCAAAGAAATGTCACTGACTCTAAACCTTCCTCCTCCTCCTCCTCCTCTCTCAGGTACCTGTGTGACCGTGTCGTCCCGGGCAACAGGGTGACCATCATGGGCATCTACTCCATCAAGAAAATGGCGGCCGTGAAGGCCAAAGGCAAAGAGAAAGGCGTCGGCGTGGGAATCCGTGCCTCCTACCTGCGAGTGGTCGGCATCCAGATGGACACAGAAGGAGCAGGTGAAGACGGACGTCTGCACTAACACACTGTGTGTCTGTGACGCAGGTGACTCTCACTGATGTCAGATGTTAACATGGTTTCTGTGTCTCTCAGGTCGCGGTGCCACTGGCTCCGTTTCTCCTCAGGAGGAGGAGGAGCTCCGAGCGCTGGCCGGTACCGCCAACGTCTACGACTCTCTGGCTCGCTCCGTCGCTCCCTCCATCTACGGCAGCGACGACCTGAAGAAGGCCATCACCTGTCTGCTGTTCGGAGGCTCCAGGAAAAGGTGAGACTACAGACCGTTAGGGACAGACAGCAGGGACTGAGCCGTACAGTGTCCTGTAAGTCACGCTTTTGTCTCCCGTCCTCCAGGCTGCCTGACGGTCTCACTCGCAGAGGTGACGTCAACCTGCTGATGCTGGGAGATCCCGGTACGGCCAAGTCTCAGCTGCTCAAGTTTGTGGAGAGATGCTCGCCTATTGGGGTACGGATGGAGCTCTACTTTTTTTTATTCTTTGCTCTGTCTTCATCAGAGCTCAATAGAAACAAGAAGTAGAGTTTAGATTGGCCCGCTGATGCTGAGCTCTGACTGTGTCCAGGTCTACACCTCGGGGAAAGGCAGCAGTGCAGCCGGTCTGACGGCCTCCGTGCTCAGAGATCCCACCACCCGCGGCTTCATCATGGAGGGCGGAGCCATGGTGCTGGCTGATGGAGGGGTCGTATGCATTGACGAGTTTGACAAGGTGAGGATGTTTTTCATTCATTCATTCATTCAAACCTTTATTTAAGCCTTGAAAATCATTGAGGTTTCTCTCTTTGTAATGATGTCGAGATGGGTAAAAATATACAGGAACAAGGAGACAACATTAGGAGATGACACTCAGTCGTTTATTTATAATAAACTTTTTTTTTTATTGATTAACATACAATATTCCAGTCAACATTTTACATTTTGTGTACAATTTTTCAAAATATATACAACATACCCATACTCCACACAGGGGAGCAAAGACAGAAACCAGCATAAAATCACAATTAAACTTAAAGTAGAGTAAATGACAAGTAATATGTAAGTATTTTTTCCTTCTCCTTCTCCTTATTGTCATTCATTTCTTGCAGAGTAAGTGAGTTTTAAAGTGTCCCTGAGGAGTCAGAGTGGTCTAGTCCAGCATGGATGCTATAGATCAGGGGTGTCAAATGTACGGCCTGCGGGCCAAAACCGGCCCGCCAGAGCGGCCATTGAGACATATTTTCCAAGTGTGATAATGACATTGAAGACAGAAGAAGCTGCATGTATTTTTCTAAAGAAATATCATAATGTTTTGTAAAAGGATAGTTCATTAACTGTTCTTGTATTTCTTTGCACTAAAACAAAGGGAAAATTAGAATTAGATTTATAGGTTTTTATACTGGTCCAGCCCAATTGAGATCAAAATGCGCTGTATGTGGCCCTGAACTAAAAATAAGTTTGACACCCCTGCTATAGATGGTGGTAAATGTCCACTTATGGCTTTATGGATTTTTAGTAGCATGTGCTGTTTGTCTTGATTCATGTCCTTCAGTATTAAAGACAAAACCTTTGTTCCTCAGATGAGAGAGGACGACAGAGTGGCCATCCACGAGGCCATGGAGCAACAGACCATCTCCATCGCTAAGGTGTGACCTGGTTGTGTATTTGATAAAACACATAAAGCACATTATTCCTACTGTACTGAGGGTGCTAACTGTTCCTCGCCCCCCCTCCCAGGCTGGCATCACCACCACCCTCAACTCTCGCTGCTCGGTCCTGGCCGCGGCCAACTCCGTGTTCGGCCGCTGGGACGACACAAAGGGGGAGGACAACATCGACTTCATGCCCACCATCCTGTCCCGTTTTGACATGATCTTCATCATCAAAGACCAGCACGACCAGCAGAGAGACATGGTGAGCTGGCCTGTCGATGTAGTTAGTTTTAAAAGTTCAATGTTTTGGCAAATTTGCCTATTGCCATAATCCCTATAGTCATAACAGTAGGTTCATTACCTTTAATTACCAGTGCATGTTGTTTTGAGATCAGCGGGGCAGAGACGTGAGCTGCTCAGTGAATACCATGAGGTGAACGGGCCCCTGTCCCTCATCAAACTCAACTCATTTGCTTCATGTGTCGTAATGTTACATAATTATACGTGATTATTTCATAGTGTGGTGAAGTGCAGGTCACAACTTGTCCACGAGAGTGTTTTGGAGTTGTTGGATTGTGTATTTGATGAGTTTGATGAGGGACGGGGACCTGTACCCTTCACCTCCATTGTGTTCACTGAGCAGCTCACGTCTCTTGAAGGTTAAAGGTAATGAACCTACTGCTATGACTGTAAGGATTATGGCAATAGGCAAATTTCCCAAAATGTTGAACTATCCCTTTAAAGCATCACATCAACACAAACACTGTTTCTGAGTGCAGTGTTGACCTTTTTATACTGTTTGCAGACTCTGGCCCGTCACGTGATGAACGTTCACCTCAGCGCTCAGACGCAGACGGAGGGAGTGGAGGGAGAGATCCCCCTGTCCACCTTCAAGAAATACATCGCCTACTGCAGGACGTGAGTATATCCCAGTGTGCTTTGCTGACGACACACGGAGACACATTTTGGAAGCTTTACTCATTATTAACTTTCTATCGGGGTGTGTTTCCTCACAGTAAGTGTGGCCCCCGGCTCTCTGCGGCCGCTGCTGAGAAGCTGAAGAACAGATACGTGGTGATGAGGAGCGGAGCGAGGGAGCACGAGAGGGAGTCGGTCAAGAGACCTTCCATCCCCATCACCGTCAGGTACTTCTACACTCTGACCTTCACATCTACACCTCAGTGATCCACGTGTGTTTTACCTCCTCCTTTGATACTTGGCTGCTCTTGATTCTAACCCTGCTGTGTGTGTGTGCGTTCAGGCAGCTGGAGGCGGTCGTGCGCATCGCTGAGTCTCTGGCCAAGCTGAAGCTGCAGGCCGTGGCCGGAGAGGAAGAGGTGGATGAAGCTCTGAGGCTCTTCCAGGTGTCCACGCTGGACGCTGCGCTGTCAGGCAGCCTCTCAGGTGACTGTTACACACACACACCTGCTGTACATGACTTATTCCACTGTGAAGTGAAACTACAGAGACGAGAGCAGTGTGCGAGCACCAAAGAAGTTACGCAAAAAATTAAAATTGACCTTGAAATGATTTTTCATCACATTTAAAACAGGAGACTGGTTTTAATCATATGGCTGAAGTTTGTATTTTGATAGAATGGAACTACAAATGATGTTTTTTGATCAAATAACGGTTAGAGAGCCTGTCCCATGTTGGTATATTTCTTAAGCACTGATCGGCAGTTTCTGTCCCTACTGGGATGATCCTTTCCCCAGTGTCTGTCCCTCCTTACACTGCCCTATCAATTAAAGGCAAAAAATGCTCCAAAATATTGTTAAAGCAGATATCATCGGCACGGCCGTTTCGGCTAATGCTGTGTTCAAGGCAGGCTTTTGAAACCGTAAGTTACAGCTTCAAGTCACAACTACGACTTGGTAGCGTTCCAGGTAACCCGTAGCTCGTGTTTTTACCGTCCTGTTGTCTGTGAAAGTTCCCTATAACGGCCACTCGTAACTTCCGACCCGTGAACTCGTACCAGATCGAACTGGTATGACTTCACAGGAAGGAAAAACACAAAGTACGAGTTTCCTTGAACGCACCATGAGTTAGCAGCCCCCGCCCTTGTCAGGCATCAATTGGTCCTCGTGCTACGTCACCACATTCACGCGCATCCCTTGGCTGCACACACAGCCCTTCATGCCGTTCTCTCCCCTCATTGGATAACACTTGTATCCCACAAGGAAAATTTTCTCCTCGGGTTACAGCAGAGCAGAGTGACGGAGAGACTCGTGTTTAGGCTGAAATACTTCATGTAAGTGATTGCTGACGGAAAATAGGACTATTTATGACTTATATTAACAAAAACATTCCACTGATATCTGCTTTAAGAAAAAAATATTAATTAATGAATCAGAGTGCACAGCTATCAGAAAAAACAAACACCAGTTGCCAAATTTCAACACATGTGCACATGTTGCTATTAGCAGAAAAAACGAACACCAGTGGCCTGTTTTTAATGTTGTGGCTGATCAGCACACATTTCAACACATGTTGCAATTAACAGAGCAGAGTCTACATAGTAAACCTAAAGGAGCTGAAATAAACAGTGGGAATACAGTAGTTCAGGATCATGAATAAACACCACATGTCAGTTCTCCGAACCTTTCCTTGGCATGATGGTGAGTAGAAAATGGTGAATTATCCATTTTGGGTGAAGTATCCCTTTAACTGAACTCACCGTCAAACATTTAGCATGAAGCAAAATTTTAAAATTGTTTAAAATGTAGTGTTTAAAAAAGAAAAATGTAAAAATAAGTGTCATTAAAGTAATCCATAGGTAATCAAAAAGGTCAAGCTTCAGTAACTCTGGAATCAATGAGCAACATGGACACAGAGCTTGACCGACTCCATCTTCAGTGACTGTATCAGCTGTGTAGTAAATGTAGCTATTTGTACTGACTTTGTGGATGATTGTGTAGGGGTGGAGGGCTTCACCTCTACGGAGGACCAGGAGATGGTCTCGCGCATCGAGAAGCAGCTGAAGAGACGCTTCGCCATCGGCTCCCAGGTGTCGGAGCACAGCATCATCCAGGACTTCACCAAACAGGTGAGAGAGTCGTCGGTGTGAAATAACACACAGAGTTGAACATGAGCGCTTTACGATATTTGGGTTTGTACTTGAAGGTAGAATAATTTAAGTAGACACTGGTATCAGACAGCTGACCTGTGTTTTCTCAGCTGTTCATGTTAATGAGGGGAATATGATGATGATATAATGATCTATTCTGTCTCCACTGTAAACACGCCTGTAAAGTTTTAGTAGATAACTGACTTTAAAGTCCAGCTGCTGCATTATAAAGTGGTTGCACATTTGCCAGTGAGTAGACACAAGGAGCATTGCTGCTCCATAGAGTTGTACAGTTTGTGTTTATTTGTTGGACACCAATGTAGCTATTGAATTAGTGAATGACAAAGTTGGAAATCCAGCGCTGAACTTTTATTTAATGAATACTAATCTGATCTGAGTCCTGTGAGTGACCTTTGTATTCTCCTGTTTGTCCATCTGCAGAAGTATCCAGAGCACGCCATCTACAAAGTGCTGCACCTGATGCTGAGGAGGGGGGAGCTCCAGCACCGCATGCAGAGGAAGGTGCTCTACAGAGTCAAGTAGAGCAAACGGCCGCTCTGACACTTATCCATACTGTTGTTGATGTAAATAGTTTTGCTCTGCCCACTTGTGCTCTTCTGTATTTACCAGCAATTGATTTCAAACCTGAGATGGATCAGGTTGATCTGGACTTACATGTACCAGAACAAAAAGAAATTATGAGAACCTGTTTTGCATATAGCACTGTTTAGATGTTTGTGACAATATGAAAATGTTATTAAGTTTCTTCATACTATGTAAAAATAAAAAAAGAATTAAAATATTTGAAAATATGCCAAGTTTCAGTTTATTTATTTCAACATGAATCAGGACAAGACAAGCTCCGCTCCAGACAGTTTTCACAGTGATTGTTTTAGAAGTTGATACAAATGACAATAACATGAAAATATACATTTTAGATTGTTTATAACTCGACACAAAATGAATTGAAGTGATTAGTAAAGTGCTGTGTATTGATCACAAGTGCAGGTACAGTCAGTTACAAGCCGTAGATTCCTATTCCCACAGTGGCCAGAGCCACGCACAGTCCCACGGTGACCTGCATGAAGTGTGAGGATGGGAGCGGGGCAGCCGGGATGTCGCCGTGTGATTGGTCCGTTGTGGCTGTTGTGACACTCAGCATTTTTTGCAAGTCATCAAAAACCTGCGGGAAAAAAACAAGTTTGTTAGCGTTCTGCTTCCTCTGCATGTGTTAAACAGATTCACTTCCTGTTTTTCTGCACTAATGGTCACTGACACCACGTCGTCCGTAGCGCTTCACCCTCTGTTCTCACCTGGATGTTGAGCTCGAAGGCCGACACCGCCTCCTCCAGCACCTCCGCCCTCTGCGCCTCCGTCAGCTCGATGCTGTTCATGCGGCTCCTGTACAGCTGCTTGAAGCGGTTGGGGCTGCTCACGCCGGGGAAGGAGAAAAACGAAAGCCCCTCTTTGCCGCTCAGCCCCAGGGACTTCTGGGTAATCTTCCCCAGCACTTGACCTCCCGACAGGTCACCGAGGTACCGTGTGTAGGCGTGGGCGACCAGCAGCGCTGGGTTTTCCCTGCCAATCTGTAAAATGAACAGTGGTGGTTAATAAGGGCGTTACTTTTTTCAGTAACGAGTAATCGATAAAGTTACTCTCTAGGCAATTGAATCAAGTCAATTAGACTTAGTTTTTGTCTGAAGACGTTTTGCCCCTTTGTTCAAGTGGCTTCATCAGTTTGTGTAGACTAGGCTGGCTATTCTAGTTACTGTTTCCCATTAATGCCGTTACAACTGATGAAAAAAAGACAATCTGGAACTAACCAACTCACTACTCAGTATTCCTCCGCACGGGAATACTGTGAGTTGGTTAGTTCCATTTAAGGGGGGATGGGTGGCAAGTTCTAAGTAATCTCACATAGGCTCTTTAATCTTTTTTTTCTTCTTCCTTTTTTAAGTAACGCAGTAGTTAATTTTCCTGGTAATCAGTAACCTTACCAACTCAGTTACTTTTTAGGTAAAGTAATTAGTAACTATAACTAATTACTTTTTAAAAGTTAGGTGTCCATTGTTGTCCAACACTGAAAATGAGCATGTGAATCAGCTTTGTGTGTTCCTCTGTGTGTGTTTTTGGAGTTATGCGTCATTTCACAACATGCCACTCACCTCTCGTAGCCTCTGTTCGTATCTGTGTGTGGCTGCGGGGACGATCACCCTCTTCTTCCAGTCTGAGCCCAGGAAATGCTCCAGATCTCTCTCCAGAGACTCCAGACGGGCCAGCTCCTGAGGGAAGTAGATCGGTGCCACGGCTGGATGGGCAGCATTTCTGTCCAGCTCCTCCTCTAGCACCTTGTAAATCTCATAGAGGGAGCACAGCAGCACCTGACGGACACATACGGACACACATCCACCAATCAGGACAGTGTTCACGGACAAAATAAGAAACATGTGAGCTGAACCCAGGTACAGAGCAGAACTGACCTTGTACTGTGGCAGGGTGATCTGTCCCTTCTGGTAGCTCAGCATCAGCTGTGTGTTTTCAGCTCTGACGTGGTTGTCTTTGGTGGCTGCTTTAATCTGCTCTGATAAATCACTGAAGGCAGACAGGACACATAGTTTAGATTAAGAGAAAACAAGCTTCTTTCAAACAAAACAGGTCTGAATTTAAAAATAGATTTTATACCTGCCAACTTCCCCTATGTCCTCTTTCCTTGCGCTCTTCATGTTCTCCATCTGTGCAGACTGTAAGACCGTAAAAACAGTGAGTTAAGTTAATCACAATTGATATTAATGTGAAGATACACAACAGTGAAAGCAACATGTTTTATTTACCGGTGATAAAGCGAAGTCCTTTCTCCTTGACGGTGGTTGACGCCTGTCACAGTTGTCACTTCCTTCAGAGTGAAGAGTAAGCTGTGGCCTCTCAGCTCTGCCCTGCCTCTTTTATAGAGCTGTGATACTGTAGCTGCTGAGTCAAATAGGAAGTGTGAGTGCTGACTCACATTTCTCAGACGGCTGCAGCTTAACATGACAAAGCAATGTGAAAAAAACAGAAAACATGAGAAGGCAGAAATTAAAGCTAGAAGGATTCTCTCTAATTAAAGAAATATAGTGTGTGTAAATATAACCAAGTAGTACGTAAACTCAAGTACTTCAATACTTTATTTTTGTTTGCCTTTATTTTTTTATACTAATTAATACTTCCACTACTTTACAGTGGAAAATACTGTAGTGTTTCAAGAGCACTATATTTATCTATAAATAGTTATGGTTATTTTTCAGATTAAGAGTTTATATGCAAAACCTATGATGACCTGAAAGGAACCATTCTGCACATTAATAATCTGTTCTTTTATTTTTCTTACTTTTTGAACTCAGAGATTTAGTTTGTAATGTTGTAGTTTAAGAGTGTGGTATTTTTGGATCTTACTGAAGTAAATGATGTGAATATTTACACTCTAGCCTACTGTATGAGAAGACTAGCGCAAAGAGGAAAAACTAATACAAGTAAAGTGGTTGCAGTGAAACAGTTACGAAATGTCAGGCACATGACAACAGCCTGAGTAATAGACCTTCATCTATCCATCCATCAGCAATATTGAAGAAGAAGCATGTGAACTGGGTTAGAAATAAAACATGAAATTAAATGTAAATTATGTAATGAGAATAACCCACAATTATGCTGAGTAATAAAAATAAGAAAATGAAAATTACGAACACTAAAGGACATTAAAGCAGTGTTTCAAACAGGTCTGAATGAACTTGAGGCATCAGACTGAGAGCACATGCAGAGTGAAGCTGAGGTGAAATTGGAGACATTAATATAATTTCCATATAATAGCTTCATGGAGCTGAAGTGTACTGTACATTCTTTTGGGATAACAATCTCAACCAATCTCTCTTCATTTTAGTGATACCTTCAAAGTACTGAGTGTGAGGTAGGGAATCAGGTGAAGGTCAAAGAGGAAGACAGAACAGTTATGACCAGGAGTTTTCCATTGAAGAAAAACAAAATATACTCATATAGTAAAAAAAAAAAAGTAGTTGCACATATAATCTGTGGAGGAAAAACAAAGAAAGGTGCATCATGTTACAGATGTCACACATAACAAGATTTGAAATGTATAAAGAACAGACTACTGTAAAGCATAGCCTACTGATGTTAAAGAAACAAATATGTATTACCTGATACGTCTCTATGTATTGTAGCAACAGAAGTCATTTAAGTGTCAGTGTCTTGCTCATTCTCACAGTTTCTCTATGTTCACCTTAAATCTAAACGTTTTTTGACTTTGCAACATCATATTACAGACACCAGTCATGTAGTTAAATTATGCACAGATTCTGGATTGTTTTAGTGAAGGTGTAGTTGTAAGATAGTTACACTGAATAGATTATTATACGTTTTTACAGAGGAAAAAAACGCATCAGACTATCTGAAACACCCCTGGAGGGATGTTAAACTTCATAACAGACAGACAGACCTCCCCCATCACCACAGCCTGCTCACTGGGGGAATGTAGGACACTCTCCATTCAGTGGTTCACTCTCTTCTTTTCTAACCTGCTCTATTCTATGGTGCTTCCTAATAAGCACGCCCCCTTATGCAAGCAGCCCTCCATTGGCTTTAGTCATCCAAGGGGGAAGTGGATTGTGCCAGTGGATTTTCAAGGGGGACTTGACTGCACAAACCTGGAAAAGCTTTTAAGATGCTCGTTTGTAAACATGTAGAGGTTTCCACAGAGCCGATGAACGCTGAGCCACAGATGTTTCCCGCGAGGCATCGACGGATGTAAAAGGTAACGTGTTATGAGAATACACCGGCCGACCGCACATCTGTTTCAGCAGCGGGCGATGGCAGCCGCCGCATCCCGAGCTCAGTGATATAACGTCGGCTGGAGAGTTGAGGGAGAGCCGGGGGGGGAAGGAGTCTCCTCGTCCCCGGGTCCACCGCTCCCATGGTCTCTGATTTATCGCATTAGCTTCATATGCTGTGAGTTTGATGATATAATAATTTTGGGATGGATGTGAAATGTGCTCCAGCGTACCAAGCCAGTGTTGCCAGTTGCTTAACCGTGGCCCAAATGCCCATGCAGGCAGGGAGTGGATTAAATAACACATGTAGCTCATAGTGAGCTCATTTAAGGGAGTTTACAAACCAACTGAAAACAACATAGCCTAATACATAAAACACATTTTATGATTCAGATTTCCTCCATCATGCCTCCAAATAGTTTCCCAAATCATAACAATGAAAAGATGCAGAAATGTTATGGTGCTGCTTTACTCCAGATGTTTAATGTTATCATTTATTTGTGGTTTTATTATGTTGTATCATTGTTCGTCCAGCAGGTTATGGATTCGAGCCTTGCTTTGTTTCTCCTTCTCATCTTTCTGATTGGCTCTGTCAAATGCTCCGTTGATGACCACAATGCCACCCGTCACTTTGAATACTGTGTGCTGGGAGCCGGGCCTGCAGGGCTGCAGATGGGATATTTCCTCTCCAAGGCCAAAAGAGACTACATCATCCTGGAGAGGAACTCAGGGCCGGGCAGCTTCTTCCACAAGTAAGAAACTTTCTGAAAGCATTTCATAATATGATGCTGAAAAGAAAAAACTGTGTTTGAATCACATCTTTAAAGCTTGACACTTTTAACACCAGGTACCCCAGGCACAGGAAGCTCATCAGCATCAACAAGATCTACACGGGAAGGCAGAACCGAGAGTTCAACCTGCGTCACGACTGGAACTCGCTGCTGAGCGATAACCCTGACCTCCTGTTCAAGCGGGTGAGCAGTGAGTTTTACCCACCAGCCGATGCCTACCCCCTCTACCTGTCCATATTTGTGAGGGAGCTCGGGCTGAGGGTCCGGTATGGTGTGGACATTGGGAGGATCAGGTCAGTGCAGTCGGCCACGGGCAGGAGCTACATACTGACTGACCAGCATGAGTCGGACTACACATGCAGGTATTTTTCAACATATTGCACCTTTAATGAATATTTTTTTTACATTGGGTTGGATTGTGGATCACATTCCATTGTACCTCCCTCCCTCAGCGTCCTGCTGGCAGCCACAGGTTTGTGGGTTGCTCAGAAGGTGGAGTTTGTTGGTTCTGACCTCGTCGAGGGCTACGAGTCCATCTCCACTAACCCCGAGGACTACAGGGACCAGGCTGTACTTATTCTGGGGAAGGGGAACTCTGCTTTTGAAACAGCCCAGAGCATCTTGGGAAGAGCTAGTCGGGTGCACATGCTCAGCTCCAGCCCTGTCCGACTGGCATGGCAGACACACTATGTTGGAGATCTCAGGTACTTCATGTTCTGTCTCTATGATTTTGCCCTACATCAGTGGTTCTCTGATCTTAGAGTTATTTTTTTGGCTGTTGTTACAAAGTCATTGTTCGCATTTATAGCTATTTACTTAGATTAGATTTAGATTTTAGATTTAGATTTTATTGTCCTTCTCAGGATAATTGTTTCCACCTTCCATACAGCCTCGAGAAATACATCATTTTATGAACATGGCATCAAAAGACCACAGACGTGTATCCTCAGCCTTACTTATACATACATTCCTACATTTACATACCCACAAAAACCTGCACCTACATGTATACATTTACCTACATTTACATACAGTATGTATGCGTTTCCCATGTTTACATTTGATTGTTTTGTGCAATGGGAATCGCATACCGACAAAAGTACTGACACTTATTACTTGGACTGACAATACAAAACAATACGGAGTTAGAAAAACAATCACCAACGCTAGTGAACTGAAACTCATGGCAACAAGTGTATGGGAAGTGTCATCGCAGAAGAGCATGCACCATAAAAAAAAGTCTGGAAGAAACCTTATTCAGGATCAAACCTCATTCCTTTCCTCATTAAGAGCTGGCTCCAGCCATGTACTTTATATAGTTCAACTTCACTAGCTGGTCTGCATTTCACTTAGCATTTTTAACATAATCTCACCCAACTGTCTTTTGTCTTTCAGAGCTGTGAATAATGAGCTACTGGACACTTACCAGCTGAAGTCCCTCGATGGGTTGGTGGAGGCACGTCTGGAGAAAATAGTTATTGCTAAGCGAAAGGAGCAAGGCGGGAGGAGATCAGGTGGAAAGAAGAAAGAGAAGAAGGCAAAGTTGTACCTGACTTTAAAAAAGTACACACAGAACCAGGGTGAGAGGAACAGCTCCGACGTGACCGGAGAGGAACTGCCAGGCTATCACATCGACAACTTCTCAACACGAAACCCCTACGACCGCGTGATCCGATGCCTCGGATTCCGATTCAACTTCAGCATATTTGACGGGTAGAGATTTATGTATTGTTGTATTGTTGTGACAGATTCCCCTTATTTGTATCATTATATTATCTATAAAAACCTGTGTTATTTGGATAACATTCACATTTCACTCCCTAGGTCTGCCTGCCCACCAAACAGTGACAACGCCAAAGGGAGGTTGCCGGGGGTGACGGCCTGGTATGAAGGGAAGAACACGCCCGGTTTGTTTGTGCTGGGGACGGCAGCTCACTCCAGAGACTACCGCTCATCTGCCGGCGGCTTCATCCATGGATTCCGTTACACAGGTCTAAGTCCTGCATTATTACAGCACTACTTTCTGAAAAATTTTATTTTTTCATTTTTTTGGTTCATTGTGCCCACCCACTCCCACTGATCACATCCTGGTCGGCATTAACACTGAACCACATCTGCAGTGCTTCGATGCCAGTTTCGCATATGACTAAGGTGTTGTTTAACACACTGTATGGATTTTTCTGCCACAGTGCGAGCTGTACATCGTGTACTTGAACGCCGTTACCATAGCAACCCGTGGCCGTCGACAAAGCTGTTGACATGGCAGCTGCAGTCCTGGATCCTGAAGCGGGTTGGCGAGGCCTCTGGGCCGTACCAAATGTTTGAGGTGCTGGGGGATGTCATACTCCTTCGAGGGTAAGCAGATGATTTTTTGCTATCACCAGCTATGATCATCTGCCCACCATAACTTGCTGATAATTCTGCCCTTATGTCCTGGTCAGGGTCATAGTGGCAAGAAAGAAAATGCCTCCTCTGTAGCTGTCCTGGTGAATACAACTGAATGGATGTGGCCACTGGCTAAGAGGCATTAGATGTCTAAACCATCTCAATTGGCTCCTATGAATCAATATGATCAATATAAAAGGACAGTGGCTGCTGTGGAAGCAAAATTGTCAGAAAGCAATCCTGCCAAAATAAATGTACTATAGGATTCCCCACTGTGTGTGCATTTAATAAAAGGCTCTTCACCACCTAACCTTTACAAAATAAACAAAACTACGTTTAATTATTTTTTACACTCATCATACTTGGTCCTTTTCTCTCTCTTTCTCTCTCAGCTCTCACTGTGAATACGTAGAAGAGTTTCCAATCCAGGCCTTGCCTCAGTTCTCCTCTCTCTCGGGCCACGAGGTGTCCAGCCATGGACTGATAGTCGTAGTCATGCAGTATGGGAAGAAGAAGATAGACTACCTGGGGCGTAACAGGGCAGAAACAGACTGGACCAGAGCTTGGAAATCCAACTTTCTGCACCCTGTTTTCTACTACTATGACACACTACCTACTGGTGAGTAGGAATTCTGCTTCCATCAGAGAAGTAAATATACTCCTTTGGAATACAATTGCTGCAGTTTTGACTGATTGAAAGTAAATGTAGGTTCTTCTTTTTCTTTTTTAATCTCAGAGGAGGAAATGAAGCTCCGTCCCCATGGCTGGCCTCTCCCCAGGCCCAAGGCCATTCATCACATGGTTGAAGACTTCCTCACAGAATGGGAGGGTCCCATATCTCACGTCCAGCCACTGCGCCGCTTCCTGGAGCACTGTGTCCAGACCGACCTCAGGTCCTTCTATGCAGGTAACGCAGCACATAACAGCTGATTCACTCCTGGGCCAGTCAAATAAATCGGCTCAGAAAATACCTCAAGTAGTGAGACTGTGAGAAGACAAAAATTGTGACAGAGCACAGAGGAGCTGTTGGTTATCCTTTAGTGTGTTTGCATTGAGGAAAACTTTTCACATTCATTTCTGTATCCATATATTATTAAGACTGTAACAGTGCCATTTACAGTCTATGCTGCCATACAAAGGCAGAGAGCTGTAACTACACAAAGAGAGGAGATAAAATACTGTTGAAAGTTTTCAGGCTGGTAGACAAACTGTTTAAACTGTAGAAATGTTTATGCATTTTAAGGCAACTTTGCCACAACAAATCATGTCAATTTCACTATTGAGTCTGAAGCTAAAGTTGCAGTTACTGCTAATTTAAGCGCGCTATCTTCTAGACAAACTAGCCCATTTTAATTTGTCATTGTTGTGAGATTTAGCTTCAGGCCAAACTACAGTACACAGTTTCTTGTATAAACCTTGAGATGTGGAAATTATTACACATACTAATACATAATAGTGTGGGAAATTGCATTTTAAAAATATCAATAAATAAATAGATATAATTTGCAGAAAATGAAAAGTGAATTGTAATTCAAAGCCAGTACTGTGTTGTATCACTGTATTGCAGAGCAACTGGTGCATTGACTTATTCCTGTGCCTCTTCTTGTCTTTTTAGAGTCTTGTTTCCGCTCCTCACTCACCCACCGCAAGCCGCCACTGTTCTGTCAGCAGGGATACTTGAAGCATCAGGGCGTTGCTCCCAGCAGTCAGCTGTGGCGGCATGTTCACGACGCGGGATTGATGCCCCCTGAGCAGGATTCAGGCACGTCGGACACTGACCCAGCATTCCCCAACTACCTGGCCCAAGCTGGAGCCTCCATGTCTTCAGGGCTGAAACTTGACTTCTGATTGTTTTACTTAAATGTGTTAAGGTCCTTCATACTTGCTACCTCCAGCGCCTATAATCACTCCTTCCTCAAGACCAAATGTTTTCGACAGACTACAACAGGCCCTACTTCAGAGTAGAAGTTTCCAACTGTATTATCTCCCCTCATCACCGGTTTCAGATTTTTACCATGTGGCTGTTTCAACCAAAGAGTAACTTTCCTTGCTTTATTTTAATAGTGTTCCTTAAGAAATAAAAGTGCCCAAAAGTAATTCACTAGAGGAGAGTAAACATTAGAGGAAAGTCAGCAAAATAAGCACTGCCTTGTGAGGCACCTTGTCTGTTGAATACTCCCTTATTAGTATTCCTCCTAAAATATTTATAGCCTATGCATTATAATGTGCCATTTTCATATCATGGAAATCTAGATGAAATTAATCTATATAGGTGGAGGGTGGGTGTTTCACAATGATTATGCACTCAGCATTTTACATGATGTTACCTAAATAAATATACATTTTAAAATAAATACAAAGTTTGTCTAAAAAATTATTATTCAACATAATTCATATTACAAGTTGCGCGTGCGCAGAGCTGTCATCGATGGCCTGCACGGGGACGCTCTGATTGGCTGCTTGGTTGCGTTGATACTATTGGACCGGAACAAATGAACAACAGATAATCTGATTGGTCGTCGCCACGCAGTGACTGTTGGCTGTACAATGGGTGTGTTTTTTACTACCTTTCTCCGACGAGATGGAAAACGTGAAAATAGGGGACATTTTGGTGCGGTGAAGAAAAAGCGTCTCATGGTGCTAAAATACTTCAAATAAGGGAGAAGGTTTCAGTGAGGGGGTAAATGTGCAGAAGCGCCGTGCAATGGCCCCCGGCGGCGCTGACGCAGTAGACGCCGCAGCCGAAGTTGACTGCTCGTGTTTATGACGGTTTTATTTCCTTTTCGCTTCGACAGGAGTAAGGACCGTATGTAACGAGTGTTGTGTAAACACAACCTCCATATGTCTCGATAAAGCATGGACGGGTGGAGCCCTATCGTTGCAGCAGCGTCGGACAATGACCGGTCCAGCTCCGAGGGGGAGTACATGCTGGAGCCCGGACCCGAGGATGCAACCCGGGAGGCGGCGGCGGCGGCAGCGGCGGAGGACGGAGAGCAGCGGGGCAACGTGGAGGGGATGGACGACGGGGGTACTGGTGCTGTCGGGTTTGGGATAAGTGGTACTGGCGAGGGCAAAGTGGTTTTGGGTCGAGTCGGACAGAGAGACGACAAGGAACTCAGGTACCTGCACTTGTTGTGGGAGCCCGGGCGAGCTGAGCTTGGTGGCGACGCTGCAGTGGCGAGCAAGCTGGGGAAGATGACGGGCAGCCGGGCCAGGAGACACCACAGAGCCGCGAGGAACCTGGGTCCCATCGGTAAAGATATTTACGGTAAGTTACTGTGTCAGGTAGCCTCTTAATTTAGAAATAAACAAGCTGAGTGAGCGTCCGTGTATGTGCAGAGAGCCAGGTGTTGACTAGACAAGTAAAGATATATAATCAATCAGGTAAAGACAAGAACTGATTATTGAATAACTGAAGTTATAGCCTATCACACAGTTGTCACATGGTGAATAACGAGAAAAGAACACAACATTTCAACAAAATCACATCGTGATAAAATCGCAGTTGTATCTACTCTCATCTCTTCCTATCAGCATGATGCACATTTCCTCTTCACACACAATATTACACCATATAGTTGCATTATATGGTGGAAATTACATTGACACTCCTTTGGAAAGTGTAGATCCATGTAAATGCTGTCTTTGTTCTTCTAATGCCATACAGTCTCACCTCATCCAATCATTAAACCATATTTACATACCTCTCACTTTGACTGTCTAATCTCCACAGCTGTGAAAAGACTGAGGGAAGCAGCAAACAGCAACGACATCGACACAGGTACAAGCAGAGATGCAAGATGCGGTGAAATACTTTTTAAAGTGCTGTAAGAGAAGGATGGCATTTGCTAATAAAGTTGTGTTCTTTCAGTTCGAAAACTCCTGCAAGATGACATAGACCCATGTGCAGCAGATGACAAGGGAAGGACAGCTCTTCATTTCTCTTCCTGCAATGGCAACGAGAGCATTGGTAAGTTGATGTCAAGTATGAAGATGTGAAGACACTATCATAGATAATCAAAGTGAATGCAGCAGGTTGAAGCGAAAACAATCCATCCTTTGTTGAACAATACATTGAAAAGTTGTGCTGCTTTGTTGCTGATCCTTTTGATGATTTTTCTGTCTGTAGTGCAACTGTTGCTGAGCCACGGCGCTGACCCTAACCAGCGAGACAGCCTGGGAAATACCCCTCTTCATCTGGGTAAGAGAACAATCACTGTGACCCATAAAGCCCACACAGCACTGTGGTCACTAATGATTGTGGCTGTGGTTTCAACCTGACACACAACTGTGCAGCTTCTTCAGGCTTACACCTGTTGAGATGTGCAGATGTGCTGTGCTACAGAAAACAGAATTTTATCTTTGTTTATTTGTGTAAAGCAGTTTTGTTAATGTACATTGTGTCTGTTTCATCTGTGTTTCTGCAGCTGCCTGTACTAACCATGTGCCTGTTATCACCACTTTGCTGAGAGGAGGTGAGACCACTGTACATACATATGATGTTTCCCATAACAAGAGAAAGCTGAAAATACATGTGATCAAAATCAACTTTTTATGTTTTATATTAGACCATTTTCAAGTAGATGTCTGTTGCCCTGAAGGAACATGGGAAAGACATTGTGCAATGTGCATAAAGGAGTTCTTTGTAAGAATTTCCCAGAAATCTTGTAGTGCTTATTTCTGCTTATAACATGGTTTTGATCTGAATCAAAAGAGATTCAACATGTCTTTTACAAGTTTCATGTAGATATTTTTAACAGGATACATGCATTTAATAGCCTCAATGCACAACATCCAGCTTGTCATGAGCATTTTTACAGATTGCACAAGTAAGCAATAAAGGTAATAATATTAGGACAGTGATGCACTCTAACTTGCTGTAACATGGGAATAATGGACTAGCTGGAGGTGAAGACAACCACAGTGTCCAGCAGACAAAGTGCTTTCCATGTACCCTTTAAACAAACTTCTTTTTGCTAATGGCAATATTTTACATATGATCTCTAATGGGTGGAGTGCATTTCCCCTCTCACTAAACCTTTGCCAAGCCATTGTTTTTGATTTTTTTCCCCCCCTCCATGTTGCCAGGTTTCAATCTTGTTCTCTCGCCTTTCCTTTGCTGGCATGTTGTACTTTTTTCAGTGAGATTATGCCGTTGGGTTAGTTGTGCACAAACAAAATAGGGAATCACTTGCAAGAACATTGGTCTATAGATCTGTTAATGAACAAAACTCACAGTTACTTTTGAGTTAATAGTTAAACAGCTAGTGAATTGAACCACTTATAAAATGTACAAGAAATTAATTGTTGCACTAGGTTCTTGTTGATTAATACAGGATACCATGAGCACTGATTAAATATGGTGACTAAACTCTCCACCAATCTTATGTGATGTTTTGATGTACTAGTATTGACACTTAATCAGCCAATCCAATTCAATCATGTATAACTCTAATTAACTTTGAAAATGAATGCATAAATACTCACAATATAAAGATAACAAGATATATTGGTAACACTTTACTTGATGCCTATCTCTATAACGCATTATAACTATACTTATAATGCAGTTATAGCACTGTATAACTATAGTTATAAACACTCATAAATGATCATAATGCTTTATAACAATAACCATAACACACTATAAAACATTTTATCATGACTTATAAGGTCAAGTATTATAATGCATTATAATTGTTAGGGTTATAAATATAGTAATAATGTGTTATAATTGGCTAATTACCATAAGGCTTTATAACAATAAGCATAACACATCATAGAGCATTCTATAATGGTTTATAAGGTCAAGTATTATAATAGAGTTATAATTGCTCTATAATGTGTTATGCTTATTGTTATAAAGCCTTATGGTTATTTATGAGTGTTTATAATGATAGTTATACATGTCTATAAGCCAATTATAATACGTATAACTATATTTATAATGCATTATCGATGTGGGCATTGTCAGTGAGTTACTAACAATTATAACGTATTATAATACCTGACCTTATAAGTCATGTTAAAATGCTTTATAGTGTGTTATGATTATTGTTATAAAGCATTATGATCATTTATTGGTGTTTATAACTATAGTTATATAGTGCTATAACTGCATTATAACTCATTATGAATATGGTTATAATGCGTTATAGAGATAGGCGTCAAGTAAAGTGTTAAGATATATTTTATTGATCACAGACAGGGAAACTACTGAATCATGTTGTTGTAAATTTGAGTGATTAGATGTATAACAATACCAGTCCTTTATCTTTTAAAGCCAATAAACCTACACGTTTATAGCTGTTTATTAACTAGAAACAAACAAATTAATAGGCTGTATAATCTGTTTGTGTGAAGGAGCCCGTGTGGACGCCCTCGACCGAGCGGGCAGGACCCCGCTGCATCTCGCTCGCTCCAAACTCAACATCCTGCAGGAAGGAGATTCACGCAGCTTAGAAACGCTGAGAGGGGAAGTCACACAGGTAGATAATGCATCAACTTAGAGTGGTGTAATGAATCAGGAACTTGATGCTTTGATATTGATAGATCATGATTTGTTTCTATGTGACTTTCCTTTACAGATTATTCAAATGCTGAGGGAATACCTGAACTTAATGGGCCAGAGTGAAGCTAAAGAGCGGCTGGAGCACATCTCCACACAGCTGCAGCACACACGCACCAAAGAGCAGGTGAGACCTAAGACTGAGATTCACATGCATAAAAACCAAGATTTATGATGTAATTAAACTGAGATGTGCATGTTCTTCAGTTTACAGGTATTGGTGATTTGCAATGCATCAAATTTTCACTAACTTGTACATGTTTACTTTGTTTCGTTTTTTCCAGGTGGATGAGGTGACTGATTTATTGGCTAGTTTTACATCGCTCAGTCTACAGAAACAGAATCTGGGGGATAGGTAGAAGATAAAGTGTGTAGAGGGCTGAAGTCCTGCTCCTTACCAAGCAAGCCTGCTCTACTAGCCTCCAAACAAGCAAACTGAGGTTTTCTGTCCAGTAACATTTGAACACGTCATTTTAACCAAGATAAGAATATTTTCTTAGCTCTGATGAGGTTTTGATAGGGTGCTCATGTCTAAGACTAACATGCCAACAAAATTATTGTTATCTTGGCTAAATTGAAAATATGCTTACATTTGTATGAGGTCAGTACTGTTGTGCAGTAGATAACTGTTCAGCTTACAGACAGAAAAAAAGTATCACACATGAACTCTTCAGAAGACAGATAAAAGAACTTCTAAAGGGCGAAATACATTGAGAACAGGAAGCTTGTAGAAAAGAAGCTAACCCAATGCAGTGGGACGTTGGCTCTCTACTGTGTGTATATGTGTGTATGTATGTGTGGGTGAGTCATTGCTGTGTTTGTGCACAGGTTTTCTTGTTGCCTGCCATTGTTAGCCAAGCTCTATGATCACTATGGGATGTATTTCTCATGAAATGATTTCATAATTTTCACTGTTGTAATTTTTGATTCTTTGGATCACAATGCCTTTTTCTCTTGTATTGCATGTTGTGTTAATGTCGTTGTATTGTAAAAAATAAATAAAAAAATTTGACTGTTGTTGTAAATGGATGTGTGAACCAATAAATCATTATCTTTGGCTATATTCATGAAATATTGTCTTTCATACTGTATGAATGTGTATTGAAGCTATTATTAGGTGGTACCTATACCAGCCTTCACTAAAATGTATGAATCATACATTTTAGTGAAGGCTGGTATAGGTATTTGTTTAATAGACTTAATTCAGTGTAAACATTTTAAATGAGAGCGCCCTTTATAACTGTCACAGTCAATTTAGGATACATTGTAGGCCTACTACAGTTTTAGCGAATGTGTTGCTAATGTGGCTACTTTCCCTCACGCTGATTGGCTGCATCACCCAAGCCCCGCCCATACACGGACACGTATTGTTTCGCCGATAATAAAAGATGGCGACTGGACCCGCGTAAATTGGAGATCTCATAGAGGTAGTAAAATCTAATAAACACATTGTTTTCTCAGCTCCAGTGTTGCTAAACTACACATGCTGTCATCTCAGGGGAAAAGAAGACATAAGCAGAGTTAAATGCATTGCTACCACAGTGTTTTTGTCCACTTGAGGCGACCGCGGCCTACGAGTGGGTGAAAGCCTCGGCCTTTCCTTAGCCGCAGTCACCGGCCAGCTGGGGACGCACTCGGCGGGACGGGGTCGAGTGCTGGAAGTGTTGCGATGGGGAGCTAAGGAGTCAAAGTGAATGGAGAGGGGGTGTGTTTGTGTATCTTTACAAAAGTAGGCGGGAATTTGTTTAGCCATCATTTTGTACTCTTTGGTAGGTGAAAGACCTCGTCAGTAATTTAATATAACCGGAATTGCATTTTTCCTGAAGTTCTTGAGTGTTGTACTGACCAGGAATAGTTGCAGCAGCCGACCAAGTAACGTTAGCCATGAAGGTGTAGTAACCTTTGTTGATAACCATGTAACGTTAAAATAATCAGGACAGAAACGTCCACGATTTCCCCTCGTTACCCTAAGCAGCTGTTGCTCTTTTCAGGGGTAAAATCTACTATTATTACTGTTGTAAATACTAATATTGCTTTTCTTCTAATTCTTTTACCCCGAACAGGTCGTTATCCTGCCCTTATGTTGTCAGTGACATCCTGTGACAAGTCAACTTGTTGTCAACAGAGGAACCATGGCTTTTGAGGAGATCAAGAGCAAAGGAGGAATGGGTAATGCCATAATATTGTTTTACAGTGTTCCTGTTGCAGGCTTATCAAACAATGTGTCTGGTGCAGTCAGAAAGGGAAAACATTTCAGGAGATGTAACAAGGTCGATCATATTGGCTGTTAGATATTTCTCACTCCACATCTGTCTTAGAGAATCATTTTTTTTTACTGTCCACGTTAAGATTATAATATAGACTCTATATATTTTAGATGTGGGAATGGATGGAGACAGGGGTCTTGTGGCCGGTCGCAGCCAGAGAGAGAAGAGGAGGTCATACAAAGATCTGCTAAGAGAAGAAGAGGAGATTGCTGCTCAGGTCCGCAAGTCTTCAAAAAAACGTCCCAAGGTAAGTTATCCCTCTGTAATAACAGAATATAATAATTAAAATAAAGAAACTAAAATTGTTTTATATATTACAGTGCAATTGGACATTTCAATATATTTAACAATGTGTCTGGATTGCTCAGTAGTGTTAACTAAAGTAGCTGTGTTCATTTCAATCAGGATTCAGAACTTTTCATGCTGGGAGGGGACTCGCACAAAAAGAAGAAGAAACATAATGATGACTACTATTACAGAGGTGAGATGTTGATCTATTGTAATAATCAGTTCATTCACAAAGCATTGACCCTTATTGACGTTTTATTTGTCCTTTCTCTCCCCTCTCAGACCATGATGGTTCAGGCCCACCTTCCCACAAGAAAAAGCGCAAGTCTGCAGACCGCTCTCCACCCATGTCTTCCCCAACATCTTCCCATTCGACAGATACAGCGATGGGCCTCCTGCAGGCCATCACCTCCCCCTTGGCCACAGGCTCAGACCCCAGCCCACACTTACACAAAAAACCCTCCTACCCCTCGTTCTCCTCACACTCCTCCAAGGACCGCAAACGTGAGGGCAGCAGCGGCAGTGGAAGCAAAAGTAGCCACTCCCTCTCTCACTCCCGCCCTGTGTCTTCCTCGTCATCTTCCTCCAAGAAGCACTCCTCTTCCTCAAAATCATCTCTGTTCCACGGTGGAGCTCCCAAGGAGGAGCCTTTGACGTTAAGAGAGGCCGACGGGCTGAAGATGAAGCTCATCATGTCGCCAGAGAAAGAGGAAGGAGAAACCTTCCCATTCACGCCACACTCGTCCAAAGGGGGTGTGAAGAAAGAGAAGGACAGAGACAGGATGCAGCTCTCAAAGTCACCCAAGAAGAAGCTACAGCAGAATCGTGATCCACTGCCGGTAGTGGGCAAAGAAGTGGAGGTGGAAGGTAAAAAACCTAAATGATGCACTAGGATATGGAAGTTATTTTTGACTCAGTAACAGAATGCAAAAAAATATGTTCATTTATACCTGTGGTGTGTGTTGCTTTGCTCTGTGTTACACAGGTCATTATGGAGGTGGTATGGGAGATGATAGTTCCTCATCTGGGGGTGAGCTGGAGGCAGGAGAGCTAGTTATAGATGATTCATACACACACCTGTCGAAAAAGAAGAAGAAGAGCAAAAAAAGCAAGAAGAAAAAGGACAAGGAGAAAGACAGAGACAAGGATAAAAGCGGCAAGGACAAGAAGCACAGCAAAGGATTTGCGGGTGAGTTTATGTGGAAAGAAATGAAACGAGAAAACTCCCTGCTCAGTATCATGCATGTCCACCTACTTTTGGGTCTACTTCAACAGACTGCAATTGTTAGTAGTTGTGTAGAGGGCAGGAGACGAGTGCCATTGGCCACTAAGAGTCTAATATAATGGTGCCAAACATCACCTACTGCACAATTTGCCTTTGAAATGTTTTTTTTAATGTTATCACCCTGAGAAAATCAGAACATGTATGAAAACATGGATCAATGATGCCACTTTTTGTTAAATGGATATTTCAACATTTTGGCAAATTCGCCCATTGCCTTAATTCGTATAGTTTTAGGAGTAGGTTCATTACCTTAATTGTCGGTGCAAGCTGTTTTGAGATCGGCGGGGCAGAGACGCAAGCTGCTCAGCTAACACAACGGAGGCTCATGGTATTTCTACGTTTCCCTCATCAAACTAAATACACAATCCAACAACTCCAAAACGTTGTGACCTGCACATTCGCCACACTATGAAATAAAAAACGAATAATTATGTAACATTATAACACATGAAGCAAACACTCTGAACTACTTGCGCTTTTGAAGTCACTCCACAGAGCAGCCGTGTCAGGGATGTAGTTCAGTCTCTGCATTTGCCTCGAAAACAACTCTCGTGACGTTCCATCATTATCTCAGAGCCTGGTGAATGTGCAGGTCACAACTTGTCCATGAGAAAGTTTTGAAGTTGTAGCATTGTGTATTTGATGAGGGAAAGCCTGGAAATACAGCACGCCGTGCAGAGCTCACGTCTCAAAACAGCTTGCACCGATTAAAGGCAATTAACCTACCTCTAAGACTATAGGGATTATGGCAATAGGCGATTTTGCCAAAATGTTGAAATATCCCTTTAGGTTTGATAGAATCAGTGGCAAAAAGTACTTTAACTTTATTCACTATAATAACTGATTAAACTCCAATAAAGTGTTGTTACTATACCAAAATTATGACTTCGATATGATACCTGCCTAAATATCTTGATACGTGAAATGATACCACAGTAAAAATCTTAAACATCAGGAAAAGTTATGTAATAATTGATGAGAACATAGAACTGTCAAAACAAGGCATCAGAGGATGAGAAAAAGCTGGAAAACAATTATTATACTTTTGCCGATACCGTATCGGCCCATACCCAAAACCGATCTGATACAAATGTTGATTTATTAGACTGTATACTGCAGGGATGCAAACAGCGCGCCGAAAAGCGAAACTCGCTTTTTTCATGACCAATTAGGTGACTTGTGTGAATCGTTCAGATCCGAAGAGTTTTTGTTTTTGGTAGGGGAGG
This sequence comes from Trachurus japonicus, assembly GCF_045865225.1. NCBI lineage: Eukaryota > Metazoa > Chordata > Actinopteri > Carangiformes > Carangidae > Trachurus > Trachurus japonicus. The sequence goes on along the minus strand of NC_140914.1, from coordinate 25,700,418 downwards.
GGGGGTCTCAGCGTCTCAGCGTCTCAGCTCGGGTCAGTAAAATGTTTGACAGGCTGACAGTGACAATTACGTGAAACTGAGGCGAACTCATTCATGGTTGTCTCTGATTACACTGATAACAGCCGACCTCCAATGTAGACGCGACATGCGCGCTCGTTACCCAAAGCGGCGCGTATCCGCGTGCAGTCGGTGCGACGGCGACGGCGTTTTTTCCCCCGTGCATGTCCGTGGAGCTGTGGCCGCGGACATGCACGGTTCCCTACGTTGCTGTGTCAGGCAGGTGTTTCCACGGAGATCTGCCCCGTTTCAGAGGTGAAGGAAGCCCTGAGTGGAGAGACGTCGCCTCCGCGATGTAGAATGTGTTCAATTAAAGTGAAACTAACACATTATATAGGCCTATATGTCCATTACACACTGAATGAAACATCCCATGTCTTTATTTATTCAGTTTATTTTAATAGTAATAATTATGACTAACATTCAGTGAAGACCTAAAATTCAGTATCTCCGAAATTGAAATATTGCAAAGGAATTTTTAAAAAAAAAGCATTTTTAATATAGAAATGTTGGCCTTCTGAAAACTATGTCCATCTATATGCACTCAATACTTACTACTGGAACTACTGGAAATGGACTTTTCCATGATATTGTAATGTAATCATTTGTTAATGGTGAGCACCAGCACCCCCCCCCCCCCCACGCCAGACAATTCCTCTCTTTTTTGGTCCTGACCCGTTTGCATCCCTGATACTGTACCTTGCTATGTGGAAGAGAGCAACGGCATTAGCTTGACTTAAACATTACTTTCCTAACTTTGTAACATGTTGTTGCTCTGTGTTTATGTCTACTGGCATGCTGTGCATGCTGCCGACACGTGATGTAGCACGCCACAAGCATAGAATTTAAGTGAATAGATCAGCGTCATGGTTAAGCCCCATTATCTGATCTAGCTATTGGTCAACATAGCTGTTTGATCCAATATCTGATCTTAATATCAGATTGGTGCATCCCTAATGGTACCATAATGTCATAATGTGTTCATACATTTTAATATCCAACCAACATTTTTTAAAAGAAAAACAAAATAACAAATACAAAAAGAGAGGATAATTCTTCACTAAACCCAGTCTGAAATTTCATGGTGAAACATTGTCTGAGTGCTTCTGTTCATTCCTCAGAGTTAATATATTTTTAATTCCCTGACCTTTAACCCTCACTCTTGCATCACCTATGTTTTGTCTTTGTATGACTTTTTTCAGACTCATCAAGGGGCCACAGCCACTCCCACCCCACTGTCACCCACAGTGCCGTAGGCCCAATGTATGCCATGGGCACACCCATCCCTCCACACCACCATCAAGCCAATGATGGAGTGACTGAAAAGAAGAAGAAAAAAGAGGAGAAAGATCGGGAGAAGCACGAGAAAGAGAAAGATAAGGTAAATATGTAAGGGATAATGTATAGTTCGGAGGTTGTTATGGAGAAATAAACCCCTTCAGGTTGTATGAAACCCCTCCGCTTCGCGTCGGGGTTCCATACAACCTGTCAGGGTTTATTTCTCCATAACAACCGACCAACTATACATTATCCCGCTTAGAACACGGCCTACAACTAAATCATTCAATAATGTAACACAAAATAATGATAAAAAGAGATTTTATTCATGTAAAATTAGACCGTTGCTCAGGACGCCGCTCTGACCAGCGTAGCACAGAAAAGAGAAAGTATGCAGGATATTTACTTTATGTTTCATTTTTACCGTCATTAAATAGCTTCGGACTAATAGTGATGTTAGATAAACGACTTGTAACCTGTTACAGGGAGAGTGGAGGCTCCTAAGTTATTTCCACATCGTGGCTGAAAAGTAAACTTGCATCAGAACTTCTGACCGTGTCACAGCTCCTCTCCTCTCTGTAGCTCCGCGACACAAACGCACCCCATAATCTCTTGTTTATGACAGATAGGACTACACAAAATACATCGTAACGTGTATGGTAATCCATCGATCCACTGATTGATTATCAAAGGCTTCAAATGCACGAACGGGAGGAGGCTCAGCAAAACAGCGGCCGTGACCGGACATGCAGAGTCGGCCGTTGCTATGGAGTCCCTAGCAACGGTCCGCTCAGCGGTGGTCTATCGAGAAATAAACACCGCAGAATATTGGTGATTGACCAATCAGAATCGAGTATTCAAGAGAGCCGTGTTCTAAATTATAATATAGGCTTGACATTTGTAGAGAGGGTGGAAATCAGTCAGATTAGACAAATGCCAAGTAATTCTTGAGTTAACAACCCTCTATGACACTGAATTGTTTGCATTTTCTTGTCTCTGTCCTCCTTTAGCCCAAGAAGAAGAACACAACAGCATACCAGGTGTTCTGTAAGGAGTACAGGGTCAACATCAATGCAGAACAGCCAGGACTAGGTGGGTCAAATATATTAAATAAATAATACATCATACCTTTGTTGAAAATACATTTGGTGGCAGATTGTCCTGTTAACTGTTACTAAAAGATGCCATTTTAACAATGTTTGCATATCTAATCTGCAGTCTTTGGTGAGCTAAGCAAAAAGTTGGCAGAGGTGTGGAAGGCCATGCCTGAGAAAGACAAACTAGTAAGTTTTTCCTTATATGTATTCAAGGTTGGAGAAAGCTTTAGAGATGATTAATGGTATATGGTGATGCACTGACCACCCCGTGCTTACTGTGTGTGCCTCTACAGGTTTGGAGACAGAAAGCTCAGTACCTGCAGCACAAACAGAATAAAGCTGAGGCCACAACAATCAAACATAAGAGCTCCAATGAGAGCAAAAGCAAAGGTATTTTAAAGAGATAAATGATAAAACTTAATGATTTCAGCCTTATCTCTTGATCTCACCACTGTCCTTTTGTCATAAAAGTCATAGCAACAGGAACTGGGATGGTGTCGCCAAACAAAGCTCCCAGCACTATGTCCCTGTCCCCCGCACGAGTCCCAGAGGTTGATCCCATCGATGCAGCAGCTCACCTGCAGCTGTTAGGAGAGTCTCTGTCTCTGATTGGACATCGACTGCAGGAAACAGAGGTAGGTTTCCTCATGCATGTGTGCACACGGAGGACAAGATTTTTTTTGTGGTCTGAACGTCACCACACGGTCTGAATATCTATCTAAGAGGTTTATTTTTGTGCCACATTTTACAAGTCTGACATTGAATACTCCTGATAAATGAATACATGAATCATGTGGGTGATGTTTCTTTGTGGCAGGGGATGGTTGCAGTGTCTGGGAGTCTGTCCGTCCTTCTGGACTCCATCTTGTGTGCTCTGGGTCCTCTGACCTGTCTCACAGCACAGATACCACAGTTAAACGGCTGCCCTCGAAACGTCTTGGTACAGTATATACATCATCATTTTGAGTGTTGTCTGCTTCCTCTTCACTTGAACTACACTACATGTGCACCTCAATTGCAATATTCTCACAAAGTCTTCTCTCTTCCTATCAGTCAAACACATTGGACAACATTGCCTACATCATGCCTGGCCTGTGAGTAAAGGATGATAATCACTCTGGATCATGTCAACAGAAGTCGTCAGATTTGACTGGAACGGTTTCCGTACAGAAGTGACTTTGGACTTTAATTTAAGCCACTGCTTGGCATTTGGAAACTTGGATATTTCTAGTGTCAACATGTTTTTAAAGTGTATTTTTTTAAAGACCTCATTCTCTTAATTTTCTAACTGTCATATTTTTTAAATGAAACGTTTTACTGAACGGGCTAATCTCTCTCGGCATGTCAGCTTAGTTTTACTGTCACTGTACAGCGTGGTCTGGTGTGAATGGGTGTATGCCTGTACTGAATGTCAGTGTGCATTAGGTGGGTGTGTCCTGTGTCCTGTAGTTGTCTTCATATTGGATTTTTTTTACTGAAATGTACAGGAACATTGAAGTCATTCTCTTTTGCTCATCATCGACACAAGGTAATATATTTAACCTGCTTATTTTCCTTTTACCATGTAAAAAGTACTGTCATGCATTCATGTTTTATAGATTTGATATTTTATTGTGGATACAGCATTTAGATTTTGACTGTACCTTAGAGTTTCAAATGTGACAGAAAACACCGTCAGGTGCAATCTTGTCCTGATCAAGAGCTGTTCAAGTGATTCACTGTCAGAGCTTCAGATTTAACAAAATGGAAACATTAAAATATGATCTGTTCAGCTATGACGCAGCCTCTGTCATTTTGTTAGCCACGTGTGTGTATTTCAGCAAGCCTCTGGATGGATTACCATGAAATCCTTTGACTTTTCTTCTCGCGCTACCTGGATGTTCATGTTTAAATTTTGTGGTGAAATGTGTAAAAGACTTGTGGATAATACAGACAATCATATTTTTAGTATACTGTCACTTCCAAACTTACACCAAACTAAGAGAAAGCTACTAGACACACCTGTTGTCTATTGTCTCATCTGTTTGGTGCAACGAAATGCTAGCATACCAACATGCTAAACACAGATGTTGAACATCAGCAATACACAGGTGCTTACATCTAGATATGCCACTGAATCAACATGCTGACATAAACAAACTTACCCTACTTTCTTATCTGCTTTATTAAGTGTAGTTTAACATTTTAGTAATGCTCACATAAAAAATACCTACTTTTAAGAAAATACCAAAAGAAAGGAAAAAAGTTGAAGGAATTAATTGAAATGATGGAGAATATTTTGACGAAAGATTTTTAATAAAAAAAACAAACGTGTCCTGCAGCTCAGCCTGCTTTATGCTCATACACTTTAAAAAAGGAAAACCTTTCACTGGGTGCAACCACACCGGACCCCACGCGGTCCTCGGGCCCGGGGTTGAGACACCGTGCCTCGGCCGCCACAACAGATGGAGCTGTGTTGTGTGTTCACCTCTGGAGGAGTCAGACAGGCGGGGAGAGTCCCTGGCCAGAGGCGGGTCTGAGTCAGTCTGCAGGAACTAGGAAGTGTGCTCATCCCTGTCTGACTCAACACTAAATACGGCAGCGAGCAGGACCAGAAATGTCAGCATCTGCTTCACAGTCAGGTAAGGCAAACATTTCATGTGTAAACAAGCCGCTTCACAAACCCACCCAGTGAGACATTAGCGTTAAAGGAGTCAAGTCAGTACTGTGAGGTTTGCCGCTGCGTGTTTTCCGTATTTGTGCGGTTTTGATGAAGAGGCGCAGCTGCAAAGGGCGCTGTCACTTCTGGGAAATTTTAAAGCGGTTGTGGCCGATGCCATGATACAACAGTTCGACTGCTATCATTAGAAACTGCACATACAATGAATAACACAGACTAATAATGTTACATTCATGCAAAAGATGATATGAGAGGAGTAATGTTATGTTACACTGTAAAAACTTCTCTGTGAACAACAGTGTTATGCAGTCAGTGTTAGCCTACTCAGGACTGGTACAGTGGACAAAATATTTTCCTTATTGTTTCACTGCTATGTGTCTTGGCTTCCTGTTAAACAGAGCTAAGGCTGGTGGTGCTGGGCCGGACCTGGGCAGGAAAGAAACCAGCAGTCAACACCATCCTTGGCCTGCAAGACCCAGAGCAGGGCACAGCGGTGGACGAGACCCAGGAGTGTAGTAAACACAGAGGAGAGGTGGCAGGCAGACAGGTGAGAGAGTGAAATAAACACAGAGAACAAACCAGCAGTTGTTATATAAGGCCAGAGAGGCATGCAGGAGTAATAACCACATGTAGATGTATAACCTGTAGTTAAGTATTCATAAAACATGTTTGAATACTGTCGATAACACATTGTGACTGTGGCTGAGGGATATAGCTCTCAGATCAACAGGTTTACAATTAACAAAAGCAGCATTTATATCTGGAATGACGTCACTTGACAACCAGAGGAAGAAAAGGGCAAATTTTACCAAAAGTTTTAAAATAAAAGTTCATTCAAATCTATTTTTGGATGCAAAATCAAACCCAGTTGCGATCCTTGTGGCCCAACTAGAGCTATAACCCTGCAGATCTCAGTTGTGGTTGGTTCAGCAGCACTGGTAGTTACTGGTGGAAACTCTCAGAATAGAAACACGCTTCTCTGTCAGCCATAAAAAGACCATGATAATGGATTGAATGTCTCATTGGAATTTGTTGCAGCTATAATTGTAGCAATGCAAACATTTTCCTTTTCATAATACCCCGAACCAGCTGTTTTGGATTATGTCATTATGTGACATGTGCACATGAGCAGGGCTTTGTCTTCCAGATTTTCATCCAGTACAGTGTTTCCCTTGTCCAGACTGTTTGAATCCAGTGCAGACATGGCTGAACACTACATGGAGAGTTAACTAATTGGTATAAACACATTTAATGGCCACGTCAGGAGAAACAGTCAAGAACTGTATTGAAAATCTTAAATAGCTTCAATAGAGAAACACACTTCTCTCATCCTGCCCATAAATGAGGAAGAATAATAAAACCCTTTTGAGGACCTAATTAAGGTGGTGAGCGTATTGCAGTGATGTCAGACCATTAAAAAGTGAGAAATTTTGTGTAATGCCATTTTTGTTTGTTTTTTTAAACAGGCATATTCTAGGTATTATTGAGCCGGCAGAAATCACTATGAAAAACATTACAGAAGTTCTCCGACAAACAGAACATTATACTATATATACAAAGAAAGAAAGTAAACGAAGAGATTTAGTTACACAAACATATACATCTGCAAATATAGCTGTATGATACATGTATGCCACATACCTGGATATACAAATGTCTACTGAATATTTACATGCATTACTGTTTCCTACAGTGGTATCTATGTAAATCCCTCTTGCCTTATCTTGTATTTGGTTACAGTTACACATTGGGTTGTAGCTTTGATGTACTTCAAAAGTGAAAAAAGGATTAAGCAAATGCCACTGAACCCCGAAGTTAAGCTTCCTCCACATCTCTATAGGTGGTGGTCGTCTCCAGTCCAGCCTGGTTCAGCTCTGACTGCAGCCCAGAGGAGAGGAGAAAACACATCTCCTCCTTCATCTCCTTATCCAGCCAGGGGCCGCATGCCTTCCTGCTGTGTGTCCCCGTGAACCAGCCGGCCGACGGGGAGGCCAAGGCGCTGGACGTCCTGACGAAGCTGTTTGGCCCCTCTGCCGTCAGCGGGAACACCATCATCCTCTTCACCCACACGGAGGAGCTGGAGGAGGACGAGCAGCTGAGCGAATATCTCGTCACATGGCGCAAAGACCTCCAGGAGCTGGTGGAGCGATGCGGCGAGCGCTACCACACCCTGGAAGCCCGCGGCGGAGAAGCGGAGGAGAGGAAAGCTGTGGAGGAGCTGCTGGAGAAGGTGGAGCAGGTGGCGAGAGAGAGCGAGACGCAACACCTGAGCTGCCCTCTGTACCGAGAGGCCGAGGAGAGAGTGAGACAGAGGCAGGAGGAGATAGTGAGAGAGAGAAGAGCGGAGGACAGGGTGTCTCCCACAGACTCACAACCAGAGGAAGACGTTACAGAGGAGGAAATGGAAGCTGTTCGTGAGGAGGCAGAGAGGAGCACAGGAGATCTGGATGTGGATATAGATGATATTTTCCCTCCCACCAGCGTCTCATCATCCTCCCCTGCTACCTCCTCTCTGTTTGGCCTGTGGGAGAAGCTGACTGGCTGGGTGAAGTGGCTGTCCACGCTGGTGAGAAGGGAGGCCCTGTTTGGAGCTCTGGTGGGCCTGTTTGTGGGGGGGCCGTTTGGGGGTATGGTGGGGGCCACAGTCGGATCAGTGGCTACTGAGGTGGGGAGAAGGAATACACAGAAAAAAACGAAATAAGAGTTGATCTCATATATTGTATTACGCATCAAGTTGCACCTTAATGTCACTTCACTGTTATTAAGCTATGGGCTCACCAGCTAGCACTTAACAGGATAGTATTTATGCTTGACCACTACACTAATCATTACCACTTTTTATTAGTAGTATTATCTAATCACTTTGTCAATGGTTAACATTATCATTAACAGATCACTAGTAACCCATTAATCATAACAATGTTTGGGTTGCCAGGTTTAAAAAAACAACAACAACCTGTGTATCTTCCTCATAATTTGCTGTTTTATCAAGTAGCCTTGTAATTTTCTCCTGATGGTTCAACTCAACAAGTTCAAAATGTAAAAGTTAACATTTTCTTCCACTACAGTAATACGTTAGTCTGCGATGTTAACAAGGTATTTATAACATTTATACATCAAACCATTTAGCCACAGTTGTTAATTTAAACATCCAGCAGCATTTATATGGAGTTTCTGAAGCTCAGAGTGGGCTGCTCTGCTGCTGCCAGCTTGGCAGTGCCTGATTCAGACTAATTCCCAGCTAATCCAAACACTGGCAAATGGGAGGGGCATTTTATCTGTGCAGATTTTGTTACATGGTGGTTTGTGGAAAGCATATGCTCACCAACCTTTGACTTAGATTGGCCACGGCCTCAATTATGCATAACTTTAAGCTTTAATTATAAAATTTTACCCATAACATTTCACCGTGTCCAGTTCTCATGAAGGAGGAAAGTAACTGTAGAGACAAATACCTTTTTATGTACCAGCCTCAGAAATGTTTATTTCTGATGTAAAATTGAGCTTTTTATCATGGGAATCTGTGGGGTCTGATGAAGTGTAAGACTCACAGACTCCCATGTTTAAAAAAAAGACTATACAGCATAAAAAACATGTTTACAGCCTGGTACAAGAGTTTTGGTCTCTACTTCTTATTTCCTCTCTCTTTTGTTTATTTTAACTGTATTAAGGCTTTGAATAATGTAGGGCGTGCAGCTTTGAGGGATTGGTGGGGGAACGTATGCCCGCCTCAGTCCAGCATATACAATATACCCCCTGTGAGCTCCTGTTTGCCCATTTTTACATTAGTGGCATGAGGTACTGGCAGGATGGCGACAGCCCACCTTGAGCTTCAAATCTGCTCTTCAGAAACCTGTGGGTGATGTCATGGAGGCTACGTCCATCTTTATTCACAGTCTATGGACATGATCTCAAATGGCCAATAGTGAAACTGCTGTATTGGGGTTTTTTTTTTAGCTCTGTTATTTGATTCTTGAGGAAACTGAACTAGAACGTAAAAGGTTGCTGTGAAAAAGGAAACAGAGCTAAACAGATGTTAAAGAGGCTCAGTTAAAGGGACAACGAGGAGTTTTGGAAAAGCGAAGCGTTTTCACACTACCTTTATGAGCCTCCGCGCGCACCGTAAAATTCTTTTGACCGGCGCAAGACGGACTCATGTTTTCATTCATCAATAATTAAAGTCAGAGGTTCAAAGAGGTTCAGATACCACCGTAGTTCCGACCATAAACGGCGATTCAGCTACGTTATTCTCGTGACTCGTTGCGAAACTGAAAGTAAAGAAACGCTGGTCGGCTCGACCAGCATCTCCGCCACCACTAATAATAACAAAATAACGATAGAGACAGAATGATATATTTATCGAAAATGGGCCCATTAACAAGTGTGGGTAGCGGAGATTCATCCACATTAACGTGAGACTTTTTTATAACCGATTAGAAACTCCTTGTTGTCCCTTTAAAATGATTGGTCAGGAGATAATTATCTCTGGGCCCCTATAGTTATCTGGTCAGTTGTTTGTATTATATATATGTGGTTTACTGGTGATCCATAAAATTATTTATTAACCATCAAAGTGATTAGTTACAATTGTCACACTCCTAAAGGGGTTACTGCTGAAACACTATGAGACTCTCAAAGAGGCAGTACTCAGACTCATCCACAAGGTGGAGACATTGACCTTAATATTGGAGAAGTTGAAATGGTTGAGGTGAACTGAGAGATCCTTATTTCCTGCTTATCAAGCAAATAAAAGTTGTTGCTTTAAGTAGATTTCACTGTTATTTCTGACATCTGTGAGTCTGAAATTACTCATTTTCATAGATATCATCACGTTATTGACATGTCTGTTCAATGTTTAGATAATCAGAAAATGACAAAGGTGAACTTTAAACATGTATTTTCTGGATTTTCTGAGATGCATGATCAAGAGAAACATTGCGTTCCTGCACAATGAGGCTATAGATAGCTGTGTGCGAGGAACAAAAGCCCAGGATTCGTGCTGTCTAAACTCAGCTGAGCATAAAGCAGCTGCTTCAGACTCTCTCTCCCCCTCATACAATGGCAGGTTATGGCTTTGACATTGATGTAATTGATACTCTGCTAAAACCGTCAGTCATAACCCATCCTTACATCTCTCTCTCCCGCACTGGTTCGCTCTCCCTCTGTCTCTAAACTGCCGGCGGCTCTGCCTCAGGAACAGCTAGGCGTTTCCGAATGTGGGTGGTCCGGCTGGGGTGGGAGAGAGAGAGAAGGAGAGAGAGGGAGAGAATTAACCCAGCTCTCATGTTTCCCAAAAAGAGAAGGGAGGGAGGGAAAGACGCGAGAAAGAGAGAGTGGGGAGAGAGTGAGTGAGAAGCAGTGAATGCAAGGGAGAGAGCGAGAGTCAAAGGCAGAGAACAAGCTTTGGGACTACATCTGTCTTCCAGATGTGGCCTCCACAGTTGTCTGAAACAGGAAAAAAGAAGGTTTTAAAAGTAAAGGAAAATTGGTGCTAAACAGTTTTTTATTGTTAGGGATTACACATACAGTATAGACTACATTATACAGCACCAGCTTAAGGATCCACCAGCCAGGTTATGCTGCCTTTTTTTCTCTTTATGGGGCTGCAATGAAACAGCATACCAGACCCCTTGAAGTTAATGTATATGAAAGAACACCTGTCCAAATATTATTCAGCCCTGGTGGATACACCTCACGCATAAGACACAGTGAGCAATGATAGAGTTGGCCTTTATGAAGAAAAATTAAAGAGAATATTTTTGAAGGGAAATTTATTTCTCAAGGAAGACAAAACACAAAAGTATCACAGATCAAAAGTAGCACAAATCAAGGCCAGAGTGTAGGCAGAGGAGGCCAGTATCAGCTGGGGAAGATGAGACTTTGCCGGGACAGAGTGGGAGAAAAACGCTGGGATGCAGAGTTGATTTGTGCCTGTATGTGTAAGCGAAGCCAAAATCTGAACAAACATGTGAGGGAATCACCAGTGAGCCATCATTAACACACAGGCTGTAACTTCTGCTCCTCTCCCTCAGAGCAAAAATGTTGTTCTAAGGGCCTTGTGGTCCCTCGTTGGGTCTGAGGAGGGGGGCTAGTCCGCTGTGAGACGTGGACACCGCAATATTTTTTTGTTATCATCGCGCCCTATGGGCTGGAAAAGACAGCAAACCAAAGGAAAATAAACAAGATGACACAGTTTTTCCTTAACAGCACAAGGCCACTCTCTCACTGCTGGTTTTCACCAGCATCACACTTTATCATTAAACGCTCCAAAGTCTTTGTGATAATAACAGCATTACTTTCAAACACATATTTTCATACAGTGTCCAATATTTCCACATCTAATGAATAGCTTAATAACTGAACATGATAATTATAAAGCTTTAGGACAGCCCTGTATGAATTGGAAAAAAAAGTGTTTCACATACATAAAGACAGTTATATCAAATACAAAAAGCAGAGAAAGACCCAAAAAATGATCATGTATAAATCGCCCTTTAAACCCTCTGACAAAAGTCCTGGAATTAATTTATTAGCAAGTCAAACATAATTTTTAAATCATTAAAGAACAATAAATGTCATAAGAAATATGGTTCTTGTTACATTACAGTTTTGAAATGTATTAAAAAGATTTCAAAGGATTTCTTTTTTTATTAATGAATAGCCACATTTTATTTAGAAATAAAAAATTATATATAGCCAATAAAACACCAGAAATATGCTAAGTTAGAAATGTAGCAATAAAATAATAATATGTATATATATAGACAAAATTGCCGAAAGTGAAAGAACGGCTCCACATGAGAGAAGCGGTTTAAAGTAACACACATACGCCGCGGATCACATGTACAACATTAAACCGAGCAATTCAAGTGGATTTTTCTCAACAATGTGACCTCAGGCAGCAAACTTTCTATCTGATCCTGGGGCTGTGAGTGTGTGAGTGTGTGTGTGTGCGCACCAGCAGGGCTGAGACAGCGGTGTCCAACAGCCGTCTCTCTCCTCCTCTCTCTGGGTGTGCTCACTGTGAGTCCTCTCATCTTTTTCCCATTAGTGCTGTTTTCATGTTCTTTCCTAGCGTGAGCGTGTGTGGCTGCAATTGTTTATGAAGCAATGTTTGCTCCATCCAACTGTGTGTTTGTGTATGTCAGTGTGTGTGTATGTGTGTGTGTAACATGGATTTATGCAACAAATTGCCCAAATGCCATTTTTAAAAAAAAATCATAGAATACTGAATTTTATTTACAAAATCTTTAACATGCACAAAATTATTTTTTAAAAAGTGTATTGTCTTTCTATTACTGTTGACACTTGTAAATCCAACATATGAGCTGTATAATCCAGAGCATGGTTCCTAGACTTTTTTTTTCCAGACATACCCACACAGCCCCTAACATGAGAATCCATTTATCAACATCGACATGTTTCAAATGTGTTCATTTGACTTTTTTTTTTTTAACTAGATCCATCAGTCTAATTTAACACTACATAAAATTTTGTGTTGTTACACTTTAAGTTTTTAAGCGTTTAAGGTGATTAAGCAGCAGCCGCACACTATCAACCATTCATCCAGAACCTTTAGGTATTTAAACTGTTTGCTCGTTATTTTCAGCTCTTTCAATATTTATCCAGTACTTTCAGCTAATTATATGAACTGATGGTGGGAATCACTGATTTATAATATCGTAAAATGTGCGCACTCAAAAAAAAAAAATCTTGTTAATTCTTAGAAAATAAAACACATGAATGTATTTTTTCCCCCAAAATTTCAACCACACACACACACACACACACATAGAGAGGAGGTGTCTGTGTTTTATCTGCCTCATCACAGATGAAATCCAAATTGATCACAATGAAACCCTGCACCTGACATAAAGCAGCTTACATCCATAATCTGACCAGAACATGTCTCCACCACACGGAACAAGGTGTTAGCACAGACAAGGGTGAGGGGGTGAGGGGGGATACAAGAGGGAAGAAGCCTCCAGACAACATGAATACAAAATCACACACAGCTGCTGAGGTTACAGCTCCGGTGGACACACACTGAACCAGCTGCACATGCCCTCAGCAGCTGAACCGCTTTTGGGGATAGTATAGAAGCACGACTCCAGTGGAGGTGTGCAGGGTGAAGCATGCAGCATGACAGACACCCAACGTCCTCCTGCACCAGGGTGACCTGACCAGATGGGACGGAGGACGTCCTCTCATGGACTGGGACTGAAGAGAAGAAGGAGAAGAGGCAGGAGGAGGAGGAGAAGGAGGAGGAGGAGGGTAAGGCTTGGAAGATATTGTGTGGTCTGGTTCAGGTTTGCGCACCCTGCCGTCATCTGTCTGTTTAAAAGGAACTCTAAATATGGCCACCACATTTATTTTCACTCCTACAACCTTAACATAAGTTCTGTCACTTGAAAACCAAAAAAAGGCATTTGGGCTTAACTAATACCCCATGGACATGTCAGAAAGAAGACGACTTTAAACGGTTCCAGTTTGACTCAGTTCCTTTGCCAAGGAGCAGATAAACAGCGAAGGAGGAGGGTAAGGTCGTGGACTGGTGTGTGTCTTTACAGGCGCGTGGATTAGCCCGCTGCCGGCTGAGTTAGGGGGGGAGTGTGGATGGACGAGGACGGCCAGGACTCTATTAGGAGGAAGGAAGAGGCGAGCTGTTGTAAGGTTGGAGGCATGAGGATGAGGAGTCTGTGGTGAGATAACATGGCATGAAAGAAGAGGGAAAGCTGGAGCTCTGTTGGTGTGACAGGTCTGAGGAGTTAGCGGTCTTGCACCACACCTCCTGCAACAGATGGGCTTTGAGGGGTCTAGAGGAGGAGGAGGAGGAGGAGGAGGGGGGCTTCAGTCAGAACAGAAGACAACTCACTACTTGTGTATAGCTGTGTTGTGTGGTGTTGGATGGCCCCTGAGCTCCACCATAATTGATGAATAGTGTGGTCCACATTAAGTGACATGCGCCGTTGGCTGTAAGTGGGTGCGATGATTGGGAGCCTTTTGAAGCTGAGGGCCGCGGGCTGTGTTTGAAGACCCCCTTTTACTCTGTAAAGGACACCAGCCTGTGGTTTGGTCGCAGCCTCGGCACAGGCCAAGCTCAAGACACACACACACACACATACAAACAAACACACACATGCACGCACATGCACACGTTACCCTTCAGTAGTATTACAGGGTTTTGGGGGAGGTGATTGTATTATTCCTGCTGCAACACTGACTTAATTCAAGGCAGATCTGACCCCAGCTCGTTCTTCTCCACTCCTGCTCTATTGGATCAAGTCTTAATCCTGCCCTCGCCACATGAATGGGAGACACAAAGAGGAGCTGCACTCACTCCTGCCACATACATCAAATGTCACTCAGGTCCATATGCTGTCATGCAGCTTATGATGGGTATCGCCGTGTCATGAGAAAAACTTGAAGGAGCTTAATGGGGGCCCGGAGAGACCGGAGCTACAGACAGACATGCGGCGGGGATTGGAGCCACGTCTTTGCACAAGATACAGTGCCGTCAAACCTGGAACTGATCTTCTGTTGCCCTGTTGTTTGCACAGATCCACACATCCTCCGCCAGGAAAGCCAGAGGAGCTGACCCGGGACACCACTTCAGAGTCGTCGCGCTCAAAACAATCTCTAAATAGGAGTGTCTTAGGAGACACTTTACAGAAAGCTATGACTAACACACCCAAAGTACCTCAAAACAACACTGGGACGGATCCAACCTCCGTCACAGCAACACGAGCTCCTGCTGTCTGCCAAACACATAATAACTCCCGCTCCAGAGCCCGTTGTTGTCATATCTTTTCAAAGGATGCAAAACCCAAAACACACACTCCAACTCGCACAAGACCTTGAGCTAACAAGGGATGCAGGCGAAGCTTTCAGAGGCTTTTCCAATGACTGTGCGCGCAAACCAGACAGGGGGATCGTGGGGCAGAGGCACGTTGCGGTGGGCTCCACGTTTAGTGTGTGTCACGGTCCAGCTCCAACGCAGTGGAAACACAGGGGCCCCTGGGGTGGCGGGTGCTACCGAGGGGCCCCCCCCCCCTCTGATCCCCACTGACGCCCCAGGGGTAGACATGCCCTTCAATCTCCATCTGAAATGAGAGACAGGCCATCGGTGCTCAGGAATGGGCCTCTGATTTGTTCTGTGGTCCCTTTGAAACCATGCATCCTGCAGAAGAGACGAGAGAGGGAAACATCAAGTAAACATGACAGGCAGGATGGAGGAGAAATAAGATTAAGATGTGCAGCTGCAGTGGCTTTAGTTTGGCCCAGAGAGGGCAGTGGAATCAATGTGGAAATGATAAGGTAGTGTCAAGAAATGGGGGATTTTTTTTATTTATTTATATTTTTTACATCCATTGACTGTGCAGCTATCTCATTATTCTAAACATCTCAAATAATACGCGCTGTCAAAGAAAAAGAAATGTGGTAAGTATGTTAAAATCAAGCACGTCAATGTCAAAAAAATAAATCAGTCGTGTTTCCGAACAGCGTTTTTGGAAGCGGAGTCGATGTCAGACCAGCAGTGATCAAAGAATACGTTGAATCCTTCTTATAACATGCTCTTACACAAATGTGTTTTAGTTTGTGCATGGTTTGTGCACAGGCGTGGGCCAGAAAAAGAGAGAGAGAGAGAGAGTGTGTGAGAGACAAATCGTGAGAGAAACAGACAGATTGTGGTGGCTTTGAAGTGCACAAGGAGCTCCGTCCTCAGAATAGATACTAGGTGGAAAAAAAAGGGGGAATATCACAGGACAAATGTCTCCCTGCGAACCACTACAGTGGAAGAGTGTGGAGGATTCTGTGTGCAATGTTTGGTGCTGTAATTCGCAAATGGCTTGCACACACACTTATTCATGTGTGCAGGCTATCGAGATGTCAATCACTGGGAGTGATGAAGTAGAAAAGAGGCCTTTTCTCTCAAATATCCTCAAGCAGGATAGACAACTGACACGCCTTAAAAGGGAAACAAAACAGCCCCCTACCCTACCACATCTAAATCTTGTAGTATTCTCAGCTTCTCAGAAGAAACGTGTGTGATCACATCTCTGCCACCAATATGCTCCCCATATGTCCACGTCCAGACTTTTGTTTCCAGGGAATTTGGCTTTTGGGCCCATTTCTATCTGTATCCTGTACATTAAGAGAAATGCTCTCAGCCTGTGAACACTGACAGCCCATCACTTAGCACTGACTTGATGGCTCACTTTATCAATAACACACACACTGAGTAGTGTTAGGAAAAACAGGGACTGGTTTCCAACTCTTTGGTTTGTTTTTTTGTTTTTTTCCCCTACTATCACATCTCTGTCAGATGAACACAAACTCATCTCTTCACCAACACCACCGGTCATTTTCCAAATGTCTTCATGATATTCTAAACTGGACGTTATTCAACACTATTATATAAGATGAATTAATAATGTAAAAGTGGACACTGTAACAATATCAGTTTACATACTAGTACCTGAAGTGGCAGAAGCTGCTTATTTCACACAGTGATCCATTACTTTTACCCAACCATCCACTACTTTTAGCTAATGTCAGTGAGTTCAATACATAAAAAAAAGTAATGAAATAAAAATAAAAATGTTTATTGTGTCCATTATATTTCTCTTAATTTCTGTAAAAAAAATAATTTTTAACTCTTCTCTTACACAAGAGTTATTTAAAAAATGTATGCAGTTATAGCCCCATCTTCATTAGTGTGTTAGTTTTAGCAAATCATTTCAATCTATCTATCCATTCCTTTCATTATTTTATTCAACTACTGATTCATTTTACCCATTTTACCCATGAAAACAATACTTTTAGCTAACTATATGTTAGCACTAAATCTATCACTGTTGATTTTACCAATTTGGCTAACTATTTTCAAGGTTTCTTTAATAGTACCAGACGGTAAATTTGTTGTGCAGACGGGAACTCAGCAATCCCAATATAAAAAGACATAAGACATCATGACAGACAAATCGTACAATAGAAGAACAATACAATCATCCATAAAAGAAAGAAAGAAAAAAGAATAAAAATAAATATGGTCATAGAAAAGTGCTTTAACATCACACTGGAAGTTCAATATGAACAAAGTCACCTTGTGGCCTTACTATTCAGCATGATTGCTGTGGGTACAAAACTACATCTGTATGGTTTTGTCCTATCCTTGGGGACCACAAAACGACGGCCAGAACGAAGGAGCTGGAACTCACCATGCAAAGGATGTGAGCAGTCATTAACAACAGAGCTGGTTTTACGCTGCATCTGTGTGTTGTAGAGGGCTGTCATAGAGAGTTGAGGCTCCCCAATTAGCCTATTTTCACTGTTAACCCATTTTATTCCAATCCATTATTTTGTGTTAAGTCTACTCTAGCTAACTCAGTTTTAGCTAACCTCACTGATTTATTACTTTCAGCATTATTTTAACTGATCCGGCATCTCGCCTCACATCTTCTCAGTTGCGTCATGTAGTTTTCAGCTGACTCAATATGTTCATCATCATTACTAATTTACATTTTGTTGAGTCTGGTCAAACGACTTCACAATCTTTCCACATACCCCATAGCAACTACGCAAGTCCTCCGTGGCACAAACAGGTTGGGAATCTCTGGCGCAAATGGGCCATCACTAAGACTCGTGGTTTAGCAGTGCAAACAGATCGTGCAGATATGAAGCACATCAAGCAATGTCAATGTTTTTTCAATCTAAATTCCAAGATTACTTCATTTTTTAGCACGGTGCCAGACCCCAGTCACAGCCAACATCTGAATACACCATCACTCACTGAAATATTACAGACATCAGAAACACACAAGCAGCAGGGATTTGAAAAATTAATCCACGTAGTCACACAGTCCGCTAATAATTAACGGATGCTATGACTCAACATGGTCACAGCATGGTAATTATCTGCGGAGGCTGTCATATTTATTTAACTAGGAAGCTAAGACTGCTGAAGTCCAGCCATGTCATATGTTAGATCGTGTCAGATTGAAACCATGACACATTAAGCTGATTTTTTTCCCCCCTTCCTCACTCTCTCTGTTGAGTCAGGGTGGTCCTCACTCTGGCTCCGGCCTGGTGTGTGTGTATGTGAGACTGTCACAACAACATGACCCCCAGAAAATCTCTAACATACACACTAATTCAGCTCAGACACGCACATCTTGCCTTTCCAAATGCACACACACACACACACACACATACACACACACTATAAAACCTCTGTCCCGTCTGCAGGGACAGAAACAACAAGGCTGCCATTGACACTGACCCTAACCTCCATCCCATCTCTCCATCCCCCTGGCCCTCATCACCCTCCCACGTTGCCCGGGCCCGGTGCTGGCCACAGGGCCGATGAATGCGGTTCAGGTGCAGGACTCTGCTGTTTCCAATTAGCGGGGTATAAATTAGCATTGCTCTCTCCTGTCCTCTCTCCAAACATTGTTGTCTCTTCATCCTTGTCGACCCTCCACACTTCACTCTGCCTCTGACCTCCCGCCTGTATCACTCCAACACATAAATTCACCTCCTTTATGGCTCTTGTCGGCAACCTCTGCACTCCCCTAACTCATGCTCTGTGCTGTTAATGTGCAGTGCCTTTGGTATAAAACCCTCCATTTTCAGTCAATGAGAGTATAAATCCATTGTCATATATCTGACTTTGAAAGGAATATAACTTCTGGTTTTTACTGTACAGTCTGGTTACTGTAACTGAGATATTTCACAGAAGACAAGGACATAACCTGACACATGCGCTCCACATTGCAGCACGGCATGCACTGATAAGGTTACACTGAGATTCAATTACACTGCCAGAGGAAATGTAGCCTTATTCCTGGACTTATTACACAGTGTGTTTGCAAGCTTTCTCTTCCACAGGTCAGTCTGTTAAACTGAGTGTTATTTTTCCAGGGCGGAGAGATCAGCTGCAGTGCAGCCAAGAAGGACCTGAGGTCACCCTGGCACTGAGAGTTCACATCTGTTCAAATAAACCTCCACTGTGCCATCAGCAGTAAAAACACACGCACACACGCATTCGCTACACAAACACACATACACACATGCATGCAGTGGTTGAATCTAACTAGATACATTTGGCTACCAGAGGACTAAATTTAATGCTACTTTAAACTTTGATTAAAGGATGTTACATGTTTTATTCTACTCTACTTTTAGGGAATTTGTTACTTTCCAGATTAATAATAAACTGCATGTGATGAGCTCTTCTTTTTCTGTAGTCACCTGGTGGGAAAGAAAGACTATGATCAATAAAAATAAAAAAAGAAGGAAAAATTTTTTTTTTTAAAGAAATAAATTAGAATTCTTACCGGTATGTAACATTTTCATGCAGGACTTTTACCTTTAAAGCATCTGAATACTTCCTCCAGCACTGTATGCATGGATGTAAAAATGCTGATATACACGTTTGTTTTTTTTATTAAACAAAAGCTCACACACCACTTGAATTACATTTTAAAAGGTAGGGAAATAACAAGCACCGGCCATGAAAATATTTCATCTTTCACTTTCCTCACATTCCTGACTTTGGCACCTGTCATGTGTGTGGTTTTTCTTTTTTTCTTTTTACAAGCTCAAGCCGCTGTTACAGAGAACACAGCACACGGGAGGGAGATTTACAGAGCGTGTCCTCCCCGGGCTGTGCACTGTTCACAGGGATCAAATACTCCCAAGGTGTAGTGTGTGTGTGTGTGTGTATATAACTCTATATTCCTCTCCACCACTGCTACCACCACCAGCGCAGCGGCCACAGCTTCTTCTTCTTTTTTTTTCCTCTTTTTTTTTTTACAGAGCTCAGGACCTCAGTGTGCCCTCTGAGTTTTCTCTTTATGAGCTCTAGCTCATCCCTTGACTTGCAGAGAAAACAAGAGCAGAGTAGGCTTTTATAGGACTCCTGGGGAAAACACAAAGAAGGAGGCGGGGGGAGAAAAAAAAATATAACGGAGCAAAGTCAAAGTTTTAAGCAGCGAGTTTGAAGGCTCCTTCTTCTCTGAAGGATGGAGACTGATAGAAGAAGTTGAAGTGCTGGGCTGCAGGATTAGACAAAACGTTGCTCCATTTGCTGCAGCCTCTGACCTTCAGCTGCCTGGAAGATGTCAGGGAAATGTTCGAAAAAGAGGTGAAGCAGATGAAGATGAAGAGAAAGACAGAGCAGGCACAAGGAGGGTGTGAACTTTCCCCCACCGACACGAGCTCACTTACGTGGGCTCCCTCCTCCACGGGAGTCCTGGAGATAAACATGACTGTTCATTTAACATCTTTCACCTCCTCTCCTGACCTCAGTTCATCTCTCCTTTCTGCCCTCATGTCCACCCTGCTCTTGAAAACTTTCTCTCCTCCGCTGCTCTTTGTTACTTCCTTTTCTCTCTCTCCCCTCTGTCCAGATGTTTGGCCCAGCAGCAGCCACAGAGAGAGAGAGAGAGAGAGAGAGAGAGAGGGAGAGAAGGAGGGAGAGAGAGAGAGAGGGAGAGGGCCTGGGGCTGCGCGGTGGGGATCTTCAGCGTGGACTGGAATGCTGACCCTCTATCCATCTCCATCAGGGGAGACGCATTTGTTTGACTTGAGATGTGATTGTGTTTTCTCTTCCCCACACCTGCAGCTTCCTCTGAACCGTGCCCCCTCTCCCTTCCTCCTCCTACTCCTCCTCCTCCTCCTCCTCCTCCTCTTCAGGACTCTCTGGACTCTCACTGATCAATTGCTTTAACTTGGAAAAACACCCATCCAGCTGCTACTGCTTTTCTCATGTTTTATATTTTCTTCTCCCGGTGTCCCCCCCCCCCCACCCCCACCCCCTGCCTTAGGGCTGACCTACGGAGGAAGAGCTGCAGTTGCATTTCAGCAAACACGGTTTTGGTTGGAGTGTTTTCATCTGATGAAGTCATGAGACGAAGCAGGCGTGCACGGGCCATTGACAGCTCCTGTCTCTCTCTGCTGTTTGTTGTCTCTTCAGCTTTGATTGACTGCTGGGAGAGCAGGCCTCTGGGGGGGGAGGGGGGGAGGGAGCAGAGCAGCAGCGTCGCTATCAGAGGCAGCTCATGAGGGATCTGCATAAAATAATAAACCTCCTCTGTGTTGTGATGGTGTTCCCTCCACCCGGAGCTGAGCAGGCATTGTGACTTTCAACAAACTGTGGTTTGGTGCAGATCAAACGTTCCCCCCCGTTTTTGAATTTATCATGCAGCAAACCCGCCCTCATTAGTCAATGGCACTCAGCAAGTTGTAGCGTCTAATTCTGTGGGGGCCGCCCAAACTTATCACCCTTCATTTCAACATGGTGGGCTGCCCCGATGCTGAAACCCTCTCAAGCTTTTCCAGACATCTGACAACAGCCACATTTATTTATTGACTTCATTTCGCTCACAGGGCAGCCTTTACAGCTCCCCTGAGTGATACAGAGTTAATGTAGAACTGTTCATTGCTCGTGAGTGTTTTTTCACTCCTCCTCCTCTACCACCACCTCCTCTCCCTCCTTTTAAACTGTTCTTAAGTGTTTAAACACTCGGGTAATGACGTGCTGTTGTGGAAGCGAAAAACCATGTGGGATAAAAAAAGAAAAACATCCATGTGGGCTTTTCCCCCGAGAAGAGAGTGAACCACCAAGGATGGGATGAGAGTGAGGAAGGCCCTGTTAATCAAAATGAATGAGCACCTCTCAGGGCCTTGTGTTGACGAGGCCACAGAGGAGCTCTTAGCCCCCTTTGCTGCACTCTGGGTGTAAAGAGAGATCCAGACGCTCTCCGGCACGCTGCTGGCAGCAGTGGCCTCGGCTGCAGCTCTTCAGTCAGTCACTTCCTGTTTGTTGTTTCCAGCATCATGTAGACAACAGGTCAGAATAACTGAAACCATTATTACCAACACGTTTATTTTTTATAGCCTTCAATTCAGTCATTCCCAAGCTTTATTTGTGTGTGTGACGTTACACCCACAGCTCTATCAGATGAACTCAAAAACCCCTGATTAACACCAGCTGTAATGTTACAAATGTGATCATATTTTACACTTGATACTGTCATAATATTTTTGCATAGCTGGATTGTCAAGTTTGAACTATTTAAACCTTTTTTTTCTTTTTTTCTTTTTTTTTTTACTCTTCTATTGCATTCAGCTATTTCAGTCGTTACAGTTTTTACATAACTACCTATTCCATAAGCTTTAGGAAACTGTTGGGACTTTGCATGCTTGCTAACTAGTTTCTAGACTTAAAAAATCATTTTTTAGTGTCACAGTGGACAAAATTAAGAATTTCTGTCAGTTCAGTTTAGCTTATAAGGAATATTTGGGTAATTTGCCCAGTTAGGCTTTATATAACACAACACTGTGACTTAATCATTTTAGCATCAGAAATCTACCACTGAACTCATCTCAGTACGATACGGTTAATTGTGCTAAAACATTGCATATCACAAATTACTTGGGTCAGGAGCCAGTAAAATCATGACAGTAATGAGTTCTCCTGGATACAGAAAGGAAACCAGAATAAAATAAAAAGCCAATTTAAAGATGTCACCAAACAGTAGTTGAGATCTTTGGTAGGCTACAACTCTCTTGACTTAACATAGCATTAACATTGCCGGTAACAAGTGGAAAACAGCTTCTGTGCCCTTGTGGATAATCCTGTTTGAGTGAGAAAACCAAAAGTTAATTTGAGTTCCAGTTAGCTGTAGCCATACGTGTCTCCACTCACCATAGCAACTAGGGTAAATTAGCTTACTACTGGTGGCAGCTTTATATTTAGTAAAAGAGAGGTAGAAAGATATTGTGACAGTGTATTTTTACTTCCACTGAACAATGCCCACGAGGTTAGCTAAGCCAAGACATCTGCTAAATGTTTAAGATAAACTGTGAGAAGATGCCACATAAGATGTTACATAAAATGGTATCATCTGCATAACTATGAATATTAGTTCCATCTGCATTAAAGTGTGCATGTTAAGAGAAAACAACAGTGGGCCGAGCACAGCGCCCTGAGGCTCTATCAGCCGGTCTGTACTGTGTCCACTGGCTTTCACACACTGAGTCTTACCTGAGGGGTGATTGCTAAACCAGCCAACTGCCTGTCATTAAATGGCCTTTAGGAATATCCAGCTGTTTTCATGGTTAGGGTTTTTATCTCAGATAAGTGGAGACAACAAGACAAACTCAACACAGATGAAATATGAGCAAGAGCATTTTGGCCAAAATAGTCTGATTGGAACATGAATGTTTTCACAGGCTGAACTAAAATCATATTAACTTGGAATAGAAGAGGAGACATTATCGCCATCATCTCATTACAAAGTGCTGTAATTATTGGTGGCGATGGCTTACATTAACCAACAGTTATTATTGCATTGCAATCTTCTGCCTTTTGAGGCTTATCATGTTTTGCTGTTTTTCCTTTTTAACTGATTGAATTTATCTGCTTTCTCTCTCCATCCCTCTCTCTCTCTTTTTCTTTCTCCCTCTCTCCCTACTGTTGCTCCTACTGCCTTTCACAGAACGCCTTCAACTCAGCAGCTTTTTCAAATTTGGGGCTTGCGACACTCAGCCAAAAGCCGCAAATTACCCCCCTCTAGCAGCAGCGAATTAGGAACAATTTTGTGTTAGCTATAAAAAAAAGAGAGAGAGGGAGAGAAGTGAGGGGAAAATATAGCTTACACCAGGGACCACCAACGGAGGCAACATGGGATGAACGGCTCGTTGGCCGACAGTTTGGGTGGCAGGGCGGTGCTAGAAAGCAGCCTCAGTGTTCCTCAGCGCAATCAATCCTATCATATCACATCTACATAGTACTGCACAACATCCATTACCAAACACAAAGGCCTGAATTAGTGGATTTATGTAGCTGTTACAGGATGTTTGCAGGCCTATGAATTGGCTTTACAGTTCCCTGAGCACACACAGACCTGCAGCGGTGATAAAAAAAAAAGAAAAAAAAAAAGCAGGCCTGTCCTCTGACACTGACAGCCTAACAGCACCCAGTCGTATTCACTCTGGTGACACTGGAGAGGAGAGCGAGCCATTTCTTCCGTATGAGGTGACAATTCGCCGCCTGGAGTTTTCATTCCCTCTTTTCAGAGAGGGTGGGATTTTTGATTTCCCCACACTATGTGGTTGGTCCTTAACTCCGAGCATTAATGTAAAAAGGGGTCTTTTTCTTGTTTCTTACAAAGCGTGAGGTTTGGCATGCCCACTTAATCTGCTTCCATTGAGCCAATCCATGTTTTTCCCATTCTGGCACCCCTCTCTACCCCCTTTTAAAATCCATTTCCAAGTTGTAATATGCCACTGCAGACGTTATTGAGGGGAGAAAACCAAATGTAATGGGGGAGAGAGGTGGAGAGAGAAAGTGCAGACGGAGGGAGAGAGACATTCGGGGTGAATAGAGAGAGATAGAGTGGGAGAGGCAGTGAGGGAGTTTTCCAACTATTACCTGGCTGGTTTTCAAACATCCCCTGCTCGTCATGGCGATGCCTGGCGTGGAAGGCAGACCACTTTGTCTTCCTCGGAGATCAGTGGGAGCGGGCGGGCCGCAGCCAGGTTGGGGTTACTGACTCTCATTAGGCTGCACACCGACCGCCAGGCCTCGGACTCTGAGACTGTAATAAGAGCCATGCACGGTTACAGCCTGACCCCTCTCTGACACATCTTGGCCCAGATGTTAATTGTGCTTCCTGCTCCCCTTTTGATTAAATGACAGAGGGTTTTAAGTCTTTGTTTGTGTGGCTAATGGCTCTCATTTAGTGCAATAAGTGGTTTAGGGGCTGCTGTGGGTGACATCACACTCCCGCAGCCTTTCATCTCGGGCCTGTAAAGGGCGAGCACTTCTCTTGGTGCTTGGAGGTTTTCTACCTGCAGTGCGCCGCACACGCTGACGCCCATGCATGCACACAAGGCTGGAGGGGATGTCGCGGCAGAGCCGAGCGCCACGGGCGGAATGAGGGCATGATGTCGCCAGCTGGAGAACAGGAGGGCACCAGGAAGGTTGAAATAAACAAGGGAGGGTCAAGGCCGAGTGCCACCCAGTCACATACAGACTGGCTGCTTCACAAGCTTCTTGAGGAACAGATGTGGTGGAGAGGAGGATCTATCTGCTATAAAACCTTGAATGCAACTGTGGATTTTCTTAAGAAGCCTAATGGAGCAGTGCATTTCCTCCAGACCTTGGCTTGCAGCAATGAGCCATGGTCTGAGGGTAAGAATAGAATATCTAAGAGGTTTAACATAGTTTGGTTTATTTGGAAATTATTAAAACACAATGTTCAAATTTAGTGAGTAACCCAAAGTATTTGAAGAAGTCACAGACATATTTTAACTTCAGTGTCATCCGATCATTTACTAGCTCTGCACTCAGTTGCTGGTGTTTGTTTGTTTTTTTGTCTTCGTACCTTTTTGTTTCTCCATCCTTTGCCTCTTTTCATCTTGATTTTATTGTCCCCTCTACCCCCAGCTGCAGCTCTTTCCTTTCTCCCTCTCCCTCGCTCTGTTTTCTCCCACCCCACTCTGAGCGCGTGGCTGAGGTGTGAGATCATTCTCCTTCTGGGTGGCTTTCCTGCTATATGTCACTGTCATCTGTTGGCACTGAGGCTTGAGGGGGGGTCCCTTTTCCAAAAACACACCGCACTCCGCTTCACCACCCTGAGCATAATAAATTCTTGGGCACGAGACTGGAGAGGGGTGCACCAACGGAGTAGCGTGTTTTACTGGCCTTGGCAGGGCAACACATAGACCGGTGAGAGAGGGGAAAGCAGGGGGCGGTGGTGGTGGGTGGTGGTAGGGGGGAGGGGGGGAGCTGGGGTGCTGCAAAAGAAGGGTGGAAGATTTATAATTGAATAACTCCCTGAAGCAGGGCAGCGGGGATTGGCTCTGCCAGGAAAAGCAAACGGCAAGGAGCGAGTGAGGCCTGTGGAAGTCAGCCATTAAAGTGAGAGGAGAGAAAACCTCAGCTGTGATCTGCCTCAGCAGAAAGGTGCGAGATTTACTAATGATAACTGAAAAACCACAACACCTACGCCTTTATATCCACCAAACTCTGATTTGAGAGGAGCACAAACTCAAAATACAAACGCAAAACAAATCAATCTGCGGCAAACAGCTGTTCGGTTAAAAAAAAAATCACTGGCTCAAAAAGAACCAGCACCAACAGCCTGTTAAGATCCATCAGATATTTGTTTAATCACTTTTGAGACAGTTCCCATCTGAAGAATGACGACTTTGTCTCAGTGAGTTCAGGTCTGACCTTTAAACTGTCACTAATTTATGTTCAGTCACATAAAGTCATTCAAACCTGCTTAAATTAGACATATTATTAACAGTAATCAGTAATAAAAAGTGACAGATAAATAAAATTATAATGACAAATATATTTATGACCATACTATTTTTTATTTGGGTAAACAATATTAGACTAATATTAAAGATAATTATAGTGATTCAGATATGAACTAGTCATTTATATGAAAACAACCTGACTCAGTATCTACATTTAGAAAACCACCTCAGACAAAGAGATCTGATCCAGTAACATTGTTGTAAAAAAAAACACACTTAGGATGGGTCAACCCACTTCCTTGTGTTCTTTACACCCACGAGTAGTACTAACTTACTGAAATATTGCTGAAATACTGCTACTGTATACACACTGAAAACTGGGTAAAAATAAACTCAGTGCCCACAAGTAGAAAACAGACCCAAGATACAACGTTGTTTTCATCCAGTAACTCAACAGTGAAATAAAACATGTTAATTATAGTAAACTATATTTCTTTGCAATCTTTTAATACCAGAGCAACGAGGCACTTCACAAAATACAGAGCAAACAATTTAGGTGCAAAGACGGAAAGAGAGGGAAAATAAAACAAACATTTTAAAAAATCTGAAGGACATTAGACATTAAACCACTGAAAGGTGAGACCGTAATAAGAGACCGACATTAATTCAGTGCTGCTTCTGTGCTACTGTGACCCAAACTAGGTCAGTGTAGCACACTTTTAACCCAGGTGATTTATAGGCTGTCTGTCACATATAAAGAAAAAACATCAGGCTATAAGACAGGAAAAATATTTGAGGGGAATTTATTCCAAATTATGCATTTCAGAGACTCTGGAACAACATAACCGCATTGTTTTTCCTGTCCTGACTGAACTTGCAGGGGTTATCCCAGAATGCACCACTCTGCTCTCTTGGACTCTGGGTCTTTTTCTGTGGAGGCAGAAGGAGTGAAGGCGGCGAGGCGGGGTGCTCTACCAATGAGTTTATCTTGCCTGTTTGGCTTGGCGGTGGTAAGTGGAGAATGAAAGCATGGTGGAGCGGCACTGTCAGGCATGAATGGAGTTCTGACTGAGTCGACTCACTTTTCCCAGAGAACGCGGCTCCACATCAGATGAGTTATGATAACTCAGGACTGATAATCCACGTGGAACTGAGCAGAACCTGCAGTGGTGTAACACGGCATGCACCACTGACAGGTTGTCACATAAATGGACATTCATCATGCCCACTTAAGTGATGAATCATCTTAATATGACGCTGAGTAATGTTCTCTGGTGACAACGTGATGGCCTTTTATTCAGGTTCTGAGTGACTTTGCAGATTATGATAAATGCTTAAAGGCTGAGACGCCTCACAAATTAAAAAGGCTGCAAAGTAAAGAAAAGAGGGTTGTGTGAAAAACAGGAAAATCTTTCTGCTAATCATTAAAAATGAGGCTTTTCCTCGTAATACAAGTGAAGATTTAATAAACCATGTCACACTCAATGACGCACAAAGGAAAAAGGAAAGTAAAAAGGCTTTCAGCAGTGTACTGGCACCTAGACCTCCTTCAGCATGGAAAACTGATGTGCAGTTATAGCCACACACACACACACTCACACTCACACAGGCACACACACATGCATGGGCTGGGAGTGTCTGACTTGCTTATTTTATCAGGTGCACCAGTTTCCCACCCCCCTTAAATAAAAACACCCTGATGTCTCCCCCTGCCTGGCTGCCAATCAGTGTCTGCTTCACTTTCTCTTCTCTTGGCCTCTCACCAGCAGAAGCAGCTCATTGTAATGAAAAAGATTTCCTCCGTCTCACCTGATCATCATGTTCAACCATGTTCAACTGTGTGTGTGATCGTGCAGAAGGTGCATCATGACTCGTTGCCTGTTAGATATCTCATGCAGATCATTTCATGTCTCTATCCTGCAAATTTCATGTTCAGTTTGGACTAAAAGACTAAAGACAAAAAAAAACATACTCAGCTGTATGTTTGGCTTTCCAATCAGATAAGTTCTAATAGCAGAGAAACTGCGGTGTGTGTGTGTGATATGGATCTCATGTTGGATCAGTGTAACCACAGCTCCTGCCGCACTGTTTAAGATTAGCAGTACAAATATTAGACATTTGGTTTTAGCAAAAAAAAAAAACAAAAACCTCAACACAGATTGAATTAAATCTGAGCATCAAAAATTGGGCGACTTTGTAAAAAATTTCCTGAATGGAGGAAAGGGAAATTAAAAAGAGAGAGAAGAAGAGGCTGAATGAGAAAGTGTTCTCCTCTATCTCTGTCTCTGGGGAGTGGGCAACCTAACAGCTCGCCATCAGGTAACAATCTTTTTATTTGTTTCAGTCCCTCACTGGGTGCCAAAGTCTGCTAAAGGACTGAGCGTGCGGTGTGATCCATCAGCCCCGTCCAAGAGCTTCAGCATGGTAATCCATCTAAACCAGACTCAGAATAGAATTAAATAAATACTTCCATGCTCTGAAACCTAGAATTATTTTACTACTGTCATTCTCACTGCAGAGAAATGCTGCCTGCACTTAAATGAAAAAGAAAGGAAAAATAAATCAGATAATGTGAATTAGTAGCACGGAGGAATGGGTGGAAAGTTTGGGGGATAGATTTACTGATCCTGCTCAATACACGTCCACTGATTTCACCCTCACCACGGCTGCACGGGCAAGAAGATGAACCTCTTTGCTGCAGGTTTAGTTAATGTCGATGTTTTAATCCAGTGGAGTTTGATGCAGCCAGAGCACCAGTTTTACATTAACACAACGGTCCGTAAACACAACACACAACCTGTTTGCAGCCAGACTGTAAAATGTTACCTCCACATTAAAAAAAATGTATGATTGTGAAACTCAAATGTTGGATTGTTTTTGCAAAACAGAACAAAGTGAATTTCTAATTACTGCCAAAATTTACTAGACAACAAGGGCTCTTTTAGCTCATTCATTTCAACTGAGAGGCTTAGATCTTAAAAATATAGAAGTTATAGGCCAAATGAGACTTTAGTGACAATTTGAAAAATACAAAAACAATTTTTTTTTAAATGTCAATTACTAATTTGGACTGAGCTTCCTCTTTGATAACACACAGTGATAATAAATACAGAGTGATGGACCTGCAGGTTCACCTCCTCTGTGAAGACGCTGGGAGGTGAACGAGGACAGAGAGGCTTCAGGACTCCACTTATCTCACATGAAAATGTGTTGTACAGATTTTCTCGCGGGAACAGGCGGACAAGAGATCTGTGTGTGTGTGTTTGTGTGTGTGTGGCCCTGCAAAATAAAGCAATTATATGCACCATATTCTCGGGGTTATAACACGCACACGCTCGACAGGCCTGTGCGTTTTAGAGCTTAACGGTTCTTTTAGTGTAAAATTTCTGCAGCTGCAGACAGATGTTGATCATGGAAACTGTTCTTATTCCTGTTTATTTTTTAACTACAGGCGTAAATAGACGTGTTAATAATCCTGGAGCCTCCGCACCGACTTTGACCTTGACGCAGCAGGACTGAAGGAGCAAATGCTGCTTTTTCCCCCTCACTGATTCAAACATGAAATATATTATTTTACAAGCTGTTTTATTTTATTTTCACAATATATTTAAAAAAACAGGCCAATAAAATATAATAACGCAAATGACTGATTGTGCCAAAACACAGACCATGTGTATTTTTAATGTGTGTCATATTTGTTTTTACTCTATGATTATTCAAAGCAGAACTCTCTGCTCTCTAACAGACGTGAGGTTTATTTTAATGGAAAATTTATTCTTCGTTGTTTTTTCACTTCCTTTGTGTGTTTCAATGCAACATTTAATTATATAATTTTAGGCTTTTTAACTGGCATCAGTAGGAGTCAGGGCCTATGTTAGATCAGCAAAGACAAAATACACAAACTGAAATTTAAAGCAACATAACACAACACATAAAAAAACAGGATTTGTTGCTTTAAACCTAAACTGTATGTTCTTGTATATACATTTATGGTTATTGGTTATTTCACGGTCGTCAAGCTAAATAAAAAGCTTCACATTACCACATGGATCTGAAAAATACAACTGAACGCAAAGTTTAAATATTCACTTTTATTTCTTTCCAGAAAAAAGAAAAGGAAACTCGTCATTTAAATATTTTAAACAAAAGAAGATAATTCAAGATCAAAAAATTATTTTTTTTTAAAGATTTTTGTTCGACAGCGAGAAGGAAGGAGGGAGAGTTTCTAACATTATCTACAACAACATTCCTTAAAACAGTTCCATCCATCCCATCTCCAGCGCTGGAGAAGCTGTGGCTTCTGCTCCGATTGTCTCTGTTACCTGAGAAAACACGAGTTCAAAGTGTCTTTAACGTGATTACTCATTGTTAGTGTTGATGTGTTTGACCAGGTCCAAGGTGCCACGCTGAGTCTGTAGTTTCTGATATTCCTGGTGTAAACTGAGGAAGTGCGGGGCCGCCGGGTGGAAGAGCGCAGGGGAGGCGGCGTAGGCAGCGCTGGAGGTCAGAGGAGAGGAGTACGCGGTGCACTGGGCCGGGGAGAAGGCGTCGATGCCGGGCTGCGACTGGAGGAAAGCTTTGGCCGTGAGTGCGCCGCGGGAGAAGAAGCTGGACAGGGCCGGCAGGATGCTGCTGACAGGTGGGATGGTGGCGGGGCCGCACGGCGAGGGCGCGTGGTGATGGAGGTAGGGGTAAAGCTCCAGACTGGGCAGCTGCAGAGCCGCTGCGCCGAGCCCGTAGGCGCCGTGCGGGAAGCCGTGCAGTCCGCTGGGCTCCAGGTGCTGCTCCTTCAGCGGGTCGAAGCGGAAATGCTGCCGCTTGAAGCGCTTCCTCCTCCGCAGGAAACTCCCGTTCTCGAACATGTCCGAGGAGTTGGGGTCCAGAGTCCAGTAGTTGCCCTTGCCGGGGTTCCCGGGCTCCCTGGGCATCTTTACAAAGCAGTCATTGAGCGACAGATTGTGTCTGATAGAGTTCTGCCAGGCGGGGAACTTCTCCCGGTAATAAACGAAGCGGTGGCTGATGAAGTCACAGATCTCGCTGAGCGTGAGCCGCTTCTTTGGACTCTGCAGTATGGCCATGGTTATCAGAGCGATGTATGAGTAAGGAGGCTTCACCGACGTGGGACCTTTGGCTTTGGCAGGAGGAGCACCCTCCGGTTCGGGGCTGTAGGTGTCCCGGTCTTTACTGTGGCTGCTGGGAGTCTCCGCGCCGCGCTCCGGCTCGCTCTGCGACTCATCCGGAGGTAAAAGTTGCTCCTCTCCGTTATCTTTGAGTCCTTCCCCCACCACGTCGATAACAATATCCTCCATGATTTCCAAACCCAATGTCATAGTAAATGCCCGCGGGTAAAGCCAACACCACCTGCTAACAGGTGGGACAGTGACAGCTCTTCTCTTCAAAGCCACGAACAGATTTTTACGCGCGACCCATCTCCATTCACAAAACGGTGAAAACTCCGCGCTCAGCCCTCCTCCTACTGCTCAGGAAACAGACTCTCCAAACCGCAACGCATCAGCAACGATATCCTTTATTTTGGTGCCTTAAAGCGCAAAAAGAGCGGCCAGCGACTGGTCGTGCGTAAAAAGCGTGTGCGTCCTCGGAGATGTCCAGCATCATCTGTAATCTCCGTAGCTTTCCTGCGGGTCGGGTGGATGTGATGTCACGTCGAGGCACGAGGAAAGGGATCCTGACCAATGGAAACGACGCAAAGGGTACCATGAAGGCCTATACCAGCCTCCCAGTGCACTCTCATCATCAGCACATCAGTGCCAAGTGGACGCGGACGTCAGAGACCTGAGTCCACTAAAAACATCCTAATGAACAGGAAAACAAAGGGAGATTTTTTTTTTGGAGAGGAATTAATGTTTCTCCTCATTAGCTTCAATTCAGAGACATATAGAAAAGTGCAGATTTAAATAAATAAAGTATAAATACCGGGTAGTTTATATAGCGTCATAACCATGTGGAAAATAATGGACCACTGCATTTATGGAGGCTTTTCCTGATATAAAACATATTATTATTATTTATTATTATTTTATTTCCACAGAGGATTCAGAAAACCTAAGAATAAGAGATTGTAGAAAAACCTTTTTAAAAAATTGAACATTTTTTTGAAATTTGTTTCTTTTTTTTCTTCCAATTATATCAACGTAAAAAAAAGAAGACGGGGAATACTTTATAAGGAAACACACAGTCTGTGGTCTGAGTGTGCGGCGGTGGAGAGTGATAATAAAAGACACGGTAAACACATATTTGGATTTTTAAGCTGATAGACTCTTTGGGGACATCAGAGCCTCAATTTAAACACCGAGGGGGAAAATCCCCAAACACTTCTCTACGTGAGGTAGGGGCTAAAGCCTTAATCCCCCTGGAAGGCTCCTGCAGCCGCACTTTACGCACACACTTGACGCACAATTACATGTTTTCAGGCGTAGGATAAAACTGCAATGACTGATATTGTGCTGCTGTGAAAATAATAATTTGTTGCCTGGCCTTCACTGCGAGGGCTCCTCTGAATAAACCGTGAAGAGGTAGACTGTTGTCTTCTCCTGCACAAACCTTCAGAGGCTGCACTCATACTTCACTCTCCCTCAGAGACATATTGATAAGTATGACCATGTGTGAAATGGAGAAGGAATAATATTTAATCTGCAGCCTGCATAACCCGAGATTACTGAGGCAGAAACTCTACACTCTCAGTTCTCCACTTGAGCTCAGACTTATCAAAGTCCGGTCCGCCCTAACCCCCGTCAGATTATCTGCTTTAATAAATGGCAACTGAAAGCAGGATGGCGATATTGGGATGAAAGTAATAGATTTTCACTTGCTGAGACATAAAAGAGAAGCGAGGAGAGGAGGGCGCTTTTGGTATTGTTGGGAGGCCTCTGGTTGTTTGTGTTTAATGATGGAGCCCTTTGTTGGGGATTCCCACATTTCCTGCCTCTAATCGTATTGATACCTCGGGGCAGAGGGGGACTGGGTCCGGGCTGGGTGGGCTATACGGTACCAGCAAAGCTGCAGATGATTTGCCAAATTCATCACGCATGTCTTCAGATTGGAAACAGGCCCCGTGCGCGTTGTGTGGTTTCAATAAGGCCGGAGCGGGAGCGTCAAATCACTACAAAAAGCTGAAGGTGAGGCACTAAGGCGAGATCATCTGACACCAGAACCAGGAGAGCCACGTGTAAGAGCCACTTCTGGGGACAAACGGCCCCGGGACCCCGTGATGGACAAGACTTTTCCAGAGCTGAGGATAATGGACCAAACTTCTCCAGCGCACATGCAGCTGGTGCTGAATGTTTCCCGATGTTATACACTTGCAGATATGGCCTCCAATTTTTATTCCTGGTAATTTTATAAGACCTCCCGTCATGACAGCTATGCAACATTAAATCTGGGGCTCAGTTTAAGGTGTTTTTTCTTCTCCTCTCTCTCTAAAACAGGCGAAACATGGAACCAACATGGAATCAATCAAGCCTCTCTTTATCCAGAGGACACATTACGCACACACTTTAGGAACAATAAATCTCCTATCTAACAAAAACGGCCATTGTGGAGATCTTATTTGTTTTGTATCGCAGATGAATAAGTGGGAGAGTGAGCAGCCACCGAGGGCTTGGTGTAATAACATCATTTGGCAGGAACTAAACAGGCCCGGGGGATCTGAGTGGATCATTCAGGATAAATGAACCTACATCCGTGCAGGTCAGAAACAGGGTTAGATGAAGCTGTTACGGGCTACTTCAGTTGAAATGTTTTCTTATCTCAGTGAAAACTTGAGGCCGATCGCATGATTCAGAGAGTGATAAAAAAGAAAAGAAAAAAAGAAAGCCGAGTGTGTTTTTCATTGGGAGAAGTTGAAGAGGCTTCAAAGCGCTGAGGTTGTTTTCACATAATGCCCCCCTCTCTCATCTTGATCCCCTTAAAGTCTTGGCAGTGCAGTGGACAATAATATAACGTGTAATTTAAGGTATCATGAATCATAACTGCATGAAACAAAGTCAGACAACGTAGAGGTGCTGGGCCAAGCGCACGTCACACACACACACACACACACACACACACACACACACACACACACACACACACACACACACACACACACACATGGGGCGGGATATCTGTGTAAATTTCACGAGCTGAACTGGTCATTAACACAATATTTATGGGCTGTAACATACAACCCGGTGCCAACTGTTCTCAGTATCTCGTCATCTCACTGTACTGTGTGTATGTGTGTGTTTGTGTGTGTTTGTGTGTGTGAGGACTCTCCCCTCACTCATTGTTGTGTCTGTCTGGTCTGGACTGACACATCTGTATCTGAGTCCCAGTCAGTCGCAGCGCTGTGGCGCTCTGACCATGTGGCGACATCTTGTGGCGCAAATGTGATATGCCCCATTTTTGTTTTTTCAATAAGGGTGGACCAAATATTAGAAACACGTCCCAGTAAAAAATAAAATAAATAAAAGTACTTTTCACAACAACATGACAGAAATGGCATGACATTATTATTTTAGGGCTCCTGTTGCAGCCTGTAGTCATACAACTATTTGGGTTGTTTATAAATGAATTTATGTACATTTCAATCTGATGAAATAGATTTAATAAACATGACAGCAAACATGGTTTGGAAAGTTTCACTCAATGTTAGGTTGAGTCATGTGGGAAATGATGTGTTAAAATAAACAAATTAGCAATATGTGTGTTTGGATAACTCTGGCACACATAGGTTGCCCATAAAGTTGTTTTCAGGCACATTCCTCTTTTTATTCCTATCAGTAATCACCTTTGACCGAAGCAATGATTACATACTGATTCCCAGTTACCCAGATGAAACTAATTCATGCTTGTGGAGAGTATGCCATGACATTTTAGCGCATTGATCCATGTCAGGGTGGCCATACTCAAATTTGAAAGAGTAGGCCTAATATTAGACTCATGAAATCCCAAATCTCAAATATGTGTTTCTGTGAAACTGACCAAGGTTGAAAATTGAAACCAAGCCCTTAATCCTATTGTCCAATACCTCCAATTTTGTTTAACCCTGAATACACCGTTGTCAAAGGTTAATTGTGGTTTAATTTTGAGAGTGATGTGTTTGAGAGAGATTGATCAATAAAGTTTTGAGAAGATTTACACTTTATCAAGAATAAATCACATTGTCACAATAATTTCATGAGAAGAGGTAAAAAGAAAGAAAGAAAGAAAAAGAAACATGTATTTTATTCTAAATTTAAGGGCAACAGTGTATACAGTATTACTGTTCCCCCTGAATTAAAAATAAATAAATAGAGTTATGTCTTAAAGTTGTGACAGTGGCCTCACATCAAGAAGATTCTGGGTTCACTCCTTGGGCCTGGGTCCCTAGGGTCCTGGGTTTGTGCCTCTCTGCTTGAAAAAAGAAAAACATATTGCACACTAAAGTAGTGACTCTGAAAAGTGTGAATGTAAACACGTGACAGGTTGTTTGTCTCTTCAAGTCAGATTGGTGATAGACTGGAGCTTACTGTCCTCTGCAGTTGGCCCCAGCCCCCTTAAGGTGAAGTGGTATACAGTAACTGATAGATATCTTACAGTTTCTATTTCATTAAAGGCTGGAATTGAAGAGTGAATTCAACACATAAAAATGTCTTAAACCTGGTTCTGACTCATTTAATCTAGTCTTTAAAAGTATATTCTGTACAATTAATTTAAAGCAGCATTCAACAGGTTTTTTTTTTAATGTGCACTGTTCCTGTTAAATAAACAAACGTCATGAAGTTTCCATGCATGCTGGGGTGTATGATGGCCACAAACTCAACTGGATAATTTTACTGAGCACAAATTATTAAATCATATGAAGTCAAAGTATTACTCTGAGGTCAGCCTCAAACAAACACCTAGTGAAGAGATGGTGTTTCACATAGCAAAAGCCATCATGCTTATGTGTACTGACATTTTAACAGGAAATGCTCAGATGTAATTAACAGCATTACATGTGCATGGCTCAGTGCTCTAGTATGGGGCATGTTGAC
Source organism: Trachurus japonicus (assembly GCF_045865225.1). Lineage (NCBI taxonomy): Eukaryota > Metazoa > Chordata > Actinopteri > Carangiformes > Carangidae > Trachurus > Trachurus japonicus. Next base: position 25,664,032 of record NC_140914.1, on the reverse strand, counting down.
TCAGGTTTATTGGGACACCTCTGAATATTACCAGTACTTTTCCTGCTTTGCCAAATCGAAATGTCGGCTGTGAACATGGTCAGCTCACCAGAGGAATCCTCCAGGACGTGATTTCTTCATTAGTGATGAGTAGTTCAGGGTTCAAACTAACAAACATAGTCTATCAATTGTACAATGACACAGTCAATAATAACTTACTGAAGGGTTTCATTGAGAAACTGTTTCCTGAGTTCATCTCCTGTAACTTTTACTTCAATGTCTGAGACTTTACCCTTTGACTCTCATCATACTTGTGAGTTCTGCAAAACATAAGAGGAAAATAAACATACAAAAAGTTACTGAGCTTCAGTTTATGAGTTTAACTAAAGAAATGTTGAATAATGAATAATTTGGCATCAACAAAATGACAATGGATTAATTTGAAAGCAGGATGAACAACTTTATGTAAAATAAAATAATAAAATAGTTGACAACAGTTAAATTATCTAAATCTGACAGTTATGATTAAGTAGTTAATGGTGCATAGTTATAATTATCAGGTGTCTCTGATCTATGTTGGTTTTTACCGAGACAGATATTTCATGAAATCCTCTCCCCGTCCAATAGAGGGCGCTCTTACTCCACTAACTGTCTGGTTTTCCAAAGAAACATTTAATAACGTCTCTGAGCTTTTGAAAACTTTGAACTGACAGGAGACTATAAATAGGAACTCAACCTGCGTCAGTTGGTTTCCAGCTTTTGCTTTGATGCACATGCACTGCTGGGTGTGACACTCATCATCCTGCTAGCGAATGACACAGAAACACACTGCACTTTGGGTGAGAGCGTCAGACAGCATCAGTGCTCTCCTGACCTCTCTCAGCACTTTTCTCCTCTTGTGCCTTGACGTCGAGAGCTACTACTGCGATCGCGCCAAAATGCCTGTGGAATGCACGGCAGAAATTTCCAACATTATTTAGTATTGAGGCTGACAGCAGCGGTCTGTTTGCAGTGTCGTGTTCGGCCCTGAGCTGCTGTCAGACGGGGGCCTGAGGATGGAAGGAATGCAGATGTATTGTTGTAAAGCTGTGTGAATACCATGCTGACTGATTGTCGGGGGTCAGGGTGCTGGCAGGAGTGACAAGCAGCCTATTAAACCATGTGGTGTAATGAGGAGTTATAGGGGAGAGTCTGCCAGTTTCCTCCTGCGTGGTCTGGCTGCGGTTGATGGAGATTGATAAAAATGACTCAACTGTAGGCTGACTGCAGGGATGCAGGCCGGTGTATGTATGACACAGATTTCAAACTGTGGCGACTTCCTGTTTACTCCCTCCTGCTGCTTCAGATGGGATGCTAATCTCCCACTGTCATCATCCTGACTGGCAGCACTTTGACAGCATGTTACAGCCTGTTGAAAACAGAATCAGTGGCATTATACAAAAAAAAATGCCAGTGATATGAAGAAAAAAAGAGAAGAAACCTTGTTTGGACCGTGGATTTCCTGAGAGAATGGAAATAAAAACAGACAGAAACATGTGAGTTGCTGGGTTGCGTGACGTAAGCGGGCAGATGGTTGTGAGTGCGGGCAGTGATACTCCTGAATCCAGAGTATAAACACACCCAGAAGAGCTGCAGCCACACACTCTCTTTCATGAGGCTTTCCCTAAAGTCTGGATGCAAGAAATCTGAGAGATCAGCGGGAACAGACCACCTGGTTTTGGTAAACCTTAAAAAACAGAACTGTAGGATGGTTTGCTTATTCTGAAACTTTGGACAGCCAACCTTCACCCCACTCCACTTTCTCACCGTGCACAATTTTCCAAGGTGTAACATTTGTCGGAGCTGTGGCTGCGGCACCAAAAAGAACCACAGTAAATTATCCCCCGACATCCCAAGCAAGTGGTTGAGTCACATGCTTTGACCCCACTGCTCTCTCGTGAGTAGAGAGAGCGCCCACGCAGCAACTGGTCCCAGGACGCCCTAGGGGTCACGACCTCTGGGTTCTCTGGTGTGTATTTAGAGGTCAGGCTGCAACATTGGGGGCCTGGTGTTCCCCCGACACGGGCCCCTTCATAATCCTTCAACATGTTAGAGACTGAGAAAGACACATGTGCACACTTGTGACCAAGTGCATTTGTTGTAGCGTCTGCAGCTTTCATTTGATTTTATCTTTATTTGAAAAATGTAATTTTTTCATTTTTAAAACTTTTAAAAACTTTGGTAATAGTATACACACTATTATGCATTAGTTCAGAATTAAATACTGAATTCATCTTTTATAACACATGAATACTCATTAGTATGTAGTTTATAAACACAGTTAAAAATGTTCTACTCATCATTGATAAGCACTAACTTTATTTATAAACTACATACTAATGAGTATTAATGCGTTATGAATGAAGAATTCAATGCTTAACTAATGCTTAATAGTGTGTACTTATTGTAAAGTGTTACCAAAACTTTAATAGATAATAAATACACATTTTTTTTCCTTTTAAAATAACAATAAAGTTTCTAGAAGCCATGCTATATATCAACCAAAAGTACGTCTTTGCATCTTAAATCTGATTGATACACGATCAGACTGATACACAACACATGCTGCAAGATAAATCATGCAGGCATGGTTTTGTTAAAGCGTTAAAAACACAAACCACACACACACACACACACACACACACACACACACACCAGTGCTGCTTGGCCACCTGATCCCGACACCCTCAGCTGTGATGCTAAACACATTCCAGGGGTGATTCCCACCGGACAAGTTCAACGCTGACAGACACAGATTCCTACGCTGGCATGCCATCAGCTAACCCACCTGGTCTCTCTCTCTCAGCCTCCACATGTTGCTGCTGCCTCAGACTCTGCTGCCACTCCATGGCTTTCCTGACGTCTTCAGACAGCCGCTAAAACACAGGTGGAGAGTGGATTGATTTAGACACACATGTAGTTTATATTTGTTTCATTTGTAGGTGAAGTGCCCTCTCTTTTAGCCCCTGGTAACACAGCAACACAGCTAATGTCTTGAGCATGTATTTTTGTTGGAGTGAGACTGTTTTCTCTAGAAATGTGTAGGCAGAGCAGCTGCCTCCAGCTTTGCTCTCTGGCACATTCACACAAACTCAGATGTGCAGGCCTGCACCACATGGCAGGATGTGCACATCACACACAGACAATGCAACAAATGTAACTTAGACAGACTGGCCCGTATTCCTCCTGATCAATTGTTGAGCCAAACAGCATCTTGCTGAAAGATTAACATGATTCACTGTGCTGTGTTCTCACAGAGGGGAAACAACTCATCTGAAAGATTTACTCACTCTACAGCAAAAGCTTCAATTAAAGTCTCTTTGGTTTAAACAGGCAACATGTAATATAGAGGCCACAGAGCAATGCTATACTTAACGTACATGAAACCCAATTTACTTAGCAATTCATTTACTAAGAGACTATTTCTTTGCCAATCAATATATATTTAATTTTTGGATCACACATGCCATTTACAAGGATACCATGGCACAGCACTTGGTATTTGTGAAAGTTTTTGTGAAGTTTAAGTGTGAAAGCAGGCATCTTGTATGTATTTTACATGGAGAATATCTATTGATGTCAGATTTTATCAGCAAGGTACAGCTAACATCAGCTAATTAAGCCTTTTGGCTTCATGAGCTGATCTCTATTGTTGTAATGTATCTGAGTTTCAAAAAAAGAGATAGCAGCCAAAGCTGCATGTCTAAAGTAAACAGATGTTAATAATCCTCCATAGAGAAGAACTTGTTAGTCTTGCAAGTATGATGAGGAAGAAGTCATGTCAAACAGACGTTAGTTACCCCTGCTTGGCTGCTGGAGTGACATAACTTGTCAAGACAGTGATTAAATCTTTGCTTTGATCTAATCACTATCTTTGCATTGTATTTTTGCAGAGTGTAACAAGACAACACTTCCCTGAATCAAGTGCAACAGGACTGAGCAGCTACATTAAAGTAAACACAGCACAGCAAGGCCCACAAACTGTTGAGAGATACTACACAAAGAAGATGATCGGGGCTTTTTTTTAAGAACATGACCAAACTCATTAATGTCGTATGAAATGTCTTGATGCGGGAAGGTCAACAGGTCCACCATGCTAATAGTTAAGGTTGCTAAAGCTATGATTGGACAGTCGCTGTCCAGGGAAAAAGGTTGGCGAACAGTCAGTTCTGCTGACATGACAAACTCAACCAACAAACTTTTTTTTTCAACTTTCCAACCTGTTATTGTTTTTTTAGCACATGGACTTGTGTAGACATTTTTTTCTGACAGTGGGAAACTGCACTCTCCAAATAGCATGTGAACTTTCACCACAGGTGTCCAGTGTGTTTGCCAACAAACCACTTGATGTGTGTTTGGGGCGGTCACAGCGATGATGACCAGTGATGGGTATCTACGCTGACGAGCCCACAGCAGCTTCCCGTTCTGCTTCCTGGGGATGAGTGTCCTATGATGGGAAATCCAGGTCACCTGCCCACTCGGCCGCTTACGCAGACCCGAATGTGGCCATGTATCCACTCACGTAGGCATGCACAAACACACGCATGAATTTGCATGAACAATCAACAGCTGACAACATCTGGAGTCATGAGAATTTGGAGACCTATAAAATTCTGTGGAACATCCTCCTCCTTTACTTTCTTTTATCCACCCTTCATTCTGACAGTGACATCTCAAACACAAAGGGCCGACAGGTTCTGACATGCTCCACACGTTGGTGTGATGATTTAGTATTGTGCAGGATAGCTCTGGAACATGACCAACTGTCTCCAGCTGGTGAGGAAACAATTTATGATGCCTGAATTACAGCAGTCTATTACCTTGAGAGATTGAGAGCTTTTCGTGTGTGTGCGTGCGTGCGTGCGTGTGTGGGAAAAATTGTGAACTTGGCTATGAAAGTGACCGAAGATATGCCAATTATGAGGAGTGCTTTTCCCAAAGGCTCCGGTGTCCAGGCTTATTGTTGCCTGTCCAACCATCAGATGAGCCAAGAAAAACAGGAATGAAAGAAAAAGCCTCTTATCTTTTTTGTCTTTCTCTTCCAACTGTGAAACAATCTGGCAGTCAAACTGATTCCTATTTTTTAATGATAAACTCGTTGTTGTTTTTGGCTGCGTTGGGCAGCGTCGCAGTAGATCATCCTGAGGGAAAGAGAAGGTGACATGTGAAGTAAAAATCAAAATCATACACAGAGGTGACATACAGGATAATGGTTCAGTGAAGAGAAATGATGCTGTTACAACTCTGTGACGTTAATGCAGCTTTATTTCTTGATTATTTATGTGATCTTAACCCAAACACACGTTTTTGTGCAGCGTTGTCATTCTCAAGTAACATAGTAAATCAACCCTGTTTCCAGGTTTATAACAAAACATTTTTCACATAATACACTGGGTTTTTAAAATGTGTTGTTATCTCATGACGTTGGAGAGTTTTTCAACCCCCTCCAAGAGTTCAATGCAACTTTAGTAACCACATACACAAGCAAATTAAAAAAACATTCATCATCAGTCCGACAACACTTGTGCTACAAATTCACACAACACAACCAAATACAAAGCACACAATAAATACTTTGTGACTCCTGAAGTTAAGAGCATTGAACAGGTGCACATGGATGTTTTATTATATACCCATATTTCATTATAATACAATAATGCAAGTGCATCCCAGGTACATTCATGACTTTTTATTGTCACATTTTAGTCTGTGCTATTTAAAGCATGTTTCTGTATTTGCTTTGTGCAGTGCATAACAACAAGCAGGTGTCTCATTAAAAAGATTTCAGCATATTCATCATAGTTACACTATATTGAGTAGTTACACATCCGACACTACCCACTACCAGCTAAAAATGAGTGTACCAGTTAGTTCACCATGGCTCCAAATGGAAATACTGTATATTAACAACTATAAGTCTAATATTCAGCACTAACCAGCGAACAGAAAGGTTTAGATTCTGCTGTGTGAGGGTGTTTTATTGTGCTTGCCTGTCTGACGTGCTCTCCAGGCTTACGTGCTTTGCCCTTTTAATCCCTTTCGAGAAGGGGATTGAGTATCGGCCCATATACCTCCTTCAACCGGTACCACAGCACACGTGTTCACAGCACAATGAAGACATTGAGTGGAGTCATCATCCCCCTCCACTCCTGGTGCCCATAAATCTTCCCCACGGTCCAGAGAATTCCTGCAGACAGTCTGGACCTCACTCCCATCTGATCTGATCATGTTGGGCTTAAACAGTGACGTGCACACACACACACACAAAACCATGTACACACACCAGCCACACAAACACTGAAGTGATTTTGCCACCAATTCATGATGATGTCTTTGGAAGTTTGCACCATGAGAGCAAAAAAGAGAAAATGTTCATGTTAACAGTTGGAACAAATGTTGACAATAAAGATGTCAGGCAGGACCTGAGCAGCAATAAATCATCTTAAAGAGGATGATGAAGCGCTGGATGTGTGAGGCTGTCCAGCCTGTTCAAGTAGTCACGGACTGAAATGGATTTTATCAAACAGCTCTCAGCTGTGTGAAGAGAGAGTCGCAAATCAATCCAAGCTCCTCTGTTCAAACAAAACCAACTCTATTTCATCTGTCCTCAAGACATACACTCCTTTAAACACACACACACACACACATACACACACGCACGCACACACACTAAGCACATGTAACCATACTCACACTGGCTGGCAGCAAAGCCTCAATCACACGATGCAAAAATCCCTCACACGCTGCACCAGCTATACGGGATCTTTTCCACTGAATTCTTTCTTTTGTGCAGCTCCAGCTTTGAGAAAAGTCTGCTCTTTTTAAGCCCATGACTTTATGAGAGGAGTCATGTGAAAGGGAAGTAAACCAGGCTACAAGTTCAAATAAACCAACATTGTTTGAAGTACGAGCAGCTATAAATCACCTATGTCGATGCAGAAATATATTCTCTGACCACATTTCAGTGACATGTAAGTGAAGTTTCAATCCCAGTGGACTATTTAAAGGTCCACACTGTCGTCCCTAAGTTTTTGAAGAATGTGTTGAAGTGTGTGTGCACGTGTGTGTGTAGCCATCTAGGGTTGAAGTAGCACAGTTAAATTCATCCATGCATCTTTGAAAATGTCTGGCGTATGTCACTCTGTGATATAGGCCATTGACTGTGCTGTAAAGAGCTAGTTGGTGAGATAAAATGTACTGTATGCTTACATGATATGAATCATGAATCATTTGGCCAGTTCAAGTAGCTTCCTGAGCGTTTTGTATTTTATCTGTGTTTAGTTTTCTTTTGTCTGGCTGTACATCGTTTAAGTCAATAAATGTTGTTACTGAAGAGCTAATGAGGTATAGCAGCAAGAGTTTGGACAGAAGAGTTGGCCCAACATGTTGGGCTAGCTGGTGAGATGGTCACCCTGCCTATAGCCTAGTCTGTTTCACAGAGGACTCTGCATCACTAGCTGTGTCCATTCTTACTCTTTTGTCAAAAAGCACTGCTCTTAGAAACCGTCACAACACTAACTTTCTCCAAAACAAAAACTTAAAGTTTTAAGGCACTTGGTTTTTTAACAGTTGCACCGTTACCATTAAACTGAGCCGAAACCCAACACTTACAATTAAAAGTGTAAACAACTGGCTCTGTGCCCAGTGACTCTTGTAAAGGTTGGGCCGCCACCCCGTTGGAGCTTTCATTGTCCAGGAGGAGAGGGCTACTTTTCACTTAATTAGAAGGAGCTTTTAAAATGGGACAGTTTAGTCGCGACACTGTGACCCGTCTTAGCCTCTGATGGATGTGACCTCTTAATTGGGAACCAGTTTAATTGTCAGTTAAAAAGTTTGTTAGCTAAAAAGGTCATAGAGTTTATCCAGAAATCTTATTTAGGCCTATATACTTGTGACTCTTGTCCGCAATCCAGTCCCCTAGTGTGGATCAGTTTAGAGGGTTATGCAGCTCAGCTAATAAACAGCTTTATTCACTCTGCAAATGTTCAGAACTATTCCTACACTACTCTCAAACTTAAGTTTGAGCTTGTTGCTAAATATCCAAACCCACTAATTGCCACAACTCTTATGGAATTAATTCATTTTGCAGCTTAATCTCACTAGCTGGAGTGACCACAGTTTGAGTATTCAACATCGTATAGAAAATATCCTGCATGATGTCTCTAAAATGTTTTTCCGATACAAACGTGTGTTTTCGGGGTATGTGTTTAGTGCATGTGCCGTCACTGTGTTTCATTGTATGAGACTGTACAGTGCACAGGGGAAACTGTGATTAGAGGGTGGCACTGCTGTGTTCCCTTTGGGCCTGTTCACCCTGTTATTTTCCCCTCATCAGCCCGTGCTCTCAATATGGAGGGTGGGTCCGTGACCTCCCTCCCACGCACAACCACGAGAGAGGGAGGCACCCGTTTCAAACAGCCCTCTTAAGTGTCCGCAGGGGCACTTTGGAGTTCACAGGGCCCCTTAGGCCTCCACAGCCCCCCAGCAGAGCTCTGTGCATCTCATAAAGTGGAGCTTATCGATACCTATCGGGCCTCTGATGAACCTCCTCCTCGCTGTGACAGAGACAGTTCACATGTACCCATCACTGCCCTCCATCTGGACTCATAGAAGTCATCAAAAGCGATGAACCGGTGACTCTGAGGTAGGGTCAAGCCAGAAAACTTTAAGGATTTGGGCTTACTTCCCTTTGACTTAAGCAGATAAATTAAAGAGATAAAGAAAAGCCAAGTGGTGACACAAGTAATACATCTTGGGAGCTTTCTTTGGCGTTCTCGCTTCCCCTCGCTCCCACTTTTTATACCCTCTTTTTTTCCCCCCTCTTCCTCTGGCTCTTTTTCTCACTGTCTCTCCCTCCCTGTTTCCCACCCATAGCATTCAGAAACCCTGAAAGGAAGGCACCACCGTAAAACAAACAGCCCAGGGCCTTGTTCGGCCGGGTCACCCTGTGAAGGAAGGGAACCATCTGAGCCAGGGAGTAGAAAAAACAACAACAATAAAATGGCCAGTGGAATGCACACAGCGGACAGCGTCGAGCTGAAAGTCTGAGGCCTGGGTTCATTAAGCTTTAAAGAGCGTTTAAACAATGCAGGGCAGCGGAGAGACTCTGCAGCAGAATGACTGGCAAACAATGATGTGGTCCCGCTGTCTGCACTTGGCGGTCTGATTCTCCGAGCAGAACAAACGGTTCAGACCAGCAGAGTTTCCATTCTTTTTGATTTTAAGACAGACATTCAGAGACGTTCGGTGGGCGGGGGCTGGAAACCACAGAGTCAGGACTGGCAGTGCACCAGAATGGCTTCAGACAGAACAAAACAATGCATGTGGTAGAACTGACAGTGCTGATCTGGACATTTTCTGCTTGTGCTTTGCGTCACAATTTCCCCTCATCATATGTGCAGTAGTAGTAGTTGACCGTTGTGAGTTAATTGTAGTGATTATGATGCCATTTGTTGTCATTTTATTTTTTGAAGCCAACCATGAATGGTATCAATCTGTCGGATAACAATAATTTGTAACTTTGCACACAAAAAAATGCACTACTGAGGATTTAAATGAAGGACTGCTTTTCATCAGAAGATCAAACCACAGGGTTTCTATTTAGCTCAGAGGGGCAGATTCACCCCCTGCAGTCAGAGTAGATTACCATGGTAAATGGCAGGGTTTTCACCTCTAGGCATGGTGGAATCACCACAGGACACTAAGTATATGCTCTTAGCTTAGACCATCATGGATAAATATCACAGTTGAAGAATATTCTGCCTTGGTAAATATTTAGAAAGCTTTAAAACTGCGTTACTCTGGACTTGATATGACTTGTGTGATATGAAAGGGGCTGGCTGTGTTGATTCTCAGCTAAATCAGTTCCCATGGGCTCTGCTAGGATTTTAGCTGAGAGTTTTTGGTCTATCTCATCAACCTAGTTTCGAGAAGCGGGGCCTGCTTTCTCAGCAACAGCTGCAATAAACCCACTATACCCGCTCCGCAACAACATGAAACTAGTTACCAGCTAGTTGGTGAATGTGCAGAGTACATAGAAGACGCAGATGTTGATTTCAAACGCCACAGAGCCAAAACAAAGCAAGGCAATTTGATTTGTGTCGCCTGTTTTTACAAACACTTTGTCTCAAAGGGCTTTACACAGCATCATGACAGCATCCTCTGCCCTCACACCCTCATATAGAATGTTTAGAGTGAATAATTGGACTCATCATGCATTTAGAGGTACATATCAAAATGAATGCTAATGCATATTTCCTGCATGTGTAAGTGATTTGCTAACATGTTAGCCAAAATAACTTGTTACAATAGCAAAACAATGTTGCATTGTTATAAAATGGACCGTATCAGTCAGAAGTTATATATAGTCTAAAGGTCTTTAAAAAAACAACCAAATCAGTCATTTTATTTATCATTATGTGGATATCATGTATTATCATCAGTATAATCCAACAGTAGTCTCATGATAGCAAATCTGATGGTGAGTGGGAGTCTTTGGTAAAATGAAAATGTTGTCTCCCTCCTTATTAGGAACTCATACATCATTCTGTTCATCCTGGTTAAATAAAGTCAATCATTCAGCCATTTAATCAATGTTTAAAAGAGACTTTTGAAATGGTTATTGGCTAAATAACCCATATCATGATACTGACTTTACCAGAGTCCGTGAGGTTCATCTAAAAAATACAATAGTGTGGATTAATAGACTAGAGAGCTTGACACATTTTCCCACTTATTATTGTTTAAAAAAATATGTGTTTTTGAGAAATATTGGCCGCTTCTATCACATTTGAAATGTGATGAAAACCAAGTCAGCTCTGGTTACATCCAATGTATTCAAACATACACCCCACGCTCAGACCAAACATTCCTGCCACAGCAGTTCCCAGACTCCCACTGCTGCAGAGCTTTCAAACATCATAGGAAACAGTAAATACTCTCCAGAAACACCACACAAAACACTTTAAAGAACGCTCTTTGCGCTTGGCTGTGTGGGAAAGACACTAAAGGAGATGACAAGGGAAATGAGGATGACATATAAGAATGCTCTTGTGTGAGAGTGATATATTATCCTTTCAAAGGGATGGTCTTTACAAAGCCTGCATTTTTACATTCTGATACAATCTAGCATGCAGGGAAATTTCAAGGGAAACTTCTGTTTGTTAACTCTTCTGTCTCGCTCACAGACACACGCAGCACACGTACAGCGGCAGGTTTCCATGCAGACACAGACAAAAGAAAGATTGAAAAAAACGACGAGATGCAGCACACGTACACACACACACACACACATGAGATTGGGCGCCAGTCTTGCCACCTTCGGAGTCAAACCACAGAGCGAAATGGCACAATGTCTGTTGTCTGACTCGGAGAATTGTGGCTGAAAGTTGAAATGTGACTGAAGCTGAAACACTAATCTGGGTCAAACCTCAGCCCATGCTGCTCGTGCCCACGGTATCTGCAAACCAGCGTGCAATACAAGAGGGGCTTCGTGTTGTTTTTGGTGTTATTATGTATGCGGGTTTCAGCTAAAATGACTTCTGGGGTGAGCATCGCTTTTGTCTTGGACCATAGATCTGTGACTTCGGAGCTGTCAGTAATCTGCTTTTCTGATGTCATGATGCTGAGGCTCTCACACGCTCTGCTTCCTACAGTGTGTTGTGATAACATCCAGGCATGGGCTCAAGAGTGCAGCTTGTTGAGGCCGAGCTGGAGGTATTTATGGGCAGTATTTAAGGAGGAAACATGGGGCCTGTTAATATCACAGTGGAGATGATGGGAATCTAAACACAGAGCGAGGCCAGCGCTTACATCATATTATGAAAAAGAAAACTACGGATAAGAGCACAGATTTCAGGTTTTGACGCCAGTCAGACCTTTGTTCTGTTTCTGCCTCAGTGGTGTGCCAATAACTCATTGTTTCCCCCCACACGCTGAGGCCCTGGTGTTCGACTCAGTATCAATCCAGAACAGTTTATTTAAGGACATAATTCCCATATTTACCAAACTGAGAGTGCAAGGCCAGTTCCTCCTGTCATCTCTTATGTTCTGTGATTAACCATGACAAAAGGCAGGAGAAGCGATAGTGAGGAGGCGGAGGCTGAGTCTGAGAAGAAACTAGACTTGTTTGTAGTTGCTTGACTTATCTTATCAGGAATCAGATGCTCTGTTTAGTATCTCTTACAAGAGATAGGATAGAGAAAACAGGTTTACAGTAAATTTTGGATCACTGCAGCCCTGCATGCTCATACATGTTAGCTGTAATGTGATTTTAGTCCCTGTCAAAGTGATTACCAACCAATCAGAACATCTGTCATGGGCACGTGGTTTAGGTGACACTTATGATTCACTAGTTCAGCTCTAAATGATTCAACTGTTTGGCTCCCGTCACTCCAGGTGGTGGAGATATAAATGCAAATTTGACCAAACTAACCTCAATCCCAGTGGTTCAGTTGAATGAGAAAAATCTATGTATACTATTAATGGTGTTAAATAACACTAACTTCACAATAAAGTTAACTTTGAACGTGGCTGCTGGTGATGGCACAACCCCTTGTTCAATGGTTTTCAATCACATTGTGCTTGTCCTGCTTCTAAAGTATAATTCATTTAATGGAAAACTTTGAACACATCAAGAACCAGGACCGTTGTGTAGGGGAGAAAGGTGATGATAATTCTAGGGGCCCAGCGCCCAGTAGGGCCCACAAAAAACCCCAGTAGTCTAATCTTTGTATGACTGATTTATTCTGCATAAGACCCTGACTAATAGTAATGCTGCATTAGCATCAAAACAAAGTAAATAAAAAATGATAATATGTACTGTAGTCTAAGAAAAAAAGGGGAAAAGTCAGGGGACAAGGGCCCACTTTAGTATTCTTTCAGGGGGCCCAGAATTCCTAGCAACGGCCCTGTCAAGAACACATCAAGTCTGAAAATAAAAACCATGTGATGCATTTTTTTTACTGGCATACTACTGCCAGTACTTCTGTACGTAATGTCAAAATATGAAATGTGAACTATCTGCTTGTCGGGAATAAGCCAGTGTTGGGCTAATGTGTGTTTGTTGTGCTCGTCATCACAACACTGGTATGTCCGCATTTGTGGCAAATACATCAGCTGTTGACAAGAAATGACCTCATTACAGCAGAGGCAGCTTCCAGTGAAATATAATTGTGTGACACTGCTGACAGCTGACCCCATACCCACAGCTACCACAGGCCTCTGCAGAGCTTGCAGCGCAGAGTGCGTTAATGTGTGTTTCAGCATATCTTTAAATGACTTAAAGACCGCGGGTCCTCACAAGGATAGAAAGTTGAGGAGAGGTGACAGCATTTTTTTTTTCAGTTCTTCATTTAAATGCAACACATACTGTAGACACACACACACACTCACTTTCGGTAATACTCAGCCACCGTGAATGTTGATGTGCAGGCGTCTCAGCCGCAGTGATAATGTGGCACAGGCTGCACTGGGGAAAAAAAAGTTCGTCTTCAAGCTCATGTAACTGAAAATAATTAAAAGTCGCTCAAGCTTTTGAATCTGATCTCTCTGGCCGAGGATCATATTTACAATATGTATATATGTTTTGTCCTGAAGGAGCATGATGAGTAATGATGGCACTTTTTTGGACGAGCCTATGAGAGAACGATGAGAACATTGATGATGATTCCTCAGGGCTCCGACCCCTGAGGTGAGCAAGGACATGTTTTCTTCTCCTTCTTCTTCTTTTATTCTTAACGTAGAGCAGCCAGGATGACAGATAGGACAAAACAAAGACAGACAGAGCAAGTGAAAGTGAATAGTTTGAAAAGAGTTGCAGTTTCTTGTTCCATCTCCATGGTACTGAGGAGTGTTTTCACCAGACCTGGCCCCGTGCCTATCCAAACACCCCGGTCTGTCCCTTCCCCTGACCTCACGGCTCTTCCACCATCCCCCAGATGTCACACAAGGCCACAGCTGCATCCCAACTCTGAGGAAAAAGTCTGAGCAAAGGCTGAGGAGGGCATTTATTCCCCTTTCAGATAATTTAGAGGACCTTCACGTCCACTTGTTATGAGCCAAAGAAACTGATTTTGCCTCAGAGTGCCCTGTCACCCCATGGCTCTTTCTTCGTAGAGAAGGAGGGAAACACGAGGGTTGGATGGAGTTTATATCTGCAGCTGGGAGGTCAGCTTTCCTCTGGGACAATGTGAGGATATGAGTGTTTGATGACAAGTTATGATAAGGGACTCTGTGTGTGTTTTTGTGTGGGGGATGTGAAGGGTAATGGGTACAAGGGCAGCCAATCTCTTTCCACCCCCCTTTTCTAAAGACTGTTGCCACAGTCTTTCTTTTCTACTGAAACAGTGAGAGTGTGGGTGAGATCTCCCTCTTTCGCCAATAAAAATAGCTACGTGTATTTAATCATCAGCTGATAATGGGACAGTATGAGTGAGTGCCTGTGCTATAACCAAAACAAAAAAGGAGGTTATCTTCCTGTTTTACTCTATACCTCGCCCTGAACTCACACAGCCATAGACAACAGTCACGTGCCACGACTTCTGGGATCTATTTTAAGCACGTGTAACTCTTGTCATGTAAAGTTCCTGTGCTCATACCATAGAATCTATGGTATAGGTAGACTACAACAGAAATATAGAAATGTAACTTCAAATATAACTTATGTCCCTGATGTATCCAGACATAAGTCTTACATCAGTCCAAAACTATTTATATTGTTCTTTTTTCATCTCAGTGATCTCATGGTATTTTCTTCTGCTTTGTCCTGAAAAAACCCCATGTTGTTACATCTTTGCCACTTCCTGCACATCACCATTCATGAAAGTGCACAACAAAACACACTGGATGGCACGGTGAGTCACAGTTAAACCAGGAAATCGTACAACAGTTACAACGAGACAGGACACTTAGCCTACTGTTTGTCTGTTTCCCCTAACAAAGACATTTTTATTATCCTCAGTGTTTGTCACGGCCTGTTGCTCCAGAGGGCCATTTAGACATGTTATAAATATATTTTATATCATGATGCCAGAATGTTTCGAGATTTCAGGAAACACTTTGGTGCTTATTGTCACCAAAACAATGGAGCTGATGCCTGACACTGGAAAAATACCAAGACAAGGATTTTACAGCTGTGGCCTACTAGTAAATGGATGCTAATGTTAGCATGCTGATAAAGAAAAGATGTTATTATTACTGATGTTGAGCCTGTACAATTTGTCAGTGTGTTTCCATTCAGTTCAATTCTGTTTGACCTTATGCATAATGCTAACACTTGCAAATTAGCAGCAAACACAAACGCACAGACTGAAGAAAATGTCATAAGTTTTGATGGTATGTGATCAAAAAATGTAAAAAATTTATTATCAGGAAAAACTGAAATATTGATTTGATGATGGCTAGATCATCACCATAGTCATTTGGATTTATCTTTTTTTTTGTGCCAAATTTCATTGCAATATAGACTTTTCTTCAAATACCCTTTTAAGTCTGTCAGTAAAAGATTTGAGATTCAAGGTACTTTTATTATCATCGTAGGCTTCTGGTGAAACAATACGATGAAATCCCTCCATATCAGCATGTGTAAATAAATAAGAGTGACGGTTTGTTGCGAAGTGTATTAAAATGACCTAAAAGGATTTATAACATTTAAATTAAACCCCCATACAAGGAACTTTCAGTTTGTGTTGATTTTGGCGGTCCCTGTGGACAAAAGCAGTAGCGTTTGCAGAATGAAGACTGCATTTCCCATGAGCTCTAGCGCGTATTGTCGTAAAGACGCTTATCTGGCTCACGTCGAGGGCTCTAGACGATAACTTTTGGCAAATTACTTTGGAAATGTTTTTAAAATACTACTTTAGAAGAGCCTCATCCCATGGCCCCCCACTGTGGAGTGTGAGCTCCGATCGGCCAAGACAGACTTGGTCTGTGGAGCACCAGGACCGCCGAGGTTAGGGAGTCTCTTGCTGCAAGAAGTTGCGCACCATCTGTGTAGTGACAGTGATATCATTTTCAGTGAAAAAAACTTTTAAAAAAAACATATTTTACGGGGTCGGTCTTCTCCGGTCTGAGTGCCGTAAATGGTTTCGTCCGTGGTCCGACCCGACCACTGCCTCCCGGTTTCACTATTTAGAAACAGCTTATCTTCACACCGATGGGCTCATTTGTTGTTGCAGGTCACACAGAGACATCAGCAGAAACAAGAGACTTTTGCATATCCAGTTAAAAGTTCCATGTAGGGGCTTTAACTAGTCAGGATAAATAAATAAATAGTCCTTATCTTACAATGATGAATAAACATTAGTGCAAAAGAAAATAATACAAATAGAGAGAATATTGCACTGCTTGATTCATATTCCATATTCAGACAAAGACGTCTGTCTCGTTGGGTGTTAGTTGGAAAGTCAGGGGACCACGAAAGTCAGTAGGCTAGGGTTCATCCTCCGGGGACCACGGCGTCTACAAGAAATGTCAAGTTGGATGAGATACTTGATCCTACAACCAAACTGTCTGAACTGGTTAGATCTGTGCTGCCGACGTGGCTAAAACCCAAGTTAGAAATCAACTTTAACCCACTGGTGATCACTTCAGTAAACTGGGGTCTTCAGTTGTTACTGAACCAGTAGGAGGATGAGCTCAGGCTTTGTAGCTGTCAGCCAGACTGACCTTTGAGGGCTGAGACAACAAACAGTGACAGAAATAGTGCAGGTCACCCAGCTGAATGTGAAGGAATAAACTGTTTCCTGTTTCGTTGAGCCCGTATATACTCTCTGTGCTCTCTGACACTGAAAATAATCATCTCTTTCTCTGTAATGACGAATATCAAACTCGCCCAACTGTTTGAGAGCTGACTTGTCAGAGCTGGATAGCGTCACAGGACTGAGCAATCAAAGCCGGTTCCTAATCTGTTGTTTCAACATGAACTAAAAACACGCTGGAATACTGACTGTTAAAGAGCTTTTTAAGGACGGCTCATGTGGCTGGTTGACCTCAGGCCGCAGAGTTGCAAACTGTTTACACTCACATGCTATGTGGCTTCTACGTGTTCACCCATACTCTACGAATCAAATTACAGACCAGTTCTCATGAATTGTGAAAATGTGTGTGTCGCTGTGACAAAAAAAAAAAAAAAGCCTTTGGGAATGGTGGACAGCTTACGGTATGTACCTGCCCCGTTTCCTTTGCAATCAGAGGAAATGAAGAGGACTCATCTGTGGTCAGCGAGGCCATGTGTTTCCTGATCTGCTTTCAATAATGAGCAAACACATATCCTTCTGCAGGCATTTATCTGCTCCCAGAGCCCACATCAAGGCCTGGACTGTCCTCCAAACAATGGGCTGTGGAATCCCACTCTCTGCTGGACAAGAGGCCAGGTAGTAATTTAGATAGCTGTATCTCTCTGTCTAGACACACGAGGCATGTCAGTGGTATCACTTGTTGAGACAATGCAGTGTTAATTGCTATTAGGGAGACTCTGGCCAAGACAACAAACACTAAGCAGGAATGAGGAATTTTAACATTGTTTAAGAGGATTTGCAGATGAAACCTCTGATTACCGGTGTGTGTACCGTCCTCTGTGCCTGAGATCTGAACCCGGTTGTCTTTGTAGAAGGTAAAACATTTACATATTCTAATGAATAGAACAGAGGAAATAGAGACATTGCTGTTCTGGGTGCCAGCTTCCGTCATGAGGGGATTTTTGGGATCAAATGTATCAGCACTTAAATCTGCCAGGTCAAGAGACACCCACGGGATTCCAGACCTTTACAGTCAGAGCAAAACTAGTAGATAATGACTTCCTGTGAAAATGCATTGCAAGAATTGTTACCACTTCCTTTCATTTCCCGTCTCATCTCTCATGTCGACTTGTAAAAAATCCCAATGGACAGTGTCCAAAATCCTGAGACGATCTGTGTTTTCGGTTGTAATTGGTTGAACCCTTGTGACCGGACCCACACAGCAGAAGGACGTTGAAGGAGAGAAGAGGGCAGGAAAAGGCGGTGTGGGTGGAGGGGGTTAAAAGAGCGTCCTCTGTGAGGAATTGTTGTTTTCTAGTCGTGTTGTGCAGAGTGAGTAATTCTAAGATCGAGTGTTTGGCTGTAATCTTTTGCAAAGTGAGAACTCTTATGTGGTTAACCACCCATTAGCATCCTTCTGCTGTTGCTGCTCGTAACACAAACCAGCTGATAGGAAAGGGAAATGAAAGTCTGGCTTTAAGGCAAAATTATATATGAATATTCAAACATATGTGAAGATTTCTCATTTGAATTCTTCCTCATTTGAAAAACAGCTTGAGTGACTGTGGTGGATGACAAGTATGCAAAGATAATCATAGTAAAAACAAACCAGTGTCAGGCTCCTAACATGCAAGAGCAGTCAGGTGTCAACCATCATGGTTGCAACAGATGCAGAATTAGCATTGGCAATGAATAGGAAATTGCTCAGAGCGAAACACGAAAGCCCCTTAAACCACAATACTGAGTTACAAGTGTATATATATAGTGTATATATATATATATATAATATATAATATATATATATATATATATATGTATATAGTGATTCCCCATTTAGTTTCATGCCCCCTGCATAGTAAATCTTATATAAGTAAACAACGCTGAGGGATATCTATCAATCATCCACACATATATAGTCTTGGAGTACAGCCAAATTTCCTTTGTGATGCAACTTGACAGAACAGCACAGCAACGACTGTAAACAGTGAAGCCGTGGGAAAAAAAAACAGGCACACCCACCTCAGAGTGGAGACGAGCAGCAGCAGCAGCAGCAGCAGCAGCAGCAGCAGCAGCGGCGGTGGCAGAGTGATGCCATTAACATCTCCATTCCTTCATTAGACAGGCATGCAGGGCCAGGAAGACCTCTCATGTAGCCTCAACACTGCACGGTGAAAAACAGGCACGAGAGCTCCTGCTGTGAAAATGACAGAGAGCGAGGTGTTTACTAACCTTTTCATTTTTGTAGTATTTATGTTTCGTCAGAGAATGAAAGGCAGTGAAAGGAAATACGGGAAAGAGAGAGAGGCCACATGAAAAAGGTTCAAGCACTGTGCGCTCATGGTTGTCATGTAAGGTTAATAAATCCCATGTTGTGCAATGGAAAATTAAGGAAAAAGGTTGACGTATCCCCCCTTCTCTGTCAAACTGTGAGACTGGAAAGTCTGTGAGGTTGTGACCTACGTCATTTGCCGGGAAAAAAGAAAAAGAACAGAAGAAAAGAAAAGCACGTTGTGTTTGAGATGGCCAAAAACGGCCAGAATCACACAGCCTTTAAATAGTTTTTTTAGGACAACCTGAACAAACATGGAGGAGGGTCCAGTTCTCTCAGCTTCTTTCTGCCTTTAAAGTCTGAGACGTTTGGGGATTTGGCCTGCCATATTAAAATAATCAATATGTTCAAGATGTGAAAACTATTTCTAGTGCAATAAAGCTGCTGCTGCTGCTGCACTGGCCAGTGTGTTATCTTTGCTTTGTGTCTCTGCCTGTGCTTTAATAAGGCGGTGTTAGTGGTGGAGCTCTGTTATTGTGGTACAATGTTTACAATTCATATCATTCTCCAATGACCATCAGTCGCCCTGATAATTCCTGTTTTTGTGCTGTTTACAGAACAAAACTTTGTGCCAGGCATCAGTAAGACATGAGAAGGATCAACCTGTCACCACACTGATCTATTGATGTCTGGCACTGTTCCTGCAGGTTTTCTCTTTGATTGCACTATATTTCCTTGGGGCTCTTACACATTCGACATCTGCAGAGTCATCACTAAGCTCTGTAGAGCAGCACGGCCCCACCTGGACTGTTTTAGCATGGTGGCCGCATGGGATGTTCTGTGCACAGGAATGAATGGGTCAGCATCTCTAAACACAATGTCCTATTTAATACAAAACAATACATTTTAGCATCTTTAATTCCAAGAGTTGTTCACTTACTCAACTCTGAAACCCACAGTGAGCAGTGTTTCGGGTACCTGTTTTGTGCTGCTCTTCATTCAATCAGCCTTTATTGTCACTGTACAAGTACAGAGAAACTGTATGTGCTATATTTTGCACAAACAATTTTGTGTTTGGACTGAAACCACTGTGAGGCTTGTCAGAAACAAAGAGCTGTAAGAAGTGAGGTGTGGTTTGTATTTCTTTTTAAGGAGCAAAGTAAAATGTGCAGTCTCTCTCTCGCTCTCTCTCTGTTTCTCACTGTCTCTCTTTGTGTGTGTGTTATCTTTATGCACATAGTATCGCGAAAAAAAATCACTCAATTGAGGCATAGGTTTTTTTGGCTGGTTCTCATTTGTGGTTCTGGCGCTACTTTAACACTCCGTTTAAACCACATCTCTTCTGCTTCACTCGTGCCTGAGGTTCACTCTACTCTGGAGTTTTTGAGCCCATAAAACAGAAACCTGCTGCACCTGGTTCCCTTTCTGAAGTTCAGGGTTGTATTTTGGATGCACAGTAGTGTGACAACTGAAAACATTAAAAATCATCATATCTGCAGCATGTAAGTTGTTCTTTTTCGGGTGATTTAACAACTCATGAAGCTGTTTCAAATATGTTTATTATTAGGAAAATGATCACATAAAGAAATTAACAGTCAACTATTAGGTTTCCATGTTTTTTACACAAGTAAAAAGTCACAACTCATGAAACTAAGTGTATTGTCAGATACTTTGAGTAGAGTTTGTAGAAACAATGTCCCTGATGGAGTCCTTATTTGGAGACAAAACAGCTCAATTAAGGACCTGAATCACAATTTACTGTTGTCGGAAGGAAGCTGGTTTTCATGTGAAAAAAAAAAAAAGTCCAAACACGATTGGCACAGAGGAAATGCATCAGATGGGGGGAAAAAACAGGAAACCTTGACCTGATAATGCAGAGTGTGTGAAGTGACCTGTATGCATTAGGAGGTTAGGAGAGATGTGTGGCCTTACATTCTGGTGAGATTAGCAGCTGATACTGGCTTATCTAACACAAGATATGCAGGGACCCTGAGGGGAAAGAGTGGCACTATTTTAAAAAAGTTCTCACAGTTTCTTTAGGATCAACCTGGTTGTCTGAGCGTCATGAATAAAGTAATAAGCAGAGGCATTAATTAGTTTTAACGACATGCAACGTCTGACTCAGAGACGCTCATTATTATCTAGGTTGCTGCAGCTGCATGGCGACTCGTGCGCTTCTACTTCTGATGTCTCGAGCAGGCACTGGGAATTCACACATTTTTATATGCACAAGTGAGAAAACAAATGCAGGCCTAAGTGTGATGTTTTGTGGTGTGCAACATCAAACACCTGCCCCACCCAGAAACACTGACGAGCTCTGTCTAGTTCAATTATTTTCAAAGAAACACTGGTGTGCATGAGTTTTTTTAAACACAGTGCATACACTATAGTGATGCACTTGCAAAAAGAAATGATAAATCCTAAAGAATACTCAGAATGGAAGGGCACTGGGCAATGAGTAAGAACAACGTAATATCATTTACGTTACCATTTCTATTTCAAGCCATTCAATTTAAAGCTACTGAACTAATGCGTGCAAGTGAAGCATCTGGTCTGCATGAATGTATTTCTGTTGGATTAAATATATTTTCTTGATCCATTCTGTCATCATGACTCATATAGGAGCTCAATCAACCTTCCTCTTTTTGCACATGTGCTACAGCTGATGTGTTTCTACCTGTTTTTTGTTTTTTATTTGACTCTGGCCCAGCGTGTGGAAACCATGAAGTGCAATCACTGATTAGTGCCGTGAGGGCAGCTTAACCTTTGTGAATGAGCACCCACACCACAGGGAGGAGACCTGACAGTTGTCTGCTGTTACAGATGGTAACTACAGCAGCACTGCAGTCAGTGGGCCCAGTCTGGTGTGCACGGTGTGGAGCGGCCCACCACAGCTGTACAGTGTAAATATTTCACCCGTCATCGAAATACTCTCCCTTTCTTTATTACTGGCACAAAGACGAGCCGAAAGTCTGAAAAAACAAATCCTCTCTTTGTGTTCACTCAGCGGCCCGGTTCACATTGCTCTCAGCTCTTTTCATTTCACAGGTGTGGCTGCCATTAGACATGTCAGCCCAATATTTGTCACTGTGCTATTGCTCACTGCACTGGCACTGACACCAGTTTGTGACTCAGGGGGAAATTAATGGACGGTCTGGGGCTAAAAAGTTTTTTCATATGTGCAAGTGTATTTATGTGTGTGCGCAATAAAGTAGCTGTTTACCAGAAGGGAATGACAGAGGCGATCATCATATTGATTCATCCGTTTGAGGAAGGTGTGAAAAATGTGTTTTTGGTATTTTCTCAGAAGAAGATGTTAAATATGTGAAAGCAGTACACGTGGTACATTAAGAGATGCTTTTCTTCCCTGCAAAACTGTTGGTAAATACTGTATGTGGTGTGCATAGGCACGTTCTGCATTTCCTTCTAGTCACAGGAATACAGGTGTAAAACCACCATTTACAGACATGGGCCACCTCAGACTTTCTCCACCACAGCTTCCTGGAGAAATACTCGTAATATTGCTATACCTCAAACGTTACACAGGTCTGAGGCCAGAGAGTTCACTGCTTCCTCATCACAGAAGGTAGGGTAAGGGTTAAGATGGTTTTCTATAGCTCAACATGCTGAATTCTACACCCACGAACACACAAGTGACGCAGGCGATGTACATATTTAGATCAGATATCTGCATTTTAAAGCCCCCTTTAATAAAAGATAATCAAGTTCAACCCTGTTTATGTCCATAGGATGTTTTTTTTAAATACAAGATATATCATGAGAGAGATAATAAATCAACTCCACAATCTCTTTCAGTATTTCCATCTTAAACTGCAGAAAAAAACAATGACCAATGCCTTAAAGAAATAGATTCATACAGTCATATAACTAAGAGAGTAAGTATAATCAATATGTGCAAACGGGGGGGCTAAATAAACCATCGACAAAGCTTCACTCATACACGTAATACAAAGAGTGAGAGTTTGCATTAGCACATCACACTGCGTCAGTCACTGTCAGTAACAAGTTGGCAAACACCATTAGCAAATAAAAGTTGCTGAGCACCCTGCAAACCATGCTAATGACTTTTTGGCTCTCAATGCGTGTGTCAGTATTTCTTGTTAACGATGACTCAAACATAAGACTGAGTCCTCCTATGTTTCCTTTTTCTTGTAACATTTTGCTGCTCTTTGCTTTTTAACCTGCCAAACTTGAGCACATAGCAGTGGTGGGTGGGGCACAAGGCCTCATCCAGTATTTTTTAACAAATAAGTCAGCATATGTGCTCACTTCTTCATCAATTTTTTTCCAACTATATACGAGAAAACCACGTTAAACAAATGATCAGTCATAGCAGAGTATGGTTTACGGAGTTTAAAACATACCTGAAGACATATTGTGGTAATAGTAGAAAACCGCCCGCGGATACTGGCTGCATTTAAAAGTCATATCATCTTCTAAACCCATTAAATATCAATTGAAGATCAGCCTGACACACAGAGCAGCAGGGACGCACCCCTTTATCCCCTGCCTCACCTACAATCACCCAGTCACTCTTGATTTATGGATTTGTTGACTCATCTGACAAGCCACAGTGTTGGCCTATGACATTTATTACGGAGCTGCTCATGTCCTCCCACATATACCGTAATGTGGCAGCGATGTATAATCTGCGGAGCGTGCAAAGTTAATGGGTCAAGTATTTATAGAGCTGGACAGAGAGGAAGAGCTCACTGGGGAGCAGCATCTGTGTGTGGGACACAGATATGGGAGAATCATGACCGATGACCTGCCCACTTTGAAGGGAAGAGTTCCCGATCGAGGCTCGGTTTGTACAACCTAAAATACAGTGGACTCGCTGGTTTCCTCCAGGAGAACATGTGCCGTCCAGACGCTCTCTGTTGTGGACCACACTACTTAACTCCTAACAACGCACACATGGCGGCAGGGCCCCTGACTGACTGAGTTAGCTGGAAGCAGGATCATCTCATTGTTCTGGTATCCAAACAGAACTAAAAACCCAGCTCCCCATCCTTCCTGCTCTCCTCAATCATTTCCCTCCTAAGCTCTGCAATAAAACCTCGTATTTAAACAAAACCCATCCCATATGATCTTCAAACCTCACTCACTCTCGTACACTCCAGCGATCTGTTTATAGCGATTAAGCGGCGGCATCTGCCGAAAAGTGGTGAGAGAACCATGTGACTCAGAGCGAGGACAGTGGGAAAGAGACTCGGGGATAATTGGCTCGAATTGATACAAGACGAGGACAGTGGAGCCGCTTCCAAAGGCGATCAGACTAAAGAAGGATAAATCTCAAAAGGCTAATCATGATAATCATAACAGCAACCATGTGTTTAAATAAATTACCTTCTTCGCTGATGACACAGCTCTTCTTTCACTGTGGGCAGCTCATCATAATAAACAGTGAAGCATGGACGAGACTGTTCAGAAAGTTGTCAGTTTCCAAGGAATATCAACAAAACACGCACAATATGATTGCTCGGCGCTGTGAGAGTGTCCAGATGAGGGGGATTTTGGAGACTTTCGGTCCCATGGGAACAGAAAGGTGCGTATGGCTGCGAGCGTTCTCATGAAAGTGTATACGGTTACTCAGCCCCCCGAGGGTCAGACATTAGGCTGGGGGAGAATGCACGCCTTGTCTCCTGGTAAGGTTTCACAGCTGAATACCACACATTCACAGCTCACAGTAACACAGCGGGGCGCCAGGGTCCTCTAGTCGCCATGTGCCAGGCCCTGTCACCGTCCCCGCTCAGAGTCAACACGCCATCAGTCACAGCAACTGTGCAACTGCTCCATAACTCAGTACGCCACCAATCATTCATCAGAGAGCATCAGGCCGACAGCCGCGACAGTCAGTTGGCTGATAAAGATGTCGCAAATCACTTAAAATGACCTAAAATCACATTATGTCATTTGTTACAAATAATAAATATATGTGTATGTGCTTTACAAATACAGTTGGAAAAATAAGTATTTGATCCCCTGCTGATTTTTGCCCTTATTTCGCTTGATCAAATGTAAATTAATTTATAACCTTTATATTATGATATTATTTCGGGTTTTTTTGTTGATATTCTGTCTCTTCCTGTTAAAATAACCTTACCATAAAAACTATAGACCGCTGATTTCTTTGTGGGGGAGCAAACTTAAAAATCAGCAGGGGATCATACTTATTTTCCCCACTGTATGTCTCATACTGTCAACGAGACAGCAACCCAGCTAAACCAACAAACTAAAGCCCCACATGTACTCATGACATCACACGTTGCTATGAACAGGTGACTGTTATAGTATTACAATAACACTTTTTTAAACTTACAGACAAGAAGAAATAAACAAGTCTGACCTCCATAGCTTGTCTCAGTCTCGGCCCTGTGGTTCTTCATCATTTTGGAGAATGTAGCCTGTGGTGCTGTTGTCACATTGTAAAGGCACAAGTTAATTCACCTTCCCTATGGAGGACAAAATAAGAGCAACACCTTCACCACAAAGTGTGGCTTCCAAAAGAGTTTCAACACAAACTGAACATTACAACCGTCATAAAGGACGGATTTACTGCCGGCCTGAAGAATTTGACTACATCAGTCTTAGCTTGGTGTAGCGCATAAAGCTGTCAGCTGAGTGTGTGGCTGAGAGGAATAAGAGATATCAGGCTTGAGCTAGACAGATTTAAACGTAGGGTTGTGTCTGCAAAGTTTTGAGTCATGGTTCATCCACACATTTTGGTTCACACGGCCTGTTTATGAATCATAAACTATTGGCACAATGCGAATTTTCCCTTTTGTATACAAATTAGTAGGTACTGGTTACACGATCAGCCTTGTCTGCGTGTGTCGAGGTGTAAGTGTGTGGGTGTGTGATCTGAGTTGGTTCAGACTGCAGCTGTACGAGCGTTTCGGTGATCACACGTGGGCATGAATCAAGCAGCCTGGAGACAAGTTAGGCAAGTGGGTCCTAACACCGTGACACATGGTGTGTTTTGGTACAGTGTGTGTGATCGTGTGAGCATTTATGATTATATGTGTGAGTGTGTGTGCGCGTGTGTACGCCACGCCAGGCTGAGCTGGTTTTAATAGGTTCCAGAGGTTGAACTGTGTCAGCCAATAAAAGCACAAGAACCTACAAAATGTTGAGCAATTCACTTCCTGTAGCAGTGGGTTTATCAGCGCTGCCGGTGCCAAAAGACAGATGACCTGTTCTGCTGGTTGTGTGCACCGGCTTTATTGTATCGCCATTTTATACTTTCACACACTTTTCTTGCTCCAGCCGCAGGAAATGACATAGGAAAAAGCAACAAAACCCGCACTGCTAAAAATGACCTCTGATCCAAAACCAAGCAACCAGAGAGAGGGGGGGTGAGAGAGGGAGGCCCAGATACAACCTAGTAATTAAAAAATCAGCCTTATCTTCTACTTATTACAGAGATTAGTTTGATGAAACACTTCACATGCTTCTGACGCACACAGAAATGTTTGAATCCATCCAAAGCGCCTCCAGTCTTCCCGTTCCCTCTCCTCTTCTCATGACAGACGCACATGAAACCAGAGAGGGAATAACAATACTTTTGGTGTCAGTTAAGTACAGGATCAGTGAAACATACCCGGCCTGGCCTCTGTGATGGTCTGGGTGAGCCAAACAGCCTGCTGGTTTCCCCTGCGTGGGCCCACACCACACTCACGGAGCACGCTCGTAATGAAGGGTTTCTGCTGCGCTTTTTTTGGAACCACTACGGAACAATGTACAGATTATATTTACTTCAAAAAAACGCGTCTCACATTATGCACATTGACACGGGCAAAGGGGGAGGAGGTCGGACTGTATGGTGTGTCTGTATGAGTTCCTGCAGTAGGCTACGGTACTTTTTTTGGTGTGGTTACTTTTCTTTGTAGGTCTTTTATGTCAGTCAAAGCAATAAAAATTGTTTTTCTGCAGTAAGAGTGTAGAAATGTGAAAAGAGACCCAGAAGAATCCGGTCATGCAGTGATGAATAATCATTTGAATATCATTCACTACAGCATTTGCCAATTGGCACCAAGTAAACAGATATAATTCAATGCAATAACTCTGAATATGAAAGTGGTGTATACTGTGGTCGTGTTTGTGTATATTTACCTGGTGCGCAGCTCTCAGAAATCCCAAGCGGCACTTTAAATGACCACAGGAAGTGATTTCACCACAGTTTCAGGCAAAAAGAGCCAAGTTTAATACAAACTCACACACAACGAGCCAGTGGGCTGAGCCACGAACAACTTGGCAAGTCCATCCACTGTTACTCCAGGATGAAGAAAGTTCAGCTGACCACTCTCTGAGCTGAGCTCTGTCGTCCTCAGCTGCTGTTATTCCTGTCCACATTTCTGTTCACACGCTGCACATGAGGCAGAAAACAATGAGACAGATTTACGTAACTCTGGGCACAGACAAAAAGCTGCTTTTTCATCTCTAACCAACAACATTTAAACTCACTGAAATTTTTAGAAGCAAACATGAAACCATCTCAGGTAACGCTGGATGGGTCTTCTGGAGTGTAAACCTTCCTCAATTAAATAAAGTGCAGGATGAAGTGGACGACTAACCCTAATAAACAGTTGATGAACTAATTGTCAGCAGTGGAGCCAGAAACTCAGGTGGTGTAGGTGAAGGTCTGTATTAGCTTTCACGAAAATTATCTTCATCTCTTGTTCAGTAGCCTATATCTGTGTGGTGCAGGCAGCAACTGTGTTGTTTAATGCAGTTTCTATTTCTGTAGCCTATAACTTCATCAACAGTTTTTATTTGGAGCTTATATCCAAATCTTTGCTCTTTCTTTAGGCTTTGCTTCCTTTGTTCCTGTTCTTACTTTCATCTAATAAAGTTCAGTTTCACAGTTTATTGCCTCCCCCCTGCCTCCACCACTGTTGGTCAGGAATTCAGCATTTTGTTACAACCTGTAAACTCACAAACTACTGTTACCTAATCACGTGGAAGAAATAATCAGTCACAACTGTGTGCTAGTTAGCAGGACATGCTAATGACTGCAAATTACACTAGGGCAGAGATAAACACACAATTTTCCTCTCTTTGGTTTTGAGAAAGCTTTTGAAAAAGGTACTACACAGCAAAGTATTTAAATGTTGTGTATCACTATTACCACAGCCCCATTTCCACCACTCCTACAATGTGGGGAGAGAAACACAGCAGACAGTCACCTGGGGGTCGGGAACCACCGAGGGGTCGCAAGGGGCTGCGAGAAAATGAACAGAACAGGAAACCAAAAACTATGTTTTACGCCACACCACCTAACAGTCTCTCCTCAAGGTCCATTTAATAGCTGTAACAGAACTTTTGATTACATCAAATGATCTTTATCAGCACGCAGTTTGAGTTTGTTCAGTTGTCATGGAAATTTTTCTACATTTACAGGAAAGCTACTAAATGGACCTTGAGGTGAGTCTGTTGCCATTTCCAAGGACAGGAGTTAACCCTGAAACTTCCTGTTTCCCACTCTCCCAATTTGCTTTTTGCTGAGTAATCTCAAAACCTACAGGCACATGCAACTTTGTGACAAGACAACGACACAGACAAAGCATCATTTTAAAGATAACAAGACAAAAAAAGGTTGTTTTAAAAGAACGTGAGTAAGTGTAATCACTCTCCCTGGGCTACTGCTGTGCCTTTCACCTTATCACCCTCCTTGTATTTCACATCATTTTTTATAGAAACCCCTTCCTGACAGGAAATCAGCCCCTTTAGTCTGGCTTGTGAAATTTACTGCCTTATTTTCGTTGGAAGCGAAATGCTTATACAATAGTTTGGTGAGCAGACGTGTGTTGCGATTGGCTGGCGAGGGTGCATGCTGAAAGGTACACCTATTGAATGTAGACAATGGAGTGTTGTAATTGGGTATTTTTAACCATCACGCTAAGTACCCTAAAGTCACTGTTACCTCAGTTGCTATGGAAGTGATAGACTCGATTTATAATCTTTCCGTCTGGCTAATATCTGTGACATTTCCTGAATACATATTAGATTGGCTATTGTATTACTAATCTGCCTCTACCTGTTTGCCGCCTGGCTTCCTTTACATACAGCCATGGAGGCTTTCATTCACTGACTAACACCCTGGTGGAAGTAATACTTCACTTTGTCAGAGGAAAAGCAGCAATTAAAACCCAGCGAATGAAGTTTTTGTGCCCTAAAGAACAAACTATACAGTATACAGACTCAACACAGGACATCTTCAGCATAATAATCCTCATGTTTAGTCTTTTCTAACTTTTATTGGGGGGCACCTGAAGCTCAGATAAAGACCAAGGATCAGGCCTAGGAACTAACACTGGATTTTCCCAGCAACATCATCATACAGTGAAATTGTTTATGGCCTAATTCCCGAGTGTAGCATGCCCACGCTCTCGCTCTGTGGAGGAGAAAAGAGCTCTTCCCAGAATCTGACCCCCGACTGAGAGTGCTGGTGGGCTGTTGGTGTGTCAGTAACTGAAGAAGTTTGAATAAATCTCACAGTGGCCGCTTACTAATTCTCATGACTCACTCCCACAATGTAGCCCGTCATGCATCCCACCCCTGCCCACACCCACCCTTTTCTCCCCCTTCCCCAATGTGGGAATGCTCCTTTGCTCTTTCTTCCACTCTGTCCTCCAAGATGAACTCATCCCAAACCGCTGCTTTGCGAACAAAACAAGCTTTCATGAAGCTGCCCATTCACATCTCACCCCACAAACAGCTAATGTGGAAAAAAATACATGTGTATTATGGCACGAGTGACCACTACATGTATCATAGTTAACGGTTCCTGTGAGGGATGTTGTCACTGTAAAAAAATGTCAATTTCTAAGGAACAAGGAAATATTTTCAGATAAACCATCGCACATCTGTGGCTTTACCACTTGAGTGTTTAACATAGCATCCGTAGCATCATTCTCTGAAGCAAGTTAACACATCACCATAAGTGGAGTTAGAAAGTTTTCTTCTCTCACAAAGAAAGCCCATTAGGAAAGAATGCCTCTTTATCAAGGCTGACATTTTTGGGGCTTATCAGAGATGTAGGACAGGGAGAGGGTGAAGGGTGAAGGGTTAAATGTTACAATGTGGGGAAATGAAGAAAAAAAAAAAATCCAACATGACGTAAAACAAAGCCGCCATGGTTTGTAGAAGAAAAAAGAAGCATGGTTGAAGTACTGCTGACTTTGAAAGACTAGACTGAACATACCTACTTATTTCTTGCTGAGAGCTCAATGAGAAGATTGATATCCTACCACTCTCATGCCTGTACAATACAGCCAGCAGCCAGTTAGCCTAGCTTAGCGTGAAAACTAAAAAAAAAAAGAAAAGAAAAGAAGTTTAACAGCGTGGATATGGTTATGGGTTGGAAAAAACAAAACATGATGGCTCTAAAGCTCACAAATCATGTTACTGTACATATTTTATGTACTTAACTGTAAAGAAGTTGTCAGTGTGGTGGACAGTGGGAAGCTACATGGCAGAAACACTGTAGTTACATCTGTAAGGAATTATAAGACACTGCAGGGAAGACACTTTTTCTCTTGTCAAGATGAGGAGCAGCTGGTTAGCTTATCTTAGCATAAAGACTGGACGCAGAGGACACAGTCAGCCTGCCTTTGTCTAATAGCAGCTAACACAATACAAAACAAATGTAACATAACAGATCTCCTGGAAGAAGCTGCTTGGGCAACCAACCAGTGTAGACTTGGGTGGGTTTGTACAGCTGATCAAAGCAGTGCAGTAAACAGGCCCTTCAAACTTAATTGTCATGGACAGTTTTTATACAGATTAAACGAACAAGATGCCATGTAGCCTATTAATGTGTAAGCTTCATTGGAGGAGGATGTTATTAACTTTGGGTGGAGAAACTCAGCTGTTTCTTTATGCTTAACCAACACTTAATATTTATTGAACAGACATGAGAGTGGTATTAACCCTCTCCTCTAACTCTCTGAAAGAACAAGAGTAAGTAAGTAAGTAACTACGTTGAGCCAGCCCTTAACAAAAAAGAAAAGCACATGAGGGCCTCACAAAATATGACCACAAATGAAACAAAATACAAAGACACGTCACTACGTCATGCTGGTGAATGTGACTAAAGCAATTAAGTGAAAATTCAAACAGGAGAACCAGTGGCTTTTTGGCTAATGAGGTAGAACACTTGGTGTCAACAGTGCTGACTGAGCTATCTCCCTTCAAAAATAAATACAAAGTTGATTTCTTCTCTTCGTAGGCCGAGAAGTCTTGGTGGTAAACCCAAAACATAGCTCCGGAGAGCTCGTGGGATTCAATTTCAGTGATGCCATCGGGGACTGTTATAAACACAGCTGAAAGTGAGCGGAGGCAAATTCATGAATAAGCAGAAAATGACTAAACAATCACTTATCCACAGTATGGAAAGTGTGTGGCAGGAGCCTGAGCTCAATAACATCAACTTGCCAGCTTAAGGGTGAGAACTGGTGATGGTTTACATAGGAAATGAGGATGTTTGTGTTTGCATATAGACACAACTGACATTCACATATGCCGGGTTTATGTCTAATCAAAACGGTCCCGAATGGCAGCCTCTTCCTGTGTTTATTTGTACCAGAAAATCCCCACTGACTTCAGAAACTTCAACCAACAAAGCATTTTCCGCCTCTTGAAGAACCCGAATATCTACTTGGGAATAGATTTTTTTTGTTTTGTTTTTTGAAAAACAACAACTTTGTTTAAGTCTGGGGAATAAATGAGTGCATTTTACTGTGCTGAGGTTTTGTCTAACAGCTATCTGGCTTCAACACAAACGAACAACTTCAAGTGTGTTTTCCTTGTAAAAACATGAGGCTTGGTTCAGAGCAAAACCCCATTTGACAGTCAGCTCTGGTGAAAGAATTGACACATTCCTCAGACCCACTACTTAAAGCACACTGTATGTAAATGTCATTTTTTACAACGCTCACAGGCCAGTTTCAAAGATTTGCATCAGTTTGCATGATAGAGAAAACACAATTAAATGAGAAGCAGCAGAATTGGCTGAGCAGACTGTGCTGAGGCCAAGCTCAGGTCTGAGTTTGAGGTTGTAGATGCAGTCTGATCTGAATTTCGAATGTGAGGCATTAAGTGGTGATGGCTAAGAAAAGAAAGGGCAACAAATATGCAGACAGAGCAGCAGGAGACTGGAGACTGGAGGGGACGGGCAGGTACAGGAGCCTGTCAGACAGAAATACACTGGACAGCATAGAAAGCAATGGAAACATTTACATATGTTGTTCCCATTTCCTCTTATTAGGGGCTCACAGTGAGGCAGCTGACCCACACAGCTGCACATGAAACAGAAAGAAAAGCTGGACTTTGACAAAGGCAGGCTATTTCTAGGATTCCCATAAATCTCTGGCAGCCACAACAGAACTGGACAGTACATTAGAGTTTATATACAATATGAGTTTCTGTATTTTCTCACTTTTCACTTGGCTCCGTTGTTGCTTTTTTTCCCCTAATCACCATGGATCCCCTCAAGTTAAGAAAAACAAATAGACACATGAGGGACAAAAAAAAATCATGACCTCAACTTCAGAAATACGTCTAAACACATCACTTTCCAAATGAAAACTGAATAAGACTTCAGTGACTACTGAGTAGTTTGACATGGAGGGAAATACACATACTCACACTATGGAGAGTTAGATGAGAAGAGGGATCTGTTGCTAAGGATGTCGCTGATGCTATAGCAGTCAGTTGGCTTAGTCGACCTAAAAACAGGTGGAAACAGCTTTGTTCTCACCATAGGTAATTAAATCTGTCTAGCATCACCTAAAGGTCAGTAATTGATGGAAACAGCAATTCCATTAAATGTTTTAAAGCTAATTTCCCCTTTCCAATGACTGGGTGGTGCGTTACATCACATTAGATGTTCAGTTTCTCTAAAAACACTCCCACAAGCTTTACACACAGACATGTTTGTCCTCTTTCACACAATATGACTAACAAATTGACATACACATTTTACACAATGAGCCTCAGAGTGACAGGAGTAGTCTATACAGCTGCCCCATGGACTCCATTGTTAACCAGGAGGAAACTGAAGAACTTTCCCACATCCCCAACAACACTTATTTTACTTTAGAGCTCCTTCTCTCTAACAACACTGACATTTGTGTAATATGCATAATGCTGTTTGAGTTATAAGCAAGGGTTTGAGAGATCTACCCAGCCGTGACAACCTTTAATTATAGTATAATAGACCATAACTGTCGATCTCCTGTTACTCCCTCTATCTCACCATACAACACACAGGTTTTAATTGAACATGCTATTTCTGCTCCTCACAGCTGGAGACCTGCCTTTCATGTTTATCTCTATTATGTGTGAAGTCATTAGGCAGCTTGGAAACGAGATTTTCAAAATAAAAGCCTTAGAACATAACAAGAGCGCACAGGGTGGTCCCGGGGTAGGTTGGACTTTCATACTAAAAGCCTTAAAAAATAACAGGAACTTGCAACAGAGCTTCGTGGATGTAAACAACACTCAAAACAACAATGTCAACACACAGTTCAGCTGTGTGTGTTTCGGCAGCCAACGACACAGTTAAGTGTCAGCTTTTCCCAGAAGCCAACGATCCCACCCTGTCCTCTGGAGTCACATTTTCTAGTTAAATCTAGTTCAATTGTTTTTGTTTTTTTAACCTCAAGTCTCCATGAACGCATTACTTCTGGTTGATCAACAATTTGACATTTGCACACACCTACTCAGCCGCCCCTTCACTGTACTGCCCTCTGGGTCCCTGGAGTTCAGAGAGGCTTGTTTCAGAGGAAGCCTGCTATACTTGCAGCTGCAGCAGCCCTACGCGACGCGGCGTGACTCACAGAGAGAACTATGCGTCTTGTTTTCATGTTTCTGCATGCTGCTGTTATGTGTTGTTGTGCTGTACATTATGTATTTCAGCCTCTCGTGGTGCGATGATGTGTGTGAAGTGCAGTGCTGGTCTTGTCTGTGATGTGCAATAGAATTTCCTTCAGGGACTTTAAAGCCCAATGAACTAAAGTCAAACTAACAGCCCATAAAACAGCAAATAAAAGTTTCTACACATAGTTTTTGTGCAGATAAAATAAACATTTTAAGATATTTTAAACATGATACTTTGGAAGCTGTTTTTATGCTGTTTTCAGTCTCTTTATATCAAGTTTTCATCAAACTCTCCGCAAGAAATCAGTATTTCCCAAAATGCAAATTGCATCCATTTGGCACCTCATCCTGAATTTCCTTCTTCAAGAATTTCCTTTTAACAACATTGTCCGCTCTGCTGAGCAGTTTGCACAGTATCAGTCCCCTGGCTCTGCATTCTTAACACAGGCTACATATCTGTGTAACAACTGATTGTTTCCACTGAAGAGGTGTGAATACTTTCTATTGTCTTTGTGAAAAAACATTATAGCGAAGGCGTGTGTATTTACGCTGTAAGCAAAAGGCGAGAATTACATTTTGAGGTGTAATTTTATATATATGGGCCTCCACTAACACCCCAGAACTGAGACATGCAACAGGTCTCAGTGTGTGACGGGGGGCCTAAGACAGAGGCGTTCTCAGCGTGTGAATTGAACCCACATGGGCTCTAATTATAAAGCTATGGGAACAAGAGGCACATGACCTGTCACCTGTGCTCCGAAAAGATTATTATGAAGATTATAAAAGATTATTTACTCAAACATCTGGTCAGGCATTTGACAAACAGCAGCCGGACAAGTAAAGAAGACAACACTAACGCTCTGCGCAAACAGCAGTAAATCTAAGGCGGGCTATCATGACAAAAGCAGGACTGACTGACTTCCTTTCTGCAAGCGCATTAACGTCACAGGAAAAAAATCAGCCAGGGCCGGGAGAGCTGGACAGAACATAGTGAATACAGAAAGGCCCCTCCGCCCCCCCCCCCCCCCCCCAGCAGTGAGACGACTGGGTGGGTCCAGACTGCTCCCTCTCTCTCTCTTTCTGTGTGTGCGAAAAGTTTGTTTGTGGCCTGAGGGGGAAAGAAGCAGTGATGGAGCAGATCCCTACTGTGGGGAGGGGAGGGGGAAAAGACAGAGCAGAGAGTCCTGCTGTCATGTCTTTGTGTGTTAACTAATCAGAGGCAACACACTGGGAGCTTGTCACTGTGTCTCTGCAGGGGGTTAACTGCCACTCGGCTGACACTGCTCAAGAAGAGGGGAGCGGTTCCACTTTAGTTATCTCCTGGGTGGGCGTCACAGGACACAGAGGAAAAGACAGAACAAGATGAGTCAGGGGGCACCAACTGGAAATCACTTACTTAAACAGGAGGAAGAGGGAAAAGCTGCTCCCAGATGAGCAGGTGCAGAGAGAGGGGAGCTAAAACAAGAACAATTTTGTTGATGCACAGAGAAAGAAAATAACTATTTATAGAGCTTCAAATTGGAACCTACAAGCCACAAAAGCCAAGACCACCAGGCAAGAACAAGTCTCTGAGCCGAGAGGCCGAGGCTTCATTTCCTACTGTAAATAGTTTTTGTAAAATCTTCCATTAATGACAAGTGTGGAAATGAGTAAGCTGCCAATTATGTGCGTTAAGTGCCGGTTGCACGTCACTCTGTAGTCACAGCTCCCCCTCTTTGTGTGTAAGCTCTGACCGGTGACTTCATCTGTGCTTTTCTCAAGGATATCCCTCTCCTTTCTAGGTACAATGAGGCAGCTTCCTGTTTAGAGAAGGCCCAGGCCAGCCTTCACTCACCCAGCCTCACATTACGTAATTTCCCCCTTGTTCGGGCAGTGTCCCTGGCATGTCACCGCAGCGGTTTGAGACGGTCCCTGTTGTTGTGACCATTACTATTGTTTCATGAAAAAAATCATTCCTACTACAGCAAATAACTAAATAACAGAGGACCTGCCATTTGTCTGTGCAACTGTTCATAATGACCCATCTTGTGTAGTATATGACTTTTTTTTTTTGTCTTAACTTTATCAGTGGAGCTCACAAACAATAGGATCTATATTTTTGATTAGTCATTAATTTCAGTACCCATTATCTTTCCATTGATGGATTAATCATTTTATCAACAATTGTGGGAAATTCCCATCACAAGGTTTTCGTAAATCCAGGGGGTCATTTCCAAATTCCAATGATTTCCAATAAAATGAAACAGAAAGTCTCCATATCTGTTTGTGTTCCTTTCTTCAATTTGTGTACCAAAAAAAAAAAAGAAGTGGAAATTGAAAGTCCAGATGCTAGGCTTGGTTGTTAAAGAGAAAAGTGCATTAAAAACAACAGGAAATGTTTTGGATTTACACTTAAATTGATTATAATAAAGGTTAACCTATTAACCACCAAAGAGAACATGTTAATGGCTGCTGGCTCTCCAGCTGTGTTTGGCATTGTGACAGTGAATGCAGAGTGAGGCTGCAGTGGTCATTAGACTCATTAATCCCAGTCAGGAAGAACATTACTAATCTTAATTTATTTAACACTCCTCACAACACAAGACAAATAGCATTGATCCAGAGCTTTAAGATTTGGATTGATCATCATTGATGTAAGTTCGACACTGGAAATCTGTTTTCATTGACTGGCAGGGAAGCGTCTCCTCTCAGTAGGTTTCATTTTAATAACTGACTGAGGTAACTGAACTTTCTGTCTACAGATTATTATTCAAAACAGAGAATTTCTATCTTTGGCATGTCTGAAGGGGCCCTCTAGAATAAATAAACAAGGCCCATGAATGTCATGTCTGCAGAATGAGTTGTTTTGATGTGTGAGTTTAACATAATTGAAGATGAAGCCCATATGAGCTTTTTATATATAGGCCTACATATCTGGGGTTTCTAGTGTCAAACTGTCCCAGTCACACCACACCCACAAATTTACTATTTTTCTACCGTCAAGTCTTATTAATATGTGTGTGTGTGTGTGTGTGTGTGTGTGTGTGTGTGTGTGTGTGTGTGTGTGTGTGTGTGTGTGTGTGTGAGAGAGAGAGAGAGATTTCTTCATGAGCTGTCAAACCTGCAGAGCAACATCAGAACTCCGTTGATCTCGTGCCACAATTATCTTTCAAAGCAGCACAATAAATAGAGCAAACGGACGAAGAGGGAAAATGCACTTGGCACGATGTGTGTGATTTTTCAAACGTAC
Source organism: Trachurus japonicus (assembly GCF_045865225.1). Classification (NCBI taxonomy): domain Eukaryota; kingdom Metazoa; phylum Chordata; class Actinopteri; order Carangiformes; family Carangidae; genus Trachurus; species Trachurus japonicus. The sequence continues at coordinate 25,626,876 of NC_140914.1, read as the reverse complement.
ATTAACATAAGTCAAAAGTACCTGGGGGCAGAGCAACAAGGTGAAAATCTCACTTTCAGAATGTGTCACTGAGCTCCAGTTCCTCCTCAGGCCAAATCTGGAAGAAGAAAAAAAAAAAAGATGGGGTCAGAGGGAGAGACTCGCTGAAGGGCATACACATTATAGACCAACCCTCTCTGCTTGTCGAGTCCTGCCTCGCGCTGTTCCCACATCACACTCTCATGTCGCTGCGGTGCGCGCTGATCGACACAGTCTGCGTCCTCTGCTCCGGACCTTGGACAACTTCAACTGCTCCACAGTTTCACTGGACATTTACACGCTTTTACAGGTCAGTGGTAAACTTTTATACGGCTGTAGTTTTAACGCGTTGGTCTGACTGTGTGCACACAGACTCGTGGAGCGCGTCTGTGCTGCTCCGTGATGCCTTTATTGCGATTTACTGTGTAAACGCTTTTTTTGTTGTTGTTGTTCTAATCTTTAAGAAAAATATATCCTAACATTGGACTGTGCAAAGCCTCAGATTCGCTCAACCATTTAACGTCTGTGTGCCACTTACAACTGCACGTAAAGAAATTAAGCAAGTTTGGATACTTGTTGCGTATTTACGCACATAACATACGCGCAATTACGCACAAATCACACACAAAAACACACACGCGCGCCTATTTTTGGTGTCCCAAACGCTTATTATTGTAAGAAAACATGTCTTTAAATGTTGAGTGGCAATAAGACAGAGTCAACATGATCAATATACTACAGAAAATGTCCAGTTAAAACTGTGGCAACGTTGAACCTTTTTCTTCTTCCTTTTTTTTTTTTTTTTTTTTCAAATTCACACTCAAACTCGAACATTTAACCTTATGAAAAAGTCACAAAAAGTAAGTTATTACTGTGAGTGGTAATTTCCCGTATTAGAAGCTTCCCCTCTCATTAATTATCTTGATGTGATCGCTATTATGTGTTATTTTCTCTTTGCACGCTGGTTATCGGAGCGGTTTCCTGTAGTTATCTCTAGTTACTTTATTTCCTGACGTTATTTATCGTGTTATTTCTTGTCACTAATTCTAACTTTTTCCTCTCCTCTTGTTTTGGGCAGGCTGGCTCTCATCGCCTCCTAGTGCACAGCCAGGGCACTGAAAATTTTGATTTTTTTTTTCTTGGGAGGAAAATTCTAAAACCACAGGAAATCCTACTCAATAACTTCAAAAGAAACACTTTTCCTCCACAACATCTGTCTGGTTTCAATACAAAAGAACGCAAAAAAGGATGCACAGTCAAAGGACTAAGTGACAACTCATCTGTGGATCTACTTTCAAAAACACAAAAGAAAGATATAAGGGGAGAGAAAGCAGGTACCTGTGGGAAATAACAAAAGAATGGCCACAGATTCTTTCCATGCTGCCTATGCTGCTGTAGCCCCATCTGCGATCCCCGAGTCCCCGTCAACAGGAAACCTGCTGAGGATGTTTCGTGAGTACCAAAGCAACGCCGTCATCATAGAGCATTACAACTTCACAGGCAAGCTGAAGGGGGACAAGTACAAGGAAGGACTCAAACCAGAGGCCATCGCTTTTCTGCTTGTCTGCCTGCTCATCGTTGTAGAAAATGCTGTGGTGCTGGTGGCCATATGGAAGAACAAGAAGTTCCATCTGCCCATGTACTATTTACTGGGCAACCTGACTCTCTCTGACCTGCTGGCAGGCTTCACCTACATGGTGAACATCATAACATCCGGTGCCAACACGTTAAACATGACCCCGGTGCTGTGGTTCCTGAGGGAGGGGGGCGTGTTCATCATGCTGGCTGCCTCTGTCATCAGTCTGCTGGCCATCGCCATAGAGCGCCATGTCACCATGGTCAGGATGAAGCCGTACCAGGGGGACAAACAGGGCCGGATGTTTGCTCTGATCGGGGCGAGCTGGGTGCTGTCTGTGCTGCTGGGGGTGCTGCCCGTCCTGGGCTGGAACTGTATGGGGCAGCTTCCCCAGTGCTCCACAGTCCTGCCGCTCTACGCCAAGAGTTACATCCTGTTCTGCATCACCATCTTCAGCGCCATCCTCTTGTCCATCGTGGTGCTCTATGTCCGCATCTTCCGCATCGTCAAGTCCAACACCCAGCGCCTGGCCTCGGTCCCACACCGCAAAGGCCTCTACCGCAAGTCCCAGAAGTACTTGGCCCTGCTGAAGACCGTCACCATAGTTGTGGTCGTCTTCATCGCGTGTTGGCTGCCCCTCTTCATCCTCCTGCTGCTGGACTTCTGCTGTGCAGCCAAGGAGTGCAAGGTGCTCTACAAGGCCGACTACTTCCTGGGCATCGCCATGTTCAACTCCCTTCTGAATCCCATCATCTACACCCTGACCAGCAAGGACATGAGGAGGGCCATCCTCAGGCTGCTCTGCCGACCCTGCCTGTTGACAAAAGACGGACATATGAAGAAGATCGGGATACCCTTCCTGGAGTGCAGCACCAGCAAGACTGATGCAGCCTCGCACCGACTGGAAGGGCTGGAGACCACAGTGTCCTCCGGGAACTTTACACCATCTACTATCAAAGCCATTTACCCCAGGATGTGTAAGACATGACACAGTGACTCTGTGACTCTGCCCTGAGAGAAGCTTTCAGAGTAACAACTGGACCACTGAAACAGGCAGCCCGCTTCGCTCTGAACGATAGATGCATTACAAGAGCTGAAGTTTGCCACGGTTTCAGTATTATTAATCTTCACCAGAAGCAAAAGCTTGGTGTATGTGAAAACTGTCCACATTGGGAGAAAGTCATGAACTTCTTAAACATTATCTGTGCATATTTCTATAAGAGTGTGATCATGAAAAACATTACTGTCCAAGCCTTAAAACAGTAGCCAGATGTTTCTTGTGAAAAAAAACCAGCATTACATTTTTTTCTGTGAGACAAAACAGGGCCAGTATTCGACAGAGGATATTCCTTCTGCTAAGATGTCATTTCATTCTTTGAAATCAAAGAGCATGTGCAGATGTTTTACATAAAGAGAGCCAATTATGCTGTACATCTGATAGACCAGGCCCGAGGCACAGCCGTGAGATTTATCCTTATCTCCTCTCCCTGTGTAACATATAATGATATGTTGTTACAAACACAGAGCATCCACACCCAAACCCTGCTGCCAAAACCATGTAATTTCTGCCATGTGAGTCTTGGTCAGCAGCAACGCCGGGTAGAGGTCCCCCTCCGCCGACATCAGAGGCTCGGAGGCCTAGAGACGCACTGAAGAGACGCCATATGGAGAGATGTGCAGGGCGGTTTGCAGCTTTGGAGGTCCCCTCTACATATGTAGCCACAAATGATGAATGACTCGAAGCAGTAAAAGCTGACAGTGGAGGTTTGTTGATGCCTTTTTTGGTTGAACAAACTAGAATATTGCAGTTATATACTTGACTGGCCTTGTGGACAAAAAAAAAAACGAGCCTTCTTGTTGGGATCAACTTCATCTTTCCATGAAAAGATGATAATCTATGTTCTGGGGAACGAGACAGATCAAAGAGGAATCTGCACAAATCGGAGTGCGGGGGCTTCAAAGTAGTGGGAAATTTCATTGTGGTGATGTGACACAAACACGGACACTTTCTTGACTGTAATATTGTACATTAATGTAAAGAGAAAAATATATAAATATATTTCCTGAATGTTTTTTTTAGTATACTTTGTAAATATCTATAGCCTTCTCTGAGCTGCATTTTTGTATTGTAAAAACCTCATTTAAGTTATAATGTCAGTTTTATATGTGCACTGAATAAACATGTGAATGGTGTTTACATAGAGGTTTGTATATTCTCTATATTCTCACCTTCTCAGTTCTCACTCTTATAATCTGACAGTTTCATAACGCTCACTGATCAACATCCGGACGGTTCCCTCACCACCCAACTAAAACAAATACATAATACAAAACATCACAAAGCACAGTAACATAACTATGTTATCAAATTTTGCAGCAAAAACTGAATTAATTTTATTTCTATACATTAACTTTTTTTGTCACACATTTAATTAACAACTATTTTCTTTTCTGCACACTAATTTATTTAGGGTTACCATGTACCAGTAACTGCACTATTTAAAGCATAAGTGTGATCAGATAGTACAAACCACTGAAAATCAAATGTCCAGCCATTCTGTAATAAATTGTATCCTTACGGAGAGATAAAGTGTGAGTAAAATCCGAGCAACAGCAGATAAATATGTTTAGTATTAATATCGAACAACAAAATTGAAACCTCAGTTGCCGACTCAAAACAAAGGTTAGAGCAGTAAAAGGTGTGACACAAGCATAAGCTCGATCTTAAAACCACCTGTCAAACCACGTAAAAATACATGGGCCAACAAACAGATGAAGTTGCAGAAAGTTGAGTCTGTTTATCGTAAGGAAACCACACACGGGTGCGTGGGTCTTACAAGTTGGGGTGTATGAGCTGCGTGGTGGTTTTCAGCCGTGGCTCTTTTTCAGAGAATAAGTTTCACTTCTTAAACAGTGAGTATGGGGTATATAATAATTTACCACACATGCCTTTCACAGCAGAAACTGTGTGTGGGCACTGGAAATGTCGCATGGATATAAGTTTACACTTCGGCTTCTTGGTCTAATTGCTGATGCATCGGTGTGACACTACTGTTTTCATCAGTATCATGTCTGAATTTCCCCACACAACACAGCTACGTTTACAGATGCACATTATCCCACTAGAAGCCGGCGAGCTCTAAACACATCAGTGAAAGACAATGTCAAACAACAAACTCTGTTTACAGTGTTTAATTATAAACAGTTGAATATCTATGACGCAGAGGCCACATCAAAAGATGAGCTACTGAGCAAAGCTCAACCAGAGGCAGCCATTGTGATTTCATTAAAACATGTGTTGGATATTTATGGTAAGAGCTGGAAAACTAATAGAGCAACCCAGGATTTCAAATTGATATAATGTCGGCTGTCACCACATGTTGTGACTGTCAGTGCAAAACTATTTAGTATCCGAGCAGAAAAGCTGAGTGGTTCACTAGATTATTAAATCAGAAAATTTAAACCAAGAATGAACGACTGGCTTCTTGCAATGAGGATGAAAAGGCGTAAATAGTTTAAGTAAAATGTATTTAGTAACACATAGTGACAGAGTGATGGACGTACAGTTGAAATAGTTCATTTTTGCTTCTAGTAGTATCAGGGCCAAGGCCAAACCAACCTCAAAACTGATGTTTTAATTATATAGAAATTTAGTATAAAGATGTCCACATTTAAATTAGTAGTAGAGTTAATTATGACTCAGTGTATTGTCTGTTAATGGGATGCAGTGACACTTCATCTCATGATGCAGCTGTGATGGTTCATCACACAAAAATGCCCATTAACAACAGTCTGACTAATCCACCTAAAGACCAGTAAAGCTTTCAACAGCATCTCCAAGGTTTCCCTCAGGAAACATTTTTTTGTGTGTTGTCACAGAGACAGCTGTCAATTCATCAAGAGGCAAAAACTATAGAAGAAACTGAATTAAAGTTTATCTAAAGGGAAACCATGTGGGCATTTACACACACACACACACAGCTCTGCAGTGACACCTAGTGACCGACCTGCTCTCTCGCTACATCTGCTCTGATGAACCTATGGTGCTGAAATACATTAGACAATAACTGCTAAGCCACTGGTCTGAGACATTTAATTTTAGAGCGGTATAAATGTTACATAGGACACAGAAGAACAACAAACACGTGAACAAACAAACAAATACATAATGTACACAACATCTGTGAGCACACCTCCGTCCTTCATCTACCAGTCAGTGCTGACAAAGTCCCACAGCTGGTCGCTCACGTCACTCCGAGATCGAGCAGACGTGTCGACGTTGATGGGGGTTGCCAGGTCTGCACCGTAGTGCACTGCAAGAAGACAACAAACAAGAAACCAAAGTCACACTTGAGTCATCAGACTTGTTCACAACACAACAAACAAGATGGTGCACAAAATAACCACAGAAAGCAAAGCTGTACCTCCTTTTAAGACATTGGGTGGTGTATCATATTCCCACTTGATCCTAGTGATTACGTAGTAAACCTGAGCCACGTACCTGTGGAGAAAAGATTTTAAAAAACAAGTGAAAACGTCACATCACATGCTGTTCAAGTCCTAAACGCAGCCACTGGAACCTGAAAGCAGCAGAAATGTAAACACCTGGATGTTTTCAAACTGAATAATATTTAATGAGTTTTTTTCTCATTTGAAAGAGAATAACAAATAAGTTTTTCTGTGTTGTTGTTTTAAATGCAGGTTCAGCGTTTTTCTCTGATTTCAACAAAAGTGTTGTGATGCCTTCTTGATTTGACAGCACGTGCTGTAACTAACTATACTACTGTGAACTAATTATCTATATCTATCTAATCGATTGACTATTTCTTGTCTTATAAATCAATCAATCATTTGTCTGTTAATTGTCAGAAAATTGGGAGATATGCCCATTATAGGTTCATCAGGGCCCAAGGTGAAGTCTTCAAACGTCCTGCTTGGTCCGACCAAAACCAAGATATTCAATTTATATTTAATTTAAACTGATGAAGCAGAAGAAAGGAGTGAATCCTCACATTGAAAAAAAAAAGAAGTATCATTTAAAATGATCAATTACCAAAATACATTCTGCTGCACTTTATGCCATTTTATCAAATGCATGCAAAAACATCTTATTCAGATAATCAGGTTACAGGATTTAACTTTTTTTGGTTCATAGCTTATTGCAATCATCGTCTGCAATCACACTGGTTGGCAGAAATGTGGAGATCTGTGAACTACTCAAAAAGGCGGCAGTCCAAAAATACTGATGTAGGCTAAACACTCTGAAGTGATAATTATTTCTAGCCATTTTTTAATAAAGTGAACCCAATAATCCATATTATGTACACATTAAGCAACGCATTTCTGAACTACTGCATAGACAGTAACATTACCACTGAACCTTCAGAAAGCAAAGTATCTGGTCGGGGACTATCGTACAATACAAGTCAAATCTACAACAAATTGTAGATTTTGTAAGGTAAACACAGCAATTCCATCATTGCATATCTGATACTCACACTGCTGAGGGAATAACCTCTGTGGTGTCTTCATCCACCTCGCTCTGGAGAGTATCAAGCTCTTCTTCTGCGTTTTTCAGACTCTCCAACTCTCCCTTCAGGAACCTGGATGAGGGTTAAGGTTGCTATTGGAGGAAACAGTGAATGCAGCAGAAGGTCCAGAGAGAAGACCTCACTCTTCATTACACACAGACAAATAAAAGGATACTGTAACTCTGAGTCGGTGATCTGGCTCTTGGCTGTGGACTGCCTCAGCTGCTCCTCCAGACTCTCCAGCTCCCTCTCTCTTTGCTTTTTCTCCTCCTCCATGTTCAGCAGCCTCTGACCCACACTCTCCTCAATCTGAGCCGCTTCTGCAGGTGAAGGACAGCGATGAAATATACATTCAACATAAATACAGAAAAAAAAGGAATAGTGGAAAACACTGACAGCTTAAAAAAAAGGAGGGGGGGAAAGGAGACCATTAAATGTCTGATTACTCGCCTTTTAGAATCTGTGTCACAAGCCTTTTAGTTTCTATGTGCTGGTCAAAAAGGGCCCCGTGTTCATCTTTCATTCGCCTCAGGTTCTCAGTTTGGCTGCTGTTGATGAAGGACAGCAGCGCCTCGCCCGTCTCCTCCAAGTCTTGAAACTTATGACCCTGAGCCATTGTGTTGGCACTGACAGCTGACAAAGGATTAAACATTTTGGGTATTAGGTGGTTTTCAATGCAAGAGGCAAAGAGTGAGAGCTCATCCAGGCTGGTTAAGCTGCATATTTATGACAATAAACAACCAAACATATAGCTACATCTCCATGCTCAGCAGGAGAGGTAGAAGCACCATACAGTGTAATGTAGTGCATAATCAATCATTTATAATGATCCATTCCTGGCACATGTTTGGGCTCTCAACCCAGCACAGCAGTTTACAAACAGCATTGTTGTTGCTGTAGTCAAGTATAAAAAGAAGCCATATAAAGTTATAATGTAACTCTTTGATTGACAATGTACTGTACTCATTATATCAGTAAGATGTTGTTGACTTTAAATTAGGTAACGTTACTTTTACGTAGCGTAAGTAAACGCTGTGAATACTTTGACCATTGTCACCTCAAACGTTAACTTCAGTAACATTAACTCACTCTAATAACAGCGAATTGGTGTCTGAAAGATGTACAGCTGAGCAGTTACAACAACACAGTTTTTAGTCTCGTTGTTTTGTTTACTCCGTTCACATCGGTAACTACGACCAGCGCAGACGTTAGTTACGTAGCCAGCTACAGTGTGATAAAAATCATCCTGCCGTACATTACACGTTACAATGATGTAATTGACAACATGTCTAATAAGTAAGAATGATTTTTAAGAGACATAAGCCAAATATTGGTGAGATTAAAGCAGAGAAAACACATACTGAGCAGCTCCTTCCGTGATTCAAATTCTGTCGCTGCGCGCGCCCTTTAGTTTCTTCTTCCTGCGGCCTCGCGCGCCGCAGCGCCGCCTGCTGTACGGGAGGATGACGTCACATGATCCACATCAAACACTGGGCGCCGCTGTTTCCTACAAACACTTTTATTACAATGGTTTTAAATCTTATGATGTTCAGTGTGACCATTAAACTGTCGTGTGTGCATCTGAATAGTTTGTTTAATTTTTGGTTCGTGTTTCATACAGAAAAAAGTACAAGTTGTTTGAATGGTTTCCATCTGGACATGCATAAGCCAACACAGAATTAGTGACAGTGCATCTCTACCATAACATCTAACATGTTTGGTTTGTTTTTGTTTGAGCAAGATAAAATCCTTAAAAGTCAAAGTTTACTATTCAAACACTGAGGGTATTTCTTTAAATTGGTTAGGACTCAAAGAAAACAAACTTTATTAAAGTGTCTAACTTCCTTCAATGTTGCTGCATATTGAAAAATTACTGTAAGAAATAAATTGCGGATCAGTGCTAAACCGAAGCACTGGACTTAGGAAAATAATAATTGAAAAACATTTTATTTCTTCCACACATTTGAATTTCTACATTTTATAAATAGCAACCAAATCTGTAATGTCTTGCCAATAACAGCATAGAATCACTGTATGTGCACTCTAAACTTTGAGAGCTGCCAAATCACCATGTAGAATGTGCTGGTTCAAACCATGTGGCAACCATTTTATCTGTGGTTCAAGCATCTGCTTGAATGACGTGTGGGAGGATGCTAACACCCAGCAATTACATATGAAACCTCTAATAAAACTTATCACACGTTCTTAAATCACTGAATTGTGTCATACAGGCAAAAACGTGGAGAGATCAAAGTTAAACTGTTTATTACAGTTAGTGAAATCTTAATTCATACAAATCAATGTATCAAAAGAAAATAAGTTCCATTTTCTACTGGCCCCATTGTCTGTGAGAAACATTTATATATTCAATTTTATTTGCAAGAGCTAAATTCACCATTTGTCACAATGTACAGATCATGTGAGGCCATAAAAACAGCAAAGTGAACCAGTCTCTCATCAGGTCTTAATAAAAGTCTATAGATTGTACTTAGATGGAGTGTCAGACAAGGCCGCCTTCACTCCTTGTTTTTCTGCTTCTCTCTCTTCTCCTGTTCTTTTCGTCTCTGTCGGCCCACCTGTCTGAAGTACAGTCTCTTGGGGTTCAGACCGTAGGCCTTCAGTCTCTGTCTGCTGAACTCACGGCCGCCTATTTTAACCCCGAAGCCCGCTGATAAGAGACGTCTACCTTGTGGCTTGTGCTTCTTCTTGGGCCACTTTGGCCTCTCAGTCCTGTTTGTCACCTCACCAGCTTTATCTGCTACTTTATCTGCTGCTTCCTCAGGAGTAGCCTGGGGCTCCTCCACCTCTTCCTGCCTCATCTTTTTCTTGGGTATCAGGACCTCCTCCTCTTCCATGTCGTCCCCGACCGTTGTCTTGTCTGTAGAGTCCATATTTGAGGCTGCGTCAGCGTCTTCTGCTTCTTTGTCCTGCTGCTCAGCATTCTTCATACGATCTCTCCTCTTCTTCCCCACCTTGGATTTAGCCGCCGACTCGTCTTCCCTGTGGATTCAAGTCACATGAACACGGTCACACACTGCTACAGTAAAGGTGGATTCATTACTACTTAGTGCACTGACTCGTACTCACTCTGTATATATGGAGCCAAGGATTTCCTTCTTCTTCTTTTCATTCTTGGCCTTGATTTGATAGTTTTTCACATCACACACCTCTTCCTTTTCAGACCTGAGAGAAAAAAGAGAAAGGTGTTAAAGTGCAGCAACTAACCCGAGTTTAGAGAACAGATGTAACAACAACAACAACAAGAGCCACTGTACCTGAACATGCAGGTCTTCTTCAAGGAGCACCACCGGTTCAGCTCCTTGTCGTCGGCAGTTAAAATCTGTGGGGGAAAAAAGTCATTAATTAGTTCAAACTAAATTTTCATTTTTTTTGTCAGAGATTGTGTGAGCTGTTTTGTCCGGTCACTGTGGTCTGCTCAGAGAGAAGATTAAGTTGAGATCATTCCCTGGTCAGAGCTTTCCCCAGAGGGAAGCAATACCAGATCAGTCATCTCAAAGCTCATCACTGCAGCATCAATAACCACATCCAGCCAGCTACATTAAACCCACTGCCCCATGCTCACCATATTATAACTGTCTGTCCACAGAACCCTAAACTGCTCAGTCACCATCCATAGGTACAGCCGGTACAGTAAACTTCGGTTCTCTTTACCTCATCAGGCCGCAACGAGATTTCTAAGTGTTTATTTCTTCTACATACAAAGTTGTTTCATGCTCCTCTTTTTAAAGACAGCCCTGTCCTGGTGTTAAGTGGTAACATTTGGATTTTAGTTTATTTAGTCAACAGCTGATTAAAAGTCAGCCAGAAAAAAAAAAAAGTCTGTTACCTGCTTTTGTCTATGTTGCCAAAATCAAGTGGCCATTACAAAAACCTGAGCAGTGAACCTGCTGCCATTGTAACTCACACATACGTGCAGAGGAAAGCCGGGCAGACGTGACAACACTAAGCTGCAGGGTTTGGTGAACAGTCGGTTGTTCAGAGTTAAAAATGCTGCTGTTCTCACCTCATTGGTGCTCAGGCCAAAGTCGTTGGCCAGCACCTGTCTGTAGCGAAACCTGCACGGGATGTCATCTATGATGTCCTCATAGTCCAGCTTGTAGTACTCATCCAAGTACTGCTCAAAGCTTTTCTCCTCTGAAACACAAACAGCTTTCAGTTAGAGAACAACTACAACACATGGGTGTGTGTCAGACGACACGGGGCAGCTGCTGCTCGGAGGAAGGTTTCAGGTTTACCGACACTTACGAGGATCAAACACGGGCTTGTTTTGGGTGATGGCCTCTGCAAAGTGAGACTTCTTCCTCCTTTTGCCCATCTGCGGCATATCCTCCTTCTTCATCTTCTTCCTCTCCTTTTTCTTCTTCTTCTTGGAGGCAGTGTGCTGCGTGGGGTCGTAGTCTGCATCCATCTGTTTCAACAGGTTCAACTCTGTCAGCCACTGGCTCTTTACAACAGGATGTGGAAAGGATCATATCATTTCATTCAGTAAAAGAATCAACAACTCACAATGAAGCCTTCATCATCACAGTGTGGACCAGCGTCCCCATATTCTTCTTCGTTGTACTCCTCACCATCGTCGCCCTCTCCTCTCTCTCCCGTCCATGTGTCCCAGTTCCAGTGCTCTGTGGCACAACAAGACAATTCACGCAACTAAATTATTAACATCTTCAAAAGAGTTTAAGCTACTACCGAGTGTCAAAACAGGTTTAATAAACAGATTGATCATGGCGCTGCACAAGAATCCTAACTGGATGTAATCTCATGGAAGTTATTCAGGTGCCATCAATTTTTTAAATCATCTTTTAGATGGTTTTACACCTTCACTGGACTCCAGCTGTGTTGAATTAAATAAATTGGACCTAATCTGAGTGACCATTCATGTAGCAAAGTGCTAGTATCAAGTGTAAGGGCATGAGTTTACCCCTACATGCAAATAAAACCTGCACCTGCATCTTAAAAACACTGCACCTGCTGATATGAGGAAACACAAGCTTACCTTCGAGTTCCTCGTCGTCATCAAACTGAGGCTTTTCGTCCTCTTCATCTCCGTAATATTCATCTCCAAAGACTTTCTGCAACACAAGGAGGTAAACGTCAGTGGAGAAGAGTGAGTAGCTCTCAGTGAGTCTGGTTGGATCACTGAGCCTCTGGGGAGGAAGCAGCTGCTCTTAATGACATCTAATTAGCCAAACAGCAGACACCTGTGTGAGCTGAGAGGCAGCAGGAAGATGTGTTCACTGCTCCTGGTTATTTAGCACTTCTTGGTCTGTGCTAGGAGCTGCCAGGCTGGCTGAGGATCAAACCTGACACATTCACTGACACAGACTGTTGGATCCTGTTAGAGCTGAGATTTAATGACTCAAACACATCGATCTCCAGTAGCTGTGTGGACTCTATTCTTCTCTATGGCAGGATAACCAGCTCAATTACTCCAGACCAGTAATGGGCAACCCTATTCCACAAAGGCCTGTGTGGCTGCAGGTTTTCTTTCCAACCAAGACCTGACTCATTTAACTGATCTCAGTCTCAGACAGCTGATTGGTCAAACTATGTGCTCTTGGTTGGTTAGAACAAAAACCTGCAGCCACATCAGCCCTTTGAGGAATGGTTTGCCCATGCCTGCTCCACAGGCTTTTAATGTCCTGACTGTTAATCGTACATGAGAATTTGATTTAATTTATTAAAGCACTAGAGCACAGGATAGATAGCATAGATTTATTATCAAAAGTTAAAACAAAGTGTCTCTTTTTAACTTTTGATAATAAATCTTGTCTATCCTATGCTCTAGTGTGTGCTTGAGGTTTTTTGAATGTATGTATGAGCAGCTGCCCAGATGTGAGTGGACCTCTCAAACTACATGAATATATGCAAACACAATGGTCAATAATGAAAACACACAGGGAGAGGAAAGCAGAAAAAAATGGCACAATAGTTTATTAATGGTCTGTACAGGTGTACAACCTATCCAAATTTTATGTCACTCATGTTTCTATTGTTGACTACTGTGTACAGCCTGTGAGAACCATCTGTATGTAATCTAAATCTAAATCTCTTATAAAAGCTTGTTGGGGCAACTTTAATATCAATCAAAGCCACACATTTCCCATCATGCCTTGACGTTTGGCAGTTTTTTGGGGAGCAGCTGCAGCACCTGGCTCTAAAAACAGCAGCTGCCTTTTCATCCTGTGACATATCGGAGAGTCAGGATTAAGTTGCACCGAAATCATATACAATAAATCCCGACAGTCCTACAAGTATACTTTGTCGTGTGTGTGTTGTGTAGGAGTGTGTGTATTCACCAACCTGCATTAGCTGGTCGTGTTGCTGTGGATCAAAGTCTCCCTCCAGGTCTACATCGTTGAAGGCGAGCTGCTCGTTGCCGGTGAGCTCCTGAAGCTTCTTCAGCTTCTCCATGATCTCGTTGCGCTTCAAGTTCTTCAGCTGCTTCAGCTGCTCCCGCTTCTGCTCCTTTTCCTGAAATAGTCACGGGACAGAGGTTTGTGTGATTCACTGTGAAAAGCAGAGAGAGAGTAATACGTTTATATTCAGGTATCAGTGTTTTAACATACCTTGTCCTTCCTTTCTTTCACTTCCTCCCTCTTGCGTTTCCTGCTGTCGTCTTTGGAGCGCACCGAGGTGGCGATGTTGCGTGGGTAGGTCTTGACCTGCTGAGCGTCGGGCTCCTCGAAGCGGAAGTTGTAGCTTCTCTCAAAGTCCTCCTGCTTCTCCAAGAAGCTCTCCCCTTCCTCCTCGGAGTCGTCCACGTCATCCTGGACGATCTCGTCATAGGTTGGGATCCTGAACGCATCGCGTCCAGAACAAAGAGATCAGATCACCCCGGTTCTTAAGACCTTACACTGGCTCCCAGTCAGCTACAGAATATATTTTAAAGTTCTGCTACTGGTTTACAAATCACTGAATGGTTTAGGTCCAGAATACATGAATGACATGTTAGTAGAGTATAAACCCAGTAGAGCTCTGAGATCTACTGACTCAGGTCAGATAGTAGAGCACAGAGTTCAAACTAGACATGGTGAAGCAGCATTTAGCTGTTATGCTGCACACAACTGGAACAAACTACCAGCAGAACTGAGATCAGCCCCAACTGTGAGCACTTTTAAATCCAGGTTAAAAACATTTCTCTTTTCATGTGCTTATAGCTGAGCTCTTTTTAAGAACTTTAAACTTTATCTATTTTCTTTTATTTTACTTTTTTATTCTTCTTTGCTCCTGCTTTTAACTGTGTTTTTATGCTGTTTTATGCTGTTCTTTAAAAAAAAATGTTTTGTCTTTATGTAAAGCACATTGAGTTGCCTTGGTATAAAATGCACTATATAAATAAAGATGCCTTGCGAGAGTTTATTGTACAGTTTCATTTCACGGGCCACGAGAGAGTGAAACCTGACACGCAGGCGAGTGTGGTAACGTACCGATCGTCGCCCTGGCCTTCCTCGAGGTATCCCTTGTTGAGGACGTAGTCTCTGAGGAAGCGCTCCCTCTCATCCAGCTGTGGGTCGTTCCAGTAGTCCCTCAGGTATTTCTGTCCCCGACACAAACCACCATTAGAATCAATGTTCCCACCTGCTTTGATACACTCTCTCCCATTTAACTAAACTCACCATGTCCTTCACCTCCTCCGGACCCTCCAGCTCAGCCTGGCCCTTCAGCCACTCCACGTAGTCTGCCTCCTCTTTATCCTACAAACAGACAAAGTCCACTTCATCCTGATCTGCTCTGCTTTTGTACAAATCCATACCAAGAGGAGGAGCAGATTCTGACCTTCTCCTCCTGAGTTTTGACCCTCCTGGTCAGCAGCTGAGACTCTTCAGCCTCCTCATTGGCTTCATCCTCATCATCGCTGTCCTGGATGAACTTCCGGAAGCTGAGAAGAAGTTTCAGTGTGTGTGAATAATAGTCTGTGAGCGACAGCGCCGCACAACCTTCAGGTGGTTTGAGTCTTACCTCTCTTTCAGCTCCTTCTGCTCTTGGATGTAGCTCGGAGAGGCGGCTCGCTGAAAAGGCAGAACAGTGACAGTTACTAAGGATCTCTGAAATCCTGACGGAACAAAATCATTAGGGCTGGGCGATATAACGATCTCGATACGGGATCGCGATAAATCTTTGAACGATTTCGATAATAAGCTATGGCCCTATTCCTCGATATCACATGAAAGTAAATATGCGCGACAGCAGCCGGCCACACTTCCGTCTGATACTCCGCCTCCTGTCCTGAGCATGCAGAGCTTGTTTGAGCTGCTGCAGCTAAAGGGAGGAAGGATAAGATGGATAGATAGATAGATATACTTTATTGATCCCAAGCTGTGATAAAGTGAAAGTTGTAAAAGAGGGAGGAAATGAGTGGAGGTGGAGCCGATGGCAACTGAAGCGATTGTGAACGTGTGGAGCATCAGTTCGTCTGTCCCGGCTAAAGAAGCCTGTCAGTGTGGAGTCAGAGCAACCTGATGATAGCCTACCACGGTCAGAAAGTGGAGGAAACACGGAGCTGCTTGTGACGTTTATTCTGCGGTAACATGTCTGTTTGCTCATGTACAGTGTGAAGAACATGCGCTAGGCTCAGGCCCCCACATACTCAGGCGTATTTGACTCCGCGGATGTCCGCGCGCACTCGAGGCAGACGAGGACCCAAAGCGGGCGTCCGCCGGTCCCTTCCGTGCAAAGCTCAATTTTTATGACCGCGCGGACTCAATCTGTTTCAAATGTGATACTGTATGCTTGCCTATGAAACCGCAAAAGTCCGCGGACAGTGCGCGCGGAGTCAAATCCACTCACAGTATGCGCCGACAGCCTCTCTCCCTCCCTCTCTCTCTGTCAGCGCCGCGCGCACACACACACGGAGCGTCGCGTCGGAGCAGTGAAGTGAAACAACAACCTGCAGATCACCTGAGTTGACGTGAACTGCGCTCGTGGTTACCGAGTCAGATCAATAAATAGGCTTTATGCACAGCTCCACTACTTCCTGAGCTCAAACAGGCTCCTTTCCTTCCTGTCTTACATTATTGGACAAACTGATGAATCCAGGTGTGTCTGACAGTTGTTGTGACTACTGAGGTCAGAGTCAGACACACCTGGATTCATCAGAGTGGGCTCGGCATAAAGCCTGGTGTCAGAGCAGCTAAATAGCTAAATATTTGTCTACAACCTGTTCAAATAACTAGAAAGACTAAAGCCTCATGATTGACACATTTTAGAGCTGATGTATGGTAGAAAAAAGACAACAGAAAACAACAGCAACAACAATGTAAATCAAATCAAACTGTGGATTATTGAACTGTTCCACCCTTAATGAACATTAAAGTGAACTCATGTCATCCTCCCAAACTGAACACATTCTCTGGTTTCTTCAGGATTCAGTCAGGATGCTGCTTGAACTGGCAGCGGCAGCAAAAAATACATATCGAGACGATATCGAGAATCGATCAATATGGAAAAACATATCGTGATAACGT
Organism: Trachurus japonicus; assembly: GCF_045865225.1. Lineage (NCBI taxonomy): Eukaryota > Metazoa > Chordata > Actinopteri > Carangiformes > Carangidae > Trachurus > Trachurus japonicus. The sequence goes on along the minus strand of NC_140914.1, from coordinate 25,610,263 downwards.
TTTTTGCCATATCGCCCAGCCCTAACTTCATCTACCTCTCTTCTCATGGCGGCCTCCTCGTCATCGCTGTCATCATCATCTTCGTATTTGCTGCAGAACAAAATAAAGATTTTAGTTTCAGGGTCACTTTTAAGTTAACCAGGGAAGCTGCTTTCATGTTTATATGTAGGGTGTAATCAAATAACTATGGTGGCTATGTAGATAAACAATATTAACAATTATGCCTACCACTGCTCAACTCAACACTTGTGTGAGGTTTTCAGAATAAAAACATACAGACTCAGGTGTAACATATGTGAAGAATCATTGTTTTTTCACAGCTACATGCCGAGTGACCAAGAAATTAATGAATGAGAGCTGAAACTAACAACTGCTCTGCTTGTTAGTTTCTCAATTACTTTGAAAGTAAAAACACCCACTATCATTTCCAACTGTTTCCAACTGTGTTGACTTCAAAGTTATTGTTTTGTAAGTACATTCAGTATTAGTTTTACTTACAATAAAAAAGCAGCAACTCCCAACAACACAAGAAGCCCAGCTAACTGAAACTAGTAACTGTTCCCTAATAAATGACTAATAAATTATTTGTTACTTGATTGTCACTGTTATGTTCTGCTAATTCATTAATTACCTTCATTTCAGCTCTACAGTTAACGCATGAACTGTCTGAGGAAAATATTTTGAAAAGGCTGATGTGAAATACCCACAGCATCACTGTTGACATTACATTGCAACCCTGATTTTATGGGAAACACACCAATTGATATATATATCTATTGGTACATCTCTGCCTTAGCACCATCTCCTGCCACTGACTGAAGTACTGGTATGTGAGTGTCAGTCACATAGTTTTAGGCTAGTTAGTTTGATTTTTAGAGACTGGATGAATCAGGCCCAGAGCTTTGAGTGTGATGCAGTCACTCACCCCTCTCTCTCCAGGATGACTTTCCGTTCATAGTCTTTGAGGTACATGGGCTTCACTGCTGTCTTTGACGTTGATGGCTTCTCATCACTGGTTGATGCATCTGAAAGAGAGAGAGTTAAATCATTTGTTCACCACAGAAAACTGAGATGTCCTACTACCTGTAAAAGCACCACCAGTGTGTGTGTGTATGTGTGTATCCATCACCTTCAGAGTAAAACTTGGCGTCCTGCTGATAGATCTTGGGGTCTTTCTTCTTGAGCAGCGACAGTGTTCTGTAGAAATCCCTCTCGACCTCAGGGTCGAGCTCCTGGAGGAGTAAAGGAGAGATGAGACCTCAGACTGTTTATCTAGTGACAGAAGGAGGAGAAGAGGAGGAGAGGAGGAGGAGAGGAGAGGAGCAGCGATGCTAACCACTTCACTGTCGTCAGAGCTGGACTCGGACGTCTCAGAGTCGCTGTCCCCGGCTCTGTCTCCATAGCGGTCCTTCACTGTACCACAACAACACAGGACACAGAGAGGTTAGAGTCACAGACAACACGGAGCAGAGGAAACAACGTCCACCGAGCTGCTCTGCCCCACGTTGGCTGGTTAGCACGGTGGCTAGCTAACTGGCAGCGACACTTACGTCTCTGTAACTCCTCTCTCTGTCGGTATTTCTCATATTTCTGCGCGAACTGGGAGTTGATCTTCAGCTCGGGTTTGCTCGACATGTTTGAACGGAGAGAAAAAAAACTTTAAACTGATATTAAACTACAGACACTAGTGGAGAGAGTTCATCCCAGCTGCTGCTGCTCAACACCACACGCATGTGTGGAGCTGGATCACGTGGTTTCCGGTGCACAGGTCAGAGGTTACACACGGTGTCCTGCAGGGGGCGCGCGCCGCTCGCCACGGCTTTCTCATATCGCATGTTCTTATCAGTTTACTGATGTTGCTCAACTCAACACTTTTCCCTTTTTTTCTTTTTTTTCCTTTTTTTTTTTACCATGACTTCAGCATATTGTCATAGAGAGCCTAAGCGGAAGCAGGAAGTAACGGCGCCATGGGACCTCAACTCTGAAAAACTCGCCATTCAAATGAATGAGACTGAAAATTTTTATTTCGTGATCCGATTGAATTGCGCCATGAAAAAAAAAAATGTCCTCTACCTGTTTAAAACATCACGTTTCATGCCGAGAAATCAGCAGTTTATCATAAAACGGCAACAGAAGAATGTATTTTGTGTGAAGACTGCTCTACGGACTACAAATCTGTGTCCCACAGAAAATACGTCACCAACTGACACGGGAAAGGGCGGCAATTGGTGTGTGACGTCACCTACGCGACTTGTAGTCTTTCTGCTTACAGATTCTTCTGAATCTTATTCTACAATAGCTTTACAACAAACGGCTGATTTCTCGGGATGAAACGTGATGTTTTAAACAGGTAGAGGACATATTTTTTTCTCATGGCACAATTCAAACGGATCACGAAATAAAATTTTCCGTCCCGTTCATTTGAATGGCGAGTTTTTCAGAGTTGAGGTCCCATGGTGACCGTTACTTCCTGCTTCCGCTTAGGCTCTCTATAGTATTTGATGTCTGTTTATTTTATTGGGGGAAAAAAAGATTCATTCACAAACTTTTACAACACTTTTGGTTCTTTTACTGATCTGGAGCTACCTTCAAATTTTTAATTTGATGGTATTAGATAGAATTCCGTTAATTATTATCATTATTATTAGTCGTAATTAATTTTATTTCAAAGCAGCAGTAGTTGCCATAAAGAAGCAGTAGCCTCTTTTTTGCTCTCAGAGACGTTTAAACTTCAAATGTAGCCGACTAGAAATTAATGAAAAATGAATTCATGTATAATGTTTATCATTGCATTTTTATCGTAGGCCTATATTTGTTGTGTATCTGGCAGAGAGAGAGAGAGAGAGAGAGAGAGAGAGAGAGAGAGAGAGGGCCAACAACTAATTGTTTCTGATTAATTTGCTACAGTTTGATGAACAATGTGTGGTTAGAGTTATCAGCTATTAAATGTTGTTTATATGGTTCAGTATACTCAGGTACCTTCCCGTGTATCTGTGAAGTTCCATGATCTGCTCACACAGAATAACCTGCCAGTTTCATGGCTGACAGAGGAACAAAGAGCCAGATGGTCAGGCAGATCAAATGTTGGCTGTATTTAAATATGCAAACATTTCCTGTGAACAGTAGGTAATGGTCATTTCAAATCAGTTTAACAGCCAACACTTTTTAGTGTTGTGTTATTAGCAGATTATTGACATTTAAGGACTGAACTAAATGTTTGAATGCAACAATGTGACTTCTCATTACAAGAGTTATAACTGCATGTGGGGTTTTTATTTTCAATAAGAATAGACACATGTTTATCTCCTGATTGATGGAAAACAGTGAGTTCATCAATGAACCAGAAACATGAGTGTGTGAATAACATATCCCACTCCCACAGTAAATAGGAGACCGGGGATGGTTGTAACAGCATCACTTTCACCAATAAGGGATACCATTAGAGTTATGTGATCAATATCATGTGTACCCATTCACTCCCTGACATTGCATGTGAATTTGCATGGCGGTGTCAATAAGTGTGTAGATTTTGCAGCCAAAAAACACCTTTTTAGGTCAAAAACTAATATTTTGGACCAAGCCTAAATTTTGATTAGTATCGATACCGTTGAAGTTTGAATTAGGTAACTTATATAAGATGAAAGAGCAGGTTCCTAGGTAAAATATGAGTCATTTCATCAATGTTTAATTTAAACCACCATGGTGGTACAGCTAGTCAAACAATGGCTGACAGGGGTAGGGATGGTTGTTACACCTTTTACCTTTGTTGTTTTATTACTGTAAGTGTCATTAAGTGTCACCATCTTCCCTGGAATTGTATGATCTGCTTCTGACCTCCTGTTGAAGGTTTCCATTCATACAGTCCTACATGTTCAGCATTCACTGGTATTATATCAATGATAAATGATAATGATAAATGATAAATGTCTTTAAGAACATATTCTGATAATACCAGTGAATGCTAAACATGTATAAATGTAAACCATCCCTGGTCCCCCCTACTGATCAATAAAGTGAGTCTGTTGGAGGATCCCCAATCTGGTAGATTATAGGACCGGATGTTTGTTCAACATGGGAAGAGCAGAGGTGGCGAAATCGCGTGACGTACAAAAAAAACACACACACAAAAAAACACTTTGTGACATCAGGTTTCTTCATGGCACATACAAGAAATGTTGGCAGAGCTTCCAGAACAAACCGGATCAGACTGGCGTGACTCTGATGTGACTCAATATGGGCCAAAAACATTGACAATGTCTATGAGCTTCCACTATTAAGATAAGATTAGATAAGAGTTACCAAAGGGAAATCCATTTGCCTGTCAGCTCATCTACTGTACCATTTACAGAAGAATTAAAAACCCTGATGGCTGTGTGGAGGATCTTCCGTATCTCTCCATCCACTACTGTTGTTTTTTTTTTTTTGTCCATCAAGGTGTCATGAAGTGGATGATCCCAGTTGTTCAGAATGACCTCAAACATCTTCAGTGTGCATCTCTCCACCACATCCACCAGTGAAGCCATCAGGGAAACATGATATCCATATTAATGGAAGGAGCTGCGAATGTATGCCAATGACACTGTTGTATACAGACACTGAAAAAAATGCCCCCAGTCTCTACTGGCAGAGAGGTTGGTTCATCAACTCTAACCTCAACTGCAGACAACAACAATCCTATTCTATCCCAGCAAACAAAAGGATCTATGTGCCTCCTTTCTAAAACCAGCTGATGTCAACATTCTCTGAGTGATTTGATTTGACAGTTTAAACTTAACTTTGTATCTACTGTGTAACAATATTTGACATTTATCTGACATTGTCCCATCTCTAAAAGCCATAAAATACCTTCTATAAATTGATCAATTAATCATAGTCCTTATCCTCTAAACTTTTATTGAATATTACTGGTGGAACCACTTGTGAAGTTGTCTGATGAGTGAATGAGACACTGTCTCTCCATCAAAACATAGTCAAAGGTCAGTGATGGCCCAGGAACTGGATGCCTTTAGTAGTTTTGTTTACGTAGCATCAGGTGAGCACCAGTGTGATATCGTCAGCCACTGGGAGATCACGTTTTAAACAGAAAATATCTTGTCATGTGTATTCTACACCTAAATTTGAACTTGATCACATACGTAGAGATGCCAAGTCAGCTAAAGTTGTGGAAGCTATAACTGTTTGAATCAAATGGAGTTATAGACCTGGCTTTGAAAAAACTGGGATGTGTTGTGGTCTTCTTCCAAACAGAAAAACGTGCAGCAGGTGACCTCAGTAGTATTTATTCTCTTCTTCTGTGGAAGTATCTGGAAAGATCCAACCCACCGCACATGACTTTTTGTGTTTATGTTAATGATTAATCATGTCAAAGGATTCAGAAGAAACATTTGTCTGAAAAACAGATTTTCTTTTTTTACTGTGGGTTAAAAAAAAAAGAGAGGGAGTCAGACAGCGAGTATTAATGCAGGATCAGGAGAGATTCATCCCTGCTCATGATGTATATGTGTGTATTAATGATTATAGCAGTGTTTACGATTTCCCTGTGGAAAAGTCAGCAGGAATCACTCTTTTCTTATCTTTGTGTTTTGTACACACTTCTGTAGATGTGTCACTGCATCTTTTCCCTGACTTGTGTTATCGGCTCAATACTTCCGCTCTCACTCAGCCTTGATCTTTGCTCATGACATACCTACTGGTTGGTTTGACCACGGATCTTTAGGGTCACAGAGCTGTTTTGTTTCCCTCTCCTCTCCCCGAGAGCTGTTGTTGTGGAGTCCACTAAACTCACCATGATGCAGCAAAACATGAATAAACACATCGCAAACTCGTCATCAGTGTTTCCACCAACCTCTCTCTCTGTAGCTACTGTTCAGCCGTCAGTTTATTTTGTTATTTAAGTTAACTCCTGTCAATATGTGAATGATGAAATAACTTGTTCAAAATGTGAAAAAACTGTGAATATTACCAAACAATATGAGATATTGGTGAACATATTAGACAAAAATCACAAGTCCTATTCTATCTTTTTATTTTATGTGAAAATTAATGAAAACAAAGGACAGTGTTGTTATTTTTCCTACATGTGGTCACACGATGCTGTGTTCATGATTTCTTAGAAACTGTGGTTTTGCGTTTCACCGTGACGTCTGGACTTTCTAGGAAACTGCTCTTATATTCCCTTTAAGAACAACAAGAGCGCAGCCAGGCCCCCCAGAAAAAAAGAGGGAGAAAAAAAAGACTCACGTTTTCGGCCAGTTCTGCATACCAAAAAGCCTTTGACAGCAAAACACAACACTGTACAGTTTCCAATGGTTTTCATCCGCCACGTATGTCAACTAGCTTTTTTAGCCCCCATACAGCATTATACAGCAACATACTGTAGGTATAGCAACATGGAAAAGGGAAGTGAGGTTTTAACATTTTTCTGAACTGAACTCTGCACCAGGTAGGATTAAGGGAAGAGTAGGGCAAAAACTTTCAAATCATTTAGGATTAATATTTCTCAATAACTAGATTTGGAAGAAAAAAACATGTCTAATGTAGTACAGGAAGAGGTTCTTAACCAAAGGCAAGCTATGTGGAGAGCTAATACAAGCTCAACTAAACTAATTAAAAAGTAATAAAAAGACTTAATTAGTTGGTAGTAATTGATTTTTTCTTTTTTTTTAAGACTTATTTTGAGTTTTCCTCTGTTTTCTTTTCATTTTGTCAGTATTCAGTTTCTATTTTCTGCTGCATCACTTGATGGGAAAAGTAGAGAGCAAACGAAGCACATTAATTAATAAAACACTGAATAAACTGTTAAGAGTCTAATGTGAGTAGAAACAACTTGTGCATAAAAGTAGATTCAGACACGACTTTCCAAAAAAATTGAACTCAGAGATAGGATTCTATAATAAATAGAAGCATTTATTTATGTACAGTAGAAGTCCACAACAAAGGCTAACATGGACATTATTACCAAAAAAAACAACAAAAACAACAACAACGTAAAGAACAAATAGTATTTACATTTATGAACATTATATATACACACTTAACCTGCACATTAGTGGATTTGAATGTATGTGCAGCTTCACTAGCACTTATGGATTAGTTTCTCTCGACTCATCAGCCAACTGCACGACAACATCTTTGTTAGGTGTAACCTCACCCGCATGTAACGCTGCCTCGTCCCTCAAACAAGTCATTGTAAACAGGCAGACACATTGATTTTGTACAGAGTTCAATAGCACCAAAGAGAACATCTGATAAAAATCGTGTAATTACAAAAGGCACACGTTTATCAGAAATACAAATAAATGAGCTCAAACAGCCGTTTTTAAAACAGCGACAGGGGCACATGGCTTTGTTTCGCCAGGAATGCTGGAATAAGGCAAACTGAAGTTCTGGTCCAAGGGGAGGATGTGAATATATACACGTGCCATGGTACAGAGCACTGGACAAGGCCCCCCTGCTCACACGTGGCTGCTTCAAAGCTTTTCTGACTTTGAGGAATGCACTGGTTCTCCTTGGGGGGGTCATGGGGAAGGAAAATTTAAAGATGGCTCTCCCGTGCACAGACAACCGATCACAAATCAGGAGAATGGAGCAGAAAAAAAGTGTCTGAGAAGCTGTGAAACTACCAACAGCTGCTGAAGGACGCCGTGAACAACTGGTTCAACCCAAACACATGGTGAAAAGTGAAATCTGAAGGCTAACAGAGAGTACAGTGTACAAGGCACAGTGTGTTTTCACTGAGGTTACCTACACCAGTGACTCTAGGTCTCCTATAGATGATATTTCCTTTGACTACTGAGGCGTATTGTTGGTGTAAGAAATCACTATGAGACTTACTGAGGTCACACTGGTTGAAACCGGCACATGCGGAATTTGTTTTACATTCAGCTACTGAATGGTCAGCTCTAGTGTCAGTGTTTGTCTTGGGATAAAACCTGGTCATATTTTCTTGTTTCTAGTGAACAAACAGCAGAGCAGTTTCACGTGACAGAGGGCAGCTGCTTAGCTTAGCTTAGTTTAGCACTGGGACTGAAAACAGGAACACAGCTAGCCTACGTTTTTTTTGCCTTGCCCTTTTCAATTGTTACCCTTACCCTCAAAAACATATTAACATAATTTGTTTAATCTGTCCAAAACATAAATATGAAAATGAACATTATGGAGTTTTAGAGAAAGTTACTTTCTGTGATTTCTGTTCCTGACGACCTCACAGTAACTTCAAAGAACTTAAGTCCACAACTTCATTTTTACATTTCTGGTTGTGAGCAGATAAAACAAAAGCAAAAACATGTTAGTGAGTGTCAGAGCTTTTGAGGTGCAGTCTGGCAACCTCCATGTTTCCTGTAATTATGCTAAGTAGGCTAACTGCTGTTTGATTCTGAGCCAAGAAAGTCACTATATGCATATTTCCCAAAATGTTTGCTATTGCTTGTTACCGTAAATGGTTTCAGATATGATAATGTGCCACTGGAAGACAAAAATACTAAACAGCGATATTTACAACACTCCTTTGCAAACTCGTAACATAACATGTTGGAGGAGAATCCAAATTTTGAGCTGCATCAAATAGATTCAGTCAAATTGATGCATGCAGCAAGTCATGATGTGTCTTTAAAAGTTCTCCAGTCATATCCTCAGGATCACAGTTGCGAAAAATAGGCAAAAAAGATAACTTGATATTGAGGAATCCAGCGGCTGATGATTTGGTATGATTTGGTGGACGGAATAAAAAAGATTGTGCAACCTGAATGTTTCACCCTGTTTTTTTCCACTGTAGAGCACTTATTCACCTGTGAGGATATAGTGGTTCAAGTTTGCCTGAGACTGGCTTTGACTTCCATATCTTTGTGCTGAGTGAGGTAAAAATACAAAAGGACGTCCAAGGTAGCTTATCATCAAGGCTCTTCTCTCCTATACGCCGACATTTTTCAGTTTTCTGTGAATGCTGGATTGTCTGCCTCCTCATCCAAGCTCACAACCTGTCTCTGAAAGCACAGAAAAAATTACATCAGACATTGCAATTGTGAACAACAAAATGTATTTGCTCTAAGCATTTTTTTGCTATCTCTAGTAAAATTGAAACTGCTTAATTGAAGTTAAGACTCACCTTTGGGTAGGAGTAACCATCAGGGCTGTGGCTCCTCCAGATGTGCACCTGGTCCTCAGTGGTTTTCTGGTAGACCGGGTTGTCAAAGTGAATCGTGTTGGTGTTCTTCATTCTGTAGTTCTTCCAGAGCAGCAGGCCACCAATAGCCGCGAGACAAACAATAGCTACACAGGGGAAGAGATCGAGAGAGCGATGCGATGAGACATGATGACAGACATGATGATGGGAGGTGGCTGTTATTGTTTCAAATAATAACAGAAAGTGAAAACTACTCACCCAGAGGTAAGACGATGTACAGAGCTATGGGAGTGGAGGAGGCAGGTATGGCTGCAGCAAATTCATGTCGAATATCTGAAGGAAACACAATAAACAGTTAACACAACTACTGAAACTGTAACTAGGTAAAAAACCAGACCAGTGTAGTGTTAAAGTCAACATGCAACAACATGGATATTTATCATAAACCTTTTGAAATTACTGTCACACAGTCACGCAGGTAGAGTTCTTCAAAACATGGTCACCAGGAATGTGCCGTGTCTATGCTATTTGACTGCAGTCATCTGAAATACACTAAAAACACTATGTTGGAACTTGCCTGTGGAGGTGGCTGGAGTATCTGTGGTGGTCTGGAAGGTTTTAGGCTTCATGGGCTGGGTTGAGGGGGTCCTAGGTTGAGCTGTGGTGGTCTTAACCGGAGGCTGGGTGGTGCGTTGTACTGGCTTGCCTGCAGTGCTTGTGATGACATTGGGCTCTGTGATGGTGGTATGAACTTGAGGTCTGGGTGTGGTCCTGGGAATGGTCCTGGGAGCGGTGGTCCTGGGAGGGGTGGTCCTGGGTGTGAGACTGGGTGTGGGTCTGAGGGTGGTCCTAGGATGCGCTGGTGGCAGATGAGGGGCGTTGGTTGATGGGACATGAGGCCTTACAGAAGCTGCAGGTGTTGGCACAGCTGGTTGAGTAGAACAACATGGGGAGAGAGTCAGCAAAGGGTCTCATTGACATAATGAAAATATTCTACATGTTGTCAATTATTATAATATATTTTCTCTTTGATGATTTACACACCAGGTACGCATGATCTCATATCTGCGGCTAGCATCATGTTATCCTGACAGACACAGGTGTATTTGGGGGGATGTCTGCCCACTTGAGGAGCAGCCAGGCACATGAATTCACAGCCACCATTGGATGCATGGCACCAATCCCTCCCTGTAAGAAGAAGGGGACAAAATATTAGTTAAGAGTTAAACAGTTTTACATAAGCCATCATTAAGTAATATTTTGGAACATTAATCACTTAAGACTGATACCAGCCTCATGTCTGTACGCTAAATTCAAGTAAGGCTGGAAACAGCTACCTCAGCTTTCCCTCCCTGTTTCCAGTCTTTAATTACTGTACATCTAATTTAAGTTGACCATACTCAGTCTAGCTGGTGACAAATTTACTGTACAAACACAAACCGTTGGCAAGAAAACAATCTATATTCTCAAAACTTTAAACTATTTGGACCCTTTTGTGTGAGTATTTTAATACCTACATTAAAAAAATCTAACCCTGACTTAATCTCCAGTCTTTATTTGGACTTCAGCTCTGACAACCACCCTAAGCAAAAAAAAAGTCGGTAATAACCAATATAGTTGGTCATCCAACTTTTATTTTTGCATAAGATGGTAAACTAAATGCTCATAGGGCCAGTCAGGGTTTAGGAGCCTTTATGTTAGATTAACCCTAAACAATTGTCATATGAAAAAAAGGTTAATACTGATCTGATGTGAAAATGAACAACACTAGTTACCATATGGTTGCACATAGTAGGTCTTATTTTAGCTAGTTTTCATTCATATTACTGGTGGAAGACCTCTCTTACCAGCAGGCTGTTTGAGGTTGTGGTAGAGAACAATGTCTTCTGGTGATGAAAGGTGTTCGGCCACTGGTGTGATGTCACCGCCTGTCAGCCTGTTTGCACTGAGGACGGCGCTGTTACTAACGTCTGTCCAGAAAACTTTCTCCTGGAAGCATGACAAAATAAAAGAACACAATTTAAAAAAATTGAGGCCAGAGCAGTAGCACTGAGGAATAACACTGTTGGCACATGTACAAAGGGGTTTATGACACGCCGGCGTATCTGACAGACTGTGGGTTTATGTGTAACAGAGTTTATCAGATGGTAAATACGCACCTCAAACACTGTGAGTCCCAGTGGGTGAGCCAGCCTCTCTTCGTCAATGATGATGGTGCGCCGGCCACCGCCCTGCACGTCGATACTGGAGAGGGTGTGCAGCTTAGAGTCCACCCAGTAAAGCCGCTGGTTCAACAGGTCTGTGGAGGTGGAAGTGGGTGGAGGAGGGGGAGGGGTCAACAGGTCAGACCAGAGGGGCCACTGCCATTCACATGAATGGAAAAAGACAAACTTGAAACCAGAGAGAGATGATTGACGTAGTTTAGTTTACCCAGTGTGATGCCATTCGGCCACTCAATGTTGTCAGTGACCAGAGCAGTGCGGTCCCCTCCGTTAAGACCTGCCTTCTCAATCTTAGCAGGATTTCCCCAGTCTGTCCAGTAAATAAAGCTGGGAGGAGGAAAAAATAATGTAAATCAAATTGATGAAAACACCAATTTAGCACAAAAATAAAGAAAACACTGAATTTCTTTCAGACTCACTTGCTGTGTGGGTCGACCACTATAGCACGGGGTTTGGATAAGTCTTGGTGGAAGAGAGTTTTACGATGGCTACCATCAGCTGTTACCACGGAGATAGTGCTGCGAATGCTGTCGGTCCAATACAGGTTATCATGGATCCAATCAAAGGCGATGCCTTCAGGGGCATCGATGTCAGAGTCCACCACTATGCTGTGACGAGTGGAGTCTTCAGCCGAGTCCATCTGAGCTCTAGACAGGAAGTGGAAACGGGCGTCAAACAGCAGCACTTAGGAGGAAACAGAGAGGGTTTCCATGGTTTCCACTGAGACTGTCTTCCTCACTCACCTGTAGATTTTCTTCTGGGAGATGTCTGACCAGTAGATCTCTTTGGTGGCAATGTTCATGTCCAGAGCCACAACGTTCTTCAGACGGGGGATTACTCTGGTGTATTCGCTTTTGTCCAAAGTCATCTTTCTGACCTCATGACGGTTGGTGAAGAAAAGGTAGGCTATTGTACCTACAAAATAAGAGCGCATGGGTTAGCTGTTTTCAGATACAATTACAACAGCCTATCATTGATGTTTTCTGACTATGTCCCTACCGGTAACCTGATTGATCTGATATCTGGATTTGTCTTCAAATACAATACATAATCAATCAAAGTGGAAAACGCAATTGTTTCAATGGTCATAGACTATACAGGCCAACAATGGTACCCAGCCAGGCTCAGGGGGATTAAATTCTTTAACCTCAAACATCTATAATGTACCAGGAAATATCATATTTCACAAAGATATCCAATATATCACTGTTACATAATAATCCAGCAGAGACACAGTTTATATTTACCGATGGCCTTGCAAGCTTTGGTCGTCGGGTCAACCTGGTAACCCTCCTCACACTCGCATTTGTAACTACCAATCTGGTTGATACAGATCTGGCTGCAGGTGTCCGGGTTGGCACACTCATCGATATCTATGGATTCAAGGAGAAGAGAAAAAAAATGAAGCAAAAATGAAATGAAACAGTGTCATGAAACAAAAGCAACGCTGAGTCTCTGTGTCCTTTACAAGTATTACGAGATCCCTCTTTATCTGACAGGACACCCAGTTTGCGACAGAGTAAACAGATCAGTTGGCATCATTTGTTAATGTGACTGAAGTTCACATTAGCATGAAAAAGTACATGGATATTTGATCTCTTCTGATAGTAACCACTGTTACCTTCGCAGCGTTTGTTGTCCACCAGGTTGTACCCGGCAGGACACAGGCACTCGTAGCCAATTTTCAGGTCTTTGCAGATGTGAGAGCAGCCGCCGTTGTTGTACAGACACTCATTGGAGCCTGCAGAGGGAAGAAGAAAAGGATTATTCTAAGGATATAATTTACATCCTTCTACACCTTCATTAACTACATAAAGGGTGTAATTACCCAGACAGTTATGAATGAGGGGGCTCTGTACTCACCGCATTCCCTCAAAGGCTCATCTGACCAATCCCTGCAATCACGGATCTTGTCACACACCTTGTCCATGCTAATACACTCCCCGCTGCGGCACTTGAACCTGGTCGGCCCATCACAGTGGGTCGCTGTGCATGAGACATGGACATAAAACACGGGATCAGGTAACATGGACAAAAACTACTAGAGATGTAGTGGTTACTAGTTTAGTTGCCAATAACCAGGAAAAGAAGGGCAAGGGAGCTGATTCGTACCATTGACGCAGCCAATTTCATCACTCATGTCCCTGCAGTCGTATTGGTGGTTACACTGACGGCTACCATGGATACAAGTGCCATCACCGCATTCAAACTCATCAGGACGACAGGTGGGATGAGCTGAGGAACAGATATTTGGAGTTAGTACAAAGAGATGATGACTTACACCCCTCATCAAAAGGAGAAGATGCTGTAATCATTCGTACCACAGTCGGCTTCATCTGATCGATCGACACAGTCCGCTCCTCCATCACACTTCCAACTGCCGTGGATGCACTCCCCGCTGCCACAGCGAAATTCCAGGGAGTGGCACTGCTGGGGGGCGGCCTGGGTCGGTGCCTGCGCGCCACAGTTCTGGGGCCACTCGTCGGAGCCGTCGGTGCAGTCGCCGTCGCCGTCGCAGGCCCACAGGCGCGGGACACAGGCGCTGTTGTTGCACTGGAAGGCCGAAGAGCTGCAGGTGATGGGCGGGCAGCTGGCCTCGTCGCTGCCGTCCTCGCAGTCCGCCTCGTCGTCGCACACAAAGGAGGCAGACACACACTGACCGTTCCTGCAGCGGAACTCGTTGTCTGTGCATTGCTTCGGTGCTGGGAGAGTAATATGAGACAGGGTGGTCAGAGTAACGACTGAACTGGGAGATATTATAAGGAAATGAGGAGTGAGATGTGGACCTTTAATTCAGATTCACTCACCACAGGTTTCCTCATCAGCTCCATTCTCACAGTCAGCTTCTCCATCACATTGCCAGGTACTGGGGATACACTGGTTCAGATGGTCCTGGCAGCTGAATTCAGTGGGCCTGCACGTTTTAGCAGCTGGAAGAGAAACACACAGAAAACTGTATCTGACAATACGTAATAATGAAGCTGATGGGTTATAGATTGGTTTAGCAGGTCCATTCTCATTTCGAGCGACACGTGATACTCACAACAGGTCCCGGGAAGTTCATCTGTGCCGTCTCCGCAGTCATCTGAGCCGTCACACACCCATCTGAGCGTGATGCATCTTCCATTCCCGCACTCAAACTGTTTTGTTCCACATGTTGTTAATGCATCTGTGACAGACAGAGAGAAAAACACACACTTCAGATACGACAGCGATTGTTTTGGTTGGCGACTACCAAGAGCCAATACAGGAAGACTCATTATAAACACAGCTGTGGCTGTGAATGAGAGAAAAGTAACATTGAATTTCAAACAAGACAAAAAAAATGTACAGGCGTGCCAACAGCCCTGTGAGACTTTAGCAGTGCTAATGCTAACATGGGAAGAGGCTTTCAAGGACAATGCTAACAGCAGGTGATAGATGTTTACCATATTAGCCATCACAGTTGAGCATTTGCCACTAATATTTTATTTTTTCTTGTCATATTATTTAAGATTTTGATCTGATGAAAATGCAAGCCAGAAAAGTGAAATGTCATTGTAATTAATTATAGCAGCACACCAGTGTGAACCTACTGAAGGCACTACAGGAAAAATCACTGGGATTCATCCTCAGTGGACCATGAATGTCCGTATGAAATTTTACAAAAATCCATCAATGGTTGTAAACACATTTCAGTCTGAACCAGTTAGCTTAGGTTTACTTGCTCTTCAGGCATTTTTGGCATCCCCAGTTGGGTTTCATTACAGTATGGGAGGGGACTATGTCTTCTTCAAAGGCAGAGATGATGATAAATCTGCTGCCAGATGAGAAAAGCTCTGAGAGGTATGTAATCTGGCATGACACACACATGAACAAACTCACATGTGCACGTTTCTACATGTTTAAACAGGGCAGATAAATTGCTGAACTACAAGTCAAACACAGATACTGCGCCTATGCAAGCAGTCCAACCTGTATTTATCAGCACAGAGCCGCTGATACCACGAGTTCATAACCACAATAAAACTCTAATTTTCCAGCATTTATGGTCGCTGGCAGCAAAATCACTGAAGATACAGAGTCGCCTACCCAACCCCCCTCCTTTAATGGACCCAATGAAGCCACTGAACTGGAAGAACCAATTAGACTGTACATCAGACAGACAGCGTTTTATGAAAAGGTACTCAAGGCCATTCCTCCCTTTGGCCCCAGGGGCTCAAAACCTCGAATGGCCACCTGTTTCTGACAGGGGCCGGAGGGAGGGGTCTAACAATAAGACCACCAGAAGCTTGGCACGTTCTGCGTCTTCATAACATATTGTGTTTGACCACAGATTTACATTTAAATATTAATGCTCAAGTTATTAAATTTTCCTGACTATATGCCCTACGGTCCTGGATGGAAAAAAGATCAGTAATACATGATGTATCTCTTCACGTGCTCCAGCATAGTAAATAAGAACTGCCTCTGGGTTAAGTCAAACATCTGGTGCTATCAGTCATGCTTGGTGCTTTAGCAGCAGTTAAACAGGCGGAGGCCGTGTTTCTCCGAGGTCCTGCAGGTCGAGGAAGTGGCTTCTGTTGTAGTATTTTATATGACTCCATGATCACATTATAGGTGAATGAACAGCCAGGTTCTTCTTTATGACTTCACGTGAAGGGCTGTCCATAACTGCCCTTGTCATGAAGATAATGATTAATTTAATGTTTACCAACTCTGACTTATCTGGAGGATATCCTGGTGCTTAAAAGAAAAAATATACAGAACAAAAGACTTTTCCATTTCCTGAATAAGTGAGCGTGACAGAGCTGTGGATCCCTTCACTTTATTACACATCAGCTCTGATTCTCTGAACCTGAGGACACAACACTCAAACCCAGGTTCACGCTGGTTATTTACTCAAAGGGCTTAAAGTTCAGGCCGTGAAAGACAAACTGGACTAGATGGCAGCATTATTGATTGGGTGAATATCAGTGCCGGGAAGATAATCGATGCACTCATACACATGTTTGTTGCCCACTCTCATCTGAAGGAGAAAAACAAATGACTAGAAACTGCCCGGCCTTGATCTTGAGTTGAACCAAATTCCAATGAAACACCTTGATGGATTTCTCCTTGCACGTATAGTTGACAGACAACTATTTCACAATAGAGGGGACACAAATGAGACATCTTTGTGGCCAGGTGTCAGCCAGTCCCAACATGTTTCATCACACACACCGTTTCTAAGAACCAGCACACCGGGAACTAGTCTGGCAGTGACTTCACATCTAACAGCGCTTACAACCAAAACCAAAGGAATGCTGCCTCAAGACAATGTGGGTGTTTGTCTTGGAGGATGAGTTGGAGGACGTCCACTCATTTCCACAGAATGGGGCGTTTCAGGTTTGAGGGACTCATGATGGTGGCGTGTGTGGGGGGGCTCCTGCAAACAGGCTGGATATTGCATCATATAGGGAGAATATGTGTAACAGTGGCAAAACCCAAATTCATCCAAATGCTCCCATGATGGGGGTTTCTATAGTGTGTCAATCTTAGCAGTGATTTAAATGCAACTGGCGCCTTTCCCACATTATGAATGGCAGCAGCTTCAAAAAGTGGCTTTTCACAAACCCGGCTTGACATCCTTTACACACACACACACACACACACACACACACACACACACACACACACACACACACACACACACACATACACACACACACACACACACACGCACGCACACACACACACACACACACACACACACACACACTGCTCACACCTCATTGGCTGCTGAACCTGCTGCGAGCTGAGCGCCACTAAATGAAAAGCACAAAACGCGCAGCTTCATTCAAAAAAGCCGGTTAGAAAAAAAAAGCGGATGAGTGTAAAGCAGAACAAAGAGCACCAGGCTTAAAGGACGGAGGATTTTAACTGATACGCTCAAGACCGAGTCTGAGGCAGAGACGATGTGCAACACGTTTTCCTCGACATTTTTATTGTGAGAGAAAAGGGAGAGTAGGAGAAATTTGACCTACATTCTGTGAATCAGTGCGCCCTCCCCCCATCACCTTGCATCCGGTGCTGTCAGAGGAGTGGGCAATTTAAACACACTGAATATACTCCGCCCCGAACGCTACTGTAGGCTACAGTTCTTTATGTGTGTGCTTGTATGATGATAATAATAACAATTATTTTCATTATCATTATTTAGAGTTTTTAATCTATTATTTATTCTTTAGGATTACAACCAATTCCGTTGTACTTGTGCAATGGCAATAATAAAGTCAAAGTCTTAAAAAAACAAAAAAAAGAAAAGAAACAGGTTTAATTCAATAATATCCAGCTGAAGCACGGCAGTATTGTAGTATTTTCAAGCGTTTGACAGATGTCAAGTCAATAAATTGAGCTAATTAATGATATAATTAGCTAATTGAAGAGGCAAGAATGTGAACTTACTTGTGTGAAGCAGGGAGCAGAGCAGCAGCAGCAGCACGGACGGGTAACACAGTCCCATGGTTTTCAGCCGCACTGGAAGATGCATACACGCTGGACTGGACATACACTGGAGATACACTGTTGGCTCTGAGGTGTGTTTCTACACAGCAGCAACACCTGTAGTATCAGAGGATCTGGCTGTTGCCCTCTTGTGTGTTAGAAAAGCTCCTGCTGGAGGGTCTGATGAGGGATGCTCTGCACACTGTAATGTTTGACAACAACATCAGACCCATTTCAATGTGGTCCAGGGGTGGGTGGGGCCGAGAGGGGCCCAGGAGGGGGAAGGCGGGACCAGGAGTGGTGTGATTTCTGAGGCGCACAACCTCAACAATGTGGAGGCGGAGCTCCGAGGAGATGGATTTTACTATGAGTTTAACCCTTTCAGCGAGACAGGCGGACTCACATACACGCACGTGTAAGGTATGGATATGTACGTTGGTTTCATTCCCTGAAGGCAGAGTCTCTGACCTTATAGCTACAGCACAACATGACTGGCAGGGGCGTTGCGAAAAATGTATCAGGGGCCCCACAACAGAGTCTCTGACAAGGAGAGAAACATCAGAGATATGGAGAATATTCAAAGGAATATATGAAATATTTGTGAATAAATTAATATATTTGAGGGGAAACACATAGGCTATTTAAAGTCGTATGTAGCCTACCAAATGAGGGGTGTAGGTTACCTGATGAATGTCATCATAGATTTTAGGAAGAGCCAAGCTGGAGGGGACAAGAATGGGTGACTGACTTAAATCACAACTAAAACATTAAATCAATGAAATAATGACTCAGTTTTATCAAATTACTGATTTTTCTCTCACAGTGTTACTTATTTCAACAAACCGTGTTAGTTGTTTCCCCCAAATAGCCTATTATTTTCACTGAAATATTTCAAAAAATGTTGTTTTTCATTTCAAAATGTTATATTTTCTTGAAATATTTCTTCTTTTCATTCATAGAATTATGTCTTTACTTGCAAAATGTCAGTTTTTTTATTGCACCACTAGTAGGAGCACCACCTTTTTTTTTTATTTAAAACATGAGCCTATATAGTGCCAATTAAGATCAAAGATCAAAACTTACGAACACTAGTTTAACAAATCTCTATACATGACCCATTTACAGAGATGGTTCAGCACAAACACAAATATCTAGAACAGAAAATCCAATACTATGAAAACTGTGTGGGTCCTTTGAGGCTGTGGTCACCTACGCTCCACCCCCTCTCTCCACTTTAATGATGACACTCTAACCTCAACTTGACCCCTTATTAAAACAACCAGTTTGTCTCATGTTGAATTTAACTGTTATAAAACCAACTGCTCCCTCAGGTAAACAAGATGTCCCCACTCAGCTGGTTTGAAGTCCACAGTTTGTCCCCCAGATGTGGCTGGTGATGGTCCATAAGACTGGCAGCTGGCCTGCTCTAGTGGACGTTCAATATTTAGATAAAACCCACTAACTTGGTCAACACAAACAAGTCCTTACAAGTTATTATCACACTAGTGTTTCCTTTCACACCTTTCATGTCCATTTTACGCGACTAAATTATGAAAATATATGTGAACTGTACAACGGTATATAGCCTACATGGCCTGTGAGTGAAACTAAAAATAAAACCTAATAAAATCCAAACAGGTTGTAAAGTAATAACTACAGCTTTTATCTTCATGTCACCTTTTCCTGTTAGAGGTTTGTTACCTCTCATAAAAAACATTCATGTTATTTGAGGTTCAAAGTCTCTTGTGAGTCCATCAGATAGTTTACAATGAGATTTACATCAGAGGTGGAGATAAAGTGCATGCAAAGAGATAAACCTTAAAAACAACAGCCTTGAACTGAGACGGCAGCATGGCATCAATACAATGATACAACAGACTGTTAGTCATTGAAAACAGTTCAATAATCCGGATGTTGTGCAGAGTATAGGGCATCAACACATGTCTGTAAAAAACACCGAAATATCAGGTTTGCGATAGTGAAAAGTAAATACTTTGACCCAGTTACCATCACAATTATACATCCAGATAAGTGAACCCCCCTCTATAGCCTGTATTGACCAAGTCCATATTATCATGTGTGACCTTCAGTGGCAGGCCGATAAATGGGCGCAAATTTCAACGAAACACGCATAAGTCTCTCCTTAGCTGAACTGTACACGTGAGGGGTCGTCACGGTGGAAACTAAACACGGGGTCTGAGGGTAAGAGTGTGTTAGTATCTCTGTGGCTCACAGACACAGTAATTACAGAGTGTGTTCACCTGTTTCTACACCTGAGAGCTCAAGACCTGCTCCACCAGGCCAAGGCCGCCGCACCCCTGCCAGTCATGCGTCCAGTTCCAGAGGAGATGGAAGACACAGAGACTAAGTGGGTTACAAGTAAAACCCAGTAAACAGCACTGAGAGCATCAACATGAAAAAATGTTTTCTTTAGGAAATGTTCTCCTTACATGTGCCTGATCAGTGAGTCTATATTACATTACCTGACTGTATAAAACTCATAACAAAAATAATGAAAAAAAAAAATCTTCATTTTTATTCTGTTGTCTCTGTTTATTTTCGGGAATTTTTTTTTTTACCCCAATTTCTGCTTTTTTTCTCTGAAATACTTGAAAAAAATGTTTCATAAAACACGTGGAGAGTATTTTGTCTGAGAAAAACAGCTTCAGTGTTTAATAACTTTGTGAATTTTGTACAGTTATTATTCCTCTTGACATAAAATCCCAACTAGATCTCTAAGTACATCAGACAGTACATATTACATGAGTATATTTTTTCATAATATTGCCCTATTTTGAGGTACTTTGCTTGCTACTTCCTAGCTCTGCTCAACATTTCATTGAAGAAGTGAAATAAAGTGCTGTACATTTTATTCAATAATTATTCACATTATAAGACTATAATATACATGACCAGCCTATCAAATATTGTTGCAGATTTAATTGCTAAAAGTATTTAAATACAGCACCTGTAAAGTCATCCTCAGTTACTTGTTAATTTTATCAACACAATATAAGTAACACAGGACACAATCTATTTTAACACCAAAATAGTTTCATGTACATGTCACACATCAGTGTCCGATGTCGGCCTCTACCAGAGGGTGAACCCGCCCACCTCTAACCCACTGTACGTCAGCCATTAATAAGAACTGACAAGGAATTTTCAGGCCTCTGTCTAAAACTGGGTCCTTTGGGCATGAAAACTTTTTCTAAACTGTGCCCGACTTCCCCATGAGATGTTCTCTGATCACTGCGCGACCCCCTCCTCCCCCCTCTCACCCTGTTATGAATTGCTGATTGAACAGATAGGTCAAACTGCAGAGAAATAGAAACTCCCGACAGAGACAGCAGGAGCAGAAACTAGATTTGCAGGTGAAGTTAACTTTCTTTTATTCAGAGCACAGAACACACCCCTTTACTATAACTGACTGGGTTTCTCTCTTTCAATCCCAACAGCCTTTCCACATCGCTACCGCCTATGTAAACACTTTCTGGTTCTTCCAGTATGCTTCCACCCCCCCACAACCCTACTCGCACTCACTCACAGCTTCTCCTGACAAAACACTGCCTTGGCTACCACACATAAACTGTCTGAAGGTCAAATCAGGTTCCTCCAGATGCAGTAAAGCATGTTGTTGGCTTCCGTTCACCAAACACAGTACGTGCAGGCTGGGGGAACTTGTTTTTGTTATTTTTTCTGGGAGTGAGGTAGTCTTGATTCCAACAGAATCATCAGAGGTCTAACTACCATCAATCATGCTCTGAAAATGCCGCCTACCAGCACTGGGACACATTTCTGGATTGTCTGGCCATCATTACAGCTCAGTGAATCACCTCTTTCTTGGGAAATGTTACTGATGCAGTCGTCACCTCGGCCCTGTAAAAGAAGATAAGACTGACGAGAAGGGGGGGAATGGTTGCTATAGTTTCTATCATGAAGTAAAGGTTATGTTAGAAAAGTACAAATATGTGACTGGTAGAAATATAAAATATACAATATTTATAGGTGAAACTGACAAAAATGACAACCACAACTGTACAAACACACTGGTCTGGCCCAGTGTGTCTGCAGGGAGGATGGTGCTGGGTTGGATGATCCTCCGAAGCTTGGCCACCGCCCACACAGCAGATTGATGGCAGATATAGGTCGTTGTGTTTGTATAGGTGTCGGGGCATGAGTGAGGGAAAGCAGGATGTGGGCGTGTCAGGGTCACGGAGAAAGATCAGACGTCCAGTGAGAATACAGCACTCACACTCACAAGTCTTCATCCAACACTGAGAAAAAATGTTTTCATTGTTTTGCTACATTGAATCATCTCAGTGTGAAAACGAATCTGCTCCCACGCAGCAGGTTTTCTAGCAGATGCTGCAGCTTCTATGTATTTGGGTTCTGGACCTGCTGCAGAAAGGTCTCTCTCTACTGAGTGCTCACGTGCAGTCTGCAGTCTGGTGGCCACAAAGCTCAACGTTGGTCTGATCACACCACAGATGTGCAGTATCTTCCAGCTGATTCAGGCTCCTGACAGACTGTAGCTGAGATGTCAGAGCTGTGACTGTTGATGTCTGCGCTGTCTCTCCACTCAAAGACTCCAGAGACATCACAGATCTCCCACTCAGGTTTTCGAGTCAGTCTCTTCCAGGCTTTATATTTACAGCAGTGCCAAATTCTGTCTTTTTCTTGACGTCCTCACAGTGACAGCTCTCACAGTCTCAAGTTGATGAGATGACAGATTGTAGAGACACTACTTTCATCTCCCGTAAAGCTCTATTCATAGTTCAATATGTCTGGAGTGGTGGTCTGAGGGCCACATTCAGTGCCATTAAATTCTGATAGGAGCTCATACAGTATAAGCATGAAATAAGGCAAAATTAGAGAATGTGGATATGTCAACAATATGTCTCATGTTAATTCTTTAACAGTACTGATGACAGTCTCTTATTTAGTCCAAAGCATTTTATTTTGAAGGGAGCTTTAGGAAAGCTTTCACTCAGAGGAAAACATAGGAGACCAAGTTTAATCATCAACTTAACCCTGTCTACAGTTTACTGTGTGACTGCTGGAAGCCAATCAGACCAGCTGTTACTGTGCTGCCATTGGACGTCCATAGAGGTGCTGGTGAAACGTGGCGGCTGGGAACCTCATTCTGAACACTGACAAATGAAAGGTGCTTTAGAACAGTGAGGCTGCCAGTTTGATCTCATCATTTGATGTTATTCTTAAAAGTTAATGGAAAAAGAGGGTGATGCCTTTTGTTTATAAGACACCATTTTCAAATGACGCCTAATGACTCAGGAGTGGAACATGGATTTCTACTGTGTTTACCGGTTCATGGCCATGCTGACCATGCCAACCCTAACGGCATTCTAGTTATAGCTAATATCATGTGAAAGACCGCTTTGGAAAACACATTCAAGATGAAGAATAATATTTAGAAAATGACTGAAGCTTATTTTAAGAAGTGAGTTGCAGCTCAGTCACCGGTGCCTGAGGACAGTGGAGGGTGCAGCTGTCAGTTCTCACAGGCCATCTAGTGTCCACATGGGACGAGTGCAGTTAGTGACAGTGTCCATGTTTACGTTGGACATAAACAGCGGAGACAGCAGATTAATTATGAGATGCCTTTATTGTACTTTTTGGAATCCAGTGACACCGACACGAGAAAATGGTCCTATCCTTCCCTCCCCCATTTACATACACAACCTGAGAGGGAGGGGCTGCAGGGTGGGATGTACCGTGATCCCGCTTGTAGTCTTAAATTAAACACAGAGATAATAGCGAAGACACATCCAGGTGCATTTCCACAGACACGCACGACATGCATTCAAAAAGGGACTCGGGGGAGAACGCAGTGACTCCTGGTTCACATGTACGCTTTGTCTCAAAGTAAAAGACGACAAAATTAATACCATTTAAAAAAAAACAGTTTGCTGTCTTAATGGCCCACGATCAGTCTATATATTCAGACTCTGTCAATTTTCCACTTACAGGAGAAATCAAAAAGGCAAAGAGACACTACTACTCATACTGGGAAAATGGTTTAAATATGGAAGTGGATGGTTCATATCTTTAATATTTTAGTTTTTTTTTATTGGTTTTTAATTAATGGTATACTTTAATGAGAATACAATTGTCTCACTAAAAATCAGCTCATCTAGGTAAAACTAGGCCTTTTCCACTGACTGTCTCCCTGCTGTATCTAAGTAAAATATATAAAGTCCAGTAAGGGGCTCAGTGGGCCGTTGGTCCAATCAGGAGTGGTTCACTTCAGTCCTCCTCGCTGCCACTGGCCGAACGCTCCTGAAAAACACCACAGCAGATTTATGTTTGTTAGTGTCAAATCCTCCAGGTGAATGTGAAATTAAAACTTTGACTTCTGAAGTGAAAATGTAATCAAGATGAAGGCACTGACTATTATCATTATATCATGGATTATTTTCTCAATGAATCATCAGGTCTATAAAGTGAGTTACATTTTCCATTTTCCATTTTCTTTCACAGCTCAAAACTCTGAGACACTGGCAATGTGTTTTTTGTCTAGAAAAATGACTTAAAAAATTAACTGGCAAAAAAAATACAGACACAACCAAATCAAATCCAATCAGGCTGAACATTGTAATATTCATTTTGGAAAAAAAAGACACAGGAGGCTGATTTCGTTTTCATTGTCAACTGACTTGTTATCGTTTAAATTAACCTAATTATAATGTGTGTTAATTTCCTATTTCTTATTTTGTCTGACCCAAAAGTTCAAAACAGGGAGATTTAATTTGCCAAAACTGTTATCAGCCTGAGGCCATTAATCATTTATCAACATTGCTGATGCACTAAATGATAAATAAACTAATTGTGTAACTCTTCAATTAGATTCTCACTCATTGTTCTTAACAAATTCTACTGAAATGGACTAAAGGTGATGATTTTAGTGACAGAACTTTAGTAAAGGGACAGTCTCCACAGTAATGTTGGATCTTTGTTGTGTTAGTGAACGTCTCTCACCTCTTCCTGTTCCTCCTCACTGTCGTCGTCGCTCACCACGGGTTTAGCTCTGGCGACGCGGCCTCTCCGTCGTTGCCCTTTTCCTCCTCGATCCCCCTTTTCTTTCCGGCTCAGCTTAATCTTCACCTTCACTGAACGGGCTGCAGGAAACACAGGACATAAAACGTTAGCGTCGGCTCCTGTCGGTGTTGCACAAGCTTCGGTCCTGAGAGTTAGACCACTGATACTCACATTCAGACTCGGAGCCTTCGTCTATCTCCTCCTCCTCTTCCTCACTCTCCTCTCCTTCGCTCTCGTCCTCCTTCTCGATCTTCTGCCTCACGCTGGTGAAGACGGACTGCAGGACGATGGAGTCCTCGTAGATCTAACAACAGAGAGACCGAGTTAGGGAGTTCTCACTGACTTCCTGTAAATGATGGTGAATGTGAGATGAAGTTGTGAGAGTGCTGAAGGCTGAACTCACCAGAGACCCCTCCAGGTTGAAAGTCTGGGCATTTTGACACAGCAGCATCACATCTTTCTCCAGGTCGTTCAGACTGCGGTACTTATGGCTCCGGATCCTCTCCTGGTGGACGGAGGCAACAAGCGGAAGCAGCAGTGAAACACACAGTGGAGAAAAAGATAAAAGCATAAAAGAACAAGTGGACAGTTGTCTCTCTCTTCACCACACCTTGATTTTCCTGAAGTCCACAGGTTTGCGGATGAGCTCGTAGTATTCTGGCAGCTCTTTGCGAGACGGCAGCTGGATGAAGACTTCGCTCAGCTGTCGCCCGTTACTGCGGAGAGAAGCAAACGGTGGTCTCAGTATACATCACTGTTGAGTCAATACCCTTAACTTAGCACTCAAAAGATCAAAGATGTAGTAACACCCATCAGCTCTGCTAACAGTCTGTCTCCAGTGATGCAGTGATGTTCTCACCCGTCCTTATATTTGATGACGGCATCAACGGTCTTCTTCATCTTCTTTGTGAGGGACGCGGGGTTGGGGGACAGTTTCTCAGCAGGTGGGCGGCCGCGTTTCTTTGCTTTCTTCACCTCCTCGTCCTTGTCCCGCCCCCGACCGCTGCTGGAGCTGGGTGTGGCCGGGCCACCGTCATGGTCGCGGTCTCTCTTGCGCTTTCTGGTGGTCTTTTTATGACGCACTTCCTCCTCGATGTCCTCTAGGTTTCCCTCTTCAATGGCCTGTGGTGAGGAGGAACCAGGTCAAAACTATTGATAGTTACTGTGGTCTTAAGGGATAGTTCAATATAATAATCCCTATAGTTTTAGGAGGAGGTTTGTTACCTTTATTTATCGGTGCAAGCTATTTTTAGAGCGGCAAAGCAGAGCTGCGAGCTGCTCAGAGCTACGCTACGGAGGCTCATGGGATTTCTTGGTTTCCCTCATCAAACTCATCAAATACACAATCCAACAACTCCAAAATGCTCTGGTGGACAAGTTGCGACCTGCACATTCACCACGCTATGAGATAATAACGGAACGTTACGAGACAGAGTTGTTTTCCAAAATCCCATTAGCCTCTGTAGCGTAGCTCTGAGCAGCTCACGGCTCTGCTCCCTCGCTCTAAAAATAGCTTGCACCGACAATTAAAGGTAACGAACCTAATCCTAAAACTATAGGGATTATGGCAATGGGCCAATTTGCCAAAATGTTGAACTATCCCTTTAAACACTGTTTCCCTCTCAGATAAAAAAAATTATAAACAGAAAAACATCTCACCTTGAGCCACTGTTTCTCAGTGAGTGAGTCACTGTAGTCGACCTCCTTCCGCTGGCGGGACCCTCTGCCAAACATCTTCTCCTCCTCTTCCTCACAAGTTAGCCTCTCGACCTCAGCGTCGTCTTTCAAAATCCAGGCTGGCATATCGTCCTCCTCCATCAGACGAGGTTTCCTCTTAGGGTTGCGGGCTTCCTCACGGCGTCTGTCTAGATCCATGCGCTGGAATAATACAATAGAACACAGCAGAAAGTTAGTGGATTCAGACTGTAAGATTACAAATGATCCAATAACTGCAAAGGAAATGAGACTAACCATGAACTGCTCAAACTCCTCTTCACTTCTGGCAATCATCTGGTTGACAGTCTCGTCATCGGGCACTTCGTCCTCCTCCTGCGGACAAATGAAAAGAGTGTGAATGAGAAGAGGCTAACAGCAGATTTATGTGGCACCTCAGAGCCAAGTCTCTGACCTAATGAGTCATTTATACAAAAGAATAGGGATGCACCGAAAATTCGGCCACTGAAAATTTTCGGCCCGAAAATGACCCGAAAGTGCATTTTCGGTTTTCGGCCGAAAGACATAAATCACCGAAACAACACGGCCGAATTGTGATGACGTGAGCAGACGTGATCTCGGGAAACGGGATAAGAGCCAGCATGTTTTATTCCCACATCCAAGGTGGCGCCGTCTTATAGTGTTCCTTCCTCCTCATGTTCTTACACTAGATAACTTGTTCTTCTTATCACCAATCAAGGCTGCTCTCTCTCTGACAGCTGATTTTTAAATACCATGAATGGAAAGCATAAGAAACGTCCAGATCTGGATGTTTCTTATGCTTTCCATTCATATTGCTGTTATTTCAAGCAAAAAATAAAAATATGCGATTAATTGCGATTAATCACGATTAACTCAGGAAATTTTGAGAGTGATCGCGATTAAACATTTTAATCGTTTGACAGCCCTACACATCGTAGCCATAAATGCTATGGTTCTAATATTTGACATAATAATTTCTTTCAGTGTTTCGGTTTTCGGCCTTGGTTTCCTCATTTTCGGTTTTCGGTTTCGGCAAAGAATTTTCATTTCGGTGCATCCCTACAAAAGAATATATGGACTTCATATGAGCATTCACATCACTTAGCTCTTTACAGCTTACAACATTCATCTGTTTAACTCATCACCAGAAATGCATTTAAACCCAAGACAAAAAATCTAAAAGCAAGGGATTTTTGAAAAAAGCTATCAGCAGAAAAAGGAGAAAAAAAAGGGGGAATATAAGGGAGAACCATTTGTATTAGTATAAGAGATAAAGTGTCATATTAACCATTAAAGGTTTGTGCAGAAGCAGAAATACATAAGGGAGAAAGGGAGAAGTCTGGATTGATGAAAGCTCAAATCCTGAGAAACAGGGAAGTAAGGAAAAGAGACAGAGGAGGAGAAAAAAAGGAGAGAATGAAGAGGTAAGGCAGCGCATAGGCGGATGTGGGTGGGTGGGCGATGTTGGAACAGGTTCAGATCACACCCACCCACGCCCCCCTAGAGCGGCAGCCTCCTCGAGCCCCGACCTCGTCCTGTTCCTCGTGCTCCAGAATGGCCTGTAAGAAGGCCCGACGTTCAAAGCCTGAGGACTTCTGGTCGAACATGCCGGCCTGGATGACCTTCTGGTCCACGTTCAGTTTGTACTTGGCCGCGGCCAGGATCTTCTCCTCCACGCTGTTGACGGTGCACAGGCGGAGCACGCGCACCTCGTTCTGCTGACCGATACGGTGGGCTCTGTCCTGGGCCTGCAAGTCCTGGAGGAGGAAACACATGAGATCAGTTTAGGTGGAGAGATTGTGTATGTGGTGATGTATAGAAACTACATTTATTAGTTGTTGGTTGGATTTTACATTCAATTAGTCCTTTGCTGTAATAACTGACACCTGTAGTAATCCTGAGATATATTTGCTGTAAAGTACCTGATGTGGATTCCAGTCACTGTCAAATATGATGACAGTGTCAGCGGACTGCAGGTTGAGGCCCAGGCCTCCTGCCCTGGTACTGAGCAGGAACACAAAGTACTCAGACGCCGGGTCATTGAAGGTCTTCAGCAGCATGCCACGGTCCTCTGCCTTGGTGGTTCCTGATGGAGGGGAGGAGATTAAAGTGTTAAAAAAAAGTTGTTCCATATGATCAGAAATAGTCAAAATAGTTTCTTTTCATGTCGGGAAATTGTGTAAAAAAAAAAATTGTGAGAGGATTTGTAAGAGAAAGGCCTCTCACCGTCCAGACGCAGGTACTTGAAGCTGCGGTATGCAAAGTAGTCCTCCATGATAGTCATGAGTGTGGTCATTTGACAGAAGAGCAGCACTTTGTGGCCGGTGGCCCTCAGCTTGGGCAGGATACGATCTAGCAGCTCAAACTTCCCAGAGGAGCGGTACAGGTCGGGGCTGGACACACAGAGGGAGTCGGAGTCAGTAACACATCGCAGCTGCACAGGACACACATGAGCCGTACAAACATGGGTTCAAACTTTACGTACCCACTCACGATTCCACCAGAATAACCGAGATGCTCAGAGAAAGATTCCTGTAAGACAAAAAAAAAAAGTTAATCAATTTTGCTCTGAATTCTGCATTAATTTTCAGTTCGTAAACACTAGGTGTGTGTCTGGTACCTCAATGTGCTGGAACATGTAGGGGTGGTTGCAAATCTTTCGCAGTTGCATGATAGTGTTCATCAGGGTCTTCGTGCCTCCTTTACCCTGGAAGATGTAGAAGGAAAACAGCACAAGAGAAAATACACCTGTTAGTTTACACTTGTTTTTGAGCTGTAAAATAACAATCACTGTACCGGACCTCACATGTCCACAAACTAAAGCTTCGCTCAAGAAATTCAAAGATGCCATCTTGTCCTCCGTACCTTCTTGTCTTTTTCTGAGCCATCTGTGAGCAGGACTCCCTTGGCCTGCATGTGCCTGTACAGAACTCTCTGCAGGGCCGACATGTCGCACTTGATCACATACTCCACCTACAAAACAACAAATAGGAAAAAAAAACACCAGGTTACATACATATAATATACATGACATCGTCTGTTGTTGTTTTTAAACTACATCTATGTTAAGGACTCATTTGTCACAGTCAAATTTGTTTTTGATAGATTGCTCAGTGAAAAACAAATACAAATTTAAGAACGC
Source organism: Trachurus japonicus (assembly GCF_045865225.1). NCBI lineage: Eukaryota > Metazoa > Chordata > Actinopteri > Carangiformes > Carangidae > Trachurus > Trachurus japonicus. The sequence goes on along the minus strand of NC_140914.1, from coordinate 25,580,559 downwards.
CACGGACGATTAAGTTGTATGATTTTTTTTTTTTTACAATTTCTAGAGTATACTTTTTTTTACAATTAACAACTGTAAGTAAATCATAAGAATCACTAACTCAATTAAGAGGAGAAAGTTTAAAAAATGTGATTGCAATCTGACCTTCTCTGGCAGCTGAGCCTCCACTTCTTTCTTGAGTCTGCGCAGTAAGAAAGGTCGCAGCACCTTGTGTAAACGTCGAATGATCAGGATGGTCTCTTCTTCATTCAGGTCGACCTGGAGCAAGAAGATTAAAAAAGACACGAGGATGAGATCAACATCTCATTTTATAGCAGCTCGTGTTACGCGGATATCTATTCGAGAATACACTTAAAGTCTGTCACCTTTTCTCCCGTCATTGCGAAGGGGGCGTTGAACCACTGCTCGAAGGTGGTGCAGCTCTTGAAGATAGTGGGCAGGAGGAAGTTGAGCAGGGCCCAGAGCTCGGGCAGCTTGTTCTGCAGCGGAGTGCCTGTGAGCAGCACACGCCGTGGGGCCAGGTAGTGCGTGTTCAAGACCTGGGTCAGCTTACAGTGGTGGTTCTTCATGCGGTGACCCTCGTCCACGATCATGTACTTCCAGCGGAGCTTTGGGACAAATTAGAAAGAGAAATGTCACGACAAAACACACCAATGCATGAATTCATGTATTTTGTAATGAACCTGAGAACCACACCTGGAGACGTCTCCTTACCTTTGCTAGCACTTGTTTATCTTTGATAATGTACTCGTATGTGGTGAGCAGCACGTTGAACTTGCCGCTACGCAAAATGGGAACGAATGCACGACGAGCAGCTGGAGACCCCTGGAAGTTAACCGCATTGGTTCAATTTAGTTTCAACGACAGCGGTGTATAATAATATACTATATTGTTTAGGAATGACTTGACAAAAAGAAACAGAATGTCTACTGACCTTGTAGGAGACCTTCACGACAGATGGCGCCCACTTATCAAACTCATAGACCCAGTTTGATAGAGTTCTGAAAACAAAAACAACTTTGGTTGAGAATTTTGTTGCTAAGAATTTCTCTCTGTTTTCATAGTGGAACCCAAAGGAAGTGAGGAAGATGCGCTGGGACTCACGAGAGAGGTACGATGATGAGGAAGGGCCCGTTGAGGCGCTTTAACTCCATGAGGTAAGTGATGAGGGCGATGGTCTGGATGGTTTTTCCTAGACCCATCTCATCGGCCAAGATGCCATTCAAGTTGTTGTTGTAAAGTGACACCAGCCACTCCAGACCTTTGATCTGCGCAGAGAAGAGTCACAGCTTCAGTTCACTAAAGATCACTGAACCATGCGACCCTAGTTACTCATAAAAAAACTCACAAAGTTACACTACTCTTGTCGGCAGGTTTCACATGTGTACCTGGTATTGCTTGAGCTGCCCGTTGACCAGCAGTGTGGACTGTTTGTCCACCTTCTCGGTGACAGCGTGAGCCACAGCGTAGTAGGACTGCAGGCCTCGGTTGAAAGCTGCATTACCGTACTCATCGTCTACGTCCTGCTTAGCATGTCTGGTGAAGGGACAGATAAAAATACAGCGAGGTTTAGTGTGGATGAAAACCAACTAAGACATGGAGAGGGAACATAAAGGTAAAAACGACTTCCCTAACTGTATCTCTGTGTGACTACATCACTGCCCCCGTATCAACTTTTATACTTGACATTGCACGAAAAGAGCCGACAACACCGGGTTCTTACTCGATGATGTGCGCGACATCTACTTCAGATACTTCTTCGCTGTCGGGGTCAGGAATCTTCTTCTTCTCCTCTGTTACAGCTGAAGAGGGATGCGGCTGCTCATCATCCTCCTCCTGATAAAAAAAAAAAGGGAGGTGGTGAGACAGTGCATCAACACAATTACAGAGAACAATTTGTGTTGATGTGGAGGTCACTGTGTTTGGTACCTCCTCATCCTCTTCTTCTGAGCCGCTGTCCTCGCTGTCAGAACGTGGTGCTACTTCATATCTGCAGAGGGACAAAATGTTTTTGACAGAGTTAGAAACATTTACAGAGAGTTAAGGGCTCAATCTTTTGAAGGACAATCACTATCTGTTGCAACATGACTTTGATTTAAATCCGTGCAACTCTCAGCTCTACTCTCAGTGTGCTACATCCACTGTCATGGACGTGGGACTTCAATTGTGTCACTTCCTCCTGTCGAACGCCGTGTATAGGCAGACGTGATGCTCACCCTGGGTTCATTTCGAGCCAGGCCTCCAGCTGTCCAGCCTTAGGCGCCTCAACCCCGGTCAGGATCTTTCCACTGTCCACATGGATGACCTTCACCAGCAGGTCACTCATCTGACTGGTCTCATCTAAAGGCTGTGAGCGGAAATGAGAAAAATATAATTAAACTAAACAAACACAAACTCCTGTACATTAAAAGAGGAACACTCTCACACCTTTATTTGAATGAAATGTCATGAATTATAATCTTAAACTCACCTCTCCATCAGGTCCCAGAGCAGCAGCACCACCCTCAGCAGGCTCTGGCTTCTGAAAACATGACAATATTAAAAATTTAGGTAAAAAACAAATGCAAGTAGTATGTGCTAAAAGACACAGGAATGATCGATTCTACGCATTTACCTTCTTTTTCTTCTTCTTTTTCTTCTCTTTGAGAGCTTGTGCGGCCTTGTGGGCACGCACCAGCTCAGTGAGGTTGGCCACGTACTCGTCTGTCTGTTGCAGCAGGTAGGCCAGACGCTTGTCTTTCTTCTGGTCGATAAGTTTACGATAGCCCTCTTCATCTTCAGCCTGGAACAGTAATCACAGAGAGGTCGGATGCTGGAGCTGGACTAATAAAACAACTAAAAAACTAGAAAACATCGTCCGATACTGTATTCAGGCAACTCCACGATAGATTTGAGTCTCACCATCAGCCTCCGCATTCTCTCCTTTTCAATGCGCTCGTTCTCTTTCTTCTGCTCACGCTCAGTGTTGGCATGGTAGGTGGCGACAGCTTTGGTGGCTTTCTGAATCTTCGCTGTGATGGAGCGGTGGTACTCCTTAAAGTCCTTGGCGTGCTGCAGGATGCTGTTGAGGTATTCCTGTCGACAGAAGATGACACAAATACACCACTGTTATTGAAGCAAGAAAGTAAAGTGAACTGTATTTAAACTCTTTATTCTCTCTGTTAAAGAGCAGTAATCTCTTTGTTTTGCTGCCTGAAGTAGAATGACTCTTTTTTAGAACCAATCATCAAGTCAAAACAAATAAGAAACACTCTATTCATTCAGTTCAATAAACAAATAAACACATAAAATCCATCTGAATTCCTGCTATAAACCCTTTAGTCCTCCCCCCTCAGTCCTTTTAGCCCCCATGTACCTGGTGTTTCTGACGACGTTTCCGCTCCTGTTCGATCTTCTGCTGTTTCTCAAGCTTCTCTGTGATGCGGGCTTCACGTAGAGACTGACGTTTGCTGCGCTTGTAGGCCTTGGCGTTAAGCGCCGTTTCCAAAGCTGTGTCACGCCGCATGCAAACCACCACCTCTTGACGCAGCTGCAGGCACAAAAACAAAACAAAACACAAAACATTATTTTGTGGTCCACTAAATGGGAAGCTTAAGTAATGTCGGTGTCACATTGACAGTGGAGATGATGTTGTTAAATACGCACAGGCCAGGTAAATGCTATGACTGTCTGTACTTTTTTACAAATTTACCTGTCTCTGGAAGTTGAGCAGCCTCAGGGCCTTGAGCTCGATGTTGGCCTTGGTGCGCAGGTCACCAGCTAGAGAGCCAGGCAGATTCTCCAACTCCTGGATGCGGTGAGCAATACGGGCCTGCAACCTGAAGAAATATTTAGAGAAAATTTTTATAATGACCAAAAACTCACAATCAAACATTATTTCCCCCATTCTCGCTGATTCTCAAGAATCCAAAGATACTTATGGTAGTAAAAGAACTACATGTCATATGTTGGGTATGATATTCCTATGGTCCAAACCTTGTGTGTAAATAACCGTGCTACATCATCTTTCTTAGGAAGTAACCCAGACACGGAGTCTTTGATCTGTTCAGTTCATAGGATGTATATGTGATGATGTTATGGATTGGCATCATTCCCTACAGCTGCTCGTCAGACATAGCTGTTATGTAAGTAAGGTTTATTTATATAGCACTTTTCACAGATAAAAATCACAAAGTGCTTAACAATTAAATAAAATACAACAGTAAAAACATAAAAATACAATGAATAAAACAATTTAAGACATTAACTAAAAGCCTGCTTAAATAAAAAAGTTTTCAGCTGTTTCCTACTGTACTGTAACTGGTAGAACTAGTTTATAAGCTTCCTTTCATTTGTTGCAGTACATTCCTGTGTGTAGCTGCACAGTCTCCAAACTCATTTCTCACATTCGGTCAACAATATGTTTGGGAATCAAGAGATGGCACCGGCCCCCGGTCTGTTCAGAGGCTCAAGATGTTCAACTACTTTTTCAAAGGACTCCATATGAATCATGAAGTGTGATCATTTTAAACTCAAGCTCAAACTGCTTTGAGAGATCACACATGTGAATGTGAATGATCAGAGATGATAATTTTAAATGACATGACTGTGATTAATGTTGTTTTCTATGTGCTCTCCTGTTGAACTATACATATTTGTATAAACACATATCTAAAGGCCTAACGAGTTTAGACTATCAATGCTCTGGGGTCAATGCTACATGTAAATGCTGTATGTGAACACAAGGACTGAAAACAAAAAATAAATTAAATACTAACATAACAGGGGTTCATCCACATAAAGTTTTAAAAAGACATAGTGAAAATTTCAATTCACCTGTATTCTCTCTCCTGGAGGATCTCCACTGGGTCCAGCCCGCGGGGTTTCTGAATGGGGGTTATGCGGTTCTGTTTCTGGTGCAGCATCATGGGTGGAGGCTGGGCGGGCTGTCCCGGGGACTGTGTCTGAGGGGGCATTACTGGGGAGGCGGCGGGGGGCACGGAGGGAGGAGCAGGGGAGGGTCTGCCGGTGGGCTGAGGTGGGATCAGCTTCTGGGGAGGGTTGGATGGAGCAGCAGCGTTCACCATTGGTCCTGGGGACGTGAAATTAGAAGAGATCAGTTTTACTGCATGTGCACAGAAGACACACAGTGCTGCTGCCTGAGGGGCATTTTAAGAACCACCATTACCTTCTGGCCATTGTTTAGGGGGTCCATTGGTAGGCTGGCCTTGCATACCTGGGGGCACACCTGCAGGTCCAGGAGGTGCCATATTAGGGCCAACCATACCTGGAACATTAATACAACCGAATTAATTAACAATCAGTATCATTTTTCCTGTAGTTTGTAAATGTCTGGCGAGCTGAAAACAATAATCCTTTTCAGCCACCAGGGGTCTCTGTTGAGCCAATATGCTGTTTTCATTGTTTCAAGCTCGAGTAGTATAATTATTTTGAGGTGCAAATGATCAAAGTAAAGTAGGCGGGCATCCCTTAACTCACCGTGTGGTCTGTTGTAGTTGGCCTGAGCAGGTCCCGGCCCAGCCCCGGGTCCCCCTCCTGGTCCTGTAGAGGGTGGCATGTTGGGCATGGGCTGTTGCTGCATCCCTGGCATGGGCCTCTTCCCCTGCACGGCCATCTGCAGGTGATCCGGGAGGGGCTGACTGCGTGCCAGCATCTTGTACGCCATAATCTGGGCCCTGAGTTGGTGCAGCTGGTTCTGGTTAAAAGGGGTGGGTCCACCTGCACCACCAGGTCCACCCCCTGCGCCGCCTGGCCCTCCCGGACCCTGGGGACCACCGCGGTTAGGCTGACCCATACCCTGGCTCGGGTCGCCGCCACCCTCCATAGGGCCAGCACCAGGACCAGGAGGTCCTCCAGGCATCATGGGGCCGGAGGGGGGGCCATTGGCTGGGACAGGACTGGGCGCGTGCTCTGAGCCACCTAATGGCGAGGGGTAACCTGAGGAACACAGAACAGATGCATGAAGGGTATGCTAAATAAAAAAATAAAAAAATTACACATTGCTGTGAATTAATTTTTTTTTTTTTTTTTTTACATCTAAGCCAGATTTACTCACATTCATATTTGAGACACTAAAAACTATGACCTAATTTAATCTACAAGTCCAAACACAATGACACAAAATGTCACAATGTGGTTATACGATCTCCGTGTTCTAACGCTGCCGTGCTCTGACAGTGTCGGTTTGTAGGTACAGCTGTCTCTGTTGTTGTTTGGGAGGGAAAACCCCTCAGCCCCGCCCCCTTTGTCAGCCTGCCCACAGGCAGTAACACAAGAAGAGGAACCGGACGGATGAGTTCCCACACACACACCCAGCCTGAACTTCGTTCCTCATACACGTCTATGCAACAGAAATCAGCCTGTCCTTTATGGAGCTCCTCTGGTTCAAAAGATGCTCCTTAATTCAGTATTTCTTGATTAATTGTCAGTTGATATGTGAGCGCGTTATTTTATCTGAGGATTCGCACTGGCAAACTAACACGAAAATATTTACATGAGAAATTACAGTGTTTATTTATATATGTTTTATCGGTTCAACGAGAACTCACAACATAGAGAATGTAAAATACAACACTGTGTCGTGTGTTACCTTGGGAATGTTGGTCCATGGGGCTTGGAGGGGGTCCCATACCACTGTGCCCCCCTGGTCTCATACCCATGCCCTTCATCTGCCCATAGCGAGGGTCGTCAGGCATTCCTTTCTCATGCATGGCTTCCATGGGCTGATGAAAAGACGAAGAGAAATCATGAATAAAACAAAGATTGTTTCCATTTTGTTTCAGACATTTGACTCAAACCTACACTTTGTAAGTCTAATGTATGAACTGAGTCCAAACATGTCAACTCTGAAAGTTAAATTGACACAGCAACAAAAGTTACAACCTTAAGTACAGATAATAACGATTATTAGCAAACAAGTTACTGTGTCTTCAATATCACAATAAAACATGCAACACTGCTAAATTGCTGAGAGGGAACTCAATTAACTGAGGCAGGGTAAACAAAGAAATAAAAAGTTTGTACTTTGTGCATCTGGTGCATGTTGTCCTGAGGATATCCTGAGGGTCCCTGTGGAGGGTGGGGGTGTCCGGAGCCAGGAGGCCCCGGGCTGGGCCCCATCATGCTGTGGGCCGAGCCTGGTGAGGGACCGGGGCTCGGACCCATCATGCCTCCTGGAGATGGCCCTGGGCCTGGGGAGGGTCCAGGCCGAGGTGTCCCTCCCATGGGGGGGTCCGGAGTGGACATCTCTCAGGGGGAAACTGGGAATGTGTGGCAGCAGCAAGGACCCTGTGCAGTGAGAGGGAAAATGGGAATTTAGGAGGCGATCAGAATATTTGTTTGACCAGACAAGTGTGTGTTTATAAATTTGCTTTCAAAACATTTCTCTGGCGTCTTAAGAAGTCTAAACAACTCAGTCAATTTGTTTGTTTTAAGATAACAAAATAAAGAAAGGCATGTTGACTCATAGCATGATTCTTTAAGCAGAAAATCACAAGATAAGAGTGGATGTGATCTGCTGAGGCCTGGATCTAGTTTACTACAATAAAAGTTTTACTTTTCATCCCTAAATAACATCCATTATTTTTTGACTAATCATTTTACAACAGAGGGCTCCGTCTAATTTATCAAACTCACAACGATGCCTTCTTTTTGCCAAAAGCAAAAATATATTTCAAAAATAAGTCAGGAAGCAAATTGGCACATTACATGGCTAGAAACAAAAATAGGTTGGTCAACCTTTTTCGCCTGATATCTGATTTAAAGCTTCTTCAGTTATCAAAATTGTTTCAGATTTATAATAAAAACACTAAAAACTTGCTGTGCACTCAACAGTTGGGTGTGTAACGCTCAGATTATTCTGGGAAAGTGATGCTGCTGTTGTGTTTTTTTTTATACAGTGTTTGTTGCTTTACATTGTACAAACCACACACACCAAATGCCAGTGCAAATTACGACGGACACCTTTATACAACTAATACAACAACAACTAATCATATCCCAACTGATGAACAGATATGAGAAAAATGTTCATATGTGATTTAAAGTGTAAAAAACCTTGAGTCTGTGTTGGTTCAGATTGTAACAGATAACGTGAGGACGACTATTATCAACACTGATGTTGACTTTTATCATGAGTGAGTCACTTGGCGGTGTAACGGTTCTACCAGATGTAAACACACACTGGGTCAACTAACCTGTCACTGCACGGGTCACACTATGGGTAACAAAAAACACCTTGGTAGATGGAGCTCATCTGATCAGGTTACAACCTGGGCTAACATGTAACAAGTGAGGACACCGATGGGAAAACAGCTGCTCAATGTTTTTAAAAAAAAACTTTGTGTCACTTTTGTTTTCTGTATGTTTACATTTACAAACAAATAACAGTTGGGTTAGCTATTATTAGCATTCCTAGCTTTGCTACGGTTAGCTAGGCCTAGCCGGGTTTTACAGTTTACGTTACATTGCGTCAATTAATACAAAATATTTAAACTTCCCGTCGCTCACAAATAACTCAAGTTTGCGGCTCTTTGCCCGGACGAATGGCTCTGCCGTAAAATGTATCTAAATTTAAAGTAAAACTACAGAGAGCAGCAGCATTGGACTCCGTCTACTCCGCTCGGTAAAAGCCTTCAACAACATAAGCTGGCTGCGGACGGGAGCTAGCGTGCTAACGAGCTAGTCGGGTTAGCCTAGCCGGCCATGCTCTCCCAGGCCAATTAGGGAGAAAATTTGTTTGTTTGGAGAGATGTTTATCCAGATGCGCCGGTGAGAGCATCCTCCGTCGCTGGAGCTGATTGATCCATCGCGCCTCCCGTACCCCTGGCTCGGTGCTCCGCTCTAAGTTCATTTCCAAAAACAATTTTCATTCATTGCACAGTGTCGCGCCACAGCAGCGGCACTGTAATGTCGGTCTCATCCTTTTCTCAAACAAAAACCACCCCGTAAAAAAGCTCGTTTCTCTTCGAACAGCGGCGTAAAACACAGAGAAAGTCCCATAATACGGTAACAAAATGATACTGGACTTACACAAGTGGCGAAAGGTGATGTTTGAGTCCTCGCCGGTTACAACGTCTCTTGGTTTTTTCCTCCTAGCCAGAAACAAAGACCGACCTACCCAGTTGGTTTTTTTCCTTCACCCCCCTCTCTCGGCAGATTGTATCGCAGGGACCGGCCTGTGCGACTCTGTAGCGCCCCCATCCACCGTTTCACTCGCTCTCCGCATGCCCAGTGAGGCTCCGAGTTACAGGGAGGAATGAAAGAGCGAGAGCCGGCGTGGGGGATGGGAGGCACATACACACATACAGTGTTGTGTGTGAAGGAGACTGTCTGGATTATCTTTTGACTGCGTCTGTATCTGAATGTGGAAATACTTCAATACTGTACCAGATTCATTAAGTTTAACTTAATTAGGCCGAGGCTTATGAGGCTGGCAGACGGTTTACTGTATATCATTTGCGCGAGCGTGTGGCGTTTACGTGCTTTCATAAGACCAACCATTTACAACCAGTGGTCCCTTTGGCGGTTATCTACAGGCTATTACTAACAAATGATTGCCTATTAGATTAATCAGACAGTCTCAGATATAAAGATAGATAGATAAATAAACTCCACACAGCATGTTTTTATGAATCTGTACATGATTACAAACAAGCCCCCTTGTTGTTCATACACTGTTTATTCAAGATAGACAGCAAAAATAATCCAGCTCATAATAATATTTTCAGTAAATTCTGTGCTTTTCTTTCAGAGACATTCACAACATTGACTAACTCTGCAGTCTCCTCACAGTGTTAATCATGTGTGATTCAAGAGGACATTTTTCTCTTTTGTAAAGGCAGCACATCCTGACCCAAACCACTCATGTTATCTAGTGTTTGTCTCTGGAGACATTTGTTGGATTTTTTTTATTTATTTCATTTTAATATGTAATATTGTAAACAGAACGTGGATTTTATGGATAAATAAATACAAATACTTTGAGATGACAATCAAGAGAAACTATCCTTCATCTCTCATCTTTTCCTTTCTTCATCTGTCCTTCAATTGAATAGGAAATGTAATATTCCTCTCTTAAAATATTAAATAAAAAAATAAGAATGAGAACAATGAATGATACCTGACCACTTCATTTTACAAAATCTTGCACCAGTTGATTATTGCTTGTGGGCGTTGGGGACATTGTCCTTACACTCAGTAGTTGCCACAGTATAACTGTCACATTTATGTGCGATCATTGATCATTGATCATTGATCACTGATCGCTGAACGCCCCTCAGGGCAGATTTCATCTTCATCTGTTCATAAAAGAACAAACTCGTCCAGGCTGTTGCTAGTGTCGACTCTCCTCCGTTCACTCTTCCTCTGGATATAGGTGATGTTGTAAGTGGGTGTGGCGCTTCGCTCCTCCTCCTGACTGCGTCCCTCTGCAAATATAAACATGGGGTACGTCTGTGCAGATGTGGAGAGAGCCTGTGGGACAAAGAGGCAGCATCCAGATCAAATCCTTACAATTCATTATATGTTATTTAGTTAAGACATATCAACCTCCAAATACAGGTCTGCAAACAGACAAATTCACACCAGGTAAGACACAAATCAATAATATGACCCACAAGCCAAAGGTACTATGAACGAAAATACAAACAGCCCAGTCACATACCTCATTAACAGCTGTGCACAATGATTCAAAGTCCCTTTGGCCTTTAGCGTAGAACCCTATGGTGCAGCTGGGGTCCATACGTGAGACGGCCATTTTCCTGGGGTACTTACAGTGAAATGACTGCAAGTGGTGAAGAGAGGAAGTATAAAATCAGAAAAAGGGTCTCATTGGATTCAGAGTAAATTGTACTGTTCTGTTCTGAGGTCCTACTGGAAAGTTTGCAGGCAGCACACAGAAAGATTGTAAAGTACTCTAACTAATCTAATCAGATTTTGTTTTTAATTCAACTAATTGAGCACTTTCATACAGTAGACTGTAAAATTAAGCAACAGCTACTTCAAAATCAGTACGAATAAATGTGTAAAGTAGTGATGATGAAAACATTTGGTGGGCAGTGGGCACTGGTTTACATGAGAGATCACAGCTGTGAGAGGAGGAAACAGAGCCAAAAACAAAAAGAAGAAGAGAGAGAGTACTTCCTTATACCTCCAAGGGAAAGTTCTCCTTGGTTATATCCACTGTGGGCTGACAGTAGTGAGGATCTAAGTACAGCAGGTGGTCATCTGTCACACAGTAGAGCAAAAAGAGAGAAAGACAGAGAGTTGAAGGACTGAGGTCAGGCAGCTGGGTGCAATAATGTCTGTGTACAATGCGCTGCACATACCTTGGAAGCCAACAAAGAACAAAGAGTGCTTTGGTTTCCCCCCAATGATTCCGATGCAGCATTGTAACATCAACAGTTGCTATGAATAAAAAACAAAGCACAGAGTCATTTCTGTCTATGCTTCAGAGAAATGATCTCTTAATTTCCTTACCACAAAGAAACCTACAGCTGTACAACCACACCAAACACAGCAGGAGAAAACATGTGGTTAAAACACTGTAATGAGTTACTTGAGAGTAAATAATAGGTATGCTGCACTGCTTCAGATGGGAACTCCCTGGAAACCTCACAAGTAACTCATTTTGAGAAACACTGGTGTGTACCGTTTCCCCACAGAATACTGAGTTTAGAATGTACAGCACAAAAAGCATAAGAGTGTAGTTTGGATACTTTGACACAAGTGATGTAGGCAGGATTGAGATCTTGCCCCCCGAGTCGCACAGGAACCAGGATGATGACGGACTTCCAGGACTGAGGGGGAGGCCGCTCACACAACCTCTTCACATCCTCCAAGTAGACTGAACACACAGAGAAGAAGACACATACAGTAGATTAACCACAGGGACATATTTATGCATGGGGTTCTTTGAATAATCAAATTTTCTAAAAAAACAAAACAAAACAAAACAACAACAACAAAAAACAGCAAAAAAACTTCAAACTTTATTTATATATAGCACCTTTCATACATTTTCATAAAATGCAATGCAAAGTGCACACACAGCCGAGAATATTGACTCTTTAAAGAGATAGTTCAACATTTTGGGAAACTGGCTCATTGCCATAATCCATATAGTTTTAGGAGTATGTTTGTTACTTTTAATTGTCGGTGCAAGCTGTTTTTAGAACGGCAGAGCTGTGAGCAGCGCAGAGCTACGCTACAGAGGCTCAGAGTTGTTTTCGAGGCAAATTCTGAGACTGCTTGCCAAAAAACTGCCCCAGACGGGAACACGCATCAGAGGTTTTGCATGAATTTACCTCGAAAACAACTCTGTCTGGTAACGTTCCATTATTATCTCATAGCGTGGTGAATGTGCAGGTCACAACTTGTCCACGAGAGCGTTTTGGAGTTGTTGGATTGTGTATTTGATGAGTTTGATGAGGGAAAACAAGAAATCCCATTAGCCTCTGTAGTGTAGATCTGAGCAGCTCGCGGCTCTGTTCCGCCGTTCTAAAAATTAAAGGTAACAAACCTACTGCTATGACTATAGGGATTATGGCAATGGGCCGATTTGCCAAAATGTTGAACTATCCCTTTAAGATATGGCTGGACACTGAGGATCCAGGTGAGAAAAGCATTATTGGGGAGCCGTCCACACCGGGAAGTTTTGTAGGCCACGGCCACAAGGGCTGCCGCCACAGGATAAAAGAAATTACTCACTCGTGCAATCCTGTGCAACATACACGACCAGATTGGGAAGGTCTGCAGATGCCGCCACAGCTTTCCTGAAACAAAAAGATGTTTAATGTTGTATCCCGATCAAAGCTGGCTGGGATACTTGCTGGTACGTTACTGCTTCAGGTCTCACTGGAGGATGTGCGCTGCGATGGAGGGACCGTACCAGTCCCCAGCTTTCTTCCCTGAGCTTTTGCCCTGTTCCACCAGCTGGTGAATACCAAATGGGGCTGTGGGGTGGTCTGCAAACCATGACACCACCCTCCTGTGCGTTGCCTCCATGGGTCGGTCCAGGATGGAGCCCAAGCTCAGTTTTCGACCCCTCTTACTGGGTCCTTCATTGAAACTCCGTCCGCTGTTTGCAGGGCGACTCTGCAGGTCTATGTCATCTTTGACCACATGGTGGCGTACAGACCAAGTCCAACCTCAATGTGATCAAAACATAAAGAAACACGAGTGTTAATTGTTGCTAGAGGGAACAGCAAAAATCCCAAATTGTTCTTAAAGGGATAGTTCAACAATTTGGCAAATTGGCCCATTGCCATAATCCCTATAGTTTTAGGAGTAGGTTCGTTACCTTTAATTGTTAGTGCAAGCTGTTTTTAGAACGGTGGAGCAGAGCCACGAGCTGCTCAGAGCTACACTACTCCAAAAATGCTCTCGTGGACAAATTGTGACCTGCACATTCACCACGCTATGAGATAATAACGGAAGTTGTTTTCAAGGCAAATTCAGAGACTGCTTGCTGAAAAACTGCCCCTGACATGAACACGCATCAGCGTTTTTGCATGAATTTACCTAGAAAACAACTCGGTCTTGTAACATTCCTTTATTATGTCATAGCGTGGTGAATGTGCAGGTCACAAATTGTTCATAAGAGTGTTTTGGAGTTGTTGGATTGTGTATTTGATGAGGGAAACCAAGAAATTCTGTAAAATTAGCCTCTGTAGCGTAGCTCTGAGCAGCTCTGCTGTTCTAAAAATAGCTTGCACCGACAATTAAAGGTAACGAACCTACTGCTAAGACTATAGGGATTATGGCAATGGCCCAATTTGAACTATCCCTTTAACTGAAAGAAAAAACATTGACAATATTTCATGCAGGGGAGTAACAAGACTGATTGTAAGCACATCTTTTCATATTTTGAGTCCTTCTATATTGCTTTTCTTTGTTAAACTTTTATTAGAAATAGGTTACATGTTGCTCTTAATTACATGTCAGTGTCATCCAGTCTTATCACGGAACAAGATAATAAGAAAATAATAGATAAATAAATAAAAAAGGAAGGAAAGAAAGAAAGAAAAATGTCACATCATTGCAAAAGCATTTACACTCTCTCCTTTCACAGTACTCCTGTACTACTATACTTGTATCTAAACTGGTAGGCAACTTTAGAATTCGAAAATTGAGAAATAATATTGATAACTAGAAAACTAAAAATGATATTGCTTTTTAAAATAAATTCAGTGGACTGCATATTTGACAGTGCAGTGCGTTGGTGTGTGTTGTCACCTGGTGGCATCAGGTGTAGCAGGAGACCCTGTGCCAGCAGCATCTGCCCTGTCCGTAGAATACAACCCCAGCCACTGTCGGTGGTCAGAGAGCTGCCGGCCAGTGGAGGAAACCCCCGTCTGTATGTCAGCCACAGGAGGGACACAAAGCTGCGACGGAAACGCTCCCTCTCCCCTGACACAGTTACACAGCTTTAATGAAAAGCGTTCTGCTTGCTTTTATAGAATCACATGAAGGAGACAAGTTTAGAAGGTGAGAGAGTCGAAGGCTCGCGGCCTCACCTTGATCCTTGAGCTCATAGGGCTTTCCCAGCATGACCACAGGAGAGCTTTTGCTGAATTTGGATTTCTGCTTCAATGGCCAGCCTGAGGAATTGAGGGAAGAATAGAAACAGTTTGATCTCACATGAGAAAAGACAGAACTCCTTATTACACAGTCACAATGTAAAACATTGATTAAAACTGACCGTATTTGACGCTGTTCCATGCTGAGACTAACTTGGATTTGAGTTTGCCTCTGTCCTCTGCCTCCTGGTCATCCCTGCTCACATCGAGGACCGGAGGCCCGGCAGACTCAGAGGAGAGGAAGAGCCAGTCGTCCATTTGTTCGTCTGCAGGAGACTGGCCCTCACAGAGAGCAAAGGAGGTGCTGGGATTCATAGCAACCGGAAATGACCCAAGACTGAGCGAGGAGAATTGCCCCTTAACTCCATGGCAGCCTACGCAGAAACAGTGGCACCGTAAAATCCAGACACAATAAAACAACAAAGGCCGATTCTCACTGTTTACATGTGACACAACCGACCACAGATGATGTGGCCATTGTACAATAAATCGTATTATGTCGTCTTGAAACAAACAAGATCTGCCCCTGGAACTGATGGGTTAATGTTAAGCACAGCAAAGTCAATAATTCTCCATGACAGTAAGTTAAGAGTTAGACCATGTGACTGCACCCTGTGACTCAAGGAATTTCAGATATGTCAATTTAGCTGGTGCCGGTATCTTACTCCTGCTCCCACTCAAACATCTCACTGATGTCATGATGCAGGATGGCGGCAGTCACATATTCAATTACCTTGTACTGTACATCAGTAGTGTTATCAGTGGTGATGCAACAGTTCAGAGCCTTTCCTTAAGTTATACAACAATATATGGTATTATATATTAGATGATAGTTATTTTAACAGTCTGACATCAGCATTTATCCAGTGGAGGTGGAGCAACTCCCACTGTAAATACCTTATGTAGGCCTAGTGAGTGGCTCCTAGCCCAGGGGCCACAAGATAGTACATCTCAGGGGTCAGGGGTCATGAGGGGTCTTTCAGGAGTACTGCTGTATACATTTTATATACATTTCTCTAGACTTTTTACTCATAATCTTTTGCAAAACACTGGACAACTCTACCCCATTGAGCCTAAAAATAATTTTAATATCACCTGAGAGGTTTTCTTATTTGAAACGTGACGGGGGGCCACACTGTGCCAAATAAGAACTATGTAAATCAAATTTTATAATACCAGTCAATTTCCTTTAAACTTTACATGAGATGTTAACAAACATGTCTCTGTGCCTACATCTATCATTGTAAGATAGTTAAAAACAAAACACAATAACTGCTGGTTAGACGCAATAAGACAAGACAGTGTTTAGTGTTTACAGTTATTTCATGCTATAACTGATTTGTCATAATGACAGATACGGAGATTAAAAAAAAAAAAAGTATGAATGAGAGCACAACTTACAAACACGTACGGTGACGTCCTACTAAAGACAAACCGCACAATTCAAGCCACATAGACGAGTTGTATATAACACAACATCCGTGTTTCGGACCATCAGAGCTCCTTCACACGCCGCCGAGTCTGAGGAGTAAAATAGTTGTTTTACCTTCATTCAGGCATCTTCACTGTGTCCTCTAGACTCACACTGAGCGACTGAATGGACGTCGCCGCTGGTTTCCGTCTGTTTCCTTTAAGTTAGCATCAAACAAACCGAGCTCGGACTTCGAGAAGGAGCTCAGCGGTGCAGCTCCTTACTTCCTGTTTATACAGGTGACGTGTTTGCGGCGCTGTGATTGGTCAACGGAGGACCAATGGGCGTGAGCTCCCGGCTCTCCCTCGGGATGAACATTTCATTTTATCCCTGTGATGTTTTTACTTCATCAAAGTGTGTGTGTTAATGAACCTGCGACTGCGTGAACAACATTATGCTGATAGAAGGACCCCTGGGGCAAAAATCTAATGTTTGGCCCCAACTGACCCCCATTACATTTCAATTACTTACCCTGGCATTCAGACGGCAGTCAGTCCAGAGCTGATTGACAGAAAATTAATTGGAAACATAAATATGCCCTAGTTTTTCCAGTCCTCTGCACTAGTAAATGAAACATCTTTGTGCTTTAGACTGTCAGACAAGTAAAAATAATTTGAACAGGTTCACTGTCGCGTTTATGGTCTTAAAACTAGATTTAAAACTAGGGTCCAAGGTACAAGGTGGAACTTTCAGACAGAGGAATGATTAATTCGATTTCAGTAATATTTTATAAATCTAAGTTTGAAATTAAAATAATATTAGTCCAGCGCTCCATTATCAATGTTTTTTTGTTGTGATAATTCGTTGACAAGGTGTTTACTGAGTATAGCGATCTTTGTTGACCATTTCAGAAAGATGTCAGTTTATCAATTCATCAATGAATCATTGCATCATGTACAGTCTGGTTAATTTTTCTTTTGTTAATACCAATGAGTTCTACAGTATTAACTTGGGTCTTCCTTTGTATTTTAAGAAGATTGCAAACAATACAATTAAACAATGTAGCTTGTTTTGTTAAATATCTTTATAAGGATCTCTGTATCCATTGTGGTGTATTACCTCCATCTCCACCTTTGCATTATTTGCTGTCATTTGTTCAATTAAAACTTTATACCTTAAATAATCAACAAACAGTGGGGGTTTTGCTGCATTTTATTACATTTCTCCACTATAGGCTTTTTTGCATCAGTTTTTCACAACAGTGTCTAGTAAATATGTAGCAATGTAATGAACAACAACGGTCACGGATAGTTGTCGTAAAAAAAAAAAAAATTAAAACACTTGGACAAAGATGAACATGACAGCAATATTACAACTTTAGACTAATGGTCGAAGTCAAAACTGCACAGAACAGAGCATCTGCACAGATTTGGTAGATTTCTCAGGCTAGATGTAAAATTCATAAATAACTAATTTCTGTAGTAAAGCAGAAATTCACCAACTGATGACATGTAAAAACATTGGAATAAATAAAAAAAAACTGTTTAATAAATAGAAAAATTATAAAATAAATATACATGACAAGTAAATAAAAGTATCTGACACAAAATAAAGTGCAAATTTCCTCACATCACACACAAAACACTGGTGTTTAATGTCCAAACATGGGGTTCATGTCTGTTTAAACCACTACATCATAACAGACAAAGACTCTCTAAGTGTGTTCATCAACAGAATAATTATGCACAGGCAGGAGATGTCAGACGGACTGTGGATATACACCTATCTCTTGCTCTATCTCAGGGTTTGGTGTCATGTGACGTCGTCCACAAGGTGGCAGTCTGAGACAGCTCAGAGCCTGGGGTCCCGAAACTATGAGGATTTTGCTGTAATACACAAGAACAAACACGACCTCAGCACTATGATGCTCTCAACAAATCTACTCCTGACTTTGTGTAGTCTACAATATCACTGACTAGGGTGCTCAGTTTTATGGAACCCGGCACTGATGGATTGCATATTATTATACATTAAAGTGTAAACAAAATGAAAAGAAACCAAACTCACATCATATCTAAATAAAGACACTGGCACTTTCTTCACAGGTAACATTATACAATAAACTGTTCTTCTGCATAAATAGAAAAGAGTGAGTGAAAGAGCATGTCTAGCCTACTCTCCGTGAGTGCTACTTTCATTATGGATCTTTACACACTTCATTTCCTTATACCAGACTCTGAACACACTAGAGTATTCACGTAATAGCCTAAAATATACAGGATAATTGCACATTTCACTACGATCAATTGAGACAACTTTTAAAACAAAATGCGCTTGCTTGGCTTATTGCAACCTTTTTCCTCTGTCTTCTCTTCTTGCCTGGAGCACAATGTAAACTTAGTCATTTGGGGGACACTAAAAACATACAAATAAAAGGAAATAAACTAACTGGCAACATTAGCACATTGCATAGTGTCCCTGTGCAAGTTCATCTAGTCTATTTCTTTCAATCCCACTGAAATTCAGCCCTTAAACAGATCTGATTCCATCACTGCAAGCGTTTTGGTATCTTGGTCCAAGACTAATCTTTCAGCGCCTGATCCCTTTTAGCAAATGAACGTAAAGGAAACGTACGTTGTACTGTGTTGTGTGTACGAGCTAAATGATGGCACTCGAGCTGATTTGAAATCGGAGTAATGCCCGTTGATAACAGAATCCTGCAAGTTGACGTGGTCTGTCGCAATGTTGTTCACAGTGTTCACTACCTTTAAGGTCTGTTTTATATTTTTCACCTTCTTTTTTAAATATTCTTTCTTTTTCCATGTTCAATGTAAGACATGCATTAAGACATCTGCTTCTTTTTTTCTTTTCTTTTCTTTTTTTTTTAACTATATACAACACATTGTGATAAACGTACAGTACATACACAGGCCTACATTATGATACCATGTGCACACGGTTTCCGACAGTTGCTGATGCATCTTTGTTCACATCTTATGTGTCTACATGTCACATGTCATCTATTTGGTGTTATTTCTTCAGGCATTTATTGATGTCTCCCTTTCATTCAAAGTCATGTTAAGTCATGATATGTCAGGATGATGCTACAGATAAAGGCATTACATGGGAGAGTCTGACTCTTTCAGAAGCTCTCGTATCACGAATGATGCTTAGAGCTCCGGCTGGTTCCTTTATCAGACTGAGCGGTCCCGGCGCCGGCCGAGGTCGCGGTCTGAGCCCCTCGCCGTCCGCTCCCAGACGAAGCCTCTGCTTTACCTGCCGCGCTTCCTCGCTTCTCCTCGCTGGACTTGGAGGTGTCTTTTACCTTGGCGCCCTCTTGTGAGCTTCCTTTAATAGGCCCGAGCACTGTTTTGGCCACGCTTGTGAGCTGGGTGACAAAGCTGGCCTTATCCCCCGGGGACATGGGGCGAGACTTGCTTGAGCAGGGCGAGGCTGCGTTAGAGGAAGGAGACATGGGATTCTCCTCCAGGACCTCCAAGTACGCCCTCTCCTCCTTGGCCCCGCGGTAGCTGCTCGACACCTTCTCTGCTTTGGATCTGGCGGACGCTTGCACGTGAGCTGCGGTGTGGGTTTGAACCTGGGTTGGGACGGGAGGCGCGGGACCTTTGACCCTGGTGGTCTCAGTTGGTTTATCAGCGCCGCTCATGCCTCCTCTCTCTCCTGCCTCGGGGCCTTTTCGCTGCTTGGGCGGCTCTGAAGACGATGCTTTCTGCACGCTGGCTCTGTCTGCAGCTGCAGCGCTTTTAGCCTTCTCCTCAGTCTTCTCCTGAGCTCCAGCTGCAGCTCCACTCACAGTCTGTGCACTCTGCTGCTGCTTACTCTCTGGTTGTTGGATCTTTGATGGAGGTGGAGTTGAGATTTTCTCACTGAGTTTGCTCTTGGTCGCTGTCGCCTCTGAGCTTGAAACACTTGCACTTGCACTTGCTTTGTCCCCAGGGCTCGGCTTGGTCACTGTAGTGGAAGAAAGCGGTGCTGGACCAGCCTTGGTGTCCACTGCAGGTGCACTCTTTGGAACCGCTGCAGTGGGTAATGTTTTACTGGTCTTGGACTCGGCTTTAGTTGCTACACTCTCGGTTTGTGAGCCGGTGGTCTCAGATGCGGTGGTGGTCTGAGTGTCTTTCTCTCTTGACGTGATCAGCGTGTCGCGGCTGAGCGGCGACTCCTGCCTCCCCAGCCTCCTCACGGGCTTCAGGCCTCCCATGTCTCCTCCCATCGGAGGAGAAGGGGAGGAAGACGATGAAGGAGACGGAGGAGCGGGTCCGTTCTCTCCCTCCATCTCCAACAGACTCTGCAGGCTGTGCTCGCAGTGGAAAGACTCTCTCCTGTAGTCTCCGTGCGTCACCTCCAGGCTATGCTTGCGTAACGACACCCCGCCCGTCAGAGGGGAGGGCGAGGAGGAGGAGGAGGAGGAGGACGGCAGGATCGGCGCTCCTAGCTTCTCCGCCGACTGCACCCGCTGCAGCAGGGGCGACCTGGGCGGCTCGGCGCTCTTGGGACGAGGGCGGGCGACGGGAGGCGAGGAGTGCAGCTTGGCGGGGAACATCTGCGTGGTGTTGGAGCTTCCTACCGTGTGGCCGCTGAGGGGCGGAGGAGAGGAGGTGGTCGGGGACGGGGTGTGAGCCAGAGGGGACAGAGGGATGTTGCCGGCGGATTTGCAGCGTGCCGAGCGGTACTGCCGGTGCAGTTTGGGAGACAGGCCGTGCAGGGAGCTGGGCCTCATGTGGTGAGACGCTGCCGGGGAGTTGGGGGTGCTGGTTGCTGGGGAGCTGCTCTGAGACGAAGTGCCTGTGGAGATCAGAGAAAATACACTTTATTGGTTTCAGATTTTTTTCTGGTGTAGTTTTGCTTTTATGTATGTTTGTTTGTTCGTTTGCTTGTTTATTTGTTCTTTTTTCATATTGTAAGAATGCTGGGTAGCTTAAATTTGTTGTTTTGTTTGTTTTTTTCTCTGATATTTAAATATTTCTTTACTATTATATATTTAAAAACTGTTAACCTTATTGGTTCCAGTCTTTTCTGGGTTAGTTTTGTTTTTATGTATGATTGTTTGTTTGTTTGCTTGTTTTTCATATTGTAAGAATGCTGGGTAGCTTCATTTGGTATGTAGGACAGGCATTAATATAAGCATTATGCTTTTGCCTGTGTCTTTTCAGTCACTATTTTGTCGATAATGTTTGTAGCTATTATGTGATGTGACTGAATAAAGAATTTCATCATCATCATCATCATCATCATCATCATCATCATTATCATAATCAAACCTGTCTCGGATATAATAATTTAAAAAAACCCTCCTAGACACTCTTGACACTTCCAGAAACCATGTAATAAAACAGAACAGAAGCCTTTAATGCAGCCCATGTTTCTAAAATATAGCACCCTAATAAATTTTTAGGACCAGATGAAGGTCACATATATTCTAGGGATTTTATACTAACCCAGATAAGGAGATTCAAGAGTGGAGCGGTAAGTCTGAGTGGGCGAGCGGGCCGTGAGGCTGTGGGTGGGGGAGCCTGGGAGACTGTCTCCGGACGACAGCGAGCGATTTAGGGAGGAGAGGCTTCGGCTGGTGTGGAGCAGGTTGGACTGCTTGGTGATTTTTCTGAACAGGGAGCTGCGTTTCTTCCTGAAAGATAAAACATTTAAAAAAAGAAGAAGATGATATTGTGAGGAAAACACATGCATAGGAAACATAGAGGAGTGTGTAGTTTTGTGATGAAATGAAATCTGTTTTGCAGTAACTCACTCCTGTCCCTCCTTGGCCCCCGTCCTCTTGCTGCGCCGCGCCATCTTGGATTTATAGCTGGACTTGCGGGCGGGACCCACTTTTATCGAGGTGTTCTCAAAGGGAGTAGTTGCAACTGTCACCTTGTTTCCACTCTGTAGGTTATATTTATGTATGCGGACAATATTACTTCATGGGTACATTTAATATATATCCAAAAATGTAAATACTTCATTTGGATATAGAGACAGAAGGATAGATAAGTGTCACCTTCAGGATGAGCTCCACCACCTCTGTATGGACCAGACCGTGGACTGACTCCCCATTCACATGAGTGATGAGGTCACCGGCACTAAGTCCAGCGTCCTGGGCCGGACCTCCCTCCTCCACATGCTGTGATCAGAGCAAATTAATGACACAGAATTAACCATTTAGACATAAAAGCTCTAATGGTGCTCTGGAAACTCTTCCTACGTTTGTTTGCAAGCATCAAATACTGCAATATTACACCCTCAGCATGGTGTTCCCCAGGGCTCACTACTTGCTCCTCTCCTTTTTCCATTTCACATATGCTCCTACTCACTCTGTCATGGTCCTGCAATTCTCCACCTGCACAGCTGATGCCCTCAGGCTTTCCTGTTTCTCTCTGTCACCAGACCTCCCCCGCCCACCTACACACCTGTTCTCATTTCCCCTTTTGCTTTGTCAGCTTTTGCATCATCTCTCTTTCCACTGCCCTGGGCCATATTGTCAGTGTTGTATAGTGATTCAGTTGATTCTCACCCTACTGTTCTGGTCTTCTGTTTCTGAAACATGTTCCAGTGTTTTGGATATTTTGCCTGTCAGTTGATCTGTTGGTTTTTGGGTCTGAACAGTCTCTGTGTGTTTACATTTGGTCCTTCAACCTGTGCTCTATACATACAAATGTGGCACAGTCAAAGACAAGATGATGTAAAATATGATATTCTAGTTATAAGTAAAAGCTAAAATAAGTATAATTCTAAGAGGAACAAAAGGCAAACAAAATAAATTTAATCAAAAATCTGAGCTTTTAATAAAAAGAAAAAAAGCAAGCAGACCCATTTTGTATCTGCATTTGCATTGATTGAAGTCTTAATGCCTGTACACAAGGCACCGAATAGTTTAGCATCTCCATACTCACTTATGTCTCTCTCCATGTCCCTTACATTAGCCTTAGCCCATCAAACCCTGCAGCCTTAAATGTACCAACAATTAAGACAAAGGAGTCTGGAGAGGCAGCCTTTTATTATTATTGATCACAATTGTGGAAAAACTTACCCATAAACATCTGACATGTAACATCCATTGTTATTTATCTATTATTTATCTGCATTTATCTCTGCAGACAGCAGCCCTGTTTTAACTGACTCTATCTGGAAGCTGATTTAATTTCTTTAGTTGCATGTTCACTGTTTTATTGAATTCCAGATTTGTGTTTGTTTTTAATGTTTTATTTTATTACAATTTGATGTGAAGCATTGCATGCAGTATAAATCAAGTACATCTTTATAATTAGTAGAAGCAGTAGCTTGCTAAGTAGAGCCACCAGGAGTTGTTTACGCTCTAAGCTCTGTTCACTCACCCAGACCATGTGATGTACACTGTAGACGTCACTGTCTCCCATGTAGACTCTGATGGCTCGGAGGGTGAAGCCGTACTTCTTCCCCGAGCGATGGATGGTGATGGGAGAGTGCAGGATGTTGACCATCGGAGAGTAGTCTCTGCTGGGAGAGGAGTCCCGGGAAGAGGGGTTGGACGAGAGGGAGCGAGGAGACATGGGGCTGGCCAGAGGGGAAGCACCGTGCTGCTCCACTGTGGAGAGTGATAGAGTTAAAATCACATCAGAGGATCAAATTAAATATTTTTTTTTACAGTTAATAAGCTAATGCAATTCAATACGTGCCTGTACCTGCAGGAATGATGACAGACAGAGCCGTAGCAGAAGCAGATTTGATGACTTTGGTTCCTGGTCGTGAGCTGCGCTTTTCCCCTTCAGCCGAGAGCTGCTGGTGGCGAACTCTCCGCAGCACCAGGTCAGTGGTGGCCCCGCGAGGCCCCTGTGATTCTGGAAGCCCCAGAACGCCGGCACTGCCCGACAGAGGCAGCGATGGCTCAGCAGGTCTCAGGATCTTGTCTGTGATACAGTAGAGACATAAAACCCAACCGTAAAAAAAACTGCAAACACACGTTCAGGCTCACAATGTGATGTGATGTGCTCAGTGAGGCTGTGCTGCCTTGTCCCTTCTTACCTCCAGCTGTGTGCCCGTTGCTGTCTTTAAGGTAAGCTCTCAGATCACCCTGAGAGGGGGTGGAACCCATGGCTCCTTCTAGGGAAGTCCCCCTCGTCTTCACCGGAGGCTGCCTGCTGGATATCGGCAGCTCAGAGTCCACTTCCAGAGGGGAGGCCAAGCGGTGTGTATCCATGAGGGCGGAAAAGCGTCTTCGGGCCCCGGACGGTGGGCTAGAGTCGCTCTCGTAGAAGGAGGACTCAGAGCAGGACAAGCGCTTCCTGGAAAAGAAAAACAAACAACCAAGAGATTAGAATCAAATCATTTAAAGCCCCAGTATGTAACTTATTTGGCTTTTTATTAGTAAAAATCAAATATTGCTTTCATAAATACGTATTTCACTGAAGTTGAATCACATCCACATACAAATGAAAGCTTTCTCGTACCTTAGAATTAGTTGTTACAAGTCGTTACAAATACATAAGTGGGCGACGCACCGAACCGAGGCGGCCATGTTGCATCGCCATTTTTTTACGTTCAGTGGCAGCGTGACCGTAGGTAACCACGGAAACTCACCGGAGCTGTCGGCTCGGGGAGAAAGTTTTCCAGGTAGCGCCTGTTAAAACTGTCACCACTGTGTAGTGTGAGGAAGGACGGAGGCACTGGTGTTGTATTCAGGTGCAGTCAGGCAGACGGCCGTCAGCAAACGAACCGGATGTCATTTTATTAGACGAGAGAAAGACGGTAAAATGTGGGTCAGGTAAACAATACGACATCACCATGACAACATATTGTCACGCCTGTATTGTTTTGCCTCGTGCTGGCGGACCATTTGTTTACATAGACGCTTGTTTATCCTGTTACATGCAGCGTCTGTTGTCTGTCTGACGTCTGCCCGATTTCACGTGAATGCAACATCAAGAATACGTTCCGATATGCAACCGCACCGCTAGATGGGGGTGATTCCTATATATTATACCTTTAAAAAGAGAGTTTACTCTAGAATTTTTCTCTTTCTCTAGTAACGCACCAGGTCTATGTTCTACTGTTCCACTTTTTGCAGGCTGCACTTACATCTCAGGAGATCCAGTCCTCCAGCTCTTGTCCCTGAGGGTGACACTTCCCAGGCTCTCTCTTTTGGCCATGCGCTCCTCCCTGGGGACCTTGTGCTCCCGTAGAGTCACACCATGGGGTTTATGCTCCAGCTGGGACAGATGCTCCATACTGCTGTACACCTTTAGGTTCACAAAAAAAAGTTAGTCAAACTCTCTGCACACCGATTGTATTGTTATGTATGCAGACCGATGAGCGGTCATTGCTGTTGTAACATTTCAAATACAATCCGAGGCAGTTTTAACACATCTGCCGGGTCTGACCTTGCTGAAGCGGGGGGAGCAAGATGAGAAGCGATGAATCTCCACAGGCTCGTCATCGTTGGTATCATCTTCATCGTATGAATGCACATGGTGGTAGCGCTCAGAGCGGGCTGATGGGGGAGCAGTAATGAGATAATGAGAGAACAGCAGCATTATCTTCCTTTCTTTCCCTTCTGCTGATCTCATTCTTTATACTAATGCATGTTATTAGATACTGACACTGGCCTGTGTTCAGTGAGATGAAAGCAGTCACTGTGTGCTGAGAGCTTTCCCTAAAAAAGCAAACTCAGACAGACCCCCCCCCCCTCCTGCTCATGCTGAATTGACACAATTAAACCTTAAAAAAAAGCACATTATGCCCTTAACTGTGTCTGTCTGTATTTTCAGTGTTAATCGTGGTAGAATGTAAGAACCAGAAGACCCTGAGCTGTTCTGATGACTATGAACTTTCAAAGCTCAAGGGGATCTGTGGTCAGAGCACCCCGCAGTCCCACAGACAGACTTACTGTCAAAGTAACTGGTGTCTTCCTCTGACTCTAGGTGAGGGATGAACTCTGCCTTTTGTCTCAGCAGGCTGTTCCAGTCAACCTCTGCGAAGAATGCGTGCTGCTTCACTTCAAAAGCACCACCTAGAGGGCAGAGGAAAGAGGAGGAGAGGCGTATGTGAAGGGTGAGACAGTTTGCATTCTAGGTCAGTGATGCCCAGCCAGGGGTAGCCTGAATACATCCAGGGGGTACTATGTCTGCAATTGCAAAAAGTGGTTGGGAAAGATGGCGATGGAGCTGAAAATATATAAATTATGATTCACTTAAAAGAAAAACACATCCTTGTGTTCAGTTGTGACACATGAACATCAGCCGCTAAAGTGAGGGTGTGTGAAAACTAGCTAGCAAATAGGTTGAGTAGTCTATATGGATGTTTCAAACATATACACTCAACATAATGGACAAATAGTTGAAATAGTGAGATAAAATGAAGTTTAAAAAGTTGGAATAGTAAGGTAAAAGGTGATGTGTGAACAATTAACAAAAAAAAAAAAAAAAAAAGTAGCTGCTAATGCAAATTCTTAAAACTGTTAGCTAAAAGTAATGTATAAACAACAGTTGAAACATAAGCTAAAGATTACAAACAGTTGAAATAGTGAGAGGTAATGGATAATGCTACTGTAAATAGTTGAAATAGATCATATTTTTGTCATACTGTAGCAACAGGAAACAGACAGTTCAAATTGGATAAACAGCTAAAATTATTAGCTAGGTGAATTATAATAATAGGCTAGTAGCTAAATAGTTAGCCAAAGATAATTGACAAAGACTTGAAGTAGATAACTAATGGTTCAAATTTGACCAAACCCAAATTGACCCATCTTAGAATTAATTTAAATGGACACATTTGGAACAAAATACATGATTTTGATAAAGGAGTTAAAATGACCAGGTTTTAAGGAATAAAAAGCTGAAATGACTGCAGTGGGTGACTGACCTGTGCCCAGTCGGACCAGTGGGTTAGTCTGCAGCAGGGAGGAGATCAGGTTCTGGGCATCAACAGGTAGAGCCTCATCGGCCTCTGGCCAGACGATGTCATCTGCAACACACAGAAGCACATTTTTGGTGTGGGAAAAATAAAAGACAGAAAATAAATCTGTTAGTGGTGTACAAACCTATAAATACCCGTCTTACCTGTGATGACCTGTCCAAACAGCTCCTCTGGTGTGTCTCCAAAGAACGGCACACAGCCCACCAGGAACTCATACAGGATGATGCCCATCGCCCACCAGTCCACTGGCTTCCCATACCCCTGACGAAGGATAACCTCGGGGGCAATGTACTCTGGAGTCCCACAGACCTTAAAGAGAATTACTTGATTTCTTTAGTCGTTAATTAGACTTCATGTGAACTACATGCAACACTGTCCAGATTTTTAACAACACTTTGTTACATTTTATTTATCTTCAGTATTGTGAAATCTGTAATTTCTGAAATGATCTTAAACCTGCTGGTAAAGCATTAATCAGATGAGTTAATTTTCTATTTGTAGGAGCTGTTGAAAATGATATCTTGGCTGAGTGGCAGACACTTAACGCTAAGCGGATGGCACATATGAATGGAGCATGCGTATTTATGCCAAGTTTACAAGATCACCCCAGAGATGCCAAGACAAGATGAAAGCCCCGGTGAGTGTTTTCATGTGCAGATGGGTATGCACTGAACGCTGAATGCTGATTTCTGGCTGGCATAATGCACACACAAAGAAACAATGAGGCTTCGATTCAAAGCGTGAGCACCAAATGAAATGCTTGAGGAAACTAACCTAACCGAAAAAGAGAAATGATTAGAATAACTGAGGAAATACTGGCCTATTGTTCTGCCAACTGTTAATGGCCTCATTTTTTTTTCATGCTTCAGAAATGCCTGGCACACAATGACAGGGAATATCTTTGCATAGAAATGAAGACATCAAAGGACGTTTCATATTTCAACTTTGCTTGGATCACACTGTCTACAGTGTAGCGCTGCCAAAAAGACAATTTCAAGTTATAATTTATATATTGTTTTGATAATTTGAATTCATTTTCATTTTGCTCATTGTTGGTAGATTTAAGTGACCTAAACAAATTATAAATGTAAAATTTGGCTATGCTCTTCTTAGGAGTTTCTTCAAATTAATCTGGATTTGTGCTATTTTCATGTTGCCTTCGTAATACCTGTTTATCCAGGAACTCCCGGGTATCCTTCTCTATGTGTCCTTCATATAAGTTGGTGGTCAGACTCATCAGACCCATCTTAGACAGGCCAAAGTCTGTCAGCTTGATGTGACCCATTGAGGTAATCAAGAGGCTGAGAACAGGAACAGAAAAGTTAAGCCCAAGTTATATAATCTTTACACACAGGATATCGTTTTGAAGTAGGAATGTAATAAATAGCAATGAAAGCAAGCAGTGAGTTGCCATGTTTTGCATCATCCCTTTGCAACAGTTTGGTTTAGAAAAACTAACTCCGTCTTACTTGTCAGGCTTGAGGTCACGGTGTACGATGCCGTAGTTGTGTAAGTACTCCAGCGCTAGGACCGTCTCTGCAAAGTACATGCGCGCCATCTCCACAGGCAGAGCCCCGATGTTCTTCAGCAGAGTGGCACAGTCTCCACCTGCCGGCACAATGCATTATTTGATCAGTCTTGTGCTGACATTATCCATTAACATGAATGTCTCCTGGTAGCTGTTTGTCCAAGAGCATTTCAGCTTCCATTTAGATGAATGCCACATGTACAACAGAACGCTACAATGCAATCATGGAGTACAGTCATCCAGTACATGAGTATATCACACAACTCAACATTTAATCTAACCATGCAACCTATAGAATATTCATCCATGAAGTAAGTTAGCCTTTAATAAGATAGTATTCCTTCTACATATTTAGCCATATGCTAACAGAAAGGCTCGTGGATATGTCAATCAAACACTCCTGCCTGCAATATCTCAACAATTAATGGATGGATTGGATCTGATATAGACATCCATGTTTTTCATTCATTTTTTAAAAATTCATTTTATGCCAACATGAAAAAAAAAAAAAATTAAAAATTAAAAAAAAAAACGCAGACAGACAGACAATACATGACAATTCATGTGTATTCACACTTCATTCAGGTGAAGATATCTATTTAGATAAAAATAAAAAACAAAAAACAAAACCAAAGGTGCAGTAAGGTCCACAGACAAACCATCACACCCGCACACACAAAAAAAGAAAAAAAAAGAACAGTTCTCCATTTTGGAATAAGGACCCCCCCTCACCGCCCCCAAACAATGCAGTGTTACCGTGACGTTCGCATTCATAGTTTGAAGTGAATTGTTTTGACAACTACTGAATGGACTGCCCCTAAAATTTGGTGCAGACATTTATGCTCCACTCAGGATGAATTGTAATCATTTAGTCTTCTCCCCACTTGTCAACCACCAGCACCGTAATCAAGTCAAAAATGTCTGATTTGTCCAACTGGTTTATGACTAGATAATACCAGGCATTTAATACAATTAGAAAACAGCTCTGTGCAAACATGCTCAACCAGGACCAAATAAATATAGTAGCCTAGTAAATATATTAGTACTATAACTGTGAGTGTTTTTTCACGTTAGCATGTAGTTCAGGGCACTGCCATGCTTTTGATGAGACAGCATTTAAGTAGAGGCTTGCAGAGCTGTAGACTCAAAAGCTGTGTTTGTCATAATCAAAATCAATATAACCATTTCATACAGTAAATAATATTGCTTACTTTGGAAAACAGGTGGTAATCAAAGAAAGAAATATGTTTGTTTTGTGGTTTTTAAGATCTTTCTAGAGTTGTTTTACCACCATTAGCAATTTACTGTCATGTTTTCACCTGTGTATTATAAAGAGGGAGCATTGGGGCCATTGGCAACACACTGAAATATTTAGTGTATTAGACTCTACTCTAATTCAGAGCTAGTAGAAAAACACTTGAGACAGCCAACATAGCTTTTCACAGAATGGCTGGAGGTGTAGCTGTGACCAGGGTATTTAGCCAGCCAACACTTTGCACCAGTGCAACCTCTACACACACACTCACCTTCTACGTACTCCATGACCATGCAGAGGTGTCGACGGGTTTCGAAGGAACAGAACATGGAGACGACGAAGGGATTCTCTGCGAAGGTGAGGATGTCTCTTTCCACAAAGGCCTGCTGGATTTGGTTCCTCAGGATCAGGTTTTGCTTGTTAATCTTCTTCATGGCAAATCTCTGCCGTGTCTCCAGATGACGCACCAGGTACACAGCGCTGACAGACACAGAGGCACACACAGCATTTATTTTTAAAATATAAGCTTTTTCCATCCCTGACTTAGAGATGTAAAAAAAAAAAGAATCACATCCTCATCAGCAGAGTAAAGAGGAGCTCTTAATGCTCTACCCACCCGTACGCTCCATTACTGATCAGCTTGATGGTCTGGAAATCTGCTTCTCCTGGTGCTTTCATTGCTCTGATCTTCCCCTGCAGACCAAAGATCACAGTGCTGCTTTAAAAGAAGTTGCTCCTATTGACAAATTATATTATTCATCTCATCTTTTAACAAGTGTCGTCTTAGTTGTATTTATTTCACATTCACAAATACAAAGCTGCTTGTTCACTTCTGGTCTATACAGTACCTAGCTCCTGCTCATCTAATGTTTTTTGTTTACTTTGCTTAATTTTGGCAGGTGGGGGAGTTGCGCCTAATGCTGGAGGGAAGCCCACAGATTCAAGGAGAGAGAAAGGGGGGGCTTGTCTGTTTTTGTACTACTTCAGCATAAATTAGCCAAATTAGATGGATAAAAGCCTGTATGCCAAGTCATTAGCAAATGAAGCAAACATTTTCAGTGAGCTCAACAAGGACCTTGGCGGGCCAGCCGTCGTCCTGTCACTCTGCATAGGTAAGAAAATGATGGATGAATGTGGAAAATGAGCAGATTGAGGACTAATTTTGGGTCTCACCTCTGTGGAGTCGTCTGTTTCAGGCGTCAGCGGTCCCTCGCTGTCGTAACTGTCGAGGTTTACCATCTCTGGTGACAAAACAAATAGAAGACAATTAGTTGACGGTTGGTTTATTCTACAAGTTAGACCTGAGTTTGTATCCCTGCCTCACCTTCAATAGGGTCTCTGGTCAGTCCCAGCTGGCTGATGATGTAACGAGGGATGTCCGTCTTCATCAGATGACCCTCCTTGGCGTGGTCCTCCGCCGCCTCCAGCAGATGGTAAAACTCCTCCGGGTTAAACTCCTGGAAGCGAGGGAATTAAGACTTGAACCGATGATGTAATGCCGTGGACATTTTTGGAGCTCCTTGATTAACATCAAATTAATCACATTAACTTAGATTCTGCGGGCTGATTGAATTTTTCGCACATCAAAGTTGATTCGCATGTAAATCAGAAAATGTTAGAAACGGTGCCGGCTGCCTCAGAGGGGGGCTGTTTGATGATTCACTGCCTCTGGAGCAGCTCCAGAGCAGATTTGTCTCTGTGAGACACCGTCACTGCAGCTTGTGCTCTTTTAGCCTTTTCCCATATAATAATATATGACAAGGTTTATGTTGAGCCAAAATCACCAGGCCTGAGCACAGGGTCAGAAAGCGACAAGCAGCAAGCGGTTGAAAAACAGTATCTCCCTCCTGACAGCGTGAGCAGAGTAGCAGGGCCACAGTGAAATAGAACACATTAAAACACATTTTAACACATTTTCCTGAATAGGGTCATTTCTCCTCCTGTAAAACTATCATTTGGATGTCTCATCTTTTACTACACATTGACTTTTGCAGGCAAGGTCATTTAGGTCGACTGGTTAACCTTGACTTTGTCTTACTTTGTCAACTGTTTGAGGGGCAGCCTCAGTGTTTTTAAAATAACGGTGAAACCATAGCTGTTAAACTGAGAGTTCAATGTGTTCATTCTCACATTTGTTTTTCCTCAGTAAATTATCTGTTTCATATTTACTTTTTCTTTTCTTGTCTTAAAAGATGTCCCTGTCCCATGCTGCTATATTTCTCAGAGCACTCTGAGCTGCTATCTTTTATTTTATTCCCTTATTTTATTGATATTGTCAGTTGTGTTTTACTCTATTCTGTTGTTTTATTATGTCCTACATATTTTTTTGTTTTCTTGTTGTTATTATTAAATCTATTATAGAGCTCTGGAAATGTATTCTTAAATCAGCATCTCTACATGTTTGGCTGCCATCCACTCCAGTGTCTATTGAATTCCAACAGAAGCAAACTATACTTAATGAGGCAGTGATTAGGTTTATCACCTGAACCAAATCATATTTAATGAGGAAGAGTATAAAACACTGCTGTGATTAAAGATTGTGGTTATTCCACCAATGTTGATTTCTGAACTCTTCCAAAGTTTAAAAAAAAATAGTGTTCTGTTGTTTAAAAATGAATATGAACTTGTTTTCTTTGCATTATCCCAGGTCTGAAAATGCTGCATCTTTTCTGTCATTTTGACCTGCAAATAAATGCTCTAAATGACAATATTTTTATTTTGAATTTGGGAGAAATGTTGTCAGTAGTTTATAGAATAAAACAAAAGTGTTTATTTTACTCTTTTACTTTTTTTTTCCATAGCTGTATTTTGTCCAGCCTATAGCTCCTAGTATTTTTGGTAGTGGTGTCAGAATAGGAGTAGTGGTGCTGATGTGGAGCATGAGGTGAACACACGGCTCTATTTGCTGAACCATACCCACTCTTAGGGAAACCATTCAAACCTGATGGATCTTATTCACTTCTCCCCCCCTAGTTGTAACTCTATCATGCCCACATATTCTGTTTCACTTAGGAAAATGTCACAGCGCTCGGCCTGGTTGCTGCACCAAAGACCTCACGCCTTTGCCAGATATTGAACCTGACATTCTGTATTGCAGTTCAGAGTTTCATCCATTAAACTCTCTAATGCAACTCCAGGCAGCTGATCCAAAACTGATCACCCACGCTGCCAAAAACATGCAACGCATCACATCCACACTGTTATCTAAATGCTCCGATATTCAGAGAATGAGGCTGATGAATCAATTCTCCGTGTCCCTGTTTCAGCTGTCGTTTATAATCAGAAAGCTCGTCAGTGTGGCATGACTCACGGCGGGGGGACACGAGATTGAAACTCTGTTATGAAACAGACAGACACAGACACGTTGGCATCCTCCAACTTTAAATGACACCATGGTCACGGTCTGTCTGAGTCAGACTGGAAGGCAGCCAAGCAGCGGGGGGCTGCTGCCTGGTCGCACTGTGGCAGGGCAAATTTTAATCTAAATGCAAATGTCCTCGCCACCCGTACAGACCGGACCGGCTCTTATACATCAGTATTTGCTTATTCTGGTTTTCTTCTCCTGCTGTGTAATACGCCAGAGAGCTTAAATGCTTATAATGGGCTAACAAACGAGTGTCTGTGCTCATGTTTATTTAAAGAAAATTAATTTGTCTTAAGTCACAAGAGGGACGTGAACCGTGAAATGTTCTGTGGTGAAGGATTGTGTGGGTAGGAGTAGTGTTATTTTGTCGGCGTTGG
Organism: Trachurus japonicus; assembly: GCF_045865225.1. Classification (NCBI taxonomy): domain Eukaryota; kingdom Metazoa; phylum Chordata; class Actinopteri; order Carangiformes; family Carangidae; genus Trachurus; species Trachurus japonicus. Next base: position 25,547,137 of record NC_140914.1, on the reverse strand, counting down.
TAAATAAATACAAAAAAAATGTGTGTGTGAGTGAGTGTGTTGTCTTACCAGACACTCCAGAAGCCTGGCAGGCCGTGAGATGATGAAGAGAAGTTTCTTCACCAGTTCTGTGACGAAGGCCATCTCTGGGCTCTCTGAACGTTCAAAGGCCTGACAGAGAGACAGAGACAGAGACGAACAGACGGAGAAGACACATCAACATTTAGTCATACTGATCTATTCTGTCAGTTTAAACAGAGACAAAAAGACAGACGGTGTAACATAGACAGAGAAAGTGTTTAAGGCCGTAAGATGTAAGAATATCTGATCATCAACTGCAGATCCAATCAAACCCAAACCAGGCAACCCACAGAAATCACAGCGATCCAATCAAGCCCACAAAATGGGGTTTGGTGATGAAATTCCCTGATACCTGTTATCTCCTCGGGCAAATCACGAGCACAATTAGCCTCCAATTACCGCAGCCGCTTCACTCCCGTCTCTCACCAAAGGCATCATGTGTTTGAGTGAAATTAAAGCTGAATCTCTCCATCATCAGTAACCCTCCGCAGCATCACATCATCCCAATCAGCAGAGCAGAGGTGAGCTTCTGTGTCTCATTTCATAGACGCTGCCTCGCAAATAAATTACACTCTAACCAGTGTAGTTCAACTGTAGTGCCTCTGTTTACCCCTGTTTGTTGGAGGAAAGTGCTGAGCGAGTTAGAGCTGTGTATCATAGTGTGTCTGTGTGTGTGTTCTCCCTGTGACTCCTGTAGGGGGGACCTACCACAGAGGCTTTGAGCAGGCGTTTGTACCGTACTTATTCTGTCCGTGGGCAGGTTTTGTCATGGTGACTTCATTGCAACCGTGTAAGATACAATCACAAAACGTTACAGTCCTCATAAACTCCCATGTGAAAATGACCAACTTAAAGGGATAGTTCAACATTTTGGCAAATTGGCCCATTGCCATAATCCCTATAGTTTTAGGAGTAGGTTTGTTACCTTTAATTGTCGGTGCAAGCTATTTTTAGAACGGCGGAGCAGAGCCGTGAGCCTCAGAGCTACGCTACGGAGGCTAATGGGATTTCTTGGTTTCTCTCATCAAACTCATCAAATACACAATCCAACAACTCTAAAACGCTCTGGTGGACAAGTTGTGACCTGCACATTCACCACGCTATGAGATAATAGTAACACAACGTTACCAGACAGAGTTGTTGTCGAGGCAAATTCATGCAAAACTGCTGATGCGCGTTCCCGTCAGGTGCAGTTTTTCAGCAAGCAGTCTCTGCATTTGCCTCGAAAACAACACTGTCTCGTAACATTCCGTTATTATCTCATAGCGTGGTGAATGTGCAGGTCACAACTTGTCCACCAGAGCGTTTTGGAGTTGTTGGATTGTGTATTTGATGAGTTTGATGAGGGAAACCAAGAAATTCCCATGAGCCTCCATAGCTCTCTGAGCAGCTCTGAGCAGCTCTGCTCCGCCGTTCTAAAAATAGCTTGCACTGAGAATTAAAGGTAACGAACCTACTCCTAAGACTATAGGTATTATGGCAATGAGCAGATTCGCCAAAATGTTGAACTATTCCTTTAAATAAACATGTTTACATGTCATGCCTGATACAAAAAGTTGTTTCTCAAGCTAATTTACTGAATTTTTATATAACCCAACCATTAGAATTTGTATCTAAAGATGTGCAATATTTAGGGTGTGGCTGCTTTGAGTGACAAATGGGTGAGCATGTGCTGTGTCCTGTGTGTTTGCTCACACTTGCTGATTTTTGGATTAGCTGGCAGGTAGACAGAGTCAGACACTGCCAACATGGCAACGGTGGAGCAGCCCCTCTGAGCTTAAACCTCTTCGGGAAATTAAAAAAATTGACTTAGCAGGTGTTTTTAAAGGAAGGAAATATTAATTGTAAACAATTGTTGAATCTCAGGGAGGGTGCACACAAGGGTGAGGAAAACTAATAGTAAAGTGTTTACAAGAAAGCACCACCGGGCACCTTTAACATAGCAGACGTACAATAACTTTGCCTGGATAAAATCATCTAAATCTGAGAAATTTTTATTTAAACATTATTTGATTATGTGTAATAATATATTTGATGATGATGAATTTTTATGTGTGTGTGTCTATGTTATTTTTGAGTGCCAACATAATTTTGTTGTGGCAATACAATGACAAATAAACGTCTTCATATCCTTATTTTAAATCATAAATTGATTTTCAAGATTCATGAGAGCACTGAAACACACTCGTTCTGCAGGGCTGAACTACAGAGGTGGGGGGTTATTTTCAGTGTCTCCATTTGTAACAGTGACCCATTTAACATCAAATAGTCATTTTTTATATCTTACTTTATAATTTATTAACATGTTTCTTTTAGCTCAAGTAGGAAATCTGTTAGGTTATTGTCATTGCATCTTTTGAACTCACATCGTGGAGCAGTTTCTCCAGATTCTCCTGCAGCTCAAAGAAGTAGACGGAGGTGATGAGACCCTCGCGGGCCTTGGCCAGGCAGTCTCTGGACAGCTCAGCTATCTGGTGGTGGATGAAGCTCAGGACTCCATCAGCTAATGGCAGGACATTTTCCGGAGAGAAAGCATGGATGAACTCAGCCAGCCTCTCCTCCATCTGTGCTGTGGCCTGGTGGAGGACAAAGGGTGGGGAGCACGAGGGGAGAGGAGACAATATATTTTAGATAGTGTTTGGAAAATGATTGCATTTCCTTAAAGAGCGATAGGTTTGTGTTCAGAAAGCAATTTCATCTATGGCCCAGACAACACGGCTCAGCTGATCTACAGTGACTATGATGCCATTTTTTCCATTTGATTTCTGTGCGAAGAAGCCAAAAGAGCTTTTAACTCGGATGAATGCCAGCTTATAATGCCCAATTTCCTCAGGCTTGATTTTTATCACTGAGGAAGCTTTCTGCCCATTTCCTTTTGATACCAACATCAGCCCGCCAAGAGAGCGAAAGGGAGAAAAATGAGGCAAAGGAGGAAATGTCTTTTTTGTATCAACTGTTCAAAGCTGTGGTAGCTTTTATAAACATGGTGAATAAACATGGTGAACGCGTCGGGGCTTAGCAGTGTCACATAATCTTGTTTGCTATGGTTTAGCAGCCCCAATGGCTCTTTTTTTAAAACTGTATTTGGATGTATGATATCAAACATCCATACACACAAATCTCTGAACACATTCAATCCTAAATTATATCCCATTTTTATTTTTCATTTTTCTAATATTTGAATTCCGACTTTATGGGATTAGTCATAGTTATTGAGGATGGAACGATCAGTTAAATGCCCTGTAGGCTTAAGGATTTGCTTACTGTTGTGGGATATGATGTTTATCATATTCCATGAAAAACACAACCAAATAACTGTGTGTGTGTGTGTGTGTGTGTGTGTGTGTGTGTGTGTGTGTGTCTTACCTTTGGAAAGCGCTCTTTGTACACATGGTTCATCATGACTATCTCATTATCATAGCAGGAGGAGGAGCGTCCCGGGCTAAAGGTGAAAACAGGAAATAATAGAATGCAGTCAAAAACATTTTTGGGAACATTTCCTGTTCTTGAAATAGGCGGCATGTCTGGACTAAGCTTTAGACCGAGTGAATACTTGACTAGATGACAACAAGTACTTATAAATATGAGGATGCATTTATTATTCTAGTAATATTATGTAAGAAAAAAAACAGCACATTGCTATTTTTAAGAGCACAGACAGTTGAAGTCATTTATTGTACAACGAACTATTGCTGCCACAGTCATCTTGGTCTGGTATGATCAGTAGCATCTGGTAGCTAATTTTAGCTAATTCCAGTGGACTCATTAAAGTACTTAAGTTAAAGAAGGTGTTGATTTGTAACCAGGGTCAGTAAGTCAGTTAATGAACTTATTAACCCTTTTTCTTTTTGGCTCTTCCTCTTTTTCCGGGTAGCAAGCTACTGCGAACAGACCAGTTTTGTGTGTTATTTTGTGTATAAATTTAAAGTGAACTAGTGTAATCAACATTGCACTAGCACAAGCTGAAGTCAGCAGCATGTCCTTTAGTACCATCTATCAAAAGTTTCCTCACATTAGTTAGCATGAGCACAGCACACTTTTTGTTCATACTTTTTTATCCCATGTCTTCTATAAAAAGTTACTTTAAAACAGGAAAATTCAAGATGTGGTTATATAAAAACAAGATCGACCAGGGGTCACCCCTGTAAATCTGCTTGGAAAGTGTCCTTAAATAAAAGTCGAGGATAGTGATTAATCTGGTGGGTGCTGCTGGTGCTGACCTGAGACTGCGGGAGCGCAGGCGCATGTGGGGAGAGCAGCGGCCCCCATCATCATCTGTGATGCTCTCAGTGCTGCCAAAGTGCTTGGATAAGAAGTGGAGCTCATCCATGGTTGGCTGGAAGGGCAGCTGGTGCAGTCGCTCCTGTGAGGAGCTGGAGGACTGGAGTGGTAGGAGAGGAAGAGGAAGAGGAAGAGGAGGGGAGGTACAAGAGAGAACGGAGGAGGAAGCAGACAAGGAAGGGGAGAGGATTGGGAGGTGGGGAGAGGGAGTGAAACAAAAATATTAGTAAGGGCGGAGAAGAGGTTGCACGGACCCAAAAGAAAAAGTGCCAGAAAATGAAAGCTAAATTTTATTAGTTGTTCAGTTCAGTTCAGTTCAGAAAACTTTATTATCCCCCGAGGGGGCAATTTGTTATGCGACAGGCAGAGCAACACCAAAACACAAACAAGTCAAATACAAAACATAACAAGTGCATTTCAATCACAAACATTAAGACTCCGGGCACCAGTGCCTCGGGGGGGAAGGGGGGCAGGCTCACAGTGGCTGATTTAAAAAAACCAATAGTAATTGGTACAAAAGTATTCCGAAATCTATTTGTTCTGAGCCTGGGTACCGTGTACCGGCGGCCAGATGGCAGGAGCCTATAATGGGAGGCCAGCGGGTGAACAGGGTCGGACAGGATCATCTTAGCTTTCCTAGTCGCCCTGGCTCTGTACAAAACAGAGAGCTCCTCCAAGCTTGTCCCTGCAATCCTGCCACACATCCTCACTATGCTACTGAGCCTATTTTTATCTTTAGCAGTGAGGGACCCAAACCAACAAATAAAAGAGAAGGTTAAAATAGACTCGATAAAACAAGAATAAAATATCTTAATAGTTGAGCAAATTTGTTGCTCGTGAAGCTGAAGTGTTAATGCAGTTGTCCAGTGAACCACAGGTTCAGACCCATAAATCTGCACAGACAAACCTTGTCTCTCTGCCTCATTTGCCTTCATCAAAGTAATGAAACCTAGACCTCCTTCACTTTCTTTGTTAATCCAAAGATCGATCCGAGACAATCAGACCTAACAACGTGGCTGGAAGAGAGTGGGGCCTTCATTTTTCTTTGTTTTATGAATGTCGTGGTTCTGTACTTTCATTTCTCTATTCACTGTCTTGGAGGGTCAGTGTTTCTGTTTCTCTACTCTCCCCAGAGAGCACGACTGCAGCTGTGACATCTATTTTATTGGACTTTTACATTGATGTGAGGTCAAACCTGGAACCTACCAGAGGCTGTATACTTCTAATATCTGATCACTTTATGCCTTTATCTCTTAGATGCTGCTGCTTTTTTTTATTACTAATATTATTTATTTATCATTTTTTAAATAATCTAGGATCTTTATTTTATATGTTTTTATTCTATTTGAATGTTCTGATTTTTGCACTGCTTTTAATCTAGGAGCACACCATTTCATCTCTTTGTACACCGTACAAGAAATGACAAATAAAAAACCTTTGAACATTGACCTTTCCAAATAGAAAATCCGTACTTTCAAAGTTTTATATTAAATCTGCTCAAAACAGCAACAAAAAAAACCTTGCAAATAACACACAGCAATGAAAATGATTATTGTAGCCAGGACATTAAGGCAGCATTCACATCTAACCTCAAACCATAAAATATGTGATCAAATTTGACATTGAAAATTGAAACACTGGAATAAATCTCTGGTCAAATGTGAATTCTTATGTCAATAACGTTTTTCTGCCACAATGTTCAATTCTACCATCCACCATACTCTGCATTACTGTCATATCGTAGCAGCATTGAATACTCTCCACAGCTTTCTCAATTCTCAGGTGGGGACATACCATATCAGTAAATCTGAGACACAATTTGAAGCAAGGCCATTTAAGGCTATAAAGTCAGCTATAAAATTTTAAAATCAATCTCAAAATCTAACGGGGAGCCAATGTATGGTATGTATGGAGGGAGGAAAGCCCCAGAGTAATGGGAATGTACCTGTTTGTTCCAGTAATAGGATGAGCAGAAGCATTTTGTAGAGGCTGAAGATGATGGATGGAGGCCTGGCTAATACCTGATTAAAGTGCCTTACAGTAATCAAGCTGAGAATAGATAAATGATCCCGATCTCAAATTCCTGACAGAATTATGAGAAATTGTGCTGTGCATGTACCGATATAAATTTGTTTACTTTCTACTGCCGTTCCAGTTTTTTTTTTTTAATCCACCCTTATGTGTGAAGAGATGACACCGTTAACTCAACTGTCAACTGTAAAACTATAAAAGTGGAGTAAGAAAATGAAAAGTAAACAAACATGTCCATCCTGTTCTTAGTAGAAATCATAGCCTTGCTAATAAATGGTGGGGTTCAGAGGCACTTGTGTTCATTGTGTTGAACTGTTCAACATTTTGGGAAGGTAGATTGTCTGATGCTATTCATATGTGTCACTAGCTGCTAATTAGCTTAGGTTGAAGACTGGAAACAGTAGGAAACAGCACAGATAAATCCACCTATTATCAGTATTAACATGCGGCCATTAACAAGGAATTGTTATTTTCCTTAAATTAATAGAAAACTGCACTTTACAATAAGGGTCCCTTAATTAACATTAGTTAGTACATTATTAAACATTAATATATAATGCTGAGTAATGCATACATAATGATAACTAATTACATTATTCAACTTTTATTATTACTTAATAATGTATTAACTAACTTTGAGTAGTAAACATTAATTAACTGCTTACTAATAGGGTACACTAATTAATGTGTTTCCTAATCCTAAATAATACATAATAATGATTGTTAACATATTTGTAAACAGTTAATTAAAACTTAATAATGTATTAACTAATGTTAATTAAGGGACCCTTATTGTAAAGTGTTACCGTATCTTTCAACTTTTATAATACCAGGGTCATTTCAGCACTGATGACTGTTTTGCATGAAATTGTTTAGATGATAGGGTAAAGGAAGAGGGAACATGATGGACGAACTGGGCTCCACAGTTCAGTCATAATCACAAAAGTATTAGGATTACTTTCAGTGAAATATCTTTTTGTTTCTAATGACAGCCTCTGGATTCATTTAGCCCCTGCTTAAATTACAGTGGAACATAATGTGCTTCATCTCATGCCAGCTACTCTCTACTCTATGCCACATTTCTCATGACCCTCTCATCCCACCGTCCAAGCACTCATCACTTTCCCTTCCTGTCTCCCTCCCTCCATCCATCTAACCCCTTCATCATCCACAGCCAGATGGAGAGTAGAAACCAGGCCTGTGACGTTGTTCTTACGCAATTAGACACGCATAAAAAGAAAAAAATGTGATAACAAATAACATGGTGAACATGAATGGAGTTAAAATGTACTGGATGTTCTTTTAAGTGAAAGGTGGTAAACGAGATATCGTCGCTTTCTTTATATGCTTAACACTAAAGAATGAGGCCAGAGTGAAATGAAAATGTCTTGACATGGTGAGAATATAACAACGGATGCAGAAGCTGGCTCTATAGATTACATCATCACCAATTACAGTAATTTATGTCTCTGGTTCCCGAACCTTTGTGTCTGACGTACAGTCAGATGAGCTCATCCACTCCAACAGCAACACCGCTGGTTACAATCAAAACCAAATTTGTTCTCATTAAAGAAGCTATTTGTAAGTTTTCTCTGCTGCTGAATGTGGTTTATTGCCAGGAGCTGGTGGTGGTGATTGTTTCTTGATGGGAGTTTCTGCTATCATTATCTTTATGATCATAGATGTATAATACACCATCTGAGCAGAGCTACTTAGCCTATATCTTCAGTGTAGACTGGAGGCTACAGTGAGTTGCTATCAGAAAGAGAAGGGCTCGCTGGTTAGCATGCTAACTTCTGTAGAATGTGGCAAGAGTTAACACTGAGACCAAGGTTAGTGAGTTAAAGCAACACTATGTCGTTTCTTAACCTAAAAATAATGTTTTTAAACTCATTCAATTAGTTCGGAAACTACATAGTGTTACTTTAAGGAATTAACTCTGACTGAACTCAGTATTTTCCTCTTGTCCAGTAAATAAACAGCTCCTATGCTAACGCTAGCAAGCATCAGCAAATATAATTTATCCCTATAATCATATAGCTAGAATTCTTACAAGAACTTATTCATGACTGAATAGTCAGTGTTCACTTAAAGGTCAGGTTTGTATTACGTTAGTATTTCCATTTTTTCCCCAACACTTCAGTATTTCAACCTTTTAACCGAGCATTTCCTAACTTGGTATGATCTCCTCTGCCACTTCTTATCTTATTTCATGCACTTTCAAATAACAGTGCATTAATCAAAATTGTGTTTTAAAAAATCAGTTTAGTTCACTTCCTTGGGTTTAGTTATTGGTTGAGATCTGTATACCCCTGGTAATGGTAGAACTAACCCTGTGGGAACAAGAGATGAGAGGAGAGTGAAGGTATTTACCGTGGAGCTGGGCGTGTTAGTGCCATATCCCGAAGAGGGCAAAGATGCCAAAGACCATCGGCGTCCATCCGCTCTGCAGAGAAAACAAATGTTACATCAAACAGAAGCCAAATGTGATGGATGCGTTTTGTAATATAAACCAGATAATGCTGTTTATATTAGCTACTGCATTAAAGGGATAGTTCAACATTTTGGCAAATTGGCCCATTGCCATAATCGCTATAGTCATAGCAGTAGGTTCATTACCTTTAATTGTAGGTGTAAGCTATTTTCAGTACGGCGGAGCGCAGCAGCTGGCTGCTCAGAGCTACGCTATGGAGGCTAACGGAATTTCTTGGTTTCCCTCATTAAACTCATCAAATTCAACATCCCAAAACTCCACAGCGCTTTTGTAGACAAGTTGTGACCTGCACAATCACCACGCTATGAGATAATGACGGAACGATACGAAACGGAGCCGTTTTCGAGGTAAATTCATACAAAACCGCTGATGCGCGTTGCGTTCAGGGACAGTTTTTCAGCAAGCAGTCTCCGTATTTACCCTGTATTTACCTCGAAAACGGCTCCGTTTCGTATCGTTCCGTCATTATATCATAGCGTGGTGGTTGTGCAGGTCACAACTTGTCTACAAAAGCGCTGTGGAGTTCTGGGATGTTGAATTTGATGAGTTTAATGAGGGAAACCAAGAAATTCCGTTAGCCTCCATAGCGTAGCTCTGAGCAGCCAGCTGCTGCGCTCCGCCGTACTGAAAATAGCTTACACCTACAATTAAAGGTAATGAACCTACTGCTATGACTATAGCGATTATGGCAATGGGCCAATTTGCCAAAATGTTGAACTATCCCTTTAAGTGTCTTAAATAGTTATGGTTCCTCTTTAATGACTGTGAGGTAGTAAATATCGCTGTAATGCAAACCCTGACAACCCATTTTCACATTCTCCAGCAACACATCTCAATTTCAGTGGCACTAAAAAAAAATTCTATTCAGCAGGCCAATGACTTATAAGACATCCAGTTTGTCCCTGGAGCAGAGGAGAGCACAGAGGACTCATTCATTGCGCTTCTGTATGCCGCGATCACACAGTGACAGGCAGGCAGACAGATTTGATAAATGAGGACAGAGGATTTACAGGAAGACCAGGCTCACAGAGACTCAGCTCCTCGCCCTGTGTCTGACTGAAGGGGATGGAGGTAAATAACTGTCCCTCTTCACATACGGATGCCTATAGAGCACATGGCTAATACATGCACCATGGCTCACACTACCGCTGTCAAATGAGCTTTTCTTTAACAGGCTTCAGCCCTTATGTTTATTGTTAGGATTTTCTTCTTGGCTAAGCAAAATTAATGAGTGGAATAAATAATCTTTGTTTGATTTATTTATTTTTTTTGAAAATCAGGATTTGTAAATGACAATAATCTTCCAGTGTTATGTGGTGTTTACCTAATAACATTCATATGAAGAACTATAAAAATCAGACACTACAGTTTCAATGATCATGGTCAAATCAGTTGTCCAATATGCATATAATGATAATTCAGACTGTGGTATGTGCATGTGTGGCCAAGGTAAAAATGGATTAATATCAAGATACACTGGATGGTCAAATGCATGTGAACACCTGAACATTACATCCATCTGTCATTGAATTAATCTGCTTTCCTTAAGGTTCTTGTATCCGGCTGCAGGGATTTGCTCCCGTTCAGCCACAAGAGCATTAGTGAGGTCAGTCACTGGTGCTGTGCCATGAGGTCTGGCTCACAGCTGCTGCTCCAGTTTCTAACAAAGGTGTTGGAGGACACCTGATGACACCGAGGTCTCCTACTGCACTGAAGCTTTACAGATGTCCCTCACTTGTAAGCTGCTTTGGATAGAGGTGTCTGCTGAATGAGTAAATGTAAAATGTAACTGAAATTATATATAATGTATTAAAAAAATTATACATTATATACACGGTTGCCCATAAAGTTGGAATAAAATATATATTTGTTTACCTCTTCCCGTGAAATGATTGAGACAATGTGATTTATTCGTGATACATAAAGTGTATATCTTCTCAAAACTTTATTGATCTCTTGCAAATATATCACTGTGAAAATTAAGCCACAATTAACCTTTGTAATAAAAATAAAAAATAAAATAAAAAAGAGGAATTTTATGGGCATACGTGTCCTACAGCATTAAAGGGACAATTCAACATTTTGGCAAATTGGCCCGTTGCCATAATCCCTATAGTCATAGCAGTAGGTTCGTTATGGAGTTGTTTTTGAGGTAAATTCATGCAAAACGGCTGATGCGCGTTCCTGTCAGGGGCAGTTTTTCGGCAAGCAGTCTCTGCATTTGCCTCGAAAACAACTTTGTCTCGTAACGTTCTGTTATTATCTCATAGTGTGGTGAATGTGCAGGTCACAACTTGTCCACCAGAGCGTTTTGGAGTTGTATTTGATGAGTTTGATGAGGGAAACCAAGAAATCCCATTAGCCTCTGTAGCGTAGCTCTGAGCAGCTCACTGCTCTGCTCCGCCGTTCTAAAAATAGCTTGCACCGACAATTAAAGGTAACAAACCTACTGCTATGACTATAGGGATTATGGCAATGGGCCAATTTGCCAAAATGTTGAACTATCCATTTAAGATGTATCTTCATGAATTAGGCTAAATCACCTACAGTACACAGCAGTACAGCATGTTGACAAAGGTGTGGCCATACTGCATCCTGAGTATCTTCTGATACAAACTCAAGTACTTCCATATAAACAGATGCACCTATTCATGTCCACCTGTCCACACACACAAACTGGCTCACCCCTCTTGCCACCTCACTGGAGCAGCATGAATAAACAGAGGTGCTGTGAATGTAATGGCCTGGCCCTGTCATACATGAGTCAGCCTGTTACAGCGCAAGAACCTGCCGGTGGAGCGACGGGCTCCCCGCTCTCCAGGATGTGTGAGACTTCGCACAACAACTGATCCACACCTCCCCTGTTCTCTGATGCTCACTTGTTCCTCTCTCTCTCTCCTCCCTCCTCCCTTTGTCTCACGCTGACTTCACCTCTTCCCGTCTCCCCTGTCCCACTGCAGCTCTGACATAAACGCAGGTGGGAATAAACACATCACACAGTCACACTCAACCTATGTAGTGATATAAAGCAGTGACCTTCTGGAGGAGGCAAACGAGAAGTGTGCCGGGTTGCCGGGGGAGAAGTTTCGTGGGCTGTCCAGAGGGCTGCTTCCTGGTGGGACAACGAGACACACACACAAAGGATGAGACACAAGAGCGACACAACTTACACAGAAATATGATAGCAATCTCACACATAATAACCAAAATCAGTTTTAGTTTTGGTTGAAAGCTGAATTATTTGATTTGTCTTGGTGTCTGTCCTCCTCCCTGGTTTGGTCACAGGGATGACTGATGGATGGCGGAGCCCACTTAAATACAAAATGCCCATGAAATGGACCAGACCAATTATTTGAGTTAAGGTTCCTGTTTTGTTGTATTTGTTGTCTTTTAAATCTTCTTTTGGGAAAAGTAAACCAGAGCTTCTTTGTCCCCTGACTGCTGCTCTCAAAAAGAGAAACATAAGACCTCAAGGACAGTTTACATCTTGTCACAATGCTTCTCTCTATTTTCCTGCGAGGTGTGGCTCTAAAGCTGAATCTGGCCAATATGACAACCTGACTATTCACACTTAGTGGGTTGGATCTGAGCGGGTAAATGGTGTGAAATTGATTTAGAATTTTTTTTACAAACCATAAAGGCCTGATATTGATTTTTAGACTGATGGGTGATTTGTTTATTTGTCCTGCCTTGTTCTGCGGACAATAATGTGGGTGTTTTGATTAATGGACTGACAGGTTTGGTTGGAGCTGTTTTCATAGATGAATGAAATCAAATCTACAAATTACAGGGAGCGGCTCGAGTGCACAGACCTGCAAGCACGTTGGGAATTAAATAGAGCTGCAACAATTAATCGATTAATCGAACAATAATCGATTATTAAATTAATCGTCAACTATTTTGATCATCTAACATCAGTTTTTAAGAAAAAAAAGTCCAAATTCTCTGATTTCAGCTTCTTAAATGTGAATATTTCTGGTTTCTTTGTTCTTTTATGACAATAAACTGAGTATCTCTTTGGTTTGTGGACAAAACAAGACATTTGAGGACGTCATCTTGTGGTTCGGGAAACACTGATTGATATTTTTCAACATTTTTTTTTACATTTTATTGACCAAACAACTAATCGATTAATCGTTTAAATAATCGACAGATTAATCGATAATGAAAATAATCGTTAGTTGCAGCCCCAGAATTAAACCAAAAACAGGTTGAAATTGAGAGTTTTAATCATATTCAGAAACTTAATTTTGTATCATTTAGCTTAAGGAATAGTTCAACATTTTTGGGGCATCTTCACTGTCTTATAGAGAGTTGGAAACAAACTGTAACTCAGGTGTGCTACGTTACCGAGGTGTCCAGGGAGGGGCAGGGGGGAGTGTGGGCGAGGCAACGTGGGCGAGGTGGTGGTCAGGATCAGACTCTTCCTGTTGCTTGTGCGACAACTGCAGAGAGAGAGAGAGAGAAGAAAAAGAAGAGAGTCAGAGATTAAACTAAACGAGGGCGATATTGCGAATCACTGTGTCAAAGTCGGCGCAGCAGAGTCAGTATCTGTGCACAGCTGCATCTTTAGGTGCAGGAGAGGCGGACACGTGCACATCCATGGCTCACTGCGGGAGCACAACAGCGATAAAGAGGATTCAATTTCCTCGGTCATCCATCCCTGTCTGCTTCCTCTTTGCCAAAGATAAGAGAGAGGGTGGAACAAGATGAGAGGGAGGGGAAGTTGGGCTGGATAGCAGCAACAAGCGAGCAGGAGGAGAGAAGAGAAATGGACTTTTTTTTTCCCAGGGAAAAAGAAAAATATTGCAATAACGTCAGCTTTTCCGTGACCTCACTTAATTGTGTTTGAGAGCCTTAATAGCAGCCACTACCACAGTGAGTCACCTCGGCTCTGCCCGCGGACTCCACACACGCTCACACTGAACATGATATTGCTGCTGCGCACTCACACACCATTAGGCTGTGAATCAGATGAGCTTTTTATATTTACAAGCTACACTTAGTTTGTCAGAATACTCTCGCTGCAGCAGTGCCAGACCTTTCAAAGGCTTTTTTTTTTTTTTAACTTTTTTTTTTTTTTATTACACGGCGCAGTCTGCTCTGGTTTCCAAGGCAGTGTGAGGGGCATAAACAAATGCAAATAAAAACAAGTGGGAACAAAGGGGAGAGAACAAACGAAATGCAAACAGCAGCATCTCATCTTCAGAGTCGAAGGGAGAGAACGGTTGGTTTCCCCTCCGTCTCCTCTCAGCCTCTGTCACATGGGTACACATGTGAGTGGGAAACACACACACACACACACACACACACACACTCAGACATTTAAACACCTTCATTGACACTTGCAGAGACGTGAGTTGACTGAAATGGCATTAACACATGAGGATGGCACAGAGGTGATGGGTGGACAGGGAGAAGGCAACACCTCTGGTATGTTCAGTAATTAAATATCACATCTGATTGTGATTAATTTATTTAATGATTAAAAAATACTTTAAAAAAGACCAGTTGCTTCTATTACTTAATAATCCTGCATAGAAAAAACAGAGGAATTCCATCTGAGTGATAAAACACCCATAACATACTGCTGCTTCACTTTTATTACCCTCGCCTTGCCTTGCCTTCTTAAATCCCCTGTGTTGTCCTCTTGGATGTGGATGGACACACACTGACTGCTTGTGGCAGCGTTAACACCTGTCATCTTTACTTACTGGGCAGCGCTGCGCCACCTTGACACGCTGTCAACCGGGGCATCTGGGAAATCATCCAATCTCTTCCCTCCATTATCAGGGTTTAAGACAAAACTATCATTTGCGTGTTTATTTTGCAAAAATAACCAAGTTTACGGGAAGTGGGCATGGCCTGTGCAGTTTTATTGTCGGGATTTTTTACAACTTGTAAAAAAAAAAAAGAAAAGAAAAGAAAAGAAAAAAGTCTTTCTGTTTAGATGTGAACTAGATAGAGGTCATGATAGAATCTTAAAGTTATAATACAGTATGCAGGAATTTGCCCCATCTAGCGGTGCAGTTGCATATCGGAACGTATTCTTGATGTTGCATTCACGTGAAATCAGGCAGACGTCAGACAGACAACAGACGCTGCATGTAACAGGATAAACAAGCGTCTATGTAAACAAGTGGTCCGCCAGCACGAGGCAAAACAATACAGGCGTGACAATATGTTGTCATGGTGATGTCGTATTGTTTACCTGACCAACGTTTTACCATCTTTCTCTAGTCGAGTAAAATTACATCCGGTTGGTTTGCCGACAATATTTGATTTTTGCTAATAAAAAGCCTTAAACATGTAACTAAATTAATAGTGATTAAATACTAATGTGTGTGGATGTCAGTTTACCAAACCTCTGTCGCCCACTCCTGTACAACCTTGATGCTAGGGGCTTAAGATAATGTTATGACAAAGAAGAAGAGAGGAATCATGTAATAAAAAAGATATTTGTTGCTGCAGCTACTTCGATACTTACTTTAAAAAACTGTCTATTGTGAGTCCAACAATGTTATAGGAGTGCAGGCTTAAACTGGTGGAGTAATCAAGGTCAAACCAACAATGACAGCATAGCCACTATTCAGAAGGGAAATCCAGTGTATGGCCTTTTTTTAAGACTTGGAGGTTGGGAGTACAATGAAAGGATGCTGCATGAAAAGCTGTTGAAAGCTTGAAATGAATCTAAAACACTGTCAGGGCTATTTCTTTCTGCACATTTCCTAACGTCAGACCATCAGTCAGGCTTCTCAGATTTCAGCAGAAATCTGGATGCTGTTGGTAACCGTTCCTATTTCCAGCTGTTTTTATCCTAATAATGTATTTATTCTCTGTTTCATCCTTCACTGTAAAGTCTGCTACAGTTAAAATGCCAAGTGAGCTCCCAGCCCACTAGGATACAGTTAATACCCCACTGTCTCTTGGATTATTCCCAGTGGCCAATCTCTTACTAACACTAGTGATTGTTACTCTCCTATTGCCAGATGCAACAGATGAGATTCAATCTTCATATTCTAATCTAGAGTATTACCATCAGGTCACAAAACAGAGCCTGCAACATCTCATCTATGTGTTTTCATTATTTTAACCGCACCCAGGATGTGCTGATCGATCAGATCTATAACTGGTCTTATGGATATTGATCACACATGCCAATACAGAGTGTTTAACATGCACGTCCGGTGACTGCTATTGTGCCATTTTACACTTTTCCAATCTGGATCCATTCCACTCTGACGTTGTTGTTCTCTAACCTTAAACCTTTTTCTACTGAAGCTGCAATAATGTCACTGACACACATAGCTACACACACACACACACACCAGCAAACCATCTCAATGACAGCATGTGTTTGTGTCAGTGTGTAAGTTTCAACTGAGCTTCAGTGTCTTTTATTAGTTCAATAATTGCTTCCTCAGAGCAAAGACAAAAAGAGAGACAGAGAGCCGAGCAGCAGGACTGTTGTTGGTTAATGGATTCTCAGTGCTGCAGGATGGAGGTTGGCAGAAAACACACAAAACACACACAACACACACAGCACTTGGCCTTGATTTTCCCCCTTAACAGCTCTTAAAGAAAACACTGTCAGTATTCAGAGCTGTGTGTGTGTGTGTGTGTGTGTTAACATTATAACTGGGTTTATTTTACACTTCCAGCAAGTCTGTTGCTGCTGCTGCTGCTTCTATCATCCAGAGACAAAATTTCTGATGAAAGCCCGGGGCCTGATTTTTTCTCGATGGTCATTCAAGATCAATAGAGAGGTGGGAGAGGAGGGGAGGGGAAGGGGGGATGCACTCCACTGCACTGGGCTGTTGCAGACGGCTGAAGAAGGAGAAGAGGGTGGGGGGGAGTTAAGGTATGGAGGATGAGGGAGGGGATGTATAGAGATAGGGGGGTGTGAGCATGACATGAAAGCAAGATGAGGAAGAGTGAACGCTTGAGGAAAGAGGGGTGATGGCAAACTCAGAGAGAGAGAGAAAAAAAGAGAAAAACAAGAACAGAAGATGGAGGATGAAAGCGCTCCCAGTGGTGCTCATCACCCACACATGTGCAAGGTAAATATGACCCAGTTTTTTTTTTTTTCCACAATGACACACACATATGTATCGTCAAGCTGCACAAACACAACATAATGCACAAACAGAGCACATGGGGGGAAAAAAAAATTCACTGTCAGCGTGAGAGGATGACACAGAAAAGGCACAGCTCTATCAAAGCCAGACAAACAGGAGCCTTCATCCTCTGCATGTTCATACTCCTCCCTCTACTTAACAGCAGGGGGACCATTAATATTGATCAAACCAAAACCACCCATTCATATGAGACTTCACAAATGTAGCTGTGATGCACAAAGTCAAATGGAAGTAGATCTGAGGCACGGGAGAGGAGAGGAGAGGTTGGTGCAAAAAAAAAAAAAAAGGCAGAGATGAGAAAGAGAAAGTGAGGGTAAAATGTGAGAACACTTCAAAGAGAAGAAAGGGAAGGGTGGAGGGAGGGAGGAGCTGCTGGGGAGGACAGGTTTGTTTACCTCTGCAGCATGGGGAGAGAGTGAATGAAGGATGACCAGAGATAGAAATGATAGCGTTATGTGCAGTGATGTATTAGTGGAAGAGATAAAGGAACAAATAAGGGCAGGGGGAAAGAAAAAAATTAAATATTCTCTTTCTTTTTTTATTTTCTTGGTCAAAATCGACATTCTCTGGGAGTGCCTCAAATCCATTTTCTGTTCCTGTGAAGTTTTATAATGCACTGAACAGACTCGAGCACTTTATTCTGGGAATAAAAACCCAAGAGGAAAATTTAGTTGCCGTGTACAACCCAGTGGGGAGAGGAGGGAGCTCGCGGTCACATGACGGCTTGTTGCTACGCAGCGTGCGGCAGGGAGGCTTCTGATAGCGGTGACCGGGGACCACGGTAGAATAGAAGGAGAAGGAGCGAGAGGAGGAAGGAAGCTCATTATAGAAGACACTCAAGTTCACTGTTGGAGGATGGAGGCAGGAAGAGAGAGAGGGCGGACATTCAATAAATGGTTTTTAATGGTGGCACAACGTGAAATGTCAAACAAATCCCCCGGCATTAGGTAAAAGGAAACTAGTTGTAGAGCGAGAGAAGTCATTGGGCCACTGGCAGAGTGACATTACACAGGCAAAATGTCACAGCTTTTATCCCCAAATATCAGTCTGGATATGAAAGAGGGAAGGTAATCGATAGATGTTTCTTTAAAGGAGGTGGAGTGGTGAACCGTGACTTTACCACAAAAACAATAACAGGAATAAAGAAAACATGACGTACAACCACTGAACCAAATGACAGGTTCTGACAAAAGAACATAATGAGAGCAGGAAAGAATAGCATAACTGCCTGCAGTTGTTCTTGTGCAATGTATAAAACTAATGTATAATATATGCAGATCCTGGAACATCTGGGCGATCGTCTCATAATGCAAATATATGAGAAATGGGAGATTTTATAATGGGCTTATGTCTTATACGTATAATATATATCTCTCACAAAGCACATAATGCAGTTCACGGTGATGATAGTGGCAGATTTACCATTTGATTTTAGACAGAGGTAAACAAAAGCAGCTTCTTATTCTCTAACCAGTGACTGAAAAAGGCTTTTGACCAATTTGTAAAGGAGAACTGTACAAAAGGAAACATGACATCATACTTGATGGAAACACAGATGCTATTTGTGCTAAAAGACAGAGGCTGAAGCTTCTGTCACTGATAAATAAATAGTTGAGATTCTTGCTGCTGACGATGCAGAGGAGACATGGAAATAAAGACCCAGACAGACACAACTGCTAACATTAGCCTAAGCCCTGACAGCATCCAGGATTTACCACACAACAGGAAAATACTGCATTTGGTATTTGTGAACAGGACTTTAAAAACAGAAAGAAAGAAAGAAAGAAAGAAAGAAAGAAAGAAAGAAAGAAAGAAAGAAAGAAAGAAAGAAACAAAGAAACAAAGAAAGAAAGAAAGAAACAAAGAAAGAGTGGTTGTAATGTTTGAGTTAACTTTTAGGCAGTTGCAGATGATGATAGAGGATAAAAACCTGCAACTTTACTTTAAGGTTATTAATTGAATCATTAGAGCTTTTATTTGAATAAAGCAGATGCAGTGGGTTATGTGCTGTATCAAGTTTTAATTCTTACTGGCCCATTAAAGTCTGTTTCACTGAGTAAATCTAACAATAATGTGCAGTAGGTCACATGAGCTGCAGTAAAAGGCAAGGACAGGAGCTAAAACGTGCATGTGAGGGCCTGAGGCGGGACGCTGTCCTCGCTCAGCTCCATCAGATCTCCCTGATTGCACCGAGCATTGTGTAAAATGTCAAAATCATGGCCTGGCCTCATACACAACAGCCAGGAGAAAAGTCAGACAGACACTCTAACCCTTTTTTTTTGACTCATTCATTTCATTTCTTCAGCTCTCTGGGGTCTCAAACATCCACTTCAAAGCCCCTCAGCCTGGATGAAACACTCCATTTGTTTTTTCCCCCCCAGTAATAGTCTCAAATCTACTGTTTCAGTCTGGGGGAATACACAGCAGCTGACAGCAGCAATATCTATCAAGCATGGGTTTTAAATTTAGTGCCGTCCAGCAGTCTGCACCCTAAAATGTCTTTTCCGGTAAGAGAAGCCCTGAGAGGGAGATATTGGAGGAGAGGGAGGATCAAAGAGAATAAGAGTCCCATTACTCTAACAGGACAGGGAAGATGTTGCCCTTGACTCAAATCAGGGGCTAATGGGAGGTCTAGCACCTTCTGTGTTCAGCTCGTGTGGATTGGACCCTGGGCTCCTCTTGGGGAAAGCTGCAGCACTTAGAAGGTGAGAGTCTGACTCAGGTGCCTCGGCCGCTGACCTCCTTCCGTTTGCATGTAATTGGTTAAGTGAAGTGAATTGGCTAATTTAGTTACAGAGGAGGAGTGTTCAAGAGCAGAGGACCCACATACAACCGCCTGCACTGAGGAGAGGCATGTGTGTGCAGAGGCACAAAACTGTGTGTGATGTGTGTGTATAAGCATTGATTGACCTACACAGTGCACCTGAGCCAGAGCAATAGAGGAAAACACACACACACACACACACACACACACACACACACACACACACACACACACACACACACACACACATAAAATATGTCTTCTCTCCAATTATTGAATTTATATTCCAGTCACTCCTCCCCACGTCCCTTAGCCAATTACCAGTTTGTAAAACATGGTCCCATTAGCTGCTGTTGCTCCACCTCATGCAGGTTGTGGTAAAAGCTTTACCAAACATCTAAAGTCTGAGGACATTTTAAAACAATCAGTCCTTGATTTCCAGCAGAGGTAAACAAAGGCAGTCCTCTCATTTCTAGCAAGCAATAGTTGACTGTCGCTTCCCCTTTATTTTATCAGCTATACCCAGCAACCTAATGGAGCTAGCATTCGCTGCATTAATTGCTTTAAATGTCATCTCTGGCTGACTTCAGTGTTTCCAGCCGAGTCATTTTTAAAGAGAATCTCGTAAAAAGCTTCTTCTTTTTTTATGTGCTTAGGTAGCCTTTATACATGGAATTAAAGTTAAAGACTGAGTCACTTTATGACCCTAGAAAAATTGCATCTACCAACAGAGTTAGCTAGATAATAAATCGTAATAAAAATTAAAAAATAAATAAAAAGACAGCATTCTTTATGTTTCTTTTGTATTACATTTCCCATAGGTTGTGCAGCATACAAAGCTACAGATTTATCTAGTTGTGGTTAAATTCAACTTTAATTCAATGAAGAAGCTTAGGGCCGCTAACGTACACCACAAATCTGATGGCATTGTGCTAGCCATGCTAATATACAGTGTATAAGGTTTATTATATATATATATATAATTTTATTTTTTATTTTTTTAATAGCAGTGGGAGTTATGAATATATAAGGCTTGTTAGCCAGTTGTGCTAACATTTGAATTTTAACCATGTTGTGACGTATTCTTTACAATTTTCTTCTTATTCTGGTTTTGAACTGAAAGGAAAAAAAACACTTTTGTCAAACCTTCATCCCCATGTTCATCTACAACCGCTAAGCTAACATACTGTATGTTAGTTGCTGTACAGGAAAGCTGTTTTAACATGCTCTCTTTTGTGCTCACCCTCATGATTAAATGAGGAGTACTGCTCTGATCTTTGCTCATTTTACTCGGATGTGCAGAGGAACACAAAGGGAATGAATGAAAGGAGAAGAAAGAACGAACAAAGTGAAAGAGAGAAACCAAAATGAAAGACAGAGTCAGAGTGAGGCAGTTAAAACTAGTAGGCTATGCGTGTCTGACTCGCTCACGTAACCCTAGCGAGCTGGTCCCTAATGGAAGCGCAGACACAGATATCACCCCAGGGCCCAGCGCTCTATCTCAGTCTCTCCTCCTTTCACCTCTTGCGCAACCTCTCCCTCTTTTTCCACCTCCTTCGCTTTCATCATCTTAATCACTTACTGCCTTGCACTTCAGTCCTTCCTGGCTGTGACTTTGCTTCCTGATCTTGTTGACTTAGTAGCTCAGAGATAGACTTTTCAGCAACTGCAGGGAAATCACGCTCCATCCATACACTGAACCCATCCTGCATTTGATTTTCAAAAACAACTTTTCTTAGGTTGGAGCAATGCTGCAGGAGTGTGTAAAACATGTTTAAAATTGTATGAGACTTCTGCATAATTTCCATCTGTTTGCCTGTGTGTCTGGGCTCAGGTGTGTCATGGCAAGAGTCTCTGCTGTAATAGAAGCTGGTTTAATCCCAGATCAGCAGGGGAGAATGAAGTCACCGTGAGAGACTCAGCATGACATCCACTACAGCCATCACCGAAGAGGAAACCCCCCAGCGCTTGAATGTCAGCTCAGATTCGAAGATTGTTAACATCAGAGTGATTGAAATTATTAATCATTAACAAATTCTGGTTATATTATCTATTTTTAAAAATGTGATAATGTTATTTCTATTGACCTCAGTAAAAACTTTTTTCCTTTTGCTGTAAAAATTTGTTTTCTATTTGTAAATACAGCTGGCAGGGATATAATATGTTGGCAATGAAAACTTCAGTGGGATTTTTTTTTAAAAAGTCCCTAAAATACCTCACTTTATCCAGAAAAACATCCCTCAGTATCAGTGAATCACACTTAATAAAAATCCATCAAAAACTTGTAGCTCTGGCTGACTCATCGTTGGCTCATATCATCATCGACCGTATCAGACAGTGAATCAGTCCACCTATAGGTCTGCTACAAATGTCAACTATGATGAGTCACTGAGGCAATCAAAAAGAAAAAAAAAACTATATTTGGGGCCAAAGATAACTAGAAACTAGAAACTTCAGTCTCATGGTTCTTACCGACTATTTCAAACATCCATATGTTGTTCAATTTATCGCTTGGACGTGTTTACAGATCATGTTGGTGTTCAAATTAATGTCAGATTATTGTTTGTGTCATGGAGCATTAACCCGACTCTGTACTGTAAGATAAAGGTCTTCCATCAAAACTAAATTACAGAATAGGAAACGAAAGTGAAAGCTACAACTGTCTATCATGATGAGTCATCTGTTAACACAACCTCATGTGAACTTTCAGTCTTTTCCATATTAAATGCAATTCCAGCATCTGAACTGACATATAACATTAGTGCTTGCAAGGCTGTATTTAGGCACTGTGGTCCTTTGAATTAAATGCTCACATGAACTCAAGATGACAATGCTAACATCCTGATGTTAAACAGGTATGACATTTACCAGATTCATCATCTTATTAGCATACTAATGTTTACCAATTAGCATTAAATCCAAAGTACAGCTGAGTCAGATGGGACTACCGTACATTCATTTTGCATGAATGCAGTGAACAAAGCGAAATTGTAATGTAATGGTTATGTCCAATGGAAAGTTGAAGAACTTTACCAAATTTACACACCCAAAGCTGTTCACAGGTCTTTCAGCTTATTGCTATAGGCTACACATGAAAACTGTATAAAGCCGATCAAGCCTACAAAGGGTCTGGATGTCCGTACCAGAAATCATTAAGTGGTCATCAAAGATGTCACTCAAAAACACAAATGAACCTGGTGATGTTGCTCGAAAAAGGTCATAATCTTCTAGAAAAACCATGACTGTCTCTGATATATCAGTGCCTAGACCAAAATGGTGGATCAACAAACGATTCACAAAAGTAATCACACGTCTCTTTGTGTGCATTCTAAGGCTAGGACTCTATAAAAGCATATACAACTTTTTTTTTTTGAAAATTATACCATTATATTATTTACAAATAAACTGTGAGACTTTTACTCTGACAATGACAGTATTCTGCAATAAAGCTAAACTCACTAACACTCTCAATATGCACAGTCAGCAGAAGAGAACAGAGACCAAACACCAACTTCACATGTAGATGTGACCTCACACACTAGTCGCACTGTCAACACAAGCCTGCGTGATGAATACTGCGCACACTGTAGACTGACTAACAGACAAGACATCCGCAGCCCGCATCACACAGAAGCCAAATCATCACTTCTCTGTCTCTCTCTGTACCTTTTAGTGCGTCGGAACATGTTGCCGGCTCGGTATCTAGGCGTAGCTCTGAGCAACGGCAGCAGCAGCAGCAGCAGCAGCAGCAGCAACAGCTGGGCGGCGAGGAGGAGCAGTCAGACAGCAGCAGATCTCTGGGAAAATGTCATCGCAATGCAACACGTACTGTAGCTCCAACACAACCTTTAGATGTGCACTGGTGTCTGGGCAAGTGTGGCCGAGATCCAAAAGGGGAGAGTGAGAAAAAGGCAGAGAGAGAGAGAGAGAGAGAGAGAGAGAGGGAGAAGGAGGGAGGTGGAAGGAGGGTGGGTCTGTCTTTTAGAGAGGAATAACAAAAGGCGGCAGGGGATTGTGGGTCATTTTCTCAAGGCTAAAGCTGGCACACTTGTAATGTTGTGACTTATTTGTGCTAAATTTTGTGGCTTTTTTTGTGTGTGCACTGACAGAACTTGATGGGGAATTGAAAATGATTTACTGCAGGCTATGAATGCCATGAATGAATGAATGACGGGGAGAGTGAAAGGAATTTAATTTATCTCAGGAGAGAGTGCAGATATCAGAGGTCATGTGGGCTGTTATATAACTGCAAAACACAGATGTTGAATGGAATCAGAGACTCAAAAAAAGAAAACACACACACGCACAATCTGAATAGGGTGCGCACTGTTTACCCATGAATGGATTCAGTGGGCAGATTGAATGTGAAGCCAACTCCGCTGAGCTCATCCATAATGAATGGTGGGCTGATAACGTCCCGCAGAGGGACACACAGGACTTGATGTGAAGGAGACGGAGACAGAAAGAGACTGAGCTTCTTTTTTTTCTTTTTTTCTAGAGAGCTGGGACGACGCTGAAGTTAAGAAGTGTAGCGGTGGAAAGCGCGGGGACTACGGTGAGATTGATAGAAGAACGCGGCCCCAACGCAAACAGTTGGTCTGCTGCTTCATTTCATGTTTGATTACCCATGATGACTCGGGATGAGGGGGCAGTGGAGAAGATGGATTGGACAGGGAGGTGGTAACGGGGACAGGAGGGGAGGGTGGAGATGGAGGTGGTGGGCTGTGACCACACACACACACACACACACACACTGACATTGACACACAGATTTACACTTACTTCTCAGTGGAGCACAGAGATTATAATTAAGCACTTTAACAGCCTCCATTAACAAGCCATTGATCTCATTCACTACTCTTATCATAATGTCACACACAGTTTGCAGTGATAGAAGACATATTTAGATGATTTACTTCAGCAAAAATAACTTTTTTGGCTCCCTGGGTGTATAGCAAATGCACCCAGCAAATAAAGCAGCATATACATAGAGTAAACATTTGCTTATCTAAAGATACAGCAAACAGTAACATTGCCTTTACAGTCATGTTTCTGTCCACCTGACAGAATATTCGCCCTTATTTTAGTTCTAGTTTGGTCTCCACCAACTCATGTTGTAAATACCTGTCTTTTTCACTTAATGTTAACTTTCTATGCTTATGCTGCGAAAAACACTCAAAATGTGATATGGAAACTAATGAAACAGTGAATACCAAACTGACTCGGGTAATAATTAAACTGTTTATATATATATATATATATATATATATATATATATACATATAAAATATATATTTATTACTGCAAATTTCCTCTTTGTGGGACTAATAAAGGAATATCTTATCTTATCTTAATTGGGGCAGCATAGAGTCAAAGTACAGTGCACCTTAGTGTTATGTGACCATAAATTGTATTATTCGATTATTATTAATAATGAACTACTGTTTGGCAACATTTCTACACTGTAGTAGACAGTGTGGTTAGAAATCTATTAATTTAATAAAAGCCAAATATGTGTTTTCATTCAAAATCTAAATCTGCAAAGAAAAAAAGTTTATTGTCTCTTTTTAGAAATATATTCATATTTAAAAATCATCATCAGTTGTTTTGTTCATATATCCTATTCTTAATTCATTCTCAGACATTGTGTTATTTGTTGTTTCATGCTTATTTTGCTTTCTTTTGTAGGTCATTTGATGTGATTTGTGTGTGTGTGTGTGTGTGTGTGTGTGTGTGTGTGTGTGTGTGTGTGTGTGTGTGTGTGTGTGTTGTATTGTAGTTCAGTCACAATGCATGTGTTTCTGCAGGTAATTCTCTATAATTCTGTTGCTGGTGTGCTGGCAGATTGCTGACACTGTAATAACCAAGCAATCAGATAAACTGCGTGTGAGAGGGAGATAGAAAGAGAGAGGGTTTATAAAAGAGAGACAGGTAGAAGTGGTGGGAATGAGAGTGCAACAGAAACCAGTTAAAACCCGGGAAGAGTAGACGGGCAGATAAAGAGAGAGAAAATGAGCGACGGGGGAAAAGGCAGAGTGTGTTTCAGCACCATGGACAGCAGCCCAGCGCTGGACTTAATCTGACTCTGACAGACTCCCAGCATCCCTCCAGGAGACCTCCTCCTCCTCCTTCACACAAGGACTACACACTCAAGGCCACAAGCAGCACTGGAGCGTCCTCAGAGCTTTTCATCTGCGGTGGCTCCAGCCGAACTCCTCCTCCTTCACACGAGGACTACACACGCCACGAGTACCACTGAAGCACCCTCAGAGCGCCCAAACACAATGTGCAAATCAGGTTCATCCAAGAAAGACTGCCAGGCTGATTCACAGACCCAGGAGCAGATACCTCGATGATGAATGACCAGGTGCACGGCAGCCTCACTCACTGGGACTGTGTTTTGTCCCTGGAGGGACCCAGTCTCTCCACAGAGAGCAGAGAGAAAAGAGAGAGGCGGGGGAGCAAAGACAGAGGGAGGGAGTGTGTGGGAGTGGGTGAACAAAGGTAACACTCACCTGCTGTTTTTGCGAGGCAGGGGCAAATCCTTCTGGAAGAAAGACAAAGAAAACAAAAAAAATAGAGATCAGGTACTGAGAAAAATAGAAATATATTGAGTCATATGCGATAAAGAAACACGTCATTGACAGACATGACAAAGCTCCTGAGCAACAAGCCAGGCAGCAGGAGTTTCCCTTTCAAGTCCTTTTTGAATCTTCCTTCTTAAACTAGATGTTTTTCCTAGTGAAATAAGATGTTGGGATTTAACAAGAAAGAAATAATAAGCCTTAAAAGATCCACCAGGTAGAGCGGAAATGCAGATTTTACTTTGTGAGGAAGCACAACTCTGAAAAATATGTCAAGGATTTCAAGGTTTACTGTTGAATTACAGTGTATAAATCTTTCCAAAATGTTTTTTTTCTGGCTAGAAATGGGAAGCCTACCTCAGTCTGAGATGAAGAACTCATTGATAAACAAATAAAAAGGATTTCGAGAGGTAAATCTGCTCATGTTAGCATTAAATTAGCACTGATTTAGGTTCCATGCAAAGGCATAAAGCTTGGCAAAGAAACAACAGCTACGTGGGGCGGTGCTACAGTATACGTGAACAGCTAATTGCTATAACCTGGGGCCTTTGGGGGGCCCCCAGGGGTCTGGAGAAGTTCCCCCAGATGGTAATTCAGACTAATGTGGGGATAAACCAGACTTGAATTCATTATAGTTATCTCTGCCCGTCTGCACGTTATGTACTCGCATCTACGTTTGTTTTCTAACTAGTCGGTTTGTTAATCTCTGATACTGCTTTAAGCCAGGGCTCACCCGCCTGCTCTCTCTCACCCCTCTCTCTCTCTCTCTCTCTCTCTCTCTCCCTCTCTGTCCCTCTCTATCTCTCACTCTCTCTCTCTGTCTCTCTCTATCTCTCTCTCTCTATCCTCCCATCTCCTGAGTCCAGATGGACAGGGAACATTGGGCTGAAACAGCAGCAGACACTCGGCGCACCGAATGAAAACAGAGTGAGCAGAGCCAGATCTCATGCCGGCACTGCCTGGCTCTTTACAAAACCCTGCACACTGACAGAGAGAGAGAGAGAGAGAGAGAGAGAGAGAGAGAGAGAGAGAGAGAATGCAGGGTGTAAACAAGGGTGGGGTAGAAAGAGAGAAAGAGATGTGGGGGGATGGTGGGGGTGTGCCTGGAGCCTTATTTCTTGAGCCTGAGTCTTCTGGCTCTCAGCATTATATAAATGTGTGTGTTCTTGTATATACTACGTTGTGAGGACCGGAAAGAGTTTTTAACCAACAGAGTGAGGACATTTTTGGGAAGTGAGGACATTTTGGCCAGTCTGTTTGAGGGTTAAGACTTGGATTAAGACTTTAGGTTATAATTAGGTTTAAATTAGGTTAAGAGTAATGGTTAAGGTTAGGCATTTGTTTTGGATGGTTAAGGTTAAGGTAAGGGGCTAGGGAATACATTATGTCAATGAGTGTCCTCACAAAGATAGCATTACAAGGATGGGTGTGTGTGTGTGTGTGTTATACGGACTGTAAAGGCTGCCTGAGATGTGAGCCGTTCTTCAGTGTATAGTACAGTTCAGCTACAATTAAGGCATTAGCCGCTTCACACCGTCTCCCGTCACGCGCAGGGTAATGTTGTTAAGGTGCTGTTAGCGTTGCATTGACCGCCTGCTAACAGTCACTCTGTGCAATTATTAGGTTAACCTTCAGATAGTGTGTGTATTGTATGTTTGTGCGTGTGTGAGTGCACATGGACCTGCTGCGACTGATCTCCTCTGAAGCACAAAATATGGATCATACCGTGGCTGCCAGCACAAGGACAGACCTCCAGCAGAGCACAGTGTTTTTTATGTTGCCACTCAGCATCCACAAGGTTAAGTTTATACGTCACGGTTAACTAACAGTTAGCTCCAGAGGAGGGAGCTGCCTGGTGGGAAACACAAAGAAAATAAAAAACTTGGCCACCGTCTCACCTCTGGATCACAAGCTACACGGCTATCTGAGTGCACGTCCCAGGGGTTTACACGTTAAAGGAGACAAATCCCTCTTTACAAGGACGGCTGAATATTCAAGCCATTGATCCCTTTTTTCACTTTGTCCTTCATTGATCAGGCTAATTGACCCTGAGCCGTCGGAGCAGAAGAGAAGATGACTTACAAGAGCGAGAGGCATCAAGGAAAAGCTTCTCAATGATGAGGAGGGTTTACTATACAAACAAGCGCCGCTGCACAGCTGCTAAAGAGTCCACTGCACTGTCAACACACCAGGATGGACACTGTTCATTTTCATGTGCACGCTTCTTACTAAGCTGCACATGGGGAATGACTGGGGTCATAACCAGGCTTTTAAAGATTATTATTAGTCCTAAATCTTCTAAAGCACCACCTTCTCCGCTGATCCGGCAACTCAAAGACAGTGCCTGTTTTTCATATTTTATGTACTAAAATAAGAATTTTAACATTTTCTACCATCAGTTTGACATCATTAAGGTGAAACCTGCCCTGCAGTAAAAGTAAAATAGAAATATCTGACTCTGAAAGTGTAATTCAAACATGCAGAATCTAAAAGTCTCTTGATTAAATTCACAGTTTATAGTGATATCAGCCTATTGGTCAGTCCATCACTGGTGCTGAAGTTCTGTGCAGCAGATGAATCTTAATGACTTTGGTGATCCCTTCTTCCCCTTACACCACTATGACCTTGACATTTATGGTTTTGAGTGTAATGTCATGATCACTATTAGAACAATTCATGTCTCCCTCTGGATGAATTATAATAACTTCTGTGATCACCTGACTTTTCATCCAGAACAGTCTTAGGTAATTGGACAATAACCCACCTGACCCGTGACATTCCCATCAGCCTCTGCTACGCTTTGGCTAACTAGAACATGTTGGCATGCTGACACAAACAGTGTAAATTAGGCCTGCAATTAATACAACCAGCAGCTAAATCATTATCATAATTTTTTTTACATCTTTTCAGTGCAAATGAAATGCAATAACACAGTATCTCAAATATCTTCTTGCATATAAACTGATTAGCCAAATCTTTTGCGACATTATTTGTCAGGCTCCTTTCTTATGAGCTCGGTTCAGCTGCAGTCACATAAAAACACGACTGTTTTGCATTTTTTTAAAAAGTCAATTTAGAAATAAGCACAAAAAAATTTAAATACATTGCACCAGACTGCTATACCTCTTTTATATGTGAATCCAGACCTGAGAACATCTGCTCACTGTCTGTCTGATGTCCCTCTGTGGGGCTCTTTTTAGTTCAGGCATGTCTAGACAATAAAAAAGAACCAGTTGGCACATTAAACAAAGTGCAGCCGTCTGTTGATATAGCTGAAAGAATAAACAGGCACCATGAATACGATGCTTCCTCTGATGACTTCTCTCTCCCTGGTTTGAGCTTCTATACCTCAGTAGAGAAGAGAAGCCTCTGCACGTACAGAGTGAGATATACTGTGTGCAGTGAACCTACAGGACAGTAGATTATCTCCCTGTGTTACGGTAGCTCAATTATTAAATCCTCAAATGACACGGCCTTTATTAACCTGCTAGAAATTCCATTACATTCCTTGCTGCCACATATAATCTGCCTGAATTTCTCTCATAATCCTCAATTCCACTTTAATTTGTAAAAAGGTCAGAAAGAGGAAACTCATTTCCCCCAATTCCAATCTGGACTTCGTCACCCGTCACTGCAGCGGGAGGGACCGCCACACCAGTCTGCTGCTAAATCTGCCTTTTTATGACTCACACACTCCCACACAAGAAAAACTTAAGCGGACAATATATAATTAAGGAAGCATGATCCCCCACTTCATGAACGGGGGGGGGTGTGCTATGACATATTCTATGAAAACTGCGACTTAATTCTCCTGTGGTGTAATTAGTCTGTCGGAAAGCCACGGGTATTGCTCATTGCATGGTTGAGCTTCACACGTCACTGCATGTTGAAATAGTGTGTAGAGAAAAAAGAAAAAAAAAAGCAAACAAAACAATGTCTGTGGCTGATGTGTCGCCGGGTTCACAGCTAAATGCTCTCTGAGCTCCGCTGATGAAGTCTGGCGGTGGTGAAGGGTGACTGACAACAGATGGGAGGCTCTGTCACAAACACGACATGCCCACTGATCACAGATTAGAAAGCAACACAGTTCCACACACTATATTTGCTCCCTCTCCTGACAGCGAGGGCTGCTCTTTTTTTTCCTTTTTTTTTTATTTATCCAGGTTTAGCTGCATCCCGTGGGGGGGGAAGCGAGCTGAGGTTGGTGCTTATAAATGACTGTGTGATCTCTTTAGTCGCGGGCTATCACACCGACAGCACTGTGTATGAGGAGTGTGTGTGTGTGTTTGTGTTAAAGAAAGGGAGGCTGAGCAAACTATGAATATTCAAACTCTCCCACCGGAGGGTTATTGTGCCATAACCTTGTAATAGCAGAGGTTTTATACATGAGCTATTGGCTTTAAGATTACGTCAAGTGTTTAGAGTTACAGATTAATGCTGAGCTATTTAGTGTCTAACCTGCAGAGTGGCCTATTTCTGTCACAGCATGTTCACTTTGACAACAAATAACCTTGGTTGTGGTTCAACTATTAGCGCTCCTACAATCCCTTCTATGTCCTATATGTGTCCCTGCGTGTGTGTGTGTGTGTGTGGACTCCAGGGGCTTGTTTTCATGGCTGCCTCATGTTTTGAGTCACTGCCGTCCTCGGTGCATCATTTGTTAATACATTCAACCTGAGGCGACATGTGCAGAGAGAGAGTGTGTGTTAAAATTCAAGTTACATTCACAAACCTTATATAGCTACATCATTTAGATTCAGAGTGTCACGCTTCTGTCGCCTTATCTTCTCTAACCAGTGTCCAGATGTTGGTTTAACCATCTACAAAGTGGCTTTCTGTCCATATGATGATAATATTACACATGTCCAGGAGGCTGCTCCTGAATCAGTCAGGGGCAAATAGGCGGTAAACAGTCAGTGAGACCAGAGAGGCCAGTGAATCCTGGTTTCCCCTGCCATATATGACCAGACCACCTCATAAAAAGGCCCTTTGCTGTTGTGTCCTTCAAGTCATCTTGCCTCCTGCACTATAGAGGCGTACAAATAATGAAATGGCGTTGGCCGGGCTGCCTATTAACTACATTACTGCTCAGTTGGGACAAGCCGGGACAGAACGATCATTTTGTGGACACAAGCAGACCTAGAGACAAAACAATGGGAATCAATCAGGGAGTGTCACGCTGCCAAGAGGCTGAGCAGACCAGTCATCATCTACAGCGGTGACTGACTAACCGATCTGGATCTGACAGATCGAAAAAAAAAAGAAAAAAAAAGGCAGAGGGGCTGATGGGCTGATGGGTGGGGAATCTGGGGATGGGGCACAAATGTCACGCAAACTACAGGGTCTGATGTTTTTTCAGTTTTGTGCAGAAGTCTGATATCTGAACAGATATGAGAGGACATGAAAATTAAACTTTAAATTAAGATTTTACATGTTTCCATTGTTTATTTGTAACAAAAATATCATATTTTTAATGAATGATGTATGTGTGCCAAGGAGTTTTTATCAGTTTATTTATATATACTGTGTTTTTTTGCCTTTTATTGTTATGTGGTGCTGGGACAAACACATTTCCCTCCTCTGGGGATCAATAAAGTTCATTCAATTCAATTCAATAATAAAAAAAAACAGATTTTTTTAAATATTAATTCTACATTATTATCATTTAAAAAATATTTCCTGTGTGTGCTACTCATAGCAGTAGAGACATGTGTCAGCGAGCCACATGGAGAGCTGCAGTGTCACAGAGTGCAGATGTTCATTCTGTGCGTTCGTTCATGTTAGTCATGTCGAAGCAATGCATCATGGGTGTGACCCCTGACCCCAACTAGGGGGGATGTGGGGTGTGTCACCATATGGTGCTGAGAGAAAGATTGTGTGCCAGTTGTGTGTGTGTGTGTGTGTGTGTGTGAGAAAGAGAGAGTGACGGTTGGGATGATGAGACCCAGGGGAGTGACAAGGCAGTTGAATAGGACGTGCACCGCCAATCACACGTCAACACACACACACACACACACACACACACACACACAGGGATAAAAGCTGATGCATAAATGCACACAAACTATGCGTCTACACTCTCTTACACACACACACACACACACACACACACACACACACACACACACACACACACACACACACTAAATCATTCAGCTGGCCGGCCTATATCTATAAAATGCCAGTGACTTTGTGAGTCTGACTGTATGATGATTAATGCCCTTGCAGCTCCTGTCATACATCACAGCAGAGCAGCAGAGCAGTGAGCTGAGCGCTGGGGATGATGAGACACGGAACCATCAGCTCACCTCACTACTAATCCTGCCTTGATTCCTTTATACCCCCTTCTCCATCCCTCCCTCTATTTTCACAGTAATAGGGGTCAATTTGCCTGGGAGCAGCTCAGAGCACTCGCTAGTCGCTGACAATTCCTCTTCTTTAGTAAACGTAACTGCCATAATACAATCAAAATGACTGGATGAAAGGAAATAAACGCTAACTCAACACACACACACTCTCTCTCTCTCTCTTTCTTTCTCACGTGCACACAGGCCCACAGGAGGCTGTGCTCCATCCGGCCTGCAGGCTGCTCCTCTCTGCTCAGTTCACTTGACTGAATCACACAAAGATGGAGGTGGGGGGGGGGGGGGGGTGTGACCCGTGGTTAAGCAGGCTGCTTCATAATGGATGAACACAGTCATTTGAACACGTCATATCAGAACGCATGAGTGACTATTCATTACCAACGTTTCGTCATCGAGAGCCTATAGGAAGTCGTTACAAAATAAACGCGGTCAAGGAGCTTCATGGTGATGATACATAAGCATCACAGTATAGGGATGAATGTTGCTGGTATAGATGTAGCATATTTACAAGGAAATGTCTATAGGCACAACGGGTCATTGGTTTCACCATCTTATGGACTGAGAGAACCTGAAGGGAACATATGGAGATCTAACAGGAACTAAAGACTGACAGTGACTGATAATATCAATTAATGGTTTAGCAGACTGAATGAAAATTGATTGGAAATTAATGAGTCAGTTTTAATCATATGCTGGTTCCAGGTCCTCTAATGTGGTGGTCTCCCACTTTTCTCCACCTTACAGCCACAATATGAGCATCTTCTATTTCTGGGCTGTTGGTCAAATCAAGAAAAGTGAGACTCTGTCATGTTCATTTCAAAATGTTTTACAGACTAAAGAACTATGGACTGGACTGGTCCAACTGGTTGATTTTAATTGAAGTATAGGAGATATCTAATGGGACATATAGGCTTCAGAGTCTATATTGTATTGAGTGTCACATCCTGAGGCCTGTATGTAGCCTACATATTATATAGGCAGTAGGCTTCACTTCAAACTATAACAAGGACATGTAGCAGGACATTCAAACTGAAACTCAGAGTAACTTGTCACCACAGAGACAAAGAAAAGACTTAAGAGTGTATGAAACAACAAGAGAGATGTGTGTCCGGAGCATCGGGGTGATGACCGGCGGTGTGGCCAACCTCACCTGCAGCCTCCGGCGCCGGATTATCCCCGAGTCATCCATGGTGTGACGAGGAGCGGCGGGGCCCCTGGTGGGGGGTTTCCCCTCACTAAAACAATCTGTGACCCTTCACCGATCTGCCTGCTGACCCGGCAGGGCTGCGGCATCCACCGGAGCTCCACCTCACACAGCAGCGGTAACTATAGCCTAGCGCGGTGTCCTGGCGCACTCGGAGCCAAAGAAAGCGCACAGAGAGAGAGAGAAAGAGGGAGAGGGAGCCCGGTGTCACGTCGAAGAAGCCCACGAAAACACACACATGCTCACAGTCTGATTGTGGAGAGAAAAAGCAGCGACAGGTCTCCTCTCAGCGTCTCCTCCTCTGACCCGTGTCCTGTGTCTCGGGGTGGACAGTCATGCTGCTGTCCCTGCGGGCTGCGCTCCCTCTCGGAGCATCCTTGACATGTTGCCAGAGGTCTGTGCGCCTTGACGCTGTCCAGCCGAGCGACTGCGGGCCTGAGCGATCACCACCGCAAACAACTAATGTTATGTCCACGTATAGAGACGCTGAGCTGAGCCTCCCCCCAAGTTTTTCCTCCTCTTGTCTCAGCAACAACAGCAACCCCTTTAAGAAGAAAACGTGAGCTCCTCCTCACATTTGGTGCCACAAAAGGGGGACAACGTGTTCAAAAGCTCGGCGCAGGCGAAAACAAACCGGCCGATTATGTTCCACACTACTGCACCGTAGTTGAGCAGCGCTTCATCCTTCAGCACCTCGGTGGGGCTGAGCCGCCGCCGCCTCGCCGCAGAGGAGCCTGTCCGGTCCCGTCAACATCACCGACACTTCAGAGGAGCACGTCCCTTTCTCCAGAGCCGCATCAACTTCACACTCCTTTTCTCCGTTTCATTCATCCAGCGTCGCTCCCATACACCTTCAAATCCTGTGAATGTGGGAGACTTGACGACGCGACAGCAGCAACGCGATATTTGTAACCCCTTCCTGGGTTTCCCTCTCGCCCCTCCTCCTCCTCCTCGTTCTCCTCATCCTCCCCCTCCCCCTCTCATCCTACTCCCGCTCTGCTCAGATGAATGGGGAGGGGGGTGGGGGGGACATCCTCACAGGACCCATCAAACTGAACCCTTTCACACAGACCTGTCAGACACTCATTCAGCACCGCAGACAGCGACACAGGCTCCAGTCCGTAGAGTAGGTACATTTATTCATTTACAAGAGATGTGACTACAGAAAGTTGAAGCAGATAGATTCAAGATAAACTTTCTTGTTTCTTTGATTATAATTACAAATAAATGTTGAATACAACAACAACACGTGAATAACACATTTGATTTAGCCAATAGATCATTCAGTTTTTGCAGAGGAGTGTCAAGAAAGTCAGTAAGAATATTTCCATAAATGTTGAGCTATTCCTTTCCAGCAGGTTCATCAGTCAGTCTGACAGTCCTGCCATGATGTCAGCTCACAGGTTCATCTCTGTGCCTTCTGCTGGCCAGACAAGACTCCCATGAAATTGCTTGTTTAAAAAAACAAAAAACAAATAAAAGGGTTAAAAATGACCTAACCCTAACTCCCTTATGGAACGGAACACACACTGAGCTGGTGCAATGCAAGTGTCAGTTTTTGGATGGACTACAAAGGCCCAGTCAGCCCTATAGTCATAAATGTCACTGACTGAGTGACTGATCACATTTCCACCATTGGTCAACCAGATACCATGTGACTGGGTTGAGGTTTCTGTGACCGGTGCTCTTTAAAAATGAATTGGTGCAAACAGACTCCATCAGGTGCACAGTCAGCCTACAGCGTGCAGGGTTGCCAACATGGTGCATCTGAAGCAAACCAAACTGGTTTTATAGGTTAATAATAATAATGACATAGCGCTTTTCAGTAATATAAGGTGTCTTGCCCGAAGACACTACGACAGCAACTGGGATGGAGCAGGATTCAAACCGCCAACCCTCTGATTATTGGAAGATCTGCTACCTCCCGAGCCACTGTTGCCCCATTTACATTTACATTTTATTTTTATTTTATAACATATTTAATATTATATTATATTTTGATTATATGATTTTTCCAGTGTCTCAGACAGATATTGTTCTAAAGATATAATTACTGCACTTCGTACATTGCAGTGTTAATAAGTGTATAGGGAAAATCAGTGAATGAATGAGCCAACAGTTGGGTCATTGTAAACCAAACCAGCTGGTCAGCTGTCAATCAGCCGTGAAACTCTTAAACCCTGTTGAGGCAGCATGAGCAGCCCAACTGTGTGTCCATAAACTATATACACAGACTCACACAGCATTGTTGTGTGAAGAATAAATCAGCATCAACAACCAACATAGAGTAACACTTTATAATAAGTACACACTATTAGGTATTAGTTAAGCATTAAATACTGAATTCATCATTTATAACACATGAATACTCATTAATATGTTAAACAGTTAAGTTTTACTTATCATTGATAAGCACTAACTGTATCTATAAACTACATACTAATGAGTATTCATGCGTTAAATGAAGAATTCAGTATTTATTAATGCTTAACTAATGCTTAATAGTGTGTACTTATTATAAAGTGTTACCCATAAGCAGTACGTATTAGTATAGACAGACAGCAGTATCAGAATGTAACACAATAGTGTATGTCTTGGCCTTTTGGTGGATCACACTGTGCATCATGATGTCTCCACCCCATCATGACTTCTTTGATTGACTGGCAGGTGGTCGTTTGGCAAAGTCATTGCGTAATGCCTGGGTGGGGAATTAGTACTTTCACACTGTTTTTATGCAACATATGGTCGAAGCTGCCCACACAGCTATAAGCTCATCAGTGCCAGACGCAGCAGGAGATCTGCAACAGAGCGTCCAAACTCAGCCCACAATGACCCATCTGAGAGCAAACAGTCAGGAAGCTGCAGGCAGACGGCTGGACTGTGTCCAAATCACTGACAAATATTTTTTGTTTGGTGTAAAGGAAGAATTCACAGTCGACTACCTGTAGCAGCCTTTCCACTGAGCCGTACCTTTTGCTGCAGACGATAATGACAGTCTGTTCTTCTGTCTGTTGGTCGACCACTTACGTCCAGACTGACACACGGTTGCCCATAAAGTTAGAATAAAATATTTTTATTCTTGATAGATGAAGTGTATATCTTCTCAAAACTTTATTGATCAAACTCTTCCAAACATATCTCTGTGATATTAAACCACAATGAAAAAAGGAATGTGTCTGAAAATAAAATTATTCAAACTTTATGGGCAACCATTTATACCGTATACTGTATACAACTATTGATTGAATTGCCATGAGATTTTGTACAAATTATGTGTGAATGAATCCCATGCCATATGCTCCATGGTAGCATGGGTGACGTTTGATACCCTGGATTTGCTGGGACTTTGTTAGATGAGTTGATCAGATTTTTTGGTGGTGAGCAGAGGTCTTAAAGGGATAGTTCAATATTTTGGCAAATTAGCTTATTGCCATAATCCCTATAGTTTTAGGAGTAGGTTCATTACCTTTTAATTGTCGGTGCAAGCTATTTTTAAAACGGCGGAGCAGAGCTGCTCAGAGCTACACTACGGAGGCTAATGGAATTTCTTGGTTTCCCTCATCAAACTCATCAAATACACCGTCCAACAACTCCAAAACGTTCTCATGGACAAGTTGTGACCTGCACATTCACCACACTATGAGACAATAACGAAAAGTTACGAGACCGAGTTGTTTTCAAGGAAAATGCAGAGACTGCTTGCTGAAAAACTGCCCCTGACGGGAACGCGCATGAGGGGTGCATGGATTTACCTCGAAAACAACTCTGTATCTCATAGCGTGGTGAATGTGCAGGTCACAACTTGTCCATTTGAGTGTTTTAGAGTTGTTGGATTGTGTATTTGATGAGTTTGATAAAATACTTTTAAGTTTGCTTGATTTGGTTGCAAAGTCAAAGACTTTCCTGTCAGTCTCAGCTTTACTTTATGTTACAGTAAATGAAAAGCTACTGATCAAGTTTCAGTATGCTATTACACTAAACCAAGCTGGTGAACATACAGTTGAATGTTAACTGCATGTTGTCAGTTAAAGGCTCCAGATTTGTCATTGTTCCTTGTAACATACTGAAATAAAATGTGAAACATTAGACCATTACAGCATCAGCATGAACAAAGTTGTATGACGATAGATAGATAGATAGATAGATAGATAGATAGATAGATAGATAGATAGATAGATAGATAGATAGATAGATAGATAGATAGATAGATAGATAGATAGATAGATAGATAGATAGATAGATAGATAGATAGATAGATAGATAGATAGATAGATAGATAGATAGATAGATAGATAGATAGATAGATAGATAGATAGATGGGAAAACCTGAAATCTAAAAACCTTTCCCCTGCTGTGGCAGAATGTGTTCACAGATGCACAAATCCAGGAAGGAAAAAGCTCCAGTAAGCAGGCTGTTATTTGTTAGATTAAATGGAGCTGTCAGGGCCGTCTGGCTTTCAGTCAGAGAGCCAGATTGTCTCGGTGCTGATGGCAGAGCTTTGTTCTGTAGTCTGTGGAGCTGTGTAAACCCTAACAAACAGACAAAACTCTCACAGCACCGACAACAACTCCCTGCCACACACAAACACACAGAGTTGCCTCTCGCTCTCCTCTCCGGCACAGCCTTGAATGCTGCTGGTGCTGCAGTGGAGCTGCTGGACACACAGCAGGTATAGGAGGGCTTATTGATTTCTGCTCCAGCACCGGCTCAACTCAACTTGCAGTAAAAAGCCAAGCACAGGTGGAAGTCTGGACAGGGACACACACACACTTCACTGAGCTTCATAATGTTGTCATTATGGTCTTTGTAAAATGACCTGCTGGTGCTCAGCAGCAACGATGCTCCTCTCATATCCTCTTACGTAATGATTCTGTAATCCCTCTCAGTTAGTAGAGTAACAGCTGGTCGGTTTCATTTTAAACAAGAGTGGATGCTCTTCTGTTCATAGCTACAAACATCAAGGACAAACTATCCTAATTACCCAAGTTGTTGCATTAAAAAGTAAGAAAGATGTTCAGCATTATTGTTAAATTGTAGACGTCTTCTAAAAGCATTCCTAAAAGCTCCTTTTCCTGTTCATTTTCAAAAGGATTAAAGCTCAGACTCACACCGATTGGCATTTCTATTCATTTCTTGCTACACAACTGAAACACTAAACAGCACAGTCTCTATACATGTGTCTGACTTAGAAACACAGTTGACTGGAAGTCTCTCCCCTGCTGCTGCAATGTGACTACTGTGACAAACCCCCCACATCCCCAACCCCCTCACACGCACACACAGGAAGTGAACAGATGCTTTCCGGGTCAGCACCCTCTCTCCCATCCTGCCATCATTGAAAAACATCTGCACAGCTGCCAATCCGAGCCAAGTGTATCAGAACATATAACATGAAACAGGTTCATTTAGTCTTCAAGCAGTATTCAAAAGACAACGCATCATGTTCAGACAACATCTTTAAACTTCTCTTACCTCTGAACTACAAGGAGAAGCAACCATACAAAATACCCAGCTGCAGTAAACAGCAATATACTGAAGCTCTCTGTCACTTTGCTGAGTCTCTCAGAGGGTTTGATTTTCTATGATCAGTGGTTATGTTATTTGAAGCCTTGTATTTGGCAGTTTTGTTACTAATATCAGGCACAGTAAGTGTTTTTTTGTCACTTCTGTTCCCATGTCTACCATCATCATTATGTCCTGATTATCCTACTATCATCAAGTTGCTTTATGTCAGGATCAGTTAGTTTGTCAAGTCTCTGTTGTTAAGGTTTTAGTTCAGTTCTCTGTCTTTGTCTCATCACTTCCTGTTTTATTTTGAAGTCCTCGCCTTACTCCTGAGTT
Organism: Trachurus japonicus; assembly: GCF_045865225.1. Taxonomy (NCBI): domain Eukaryota; kingdom Metazoa; phylum Chordata; class Actinopteri; order Carangiformes; family Carangidae; genus Trachurus; species Trachurus japonicus. Next base: position 25,507,374 of record NC_140914.1, on the reverse strand, counting down.
CCTGTCAAGTTTCCCGCTCTTGTGATTGTGTTCCCCGCCCTACTGTAATGTGTTTCACCTGTGTCTTGTTGTCTCCATATAAGCCATTCCTTCTGTGCCAAATCGTCATGTTGAGGCATTGTGAGTGGTCCAGCCTTTGTATTTTCCTCTGAGAGTTTTCCGTGTAGGACCTAGTTCCTGGTTTCTCTGAGTTTTCGCCTGCTGGATTTTGTAACTCTGCCTGTTTGATCGGTTTTGACCTTTTTCTGAATAAACAAACAGAGCCTGCCTGAACCTTGACTCAAAATCATGTGTCCCCCTGATCCGTACCCTGATACTTTATATTTCCACACTTCTCTTCATAGTCACAGTGATGTCATTAAGGTTATCGCAGTTTTGGCTTGAAACCTAAATTTCATAACAGAAAGTCACAAACTAGGGCTGTAGGACATGCGGTCATTCATCAGGAATGGAGAGTAAAAAGCTGCATTATGGGAAGTGAAGGGTTTTGGTAGCTTAACTCATACTAGAGAGGATTTTGATATCTCTGACTCTCACCAATGTTTTTGGAAGAGCATTACCATTTCTCCATTTTATTTATTTATTCGAGAAGGGACAGTGTACATTAGTCCTTGAAAAGAAAGAATGTAGATGTGCCCAATTGCAGCCAAGGGCTGATTTGCATTGACAGTTCCCTGCCAGATGTTAGTTGGCATAGTTCCTTAAAAGAAAATAATAAAACACAGTACAATGCAATAATGCACATAAAAAAATAAGCCATTACAATATAAAATACCATACAGGAGAAGAACACAGAATATTATAGTCGTCCCGTGACACATAATAGTGTTGAACCACTGGAGTTTACTGGCGACGCTGTCAGTTTGTGTTTCGGCTGAGCTGTGCAGTTGCTTTCTCAGTGGGGATTTAATTAAGTTGCTGTTCAAAAACATATTACCCATAATACAACCCTTTAATTTATTAATTCAATAAGTGTGTACACACTTTCACAAACACACTCATATCTTCAAGGCCCATTGCTGTCTGTGCAAGAACATAATAATGTAAAGCCCCTTTAGCAACAGCAAAGATGTATAATAAAGACCCTGAGTAGAAAAATGACTTCATGGAAACTCGAGTGGATAATAACAGCAGGTAGGATTCTCAAACATTATGGGTTCAACAGGAGCTGACTTGCCTTTTAAAACCTCTACAAGTTAATTCAGGTTCAGTCTGTACAGCTGGGCGTGGAAACAGGGCTCATCAGTGTTTCTATTATTTGACATCATCAAGCACAACAACGCCAGATGCAAACACACCACAGTGTTTTACTCATGTCATGAGCGTACACAGCTTTGTGTGTGCAGACTGGGTGGGGATATGAACACACACACACACACACAGGCCTCTGGAGAGTCACTGTTACAAGGAGGAAACAGACATAGCAAACAGGGTACCTGATGTGTTGCCAGGCACCAGGGCTGTAACAATAAAGACCAAAAGTGTGTGTGGGTGTGTTGTCAATATTATGAGTGGATTTATGAAGTTATAAGCTTGTTCTGGTCTATTGTCTCACCTGCACAGTCTGTATTTGACTGCTGCTGTCCGTGTATGTTTTTCCAGTGGTCCAACAATATTAATACACATCAATAATAATAACCTCCTCTTTCACCTCACAGTAAATCACCACTGTGACACCTTGTGGTGAAACATGGCAATGCAGCAGAGAAACAGCATGAATGCTGCTTACTGTCTCTGCTTTCAGTGTCTGCAAGAATCAGCATGAATGAATTAAGATGTCATATAACTGTGTCATAAACCATATGGCATGTAATTGATTTTATCGTCATATAAATTAGCTATTCACCTGTAGTCAGTGCCTGGTTTATTTTGAACTGTACAAAGGGAACTATCCGTGTTACAAAACTATTTTGGCTGACGTTGTTTCCTGGCTGATTTAGACTGAGCTTCACTGATCTCTTGGGGAAACATCCTCAAGCAATGTTTTGTTCTATTTTCACCCTCAGTCAAACGTACACGTCACTCCCTGCATCAGATAAATTAGAGTGAGCACTGAAGGCACCACTTAATCTGTAAGACGATCACAGGGTCACGATAAGGCCGGAATTAAACGCACACACCACTAAGGCCCAAAGACAATGTGGTAAATAGTCTTAAGTCAAGAGTGTTTGTCCTGTCTACAGAGGAGAAGAACAAAAGGGGGGACTCTCAGTTTTGTTTTTTCCTGCCTTTCTTCCTTATTTGTGGAGTAGCTGTAGATAAAACATCTCCATCTCCTTCTTGTTTTCCTGTCAGTCGTTTCATTACTGCACCCTGTTTTTGTGGCCCAGTCTTTAATTACAAACACCCACAGACTGACATCACCAATCAGGCTAGACAGCAGGCATTGTGGGTAATCCTAATGGCCACCCATGTCGTATTCTGAGGGAGGCATCTCTCCTGCTGGTAGCCCAAGTGCCCTGCCCTGCAGGACATCTTCAAACTCTATTCAGCCCTGCATCACACGCCACCGCTCCAGACGAATGGGCCATGTCAGACAACTGGACCATTCACTCTGGCCAAAACGCACAAAAGAAAAAATGATCAACATGTCACACACAGGCAACAACTATCACAAACCTAGCCAGTCCACACAACCAGATGTAGTACCTAGCAAGTAATGTTAGAAAAGTGCTTCCAGTGTTTCAATCAAAACCACTAATCTATATACTAAAGTCTTGGACGATAAATTGACTTCAGGTTTTATTTGACATTCAAGACACCATCAATATTTGGCATAAACCGTCGGGAAAGTAGAGCTGAGTATCATACACGTAATCAGATTTTTGTTATTCTTATAAATTCGTAAAGTGGCAGCATGTAGTTTATTGAGTGAATACAAGAGGACCAGGCATCGATCCCTGTGGAACTCCATATGAAGTCTTGTGTTGTTCAGACTGGAGCTCTTCAACAGACAGTAAAATGTAACTGTTGTAATTAACACAGACCGTGGTAATTATTCAAGGACCTATTCAAATTTGCTATATTGCTACATAGCACACATTAGCATTACGGGTTGTTTACATAGGCTACCGGTCTAACAAAAAAGATTGCAAGTTTAAGATTAAACTTTACTCCTTCACTCACCAAGAGCTCATTGTACTCCTGACACAGAGTCAGTGTAGCAATGCTGCACAGACAGCACAAACACAATGATTGATGATAGCCGCTATAGTACCCAATAGCAAAACTCACAAAAAGCTTTTTGGATCTGCTAAAATAACATTTTTCTAGGTTCTCACAGTTGAAGAAATGCAATTTCACAGAAGTAATGCTGTGCAGTGTGGTGTAAGTGTTTTTAAGGTCATTCTTCTTGGTTTAGCGCAATGTAAACTGATGCTGAGAGAGTTTTAGCTGTCTCTGCTCTACAGTATCAGTTTATCTGCAGAGGGAGAGAGAGATGAACTGGGTAGAGAAGAAAGGAAACTGATGAAATGACAGCAACTTTGTTGTATTATTCATTGTTACTTAGCTAAAGCAACAAAGAGGCAGAGAGAGGAGCGAAGGCAGATGTTATCAGAGTAAAGTTTCAGTGAGCAGATGAATTCATTAGTCAGGGTTTTTTTCCTATATTATGTGAGTGCGTGTTTAGCTTTAATGGTAATTTGGGTTCAGCTTCAAAGCAGCATTGACAAAGTCTCAACCAGTGTTTATAGTTCCTCAGACAGCTGATGAAAAGACCTACCTACACACACACACACACAGCTAAGCCTATTACAATGACGTAGAGTCCTGCAAGAGTACAACAACATCCAAAAAATAGCACACAGCTGCAGCTTTGAGCTCTGGCTGATGCAATCTTCACTAACTTGAATTTGAGTCTGTGTGCAGGTATGGAATCGACAGTTTGAGAAACATGACGTAAAGCAATTAGATGTTGCAGACAGGACTGAGAACAAGGCTACTGCAGAGAGACAGTGAAAAGAAGAGCAAAGTTTTTCCTCTGCATTGATTTGCTCCCACTGAGGTGTCATTTCAGAAGCAGAGTTATGGGACAAACACAACTGTTTGTCTGGACTTTCTTCTGCCATCCATCTGCAGCTGCAGAGCCAGTGCTTGTAATACAAACATGAATCTGTCTGGGCGCCTTTCATGTGATATATCGTCCCAAAGCTGCACCCACACAGCTCGAGCAATAAGGTTCATCCTCTTGTTTGTGTCTCTTTATCCCCTCCTTAAAGTCGAAATATTAGTCTGATCATGACTCAGAGATTTTCTCCCTATATTTTTCCCAGAAAATGATTTCCTTCTTTTGTGAGCAGCGGAAATGAGGTATGATAGACAACAGCCTCCATCCAGAAAGCAATAATATGGATATGAGAGAGATGATGAGGAAAAACAAAGAGGCAGCTGTGAAGTCAGTTTTCTCCTAGATGTTGATTTTCATCACAATTTACATAGACACACTGGTCTATTACAACAACCAAATGCTTTGGGTTGGTTTTTGTCTCAGCTTACCACACTTACCTTTTAATAACACTTATCTTCTTAATCAATAAAAAATACCATGCAAAAGCGACAAAATAAAACATGACAAAAAACAACTTCTGGTCAAATGATTTAAGTCATTTGAAACTACTAAGACTTAGCTCATTTATGTTTTGGTGCAACAACTGAATGAATATGATGAATCAATATTACCACTATCACGAATATCACTCGAAAATTCCCAAAAAGTCATAGCAATATAATATTTTCAACAAAAACATATACAATGAAGTAACAATTACTAAATGTATTTATCCTAGGTTGCCGTGAATAAATTTTGATGTGTCAAACTGAGTCATGTAGGTTGTGAACCAAATCAGACAGGAAGATCCACAACACAATTCCAGGCCACGATTTCAGTCTCTGACAAACTACATTTGTACATACATCATCACACAGAAGATCATATCTATAGAACCAGGTTTTCCAACACCTTGTTTTTTGCTTTTCAATTTTGGTGGTGCTAGGTATGCTACATAAAATGCTAAATTTGATGCATTCAATTTTTATTTTCATTTGGTGCACCTGAGTTTGTACATTTCTTATGAATAAAGTGCCACCAAACTCAACACCTTGCAAAAATAGTCATTGTCCGCCCACTATTTTTATGACAGGAATTATATTGTCAGCTTTATCCCTTTTTTAAAGGGACAACGAGGAGTTTTGGAAAGCTAAGTGTTTTCACACTACTGTACATTCCCCATCCCATGAGCCTCAGCTCGCACGGTGAAATTCTTGGACTGGCGCAAGACGGACTGAAGTGAAAACATTTGCCAAGAATGTTTTTATTGATCAAGAATGAAAGTCGGAGGTTGGAAGATAATCAGATACCGTCGTAGTTCCGTCCATAAACGGCGATTTGGCGGCGTTATTCCCATGACCCGCCGGGCAGCATCCGCGAAACCGAAAGTAGGAAATGCTGGGCGAGTCGACCACTAACTAATAATAACAAAATAACGATAAAGACAAAATGATATATTTTTCGAAAATGGACCCATTAACAAGTGTGGTGATGTAGATTCATCCACATTAATATGAAACTTTTTTATAACCAAATACAAACTCCTCATTGTCCCTTTAAATCACATTATGAACAGTTGTAGCTAATACTGAGTTTCTGCAGTTAAGCAAACACAAAGCACTATGGGAATTTTAGGGAGAGTCTAATAAGCTTTAACAGAAAGATGACTCATTCAGGTTGATTTCAGTTCCAGTCATGATTTATGTCACAGCTTAGAATACGTTCTGTAAGGGCCCATTCAAGGGTTTAAGAAGGTACATCGCGAGGGTGTGCAGACGCCAGGTGGTGGGATTTCATGAGTACTGTGTGTCTGCTCGGTGCTGACCTTGGTCCTGAAATACAGCTGAGGTCAGACTGACAGGCTTGTGTGTGTTCTATTACTGAGTCCGATGTGGACAGTTTGCACCGCCGACAGGAGATCTTGCTCACTGTGCCAGATTCCCACAGGTGTTGTTGACGCACTCTGGCACCCAGCTGAGTCTGAGGATTTGACGTGTGCAAACGAGGCCGAGTAGATAAGGCGCCGTGTTTGGGAAATGGTAAAGCGTGTGTGTTCAGAGCTCCAACGAGAAGCAGCCCATCCAGGGAGGCAGACAGAGACTCTGACATTTGAAGTCATCAGCACCTCGAGGAGATAATGGAGATGCCCGCCAGAGCTGCAGACGTGGAGCACAGCATGGCTCAGACCGTGGAGGCAGCAGACGCTCAGCTACAGAGGCGAGGGTTGAGGCTGGTGGCGAGGAGGGGAGCTTCGTCGCAGTTCGTGGGCAGCACCATCGTGGTCTTGTCCACTTATGCCGTCACCGCCTTAACCATGAACGTGGGGAAAAACATCCAGGAGCGAAGACTAAGACCCAATGGCAACTAACAGTGGTGAACTGATCAAAGACCTGGACTGGACCTGCACTGAACCTCCCTCTGCTCTTGGACCTGGACTGAACCTCTTCCATCTGACACCGACAGGAAGAGCTGCAGAACAGACACGCTTTGCCTCAATTCAAATGTGTGACTTCAACTCATCTCAACTTCATGCTGCAAGGAAGTAGAAACAAATCAACTAGACTCAGTCTTACCAAGATAGTCTGAGTAAGTCCTGTATGTAAAACGGGAGTCCTGACCATGAATGAACATAATGAATGGACATGAAGACTCTGCATGCAGTGCTGACATGTGACCACATGGTGGAGAACTGGGACAGCTTCTCCATTTAGCTGATTGCCAACAACAAAACCCAGTTTCACTGAAAGTTGGATGTGTCGGCTGTTCTGCTGGAAACTGCTGAACCAGGACTCTGACGTTATTAAACACGACCGTTTAAACCCATTAGACTGAATGGAAATGTAGTCAGAAAGGCGTTGAGATAGTCTGTGATAATGACTAATTTTAGATATTTTTCTGTGTACTTTGTTGTTAATTTTCAAATTTTTGTCATAAGTTTGCCTTTTAAGTTTCAATGAATGTCTATGTGAGAGTGGATTTGAAATTTGTAGATTTTTTAAAAACAAATGCTTCAATGACTGTGATCTGACTGTACAGAAAATGATTAAACATGTTTCAATGTGCTATTTTTTTCCTCTGGTTTATATTCAATTATTGTCAGCTAAGCACTGTGCATCTAATATGCTGCTGAGGCGCAGATTTTAGTGGATACAAATCTGTCCAGAAATGAATGCTAGCAAATGAGTTTCACCTAAAGTCATATAATTAATGATTTTTGACTAGAAAAGCATAAATGTGAGTCATGTTGCTCCTATTCATCCAACTGCAAACCTCCGACTCTAAGTGACATTTGAAACACTTCCTCCCAGCCAAATACCTTAATCAGCAACCCCAACAATTTGGTATTTGACCAGTGACATTTCTGTCAACTGAAAGGTCACTGAATTTGACCTTTCTTTGAGAGTATAGCTTCAACACTCACAGGAATGGTTTCTTTTACTATTAAATCTCACAAATAAACACAAACCGGAGAAAAGAGAAGGATCATGTTCCGAACAGTATTTAACAAGTTTAAAGGGTTTCAAATATGTTTCCATGAATGAAATAATCTTAGATAAGGAAACAGGGACGGGTCCTTTTATTTGTCTCAGAGCTAACACCAACAGACGTCCCAGTATGTTTCTATTATTAACTGCATATTTTTTAATACTATTAATTGTGTATAAGTGTATTATTTCATTCAGGAGTCAAAAATGTATCCACTAGTTTTAATGAATTATCTTGGCTGGCTAACTAGTTTTCACGCACTTAGGTTCATGGGAAATGTTACAAATTATGATAATGAACGTCAGTCAACTACAAAATACACAATGTAAATGTGCTGGATTGCAGTCCATAGACAAAATGCTATCCAGTAACGTGAAACTAAGAATTAAAAGTAACAATACAAAAACTCAAATAGTTACACAAATAAATAGGATAAAATGCATTTTGCAGCACGCTGACTAAAATGATCACAAATTTGGTTTAACTTAATCCCACTGTCTTGAAGGTGGGATGGGATTTTCTTATTGCAGATGGTTAAACCCATGCGTTTTTTTTCTTCCCTTCACTGATAACACAGTTTATCCAAATCCCTGCCTGTCTCTCCAGTGCCAAGCTGACTGGTTAATGTAAATTTAGATGTTGATCAGATCTGCATCAAAGAAATGTGCGATCCTGTCCTTTCAGTGCCCCCCCCCCCCCCTCAAATCCCCTGACAGCTTGGGTACAAGCTCTCTCGGGTTTGGGATTCGCCGCGGCACACACAGCACATCTTGTCTGCTGCTGTCATGAAGAGTTTTCAGACAGGTTCTCCGCTTTTCACCTTCTATTTCCAAACTTTGTGCGGATGCAGAACGCTCGGTTCAAGTGTCTGACGTCCTGGAGAAATAGGTCAGTGGCACAAATCAAAGAAACTTTAAATGGCGGAAACGAATGTTTGTCAGTTAGTGAGTCGACGAGGATGGGTGACAGTGTTTGCCAGCCGAGGGCCAGCCTAAGGCTCAAATGCAGGCAGTGACCCAACCCTGTTAAATGAGAACAACAACAAGGGTACACAGAGAGCAGTGATGGCCCGCTTTGTCCTCCCTCTCTGTGTTCCCTGAATAGCTCTTGCACAAAGGATATCGTTATTCCTCCTCTAATTACCAGATGGAGGGCTGTTTGTCTGCCTCGCTCCTCTGCTCTCACCCCTAGAAATAAAGTGCTCTGTGGTTACGACCCCTCGCCGGTTATGAAACAGTCTGGTGGACAACGGGGCCCGAGCGAGCCCTCATTTCCTCATACGGCTCATACAGTATGTATCCGAGGTTGCGTCTCCATCGAGACCGTCTCATCTGCACTCAATCTGCGTGTTTGTGTGATGGCCAATCTGTCCGGTCCCTTCCTTGTCCCTGCGCGGTTTCGTTGCCAGAATCAATCATGTCTAAGGCATGTCACCAATTTCACAGTCGTGGTTTTAGGCGGACGTATCTAGGCCACAAGACACTCTCCATCTGCTCTTCTGTGGCCAAAAGCCTTGGGAGGGCACTTGGGGAGAGAGAGAGACAGGGATGGAGAGAGAGATGCACCCTGCCAGGGATTAGTTTGGTACAGCAGGTCCAAGGGGAGGTGAGATTAAAAGCCATGAGTAATAATACACACATGGTGGAAAAACACACTGGCTGGCCACACTCACGAACCCATTGGAACCAGCTGTTGTCAAACAAAAAATGTCACTGGTTCAAATATTTGCCACCAGTTTAGAAAAAAGTAATAACATGCTTTTAGGGATTATACACTTATTTGGTAGCATTGTTGGCAAGATTACAACTCCCAGTGTGTGCACGGCTGCACGCACATGACCCACATGCATCGACCGGCGCAGGTGAAGAACAGGAGGGAGGAAAAACCTGCATCCAAAAAAAATAGCCCGACCTGAACTCTGACCTCGGAGGGGGGGAGGGGGAAGCAGGAGGGGTTTTGCGTTGCGCAGCAGATTGTCGGTGAGTTTGCAGCGTTTTGTTCCACAGAGATGTGCGTTCCCCCGTCCTCAGCATATCATACAGTATTAAATCTCAGCTGTACCCTGCTCTAACCCTGTCATCTGGAAAAAGCCCTGACCTCAGTGTGTGTGCAAGAGAGATAGAGAGAGAAAGAGAGCTGGGAGAGGACAGGTGTGACTCAGCACCACCTGTGAGCGATCCTCTCCAAATCAAGGGCAACACATCTCTTATGAGATTGGATTTTGCCTGTAAATCAGTTGGACAAATGTGATTTTTCCAACAGTGTTTCCACCAACAACATTACTTGGACGGATGGAGGGGAAGGCTGTCAACAAGGAGGATTTGGTAAACATCTCATTGGGAGATTAGCAAGGAGTGTGTGTCTGTGTGTGTGCGTGCAACAGAGAGAGAGAGAGAGAAAGAGGGAGAGAGAGAGAGAGAGAGAGGGGGAGGAGGGAGGACTTCCCAGCATGGGGCAGAGGGGAGGGGGTGAGCTGCCTGGTGGAAAGGACTGAAATGTCCTTCATATAAACCGGTGACAAAGTGGAGAGCATCGGCCCCCAGGCAGCAGAGATCACAGCCAGCAGAGAGAGAGAGAGAGAGAGAGAGAGAGAGAGAGAGAGAGAGAGAGAGAGAGAGAGAGAGAGAGGAGGAGACCGGAGCTCCAGCACCGCGCACAGCCGCTGGATCCACAGCAGCAGCACACCGGAGGAGACGGAGGAGACACTCACTCAGCAGCGGAGAAGAGGCATCGACACCAGGAGGAAACTCTTCCGGACGGAGCGTCTTTCACCCACCGACAGGTAAAAAAAAACAGCAGACCCGCGGAGCAGGGAAAGGGAGAGAGGGAGAGCCGGTAGAGACGGTAGACGGAGCAACACCTGCTCCGACAGGTCGACGTGAGTCAGTTTTACAAATGTGTCACATCGTTATCACAACAAAATCACAGGCTCGTGCCAGAAGAGTAGTACTACTTTTTTAATATTCAGTTCTGTGAGGCGGAAGGTTACCATGGAAGTGTCTTAAGGTCACTGTCAAGTCACTAATGAGCGCGAGACACTTCGGAGGAGAAACTGCATTTTTTTTGTGTTTTTTTTTTGTTTGTGTTTTTTCCTACTGTTTGATTGACAACTGCGTGATTTTTACATGTTGAATTTGGAGGTTTTTTTTAATATGTTGTTACAGTCTGACCCTTAGAAAATATCGTGTAGCCTATGTACACTGAAATTATTTTTTGCATTTTACATTTAAAATGTTGGAATAGTTTTTTCATCTGTAGACTAATAGATATAAACAGTAATTGAGAAAGAACTAGTTTTCAAACTGCTTCCCATCTTCTTCTATTTTAACCGTCGCCTTTATCTGTTGTGTTGTTTTTGTTGGATAAGCTCGGGGCCACACTGGAGCTGCCCAAGGCCACGCGGCCATGTCCAACAGATTTGTTTAATTCGTGTTATGTAGGCTACACATCGGCCAGCCGCTTGTCAGATTAAACAACTACGCATGTCATCCACCTCAACACGGTGTCTCAGTCCCACCTAATTAGGCTCACCGTGTCTACTAGGTCACCACATGCAGAGCACACCCGGGGCTGAGCAGTCTGCTCCGGGTTACTCACTCTAGTCTGTACCTGCTGCACGACCATCAGGACTGGAACTACAGAGGCGTGAAGGCAACTTTGACCGGGGCTTTTAAATCCAATGTGTTTGGTTTTGTGTATGTATAGGCCTATCATTGAGCTGTTAGTTTCTATTTGTAATATTATATTACATTAGACAGCTTGTGCATTCGAGTAGTTGATGATTCAGTGAAACACGCCTTGTGTTGTGTCTGCCGCTGTCCAACGTGCTGAACTCTTTTCCAGACCTGCTTGTTCATCTTGTAGAGATGGATGTCACCTCTCGCCCTCTGCTATTGGTCTGCGCATATTTGGCGGCTGCGCTGATTGGTGGAGCCCGCTCGGAGGGGATGTGTCTTCAGGACGGGAAGCACAAGGCCGCGCCCAGCCCCGAGCCGCACCTGGGGGACTGCGCGCTGTACGCTGACAGTGAGTGACCGACTTGTGTGTTTACTCTGAAACACTGTATGTTCAGTGGTGTGGTGTGGTGGCAGGTCGTGATGGAAATATCAAACCTGATGTCCTGACTGACAACTGGATGAAAGCTTTACCTGTCCGCCAACAGATAGCTGCTGCACACAGGACGGCATCCAGGACATCTCCCATGTTCCCTCTGTCAGCAATAAGAATGAACCCTGGGACAAATGTGGGCCCCTGAGCTCTGAGTAAGTCTCGCACACAGATATCCTCTCGATATAAACCCCTTTAAATTCTAGTCTTATGCAGCGATGATAAATAGTTTAATATATTTCATATCAAAAATTGATATGACATTTTGGAACCTGCAGATATGTATTATATATGTCCTTATATCAAGATGTTGCCATAAATGTCATCTGGAATTGGAGACAATATTACCATAGACATATAATCCCTGAATAGCCTATATGAAAATGATAAAAAACAAAAAGATAACAGACATGAAACACCTATTAAATATGTGGCCTTTATGTAGCCTATATATAAGACACATACATAGGCTTAGCATAAATAAACATATGTATTCTCAATCTATCTTATGTTGTGATATTAAGTCTGTATTATGTATGTTTTTATTTTATATGAAAATACAGTATTTTTCATATATGTAAATTCAATGCACACCCAACACCTGACTCTGTCACCTCTCAGGTCTGAAAAGCCGTTTAAACATTTTTAACGTTTTGTTTCCCTCACAGTTCTTATAATATTTTTATCGCAACTGTGTTAACCTAGAAGCTTTTAAACCCACTTACCTACCGGTCGCGAAAAGTCCAGATATTTGGTTGGTGGCGACTAAAAACTGAGCTAAAACTGGAGTGAATTGAAATGGATGGGCAGAAAAACTACTTATGTTGATAGTGTTGCTCTGCACTATAGAAATAGGCTGTTGTACAGTACTATACACTGTGTTGTGTTTGCAACTTGTGTCAACTGCCCCCAAGTGGCAACAAAATCAGTTATCGCTGGCTTGAGCAGCTTCTGCACAGGGACTTTTTTTTTTCTCAGTTAAACGTTACATAAGCTTTTCTGTTTGTGTTTGTTCCAAGGCTGCACTGAAGCTGTAATAGTTTAAAGTGAAATATTCAAACCCAAAATAGAAAATGGTGTTGAGATTTTATATAGGTTTGTTGTACAAGCAATGCAACGTACCAGTGGGTCAGTGGGTCCAGTGAAGACACTTTCCATTATTCAAGCACAGTGTTAATTAGAAGAGCCTGTGCAGTGGGAGAACGTACCTTAGTTATGATTTATGTAGAAGCTAAGTGGAAAAACACAGACAGGCCAAAAGGTCACAACCACAACTTGGACGGACACACTAACGGGATTAGATACATTTAACAGCATGACCTGTATCCGTATTACCTCTCAGTGTTACTTTTATGACTTGTTGGCAGTGACTCCTAGGTTCAAGGGGGGTTTGAAATGAAAATGTCACTGAACATCATGTTGTGTTAATACTACCTGCTGCCCTCTCTCTCTCCTTTTTCCTCAGGTGTGAAGGCTTCCTGAAGCGTGTGTCATGTTTTTACCGCTGCTCCCCCGATGCTGCTCGGTGGCCTCATCCCCACCGCCGCTCATACATCCAGGCTGTGCCGCTCTGCCACAGCTTCTGTCGTGATTGGTGAGGCTGCCAAACGCACTGCCACGCGAGCTTAAATCAAAATCAGAATCTGTCCCCCTTCACCTATAAGAGTGTCAGGAGAGAGATTACCGGCGTTTGTAACCGCGGCGCGCGGCGCTCTTCATACGGAGATGGAGTGTCCAATAAACAGCACAAAACTGTATGACACAGATACGACTAAAAGGCTGAATGTGTCAGAGTCCTTTCTTATGAAGAAGGCAACAAATGCATGAAGCTCACGTATAAGGATCACACAGGAAATCCCCACCATTTAGACTTTGTCACCAAAAATATGTGAGCTCCACATCCCTGAGACAAAATGCTACTAGCTTTGGATGTTGTCATGACAACATATAAGAAAACAATGTGGAATGTGTATGTACAGTTTGACAATTTAGGAAATATTATTACCAGCTTAAAGGGATATTTCAACATTTTGGGAATTCGCCTATTGCCATAATCCCTATAGTTTTTAGTAGGTTCATTACCTTTAATTGTTTGTGCAAGCTATTTTTAGAACGGCGGGGCAGAGCCGCTCAGAGCTGCACGGTATTTCCACGTTTCCCTCATCAAACTAAATAGCCTACACAATCCAACAACTCCAAAACACTGTTGTGGACAAGTTGTGACCTGCACATTCACCACAAATAATAACGTAATTATGAAACATTACGACACATGAAGCAAATACTCAGAACTACTTGCGCTTTTGAAATCACTCCGCCCAGCAGCCGTGTCTGAAATGTAGTTTTGGTTACGCATATGCCTTGAAAACAACTCTTGTAACGTTACATTATTATTTTATAGCGTGGTGAATGTGCAGGTCACAACTTGTCCACAAGAGCGTTTTGGAGTTGTTGGATTGTGTATTTAGTTTGATGAGAGAAACGTGGAAACACCATACACCTGTGTCTCTCCCCTGCCGATCTCAAAACAACACACTCCGACAATTAAAGGTAATGAATCTACTGCTATGACTATAGGGATTATGGCAATAGGCAAATTTGTATATCCCTTTATGCTAAACACTGCTAGCAGACAGTTAGCTTAGCATACAGTCTGGAACCAGCTAACTGTGGCTTTGTCCACAGGCAACAGTATCAACCTGCCAGCCACTCGTAGCTGACTGATTATATAATCTTATATTTAATCTGTTTAAAACCAACTCAGAGCGTTAATATCAGTTGTTGTGTCTGACCAAAAGATTAGCCTGGAAGCAGTCCAGGAAACAGAGCGGCACATCACCCCGTGGAAAAACCACATCATGTAGTTATTGTCCAGATTCAACACCGTGTAAATAATTAGCAGTTTCCCTATGTCTTAATGCTAAGCTAACAAGCCACTTTGCCGTTGAATCACATTCATACATTTGCCTATATATTACATTTTTCTTTTTCAGGTTTGATGCCTGCAGGATGGACATGACATGTGCCCGTAACTGGGCCAGAGACCCCAGAGGACAGAACTGCACCGGAGCCTGTGTCCAGTACCAGCAGGTAGGCTCAGATCTGGGACCATGTTTCTGTTGTGGCTTCTCCTCCAGAGCCACAGCGGAGGCCGACAGTTCACTCTATTTAAAACGTCAGCTAATGGGGTGTGGCATTTAATTGTAAGCAGCTGTAATAGCATTAGCAATGACATAAGAGTGGTAGGCTACTCTGTGTGAATAGAGCAGAGTCACGGCTTCGCTTAGATTTCCTGGGCCCGACCGACAGAGGAGGTGTTAGAGGTTTTAAATCCCATTGACCGACCTCGCAGCTCATCACTCGAGCCACAAGTTGCAAGGCAGGAGGTCAGATACTGAGCCGCGCTGCTGCAGTCTGTGTGGCGACGGTCAGGGGGAGGGAAGGGTTAACCGGTGCGGGGGCTGAAGCATGAAAAGGTTTGGTCTTGCTTCAGTGGGCAGGGGCCAGCTGGGTGATTTAAAAAGAGACAGAGTGACCGAGGGGCTGATGTGCAGCTGAGGCCAACAGCAAACTGACCGTCACAGCACACACACACACACACACCAACACCACAATGTCTGTCTGTCTGTCTGTCTGTCTGTCTGTCTGTCTGTCTGTCCATCTTCCTGTCTGTCCCTGTTTTCTGTCTTTCTCGCCTCCTTTATCACCTTTTCCTTCTGTCTCTCTCACACCTAGGGAGACACACACCGACAAACGAACACGCACACCCCCAGACACCAGACCTATTAAGGCTGTCTGGTGGATATTAGGTGATTACTAGAAATGACAGATCTGCTGTAGGAGAGAAAATCAGAAGAGACAATACGTATCAGTGTGTGTGCGAGTGCGTGTGTGTGTATTTCGGTGCTTTGTGTGCTTACTCTGGCCCCATTTTTTATGTAGGATGCCTCTAATGGAGCAAAACAGGCTCCAATAAATTTAAGTAGCTCTCATACGGAGTGTTTTAAACAACTCCTGATACAAAGAAATGAGTCACAGCATATTCAACAAACCTCCGCTCTACAGAGACACCGCAAACAAGCTCCTACCTCTCAATATTTTTGGAGGTCACAGCAATAAAGCTTCATTTTCTTTTCTTTTTCGGCCAGCGGAGGGAGGTTTCACTGCACTTTTAGTCCACGTCAGGGCTGAGATGAGAAAGCAGAAACTAACAGCACACATGCACCAACACTTCGCCATCTCACTTTAGCTCCTCAGGATTTAAGACAAAGTTTCACAACGACTTGAAATAAATCCTCCTGCAACCTTTTCAGGATCCTCGCTGGTGTTTCTGCCACCTCCTGAAAAGTTCAGCTCATAGATGTGTGTATGTGTGTGCTTTTAAATGTATTAGCTTGTTTCTATGCAAATCAATATCTACTGCAGTCAGCATTTACAAATCCTGTCTGCACCATTGTATATTTATTCCACACACACTTACACACACACACACACACAGCATGCAAAAATCCCTCTGGCACTCGGTCTCACTCTCTCTTTATACTCATTGGTAACATTATTTGCCAGCCAAGGCCTGATTTATCTCAGCATTCGACACTCTCTCTGCTCCTGGTTTTGTGGGAATGAGGTTACAGCTGCAAAGAGCGGCCATGGTCTGTGCCAGACTCTGGCTCCAAACACGTATAGAACGGCATCTGTGCATCCGATGTAGTGAGTTAATGATCAGAGGGAGAATATGAGGCTACTGAATAATAGTGCAGTTCTTTTGTATGAACATGTTGCACCGTTTAACATTTACCAGATAGCTAAAAGGGAAGAAATTAGTATTTAGAATATTTTAAAGTAAATTACACTGCAATTAAGTTTTATTAATGAATAATTATTGGATATTAGCACCAGACCAGCAGTACAATATGTCTTTTCACAATAGCTATTTTTCTTTTTATCATATTTTTAAAAATCTATTTCAAGTGTTAGCCTATGTTTTTTCACATCCCGAACACTTAGCTAAACTTTACCTTGAAGTAGGCGTGAACAGAGCACATACTGTACCCTGTAACCAAAGTGTAGGTAGGCTATACAATGGAGTAAACAAGAGACTCACACCTCGCTCTCCAGTACATTTTCATAGCTTGAGCTTAGTGCACCACCACTCCAAAATAAAGGTCATTACTTCAGCTGAAATTCCTCATGCATGCTTTTGCTAAAAAAAAAAAAAAAAAAAGGTGCCAAAAAAAAAGAAAAAAGTGACCTTTAATTGTCATTTGTTGAACTTGTGAAAAGCTTGCCACTTCATTTTTATACAGTATGTTGTCCAAAACAAAGTTCTAATAAAGTTGTGACATTACTGAACATGACAGAGACGTATCTTCTCTGACATTGGTTTTGATTGTTAGATGATGTGACACTGGATCTAAAAAGTACACGATGTCTTTAACAATCATTAAAAAAAACTTCTCTATAGCTGAAGCTATGTAGGTCAATAACTTCCCTCATTACACTCATAAGGTGTTAATTATGACCATTTATTACCCCCTTTAAGTCACCCTTAAACACAATGTTTTACCATTTTATTCTTTCACCTATTTATTTTGAATGAATGAATGAAAATTTATTCCAGCCTATTTACAAACAAACAAGAACAGAATTAAATACTCGGTTTTTGAAAGTGTGTAGGCTGAAGCTGAAGCTGAAGCTTATTTTCGCCCACCCCTCTTGCCTCATAAAGCAAAACAAACATATTCTTGGCAATATACAGTATATGAACATACACATCTAACATTCTCACATTACTTTTATTTTAGGATAGTGTCTTGCAAGAGTACATTATTCTTCTGGTAAAAATTTTTGAGTATTTTTAGTGTGCTACATGTTTTAACATTTTCAGAACTAATATTCCTCCTCAGGGTTGGCTGGATTTTAAACTTGCATTAGTGTATTTATCTTTGTACAGTACAGGCACCTGCTATGAATTTCTCCCAGTCTATATAGATAACTGTAATTTCTGGTCTGAAATCTGAAGCATAATTTAAAGATTTTGCTTGTTTCCTAAAATATTCCCCAAGTGTTGTTAAGACTTAAACAGATCAAGACATCTTGAGGAGATGTATAATTTCCTAATTGTTGTGATAATTCATTATATCATCTATTTCGTATTCAAACATATTCATGGCCTATATTCTCAAATCAGGATCATCGTTTATTCTGTTGCATAAAAGACATTTTCCTGATTCTGATGTTGAGAACTGTTTCAACAGACAGTGCTAAAAAGAAAAAGAAAAAAGATCCTTCCTTTCTCTCCTCTGGCTCCCTTTTCACACCAGGTGTAATGTCGTGTTATTCGAACAGAGGAGGGCAGATTAAATGAGATAAGGATGGGAAGGACAGGCTACTGCCCCAGGAAATTTCTCTATCTCACTTATTCGATCACACCATGTCGTCTAAAGCCACTTGTGCTTGTACTGAATTAGCTTTGGCAGCAAACCATGTCCGCCTGGGGAAGGACAGAAATGTTTGCTTGTGTGTGTGTGTGTCTGTGTGCACGCGTGTGTGTGTGTGCGTTACGGGGTTGCAGTGATAAGACCTAAGCGTCAGACAGAGAGCATATGTAGTGAAGAGGAACAGCAGTCATCCTTTTTGTCCTTCCAACACGGTAAATATATTAGAGCTTTTTCTTCTGCGCGCGCCCTGTGTGACTCAGTCTTAATCCCCCAACAGACAGGAGGATGAAAGGAAGCAGGCATAGGGGTGGGTGTAGGGGGGAGGGGGGGTTGCTACACAGAAACAGGGAGAATAAGAGAGGTATACAAACAGCAAGAGAGGAGGGAAAGAAATGCAGCGGGGGGATAGAGTGGAAGTTATAGGTGGGGGGCAGAGAGAGCTATAGTAGGAGACAGAGTCGGTGACTTGGCAGCGCGTCTTAATGACTGGTTATGAGGCAGCGACTGGAGAGAGAACGGGAGCTTAGACACAGAAAAACACAGCGTGTCACACTGAAACTTCACTAATTAGCATTCTCAGCTGTTTCTAAGTACGTCGGTCTACGCCATTTACAGTTAAACAGCTTAAATGTTGAATTGTGATTTGTTTTTGCACTGTAATGCAATATCCCTCCTAATCCGCACACGTGTCTTATTAGAGAGAGAGAGGGAGAGTATCATTTTTCATGCTCCAGAAACCATAAAGCTAATGTCAGCGGTAATTGGGGAGTTTTTCCCTCAAAGTATAACTTCATAAGGACGGAGCATTGTAACGAATTTGTCCGTCAGATAGCGTCACAGAAGGTGCAGGGAGTGACCTTTCCGATTAGCTCGGATCCGTGCGCTCTCTTAGTCTGTGAAGCCTGACAGGAACCGTCGTTCTACCGGCGCAAAGGCGGCGCAGGGAGATGAAATTTTTGAGATACAACACAGTGAGCTATTCAAGGTCACATCTTCTAATTTGCTCTCAAGGTTGGCGGAGACGGGGTGAGGTGAGGCGAGGCAGGGGAGGCAGACAAAAGCCGCTCGCCACAGTAGCAGCAAGTTTGTTTTCAAGGCCTGCGCTGCCCTCAAAGGCCAAAATCTCTTATTTCAATAGATGTTTCGCCGGAAAAAGAAGGACCGCTCTTCATGGAAGCGGCGAATATTGTGCTTTCACACAAAAATGGAGAGCTGTACTTCTCAAATTTGACCAGTGTTTACCTCTTCCTGCACTCTTGCTCTCTTGGATTTACCACAGGTATAAGTGCAGGTTCAGATGCTTGTGTTTTACTTTACTGAGAAGAAATTGAGAGTTTGTTTTCAAACAGCAAACACCTATTTCTCTGGCTAACATTTTTGTGTGTGTCTGTGTGGTTTGTTTTTTGATTTTTGTGTGTGTCTGTGTGTGCATAGATGTACCAGCACGGCAGGGATCTCTGCGAGAGCCTGTGGGGCGACGCTTTCATGACGGTGGAGGACGACCCCGAGGACGTGGGCGAGCCCGGGGAGATGGGAGTGGACGGCGGTCGCCCCTGCGGCTGCCTGACCCTGAGTCCGTCCGACAAGGACGTGATCGCCGCGCTGCGGGCCCAGCAGGACGACCCGGAGGAGCTGGACACCACCAAGGCGGGCCTGCCCCAGTACCGCGCCCCCTGCCAGACCAAGCTGCCCCTGCAGGCCAGGAGCAGCAGGAAGGGCAACTCGGTGCTGCGCAAGCGCTCGGTGATGGTGGACGACGGGGAGGGGAGCGGCAGCGGCTTGTAGAGAGGAGTGATAGATGACACAGAGTTTAGAGTTAATTGTCTAGATCCTAATATACAAAACCTCTCTCTTGAAAAGGAGTTGTAACCTTGCTCCTTTAATTAACCTTACCACAAAACCTAAGCTCTCATTATCATTATCATTATCATTACATTTCAGATATAATCTCTATGGTTTTAAGTAGTGGCTACTTTACAGTATCTGGCATAAGATAGACTGACAAGCTTGAAACACTTCCTGATCAATTATTTGATTGAAAAAAGAAGAAAAAAAAAATTCACGATTAACAATTACTATTAAAGATGCTAAAATTAAATAATACAGTATATTAATATGAGTATTTAAAGGCAAAATTGTCAATTTTGTAAGGGCTTCGACAATTCCTAGTATTGATATTGCAGAATGGTTGCACAGATGTTTTATTGCCAGCGAACAAGGTGATTTTTTTTTTTAACTAGGTCGAGTATCTTATTTGTTTTGTAGAGCTCAGTACAAACATCACTCAGTGTTATGATAGGAGATGTGTGGAGTCTTGTACGCAGGAAAAAGTGCTCCAGATGTAGTGTCTCTGCATGAGTCGGTCGCGTCGTCATGTCGCCAGAGGACTGTTCACGACAGTACTGTAAATATAACGTACCTGCACCAGTACTTCACCACCCCGCTACTCTTTTCAATCGTCTAGCTGACTTTAATCCGTGCGTTTAGTCAATTGTCACACGCAAATCTTGCTGTTGTTATGCTGTACCGTGCAGTCTCTACATGTCATGGGGTAAAAGTCACGCAGAGTCATGATAATAATGAATGTAACTTAGGTTTTCTAACACAGACCACCTGCCTGAACGTTAAGGGATCTGGACCAGTGGAGCTGGGATGTTTAACACCTGAGGGAAGGTTTAATATTCAGAAACTAAATCTGCTCACTTGAGTTAAATCCACAGAGGCAGCATTCAGACCAGACGAGGTTGCTCTGCTAGTTCGATCACACATGATCAATGTACTGTGGATGTTTCTTTTATATTCACGTCATGTATTTCTAGAGTGAGGCACTGTTACATGTAAATGTTTTGTAAAAAAAAAATGATTAAAAAAATAGGAGGTTTGTCTGATGTATGGTCAGCTTGCTGAAAAGGGTGTTTCTGTGCTTTTCTTTACATTCTCAATAAAGACAACATTTCTAAATGTAATTCTGAGTCTGTCTCCGTTCATCAGGTTGCGCTATGCAATCAAGACTCTTTTCATCCAAGACAATGGAAAACAATGTGCCCAAACAGACCCTGTCAGATGAGCTCAAATAATTCCTCATTTGAATGAATTATCTATACACAATCCAACAATCACATTATTTACGTCAGACTTCTAGCTAGAATGACACAAGCTGAACATTTCATATGGTGAACATTGCCCCAGACTCTGGGCCTTCAACAGGACCATGGGACCCCACGTGACAATAAACAATCAAACAAAGCAATAAAAACAGCCAGAGCCCTATATCACATGGAGGTTCAGCATATTAAAGGTTTTCCAGTATGAAATGCATCCATTTCATACAGACTCATGTGCCTGAACACTGAAGTACACAACATAGCTAACTCAAGCATAGGAAAAACGAAGACACAAAACTGAGCAAGATCAACCTACAATCCTAATGCTCATGATGACATCAGCACAGTTCACAACCAGCCAACACAGACACTCTGCTTCCTCTTTGCAGCTGAATCAATGTATAGTAAGGGCATTTTAGCAGACATTTGACCAATCTGGGAACTAAATCCTTACCAAGAAATTTCTTCACAATTGTCTTTAGGAACATGCGTAATATGATGTCTTAAAATGTTGAAATTCAACTCCCGTGGGAAACCCCCTAAAAAACTACTCAAAGTTGGTTCCGTAATGTTAAATTTGGTCTTAAGTAACTTCTGAGGGGTCAAACTAGGGGTTTTTCATGATTCTGAGTTGATTGCAAACATTAGTTTTACACCCAAAACACTCCTTGGTGGAGAAAAAAACAACCACACCCACTTTTCTTGTTCATCGGAACCCCCATCACCACCACCAATAGAATGCATTACAGAAGCCATTCCTTAGCATTGCAGAGGTTGTGTCACTACTAAATACTCAATATAATATAACTTATATTCTATAGCCTTTTTTCTATAGGACATACACACCCTCCAGGATTTTGTGGTGTCGCTAAGTTTATTTTAAAAATTATTATAAATGTTGGCTAACTAACCATATTATTTACTGTTAGCCAACTAACAACCATTTTTGTAAGACTTTGATGCCTATCTCTATAATACTTATAATGAGTTATAATGTGGTTATAGCATTGTATAACTATAATTATAAACATTCATAAATTATCATAAGGCTTATCATCATAACACACTATAAAGCATTTTATGATGACTTATAAGGTCAGATATTATAATACGTTATAACTCGCTGACAATGCCCATGTCGATAATACATTATAAATATAGTTATAATGTGTTATAATTGGCTTATAAAAGTGTATAACCATCATTATAAATACTCATAAATTATCATAAGGCTTTATAACAATTAGCATAACACATCATAGAGCATTTTATAATGGCTTAAGGGCAAGTATTATAATAGAGTTATAATGCTCTATAATGTGTTATGCTTATTGTTATAAAGCCTTATGATAATTTATGAGTGTTTATTATGATAGTTATACACAACTATGAGCCAATTGTAACGCATTATAACTATATTTTTAATGCATTATCGATGTGGGCTTTGTCAGCGAGTTCCTAATAGTTATAACATATTAATACCTGACCTTATAAGTCAAGATAAAATGCTTTATAGTGTGTTATGATTATTGTTATAAAGCATTATGATCATTTATGAGTGTTTATAACTGTAGTTATACAGTGCTATAACTGCATTATAACTTTTATTATTATAACCCATTATAAGCATGATAATAATGCATTATAGAGATAGGTATCAAATAAAGTGTTACCACAATTTTTAAGCTTCTTATGCATGTTATCAACGTAATGACATGACATGACATATTTCAAGTTCTTAAAAGAAAAAGGAGATAACACATATCAGGTGTAAAAAATAGTATGTTTGTCAATGGTCGAAGGTTGTAAATGGCTTCAACATGTCTAGCACTAGCTAACTCCAAAATTCCTCACTTTTAATGCTAACCAACTACAACTACCACTAAACAATACTTAGGCCGATTTACCATGGCAATAAATAAAAAGTAGAAGAAAGCAACATTTTAATGTACATGTGCCCAATAGTGAGAAGTGTGTGTGTAGGCTATGTCAGTGTTTTTCAACCTTTTTTGAGCCACGGCACACTTTGTTCATTAAAAAAATCCCGCGGCACACCACTAACCAAAAATGTTAGAAAATGACACAGTGCAGCCTAATACAGTAAATATAATACAAATTTTGTCTCTTACAGTGTAGTTAGTTTGTTCTGACTCAGTAATGGTCACTGTGCAGGCTTCTGCCACTACACTCATTGACATTAAAAAAAAGTCCTATTTTATTAGCCAACTCTGCCAGACAGTCACTATTGCAGACACAGATGCTCAACAAAGCCTTTTTTTTTCTAGCTGTCAATCAACTCATGCGAGCTTGTCAACACGTGCACACTTCCACTCGTGCCTTCAGCCATATTTCACAGCAAACATGAGATGACTTAAACTTATGTCGTGCACTCCCTGTGATAGAAAGTCAGAACAAACTCTGAGTGCAACCTGCAACTCTGCCTGGTCGCACATCTCGCGCTGTGGAGCGCAGTGCATGCAGCTGCAGCGCTTCAGATCGGTTCAGTTCTATTTTTCATGCGAGCCGTGAGCGCCGAGAGCGCCGTCAAGCTGGGTAGACCAGGTCGTACCAGACAGGAAGTCTGGCACAGAAAAGGCGAGAGAATCCGGTCAATTTTCAAAATAAAATAATTAAATGATGATTAATAAGTTGTTGCGCGTCCGTCTATACATAGGCTATTTGACCGTTGCGTATGCACACGAGACACATGTTTACGTGTGTGTGTGTGTGTGTGTGTGTGTGTGTGTGTGTGTGTGTGTGTGTGGAAAACCGAGTGAATACGAATAAGGACGGTGCCCCTAAAATAAAAAGGAGGGGCTCTCAGCCGGCTCCCCCGTCACTCACCTGCAGCTGCACAGACGAGCAGAGGAGCGCTCTGCTGTTCTGGCGTGGATGAGACGCAGCACAGCGGGAGCAGCGCGCGTGTGTTATTAAAATAAAAAACAAACAAAATGAGACTGGCTGGTCGGCTCAGTGGAGTGCTGAATCTCACTCATTAACGGTTATAATCGCCTATGAGCGTCGGTTATCGGTCTGAAAAAAAAAATCAAAATGTGCATCGCTAGTTTGGATCAATTAAGTAAATTTGGTAATTTTCCACGGCACACCTGGCGAAAGCTCACGGCACACTAGTGTGCCGCGGCACAGTGGTTGAAAATCACTGGGCTATGTGTATGTTGCCGTTTTTACTGGTATGTGACATCTGGTGTGCACCTGATGCCTTTCCTTCTCTCTCGCTCCCGATCCGCATAAAACTTAATGTTATATGAAAACAATAACTAGTAATAAAAACACATGCAAAAAAAAGTAATGGGAACACTGTGGCCACAGCTGACCACATCTAGCCACAGCGGTCTATGATAGCGAATTTGCAGAAAAGTTGCAGTGACAAGGCCAAAGAATTCATGATTGAATTTGCATTAATAGTTGCAATCGTGACACCACAAAATCTTGGAGGGTGTGTATGTCCTATAGAAAAAAGGCTATAGAATATAAGTTATATTATACAGTATTGAGTATTTAGTAGTGACACAACCTCTGCGATGCTAAGGAATGGCTTCTCTGTAATGCATTCTATTGGTGGTGGTGATGGGGGTTCCGATGAACAAGAAAAGTGGGTGTGGTTGTTTTTTTCTCCACCAAGGAGTGTTTTGGGTGTAAAACTAATGTTTGCGATCAACTCAGAATCATGAAAAACCCCTAGTTTGACCCCTCACAAGTTACTTAAGACCAAATTTAACATTTCGGAATGTTCAAAAATCCAGTTACGGGTACCCCAACTTTGAGTAGTTTTTTAGGGGGTTTCCCACGGGAGTTGAATTTCAACATTTTAAGACATCATATCATGCATGTTCCTAAAGACAATTGTGAAGAAATTTCTTGGTAAGGATTTAGTTCCCAGATTTTCATATGTTGCCCTTACTAGTAGAGCTTCTATTCATCTATTTTCAGAAACATCTTAAACCAAATGCTGCAGCGATCTGATCAAATTATGGTGGTGAATTATCGCGAGATCTCCCCCTCTGCCAGAGACGGGTTAACGGACATAAACAAACCCATGCGGTGTTGGTTCATTGAGATGTAAAAAGTCAATAAGTTGTTGCCACATTTCTGTCAAACATAGAAAATCCAACTTACCTTCTGCCAGGACGTCCTGCAGGAGAGGAGCCCTGCTCGTCAGGGAGCGCGTTAGTCCGTTGGTAACGTTGTTGTGGTGTTTTAGCTAACGCTAGCCGAGCTAGCTAGTCCGGCTAACGTTAACACACTGACCAGAACTCTTTGAGGGAAAACGAGGTGAAGACCAGGTGGACTCTCCTGGTCTGGAGTCATTGATGTTGAGGCTCCTCCAGGATCCACGGCAGACATGAGTTTCAGCAGTTCGGCAGCTGTGCACCACTTGAAGGACAGGACAGGACAGAGGAGGGTCCGAGCAGCAGCAGCACCAGGTGAGGAGCAGAGCCCAGGGTGCAACAGGTGAAATGAAGTTAGTCCAACACACACACACACACACACACACACACACACACACACACACACACACACCGTCACCGGACAACCTGACTAGGGCAGATGGCGGGAAATTATTCCTCTCACAATTTATCAGAGTATAATCGGCTAAGAAGGCACCTGTCAATATTAAATTCATATCCAAATTCACTTGAATTACAGGCCTCACTGGGCCCTGCCTGCCAGGATGTGTCACTGATTCACCCAGAAACTGTTTTGATTGGTCCATTAAATTAGTCAGTTTAATAATCAATTGTTGGCACAACAAGTTTATAACAATAATCTAGAAATTATTACTATTTCATAATAGCAGATAAATAAATAGAATAATTAATTAGCCTAGAAATAAACATCCTTTCAATATTTTTTTGAGGCCTTCACTGAATACCCTGAAGGCCCAGGGGGTTCCCCTCTTATAGTAGGTAGCAGATATATTATATATTAGAGATAACAATTTCTTTTAATTCTATTTTCAGTTGTTACTTAGATGTATATCAACTATTCCAAACAAGCCTCTAACTGCTTATCCATGATTTTTATGACGATACTGAGGTCACTTAATTGGTTTCATTTGTAGCTTTTAACTTCATTACAGCTAACAAATTTAACTGTGTATTCATTTGGCAACTACCTTCACCTAACGTCCTATAACCAGTTATCCACTGGCTGATGATAAAGGTTTTCATCCAGTTCTCTTTTAGTTGAAGTTAAATTAGTCAACTCCTCTACCTGTTAGGTAACTAGTTTTCCTCACAAAAGTTGAATTAACTAGGGGGAGGGGTTGTACTTCTTTATGCTGCTTGACATGTTGGCAGAATTGTATTAGTTAGAAAATGTTGGAGATGTGTTCAAACTTTTGTAGCACATAGAGAAGATCTCTCTCTCTTTTTATCAGTGAGGATGAATTTTGCAAAGGCTTGTTTCATAACGCTACTGTACAATGTTTTCGAAACCTCTGCTGAGCGGAGCTGTACAGTACAGAGTTTCTCTGTATCCGAAACCTCAAAGCTGTGGAAACAGACGCAGACGCTGCTCCACTTCCTCTGTGCTCTCTCTGCTACAACGCTGACATCTCTTGTATTTCAAATGTGTCATGTCTGTCATCCCATGAAATCATTTCAGCTTACCAAGATTATTTTTTTGTTTAATTTCCCCTTGTTCAATATTCATTAAATCAAACACTACAACACTACACATCACCCCGGGCCATGGCACTGCATGTTGACACGCTGACAAACATTTAACTGCAGCGCTGGTGTCTCTAAACATGGCCTCCACCTCTGATTACGGGGGCAGGCATGTATCTTCTCACCACTGTCAGCCCGCAGTTCACTGATACACCATGACAAGTGTGTGTATGCTCCTGTTCAGACAGCTGTCACTCAGTCTCGCCCATTCCCAACCATTGCTTTAAGGGAGGAATTCAAATGTTCTTACATTTAAATAAATATCAAGACGATTTATTTTAAGTCTGATTTTATTATACAAGCCACACAGTCTAAATGAATGCCTGTTGGGCTTGGGAGGATTTAAGTCCTTCCGATGCTTCAGCTGAACTGACAGCGAGACTCATATCGTCTGAATCCAGCAATTAGACCCTCCCGATAAATCAGGACACGTGAATAATGTGCAAATTAGCCGACGGTATATAAAGATCACCACGTGTCATATCTGTCTTTAAAATAACCTCATTAAAAGTGACTAATACCTGGACTTTACACATAAATTACATGTAGGTGTTGGAGCAGTGTGTGCCCTCTGCAGGTGAAAGTCTGGTGAACACAAGCTATGCATCATGTTGATAATGCCACACACACACACACCACTTGACATTTTTCTGTCAAAAGGAGAGAATATGAGCCACAGCTGTGTGTGTGTGTGTGTGTGTGTGTGTGTGTGTGTGTGTGTGTGTGTGTGTGTGTGTGTGTGTGTGTGTGTGTGTGTGTGTTTGGATCCACTGCAGCTATTTCTGCAGGGAGCTGGTACTTGATGGTGTTGGCTAATAACCTGCCCTCTGTGAAAGTCATCATCCCAGCAAATGACAGAGCTGGACAGAGAGGGTCGCAAATGACTGTCGTTCTTGATGAACACACACACACACACACACACACACAGGCACAGGCACAGGCACACTTCAGCTCATCACACCAGCGATTAGGCAAATGGTAACACAGATGAGACAAGGTTATCTTTTAAATTTGTTCCAGCATCGTTTCAGAGTTTCAACAAGGCCAACGGTTGAAATTTTTACATAAATGAGATGAGGACGTCTGACCGGAGAATATTGATGCCTCTTTGCAGAGTTTCAGTCACATCCATGATCCTCCATCTGTGGATTACCCTCGCATCAAAGAGGAAACAGTCTTCTGTATGGCAGATGGGATGGTGCAGTGAAGTCAGTGCTGTAATATACACACAATACAATATGGAAAGTATAATTCAGCTCTTTAGGGACTGTGGGAAAATGGCTGAGGTCTGAAGGCAAGTTAAATCTTATGTTTATTGGTAAAACGGGTCCATGGCCATAACTCAGTGGTTGTTGCTGTTGGTGATTTAGTGATGGTGGTTGAGCCAGCCTGGATCTCTGCTGAGGTCGCCCTCAAGCTGTTTGGTGCTGGCTGATTGCACGTATAAAGCTGCGTCACGCTGCCAAGTATCTGCGCTTGTGTTGGGTGAGTGAGGTGGAGGTGAAAGAGAGAGAGAGAGATAATCTAATAAACTACAAATTAGACCTGTCCATCCAGCCTGTTGTGCAGGTCTGTGGACTGTGGGAGGAAGCAAAACCTAGAGAAGCCCATGTAGTCACAGGGAGAACATGCAAACTGCACTGGGATCAAACCCAGAACCATCTGGCTGTGAAGCGACAACCCTAACCACTGCATCACTGTTCTGCCCTGTTAGTTAGATACAGAAAGATAAGTAGGGATCATTGTTGGGGAGTAACTAGTTACATGTAATGGGATTATGTGACTGAATATCTTCATAACTGTTATAGGGGATTAAAAAAGAGGTCATATATCTGATAATGTTGTTTTTGGGACTATAAACTGATGTTTAAACTATATAATTAATTCTGTGTTTTGCATCTTTTGGCCACGCAGCAACATCTTGTTCTGTCTGTGGACATTTTGGCTCAGATGGGTGAAAAGTGTGAGATCTAATTCTCAATGACTTCATTCAGTTTCAGTATTGTATGTGTCATTAACTATTAACTCTGAGAGGTCATTAGGTTGTGAGGGTGAGGTGAAATAAATGGTATACCGATTAATCAAATGTAATTCATTATGTCACTGCTGAGGTAATTAACACAGTTACATTATTCATTACAGGGTCCTTAGTAATCTATAACCTATTACGTTTCAAATGTAACCTTGATGATAATGATGATGACTGCTCTATGGGATCCAGCTGCTAGAGGATGGTGCCCACTGGAGATATTAGTGACGGTGGGTCAAAGCAGGATTTAACATGAATGCTCAACCTTTGGCACATCCAACTGTAAAATGAAAACTTTTAAAATACCAAGAAGACCACACACAGCATTACTCATCCAATCATATGTGCACTTAGGTGTTGCAGGCCATGGGGGACTGCGTTTATTTCCAGATGACACTGATTGAAAGGCCCCAAGCCCCCAGTTATCTTGGAATAATCCATCAGCATTGGTACAATTTAAGTCACCATTAATAAACAGGGCAAATAAAACTATAAATGTGGTGTACACAGACCTGGACTTTAACAATTACCTTGATGACTAGATGAAGTAATAATTGTCTTTATACAATTGATCTGCATGAAATAAAATACTGAAATACATAGAAAAAATAGACAACTCTACCCTGCTCCCCTATATAGTCAGACCACCTACCCTCAGAAACAAACATAGTAAGTAAGTAAGTAAGGTTTATATACTATATAGCACCTTTCATGGATAAATATCACAAAGTGATTTACAATAAAATAAAATATAACAGTAAAAACATAAAAAAATACAATGAGTAAAACAATTTATCACACTAACTAAAAGACTGCTTAAATAAAAAGAAATTCAGCTGTTTCCTAAAGAGAGGCAGGGCATTCCAGTTTGGGTGCCACTGCCTGAAAGGACCTCTGGTCAAAGTGAGTGTAAGGAACCAACAATCTCTGACCTGACGACCTCATAGTACGGGTAGATACATGAAGTTTAATCAGGTAACCAATACAGGGAAGCTAAAACAGGGGTGGTGTGTGCTCTTTTGTGTGTGTGAGTTAAAAGCCGTGCAGCTGCATCCTGTACAGTCTGGAGACGGTCAAGCTCTTTCTTGTTTAGGCAGGTAAAAAGGCTATTACAGTAGTCTAGACGAGAAGAAATAAAAGCATGAATGACCATCTCAAGTTCAGCTTTTGACACCATATCACTTCATTTTGCAATGTTCCTCAGGTGGAAGAAGCAGTTTCTAATTAAATGTCTGGAGTGCAGCTCTAGTGACATTGCAGAATCAAGAATGACACCCAAGTTTCTGACACAATAAAATCCATAAGTTGAACCAATCTTTATCATCTGTGACTCAAAGGAGTAGTGGTTAACTAGCTAAATTTATTTCTCTGCACAAGTATCTGTCGCCACATACAGCGAGCCCACCTCCACGGCGTGCCAGTGACTGAGCAGCCGACAGGACAGAGCTCATCCAGGGACAAACTCACCCTCCTGTTGTCACGTTTCAGTAAGAAACATCAGGGACTCTCTGGTGAAAAGTTCACTGAGGATGAGAGATTTATTAGTAATGGAGCAGGTGTTGGGCAGGGCTATCCAGATTGATTGTGACAAGCCAGGGCTGTTGAGGCCAGCAGGGGGAGCTAATCATTGAAATGGAACTGTGGCGTTTTTGGGAACCATAGGAAGATTCAGGTGTGAGGGTGTGTTGCGTAAACGGTCAGTGTCACGAGGAGCAGACGGGATTGCATTCTGTACACTGTAAATTAGCCTTTAATATTGAGCTGCCCAGCCTGTTAGGGTGGACGCCATCATGACTGTAAAGGGAGGGACGGTTCCAAAACAGATTCATATTGTCAATGAAACACAAACTGGTGGCTCTGCAGGTCAGGTTGATCCAGGAGTTGAGGCTGAGGAGTCTACTGAAGCACTCTGCACTGCGGGATGACAAAGGCAGGGGACCGCTGATGAAAACAGACTTTTTAGAAGACTAAATAGGTATACTTGCCTCTTAAAGGGATACTTCACCCAAAATTGATAATTCACCAATTTTCTACTCACCGTAGAAGGGTTTGGAGAACTTTCTGAGTTATGAAAACGCTTTTGGAGTTCCAGGGGGGGTCCGGCTGGCAATGGATTTTCATATAATGGTGGTGGATAGAGTTCACTTTTGAATCGTCCAAAACACACACTATGAAACATCCAAATACCTCCATACTGCTCGTCCATACTGACCCAAGTGTCCTGAAGCCGCCACATGAAAAAGTTGTTCGTAAAAAAAATAATTTGATCTCTGTTTTTAGCCTTGTTGTAGTTTTAGCTCCCAGTAGCTCCGTTGATGTTTGTGCACGTGCAGCCAGACCCCCCCTGGAACTCCAAAAGCGTTTTGATGATTTTGAAAATTCTCCAAACCCTTCCTTGGCATGACGGTGAGTAGAAAATTGGTGAATTATTGATTTTGGGTGAAGTATCCCTTTAACTGACCTCCTCCATCACTAATACTTTACATACAGCCCCTTACTGAAATAAATCTGTATTCCGTATTGTAATCCCAGACGCTGCGGCAGGTTTTCAGTTATGAATGTAAATAATGAATGCACTCTCTGTGCTTTAAGGATGATAATAGAGATCTGGTTAAATACATTATCCCTGCACAGTAAACCCAAAGCTAAAATCTGCACTATATCCTCATCCCACTGTGATTCTCATTATTCAAGCAATAGGAGAAGTACTTTGAGCTTTAATCCACATATATACCGGTAGTTGCAGTTGCATAAAACACAATCATGTGAAATGTGGCAGAGCTGTTCATTCAAATACCAGCGTACATATAGACCAATATCAGATCCAGGGCTCAACCAGCAGGTGAAAATGAGAAAAATGACATGAATTCTATGAGGGCTGAACATACATTACCATATATATGATACAAGTCTTTAACCATTTTTGCATGGACAGACTTGTTTTAATCTTTAAAAGTTCTCCCTTTTCTAACAATCTCCACTGTGCTCAATGAATGCCGCTGTCAACAACAGTGTGTTGTGTGAGGTGGCTGTGCTGCTCAGTTCCTGCAGTTTAGGCACAATGACAATCATTCACTCAATCAGGTCACTTTATCAAGTGTTTCTGTTCTGACACAGTAAAACATTGTGGTGCTTCAGGGAATTTATATGAAGATTCTCTTTCATTATTCTGGAGCAAACTAAAACTATTTGTCTTTTATAATCAAAATGAGAGATTAAGAGACGAGCAAATCGCATACAACAAATGTGATGAGATAAGAAAAACAAGAAGAGAAGCGAATACATTTATATGTAAATCTGTGAATAAATCTCTCCTCTGTGCGGTTCATGACTGTAGCTGCAGTTTTAGTTTTACTCCACTGGGTGGCGATGTGCTCCTACAGAACTGCACACTGTCACTATAACTGGTGTAGGCACTGTCCTTGTGAATCTTGACCTGGTTTCCGGGACACTGCTGTGCTACCAGAAAACATTGAAATGTGAATGTATTTCAACAAATGCTGTTTAAGCACCAACACCAAGTTTGCTGTATAATGACACACAATGTTGAGTGGGCTCCTCTGTGAATCCCTGATAGAAGATAGCGTCACTGGCAGCACTCTGATGATATAACTGTGTTGAATTAATGGGACAGATGATGTGTAAAATGTGTAAGAAAAAGACATTATCATCTTTAAAACAGACCAGTCCCTTCATTATAAGCTTCCTATATCTGTATTATTCTTTTTCAATTCCAAAGCTAACATTACATAATCTTCAGTAGCTAAAATGTTTATAATTCAACATCTATCACAATGCAGCAAACTCCCCTTGAACCAGCTCTTATGAAAACAACACCCACCTCCCAACCCAGCTCTGCACTGGCCTCCTAAAACTACTGATGCAACTTGTGATCCAGCTTCTGTAAGAACCTCAGATGGCCGCGGCAAGGTGGGAGGAATATTCATGGTTCTCAAGAAGATAACAGAAGATCCGAGAGAGAGAGGGAGAGAATGAGTGAGAGAGCCAGGCCGGTGTGTGCGTGTGTGTGTGTATGTGTGCGTGTGTGAGTGCGCCTGTGCCTGTGCCTGTGGGAGGGGATGGGGGCTCTTGGAGAGGAAAATCAAACCCACCCAGGGCTCTTCATACGTCACTGTTCACATCACAGATGTTCCCACAGACACTCAGTGTGGGTTGTGGGCCGAGGCGTGTGGAGAACCAGTATGGCTTCAGTTGGCTTCTTTCTGGAGTGTGTGTGAGTGCATTATAATATGTAGACCTGCTGTGTGCGTAAATGGAGCCTCGAACACTGCAGTGATGTTTTAAAATATACCTTTGAGTAGGAGATGCACTCTAGAATAGCAGCAAATAAAAATATCAACCACTTGTTGGGGGCAGGGGTGATGCTTTTGGTTTCGATTTCTCCAAAATTGATTAATATTCATGAGAAATTAATAGAAGATCAAACATTTTTGCTACTTGAGTGCAGTGTAGTGTCTGTGACCTCTGTGATACTGCAGAGGCCACGCTGATCCTTATCATAAAAGGTTATTTGAAACTGTTGAATGAAGCAAAAAACAGAGAACCAGCTCAAAAACATGTACATCCCCTGAAATATAGGTTTCTAGATAATAGAAAGTCACTGAAAGGGAGACATTGTGTGGGCGTCGCCGGTTTTGTTTCCACGTTCATGGCAAAAAAATAGGGGAGTTGTTATTGATGGAAATTAAACGATTTAAATACGTGTCAGATGAAAAGAGGTTAAAAAAAAATCTTCCTCTCCAAAACAGCTTGAGGTGAGAGTGCTGCTCAGACCGCAGCCCTCACTCACACGGTCTTTTGAAGTGGCTTTCGTGAGTACTGCGAGAGTTGTGTGTTTTTTTTTTCTTTCTTTCTTTCTTTCAGTCCAGACCGGGCTGTGTTGTTTACTTGTACGTCAGAAAGTGTTATTACAGACCAGAAACCCCCCTCCGGTTTTCCTGAGACCAGCCAGTTGACAACTTCTCACTAGGTCACAAAGGCTGACACTGTTCTCGGCGGAGTTGTTTTTTTGGTTTCTCTTGTTTTTTTCACTCTGAGGTTCCGAATCTAATCTTCCCTATACGTCAGTGCGCCGAGCAGCCGGTCTCCCACCTGCAGTGTCGTTATCGTTGTTTTCGTGCGTCTGTGGCCCCGTGGAAACCGTTAGGTGACCCCTGGCTATTAGAGCGAGGTCTTAATGACTCACTCGCGTGTTTTAACGTGGGACTTTCCCCCACCACCACCTATATCCATCCTTTGAACCCCCCCCCCCTTGGTGCGGCACATAGTTAGCCAGTGATGCGTGCCACCACAGTATTATCCTTGGCAGCCGCGCGCATCGCCATCTCTCCACACAGATGCTCCCCGCGCGCTCCGGACGCCCACTCTCGCCTACTTGCTGTGCCAAAGCGGCGTGGCATCTCCAGACGCCCCCGGCATTCCTGAAGCCACTGTCACTTCCTACCCGCGTGTGCGAGCTCTTCATTATGCCGACACCTCAAATATGTCCTAATGAGAGCCGCGTGAGTGGCAGCGACAGGTTGATGAATGTCACCGCGGCTTTATTATGAGCCTTAGAAATTGAGTTGCGTGATTAGAAAAATGTGCTGTTTCCTGTTGTTGCCTTTTAAGTAAGTTAGCTGAACTTTTTTATCCATCCACCTGATAACACGGGTGAACTTTGCTCCATTTGCGCGCATGTGTGTAATCTGAAATTGCCCAATGAGAGAAAATAAAAAGGAAATTCCGTGGACTCGCTTATCAATACAATAGCAGGAGGGACTAAAAGGTGAAACCAGTTTGAATTACCTGGGCGGGGGTTCCCAGCAATCCTCCCCTAGCTGTGACGGAGCGCTCGCCAACATGCCCATATATGGAAACCCGTGCGTAATCAGGAAAGGCCCACGTACGCGGGCTACGCTGTGTGCGTAAAAACACTGAAACCAGAGTGTGCTTGTGTGAAGGCTTCCTCACTGTGCGCTATGGCAACCGCCGTAGTTACAGGACGGTAGGAAAGAAACTAGCTGGCCCTCCTCCCCACTCTTTCCTGCTGATTGTGTGTGTTTTGTTGTGTTGTGTGTTTTGAAGTGACAGACCAATATAAAACAAACACTCGAGATCACTGTTGTTTTTTTCATTTCATGTGAAGACACTTTACTTAAATACACATAACAAATAAAAAAAACAGACATTGTAAACATTGGACATCATAGTTTGTCTGGATCAACCGGACAAACAAAAATAATTTACACAAGGAATAAATGTAGAATGTTTGCATGACAATATCAGATGCAAAAGTACAAAGAATCATTCCCATTTTCTAGGCTACTTAGTAGTAGACCCCAGTGTGGGTCAGTGGCCGACAATGTGTTTGCTCAGTCTGGATGCTGCCCTGGTTTCTAGGGTTGAATGGTGCTTTGAGCGGTGTCCAGCATCCGGAAGTACCATTTCAATCAGTCATTTCACCCTTAAATAGCCTATAGAGTTGTCTACACATAGCCCCTCGGCCCTGTGTTTGGTGTCAGTGCTGACAACACATCAGCCGCTATTCCAGTGCTGCGCATGCAGAACATGACTCCAGTGTTATTACTTTTCAGTCAGTTTTATAGTCTCTCTGTTGTTTTTAAAACGCCTCCATCTTGCTCGTGAGCATCAGCTGACAGCCGCTGCTGACGTGTGTCAGGACCTTCTGTTTGAGCTGGGCCACCTGGTCCCGCAGCACCGACGCCGTGCTGGACAGACCCGCGTTGTCGTTCTTCAAAACTTTCACCTTCTCCTCCAGCCGCGCGATGCGCTCCAGCTTGCGCCTCCGGCATTTGGTGGCCGCTAGTCGGTTCCTCAGCCGCTTGCGCTCCGCCTTGATCTTCTCCTGGGTCTCCAAGTCGATGGGAGACATGGGAGGCGAGCCGTCGCTGCTCAGGAGGTCGGGCACGGTCTGAGGTTCCTCTTTCAGGGCGATGAGCCGCTGCGGGTGGATGCCGGCGGCGGGGAGCGAGTGCTGGAACGGGTGCGAGCCGTGCGTCGAGGTCTGCGGGTGGCTCTGC
The DNA here is from genome assembly GCF_045865225.1 of Trachurus japonicus. Lineage (NCBI taxonomy): Eukaryota > Metazoa > Chordata > Actinopteri > Carangiformes > Carangidae > Trachurus > Trachurus japonicus. The sequence continues at coordinate 25,471,424 of NC_140914.1, read as the reverse complement.
TGGTGCGGCGGCAGGTAGCTGATCGTGGCCGTGGGGTAGCTGGATGCGGAAGAGAGGCTCGTGTTCGGGCAGTAGGCGTTCAGTGTTGTGTAGATGGGAGGCTCCGGCTGCAAGGCGGAGCCGAAGACGCTAGAGGCCGCCGCTGAACACGTCGTAACTCCACCGGCACCGATGGACACATTAGGAGGGGGCATCTGGTTGATCTTGTGCAGCTCGTCCAGGGCTTTGACAAACCCCTCGGCGAAGCCCTCCTGCTCATCGGTGATACCCCGGTTGTAGAAGTACTGACCCGGGGTGGGAGTGGTGATCACACCGTTACTGTTTTGGATGATGAGCCTCTCTAGCTCTGGGGACGCGAGCTTCAGGGACCCCACGTCTTGCTGTCCCCCTTGGTACGGGTCTGTCTCGGCCCTCAGCTGGGATTTCAGGTTGCGATAGGGCTCTGTCAAGTTCAAATTCATATTCTGCTTTAGCAGTTTGTAGTCGTGCATTGCTGCATCTGAGTGGCCGTACGCCGACAGAAAAGAGTCGTCATGATAAAAAGGCTGTTCCATCTTTGTAGACATAAAGTCGTAGGGGAAAAAAAGTGAGCTTACCAGCTTCTTATAGAAACACAGTCACTGCGTTATCAACAAATGTCAGTGTCAGCAGAGAGCATGCATCAACTCAGGCACTCGCTGTCTCTCTCTCTCTCAACAATGTCCCAGAGTCGGAGTGGATTTAAAAGAAAAACAAATCACTCCAAATATAACAAAGATTGACGAAGTCCCAACAAGAGTTGTCTTCAGTTCAGAGTGTTCAGCTGAAAGTCTGCTCCTCTCTCTGTCAAGGGAAAAGTTGAACCTCTGAATTCCTACTTTGCTGGTGTTGTGTTGCTCTCGGGCGCCTGTTGAGGTGTGTACAGTGGGTCGGTACGGGCTCTTTTATATAGCCTAGGCGCCGCGTGCACAAGACACGGGCCTCTGATTGGTCCGCGCGGCTCGGTCACCGTACGACGTCATGTGACGCTAATGCCGGGAAGAGGCGACTGTAAACAAGCCTGTAGGCAAGAGAGCGCAGCGAGGAGGGACGCAGCGGAGAGAGAGCGCTGTCAGAAATAGACGGAGCCCACAGTTTTTATGCGAAGGCCGAGCTTCGTATGTAGAGAGGTTGAATAAAAGTGCTCGTTGGATAGCTAAACGAGGAGGGGAGACGACTGAAGAAGTAGAGACAGAAGAAGCGGAAGCTCCATAGATACTCGGCTGTTTATGTGTTGTGACACCATAGAAACGCCGTCAGTCCTACCGCTCGAGTGAATTAATTTATTCATTTAACGTTTGTCACACGAAATGCGTCTCTCCTCGTCAACAGCCTCGTTATTCATCGGTATATTTATCGTTATTCATCCATATATTACATTATATTTATGTCCGCTGTAGTGTTTATTGTGATCCAACATGTAGAGGAAGTCCGCAGGCCTTATATGGGCAGAGGGTGACGTAGCAGTTCCTCTCCGGGAGAACCGGGAAGCCACGCCCCCCTCGGGCCTCAGTCCAGCAGCATTCCTGCTCCTGTAGCTATAAACCCCATCCATGTGCTAGTTAGTTAGGGACTTTTCTGCCTCAGCAGGGAGAAGTGAGCTCAGACATTCCCAGCTCCATCCATCTGCGTGCACTGATCAGGACTGTCACATACCAGCTGTACAGACACACTCACCTTTTTTTTTGTCACCCAAAGCCTAGATATTGATATTTCTATAAGATGAATTCAAATTACAGGCTGTTTCAGTGTAAAAGTGTGGAGCAGCGAGCAGTATATGTGTGTGTGTGTGTGTGTGATCAGATACGGAACAGACTCCTACAGTATCCTGACAGTTTTGTGAGGTGCTGCTGATGCTGGGCATGTTGCTGCTTTGATCATGAGCGGCATATAGAGCAAACGCCGTCCAATGAGAACCAAACCCAGTCAATTACCTCAAGCGGGAAGATTGGTGTTGAGTAATTCATCCTTTTGATCTATAATGCTTGAAAAAAAAAATTACCCCTCATTTGGTTTTGCTTTACAAGCTGGAGAAATGAGGTTCAACCTCTGAGAGCTCGGTGCGGCAGAGGCAGGAAATGTGATTCCTCAACAGTGCACCTGTTTCAGATGTGGAGACGAGAACCTTTGTCTTTTGTTTGCGATTCTTCAAACGCCCACACAGACACAGGCAAATGCCTCCACCAATGTATCCTGTATCCCTGCACAGACAAAACAAGTCAGGTAGGATGCTTTAGCCTTCGGTAGGCGCTAGATCCTCCAGCTGCACCTGAGGGATGAACCTCAGATCATGTTCAACAGCTGATTATCCAAGGAGACACATCAATAACAGACATCCCGTTCACAGACGACAACTGGAGACGAGGCCAGAATAGAATGCGTATTATGACTGAACAATAAAATATGGAAATGCACTTGTCCTCATTAAAATGAGCGGATTGGTGGTTGCTAAGCATTCTTGTCTGACGTACCACTACAGCCCTATCAAATGAGTTCAAGCACCAACCATCATCTTGCAAAAATGAATGGATTTCAAACTGAGTGTTAATTACTACTAATTATACAAAAGTGGATGGTATCACAATTATTATTTAGTGTAAATGAATTTGAATGCCTCCTACTGCTGAGGCTAATCATTTGGCCTTCAGCTATTTAGCTACCTAACACCTATGTGAGGATGTTCTTCAATCAAACCCACTGTTGCCATTGCTTAGTCATAAGAGTTAATGAACTGAGCTTTCTACACACCCCATAAGTTGGAAATCACCGGTCCAAATGTTAAAAATAACCCACAGCAAACTCAAATAAACAAGACCAGCACCTTATTTGAACATGTCAAAACAAGAGCTGTTCTATCTCTGATTATTTAACCTTTGCTATTTTCACCCACTAAATGTCAGTCTGTGTGTATCCAACCTGTCCTGGAGAACGAGCTTTCAACATGTTTTCCCCTTGGCAGTGTGCAGTCATGACTATGCCGTAACAACATGTACACGCTGTAAAAGAAAAAAGAAAAAAAACACACACACACACGCATAAACAGGGATATTTGCTCAGGCAGCAGGCAGACCCTGTTATCATGTTTAGGCCTAAAGGGAAAACTGTTGTCAGGACACAAGTTACTCAACATCTTTTACAACTGTCACAGGAATTTTCTTGACGTGGAAAGTTCGCTGAAATCACCACTTTTTAGGGTCTCCATCCATGCCTGATCATAATTAGCTCATGCCAGGTAATTCTCTGGTATTCAGAGCGACTATTTTAATTCTATGCCTTTTTGTCAGTAGTCATGGGAATATGGATAAACAGAGGAAAACAACAGTTCCTGGCAGTGTTGTGCTTCCACTTTGCCACCTCCCTTATAAATTCTATTCTGTGTGCAGCTGCCTGTTTCTGCTGCTGCCGCTCCGCTCTGCTTGGGTTGAGGTTTTTTATTCAGCGTTGCGGAAGAGGCCGACCACAATTCTAGTGACATTTTGGCAAAGCACACCAGTATAGGGTCCAGAGTGGTGAGTGTTTACGGGAACGCTCGTGAGGTGGCACCGTGCCACGCTGCCAAATGTTAGTCAAAAACACTCATGTTACCCAACCAGTGGGAGAGACGAACGTGTGAAGGCTGAGGCAGATGTACCGTGTGTTATACATTAATATGCGATATTGTTTTTGTCGGGAACAATCTCTGTTTATCACCATGGCAATTTTAATCACCAGTGCTGTGAATTTTGGGGCGGCTTAACAATGACACGAGGTGATTAGCTGAACACTCCAGTTATCAGGTTTCAGCTTTTGCGAGAACAACACATAAAAAAAAATGTTGCAGACGTCTTAGTCACATCTTGATTAGTCACATCTCTGTTTAGTCTGTTTAGATTTAGAGTTGTTCTGTGTATTCAACTACAGAAATTCCTGAAAACTAGTTCTGCTTTTTTTTTTCTATTCTTTCTCTCTCTCTCCTTTTTGCTGCAGAAGTCGGTGTTATCAGCAGATCTGCTCTTGGTTTTTGTGTTGATTTGTCTTATGCATATTTTTTGGGCAAAGTTTCAAAGGGTTCCAGGGCAGGACGAGCTGCCTGGCAACAGACTCGGTTTGAACAGTTGGGATCAGATGGATGAGCGCCAAAACCAGCTGAGTGTTACCTGCTCTTGTTCCTGGGACAGGCGAGGCCTGGGGGTGGAAGGAAGCCGTTTACCGTAAGATTAAGCAAAGCGTGTGCGCGAGCGTGCGTGTGTGTGTGTGTGGATGAGCACGTATGTCTGTTCGGGTGGAGCATTCAAGGGCGTAGAATTGTTTGACCACAATGTGAACATCTGCATGACCGACAAAGATGAACACTTTTCTAAAAATCTTCCTCCCACATCATTCACATATCAGTAACGTGACTTTTTTGTCAGTGGCCTAGAATAGATAATAGAGGCTGAACTTTTGCATTATGACCTTTTCACACTAAAATTACAAGAGATAATTGATGATGCATGATTTGAGTATATTTTAGTGCACAGCCAAAAGGTATTAAGTGCATCTTTTCCCTCCTCGCTCACACAATGTCACCCATTCCTCCACACAGGAAAAATCCCCTTAATTTCCTCACCCTATAGATTCTGTCGTTTAACAAAGCAGGCTTTCACAATAAGGTGCTTATGGTGGGGATTGAGCTCTCCTCACCTCCTCCTCTCAAACCGTCCCATTGTGCCTCGCCACCTCTGCACAACTCTCCTTTTGTCAGAGCGAGGCCGGCAGCCCACTCGTCGTCTGCCTCTCCGCGGCGCGGGGCCCTTTTGGTTGGCGAGACTGCAGCATCTCTGTGACTCAGAGCGGCCGGGGCGGCCGAGGCCAATCAGAGGTCAGAGCCCCGAGCTCCCTCCTCGCATCCTTGCCCTGAGTCTTTCCCCTGACCTTCGCAACTCCTCCAAACACCCACTCAGCAGAAAAAGAGTCGCGGTTAGCGCAGGGAGAGAGCGGGTGGGCAAGGGGAGAGAGAAAGACAGGCTCAGTCAGATGAGGTTTGTTTGTGAAGTGCCCTCTTGACAGAGCGGCTGACTCCTTCATTTGGACATAATGGGGCCTCTCATCCATAGCGCTGCTGTGCCCCTTTGTGACTGTGGTCACTCTATTGCCAGGTCTATTAATAGAGTGATCCATCATCATTTACTTCATCCTCATCATCATCCTCGTCAACATCACATGATGGCCTGATGGTGTTTTCCTCTGCTCCGCTCTGAAAATCCCAAACAGCCGATGTTGATGTGGACATCGTGTTATCACTCCAGCTTCAGCCTCACTCAACCTTTGTGTGCTGCTAATTTAAAGGTTGAAGTTCATGAGCTTTCTAATCAGAGATGCTTGATTGACTTGAAGCCCCATGTGCACCAGTGCATCTTATTCAACATGACAGCATCGATAGAAGATTCTTAATGTCATGCAATCTGATTTCAATTTTTTAGAGGAACTGAAATTGTGCTGTGGTGGATTACAGTAACCAACCAACACCCTCATTGTACCAAAACATATTTTCAAAGGACTAGTGGCATAAAGGAAGTATTTTGTTGAAATTATACCAAAGAATCAGACATTTACTTTGATAATTTGTGTGTCTAATGGGATTTATTCTTGGCAATGCTAGCAGAATGGCTCTGGGGATGTCAGTGTTATTTGGCTGGTTGGTGTTTCCACTACTTTGGTCCAGACTGAAATGTAACAGACCACTGAATAGCCTACAATGTGTCCACAGGCAGGCATGGACCTGTGATCATTCCTCTTGTCTTCAGTGATCTCTTAACTTTGTCTTTAGTGCTGCTTTATGGCCGACATTTGTGTTTTTGGGTGAACTGTCAACAACCATCAGAGAGCTTGCTGAGATTTAGTACAGAGATCAATCTAAATAACTGTGGTGATCCTTTGACTTTCCATCCAGCATCAGCAGCATTTTTGACATCTTGTTTGTGTTATGCTTTCGGATTATAATCAAATACCTACATAACTAATGAGCCAACTATTTATTTATTTTCCTTTGAAATACTTTTTTTTAATTCCCTTTTGATATTGGGTATTCTATTAATTAAATTTTTACTTTGTTTTTACTGAGTTGTCTTAATTGTGGTGGGCTAATTGTGATTGTTTTAACTCTTTTTAAGTGTTTTAAATGTTTTTTTATTCTATCTTATTTTTCTGTCCTCTGTTGTCTGTCTGAGGCTGTGTATGGATGCTTAACTTTGTTCAACCTCAAAAAAAGTTTACCTACGGGTACATTAAAAATAACTTTGACCTATGAACCTTGAGCCAATTCCCAGTTGCTTATTCAGTAAATGCTAGCATCAAGCTAAGCTACATTGTTGAACATACCTGCTACAGATAGGCTAAGCCTTTTAGCATTATCACCGTGTATATGTTAGCATGCTGATGTTAGCATGAAGCGCCACCCAAACTGGCTGTAGATCTTTTTGCCCTGTTTGGACTTGTTTTTTGTCTCTAATGGCTGATTGTAAAATGACCTGTGTTTTTTGACTGATTTTAATCCTGGGCGCATATGTAGGTCATTTTCCACCCCCACTTTTGTAATAATTACAGATGACTTACCTACTTTTGTTTGGCAAACTCGTTGCTCCTCCTGTAATGAAAACCTTGTGCGGAGCCACATCCTGGTATCTTAAAGTCAACGAGTCTGAGTTTCTTTGGAAAGAGTTACTTTCTCTTTGACTGTGTTTAATCAGCACAGTATGAAATTTGATTTGTGGAGTCAGGAGTAAATCAAAAACATTTTTTTGCTTATCTAATCATAATATTTTAACATTTAGCTATCCAGTGCATTGACAGAAAAAAATGAGGCCATCAGCAGAGAATGTGCTGCTGTAATGTCAGTCATAGGTGCTCGTGTTCTCTTTTACTCAGACCTCATTAACTCCCATGTCTATTATAGGCCACATCCTGTAATATCACCAAATGGTAAAATAATGTCCAGAACTATGAGCCAAATCACAGAGGCGCAAATATCTTATTCTCTACACCCTGCAAGTAATGACTACCCTGTCCTAACAGGGCTGTAGCTGTGCTTTATTTCATTTTCACCTTTTAGAAATGAGTTTGACAAATTGCTTGCCTGAGATCTCTAACACCAGGCTTAACAGGAGACATATTAGACACAGTGATAGACACAGAAAACTCAAAACTCTGCCAAAGCAGAATAAAAATAGATCTGGCTAATCTTATGTGAGGAGATGGTTGGAGGGAAAAAAGACTGCGCCTACGCCCATGCCCATGGCAGTGCACCGAGGGAGTGCACAACGCAACACTACACTACACTACACTACACTACACAACACAACACAGTCAAGTCCAAGTGAGACGTGGTGGAAAATTTGCACATCCATCATCAGACATGGTACACATCATAATATTTAAGAGATTTTTGTTGATCTTTGCTCTTGACTGTTGCGTTGCATGAAATCCATGCTGACACCAAACTACTTTTTTGTTTTTGCCGTTTTCCGAGCCAAGTCGAAAACCTTTGATCATTCCGGAGTCAAAAAAGGACAACTTGTCTCTGACTTCCCCTGCAGTGAGAGTCAAGTGTGTGCATCAGTCTGTTCTGGGCTTGTCACAACCTCTTGCTCAGTTCTTTATGATAAAAGGAGGGAGGGTAACAAGCCTGTTGGGCAAGCCACATGGTCTCACGCACAGTGCTGCTGCCCATGAGCGGGCAAACTTAAAAGGACTCTATATGAGATCTCCTTGGCAAGGTCCCGTGTCCATCCCAGCTCAGTGAACCTGAAACAGCCTGGTAGGACGGAGCGGTGAGTCAGGTAGCTGACCGGCGCTGCAGGGGGCAGGCACGCTTTCAGGCAGCGGGCCATGTTCTGCAGAGATGGAGAGAGAGAGAGAGAGAGAAAGGAGGGAGAAGTGATGATGGGGAAACGGTTAGTCAGTCAAAAGCGTGGGTCACTGATGTTAGCGCCAGAGGTCGACGTGTTTGGCTCTGTCCAGTGGCTCCATTCAACCCCCCTTTTTTTTTTTTTGCTGCACCGTGCATGGTGACCTCCTCCTCCTCCTCCTCCTCCTCCTCCTTCCTTCCCTATTACTCTGTTCATTAGTCTGGAGAGCAGGAACATGCAATCATGGTAATGAATGCAGAATGTGCTCTTAATGATCTTGCCCTATTCAGAGTTATAAGTTAAAAGCTAAGCAACCTGTAGCACAAGAGGACATTTAGCGTAACAGAGGGGAATGCGGGGGTGAGGGTGCTGTGGCATGAGAGAACAATTGGCTCCAGATCTTTCTCCAGTGTGTGTGTGTGTGTGTGTGTGTGTGTGTGTCTCTCTCAGGGGAGGAAGACAGGGGTTTGAGATAGCTGACATTTTATCTTCGCAGGCTTGAAGTGGCAAATAAAATGCTGCATGGATTCCTCCTCTCTACCAGATTCCACTCACATGTGATCCCAGTGTGTTTGGTGTCTGCCAAGCTGCTTTCAGATTGCCTTTGAGTGGGTCTCCTCAGTTATGGTTTGGCTCAATGAGACAGCCGCAGCCGCTTTGCTTCACTCGGCGTGTGTGTGTGTGTGTTTCCTTTTGGTTCTTTATCTGCCACATGGTCAAAACATGGCTTTGGCTTTTATGAAAACAAAAAAAAGCCCCCTGGGTGTTGCCATGTCAACCTCAAAAGGAGTTCACTATATCTGGGGTTTTTTAGAATAAGATAAATCATCAGCCCCGAACAGTTATTTCCCTCTGTGGAGGTTTTTGCCAACACAGGCGGATTTGAAAGCAGCTGCTCCATCATTTTGTGTTCTCACTGCAGCCCACATCACTTTGATAACCAATAAATTCTTTATCTGGAATCTGTGTGTGTGAACAATCACATATGCTTTGTAAAACTCCCTTTTCCTCTTTGCCTGTCAGCAGTTGCTTTTTTTTTTTTTTGTCTGTGTTGAGTCTCTTCTTCAGCGTCTGGTCCACTTCCTGGTTTCCCCCCTCCTAGTCAGTATCCACATGAGCACGACGGAAACTCAGAGCTGTTCTAGACACCGGGACGTCACACTGAAGGTAAAAACCAGACCAGGGAATCCCTTCGGGGTGTGGGAGGGGGGGGGGGGGATATAAATGATGGGATGGGTCACGACCTGGACGGGGGAGTGACGTCACTGCTCGGTAAAAACTACAGAGGTCCAGAGTTCAAAGCGATGACAGCGCAGTGAGACACTCGACACACTCACACTTGTTGGCTCTCGTAAAAAAGCAATACAAACAAACAGCAACACACAACTGGCATTTTAACACTCATTTTCTATTACTCACTTTATTATTGTGCAAGAGGGCCTGTGTGACAGACATCCACTGGGATTCTCTCAGGTTAGAGGGAGAAAGTGCATCGCCAGCACTTTCTGAGGGCAAACGCTCACATGCAGGTTTTTTACTGTCAACAGAGAAGACCACAGATTTTTTTTTCCCTTTTTTTTTCTCCGACTTTGTCTGCGTCTGCAACTCCTGTTAAGCCTCGGGGAGCGTTTGCGTGATCCCGTAACTGAGAGCCATTCCCAACGCCGGGGGGACCTGGCACGTCTTAAACAAGCCTGGACACAGACGCCCTCCAGTGAATCAGTGCCTGTAAAAATCAACCAACTCCCCCACAAAACACCTACATATTTCATCCACTATCTCTCTCTCACACACACACACAAACACTCCACTCCACTCTCGCTCACACTCACACTCTTAGTCATATATGTAAATGCACTTTTTGCTGGTGCACCACCTTGTACCGAGCGCTGCAGCCCTGCTATCAGACATGTTTTTGTGTTTTCACCTCAGCTGACAATTATTGTTTGCGTGTTTCAGCTCCGGGACGATGATCTTTGCGCAGGATGGATGCTGGTTGGTTGGTTGGTGGGGCATTAAGAGCAGTCTGCAGGTTCTTCTGGGTGGAGGCATCTAGACACAACCACAGGCAGCACAATTAGCAGTTTGTGGTCTGTTATGTGGCGCACTAATTACCTCGCATTTAATGTAGTTTACCTTAAGTAGTGCATTTAGGAAGCCCTACTCCAAATATAGACTCTCACTGGGCAATTTAAGAGTCTTGTTTGGTCACAAATTACTGTTTAATTGTTTTCATGGAAGAGTTGTTTACTAGTGTTTCAAACAGAGAACGTATCCGGCTAGATTTGAGTTTGGCACAGCTCGGAGAAAACAGCGAGAACTTGTGTAAGAAGGTAAAAAATTTGACATTTTCAACCAGACCTGCTCAACATGTGGCTGACTGTAAACCAGCTGCACACAGGCATCAAAACATGGAAAGAAAAAAAAAACAAAACAGTGGCACCAGAAGCCTTCAAATAGTTTTTTTTCCCTAAAGTCAAGAACAACAACATCTCGCCCCTTCATATCTCAGTCTGAAAGTTTGGACTTAGTCATCTTCACAGTGCCTGTCAAACAGTTCACTGCTTTGTCATTCCTCATCACTGTGTCAGCCTGAGCAAAGTCAGAGGTGTCTCCATTTATTATCACGTTTACCTCCGTGTTGTAGAGAAGTATGTAACGCTGCGTTTTTCTGCAGAGCTGCTGCGTGCGTTTCATCCGTCTCGACACAGAAAGAATAAAGAAAAAGGTTTGTTAGAGGAAGAAGCTTAAAGAGCATAAAGTTCAGGGTTCAGGCGATGCCTTTTTTATTTCTCACATGAGAGAGCGAGGAAACATGATGCGCGGGACCTGATGTTTCCTGTCGTGGCTGTTGGTGTGTTTTCTGAAGCGCAGGGTTTTTAATGGGGCTTTTGCTGGATGTTTCACTGTAAAGTGCGAGGACAGAAATAGCTAAACAATGCCTGGCGGCTAGAGGCTCGCATCCATAATGACCCCAGCCTTGTGATTGAAGAGGCCCCTCTAAAAGGCAGAGCAGGTGGAAGTGTAGGTGGTCTCCCCCCAGCACTCTCCTCACGCTGCATATGCACACACAGCTGCCCCGCAACCTGCACAACACACACACACACAGGCACACAGTTGGTATATGTGCTGCCTCTGCTGCTGCTGCTGCTGCTGCTGCTGCCTCTGTTTTCACTTCACTCCCTCTCTCTCTAACACTCACTCACAGATGTAGCAGAGAGTCGGTTCACCAGCTTTAGCTATAGGACCCACTACACACACACTAAGTGGCTAAAATCAGCTTTTCACATGGGGAAGTCTATTGCTCTTCTTATTTGGTTCTATTTCTGGGTTGCACTTGTGGCTACCGGGCTACTTTAGTGTGATTAAAACTCCCATGATTCCTCCTTGAGAGACTGTTGCTAATCACCAACTCTTAACTGCACTTGCATCCAAAGCCCCCTCTCTCATTGTTCAACTTTTTTTTTTTTTTTACAAGCCTGCAGTGTTCGTGCATCTCAGCTTGAAGTTGCAATCACTTACAGGATTCACTCGTAAAAGCCGAGCAGCTGTAGGGAGTCGTCAACTTTCTCTTCTGCTCTGACTAATATCGAGAGTTGTACTCTTCTTTTCATTGACGTTCTGAGAAGACGCTGCGGTGCAAATTTTACTGTTTGAGAGCATCTTCATTCATCTATTTGAGCTGCTGCAACGCCCCGGCCCCGCCGCCGCGCCAGAGAGTTGAACACAGAGTTTCGGATGTCGGATGTAAAAGAAACTTTAAGTGCAAACTTGGCTGTATCTGCAGAGTCAGTTGGCTCCATCTTTATCCTACCACAAGCATTCGATAACTGACTTCTCAGCTCAGTCTCACACAGGCCACTGTTTCAACCGTGCGTGTGCGCGTGTCTGTGTGTCTGTCTGACTTTCATTTGATGTTATCTGCTGCAACTTCTGCCAACATCACAGGCATTCAAATTCTGTGACTCATAAACGCTTTTGTCTGACATCTGATCCTGAATATATGGACTTGTGTGTGAGGTTCACTATTGAGATGGAGAGGTAAATTTTGGTGTTGGTAAGTGTGGTATCGGATAAGTAGATTGGTTTTCTTTGTGCTTACTGGTAGATAAGTGCGGATGTTGTGCACAGATGATTGCATGCAGGTGGATTCACACACAGATGTTTTCCTCTGTTGAGTGGGTTGTGAACTCCTATACACACACACAGAGAGAGAGAGACACACACACACACACACACACACACTCTCTCAAAAATTGAGACCACTTTCACTTCTATTGTACTCATACTAATACTGTGGAAATATTGATTGTTGATTAAAGAACAGCTCACAAAATGACTTGCAATGGTTTTCATTGGAATTGGACATCTGTATCAACAGCTAATATTAAGCAATAGCGAATCAGCTTATGAAACTTCACAGACCTACGTATGCTGCTGTTTTTGAAGGGAAAAAAAATCCCCTAGTGCACAGGAAGCAACGCTTATCGATGTATTTCCACCGCTGGCCCTTCAGCATTTAAGCAAATCTAAGGAAAAAGACGTTGCAGTTGTTCAGCTGATGTAAATCTATTGAGGATCATAGCTTTTAATCAGTCATTTCCCATTTTGACAGTAGGCTAATTGGCTTTCTTGCTGAGAGTTGAGATAAGTTATCAACCAGTGTGATGATAAATACTGCATCAGTTGAGCTTGGCATTAAAACTTGAAGCAAGGGGAAACATGAAAATATTCAACTATAGTCGATATAGTGTTTACTATGGCTTTTCAACATCATACTGCAGCTGGAAGCACATCTCATCACACCTGACTTCCTCTTTGGGAAATTCTGGACTATGCCTTAAGCCCCGCCCACCACCCATGATACCTCAACAAATGAAACATCAGAGAGACTAGCCACAAGTTTGAACCTCAGTCAGACCCAGACCCAGGAGTTTGTTGTCAAGGTCAAGGTCAAAGGTCATTTATATAGCCATCCTTATTGGCCATGGTGCTGTACAAGCTTCACATTCTATATAAAGTAAAAACAACAATTTATGAAATAAAAGCAAATACTAACAACACAGCACAATTAAAGCTAAAACTCATGATCAGAAATCTAAAAAATATATAAGAACAAGGAATAAATGTCAAGCTGAACATGGATTAAAAGCAGGTAAGTTGATTTTCAGCAGAGGGGATCTTTAATATTATATTTTCATACTAACAATGGGTCCAATTATTACCACTATTATGTATATGAAAGGGTTTTTTTGTTTTGTTTTTCATAATGAACCCACTGACAATTATTGACCAACTCTGTGGTTCCCCTCGGCTCCACAGAGCTTTGTAGTGTCTTTCAGCTCATTGTTTTTTACCTGGCAGTTTATCACAGTGAAAAATCTCCAAAAACCCTCAGTACACTTCCTGCCCAGCACCACCACAACAACAGAAAAGACTTAGTGACTGTTTGGCAAACAGAGCTGAGTATTCAGCACCTAAAGAGCCAAATGAACAGGATGATACACATGATAAGGTGCCAGTGTTATGAGGGGCCAAAAAGAATCAAAGCAAAAAAAAAAAAACAAGCAAAAAATGTCAATGCAGGATTATCTTAAGTGTTTTGTTGAATATACCTGTAGTTTATTTAGTATTACAACAAGAATCCTCCAATTTTTAAGTTTCAGATTAAGATGGCCTTGTTGTCACTGTATCAACATTGCCATGTGCAAATAGTAATTGTAAAAGACAAAAAATGTGCTTTCCATGCTTCCTTCTCCTTTTTTATTTCCTCCCACCCCCGTATTTACTTGTTTCTTTCTTCCCTATCCCCGTTTGACTCTTTACTATCCTCCTTTACAACATGCACCTGTGCTTCAACTCCCTCAAAATAAAATAAAAAAACCCTTGCCCACCGTCTCTGCCAATAGCCTTGATCAGAGTCACCATGTGCTCACAACCACATTTCCTCACAGCAGGAGCAGCGTTTCAGATTGATGCATGCGTGAGTGCAGCCACTTAAACTGGGCCATTCAAAGCCATGTGGACCCAGCAGGTGTCTCTTCTACCCTCTTCTCTGATTGTACGAAACCACCTCCCTCTCCTCCGCGTCCTCATCCTCCTCCTCCTCCCCTCTCCTCCGTGCTAGCCGGCCCCGGCCATCCACCCACATCCGTGTACACTGTTAAAAAAAAAGAGCTGTTCCAATGTAAAATCTTTCAGTAACTAATTCCCTAGCTATTGTTAATTTACTCAATTTCTCTGTTCAAGTAATTCTCTCAATTAAAAAATCTTAGTTGGCTCAATTTGATTTGTTTGCTTGCCCAACCATCAGAAAAATTCACTCAATTAAAGTTTATCCATTATCCCAACCATTAAATAATTCACTCAATTAAAGTTTATCCATTATCTTATCATGCTTTCAATTACAAATTCTTCATTGGACATCCCAATGAAAAATAGCTAGGGAATTAGTTTCTATACAATTGTTCATTAAAGCAATCAACATAAAATTCTTAATTGGATGTAAAACTAGAAATACTGAATCAACAGAATGAAAGCAGCAATGTTTTTTCAACACAACTTTATTAAAAATGCAAATAGTGCAACTTTGCAGGAACTGGCACCAACTCAAGGATGTCGACCTTAACTCCGTCAGTCGCAGTCTCCACATCAGCTGTCTAAATTGAAGTACATACAAGACTCGTTAAAATCTTTCAAGGTATTTATAGCAGAAGCATTTCCCCCTGATGCCTGAAATGTTGATTTACCTGACATGTCTTCATCATGATAGTGTAGGTTCTTTGAAAAAGTAGGCTACTGCAGGCCTTGGATTGCAACCGATCTTCGATGCATGGTAATGTTGTGTTCTGTATAGAAAGAACAATTAGGAAATTGCATCACACAATGTTCAACACTGCATTATTACTTGCACCAATATGCCACATGTGGGAGATAATATTTACTAACATTAAAATTGTTTCACATTAATAAATCATAAAACAATATACAGTGGGTCCTGCATATATCATATGAAAAAAAATATCGCTTACAGCAGGCGAAAACAGTGAAAACACAAGCGCGTCACAAAGAATTTCCCTATGTTGTATTTTGATTAGATTAAATTTAATGTAGACCAATCAGTTAGGCTAATTGTGAAACATGAATTTATTGATATGAATGTGGTGATTTCTGTAGGACCAGAGCCCCGGGGCAGCGCTACTCTTCTGACCTGGAGCCTCACTTTTCATTTAACAAACCATTCAATGAGATCATGAATTAACCAGCTGCTGACTCCTTGACGACCCTCTACTCTCTGTGGCTGCTCCCCAGGTGGAGCTTCACTTCTCAAAAAATGTAGGAGCAAATTTCCAAACAGGCGTCATTTGGATTAACTGTCTGCAGATTGGGACTCTAAATGATTTCTTTCTCGCATGAAAAAATATTAAAACTAAGCATTAGTTTAGCTGATCTATAAACAGAATGGCCGGGGCTATCCTCCAGCCAACATTAACATTAGCTAGTCAGTCTGTCAGCTAGCTAATGTTAGCTAACTAGCTAGCATATCAAAGCCAAAGAAATATTAAGACGGTTATTTAACTTGTTCGCTAGTAGGAACATGTCGACCATGATGAGTTAAGATACAACTACCAACAAAGTAGAGTTTATTATTTAGCAACTTGATGTGAATCAACTCACCGTGTCTGGTCTCTGAAGATGCTGCTCCTCGAATGGCACATTTGCACTGGCCTTGTGGACAAGTTTTGACTTCATTCACTTAATGAATCATTTGTCATTGATTGAACAAGTCACTCATATGAAATGTCACATGACAGCCAGCATCTCTTTGACTGGATTTATGTCTTTTAATTGAGCCAACAGCTAACTGTGGGTGTTCACTGTATTTGAATATGTTAGTTCTTTCAACAATTTCCAAAGAATGATCATTCCAACATAGATTAACAGGTTCAGTCAATTGATACCACGCCAAGAAATTGATTCAGCAATATATTTTTGGTTAGCTCAAAATGTCATTCATTGGGTTTTTTACAGTGTATCAAATAGGAAGGATCAGAGAGTGAAACAATGTCCTGGAGCAAATCATCTGGAGCATCAGGCCTAATCACATTAGCACCAAGTCTTTCACACAGGTTGTTACACTCAACTCAGCTGGCTGAGTGTCTCATGTGGTAATGAATAGATGTTATCTAAACCCTGTCAGACACTTTTCAACTCCCAGCCTGCCATATGGCAGCGAGAAGGAGGCTGAAATGAATCTATCTATTTGTATTGATTGCAATATCTGCCTCACTTAATTCCCTCAGCTCAGCCGCCTGCAGTAAAGGCCCTTACACGTCCCAACTAACCCCTGTGTCCTTCCTCACAGACGGGACTTCCTGTGCTGCCGCGGTTGCAAGGTTTTCACACAGGATGTTGAGGGGGCAGAGAGGATGCTCAAATTCTGATTGCATCCTGCGGTCGTGTGCTTCTGTGTGAAGTTGTGTTTGTGTCTGCTTTCAGTGGAAGACTCAAAAGATAAATGCCAAAAAACTGTGAAATGATTGTGTCTGCGATAAGTTCCACCATCCACCACTGCCGTCAGAGGACACACAGCCAGACACATCATTAACGTCTTGTTTTCCACAGGTCAGCCTTTCCTACTCCCACCACTGCGTCACAGCTGTACGTCTCGAAGGCACAAGTCTAAAGCGTTAGATTTACACACATGCGTCAATAATCCAATAAGATAGTGAAAATAGTCTCATACACTGTATGCTCTATATGGCCAGTCATTTTGAATACATTTTTCTTTAATTCATAACATTATACTTATTTAAATTATCTGAATATGTGGTTCTAGAGCATTAAATATGAAGTGGTAGCATTATAATTCATTAATTACTATGTCATATTTTGATTAACCAGCATCACAATATAATTTTACTGAATACTGAATTCTCAGTTTACACTGGGACCCAACATGTCATGTCTGTGTCAAGAGTTGAATGCCATCTTGGGGCGCTCAGTGGTGGCTCAGCCCATAGAGAGCAGCCAAGCCCTCACAGCAGCGGCCTGGGTTTGAATCTGACTCATGGCCCTTTGCTGCATGTTATCCCCGTCTCTCTCTCCCCCCTGATTTCCTGTCTCTTAGACCGTCCAAAATCTATATTTGAAGAGCTCTTTTCCAAAACGCGATAAACGCCAAATTTAAAAAAAATGAGTTTGTCACGCCATTTTGCTGTGTACTGAGCCTATTACACTGCTCCATCAACGCATCACGTCAAATCGCTACATTTCCCTGTTTAAAAGGCACCGCAAGATGCAGTTTCCCTCCAAACCGCGATAAGCGCCAAGTCTATTTTTAGCCAAAACGCGACATCTCCTCCCTCTCCTCAGAATTCTATGAGCAGCTCCATGCAGGTGCTCTGAACCCAGGTCTGTTTTCAGTCATTCATTCAGTAGTTTCTGGGTTCTGTGTTAATTACTGTATCTGTTTATGTGGTGGACACTGTGCCGTTAAGTATACCCCCACAGCCCCCGCATACCGTACGAGCCCCGCCCCCGCCTGTAACGCCGCGTGTCCTCCGTATCAACGATCGATTTTTTTTTTTTTTTTTTAACAGCAAAGACGTAGTTTTGTTTACAGCAACATGTGCTCACATCATGATAGCGTCTGTATTTTGACTATTAAAACTTCCATAGTCCATAGTTCTCTTTGTTTAACATGTAAAGAGACAGACATCATTAGGCCGTCAACACCCCCCTCCCTCCCCCCGACGTGCGCGCGCGCACACACACACACACACACACACACACACACACACACACACACACACACACACACACACACACAGAGAGACACGCAGCACCTCAGTGATGTTCTCATGTCATGTTGGTTGGTTTTTCAAGACAGAAACCATCAATTTTTGTTTTTTTAAATGTGGATTTATAGCGTTTTGAGAAAGAATAAAATAAACTTTGAGTTTTTAATCAACAATATTGTTGTTTGATTTAATAATCATTGTTCAACATGTCCAGACTGAGCCAACAATCATTTTAACAGGATAAATTGAATATTAACAAAATGGGTGGGTCTAGGTAAAAAATGTCATTTTCTGGAAAACTATTAAAATGGATTTATAGCGTTTTGGAAAAGAACTCTTCATTTAAAAAAAAATCAGTTGAATGCCATCAGTGATTATTTTGTTTCCCAGAACGAGGCCAACTTCTCTTGTAATAAAAACGATGATTTTAGCAAAACCCACCCTGCCGTACAGAACTCCATGTACCCATGCACCATGATAAGTGTATGGTTGACTCATTAACAGAGTTGTTAACCACTCGATGTCACTCTACGTCACTGAGCGTTCTCCACTGTTGCTGCAGAGTCTGTCACCCACAACAAGGGTGGGCAGCTAAGGTGTGAAGTGGCATTCGGTCGAGTTAACTCACTTTATTTTTTTATTTATAGTTTGTATTCTATTGCATTTTACTTGTAGGCATGTATTTTATGATAGCCTATTTTAATAATGTTATGTTTTATTGATCTGTACAGCAGTTTGGTCAACTTTGGTTGTTTTTTAAAGTGTTTTATAAATAAAGTTTGAGTTGGGTTGAGTTGAGTCTAACTGTGGACCGGATATTTGAAAATGCAGGTGAGGGGTTACTGTAGATATAATGTCATGACTTTCAGCCATGTTAGCACCATGCCTCTGAGGGCTCTGCAGGGTGGATTGCCAGTACATTTTGTACAGACATTCATGTTCCCAAAAGCAGGGGGTTCCCAAACTTTTCCGTGGCAAGGCCCCCCAAATAGCATTAGCTTCTGGTCTGGGACCCCCTTTGCAAACCCACTGAGTTTTGAAACAGTCAACAGTTAATGGTCATGATGTCATGAATGATAATTGGTCTGGCAGGCAATTAGAAAGATGAGCATGGCAAATAAGGTTTGGTCGACTGCTGTCGTTTTAAATGTGCCATACAAATAAATGCTGACTTGACTTGACTTGACTTTGATATGTTATATTATCATAAATTAGATTTTATAATAATGCCCAAAATACAATAATTCCATTTTATTTTGTTATTTACATTTGTTCTTATCTTCCCTAGAGGACCCCCGAGTAACGACTGGCGGCCCCCACTTTGAAAACCACTGCCCTAGAGGATGAATCATAACAATATCAGTGGTGCAACCACTGATATCAACATAATCATGTTAGCCTTATTATTATGGGCATGTTAGCTTGCTGTTGCTAGTGTTTAGCCAAAAGCACCTCTGTTCCCATGTCCAGGCTCACAGAGCTGGTAGCGTGGCTAGAGCCTCTCAGCCTTGTTAGAAATCTAAATTGTTAGAAACATCAAATGGGCTAGACAGCTGTGTAATCACTAAGGGTAAAATAGGTAGAGACATCAGCATAATGATTGCCAGAGAGCAGGAGGAAATGAACACAAAGCATGAGAGACAAGCAGAAATGGAGGCAGACAGGCAGACGGGCAGGGACACCCAATGAGAGAAAGGCAACAGGAAGGATGCAGGCCCACAATGGCTTGTCTGCTGGAGAGTCAGAATAACGGAGAAATAGGAAGAAGTCCACGAAAAGAAAGGAAGGGAAGGAGCCGTCGTCTCAGGCAGCGCAGCCCCTCAGACTGGAAGACTTTACACAGTTTCCATTTTAAGTCGCCTTTTATTTTTCCACCAGTGTCACTGTCCCTGAGCGAGGCCTGAAACCCCAGGTCTGATCGTCCACACGCCGCCTCTGTGGAAACAGGAGAAGTGTTTTCTGACAAAGGGCTATTGAGGTGATTGTGTTGTGTTGCCTGCAGATTACACCAGAGGGTTTTCAAGAATGCCAAGAATGTCTGTTTTAATGTATCGCTGTTTGTTTGTGCATTTTTGTGTGTATGTGTGTGTATGTGTATGCGCGGGTACTTGCGTTGCTTTTCTGTGTGCATCATGGGGGAAAACGTGTGTGGGTGTACTCTAAGCCCTAGGAATAGCATTTGCGTCGTAAATGCTCTGTTTAAAACAATCAATATCCACTCTGGTTTATACACAATAAAAGAGCATGAAGTGTGTGGTTTGATGCGTGTGTGTGCGTGTAATGTGTGTGTGTGTGTGTGGATGGGAGCCCTGATGCGGCAGGGTGAGGATGCGTGAGCGTGTGTGTGGGCTGCGGGGCCACCCTCTGATCGTCTCCTTGGCAGCCGCTGTGCTGAAGTGCTCTCTGGGTGCTGAAGAGGCCTCCCAGAACGAGAAGAAACGCACACACACTCCAAAACTCTTTATCGGAGCTGACAGCCTCTTTTTCTTTCTTGTCCACACTTGGGTTGGAGCAGCGTAGCCTTGATGCATCTCTGCAACTTCGTGCCATGTTATGATGCACACACACACACACACACAAATCTATGTACATGCGAACACATGAACCCAGCCCAGCCTGGCTCCCTCCCTCCCTCCCTCCCCTGTTCGCCTCCCCCCCTTGTGTTTGATGTGGTCTTTGGAGAACCATGTTTAAAGAAATTCTTCTCCTGCTTTGAAGTCGCTCTGTGTTTCCCACTCTCTTTTCTGCTGTGTTTCCTCTTTTATCTTCTGACAGTGTGCGAGTCGGGAGAGAAACAGGCCGGTGTGGAACAAGATACTTGCCCCATATACACTGTTTACCGTGTGTTGTACCTGTGAACTTGAGAAGTTTCTGGAAGAGAAGCTTTTGTTCCTTGTAAGATATGGGTATACCCCTCCCCTTACACCTCTTTGCCAAAACACTGCGGTCGCTTTCGATGAAGAGCTCCCCTTTAAACAAATGCCTCAGGAGCAAACTTTTGATGTCATTCCAGACATTTATCAAACACAGCTCTGTGAGAGAAGCGCCACTCAGCTACGTCTGGTATGCTTAGACAAATATGTTGGTTGTCATTCTGGCACAAAGACACGATTACTTCAAAGCATTCATCTGTGGCAAAATGCGTTCTTTTTTTTTTGTTTCCACTCACACCTATGAGAATCAGCCACATGAAAAGACGATGGCAACGCAGAGTGGAAAACTTTCTCTCCAGATGTGCAAAGACAAACGTCCGACTAATGCTGACCCACCCATTTTCACAGATGAAAAATTACGACACACGCTTTGCTGCGATAGGTTAATGAGAAATTAAATGCATCGTGTGACGCAGATGTTGCAACTCTGCGATGACTCTTTCCACTGAATAAGGGTGTTGAGTAAAAGCCCAGCTGGTTTAAGGCAACACAGCTGCAATAACTGAGAAAAGTGTTCCACTTTAAAGCCGACAGGTTGAGAAATCAGCTGGTTTAAGTTTCTCTCATCGAAGCAGAAAATTTAAGTAAAAGTAATGTGTGTGTGTCTGTGATCTACAGGTTATTTTCAAATACATAGAGCTTTATTATACAAGTCTGTATCACCTCCTCTCCTCTGGTCTAAAACACAGTAGAGCAGTAATTACAGAAATAGCATGTGCTCTTACAGGGACTCTGGAGTCTAATTTGCTCCAGCTGACTTGTGCTGACCTGCCTCACCGCAACGAGCTAGTTCATCTCACAGGTCGGTGGTGCCCACGTCAGTGTTTACACAGAGCGCACATGCCACAAATTATTAATTATGCCGGTCATCTGTGTGGGCTACATGAAACCAGACGATGCCTGTGCATCAGTAGCTGGCAGAATATTATTCACAACACAGTGGGAAAGACACAGGCCCATCTATCAAAGGTGCTCTGCAGCGTTTTGATGTTTTGGTAATTAAAGGAGAACATCTTAAACCGCTGTCCTGTAATCAGTTACAGGACAAGATGTTTTTTAATGTTTTTTTTTTATCTTAGGGTCATGTGGGGTCAGGTTATGTCCGAGCAGCTAGCGGCTATATTTGAAATAAAAAATAGGATCTTTTTTCTAGACAGCAACAGGGCAAAGTACGTTGTTCTCAAACTCAGGTGACAGGTGGCAGTTCACTGAACCCAAATCGAAGCTCTTATACTGTTGAGGTCCTGTATGGGGCTGTTAATGTTAGCACGCATGGCTAACTAGCTGAGCCTAGGTAAGTAGGACAAGGTCATGTTTACACACCAGAGTTTAGAGTAAGCAACAGCCACCAGGGATGAAAAAAACTGAAACTGAAGTAAAAACTTTACTTGACTGACCACTAGAGTCTGGTCCATAGTGAGTCAGTCCCCACAGACTCCCACGTTAAGATGTCCAACAGCTGAAATAAACATGTTTTTTCAGGCTGGAACAAAACTGATTTTGGTCTTCTTCACAGCTATTTTCCTCCTTCGTGACAATCCTACATGATGGTGATTCTTTGTTGAAATTTTCATTAAGGTTTAAAATTCTGCAAAAATGAGGGTGTGGCTGCCTTCAGTGACAGGTGAGTGAGTGTATGCTCGCCACCAACTAACATGAACCAAATCTCAGTTTCACAAATGCTTTTTTAACCCTCCTGTTGTCCTCCTGGGTCAAGGAAGGAAGGAAGGAAGGACAAAGGGAAAGATGGGAGGAAAGAAGGAAGGGAAAGGGGAAGGAAAGATAGATGGAGTTTGGATGGATTGGGTCAAAAAGGAAGGAAGAAGTAGCCTAAGGACGAAGGGAGGAAAGGAAGGGAGGAAGGGAGGGAACAGATTCATTCAAGGAAGGAAGAAGGGAAAGAAGGGAGGAAAGAAGGAAGGGAAAAGGGATTGTGGAAAGAAGGAAGGGAGAAAGGAAGGATGGAGGAAGGGGACAGATTGGGTCAGAGTGCCCAGAGTGATGGAGTCAGGCACTGCCAAGATGGCGACTGCGAAGCAGCCGCTCTGAGCTTCAAAGTCACTCTCCAGGAACCAGGGCTGGATGATGTGTCACCGAGGCTACATCCTTACAGTCTCAGGTTCAACATCACACTGCAGATCTGCGCTCCTGCTTATTTAGGTTTGAGAAGTTTACACTACACATAGTTTATAGTACTATCCCCGTAGACAAGCGCCAAACCAACAGTTTCTCCTCGTCTTCAAATCCTTTTCTCTAGTAGAAAATCAAGAGCACTGTTTGAAAATATTTAGATTAAATTGTAAATCTAAGCAGCGTGCTACTGTGGTTAGATTTGTGGTTGTGAGCATGGATTTCTAACCACCCATGTGGTATTTGACGTGACAATACTTTTCTTTGCACCTCCACAGTGACTTGACTTCTTTCATTCACCTGGTGCAGATGCAGATTTTTTGAGGACACAAAACCTCAGCCTCGGTCTATCAGCATTACATCACGTATGTAGACACCCAGGGCGTGTTTTCTACAGGATTCTCGATTTGAAATGAATCAACTGAAAATACTCAAAGGTCAACGTGAGATAGAGATTTTTTAACCAGTACACAGAGACTCCAGTTCTGCCTACAAAATCCTGCCAGGAAACGAAAAAAGAAACAAGAGGCCTACTTTTTTTTCACTCATATGTGAAACTGGAGACCCACTTCAGATATTGATGAGAGCTCTGAGTGGTGTTGGTCCCTGTTTACCTCCATGAGCTGCAGGCAGGGCCGAGCAATACATTGAAGTGAAAGAGAAGAGCTGCAGGGTCACACGGTTCACAGGATGGATGTTACCTTAAACCACATGAGGACATCAAAGCTCCCTCCTGAATGTGTTAATTCCTCCTCAGAACGGAGGATAATAGTATTTACCGAGGCCGCGGCGATGCTGCCGTGACTATTCTGAGAAATGTTTACCTACTGTAATACCATGCAGATCAGACAAGGGAGCCTTATGTCCACTTCAGGGCCACTTTATTGTCATTAGCGAGCTGCTCGCCGCCATCACCCCTTACCCTTCCTCCATGGCAACGCAGACAGACAAACAGGATGCAGCTGTTGCCAGGGAAACAGCCAGAAGGTCTGCAGTGCTACAGTGTGGCGGAGAGTGTGAGTGAGGTAAGAAAAGAAAAAGAAAAATGTGGAGGGAAAAGGATTGCTGTGGTGGTGGAATCTAATTAGACTGTGACAGGGGATAAAGAGGGATATTTCCAGCTTCCAGCCTGCGTTAATAGAGTGAGAAAATGTGTGTTATGTGTGTGTGTGTGTGTGCGTCTGCGTGAGTATATATACTCTCATTTGCGCAGATACTGTACCTGCGTCTGAGCCTGGGAATAGGCTGACTGACGCACAGAATGACAGACAAGCTTTGGAGTCCTGGCAACCCTGCTTTCTGCCATCACCCTCCTCTCCCTCGCCACCTTCCTCCTCCTCCTCCTCCCCCTCCCCCTCCTCCTCGCACACCCCCACAACTCCTTCTCATCTCTCATCCCTCTGTCTCCTCTCTGCCATCTCTCCTCCACGTCTGTCCTCTCCCTTGGCAAAGGATGATTGCATATGGATCGTCACATAATCCGATTCTGTCACTGAGAATAGCTTTGCATCCAGGAGGCCTCTCATTTCCTCCAGAATGTGAATTTGGATCACTTATCCATATAAATTAACAGGATGAAGCCAGAATCATTACATTAGTATTCACCGTGCTACAGCGAAAGGCTCACTGTGGGAATTAGTTTCATGGAGGCTGACACGGCTCTCACCTGTGAAATGGTGTTACGAAGTGGAAAGTCTGGTTTTTGGATCAACATTAAAGAAACTCTCTGGCTCCTCTGGGTCTTTACTCAGCGGTGACATACAATGCAAACCTCTCCAAGCTAATTTTAAGGCCACCTGACTTTGATCTTGTGCCGAGAAAACAAACAGGAATCTACCAAGAGCTACCCTCTTTAAAGCTTCTGTGGTTGAGCACACACACATGTGCACACACACGTACATGCAGCAAGAAACAAACAATAGATGTGTGGAATCAGATTGCACGGGCTGGAATGTGAAACACAATGCACAATTTTTCATCTGATCTCTTATCTCATATCTCAATGTCACATATTATTTTCAGCTATTTAACTGTATAAATTCTCCCTGTCACACAAAAGACTATCGGTTATTCAATCAGGTGGATTTGTTTTCTTGCCTTTGGGAGCTGAGCAGTGCAGCTCTTCCAACAGAGTGGGCACAGGGCCCCGTGGATTTTTCCCCCCTTCTTGGAAAATGGCTTTTTCCTGTCTTTGTATTTTTCCATCTTTCCCTCAAACGGCAGCGGACCGTACTCTCGTTTTCACTCTCCCTGTCCTGGTCAGCGCCCCAAAGCTTTCACAATGCATTTACGAGAAAAGGCCCCGAGAGCAGCAGCTTTTGTGGCAGGATGCCCAGTCCAATACACTCTCACTGCGCCCTCAGCAACAGTAGACGCGCTGAGCTCCGAGGTGAGAACAGTTCTCGTGTGAATACATTTTGGTTGTGTACAGAAGAACACAGGAAACACCTTACAATTGTGTAATTCAACTTAATGCTGGAGCACAAACTGTGGCCTGAACATGGCTAAAGCTGCCACTGTGCCACCGTGCTCTGACTGAGCAGCCTGGCGGATGGTCAGGCAGCTTTGGAAACCCCCCTGTCGTCTAAACTTCCTGACGTCAGATGGAGGAGAAGTGGGGGGTGGGGGGGGTTGGGGCCTCATGTGTCCACTCGTCTCTGTCATTCACACCCACTTCACAGCAGTGGGTGGACACAACATATCATCTTCAGCTGCGCTGGTCTGGTCGTCCTGTTCTGCACTTGTGCTGCGCTTTGAGCTAAATGCTAATGCTCGCCTGGCAGTGTGCATCACAGTTGACAAAGCTGAACTTGATGTTACAGTGCCACATTCACAATAAGAGGCGGGTCATCAGTTGTTTGGGTGCAGCCGAGCTGTGGTAGACGATAAGAAACAAGATTAGCACAGTGGCTGGCTCTGGCTTCAGAGGAACGGTCGGTCAGGTGGCCACCCAATCTGTCACAGCTCATCTTGTGCAAGGTTTTTGGGAATCAAACCAACACTTATTTAATTATTTAGCATCTGGACCAAAGTGTTGAACCAACATGACCGTTTCTAGAGCCATGTCAGTAGCATTAGCCTCCAACACAGCAACAAAAAAGCTCTACAAAGACATAACTCACTGCAGAGTTCACAGTGTTTTGTTGCACGTCGCCCATTGTTTTGTCTGATAGCGTGTTGTGATTATCTGGAATTATTTTACTGCACGAAGACACTGCCGGACTTGACACATATACCACAAGTCCTCAGCGGCTGACTCATCAAGTTTGATTCGCGTACGTCAATGAACCATGTTGCTCAATCATTTCACAAAACCACAAACCGAGGAAGCTGTGACCTCACACGCGCATTCAGGTTTGTGCAAACTAACAAGAGGGGAGATCAACAGAGACAGCACAACATTCAGGAGAAAGTATCATTTTCCACAAAGAAATACAATGATAACGAGAAGAGTATCTTGCTAATGTGAGTCATGAGGCTGCTGCTGTTTGTTTTTTCACTGGAACAAGGTGGCTCGTTAAAGTTTTTTGCTCATGTGTAGGTCTTACCCCCTCCCCCCCTCTCTTGACGTGACCTTAAAACCTTCTACGTGCAACTCGGAGTGAATGTCTTAACTCGTTGTGTCGCCTAAAAAACTTCCTCAAGTTTACTGTAAGTGGAATGTGTGAGTGTGTATCTCGGACGGTGATGATGAACCACTCCATCATCTAACCGCACCACCTCTTTTCAACACATGCTGCAGCTCACATCTCCTCGACACGCCGAAGGTCAAGGGATGGGTTTGACCACGCAGTTATTTTTGGTTCAATTCCACAACTACGTTTTCTAATAATAATCCCAAAAGGAAGTGATATTTTTCTGTTTTAAGCTCCAACGTCAGTATCGAGAAGTTCACCCATGACACGAATTGCAGTCCCTGTCACGCACCGTTCTCCCCCCTCCCTCCCTTCAGAGTCACATAATGAGCTATACGAGTTAACATCTTAGGTTGAATATCTGCCCGGTCCCCTTCATGTTAATACCTGACATAAGTGGAACATCATCTTACTTAATTCTCGCATTTATTTATGTGCTGACATTTGAAGTGTAAACTTTAGGAAGAAGTTGGCAAGATGACTGTGGCTGCATCATTATGACACAAACAGAAAATGGCTTGAAGCCGCATCTAAACTTCTGTAGTTGTATTTATGCCACACTGGAGTCAAACACTCACATTTCACAGAGATTCAACCTCAACACTTTTCCTCCTCTTGAACCAGATTAGTTAGGGTGATAAGGTTTGTCTGACGTTGAACAGGTTTTATTTAATCGTCGTGATATTAACTTACAAACTGAAGATAGGGGACTTAATTTACAGCCAGAGGAGGGGTTTTATTTTTTGGCAGTATTTCTCATTTCTATTTTACAACATTTCACATCTACTTCACACTCTCAGAGTCCTCCTCCACACACACACACACACACACACACACACCACTGATATTGTCTATATGTGTGTGAGCCGATGAACTTATACAGTACGTATATGTAAGAGGAGAAATCTAATTATACAAACAAATACATCTTTGCAACATGTTTGAACTGCACTCCTTCTCCTCTCTGTGACACAAATGTGACCTTATTACACACAGGACTGCAGCTGGCTGTGTTTACATCCTCACACCCACTCTCAGGCCTGACACTTGCCAACACTTGTCTTCAGGTTGGTGCTATGATGCTACAGTAAATGGGTCAGCCTCATAGACACAGCATATTAAAATGCTTTAATGGACATACAGTATCTACAATGGCATCATTGATTTTTTTGGTGTTTTTTAAACATTAATTTCATATATTTGCCAGTTACTCTGGTTCTGTTGAAGTGGATTAATCTTCTAATCTATATTGAACTTCAAATCTCCTCCGGGGGAAAATACAGTGACTGAGTGATTATCATTTATCTCTACCCTCCAGCAAGCAGCTGGTTTCGGTTGGTGCCAGATTATGTATGTAAATCACTGAGCAGAGAGTTAGTCACCTTCACTCATTTGTTTTAACTAATTTTCTTTTCAGTGTGATCATGTTACCGCTAACAAGGCAGCTTTGTCCCCTTAACTATATTTCCTTACAACCACAACAGATATGTTTGTAACCTAATCGCAACCACAAGTTGTTTTCTATCAGCATAAGGATTTAAGATTTTCACAACACAATTATCACAATGCAATATCTCATAATATCAATATTATCACTCTATTTGTTTGAATTAATTACAATCAAATACAAATAAATGTTAGTGTCTGTTATCCTTGTACTATCATAGACCTATTTGCATAACAGTTATTATCAATACCAGTATAATGTGGCAGGGAATGATGTATTTGGCAAATAATAAATAGGTTGACAATGTTATTATGCTCCTCTTTCTAATATTTTATTTTATTTTATATATTTGCAAAATGCTCTTGTAGAGATGACATCATTATTCAACCTTTTCATGGGAAGTGAAGTTTAGGTGTGGTCTGGTTTAATACCGATAAAAGTTCACATTGACATCAGACATAACATGTTTATTTGCATTTAACCAACACCTCTTTCCCCAACCTCAACCAACGCTCGTCGGTTGTCTAAACCAAACCACAGACACAGACAGTTCTCATGAAGTGCTGCCAAAAAGCAAACAATTCTCAGGCTTCGCTGTCAGAAATATCTGATTTCTCTGGCACCTGCAACTGTTACTGTTCAGTCTCCGGCTCTCGGCTCTGAATCAGAGGCAGATTTTAGAACAGTCGCATGGACAGAGCAACGTTTTAAAACCAGTCCTGATTTTAAATGTCATTTCCTGCAGGATTCATTAATGAGAGCTAGTTTCAAGTGTTTGCAATTTGTCTGTACAGGCCTGAGCTGAGATAAGCTGTTTAAATAGTTTTGATAATTGAAGACACTTATGGTGGCGTCAGTGTCATGTTCAGCACATTCAAGTGTCTGTATCTGTATCACCACCATCACTGCGACTCTTTGTTGTCAGATACAAGCAGGGCGATTCATCTCGGCCAACAAAGTTACTCATGCCAGGTGAAAACCCCTCTCTCTCTTTCCTGTGTGTGTGTGTGTGTGTGTGTGTGTGTTCCTGAACTCAACCATTGTATGTGGTCCCCCAGTTGACCTGGGGGATCGCAGACCACCGCAGTGATGATGGCAGCCCACCGGAGTTGTTGAAGAGAAGAGGAACAACATGAAAAGAAAGAGGTGGGGTGGTGGAAGAGAAAAGAGGTCAGGAGGAAGAAGCTCTTTGGTGTCAACTGAAAATGCAGCCATGCAGAGAGAGGTTCAGGAGTGAGCATATGAAATCTAGATAGCGGTGCAGGGACAGACCCAAGTTTTCACGTCGTACCCACTGAACAATGCTTAGCTCTCTAACGGCACTTCTGTCTCGTCTGAGAGCGTTAATGAAATTCATCACATGTAATCCCTATGGCTCATTTGAGACATGATGGAGATAACGGCTATGTGTTTTTGTCTGGCCTATGTGCAGGGCCGTTGCTAGGAATTCTGGGCCCCCTGAAAGAATACTAAAGTGGGCCCCTGCCCCCTGACTTTTCCACTTTTTTTCTTAGACTACGTACGTATTATCATTTTTTATTTAGCCTACTTTGTTTTGATGCTAATGCAGCATTACTATGAGTATTAGTCAGGGTCTTATGCAGAATAATTCAGTCATACAAAGATTAGACTCCTGGGTTCTTTTGGGCCCTATATGGGCACTGGGCCCCTAGAATTATCATCACCTTTCTCCCCTATACAACGGCCCTGCCTGTGTGTGTGTTTGAGATGTTGTGAGTTCATAAGGAGAGGCTCACAACTGACAGAGAAGTGACATCTTCTCCCTCACATGGTTGTCAATCAGCGGATGTCACCGCCCTGGATTCAAATCACTGCCATCACTCAAAACATGTACATCCTTTTACTGTGAGTGAGTGTGTATGTGTCTAACTTTCAAACATGTTGTGCCTTAGTGAGTCGCATGATCTCCATCCTTATGATTCGTGTGCATGAGTCACAGGTGAAAAACCCAGAGTCTCACTGTGGCCCCTGTCTCATACGAGGAGCCTCTGCGAACAGGATATGGGAGAGTTGGTGCTGTTTATGTGAACATCTCAATTTGCCTCTCTAGGATTATTCTATAAGTAGATTCAGGGTACAGAGGTGGGTGGTTGACAGCGTGTGTGCGTGCGTGCGCGTGTGTGAGGTTGTGTGTGTGATAGCTGCACGCTCACGGAGAGGAAGGAAGCAAGTAAAAAACAGATAACTGATTGGGGAGCACAGATAAACAAGCAGATAAGGCTTTATTACTCTCTGGAGGAAATGCAGGCAGAGCTGTAGGATTTATCAAAAGGAAATACTTGGTTTTTGAAATGACTTCTCACATTCTCCATCTTCACTGCTGTGAATTAATTTTAATGACCTACACATGCACAGATATTAAATTCATTATGGCAATCATGTGCCATACCCTCCCTCCCTCTCTCTCTCTGCCTCTCTCTCTCTCCCCTATTCTGAATCAGCCACTCCAGGCTGCAGCTGCCAGCTTCTAATGGCTTCCAGATCTCCATCTCTTCCTCCCTCCGTTCCCCTTCCCCGTCTCTCTGTTTTTCTGCAGCGGCTCAGATGAACGGGCCAAAGTGGAAGTGGAAATCTGCTGTATTTCAGCCAATGAGTCAGCTAGCAAAGCTCCCCATCTGAAGGAAAACCACAACCAGGAGAAGTAATGGATTTTGTTTTTCATAAATCATGGTAAAGGTTGTTGGGGTTTTTTTTATGTTTCAACGGAAGGCCTTTGATGAGTGTATTAGTTAAATATGTGTGTTTATGCACAGGGGAACACATTCAGAGAAATGCTGTTGAAGTTATTTACCTTTACTGGAAACTGAAAGCAGCTTGTGTGTAACGGCTGTGGGAATCAATCCATGGGTCTAACTTAATACAGGCCACTAATGTGTGTGTGTACATGACTGTGTGTGTGTCTCTGTGTGTGTATGCTGAGTTCAGTGCTACACAGACACACACACAAAGAAATGTATTTTAAGCAATTTCCACTGAAATTAATTTCATTTTTCACTTTCAGTGATGAGATAAGATTAAGGTTAGAATTGTGTGTGTGGGGGATTTTTTTTTTTTTTTTTTTAATTTTATGACAGTTTGTAGGCTAACACCAGAGAAGCACATACACTGAAAGGTGGTTGGGAACGAGGGGGTGGTGGTGGCTGGTGGGCACCACTGTTTGTTTGTTTTTTAACAACTTTATTTAAGGCATTGGTAACACTTTACAATAACGATCCCTTAATTAACGTTAGTTAGTACATTATTAAGCATTAATTAACTATTTACAGATATATTAACAATCATTATTATGTATTATTTAAGATCAGGAAACACATTAATTAATTTAGCCTGTTAGTAAACAGTTAATTAATGTTTACTACTCAAAGTTAGTTAATAAATTATTAAAGCAGATATCAGTGGAATGTTTTTGTTAATATAAGTCCTAAATAGTCCTATTTTCCGTCAGCAATCACTTACATGAAGTATTTCAGCCTAAACACGAGTCTCTCCGTCACTCTGCTCTGCTGTAACCCGAGGAGAAAATTTTCCTTGTGGGATACAAGTGTTATCCAATGAGGGGAGAGAACGGCATGAAGGGCTGTGTGTGCAGCCAAGGGATGCGCGTGAATGTGGTGACGTAGCACGAGGACCAATTGATGCCTGACAAGGGCGGGGGCTGCTAACTCATGGTGCGTTCAAGGAAACTCGTACTTTGTGTTTTTCCTTCCTGTGAAGTCATACCAGTTCGATCTGGTACGAGTTCACGGGTCGGAAGTTACGAGTGGCCGTTATAGGGAACTTTCACAGACAACAGGACGGTAAAAACACGAGCTACGGGTTACCTGGAACGCTACCAAGTCGTAGTTGTGACTTGAAGCTGTAACTTACGGTTTCAAAAGCCTGCCTTGAACACAGCATTAGCCGAAACGGCCGTGCCCCTGATATCTGCTTTAAGTAATAATAAAAGTTGAATAATCATTTTGTATGCATTACTCAGCATTAGCCTAATTAACACATTAGTTTATATATTAATGCTTAATAATGTACTAACGTTAATTAAGGGACCCTTATTGTAAAGTGTTACCAAGGCATTTTTGATTATAAAGACAAAAGCATACATACATACATACACAAACATATCAATACTCGTGAATATAATCCTGCACCAGTACCTCCCCTACTCCCTCCCCATAATACCTCCCTTGGGACCAAGAGTACAAGAAAAAAGAAAGAAAAAGAAAAAAAAACAAGTGTAACATATTTAGACAGGTTGACAAGAAGTAGGTAGATAACATGATTGATTAGAGATTTAACTTCTTTACATATTCAATAAAGGGAGACCACACTCTGGTGTAGAGTCCTTCAGTTAGCTGAAGTTAGTTATAAGGCTACAGAATGCTCTCTTTTGTGTATTAGTGGTACATATTTCTGAGGGTGTGACTCCAAATAGCAGTGAGTGGATTGGGTTTAAGGGGTGTGTTGCATAGAACTGATAGACAGTCAAAAATGATGGCGGACCAGAAATCAACTAGTGACACTTGGTTGCCACACCTGGGACAAGTAGGGACAACAGATGAGTATATTTTAGCTAGCCTATCATTGGAGTAATATAACCTATGGAATACTTTGAATTGTATCAGCCAGTGCCTTATACATACAAGTGTATGATGTGTATGATGGAGGATCCATATTGGCACCACTGTTGTTATCAATACAATGTGTGTTAGTAACTGATGATGGACAGAAGACCTCATGACAACAAGTGTCATAGCAACAACTGAGCCTGACAAGTGACACAGTGCCAATAAGACACACACACACACAACTGCTTTACATCTACCACGACATATGTCCCTATATTAGTAGATATATTATTATCACATCCCTGGATATGAAGAGTTTCCATAAACCAAGGTGAGTATGTTTTTAAAATATATATGCTAGATTTCTATATGGTTTAACATGCTGCAAAACAGTATGTTAACAATATATATTTAATGTACCTACATCTATCTATATACATTATACATATACTATACATTGTGTTTGTCTTGATCATTTCTTCCCACTCTGGAAAAGTCATCTCAGACTTTTGGACCGTACTGTAGCTATAACATTAACATATACTGTACTGACAGACTGTGAGACAGATATATGTATCTATATAACATATGTCTACAATATAAACACATTTGTATGGATTAGAAATACGTATGTAAATACGAACTGTTCCAATTTCTAATAGTATATATGTAATTTTGTTTTTATTTTCATATGTATTTCATATATGGAAATGAAACACATGTACATATATTATATCTGTGCATGGGCAGACACAACAAACAGACTGAGCATCTACCACAGCTGATGGAGATGATCGATGTTCGTCCACAAGCGCAAACACTGCCTTATATCAAGTGCTCGATGACATTTTAATGGTAACAACCGTCTTTGTGGAGCAGGCTGGTTTCTACGACTGTTTTGATTACTCACTGTTAGTCATCAGCAGCAGCAGCGGCAGCAGCAGCAGCAGCAGCAGCAGCAAGACAGAGGCCTCATGTGCCACATACCACCACAGCCACAGTGGCACGAAGAGCCCAGTAAGACTGAGGCCTATCAATCAAGTGAGGTCACTGTGGTCCAGCTCAGAGGAGAGTGGGACGGCCGCCTTTTTGTTGTACGTTGTTGTGTTGCGGCCAGTGACATCACCCTTTGTGAAGTCTGTCATTACAGGGTGATAAATATCCTGTGTGTGTGTGTAGCTCTGAACAGAGGAGAGAGAGAGAGAGAGAGACGCTCGGCCCCTGGAGCTAAATGGCCACTGATAGAGGGGTTGAGGGTGTTATTGTGCGGTGTGCAGGGGGCCTGCTGGGGAGAGTCCCTGACCACAAAATGATGCTGATGATCAGTTAGTGGAACAGAGGACGAATGAGTGGTCACACAAAAGAGCTGACATAAAAATAGGAGAAGAAAGTGGAGCAATAAAATCTGTGGTTCCCTCAATGAGAATTTAAGCACTTTCCATTATGGAGTGCTCCTAAAAATGCTGTAAAAGCTCCTATATTTGAGCTCTGTCATCATTTTACAAGCGTTCGTCAGCACGTTGTTGTCACACAAGATGAAGTTAGCCAGTTATAAATGCTCAGCAGGGCAGCAGATACACTGACTCATCTCACCCTCTGTGTTTGACCAGATCACTTGAAACTGTTTAACACACTCACACATGGACAATCACTTCCAAAAAAAAAAACATGTGACAAACTGAGGGTTTGATCCAGCAGCTTTTCATGTCATTGCTTGCTTATGTTTTTTCTTTTTCTTAACTTGTTATCTCCTCAGGTTTCAAAGTGAAGGCACAAAGAGAGCTGAGGAGATGCTGACAGAAACACAGACAGCTGCGACTCTGGCATTAACGTTCAGTCTGAGACACTTGTCAAAACTCTAAAGGGCCCATTGAAAGCATGACGGGGCAATCTGCCATGGAGGTATTCATTCAAGCTCCACGTTGCGACGCCAGAAAAAGGGGGGGGAAGCGCCGGTAGAAAAGAAAAAGTGATGACTCACCAAACTTCCCAAAATCCCCCTCCCTCCCCCTTCCTGGTTTACGGGAAATGGAATGCTGTTTTTTTTTTTTTCCCTCCCTCTCCCTCTCTCTCTCTACAGTCTCAGACGTTCATATTCTTGACAGGCTGCAGGGTCAGGGCCTGGGTTAATGTTTGTCTGTGGGATTGTTTCATCCCTTTCTGTGGGGGCCAATGCGGCAGAAAAGAAGGGGTCTAATTATGTACGGCGGACATCTGAAAGTTTGTTAGCGGTGCGGGGGAGGGCGTGAATAGACGGAGCACTCACTTGTGAAACAGATAAGCCTTTGTTCTGCATCACTACCAGCCTTTATTATAACAGTGATTTACACTGGTGAGCGTGGACTTAGCCAACTGCCAAATGAATACACTGTTAATCTAAAAGGGATTAAGCAGAGGAGCAATTGAAATGAGCTGCTTAGTTTTACGTTTCCTAAAGAGATTTTAATAAACCACACTGTTTGAAGCCACTTGAGGGATTTCACAAGCTGCGGTGTACTACTGAAAAAACATCTCCGAGGTGTTTATAAAGTTAAATGGTGATTTTATGGTATTTATTCCGAGCATGCAGCCAGTGTGCATGTTTAGCCTAGAATGGCATGGCTCAGTAGTAATTATGTAACACTGTGTGTGTGTGTGTGTGTGTGTGTGTGTGTGTGTGTGTGTGTGTGTGTGTGTGTGTGTGTGTGTGTGTGTGTGTGTGTGTGTGGACCCTCACTCACTTAATAACAAGTGGCCATGTAAAGAGTTTCAGGTGTCAGATGCCGACGACCTCCTTGATCACTCTCAAGCCGTCCACTGACCTTTGACCTCATGCTGCATGTGATGCAGTGATGTAGTCCTATTCCTGATGTTCACTCTCTCTCTCTCTCTCTCTCTCTCTCTCTCTCTCCCTTTCACTCTCTCTGATGTGTTGATCCCCACAGCTGTGAAAAGTGATGTCATGGTGATGTCATCTGCTACTCTATTACTGTAATCTCAGGTGGGCTCCTGTTGTACAAACAGGATCCTAAAGGTGTTGAATGGTTTACGATGAGTGTGTTTTTATTTCTCTGATGTTGTTTTTTCCTGGAGACTCTGAGGTTCAGGAGAATTATTGCCTCCTTTTTTTTTTCTTTTTCTGACACTGTGAGGATCCTGAACAGCTGCACCCAGACCTCTCCCATCACTTTAACCCTCTGTGCCTCAGCTCGCCTGCACTGTACGCAATAAGCTACCACTCATTTGTTTATAGTCATGGTTAGAGCAGAGCCAGCTGGTATGAAGCCAAGCTGTTGCTGTTAATGTGATGTCTGTTCTGTGTCCATGAGGAGGAAGGACAGTTCATTTTCCTGCATGACATGAATATGTGTGGAAATGACAATAAAGCTGAACTTAAACGCGAACTCTTCACTTCGATGATGAGTAATAATCCACCCAGACTGTAGTTAGTCAGCTATGTGTAAGTATGTTTTATTCAATAAAAATTGATTCATATGAAAAGTGAAAAGGAGGTCATTTTAAAAAGGAAATACCGTTTCCTAATGTATTTTGAGAACAATGAAATGAAGACAAAGTAAATGAAATTCTGTTAAAAGAATTATGTTGTTTATGTTTGGACACATATCAGTACACATTATAGAATTATTACATTGTCTTGATGTGTTGTGTATTTATGTAATGTATCATTGGACTCCAAATTAAATCTCATTCATAACAACAGTGTAATAATGTATTAAACCACTATGTATAAATGCAATAAAAATCCACTAGTGTGGCTAATATACATATTTACACCAGTGTTTGTGACTTCTTTTTACTATATCCACAGAATATTATACTTCCTCTTTATATTATGCACTGTAATAAACAAACTGTTTTTCCTCTATTGTGACAGTAACTCCGGGGTCAAACAGCCAAAACAAGTTGTGTGCGTGCGCATGTGTTTAATTCCAAACTTCACATTATTTCTCATGTCTGTAACAGTACGGTATTTCATCAGCAAAGTCAGTAAATCCACGACAATAATAAACAGAGTTCTTCCACAGAAAACAGCAGCAGTGGTGTAACAGTGAGGAGGGAGTGGGAGTGAGATCATCTGGCTCTCTGCGGTCAGGCGGAGATGCTGCAGGCGCTCTGTTTAGAGGAATTCAGGCTGACCCTTAAAAAAAAAGGTTGAAAGGTCATGGGAGTTATTGCTTCAACGAGGCTCTAATCCAACATGACAACTCCCTTTTCAAACACCTTTCAAACTGAACCCTTACTCACTCCTGTAATTATCTCCCAAACCACAGGTGCTATCTCTTCTTTTCTGTGTACATCTCTTTGTAGCAGGAGTGCGGGACAACTACATTCCTTTTACTTGGCTGTTTACCTTGTGATAGGCATCGCCACTTCAAAGGCCTGTTTCAATTTGTGCTCAAGGTCTCGCTCAACTTCTCACTCACCGACCGGCTCTTTGCTAAATGGAGATCAGAGGCGTGACAAGTTCAACACAAGTTGGCCCGGGATGATGGAGCCTTAAGAAATGAGACAACATGTGGGGTCAGCAGCTTTCGCTCTTTCAGCTCATCAGTCGGCCGTGTCTCATCGTGTGTCACTCAGCCGAGCGGCCCCTCCATCACCTGTGTGTGTGAGCTGAGGGGACCCTGAGTTCACCTGTGTCCAAATCAGTAATAGGAGGTTGTCTGAGAGGATCAGTCTCATCTGGACAGTCCACAGTAGTTTTGTGCTGACAGTGCTGAAAACAGTTGGGTTAGCAACAAGTGGGCAACCAGCATAATGTGTGTGCATAATGTACACCTGTACAACCTGATGCAAACCAGTTTAACAGCCCTGTTACAGTTAAAGCTTTTAATTGATAAATGTTCAGTTTATGTTTAACGTTTTCCAAGATGGATAAACCATTCTTACAGGCTGATGTCAGTGCTGCTGCTTTTAGAGTAGAGATAGCCTAACTCTTATCATAATAAAGTGGCGAAATAGTGTTTTTTCTGTTTGGATTTCTCATTCCCACCAGTGCTACAGAACATAACATAACATCACCAAATCAGAAAGAAAATATTATAGTAATTCAAAATTCATAGGAAAAATTAACCATTACTCTGAAGCTCTATAATTATGGCCAAAATCCTGCATATTTCCCCTTTAATTGTAACATAGGCGTTTTATTTATGTATTGTGCCCTAAATGGTGTCAACACTGCATAGAAATGCAAATGTGATTGTTCCATTTTTGATATTTTACTGCAGGGTTGTGCTTTGCAATATGGTAAAATATGTGGATGCCTAAGTACAGCTTTCAATTTCATTTTAACTGAGGCTGTAATTGGAATATTGAATTTTAATTTCATTTGCTCTATATACTGTGCAGGCACTGTGTGTAGTAAATGAAACTGGAATTCAATTTAGCATTTTCTGCAGAATGATTTATGCAGATGCTTCTCACTGTGTGTGCCTGTGTGTTTGCGAGGAGACGTAGTGTTTGCCATGTGCGTGTTAGCCTAATTTGTTTCCTTGCATGCCCAAGTGGATGATGTGAATGAGGAAGGACAGAGAGGGCGGTGGGCGGATAGGGGGGGAGTGGGGTGGGGGTTGGGGGGTATAAGCCTCCCCCCTCCGCCTCCCATCTCTCAGCACTGATGAGGTTAACGGAGGAATTACAGTCAGGCCAGTTGCAGGCGTGTTGATTGCGGTGGACAGGTCCAGTAAACAGGGCCTTTGCGCTGCTGAGTCAGGTGAAGTGTCACTGTGGGTGAAGGGCCGCAGCTTCACTCAGGCCACACTTGTTGACAACCCGCGCTCTGGCCTCAAAGCCCAGCCGTGTAATTTAGGCTGTTAGGGAAGGGCATCAATTAAGCTGGGCTGGCTGCAGAACACTGAGCACAGAGGGACTGAAGGGTGAAGATCGTTTGGGTGTGTTTGCTGAGAGTGTGCCGACCAAAAGAATAGGGAAGTTGCGCAAGGTTGAAGGTGTGGTTGACGTTTTTTGGCATGTGTTGACAACTCATTAGACTCCAGTCTCACACCCTGCAAACTGTCAAGGACGGTGGCTTCAGAGATCACAGCTAAGATTTAATAACAATAAAGTATGATATAAAAGGCTTACATTGTATACTCATTCACATGCCAACATACAATTAAACACTTATGAATGGACATTATGCCTGTGATTAAGATGGCTTTCTCACAAAAGCTTCCAAAGAATTTATACAGATTTAGGACTGTACAAAACTAGCCTTCCTTAAGAAAAAGATTTTTCAGATCCTGTATGGCAAGCATGAATAATTTCAGCGACAAATGACCTTTTAGATGTGGCTGTGCTGGTGTTGCTCCAAGACAGATTTGAAAAACCTCCTGACCTCCATCCATCAACGGGCGCGCAGCAGCAAAACCACGGCAGTTACGAGCACTTTTGCAACACCTTTATTTATTTTCTGCAGTAGACTGAAGATTTCTTGTTTTACTGGGATAGCAGGCCCAGTCATGCAAACCACACACCCTTACAGTGTAAATCCATCCAGGCCACCACCAGTATCACCAGGCCACCAAGTGTGGTTACACCTCTCTAGCACCCCAGCAGGCCCGACTATTCTGGTACAGGGCGTGTGGGACATATCTGAAAAGGCAAACAGGGTGGAGACAACATACACCTGGCTCGTGCTGCTGAGGTGGAGCGCAGTGCACACTCTATTGTTACAGCTGAACGTGTACGAGGTGTGTTTGTGGACATGTGCTGGGAGGAGCAGGCTTAAGTACTGGGCCTTTAGCCTGTTATTAGTCCTGCACGGTAATTATTGCATTCATCATGACCACTAAAAAACATCATGAAAAGCACCAGACTCCTTTCAACCGCACTTCAAGGGGTGATTTGTGCCAATATTATTTACTACATGCACCTGATGACCCCCATGCAAACTACTCCTGTCGTGCCAACACATAGTTCATGAACAAACATGTGCAGTATTAATGGCATTCGTGTTAAGCGCTCATTTGGAAAAAATAATCATGCTAACATGCTAAAGTGAGGCTGTTACATAGGCGAACATTATATCTGCTGAGCT
This sequence comes from Trachurus japonicus, assembly GCF_045865225.1. Classification (NCBI taxonomy): domain Eukaryota; kingdom Metazoa; phylum Chordata; class Actinopteri; order Carangiformes; family Carangidae; genus Trachurus; species Trachurus japonicus. Next base: position 25,431,971 of record NC_140914.1, on the reverse strand, counting down.
GTCATGTTAGCATCGTCACTGCAGACCATGTTAGCATGATAGCCTATCACAGCTTCACAGGGCTACAAGGCTACTGTTTGTTTAGTTTTATTGTGAAATAGTTACTACAGCAAATATACTGTGTCTTTTTTTTTTCTTTTTTTTTGAAAGTATTTCTTTGGAGCATTTGCCTTTATCTGATAGAGAGACAGGAAATGGGGAAGCAGAGAGAGGGACATGCAGCAAAGATGCGAGATACGAACTGGACTGTGGCCTCTGTACACGGGGCGCTTGCTCTACCCACTGTGCCACACGACACCCCAATATATAGTGTCTTATGTATAAAATAGCCTATGTGTGACAGTTGACGGTCCTGTCACTATGCCTCCAATTGATCATACGCCCTGGCTACTTGGCCACAGAGATGTCCCCTTGGTCGAATGGTCAGCGCACATGGCTCTTACCCGGGAGACTGGGGTTCAAACCCTGCCCGGGCCCTCCTTTGTCCTGCCACATATGTCTTTAAAAATTACTTATCATTTCACCAGTTAGTGGTTTGAAAAAGTTAGGATTGTGCAGATCAGCATTTGCTTGGGTGTGTGTAGCGGGCACAATTGCTTGTCACTCCTGGGCCCCTCGCCCCTTTTTGCACACCCTACTGTCCACCAGTCCGTTCAGCTAGCCGTCCAAGCAGCTGCATCCTCCGGAGCCCCAGTGTCTCATAGAATACGCTTCAATATTTCTATTTTTAGACACACAAGTGTTGTGTCAAATCTGTATCAAAACAACCATATAAGCAATTACTGTAAAGTAGCCCACTATCACTGTGTGTTGGTTTTTTCAAGTTCAAGTTACTATCTGAGGCAGTTTGGTGTAGCCTATCATCTGTTGTGCTGTAGCATGAGATAATTTTTTTTTATGTCAACTTGGAGACAATGAAGACGAGTCTCACGTTGCCCAGCGAAGTAGAGCACCTGATACACTCAGGGGGATTGGCCTTAATCACAAGGACACATGGAGGGACTCTCCCTGAGAAGAGGCACTTGTTACCAGTCCAGTGACTCACTTGCGCTGGCCATGTGCTGCCTGTGTCTGTGTGTGTGTGTGTGTGTGTGAGAGAGAGAGAGAGAGAGAGAGAGAGAGAGAGGGTGAGGCATTGGTACAGCAGGCGAGGGGACTTATCAGAAACACACAGCTAAGGAGAAAAACTTCATTGTGCAGTGAGAGTAAAAGCAAGCAGAGCACACCTGTTTGGCAGATGCAGTGACAATGATGGATAGAGAGGGTGTCTGCCTCTACATCCCAGCTGATCCCTTCTCCTCCTCCACCACCTCTGGTTTGAAGTTACAGTGGGTTTAAGTCTGAAAAGAACAGAGGAGGGTTCGACTGCTGCAGTTGCTGCTGTTGCCATGAGTCATTTTAAGATTTAGATCAATACGTATGAGGGTCATTTAGTGTCTGTTACATAAGATGAGTAAAACTTTGCTGTCTTTAGGTGGCACAGACACAACAACCACTGAGTCACCAGAGGAAAGCTGAACTAACTGACTGAATATTCTCTTGTGTTGAAAAATGTGCCTGACATGTGCTCCATATGCTACTGACATCCACACTGGGTTTTAAATGCAAACACCATCTCTTTGTGTCGACAACCTGTTTATGCATTTCAAAATGACCACTCCCTACCAGGTGCCAGAGGTGAGTTTATTATTGACTACCTGACCTTACCAAGGGCATAAATCTCTGGTACCAGAGTAAGGGAGGAGACAGGTGATAAGGCCGAGAGCTCCATAAATCTCAGTTTTCTTTCCCCACTACTTGCGTTTACATGTCTTGACAGCAGCACCTATATGTAACCGTACGGGTGACCTCATGTCTAGAAAAGAGCTCTCTGATCAGACTCCTGGGTGCTGTTCACCCACGGCCCCACGCCCTTTCTTTTATTCATAGCCTGTCCCTCTGTGCTCCATGCTGCTGTTGTTTTCCTTTCCCACTAACACCTGGGAATGCTGCAGGGGAAATAAACCACTGCCAGCATTCCAACACATTCCAGCGCTGAATGCCTGGGCACAGCCGCACATCATTTGCATTCTTATATTTAAAGGTGCAGCCTTTCATTGTCTCCCATTAACCACATCATTCATTCACATTTAGCTCTGTGGAGACCTGTTTAAGGAGATTGGGGTTTTAGAATTTGTTGGCCACTTGCATCGTTGGTCTACAACTTTGAGGTCATCTGGGCAAAGTGAAGTCATTTTCACTACTACTTAAAGAGCCCTTTCAGATATGTTTTTCACAATACATCCAATCAGAAATTAGGAAAAACTAATCTGTCAATTAGTTTATTAACATTAGTGATGTGATCCTACATATGTATTCATTTTCTGCCTATGTTAGAACAGTCTTGGCTGTTTTACAGTTGACTGAATATAATTTCACTCTTGTGCAACTTGAATATTGGCTCACTGTTGGGTAACAAACTGGTTGTGATGTCACAAAATCATTCCCATATGTACCCACCTTCTACTCAGATTGAAGGTGATTCAAGGTGAGCAAAGAAACTTTCTTTCTCACTAAATGACTGCGGAAATGGCCTTCTAGTGTCAAACTTTTCACATAGTATTTCTTTTTGTACAGTGAAGGCCAAACACCCGAGTTTTGGGTGTAGATGGGACTTTAAGAAATGAAAAATAAAAAATGTGAAACATGTGTAGTTACTAAAGAAATTGGAAGAATCTCAGACAGTTACGCAGCCTTGTTGTGAGTAGACAGCAGATATTTGTTCGTTGCTCTTAAAGAATCCTCAAAAAGGGAACTATCCCCGTTTTTTTCCAAACAAGAAAACCACAAGATTCAAAAAAAGGAATAATTACTCAATCTTAGCTTCTGGCCCTCCCTCCTCCACCCTTCCAGTTCCCCCCAGAGGGATGTGAGTGCGTCAGTGTGAGGTTGGAAAAGAGGAGAAGTAAAGCCTTTTGACTTTCAGGAAGGAAACACATCTGGGGAATAAGGAAAGAGAGAACGGGTGAAAAGAGGAATTAAAGCGGAGGAAGAGGAGCTGGCCAAAAATAGTCAGCCTCCGCTCGAGCCTTGCCTTGCCAGAGTCCCTAACACCACACCTCCTGCCACTCAAGCATTAGTCAGCCCTGACCCATCCCTCTGAGGGTGACTAACCTCCCCACCGAACGAACCCCCCTATGTCTTGAACCTCACTTCCTCCCAGGTGTCTTAATCCAGTCTGGGGGTTGCGCAACTTGAGACCCCCACATCCAGCTTGTTGTCTCCTGTAGAATAGACAAACACCACTGATCCACAAGACACAACTGGAGGGGATGTGGGACTGGGGACCCAGACTAATTTGAATGTGACAAACAAGTACCAAACATATTAGAAGTCAATAATAAACATGTATCATCAAAGTTTAACGATAAGCAACAGAGATAACAGGAGCCTGTGTAATTGTGGGATGATTTATAATAGAGTAAGAGCCAGTGGTGGGGAGTGGGTAAACATGTGCATTCCTTTGGCTTGAAAACCATCTAGAAAAACAGGAACTCCAGCCAGACAAATATGGTAAAGCCAGATGTACGGTGGTGGTGCTGTGACCGGACTGGTTTCGGATGGGAAGGACCGGAAGTATAGCAAACATTTCATCTTGTGCAGGTGTTCAGCAAAGCAGTGGACTTTGCCAAAGCAAACAGGAAGCAGTGGGCAGTGTTTAACTGCGATTGGTCGCTATAGTTTGATTTGTGACAGCGACAAAGAAAGCAGGAAGGAGACGTGTGGAAAGGGAGATATGCAGATTACAGAGGCAAGGGAGTACGTGAGTGACAGCATGTTAATAATATGAGAGACGCTTCTGACAGAGAGCTGCTAAAAGTTTTTTTTTGTTGCAGCAGCAGTAAATCACGAACCAGTGTGAACCAGTCAGGATGTTCACAGTCTGGATGCCTTTTGACAACGCTTCACACAAGAATCTAATTGCTCAATCTTTTATGCAAAAAGAAGAAGAAGAAAAAAAAACACTCATTGTGAAACATTTGTGTACTTTCACAAAAGGTGTGAAGTATCATCACTGAATAAAAGCCCATATAGCCTAACTGATAGACTACCTATAGGCTAGGCTATTATCCTATAGCCTAGAGGAGTTCATTCCTGCTTTTTTAAAATCCACAGTACAGCTATTTAGAGAACATTTCTGACCAGATATGTTTTTCAAAACACCTGTGATACTGGGGGTGGTGTAAGCTTTTGGACTGACAGTGTATCAGACTGTTTTCTATAGCTATTTGTCAACTAGAGCCATCCAGTGGTGCTTTAAGGAAGTTTAAGTAGGCCTGCAGCAGAGAGGAGGAGAGCAATGTGGCTGTCAGGAGACATGGGCCACAGCTGTGATTGTTCTCAAAATGAAACAAAAACTGAACAGTAATCTATCAGTGAAGTTGTTCCAAAGAGTGAGGTGACTAGGCCTACTGCTATATTAGGCCTATAGCCAATTCACTCCATATGTAGGCTGTGGATTTAGGGACATTGTAGAGATACTTATTTTTGTGGTAGGCCTATTAGCAAATATTTATCACAAAACACTTGTCCCTTTCAGTTTTTGGATTTGAGTCGTGATAAACTGTTAGGGTATAGTCAGAGGAAAACACACACACACACACACACACACACACACACACACACACACACACACACACACACACACACACACACACACACACACACACAAATTGCATATAATACAATGCCAAGATAAGTTATTATTTTGAAATGATCTTAGTCTTGGTCTATTTTTATATTTTTTATTTTTATGCAGGCTATGTGTTTCCACCATAGACTGTAAAAAGAGGTTTCATGTTTAATGCTCCTCTTTAATTCTGATTTAGGCCTAGTGAGTTTGTGTTGTTGTTGGTGTTGTTGTATCTCGGCCAGGAAGATTCATAATGTTTGATGAAATGAATGTAAAAACAAGGATTTAAACCAGTGTCATTATGTGGGCTTAACAACACGCTGGGTTGTTATTACCATTATCCCTTTTATTATCATTCATCATGACCAGACAAGCTGACCCATAACATAATCCGTTTCCATGGGAACGCTCCTAATACGGGAGCTCGCTTGGATAACAGGGGGCGAAACGCGAAGCGGGCAGGAGCAGCAGCAGCAGGAGGAGGTGGAGAAGGAGAAGGAGGCCATGGCCGATAATGACTGACGTGGAAGGTGTCAGTAGTGAGTGAGTGAGTGAGTAACTTCGGGAGAAAAACAAAGTCTTGAGGCCGGACCCCTTCGCTCCTCTCCGAGCTCCTGGAGGTTTCACGGGGCACAGCAGGATGAGTCTGGACAAAGCCGAGCTGTGTGACTCACTGTTAACCTGGGTAAGTTTGATATTAGCGAGGGGTTAGTAGCAGCAAGGCTAGCAGCCGGCTAACAGCTGACAGCTGGTGGTGGCTAAGCACGGAGAAAAATAACATTACTGTTGTGAGGCAATGCTTCACACGCTACTTTAGGGTCATTTACCGACAGTTTCAGTTCACGCATTTATTGGCTGCAGCTGTGGAAGTTGTTTAGGAGCTAACTGTCGCTAGCCAGACGAGCTAACTAGCCAGGCACAAAGCTGTGAAGTTTGCCCTTTGTGGTCTGTTAGCATGATATCTGACTGTGTTGTCCAACTGGCTGCATGGTCAGCAATATTGACTGCTTTGAAAAACAAACTCACATAGCTTAGTGTTAGCTGAAAGTCTTATGCAGTAATGTTAGGGTATCCAAAATAGTCACTAAGTTAGCCTACTCAAGCTCAGAGGAAATCCACCTGTTTTGCACTTGTCCAAGTAGAGGACTGAACTGAGACAGACACCTACTACTATGAAGACCTGGATAAATCCCCTGACTGTGAAGTACTGAACATTTAAGTAGTGTTTAGTTTCAAGTTTCAAGTTTCAATACTTTATTGCCATGTCAACAACTTGTTGATTGGAATTTGTTTCAGTGGGCTTCACACACTGACATAAAAACACAACATACACCCAATACAGTACATGATAAAAGCAGAGTAAAGTGCACAAGTAATAAATAAATAATCAGTAAATCAATAGATAAATATAAATATGGCACATTAAAACAATACCCTGTCCCTCTAAATGGACTATGGTATTTTAAAATAATATTTCTGAGGTGTTGAGGAGTCTGACAGTTTGTGGGTATGTGCTGTTCTGGAGTCGGGTTGTTCTGGATTTTATGCTCCTCAGTCTTTTTTGTGAGGGCAGGAAGTTAAAAAGGCAGTTAGCTGGGTGGGAGAGGTCTTTTAAAATCTTAACGCCTTTCTTCTGCAGTCTGGCCTCATAGATCTCAGATGTGGATGGAACCTCACATCCAATGATTTTAGATGCAGTGCGTACCACCTTGTTTAGCTGCCTCTTTTCCTCCGCAGACACATTCCCAAACCAAACAGTGATACCAAACGTGAGAACACTCTCAACAGCTGCCGTGTAAAACTGGAGCAATCCTTTGCTAGACACACCACACTTTTTCAGTTGTTTTAAAAAGAACAGTCTCTGGTGTGCTTTCTTTAAAATGGTGCTGGTGTTGTCCTTCCACTTCAAGGAAGATGATATGTTAATCCCCAAGAATCTATAACTGTCCACTCTCTGCACCTCTATGTTGTTGATGGCCAGAGGTAGGTGGTCTTCTTTGTGTCTGTGGAAATCTATAACCACTTCCTTAGTTTTCAAAGCATTCAGTTCCAGATTATTTGTATTGCACCAGTCCACAAGAGATGCTATTTGGTTCCTGTACAATAATTCATCGTTCTTAGTGATTAAGCCCACTACTGTGGTGTCATCAGCAAATTTAAACAATTTAACAGTTTGAAAATGTGAGACACAATCATTGGTATATAAAGAAAACAGCAGTGGCGACAAAACACACCCCTGTGGGGCCCCTGTACTGATGGTTAAGGGTTTTGATGTTTTGTTATTGCACTTAACCACCTGAACCCTCTCTGTTAAAAAGTCCAGAACCCACTGACACAATGAGTGTTCGACTCCCATGTGGAGGAGCTTGTCATACAGTCTAGATGGTAAAATCGTATTAAAAGCTGAACTAAAATCGACAAAAAGAACTCTTGCGTAATTGCCAGGACCCTCTAGGTGCTGCAGGATGGAGTGCAGGCACAGTGACACAGTATCATCCACCGACCTGTTAGCTCTGTATGCAAACTGGTACGGTTCAAGAGTGACATTAGAGAGGTAATTACATACCAAGCGTTCAAATACTTTCATAATGACTGATGTTAAAGCCAAGTTTAGGAAGACTGAATGGGTTTAGACAAAATTATAAAATGATTATATTGTGTGTTTTGTATTACTGGGGCCATTATACAGCAGGTGTCAATTTACACACATGAATATTAATGCAAACCTGTGACACATGGTGGAATCCAAAAGTCTTAGATCACTTTCTCAATGGTACACTGATAATATTTTACACATTAATGAGTCTGGTTCAATTTGATTAAATAAATAAATGAAATATAGCTATACATTTACCACAAGATACATATTTATTTACTGATTCTTCATCTTCATTTTCAGTTGCAGACATTTCAGGTCCCATCATGCAACAGCAAGTACGACCTTACCAGCGGAGTGGCCATCGCACATGTGCTGCACAGAATGTAAGTGCACACAACATATTTTGATGTATTTATGTATGTTGTGTTGTTTTGATGATTCAAATGTACGACATGAACTCAGAGGAAACAGCCGATAGAAATTAATTCAGAACCGACTCACTTTGATTTGCTTATCTATGTGATTCACGCTAAGCTGCCCTTTGAAAAGCACAGGGTCATTGTCTATGCAAATGTTAAATCTTTAACCAGTTAACATTAAAATGCATGCAGCCTGGATTTGTGAGGTCGTCTTTTGTTTCTCAGAGGGTTATGCCCCACTGTGGCCTTGAGATGTGAGTTTAATTTTTTAAGTAAACCACTCTGTCCAGGCCTATTGACCTTTAGAGCTTGTGGTGGTTTGTTTGTTTTCCTCATCACTATACCTCCACTGATAAATGGACAACCCAAGTATCCTCCCAAATGTTTCTTTTTGTTTTAAGGTCACTGAAACTGCTTCTTGAGCATTATATGCATCTGTGATATGTGACTTTAATGAACTGTTCTACTCAGATGTCAGCATGCAGGGCCATGTTGCCCCGTGGCCTCCTGTGAATCTTGATGTCCGGAGATGTGTCGTCGCTGTCACTAGAGTTCTCTTGTGTTCTCATTGACAGAGACCCCTCTTGGTTTAATGAGACATGGCTAGGCAGAATCAAGGAGGAGAGCGGGGCCAACTGGCGCCTCAAGGTAATTTGTGAAACAGCAAGATATGACACAGCACCCAACGGCAGCGAAGAATAATCAAGATGTCTTGGCTATTTATTTTCAACTTCTTTTTCTTGATGAAAATGAGGATGTAGATTGTAAGTCCTGTTTTTCTCTTTCAGGTCAGCAACTTGAAAAAGATTCTCAAGAGCATGCTGGAATATTATCATGATGTAAGAGGATTTTTATTGCTTTTTACTTATTTAAATTTTCATTTGGGTGTGATTTTTTTTTTTTTGTATTTCTCTTGCTATATTTTCTCCCCTAGTTGTTTCTATATCTCCAACTCAGCCCTGTCCCACTTTCCTCTCCGTGAACAGGTGCTGGGTCATCAGGTGTCAGATGGGCACTTGCCAGATGTTAACCTCATCGGAGAGATGGGAGATGTCACTGAGCTGGGCAAGCTGGTACAGCTTGTGCTGGGCTGTGCCGTCAGTTGTGAGAAAAAACAAGGTACGCTTTCTGCTGCAGAAGAAAAGAAAACCAGGCAGATACGCAGCCATCTGTGAAAAACAACACATGGGATTAACTCCAAGTCAGCTCACATGATTCCTGTTAAATGACAGTCATGGCCTGAGCATCACAAGTTTTTACACTGACCACATGCTGTTTTCCCCCCTCGCACCAAGTCCCAGTGTGCAGATTAAAATTCAATGGAAAAAACGGATGAATGCATGTGTTACCGAAACACAAACTGAATGAACACAGGTTCTCTGAAATAGATGCAGTTTTGGTTTGAGGAGATTATTTGTGTTAATCTGTATTTGGCTGCACCGTCACTGCTCTCTGTTGTTGTCTTCCCCCTGAACACAGAGCAAATCCAGCAAATAATGACACTTGAGGAATCTGTCCAGCACGTTGTGATGACAGCCATTCAGGAGGTGAGTGAACCTCTTGCTTATCCCTATCCTTGGTTCTCTCTACTCTGCAATAATCCCAGCTCTTAGTCATGGTGAATTCACAATCGGAGAAATCCGGATAAGCAGAAGACAGAACTGCATCCCAGAAAGCCAACTCTCAAGAATACGTTTAGCCTTGCATTGACACTCATGGGAGTGAACATAACACTGTACATGAGAAAAATGTATGCCAGGTTTTACCAGTAAAAATGCAGTTTGAAAATGATTTAGTCTACAAGTCTCGATCATTTATTAAATCACTGACTTTCTACTGCTGTTTTGCTTCAGCTCCTATCAAAAGAACCTTCATCTGATCCAGGAAGCCCAGAAACCTATGGGGACTTTGACTACCAGGTGAAACCCACTCCCCTTGTTCTCTCAGCAGATCCGTTAGATCTTTCCTCTGACCCCGTCACTGACATCTCCTCTGTATCCACCTTCTGTGATTACAGTCCAGAAAGTATTATTTCCTGAGTGAGGAGGCAGACGAAAAGGAAGACATGAGCCAGCGCTGCCAAGACCTACAACATCAGGTTGGTTCACTAAATCGGATTTATGGCTCACACTCATTTCCTGATACCTCGAAGTTATAATCCTTAAGATCTTAGGTCTGGTTAGTTTGGAAACACCCATAGTTTGCAGGTGTAATTGCAATATTCTACTACAGTTCCTAAAATCCTGGTGACCACAGACAATCGTGGACTACCTTGTTTGTCAAAAACACAATTAAAGAGGAAATGATGACTATACTTTCACAGTGCAGCCAAAACCCACATTAATAAAAAGCAGGTTGTAAACTGCAACTTCTTGTTCTGTTACTGCTTGATGTGTAAAACTTTTTACACATCAGCTGATAAAGGGCAGATATTGGCAGTGTTGTGAACTAAAACCCCCTTTTTTTCTCCATTTGTTAAAGGTGTAAATCTCAGTGACCAACATTTCATTTCTGTGATTGCATTATGAAGTGAAAAATCCTGGGTCTGCATTTACAGCTCAATGCAGCAGTTAAGAGACTATTAGTCTGATATCAAGACTGGATTTATATCCTGCATTGTTTCCCGTGAATCCCTCAAGTGTGTTATTTCAGTCCAGGCTTTATCCACTTCTAACAGTGAAAAAACTACTACTATCTAATTATGAATACAATTAAATGGACTGGCTGTAGCTGAAAAAGCTGACCATAAATAGCATCAAAAACAAGGTCTCTTGAAACTCTTAAGGATTATAACTTTTAAGTGGGTCTCCTGGGGCTGGGTTTGTTTCATCTTCCATTTGTCAAACAGAGTTGTTGGGAAACTGTTGTTGTGGTTTTTGAGTGATTATAAAACCATTTCAGCTCTACATATGCAACTCTGAGATGTTTAGGGGGCTGGTTTTGCTGTGGTGTGTGTGGATGGCTGCAGCATACTGCTGAATGTATAATGCCTGCAGCTTTTGTGCTCTGGCCCTTATTGATTATTCAGCCTGAGACTTTGTGTTCCCATGGCTTGTTGTTGTACCACTGACTAAAAAAAACAAAAAACCCCACTAAATTAATCCTTTTTCAAAGACACACTCCAGTCAATAGTTGCATAACATCAAGATAAAACTGACACGTTGCCTTGGGATGGAGCAGTAGCCAACAATAATTTGCACTGCTCTCAGCCCACCTGTTTGTTTACTTACTTAGCCCACGCATTAGGGATTAGTCATTTGTGTTGTTTTGAAAGCTATTTACTGTTACTGGCCCTATGCTAAAGTATGCAATCTGTCCTTAAAGTTCAGTGTAGGGTTTTGCTGTTCAAGTCCAGCAGGTAAGTACAGCCCCCCCCCTTTTTTTTCCTCTTTTCAACACTGGAATGCCAGCTTGTCTAACTTCAACCTCAGCTCAGCCTGACGCCGACAAACATTTAGTTAAACTGCCGTCTCATCATCTCTCTATTCAAAACAGCTTCATCAGCCTCGAGTTAGAGCAGCTCCAACTGTAACAGAGTAATCAGTGTCACTAATGCCCCTCAATGAGCTGTACATATTCATTTATTTCCATTTTTATCCTGAGGGTCAGGTTTTCGACCTTAAGGCCGACGCTAACAAATCCACCATTGAGAAAGTTCCATCTGCCCGAGAGCGTTGCACACCAGCTGACTAACTAGCTTTTGACCACTGAGCATGTGAAATGAGAACAAAGCATGTGATCGAGGTTCTCTGTGCACAAAAGGTGGTGAGTCTGTCGCTGTGGATCAGTGTTTTCCCTCTGTGAATCTGCCGAGTGCTACTACTGTGGCTTTCACGTGTTTATTTTACTTATGGATTAAGAAGATTTCTGTAAATCAGCCTATAGGACTTTTTTAATGCCATGTTGTTGTTTTTTCAGGAGCATATTCTTTCTCTTCGTTCACTTTTAGCATCTTCATCACTTCTCTCTTAATGCTAATGCTTTAATGTTAATTCTGCCTGTCTTTACACCTCTTTTTGCAATGTTTGTCCTATGTTCCTCTCCCTCCCCCCAACAGTTGTCCCTGGCGCTGGAGGAGAAGTCGTCTCTTCAGGCGGAGACGCGTTCCCTGAAGGAGAAGCTGAGCCGCAGCGACTCTTTTGACGCCTCCACCACTGCCATCACTGGCAAGAAGCTGCTGCTGCTGCAGAGTCAGATGGAGCAGCTTCAGGAGGAGAATTACAGGTACAGCCTGTACAAACACACAGATTTTCTAAGGAAAGCCGTGATTGCACAAAGAATTTAAGTATGTATGTAATTTACTAAACTAAACTTAGAAATGTTTGAGGTTTTCAGAAAGATTTAACATTCCCGATTAATAATGATGCTATTGTTGACTCATCTTACCCCGTTTCGTATCTCACACAAACCCCCTGATCTTCTGTCACGCATGTTTCAGACTGGAGAACAGCAAAGATGACATGCGTGTGCGTGGAGAGATACTGGAGCGTGAGGTGGCCGAGCTGCAGCTACGTAACGAAGACCTGACCAGTCTGGCACAGGAGGCCCAGGCCCTCAAAGACGAGATGGACATCCTCAGGTGAGTCGGCCGGTCTTCTTACAATTGCAACCGATTTTAGGAGGCCAAGCAAGAGTGGAGGTTACATGCTAACTTAGATTTATCCCCAGAAACACTATAGATTCTACTGTATATATTTAATGGGTGATTGTGCCATGGAGAATGAGGATTTTGTATTTTCTGTTTTCTGTGCAGCTGTTTGGAGCATTTCTATTAAATTATTACCAGATTAAGTACTTCACATAATTCAGTCTTGAGTCTTACTCGATTTCCTGACACTTACTGCTGAGCCAGTATTTCTGGAATTGTTGTGATAGGGAAACTAAAACCTATGATGCAGTTTGATTTGAAAAACAAGTTTTCATTGAAAGAATATTTTGAAGTCTTGTTTTGACTGGAAATATATCTCTCGAATCTGAAAGAATTTCATCTACATTTTTGTCACTATCAACAAATGTCATGGAAAGACAAAGCGCAATAACATTTCCTGTTTGATCAGAGCTTAGTGTAGCTTATTGTCTGTTACATTAAAGCATGTCTGTGAGCCACACCCTTGCACGTGCTGACATACTCATAGTACAACGAACATGGGAGGGATATGTATCAATATCGTATATTTTGTTTTTAATCAATAAATATTCACAAGCTCATATTTTCATAGCCACAAATAGTGTCCAACAATTCTTCAACCCAGTCATTTCCTGCTGTTTGAATAATGTGTCTAAAAACTATAGTCCCCAGCTGTTTTTTAGGAAACTGAACTTTTAAAAAATAAGTAGATTTTGAAGGATTTACGTCTTCAGTGGGAATGAATAGGCTTTGAACTGAGAGCCACAGACTGGGCAGGGAAGTGGAAGTGTTGAGAGATGAACTGATGGGAGAACATCAGCAGCCTTTTCTTTTACGCAGTAGTTCATCCATTATCATTTCAGACTCACAGAAACAACTCCCACACCGCCCACACACAGACGTCCATTCAGCCCCTCTCTCTGACCTCTGTGTTTTATAAAAATGAATTTCATGCATTGTGCCGGCTCGCGTCAGACTTGTTGGTTTTTTCACTAGTTGAGTACATATTCCACACGGATGTATTGTGTTTAACTTGAAGTGCTGTTCCTGCGCTTGGCGCTCAACACGTCTGACACTCCTCCCCCCGCCTCAGGCACTCATCGGACCGGGTGAACCAGCTCGAGGCAATGGTGGAGACGTACAAGAGGAAGCTGGAGGATCTGGGAGACCTGCGCAGACAGGTGCGCCTCCTGGAGGAGCGCAACACCGTGTACATGCAGCGCACCTGTGAACTGGAGGAGGAGCTGCGCAGGGCCAACGCCGTCCGCAACCAGCTGGACACCTACAAGAGACAGGCAAGCTGTGGGCTGACAGGAGGAGGAGGAGGGACAGTGTTGACATCCAAGAGACGTGAAACACACGTCATCGCCGGGCGTTTTACATGTGACTGGAAAATGTTTGCAGTTTTTATAGAGCACTCCTGCCAACACAGACTGTTGTGCTCTTCTTCTGACTTGCAGGCTCACGAGCTTCACACCAAGCACTCGGCAGAGGCCATGAAAGCTGAGAAGTGGCAGTTTGAGTACAAGAACCTTAACGACAAGTATGACGCGCTGCTGAAAGAGAAAGAAGTGAGTTCACGACGGCCATCAGGAAACAAAAGCTTAAGTTGTGACAGAGGGAAAAAAAATGTGCACAATGCTTTTACTGTGGTGTTTTATCAGTGTGCAGCTGATCTCCCTTATATCATGGACACACACTAAAAGCCCTGTCACCTTACAAGGTGGAGTGACATAGTATTTAGTGACAGTCCTTGTGTGGATCACCATTTGTTGTGATGATCACAGGAGGCGCAGGAGGAACCCCTGCCAGGCAAATATCATACTATTCTTCAGAGGACTCCCACGTCCAGTGTCTGTTCTAGCACCTTCTGCAATGTGACAGGAGTGATTAATGTCCTTGGGTACTTGTGGCAGTAATTAAGAAATACACACCGTCCTGACATGCAGTCTACATCGGCCATTCACTTCATCCACGTTGCACTACTCTCATTGAAACAGTGTAGTAGTTTAGATGTGTTAGGAAACCCCCCACACCCTCCAGCTCTGAGCTCTGAGCTCTCTGGGCTGTTGTTAGCTCTAATGCAGGTTCTCAACCGTTTTTAGCTCGTGACCCCATTTTGACATCAAAAATTTCTGGCGACCCAGTGGCGATATTTTTATATGCTGCATTTAATTAGAACTTGATTTATATTCGAGAAGGTGAAAGTATAGAATACAGTAGTTTATGATTGTGTGGTGTTTTTAATCATAATTTTGATTTTAATTTTTTGATTGAGTTTACTATAAATATTTATATTAAATATTTTTATCGCTATTGTTTTTATCAATTACTAGACATTTCAGGCGACCCCATTTGATTTCCAGGCGACCCCACGTGGGGTCCCGACCCCAAGGTTGAAAAACACTGCTCTAATGTAAAATGACTTCAGGTCTCTCTCTTCATGTGTATACCCAAGGTGGTCTAATCTAATAATAGTTTTATTTTACACTGGATACTTGTGTTTAATGATTAAGTCGTTTGACACACAAACTAAAGCAGTTTTGTTGTGCTTTTGCTCCTCAGCGTCTGATCTCAGAAAGAGACACTCTGAGGGAAACCAACGATGAGCTCAGGTGTGCGCAAGTGCAACAGAGGTGTCTGAGTGGAGGAGGTGAGTTATAATCCTATTCAACTGGACATAAAGAAGTTAATTAAGATTCTGGTGAAATTACCAGAAGCAACAATCCACTTGTGATGGAGCATATTTTTTCCTTTATCATGTTGTGATCTGACATTTTCTAAATGTTGGTCAAATGTATTCATTCATTCATTGAAGTGCTTTACAAAGAAATGTAAAATACACTTACAAACCAAAAAAACAGACAGATAATTGTAGATGCATCTGAATAGTCATAATAATTAATATTGTAATAAATTATTCATCCAAAATCCAAATCCAGTAGAGCGTTAATCAAAATCATGTGGGGAAGAGAAATCTTCATCAGCTGATGAAGGTTTTTTATTAAATCTGTGCTGAGTCTTAATCCCCGTCTCTCTGTCTCTCCACAGGAGGCCTGTGTGACAGTAGTGTCACAGTGGGAAACCTTGCTGCAGAGATCATGCCCACTGAGCTCAAGTACGTGCACTATTATTAATATGCGGTGTACGTCTGTGTATAAGCTTCGGCATGTAGGGTTTGTGAGCATAGCAGTCAAATTTTGGGCGTAACAAATGAGATTTTCCCTCTAAACCTGTAAAGGGAAAAAAAAATAAAAACACGCACTGGTGTCATTATCAGTAACCCACTCACACCCTATATCCATCCTCTACAGCCCGAGATAAACGGCTCAGACCTGCTCACACAGCCCCTAAAGTTTATTTATAGCTTGAAATGTGCAGTTGGCATCCCGAACAGCGACACATGGCAGCGCTGCACATTTGGCCTGGGTGTTGTCGTAAAGAAGGCTCGGTCAACTCGGCGGAGCGGAGCTTCTGTCTGTCCCTCCACCACTCTCTGACCCACTTCATCTGTCCTCCGCTTTCCTTCCTCCCCCCCCTCCTCACTCCTTCCACAGGGAGACGGTGGTGCGCCTGCAGAGCGAAAACAAGATGCTGTGCGTCCAGGAGGAGAGCTACAGGCAGAGACTAGTGGAGGTGCAGGCCGAGCTGGAGGAGGCCCAGCGCAGCAAGAACACCTTGGAAACTCAGGACAGGTACAGTAGAGCCTGTGCACGTTTGTGTGTGTGAAGTCCAAATTCTTGTTCAGCAGTGTTAAATAACCATCCCCTTTCTAGGCCACCATATTGTATGTTCCTGGACGTTAATCTGCTTGTTTGGCTGATAGTAGGAGTGATATCTGCCTAAATGTCAACTCACCCTCTGGACTGTGTGCTCAACTGAGCTGTGTGGGCTGCACTGGAGGACAGACAGCAGAAAGCCAGATTGTCCCTTGACTGTGTGTGTGTATGTGTGTGTTTACATGCCTGTGGGCATGTGGACATGTGGGTGGACAGTTTATGTGCGTGTGGCTGTGTATGTGTCCAATGCAACACCAGGCCCAGGGTGTGGGAAGCATCCTCAGCAACAGGAGGAGAGGAGAGGAGTGGAGTGAGCATGCTCAGTAGAGCAGAGCTGTGAATGGTCAGGCAGCACTTGGTGGAGCGGATGAACGCTGCCTGCAGCAGATGTACAAGGACCCACATGATACTTTGCAAACATCTCCCACCCACAGACGCAACTAAGTAACCTTGTGTTTCATCTTTTCCTCTGTTCCTTTCACGTCTCCTATCATCCTCCTCCTTCTTGTTTGTGGCTCACTCCACGGCGTTTCCTATCTTTTTCTTCCCGTCTGTGTCTGTTTCCAAGGTTGAACCAGCAGCAGATCTCAGAGCTGCGCTCTCAGATCGAGGAGCTTCAGAAAGCGCTACAGGAGCAGGACAGCAAGACGGAGGATGTGAGTGGAGAGACGGCTGCCTCTGTCCTCTCTGCATACTCTAGTCACCTCACACTTAGAACCTCCCTCATCACAAATAATAGATTCCTACGATCACACTGGTTGACAACAGACACTATGTGCAACCAATCAGCTGAGAGAAATGTATAGATCAGCTCTTATTTTCTTTTTCCTTCATCAAATGACAACCCTTGTTATTTGAATCAGTATGATTATTAATCAGTGTTGACTTACACGTCTGTGAAACTGGAACTGCAAAGACATGACGTTCATATAATTCCTTGAAGTAAAAGTATTTTTTGAGACACTGATTTTTCAGCAAACATTTCCTATGTACAAAAGCAGTATGTTTGCATGGCACTTTGAGTTTGAGAAAACTGTTGAACGCACTTGCCTGTGAACTACTGCCTTGTCTGTTCTTGTAATACATGTTGTGTGGGACTTTAACCCAAGTCTGCTGTGGTGATTCACTGTTAACGCCTGCCCCTCTCTGTCTGTCTCCCTCCGCCTGCCCCCATCGGTCAACTCTGCCAAAATCAGGCTATCGTAAGTACGGCCCACCCTCTGTCCAACTGGCCCATGATTAACTCTTTGTCAGCTTGACTTTCACAGCTTACATTGTGTGTGTGTGTGTGTGTATGTGTTTGTTTGCGTGCCATTCAGAAAACCTGAGTTTTGAGTGCTTTTTTTTTCTTTCCCCACCTTTTTTTTAGTCCTCTTTATTGAAGAAAAAGCTGGAGGAGCATTTGTAAGTATCTGCTTCTTACATATCATTTATCCACGTGTGCGCTAAAAACACATATAGTAAACATATATCTCATCATGTGATTATTACAGGGAGAAGCTCCATGAAGCTCACTCAGATCTTAAAAAGAAGAGAGAGGTCATCGATGACCTGGAGCCCAAAGTGGACGGCAACAGTAAGTCATCACTTTTATTATCACCATCTCATCCGTCTCATGCCGCCTTCTCCTTCAAACACTGTTTTTTCCCCTCTCCTTCTCAGTGGCAAAGAAGATAGATGAACTTCAGGAGATTCTGCGGAAGAAGGACGAGGACATGAAGCAGATGGAGGAGCGATACAAACGCTATGTGGAGAAGGCGAGAACGGTCAGTCCACCTCAACAGAACATGTTCTCCTCAGCATGTGGCTCTAAATAAAATTACAGGGTGTTGTTTTTTCACTGATTTAAGGAGAGCAGTTGTTGTTGGGACGTTTTAGTACATGTGTGGGAAAAATGTTGGTGGCTTCAAATTCTGTCAGTTCAGGGCAGAGCGTTTGAAAATGGAAAAATATTAAAGGGATAGTTAAACATTTTGGCAAATTGGCCCATTGCTATAATCCCTATAGTTTTAGGAGTAGGTTCGTTACCTTTAATTGCCGGTGCGAGACTGCTTGCCGAAAAACTGCCCCGACAGGAACGGGCATCAGCTGTTTTGCATGAATTTACCTCGAAAACAACTCTGTCTTGTAACGTTCCGTTATTATCTCATAGCGTGGTGAATGTGCAGGTCACAACTTGTCCAATAGCTTGCACCGACAATTAAAGGTAACGAACCTACTCCTAAAACTATAGGGATTATAGCAGTGGGCCAATTTGCCAAAAGGTTGAACTATCCCTTTAAAGGTGTGGAGCGAGAGAGGTAAGCTACGTGGCTCACTCCTCAAATGTGCTTGTGGCCAACAGCTGCGACAGGAATAACCCACACAAATTAGCCACAAGACCATGACCATTTTAAAGAGCTCTCCATCATGAATCTATTAATGTCATAGCAGCAGTATAATGTTAATTCAGTAGATTTGTCTTTGTGCAGGTGATCAAAACCCTGGATCCCAAGCAGCAGCAGCAGCCGCCTGCAACTCCTGACGTTCAGGCTCTGAAGAACCAGCTGGCAGAGAAGGAGAGGAAAATCCACCACCTCGAGGTGCAAACCTTTAACATAAAGACTCAAATGATGTTAACTCCAGTTCTGTAGAACCTCACTGTAATGCCTGATGATGTTCCTTTGTACAGCACGACTATGAGAAGAGCAGAGCCAGACATGACCAAGAGGAGAAACTCATCATTTCTGCCTGGTACAACATGGTGAGCAAGTGCATTGAAACATGGCATTTCATATGAACAAACTGAACAGAAACTGGTTTCAACAAATGATCCTTGACTCTTTCTTTGTCCCTCTCCTTCTCAGGGGATGGCATTGCATCAGAAAGTGTCTGGTGAGCGGCTGGGACCCTCCAACCAGGCCATGTCCTTCCTCGCTCAACAGAGGCAGTCCACCAACGCCAGGAGAGGCCTCACACGACACCACCCGAGATAAAAATAAATAAAAAAAACGTCCAGGCAGGAGAAGAAGAAAACATGCAGGGACACAGCGTAGAGAAGATGAAGTGATCTGCTGTGAACTTCATCAGAACTTCCTGAACCTTTTGCCTTTATGCCTTCACTGGATCGCTGCACCTCAGAGAGTATTTTTTAATGCTGCTGCTGCCCCCTGCTGGCTCATAGTGATCCAAGAATTTTTTTATTTTATTTTATTTTCTCTTGTCAGGCCATCATTGTAAATCATTGTAAATAAGAACATGTTCTTAATTGATTTCGCCTGGTTAAATAAAGGTTCTCACTGGAGCCTCAGAGCAGAAAGGTTCCCAAGTTTAGCCACAGAAACAGAAATGACTGGATTAAGTGGAGTTACAGGGTCTGAAAAGAGGCTGTCTCACCTTTTAAGGTGACTTTTATTTTCTCTTCAGTCTCTTGTATTCACTCCTGTTTCTTCAAGGTCTGTTTAATTTTTTTATATATGTATTTTATGTTATACAATAGGTTGGGAGATGAGCTAGTTTTGTCAAGGCTAGGAATTAAACAAGGCAAACGAGGGAGGAGTTATTAGGGGTCACACATTTACTATTGTTGATGCTTAAGAGGACAAAGCTACTGAACTCACACTCAGCCGTTAGTATCTCCTTGGTTTTTTTTTGGTTTGTTTTGAGTTTTCTCATAGCTTTTCTTTTTGTTTCTTAGATCATGTGTTTTGAGGTGAATTTTTGTGTTAGTTTTAATTCGAAGGACATTGGGGGAAAAAACGATGAGGGTTGCTTAATGGCTTTAGTCTTTTTTTATTCACTTTTTCTCTCAAGTTAATATTCATAAAAAGAATTTATTAGAATTTTCCTGATACACCAAAGCACTTTCTCTCTTGATAGATCGGTGGGTTTGTTCAGTGCCTCGCTAAAATCTCTAAATGTGACACTAAAGTTTGAGATATCTGAAGTGTCAACCCCGTCTTCCTGCCTCGTTTGGTAGAAATACATTTTTACTTTAAAGAATACTGCAGGTTCATCTTGTTATGCCTGGTGATACTGTGACTTCAACGTACGATTTTCTCAACATTGTTCCTCTTTTGTTGCGTATGATTTTGATTTATTGCTACTTTTTTTTTTTCATTTTTTCCATTCCCTTTCATCCCCTCTTCCCAAAGATTGTAACAGGGTGTAGGTTGTGGGTAGGACCTGATTGCACACACCACTTTAGACTAATGTGAGCATAGGCATTTGAAGGCCTTAGTTTATCACAAGGACTGGAAAACACAATTATAGCCCCCATTTATAATAACACTAAGAACAATGACTCAGCTAATGGTTGTTTACTGCCACTGACCTCATTTACAGTTCAGCTGAACTGGAAGGAAATGTATTCAACAGTACACTGGAATTCTTTTGTTGTCTGTTGACAGGAAGTCAGAGGCAGATACAAAAGGTGGAGCCCAGCGCTAGATGGCTCATTTATCCACACTGCTTCTGTCGTCACTCACTACTGGTTAATTTCCCATTTCAGCAGATGTACTAACTTCACACTGCCCCATATCAGAGCTGCTGTTTTTATGACTTGGACTCGGTCCCTGTAAATGTTTGTGCTATGATCTACACAGACCAGAATCCTGCTGTTGTGTGCACACTTTTTTTTTCTCTACTGTTTCATTATTTTGAGTAGATATTTATGGTGTTGTGTTATTATCTTAACTGCACATTTTGCATGGCTTGAAGGGTTGAACTTGTAGGTTGTCAGTGTTTGTTTGTATCACATAATGGTCTAGTAGATTATAGCATACGGTACTTCACACAGGGATAGAGGCAAGTTAAAGATTTGTAGTCCTATCTGTTCTACTTTTGCACTACAAATAAACGGGATCTTAAGAACGTTTGTCTGGTGTCGTCTTCATCAACAAGTTTGAAGATAAAGAATAACCTGCATTGACTAAACCTGAAACTAAGTGCTTTTCCCCAAGAGTACGAGAAGTATGTACTGTTTTATAACATTGTTGCTTTACAGTTTAATTCTGTCATCATCTAAAGGCCAGACTGAAACGTCGGGCTTCTCACATCCTTTGTGCAGCTGTCAAACGGTTGAGTAAAATGGTGAAAGTATTCTTTATCTGTCACATCACTTTCAACACACACTTCTGAAAGACTCAACAACGGACACACTAAAATCTGAACATACAATCACAAATACAGTGCACTTGTCCTGTGCGTTTCATTTCAAATTTAAACTGCAGTTTGTGGCTGCAAACTTTCTAAGTGAGGTGTGTCCCAGACTGGAGATAGCTCAAAGGCCTGAAATCCAATGTGATGGCTAATATACACTCCTAATTACAATCCAGTCAGATCTTCATGAACTAGAACTTAATAATAGTGATAATAAGATAAGGTAAGAATAAAACCCAAAGGGCAGTCCAACAATATACAGAAGAATTAAAAGGCCTGATTGCACCAGGGCCAGGAACTGTGAGAACTGTTTCTCTACGTTGTCATTGTTGTCTTGTTTTATCATCTAGCAGAATGTTTAGAACGACAACAAATGCAACAACTGAACATGTATTTCTGTGGCGGTGTTCTTCAATAAAAATAAAGTTGAAAAAAAAAAAGGCCAGCTTGCTGTATTTTCTTTTCCCTCCCGCCACAGCAGGGGGCGCAAGAGGCGCGACGTGACGTCATCTTAGTAACTTAAACATGGCGGACAGTGAGTGATAGATGGCGAAAGTTAGCAGTAAGCATAATTAAAGTGTGGGACCAGCTCGGTGTTTACTGCAGGTATTAGGACTGTGTCGTGCGCCGTGTGTGTATTTTTTATATTTGGATGCATTTCTCACATGAACTGGAGATTTGAATGGACTTTGTTCGCCCGTAAAGGCCTGAACTCAACTGGGCTTTAGCCCGCAGTGTTAGCCACGTTAGCACCGGACCAGCGCCTGCTTTTGTTTTTGTTTCGGGGAGTGCGCTAAAGGGCTGCCACGGTAAAGTCTTTACGTTACGTGTTTTTTCCCCCCAGTTATCTCGCCTTATCTCTTACAAGCTGCCTCCTTTTCTAAACCCGGCTGCGCGGTTGTTTCGACCAACTCCACAGCTTTTTGTATCGTATCGCGGGTGGGGTCCAGCCCGTCTCTCGGCGTGTCGGCACTGCTGCTTTCTCTCGAGCCATACTACTAAACCCCACGGATACACACACTGCTCTTTATCAGCCGGACTGTGCCTGTGTATGAACAATACGCCCAGGAGACATGGATCCAAAGCGCGCACACGGCAAACCTCACACGCCCGCGGACGGCAGCAGCGACTCCAGCTGCGGAAGCCCCGCGTCGCCGTCCGGCAGCCCGGCTCTGGCCGCCGGCTCAGCCCCGGGGGTGATACCCGGAGGCAACGCGTTCGCTAACGACGGCAGCTTCATGGAGATGTTCAAGAAAAAGATGGAGGAGGAGAGGAGGAAAAAGGAGACGCAGCAAACAGGTGGAGACGCGCGAGCCACCACCGAGCAAGGACAGACATCAGTGGAAAAGAAGCCCCCACCCGTGACGAGCTTTGTAAGGGGTTTGCCCAGTTGTAAGATGAGATAGCAGTAGTTGAACACACGCACAAACACACAGTAAAGCACCATGCGCTGTTTGACAGCCTTACTGTAACTGGCTCTTGAGTTAGTACACCCTGAACCAATGGCCAGTGTTAATTGTAGTGACATGTCACACATATGCCAGTGCTAGTGTTATACTTTGCATTATTTCACACTGCAATGTGTAACAAGTAGATGGGTCCAGTTAGTCTGGGGGATGCTCCTCAATGATGATGGTTTCGCTGGTGGTGCGGCAGGAGACTAAATGTAGACCTTCTGCTCTGGTGTAGTCTCCTTCATTGGCAGTCCACCTGCAAGGGCTCCTATAACGGTTTCAGTCTTCTATCCCCTAACCCAGGTGGGGAAGCGCAGAGGCGGTGTGTTCCTAAAGACCGGCATGGTTGCGAAGAAGCAGAAACAGGACTCAGAAGTAAGTGGGTTTAGTGTTGTCAGAATGATCCTGGTGTATTTTTTGAGTCCATCCAGTTGATTCACCTGTGTTTCCTCCTCCTCTTCCAGGCTGAACCAGGCAAGAGCGATGCTTGGTCAAAGTACATGGCCGAGGTGAAAAAGTACAAAGCCCACCAGTGTGGCGACGATGACAAAACCAGGCCTCTGGTCAAGTAGGCTCCAAATGTGGAACGTGGAGTGACAATGTCAAGAGAGGGGGAAAAGCATCTGGGAGAAGCTCCAGGAGGGCCGGCCAATCCTGACCTTCTCATACTGCCAGTTCAACTTTACCCTTCACATTACGTCTTTTCACAAACTGCTTAGACTGATGACCCTTCCCTCGTTTTTTTTTGTCTTTCTTGTTATTTGTTGGACGTCAGTGACTTTGATCTGGTGTCGCAAGGTATTTCAGAAACTTGACATTCATTATACGTTGATAAATCTTTTCAAAATTTTGTCATGTCTGGTTTCATGTTGAGGTTCATTAATAAATTTGATTTGTTAATAGCCAAATCAAGGTTTCGATTAAACCTACACTGCCTATTTATGTGTGGTGTTGTGCCCCAGTTTTAAGTGTGTTACCTTTAAAGCAGAAGTAAGCGATCCCAGTCGTTTTGGCTAACTTCCTGTCAGCAGATGGAGTTAGCAGTCCCCGCCCTCGTCCCTACGTCACCACATTCATGCGCATCCCTTGGCTGCACACACAGAGAGGACCGCCCCTTTATGCCGTTCTCTCTCTCCTCATTGGATAAAGGTTGTAGGATACAAGGAAAGTTTTCTCCTCGGCTTACAGCAGAGCAGAGTGACTGACAGACCTGTGTTTCAGACCAAACACTCTATATAAGTGATTGCTGTCTGAAGATATAACTATTTAAGACTTATATTAACACAAACATTCTGCTTACTTCTGCTTTAAATATATGTGAAGGGACTCCAGTGGAAACATGGTTTTTAATGCTACAAGGATCAGCTGCATCACATCGACTTACACCAGTGTGAAGGGAAAAAATTTAATTAAAAGTTCTGTACAGAAACGAATTCATTGACGAATTCAATTACAATGAAAAAGTTTACATCTTTCATTGGAAAAAAAAAAGCTCAAATTCAACAATTTGCAGTTTACATTTCTTACAGGTATCAGTGATAATTACATTATGATAAAAACAGCACCAAATAGACACACTGACCATGCATCAGAGAGGGAGGCACACAAAGGCACACGTTCACCGCCACCAGCCACACACATTCAGACACACGCGCTCACGCACACACACACTCACCTAGAAAATCCATTCATTCTTTCTCCCTGTCCACAGTGATATAGGTCTATCTTGTAAACATTGACAAACAGTATTTGTCATTTCATTTATCAACTCTATGAAGAATAGTATTTAAAACTTATCAAATTGTTTAAAAAAGTTATATTCAACTGTGGTATTAATGTTAACTTGAGCTGATCCTCTCAGATCAAGTACTGTGTGTGTATGTGTGTGTGTAGCCCAGTCTGTGTTGCAGACCCCCGTCTTCAGTGGTCTGTCCCATGTGTCACCCAAAGCCTCGATCCGTCCTGATTTGTCCCAACGTCCTGTCATTTCATTGGACAGCATCCACTGGGAGGAGGAGTCCGGCTGTATCATAGAGGCTTCCTCTTAGCGTCGCCTCCCTGGCTTTGACTGACATCTGGACAGGAATAGTACAGTTCTTGAAATCAGTGAAAAGCAGTGACAGACCAAAATAAATTAAAAATACACACAGATACGTTACAGAGACAGACCGAAACGACCCCATACAAAAGGCATGCTGCCACCGACAGACAAGCAGAGAACAGAACAGAACAGGACCAGACAGAAAAGGACGAGCTGACACAGAACACCAGACACTTGGAAAGACAACAGAGAGGCTGCAGAGGGAGTAAATGGAGCAGGCTTCGAGGGTAGTGGAGGAGGAGGAGGGGGCAGATTTTACCTGAGAAAGCGAGCTGCAAGTGAGGAGGCAGAGCAACCTGAGACCCTGACTGGAGACTCTTATACAGATCTGAGGAGACAGGACAGGGGAGCGAGGAGGAAAAGGGAGGGAGGAACAGATGCCGACACGACAGAGGGAAGGAAGAGAGGAAGAAGGAAGAGACAGGTGGGGAAAGGAGCAAAGATGGCGTAGAGGTGAAGGACAGGTGACGACAGCCAAACAGAAGGGGAGATAAAGACAAGAAGAGGTGTGAGGCCACGTGAGTGACAAGGTGGGGGGAGAGTAACCAATAACAGGGTCAAGAGAAATTTGGGGGGGGGGATGGAGCAAACAAAATGGAATAATGTCAAACAGGAGAAAAAAATCACAAGCTTACATCTGACACACAATATGGTGATAAAAACAAATGATGCTCTAACATACAACACGCGACAAAGCCTGCACAGGAACAAACAGACAACAGCAGAGCAACGTACTGATACACAGGGCCTGGCTAATGCCTGGAAAATAACCTCAATTAGAATATATTTTCAACCTACGCTATATTAAGTACCCGTCACCAGTTTTACATGTTGCATAATTTAAAGTTCATCGGTGTGGATGAGCCACGTTTCTGTCCTGTGTTTGACAACTCACTCTGCGTCAGGGTTGAGAACGATGCATTGCTACTGGCCGCGGAGCCGCCGGCCACCGTATTGGAGCCCGCTGCACCCAGCTGGGACAGGTTTAGCAGCGGGGGGAACTGGAAGGGCAGGGACACGGGCACCAGGCCCCCCAGCATCCCGAAGCCCAGGGGAAGAGACGAGGCTGAGCCAAGGAGACCGCCGCTACCCGTTGTGGAGACCTGAGCGCCAACGGAAGGAAATATTACGAGTGTTTGACAAAAAGAAGTGCAGAACACAGAAACGATCCCAACTCCCAGTTTTCACACTTTACCCATTTCAGTATAGAGGGAGTCCCCAATCCTATACTGAAGTCTAAAACCACTCAATTACACCTCCATTAAACATTACCAGAATGTACGTAATGTAAACTCACAGGGGATTTTTTGCTGATTCATTTAGCATTGTATTGGCAACTTATTATAACCACCAAAAGATGTGTTGCTTCTGTCAGGTCATAAATGTTGGCTGATTTCTTTCCACTATGGAATCATCAGCAGATTATACACAGTTCTCTGTCAACTAATAGTTAAAATAATGCCCATCACTTCTTCCATCCCAATAGTCCAGAAACCAAACAAACTCAGCCTGCAACTGGCTCAAAGAGACAACAAGCAAACCATCACCATGGAAAAGTGGCGACCAGTGAATGTGGGGCATAGTGCTGATTCAGCTCCTGGATCTGTGTTAAATCTGAATCCACAAAGTAACTACAGATGTCTCTGAAAGGGGGGGAGTTAGGAGGAAGTAACTCAGATTTGTTCTTGAATACAGTACAGGAGCAAATACACAACTCAGCTCCACTGGTTTAGTGATGTAGGCCATTAGTGTTGTAGATGAGTGTTGTGAAGGGCGGCAGCAAAATGAAGGTACAATCATATTCAAGTCAGTGGAAGGAGTTCACCTCTGACTAAAGGGCTCTATGCATAGCTCCACTACTTCCTGAACTTAAGGCATCTCCTTTATGTCCTGTCTTACATTATTGGACAAACTGATTCATCCAGGTGTCTGACCATTGTGACTACTCAGACACCCCTGGATTAATCAGTTTGTCCAATAATGTAAGACAGGAAATAACGGAGCTGCCTTAAGTTCAGGAAGTAGTGGAGCTGTGCATAGAGCCCATTCAACAATAGTGCTAAATATCCCAACTTCTCTAATTACACACAGACCTTAGTTTACTTATGTTGAAAAACAACATTGTTCACATCATGGTCTGTGGGTCGTCAGGAGGAACCTGGGACAACGTTTCTTAGTGTCATTTCAAAGACTTTCAGCAACAGAAATTGGATTCAATCACATCTGTTCCAGTCTGATAGTACTGCATGATTCAATGGTGAACATATAATACTTGAGCAAATAGAAGCGCTCAGCTACACACCACTTAGGGAAAGTTAAAATTGTGTGTTTGTGAACTACCACTGAGTGTTTCTTCATTACTTTGAGTCTGAAATGGTACAACAATTGAGTTAACACTGGAATAATACAAATGTCTTGGACTAAACCACAATTAAAAGTAAAAAGGGATAGTTCAACATTTTGGCAAATTGGCCCATTGCCATAATCCCTATAGTTTTAGGAGTAGGTTCGTTACCTTTAATTGTCGGTGCAAGCTATTTTTAGAACGGCGGAGCAGAGCAACGAGCTGCTCAGCTAACGCAACACAGGTGCATGGTATTTCTACGTTTCCCTCATCAAACTCATCAAATACACAATCCAACAAAACGCTCTGGTGGACAAGTTGTGACCATGCTATGAGATAATAACAGAACGTTACAAGATAGAGTTGTTTTAGAGGTAAATGCAGAGACTGCTTGCTGAAGAACTGCCCCAGACGGCATCAGCTGTTTTGCATGAATTTACCTCGAAAACAACTCCGTCTCATAACGTTCCGAGCAGCTTGTGGCTCTGCTCTGCTGTTCTAAAAAAAACTTGCACCGACAATTAAAGGTAACAAACCTACTCCTAAAACTATAGGGATTGTGGCAATGGGCCAATTTGCCAAAATGTTGAACTATCCCTTTAAGCTGTTTTTCCTGAAACATTAACATTCAGTTTTTTTTTTGGTATCAGATGGACGAAGGTCAAACTACTAAACGACTGACACATCATGTGGGCGGATGGGGGGGTGACGGGGGCACAGACGGCTGGTCAGTGATCTCAACAAGCTGTCAGTACAAACCTGTGGCAACTGAGAAGAGACGGATGACGATGAAACAGACACGACAGATTTGGCCCCCTGAGGTGCCCCACCCCCGACCCTCTGACGCTGGCCTGGGCTGGCCGAGACCACCGTGGGGGAGGCACTGGACCCTGAATGCTTGCTTATGGATGAGGTGTTCATAAGGCTGGTGTTGGCGGTGCTGTTGTTGTTGGGGGTCTTCTGGCTGCCTGGAGGAGTGTAGCTGCCTTGCCCCGGCTTGGTGGCCCCTCCTTGGGCACCTGAGAACTGCGGGCGGAACCCTGCTGAGGTTTTGGGGGAGTACTGGTGGATGGTGGGGGTTGCCTGAGACCGGGGGGTTAGGGAGATGGAGGGCGAGGCCGAGGTGGCGGAGGTGACGGCGGGGTTGGGCGTGCGGGGGGTGAGTTTGACGATGGGCGCGATGCTGCTGTGCGTGGACTTGGTGAGGGTGGCGTGCATGGGGGTGATGAAGTTGGACTGCGGCTGCGGCTGGACTCCGACCAGTGTCTGCGAGAGGGAGGGGGAGGATTTGCTCTGAGGGGTGTGGGGCAGGCGGGGCGTCTGGAAGGTTTTGGTGGCGAGGAGCGAGGGCGACGAGAGGGCGTGCGGCCGAGACAGAGGCGATGTGAGGATGAGAGCGTCGCCGCTGTTGGCTTTATTATTATTGCTGCCTTTGAGGAGGGCCGAGGTGGGGATGGAGACCCCCGCCTTCGATCCCGGGGCCACGAGCGGCGAAGCGGTGGGTGGTGGACGCGGTTTAGGTGACGCAGCTGAGGCGGGCATGTTGGCCTTTGCCACACCCAAAGTTCTCTGAGCGGTCAAAACTGAGTGTCTGTGTGCCTGCGGCGTGCCCTTGACGACCCCCATCCCGTCCACCCGCACCGCGGCCAGGGGCGAGGACGTGATGGAGGACGGCCGAGACAGAGGGGTGGAGGAAGACGAAGAGGTAGAGATGTAGTGAGGTGCGTTGGAGCTGGGAGTGCCGACGGAGTTCTTTTTCTGCTGCTGGATGAGCAGCGAGGTGTTGAGGGAGGAGGCGGAGGGGGCGGGGGCCGGCCGGGGCCCCTCGGGGGACGGGGGGCTGTCCCCCTGGGCCAGGCCCTTGGCCGCGTTGCCAAGGATGGCGAGGGCCTGGGAGATGGAGTCCAGGGAGGACGCCGTCAGATCCTCATCCAGGGAGTCTACGCATATGGGCTCAGCCGGCGTCTGAGGTGGTCGCTTGGCAACCTGGGCAGCGGGGGAAGGAGTGGCGCCTGCTGAGGGTGGGGCACGCTGAGTCCAAACAGCCTCCTGGATTTAAAGAGCACACAGAAATTACATTAACAAAGAATATTACATAACATGGCAGCTCTCCTGCTGGATTTAAAGGAGAGGTGACATGATGACACAGACTGTTCATTTAAGGATTATTTTTAGCTGCTCTGATCCAACCAAGTTTCTGCAGCACAGAGGGGGGAATTAAATCCACTGGTTCTGTTTAAAACTTGAACTAAAGGTATTATGAGACTTAAAATGTAGTTTTAGTTTCCAGTGACAGTGTTTCCTTCCTGAGCTACAGCAGCAGGAGAGTGACACACAGAAGGAAGGAAATCTACTCTGCTTTGTCGGTTTGGGGCTGAATATTAAAATGTATTTTAAACAGAGGGCTGTGGATCATGTTGCCCTTGTCCAATAAAGAAAACATTATCAAAGAAACCGAGGACTCTTAAACCTAATGTGAACATATCAGTTACTGAGTCTTTAAAGCCCATAATATTTAGTGTTGAGTGTTAGATTAAAGGGATATTTCAAGATTTTGGCTCACTGCCATAATCTCTATAGTCTTATTCCTTTGTTCTAATTGTTACCTTTATTTGTTGGTGCAAGCTATTTTAAGAACGGCGGAGAAGAGCTGTGAGCTGCTCAAAGCTATGCTATGGAGGCTAATGGGAGTTCTTGGTTTCCTTTATCAAATAGACAATCCAACAACTCCAAAACGCTCTGGTGGACAAGTTGCGACCTGCACATTCACGACGCTATGAGATAATAACAAACGTTTTCGAGGAAAATTAAGAGACTGCTTGCCAAAAAACTGTCCCCGACGGGAACGGGCATCAGCGGTTTTGCACGAATTTACCTCGAAAACAACTCCGTCTCTTAACGTTCCGCTATACCGTTCTAAAAATAGCTTGCACCGACAATTAATGGTAACGAACCTAACCCTAAAACAATAGGGATTATGGCAATGGGCCAATTGGCCAAAATGTTGAACTATCCCTTTAAGTGTCCATGATAAGGAGCCAAATAATAACACAGATACCAAAAACTAAACAGAGTGAAACAGACGAGCGAGCACGTTTAGTGAACCACTTCTAAGGTACAACTAATTAAATGTCTGACCTTTGGCTTGGCCTTGGGAGTCGTAACCATCTTCTTCTTCGCTCTGGAGTGAACAGACAAAATGAGTGAGTGAGAACACAATAAAATAACAGAGTCGGTCATAAGAATTCTGGTCAACAATAGGCTGCATGACTCACGTGTAGCCGGTGAGGTGACCATGAGCCATGATGCTCTCTTTGAACAATATCCTGTAGACAGAAACACTCATGTTACAATCTAATAAACATATTCCAGAACCACAGCCTGTTTCCTCTTTATGTGGCTCACTATCATTATATCACATTTTGCATGTTGTGTATATTCTGGCACTGTCCAGTAATAACTAATGTCTGGTATAGGATATTTCATTGGTTCTTTCCTATTCTTTAACACTATGGGATTAACATTTAGTCATATTGTGTCATTTAAAACAAGCATGGTGTCAGCTAAAAAATTCCATGACTATATTGGAAGTTTGCATCATCCCCGTGTTTAAAGAGAAGCTCAATGAGACATATCAATCTATGAGCTTTGCTGCTATGTTTCGTTTCAACTGTGTAAACACTGTCTTCTTGTGATAGCAGGTAAACACACACACCTGGCCTGCATCCAGCCCTTAGGCCAGAGAGGCTTCACTTCCGTCTCCATGAAGGCTTTGAGGTAGTCCTCCAGAGACAGCGAGTTCTTGCCCTCCAGCTCATAGCAGCCCAGCTTCACCCGCACCAGGTTACACAGCAATGTCCTGGAAAACATATAGAAATATGAACTACTAATCAACACAGAGGGAAAGAGACTGTGACAGTTTTGATCGTTCATGAGCTTCCTCTGAGACACCGACCTGAGTTTGTCGTCCCAGACAAACTTCTTTCGAGGCCCCATCACCCTCTTCCCTGGTTTCTCGTCGTCGTCGTCCTCTGATCCGTTCTTCTCTCCCTCCTCTGACTGCTGCCTGCGAGCACACGGAGAAACATCACACCTCGATGTTAAACAATGTGGAGGACAATACGTTTGAAGGCAGAGGGATACGGTGGAGATTCAAAATTAAGAGCTACAGGATGTGTCCTTACTTCGCCACTTTAGCTATACAGTCCATGTTGTACCGAGCAATCTGCTCCGGCATCACGCTGCACACTGCCAGCTTCAGCTTCAGCAGGGGCGTTCGGAGACGGTCATCCTGGGAGACAGGGATAAGCACAGTCAGAAATCGCACACTCGCAGACACACAGACACACACAGGCCAGCACAGTCACGCTAAATATAGAAGCAGATAACGGGCACACAGCCAGCAGACACAACAGCTATGATAACAACACTTTGAGCTCTCACATTTATTTAGACACACCTGCCAGCTCGCAGCCTCTCTGCTGACAAAATGAAAACTCCTCTGCCATTTTAGCGTGACGACTCTAGTCTAACAAACCCCACACAGGACGCTTTTTAAAGCACGTCCGGTATCCTTCCAAAACTGCTTAGTAATGATCAAACGGCAGCAAACGGCAGTCTGAAATGAGGTGGCACTGGCTCTTTTCTCTTGTACTCCCACTCACCTGTATGTTGAGACTGAGCTTCTTAAGGCGTTTGAGCAGAGCTTCTTTATTGCAGGGCACAAAGGCCTCCAGGTGGGAGTAGACGGCTGAACGCACCTCTGTCGGCTGCTCCTGAACCTGCAACTCAATACTGAAACACAGAGGGAGATGTACACAGGTTCATATTTGTTGTTTTACTTCCAGTCTGAAACAGCGGACATGTGAACGTCACTCACTCCAGCAGGATGTTGTTCATGTCCAATGTGAAGAACTTCTTCCGGCCCTCTTCGTCGAACAGACGGGACGCCTGTGACAAGAGACAAGTGTTATCATCTGGAGTCTGTTAATCCTGCTCTGACAGGAGCGTCGCGCCTCAGCTTACACAGACATAATAAGAGGGAGAATAGATTTGAATCTGTGACCCGAGCTGAACGCTGGCGCACTTATCTGTAAAGTCACACCTGGGTTAACAGCCGCATTATCTATGGAAATGTATTCAGCTAAAATGTGTGAGCGGTGACGCTGACGTTCACTGGATTCATTTTAACAGCTCCTTGAGTCTGCACTCCACTTGGTAATGCAGATTTTATGCATTTTATGTTTCCTCTGCCTGGACACTGGACACTAAAATTACACAGAAAGGCGTCTTAAATTTACTGCTTCAGAAAGTGGACGCTCGCTCTTCTGATGTGTTGGAAAATGATGAGATGTTAGTGTCTTAGTCTCAGGAAGTTATTGTTTGCAAATCATTTTAGTTATTTTATGGCTTCAGAAGGTTGCTGACTTGTTTTACACTGTTTATCCCTGTTCTAACGGCATTTCTGTTTAATACTAATTTTGTGCAATTTTGTCTCATCTGAAAAATGAAGAAAAATGTTTAAAGGGATAGTTCAACATTTTGGCAAATTGGCCCATTGCTATAATCCCTATAGTTTTAGGAGTAGGTTCGTTACCTTCAATTGTCGGTGCAAGCTATTTTTAGAACGGCGGAGCAGAGCCGTGAGCTGCTCAGAGCTACGCTACGGAGGCTAATGGGATTTCTTGGTTTCCCTCATCAAACTCATCAAATACACAATCCAACAACTTCAAAACGCTCTCGTGGACAAGTTGTGACCTGCACATTCACCACGCTATGAGATAATAATGGAACGTTACGAGACTGAGTTGTTTTCGAAGTAAATTCATGCAAAACCGCTGATGCGTGTTCCTGTCAGGGGCAGTTTTTCGGCAACCAGTCTCTGCATTTGCCATGGGCCAATTTGCCAAAATGTTGGACTATCCCTTAAACTAAGATCAAAGCAGTTCCTGTTTGTGCCAAACACTACATTGTAGATAGTTATTTAAACTGCACTGATCCAAGGAAGTCCGTACCGCTCTCAGGTCTTCGATGCGCTTGGTGAGCGGGGCTGGGAGTCCAGTTGGCAGAGGGGGAGGGGTCATCATGCTGCCCTGCGCCGCTCTGCTGCCGCCTGCTTTGTGTCCCATCCCAAAGGAGCCGTTCTCCCCCTGCGTGGGACTGGAGGGCTGAGGGGAGTCCAGCATCCCAAAGTCCAGGTCGCCCATCATGTCCTGCAGGATGTCGTTATTGGCCGCGCCGAGCAGCGACATCACCGCCGGGTCGGAGCTCAGGTCGGCTATGCTGCAGTCGTTGCCGCCAGCGGCCTTGGGGTGGGCGTTGAGGAGCGCGCTGTTGGCGTTGGGCACTTTGGCGGCGGGCCGCGGCACACCGGCGGTGACCATATTCTTCTTGCGCATCTCCTCCTTCTCCCTGGTGAAGCGGCGCAGCATGTTGGCCAGGTGGATAGAGTCCTTCATCAGCTTCTTCCTCTTCTTCTTTTCTGGTCGATGAACATTCAGGGCTGAAACTCTGCCAGAGCAGAGGAGGCGAGAAGAAGAAAAATATTTAATCACCCAGCACAGGAAGTCATCTGTCATGAATTTCCTCCTTTTGTGACAAACAAGAGCGGCTGGGGGTGCAGATGGGAAATCATGACATATCTGACTGACTTCCAATAACAGAAGCATGGAATCATACCTTTAACCGAGTTACCACACAGACTTTAGAAAAGAGGAAATTACTTTTTTTTGTAATTCATACCTCATAATATTGGAGAAATTAGTCTCTGATTTAACACTGAAAACATATTATAACCTCACCCCGACTTTGGTACTTTATTCTTCTTCGGTTTCTTCTCCTCCAGAACTCCGTCTTGCTTTTTCCGCCGTTTTTTTATCACACGCTCTTCACCATCTTTCATTTTCTACAAATGGGTGCAAAAATGAAGGTGATTAATGCAGTGTACAAACAGGAGTTTTCATTTAAAGAGACACTTTAAACACTGAAGCACTTGAATATGTATGTATTAAGTGATTTTGTTCCCGATAAGTGCAGAGCAGCAAGAACCTACTTTGAAGTGATTATCCTCAGTGCCTGCGTTCTCTCCCTCGGAGTCAGACGCCGCCCTGAACTGCAGAGTGCCTGTGTTGATGTAGAAGCCTCCGTGTTTTGTGGTGAGAGAGGCCGGTACCAGTTCATCATACTGAGGTCAGGAGAGAAGTACGATTACTGAGCTGCGACACATTGTGTGATTGTTCAACATTGGTTATAGGATAAACAGCATGTGGACAAAGCAAATAATGGATTTTTACCAAAACAAACAAACCTCTAAATGTTTGAAGGGGCACAAATGTTGTAAAATAATTTCACATTTTAATAAATTAACCTAGGACTGACCATTAAACCGTTAAATTAACATGTGTGTGGGGCGTCGCGTGGCGTAGTGGTTAGAGCGGGCGCCCCATGTATAGAGGCACAGTCCTCGCTGCGGTCGGCCCCGGTTCGAGTCCCGCGTCGGGTGCCATTTGCTGCATGTCATCCCCCCTCTCTCTGCCTCCCCGTTTCCTGTCTGTCTCAACTGTACTATCTATAAAGGCATAAATGCCCAAAAAATATACTTAAAAAAAAAAA
Source organism: Trachurus japonicus (assembly GCF_045865225.1). Taxonomy (NCBI): domain Eukaryota; kingdom Metazoa; phylum Chordata; class Actinopteri; order Carangiformes; family Carangidae; genus Trachurus; species Trachurus japonicus. Next base: position 25,397,226 of record NC_140914.1, on the reverse strand, counting down.
AAAAAAAAAAAAAAAAAAAAAATTAACATGTGTGTGCTTGAAAAAACAGAACTCACAGCCTCTGAATTGTCGATGAAGGGGTCGGTCTCATCGTAGCCGTATCCGATATCAATGAGATCCTGCATTCTGTCCTTTTTCTTCTTCTTCGAGCCGCCGCCACCGCCACCACCACCTCCACCTCCACCTCCACCACCGCCACCACCACCACCCTGCAACAGCAAGAAAAACACAGAGATCAAAAACCATGAAAACAAATATATATCTGGCAGGCGCAACATCCAGACAGTTGCAGCTGTAACAATACATTCAGAAAGAACACTTACATATTTGTTCTCAAACTTCTTTGCCAGCGCTTCCACCTCCCGTCTCTCCCTCTCATCGTCCGCAAAGGGGTCGCTGGGGTCCAGGGGAGGAGCGAGTCCTTTGGGGACTGTGGAACCTGCATGCTTTACCTGACGTAAACAAGAAAAGTGGATCAGAGGTGAAACAGAAGCAAGAGGACGTTTTTCCTTCACCGAGGAAATGTCTTTCTTACAAAGAGCTACGAAACTCATCAGTCAGGTTTTCTCAGACTGAGAAAACAGTTGTAAAATGTCTCCTGTGGGTCTGAGCGGAGTGATTCGACATGTGAGAAAATTCCCTAGTATTGTTAAGGGTTAATGAAACAGGAAATTTAGAAAAGGAAACATCTGCATTGCAAACTAACGAGGTAGAGCTTGACAGGCGTGTTCATTATTTTGCATTAAGGTAAGACTGGAATAAATAGTAAAAACAAGATTGTAATTTGTAAAAAAAAGTTTTCACATCAACATTTAAGTTTACTTACAACTAAAACTCTCAACTATTTAACTTAAGTGCCTTAAAATCAAATAACACAACACATCAGCTACAGTCCTTCATACAGGGTGATTAAACCCCCACTGAACTGACAGTCTTCTACTGTCAGTAAGCCTAAGCCTATAACCCCCCACTCAACCAGCTCAGCTGATGCTGCAAGTTGTAAACATGGATATCATTATCTCTACTGTCCATCCCTTATGACAGCAACGCGGTGTTAAACAGGAAGAAGAGGAGGAGGAAGATCTAGTGCTCCTGTAGTTTCACTCTCACTAGCGACTACAAAGCAGGTTATCACCGGATCTGCTACAACCATTGTCTGTCACACACACACACACACACACGCCTCCAGTCGGAAGGAAATGCAATGAATAACTTTTCACCTCCAACGCGAATCCTTGCGTGTCTTAATGAATCCCAAGGTTATCAAACATAAAAACCTAGTCGCAATAGTTGTATGCTTAACGTTAAGTGCCTTATTAGCACCGTTGACTCTGCTGCCGGCTGAGTAACAACACCAGCCAGTGTGACACCAGCAGCAGCAGCGTCGCCCCCTCCCCTGAGCCGGTGCTAGGTTAGGCCCCTCCGGCTCTTATCATGGTGCCCTGCCGCTGCTGTGTCTCCTCTGTCCTAACCTGAGTAGTAGAAAGAGTTGAGTTGACCAGCTCGCCGTAGTTGAACTCGGCGGACCCTCGTTCATTGGGCTCGGTCAGCGGGAGGTTGAGGCGGACGGTGGGCTTCGTCTCCCCGGTCTCGGCGTCGCTTCCTTTCGCGTTACCGAACAGACCTCCTCCTCCTCCTCCTCCTCCTCCGCCGCCACCTCCTCCTGACCCCACCGCGACGGCGGCGGCGGCGGCACTACTTCCACCTCCATCTTTCCCAAAAGTGATGTCGACGACGGCCTCATCTTCGCGACGGCGCTTCTTGCTGGACTCGGGGGTCGGCGGCGAGGTGCTGAAGGATGAGATGGTGACGAACGGCACTTTCCTGGGCTCGGCCATTTGACGACGCTCTCCGTCCGTCCACCGCGCACGCAAAAACGGGCAGCAGCGCCACGCTCCTCCGCCGCTGACTGACTGGGGAGCTAAACCTGGAGATGGTCGACAAGTACGGCTAGCTGGTAGCTCCGCTCGCTAGCTTCCTTTAGACCGAGTGCTGCTGCAGACAACACGGACACTTTTATCTCCTCCCCGCCCGTTTCAATCCATATAGTACGATCCGTGGCGTGGCCCCGTCACCCACGGGGGACTTAAACTGTGAGAAATCGCAGTTTTGAGAGCTTCCATGAAATTGGTGGTTAGCTACCGCAAGGAGTATTCTGTAGTAGCCATCTTGATCATTATTATCATTATTCAGTGGCTGGGCGTGCGTATGAAAAGAAAGCGGAAGCCGGGGAGGAAGGGGAACAGCGTCCGACCAATGGCAGCGCCGGAACACGCCCACCTGACTGACGAGCGCGAATATGGAGGAGATGATTGTTCTGCACAGGCGGGACACGGCTCCTCTGTTTACAACACACAGTCAGACAGACACAGCATACTGTCCGTGATAGCTCACAAAATCTATATGACCCCGACACATTTTATTCCTCATCCGCCCTAAAGCACAACAAGTGCACGTACGTCTTATTATTAAAGACATGGACGCTTCTGGTGGGGTGTGTTTTGTTTTGTTTTCACTGTAAAATCGGGTCACTTTTGTTAGACACGTGTATAGGCGGATCCATATTTTTCATAAACGCATTGTAGATAATAATATAAATACACGGCTCACGTCAATCCCGTTAAAATGCTGCATTTTAACACCCAGCCATGATAAAATATATCAAAATATATTCATCAAACACAAAGGGACATATTGACCTTTTTGTTCCCATATGTTAACTCACCCATGAATGAAGAAAGCCATAATTACGTGTGAATAACCCCCTGATCAGATTTACATAGCTTGTTTTTACCAGATGTGTACACTTAAGGGGGGAATGATAAGACATATGAATAAAGGAGTCCTTTCCACCACACCTGTGAATGAATCTGTGTTGTCCCTTTGTTTGACAATGCTAGAAAAAAAGGCCCATGTTTGAAAATCACTGACCCCAGCCATAGATCCTTTGTTCTTTTATTGTGCTTCTTCCCTGTTTTTGCTCACACTGTGATGGTATTTTGCATTTGCCACATTTTACTTATTTGCAATTGGTGCAGATTGACAGATAAAGAAAATTAAGTGCAGGCATTTCATGTCATATGTGTAATCATACAATATGATGTTGTTCAACACATTTGATTGATTTAATGGACTTCCTAAAAAAGACTTGTTTGATGTTTAATAGTGTATTTCTGTTTCAATATGTCCTTTACAGTTTCTGGTGGAGTTGAGACGTCACTGCATTGTTTTGTGGTTTAGTTAGAAAATAAAAGGTCAGTTTATTACACTGACCACAGTTGCAGGAAATACATTTCACAGTGTCTTCTTGAGTTAGGGCACTGAAAGATGGTCAGAAGTGTATTTTCAGAACATAAAGATGCCACCATGAAGTTGACCTTTGACCCTTTGGCTACAAAACTGTGATTATTTTACTCTGTTGGACATTTATGTGAAATAAGCACATGAATGGGGTTTGTAATGTCTTTTGTGAGGTCACTGTGACCTTGACCTTTTGGTCACCTAATTCTTATCAGTTCATTGTGCCTTATCAGTTAGTTGTATGTGCCAGATGTAATGACACTCCCTCTTGCTGTTCCTTATATATCACGGTCACAAGTATGTGAGGTCACCTTGAGCTTGAACCAAAATCTAAACTCATTCAAACTCACTCTAATCTCATTATCTCTGAGTCCAGACGAATGTCACATTCACTCTGTCACTTTGACCACTAATATCTCACCACCGAATCCTTAACTCCATTAAATTTAAAGTAATATCTGAGCCTCAAGGCGTAACTCAGATATAATGTGCACGAGTATGCCTCCATCCCTGTTATTAACTTAATAATATCCAAGCATCTACTAGACACAAGAGAAAGCAAAGTGAAGATGATTTAAATATTGCATGACACTGTCCAGCCATTTTCACCACTTCTTATGAAAGTTTCTTTTTTCACTTTCAGTTTTGTATCTGAAAATAATGGTGAGAATTTTAGTTTACAGTTAAAATCCTTCCCACTATCCTGTGTACTCACAACTAGCCAAGAAGTCTTTGTGTAATAGATGTTTTGAATTTACTTTCTACAAAGGAAAAAACTATTATAAAAGAGGCAATGTTTCGGTCCACGGGAACTTTTTCAAGCAGAGATTTCTCTGCAACTCTGAAAACAAGTTACACTCAAGATCTCAGGTTGATTCTGATTTATTTGAATCTTTACAAAATGAATAAATGTAATCTGTGGCTCAGGTCACTATCAAACCCCAGTCATGGGACAGCCGTCCTCATGGTGTTAGCGAAAACCCGGCCCAATTTCTCTTGCACACTTCCGACACCTGAACACCAACATCAGTGCCCGGTTTTAACAGAGTGCATTATCATCTTTATGAACCATGATCCACTGCATAAGCAGCATCTGGTTCAGACAAGACTGTTTTTACTGTGTGTAACGTTACCCGTCTCCAACTCTCCCCTAGTTAAAAATAATCCATACATCTCACACCGGATTAGATTTTTTTTTTTTTTAAGTAGTGCAACGCACAACAATCACTGTGCATTGTTTACTGGTCTCTAGTATTGCCACTGTAACGACATTACCCTCAGTTTGGAACAACTCCCTACCATCACTTCAGCCATTTATTGATGTGCAAACTGTGCTAGCATTACATGTACCTAAACTACAATTTTAGAGGCCTACATAACATTTGAGCTCAGATCACAGTGTGACATTAGTTACCGAGGTCATACCTCTGTACTGTCCAATATGGAATGTCAGCCTGCTTACCTGTGCTAAACTGACTTATTTACCCTTTGAGTAAAATGCCAACATGCGATATCCATTATATTCAGTTAGTATTCAATATTGTCAGACGCTGCACTGGCTTTCACACACACGCTGCATTTGATGTCAAGTTGGAGGAAGCAACAGGGAACAAATAAAGCAAATTAAGCAACTCATTAACAGTCGAAGTGTAAAAAAACACTTTATTGTTGCCAGACTTGATGATTTAAGACCAGTCAGAAGTGGTGCCACCCCAGTCAGAAGCCTGGGCAGTGGGGGCAGTGGACCAGTCCTCGGTGGCGGGCTGAGTGCTCCAGTCCTCTGTAGGAGAAGAGCATTAAGAATTGAGCAGTGCAATAATACACCATCACACATTTCATATACATTCACTAGAATATACTACTCACCTGTCTTGACAGGTGCTGCTGCTGCGGCAGCGGCGGCGGTTGTGGCTATTAAAAAAAAAAGAAAAGTAGAGTTAACAGTAGTTCAGTGTCAGAAGCAAACCAAATGCAGCTATACAAAGCTTAATCGATAAGAAAAACTAGTCATCCTACCAGCTGGGAACTGCTGGATGGGCACAGAGGGCACAGCGACGCCCTCGGACCAGTCAGCGACCTCAGGCTGAGTGAACTCGGCTGCGGGGGCGCTCCATTCACCCTGGAACTCCTCCTTTCCAACAGCCTTCTCAGCAGCGGCCTGCTCCTCCTTCTCAATCTGTAGTGAAAACATGAGCAATCAACATGGGAGCCCCTCAACCAACACATACAACTGCATGTGTGACAATGCACGTGTCAGTGGTCTTACCTCCTCAGGGTCCCTGTAGAAGTACAGATCGGGCATGACCTCCCATGGGTGCTCCCTGGAGATGGTTCCCCTCATCCTGAGGACCTCCCTGGCCAGCATCCACCACATCAGACCCACAGAGTGGTGACCCTGCAAAACGGATACACATCAGAAACTGAGTAAATAGCCCACCAGATGCCACTGTATTACAATATATTATTTCACATTCACAAAGGCATAACTATTAAAAATCAACTGCTGTAGCAGGACCTCTACCTGTCCCCCCCTGTGTGGTTCAGAGAGAGAAGGTGAGAGGCCATGCATACGATCTAGCACACGTCCTACACCCCGCACAGCACAGACAGGACCGCGCCGGGCTCTAACGGTGTGCAAAACAATTAAGCAGAAGTAGATCGGTCAACCTATAATATTTTCTTCAGTCGGTCCCCACCTTGTTGTTGCAGGGGATGGCGATGTCCACGTATCTCAGTGGGGAGTCGGTGTTGCACAGGGCAATGGTGGGGATGTTGACGTAGGAAGCCTCAGTCAGTGGCTGATGGTCAGCGCGGGGGTCCGTCACAATCAGGAGACGGGGCTCCCTGAAAGCTGCCTGGATCTGATTGGTGAATGTACCAGGGGTGAAACGACCGTGGAAGGTGGTGGCACCGGTGGCAGAGGCGAACTTCAGCACAGCTCTCTGGAGCGGACGGAGAGAAAACAACAAGTTACACTCAAGATCTCAGGTCGATTGTGATTTTTATTTGATTTTATTCTTTACAACATGAATAAATGTAATCTGTGGCTCAGGTCACTATCAAACCCCAGTCATGGGACAGCCGTCCTCATGGTGTTAGCGAAAACCCGGCCAAATTTCTTTTGCACACTTCCGACACCTGAACACCGACATCAGTGCCCGGCTTTAACAGAGTGCGTATCATCTTTATGAACCAAGACCCACTGCACAAGCAGCATCTGGTTCAGACAGGACTGTGTTTTGACCGTGTGTGTGTAACGTTACCTGTCCAGTGTTCCTGGAGGAGATGACACACACATCAGCTGGGTTCTCAATGGCAACAATGGCCCTGGCTGCAAGCAGCAGCTTCTCCCAGGTCTTCTTCAGGTTAATGATGTACACACCTGAGGATTTATGGAAGAGCCGACAGCACAGAAATTGAGCTTAGTTCATGATTACTTTGGTTCAACTTATGAGTGATCACACCACTGTCAGGGAGACTCACCGTCGCTTTTTCTTTTGTAGACGTACTGCTCCATCTGGAAGTCCAAGTTGGTGCCTCCCAGATGGGTTGAAGCTGCCAGGAACTTCAGCACATCCTCCTCCTTCATTTGAAGGACATCCAGACCTCCGGACATCGTGACCGCTTTCCCTGCGTTACGAGTAGATGGGAGAGCTGGAGAAAAGATGACAAACAGCATTCAGCACCACAGGAGGTTAATTTCACTGTGATTCCATTCATTTGTAAATGGGAATCTGCATATTCATGAACATACAATAATTTGTTGTAAATACGCCAGATTTAGCTGAGGAGCTCGTTTCCCTTTGTACTAAATGTAGTAAAATTACAGTAAGACATTTCTATCCAGATAAACAATATAAGTTGTTGACTGACTACAGACACTGCACTACAGTCGCCGGCATGTACCAATTAGGTTACCGTGCGGAGTGTAAACTGCATTTAAATGCATACTGCGTACATGATGTCAGCCCACTTCAAAGTCTATTTACATTTTAGTGAAATTTGTAATTGTTTTACTTTTTGAAAGGCTACACCTGCAGAGTCTGATCGGTATTTGCAGTTGGTCGCGAGGGGGAACCGCGATGAGCGCGTGTCAGCAGCTAACAGGTTAGCTCTGAGCGTTAGCCTAGACTATACTGTGATAAATACAGATGAAAAAGACACGAAAAGCTGGATTTGACGGCTCACACTGTGTGTTTATACATCAGTGTATCGTTACTTTGTGTCCAAGTCGGCATTTTGGGGGTTATTGCTCAAATATAATAGATTAAAACTCACCACGAAACAACGCCGTATGGAAATCTGACCACACGGTGAAAAAGAGGGCGCAGGGAGGAAATGACGTAGTATTTGTACTGGATTTCCTAGCGTGTGATTGGTTGGTTAATGTGACGTGGAGCCGGGTGCAGTTCTGTAGTGAGACCACCAGGTGGGGCTCTCTCCTATGCCTTTCAGCCATACTTTCAGCAGAGGTAACCAGTGGCCAGACGCCGGTCGGATGGGTATCCCATATTAAGACAATGGAGATGGAAAGACCATATTAAGACAATGCTGAGACGCTGACTTGTCAGTGAAAGACTGACCTGTGTTGCAACTACCCTGTATTTGCCAGAGATAAAGAGTTCCAGGCAAACGGATCACGATATGTACACAATTACACAACAAGTTTAGAAATGATTTTAAAAAACTTAGTTTTATGAACAAAAAGTTGTGTTTGATAATGTCATTCTGTAAGGACATGACAAGACTTGAAAATGTCTGATGGTGGCAGGAGACCGGGCAGACAAAGGCAGATAAGTAGGTCAACTGGTAATGATGAAGAATGTGTTGATCCAGAAATTGGGCTTGGATGAAAGTCAAGGACATTAGAGGCAATGGATCTTACAAATATGGCTGTAAAGAAGGAGTGGGCCGATGGGTGACATGAGGGAATGGCATGATTCAGGGTTGTTTTGGGGAAAGGAAAAGGGTAAAGAACCCTACACAGTAAATAAAGAAAAACAGTTTTCAGTACACTCTTTTCAGACTTTGTTTGGTCGGTCGCCTTAAGTACTCTATGGTTAATCTATTAGTTCTTCACTAAGACACGTGGGCATTCTGTATTTTTGTATTCAGCCTTTTGGACTAGGCTGTAAAACACTTGTCAAATCTGATCTTAGATGATTGATTCCTCAGTCAGCATTGGATGTACCAGTGTTTGACAGCATAACACAGTACAGACAGAGGTCCACTGTCATATGAGGTTAAAAAGACATTCTTGTTCCAGAGCTTCATTATGCGCAGCTAAACCAATAATGAGGTCTGTGTCATGTATGTTCCTCACATGGTACAGGTTTATATACAAGGAGACAAATACGTTGTGTGTCAAATCAAATAGAAATGAAGAGGAAGAAGCCTTTATAAAGTTTAGTAAACACATTTTCTCCAAGTAACTGGTCTTTGATAAATAATTAACTGCCCCGTTTCGGATGGATCAACCAGAAACAGCTTCATTCCTTCCCCTGACAGGCCTACACTCCTTGTCCTTATTTCCTATTTGATGTTATGTCACCACCCCCCTCCTTCTGCTTATCTGTCCTGCAGCTCTGTGCTGAGTCTTTGGCCTTTATGTGCGTGCGGTCTGCTGGAATATGCTGAGCAATAAGGCTTTCTTATCTCTTGGAAGTGCTTCTGATCGCAGCTGCACCAGTAAGACACCCTACTGGCATAGTCCACTGGAGCTTTTTTTTTTTCCTTTTTAATTCTTCGTACCATATCTGCATAGAAGTCTTTCAGAGGTCAGCCAGACAGCAGGCAGCTTTCTGTTGAATCATTTACACTAAAAATGGCTGCACAGAAGAATAACTTCAAAATTCTGTAAATACTGTACAGTGTTTCATTTTATTAAACATCCTTTAAAAGGTAAAATACTTCACAGTGGTTAATACATTTGCATGAACATACACTTCAAAAAAAAATCTTCAAAAATATCAGAATCATTGCGTTTTAAGGCAGATGAATGTACCGAATATTTGTACAAAAAAATAGAAAAATATCATCATATAAATAACATAATGTTATTGGAGAAGCATTTCACAGCCTGTCCGGGTTTTAATCTGTGCCACGACAGGTCTGAGCTCTATCTGGGACACTGTCCTGATGACTGCAGTCTTTCTGAGATAACACAGGCACAGGAATTCCCATCACATTTCAAAAACGAGGAAAATCTCAGTCCAAATACTTATTATGATCAAAAATAACTTGTAGTGCAATATAGAACATCACAGCGTTGCAGCATTGTTTTAAGATACTGTCTTCAAAGATACACGGACAGACAGAGAAAGTTGGATTTCTGAACTTTCTGAACCCAGTAAAACATTTCACTGAGCAAACTCTCCACATCTCCTGTGAAATGTGTGTCAGTCTTAACGCCCTCGTTGCTCCCCACTCAGTGTCTCGCTACAGTCAAACAGTCATTGACAGGTCATTAAAATGTCATTGAAAACCCTCAACGCTTTCACGAGCACTTCCCCACTGAAGCACTTCATTCACTTTCACACGTCTTCACCCAGTGACTTGACTTTAATTTTTTCCTTCTCTCACAACCCCGCTCATCAACGATCCCTTCAGGACTTGAGTCCGATGTGGGCCATCATCTGCTCGTACACCGTCCACGCCATTGCGGCCATCATGGTCCTCCTAAGAGACCGAGGAACGGCCCCTCTGAAGAAACCCTGGAGGCCGTGTTCCTGAGAGAGAGAGAGAGAGGACAGTGGACAGGAGTCAGATGAAGTCATTAAATGAGCTGTGTGACTGATAAAAACAGTCTGGTGAATTTTTAAATGAAATAAAACACAAAAACATGATGAAGTCCATGTGACAACAAAAGCATCAAACAGTTCTGAGCTGATAAACTAAGTAAAAGAAGAGTGGGGTTTTTACCATATAGATGTATCTGATGGCCTCTGCTGTCCTCAGCTGTGGATTCACTTGGACGTGTGTTTTGACCACATCAGCAGGCTGAGTGACCAAGGAGGCCGACACACCTGCCAGGATCCCACAGCCGAAGTTAGCCAGCGGGGCGGAGGGAGACGTGCTGATTTCTTGAAGGAAGACAGACAGAAATGGATGTAAAGCAGTGTTTTTCAACCTTGGGGTCGGGACCCCATGTAGGGTTGCCTGAAATTCAAATGGGGTCGCCTAAAAATATATTTTTAACTAATTATTAGTCTTTTTTAAATTATGATTAAAAACACCACAGACAATCTTAAACAACTGTATTCTATACTTTCACTTTCTCAAATATAAATTGAGTATTGCAACATAAAAATCTGAGCTGGTGCATCTTGATTGACGGGGTCGCCAGAAATTTGTGATGTCAAAATGGGGACACAAGCCAAAGAAGGTTGGGGACCACTGATGTAAAGACAATAACCTGTTTAGCTTTCAAATGTACATGTTTGTAAAGCCACTATGTGTCTCTCTCTGAAGTCACGGTTACCTTTTGGCAGCGAGGCCTTGGTCTGGCTGTAGAACATGACGTAGATGCCGGAGAAGGGGACGTCTCGGAGGAGAGTGGCCATGAGGCCGGAGAACAGAGCAGCAGGACCCTCAGTCTGACACACACTGCGCAGAGCCCCCGTCACACTCCTGTAACTGTACCTGCCGCACTGACACACAGAGACACACACATTTAAATTAGTCCAGTTAAACTGAATTGTTTTTTGTTCATATTTTAACTGTGGCTAAAGAGGAAAAACTATTCAAATACCATGAAATATTCATTGAACATGAACATGATTTAACTGCAAACAGTCGCTCTATGGTCTGGTTTTTTCACTGACCCCATTATGAGACAATCAGCATTAGTACTAAACTACTAAATTTTAAAAGATAATCACAGTCAATCAGTAATAATAAAGATGTCTAAACAGTTATCTAGAGGTAACGTAGGTTTGTGTCATAGTGTTGAGGCATTCAGGGTAAAATACCACACGTCTGCCTGTGCTTACTTCAAAGCGCGTCTTGATGACAGTGACCGGCAGCATGAAAACCCCCGCCACTGTCCGGGCCCCGCCTCCCAGCAGCACGGCCCCCAGGGCCCCGGGCCTGCCGTCCTGGAAGAAGTGTTGCTTCAGAGAGTAGTAGGTGCTGAAGTAGAGTCCCACGCCTGGGATGGTCCGAGCAAAGGACTGGAAGAACAGATGATGAGGAGATCAGTCAGTCAGAGAGAGAGGAGGAAATCTGAATCCTAGATTTTGATTGTTTATCTCTTTGTGTAATTTCCCTATGTTCAATTTTCTTTTATGATTATCATTTATATCAATTTGATTGTTCATTTGTATGTTCTGTTTTATTTTTTGTATGACATATTTCATTGTTATCTATAGGTTGAGGCATCTAATAAGCTTTGAGTTTTCGCTGCCTTACTTCCTTTACTTGTGTATTTTTAACTGTGCTAAATAAATGTAAACCTATAAATCCTCTGCGACACACAGGTGATTTTAATAAGACAGGAGGACAGAGAAAATGTGTGGTTTTGTGTAGTATAAGACAAGAGAAAGGGGTTCTAACCGGTGAGACTCCTTTCCACAGTCCCAGCAGCTTCTCCGTCCGCACCACGCTCAGGAGCACCGTCACCATCCCCACTCTGGCCGAACTGAGAGAGGAAGATTCAGATAAGTTGTCAGGACGGTGATCAATGATGAACGATGAGCAGAGAGCATTCATGTGGGACCCATGTGATCGGTTTCAGGGTTTAGCCGAGGCAAAACTCTGTCAATAAATCAGTTTTCGGATGTCGCAAAACATGTTGTATAAGCTGGCGATTGTGAGTGACAACTATGTGCATGTGTTGAAGTGTTGACTCACCCGGGCTGCACGCCGCTCTGCAGCGTCTGCAGGCGAGTCTTGACCAGGTCGAGAGGCTGGAACAGCAGCGTGGAGCAGGTCCCACTGAGGGAGCCACACATGAAGGCTTTGATAGCAGGATGAGCCTGGGGAGGGGGGAGGGGGGGGGGTTACAAACAAACGAGGGAAGGTTTCACTTATGGGTCGATGACGTGATGCAACCCAGTGTCAAGTGGTGTAACTGGTATTTTTTCATAAAAATCTGACTTTATATAGGAAAATAAATCTAGTGTGGAATAAATGTCATTCACTTTTGCAATGTAACACTATGTTTCTTGATAAAAAATTTCATAATTTAGAAAAAAAAGCTGTGTTTTTAGGATATGTATTATCAAAATGCATTTAAATTGAAATATACAGCTAAAAATCTATTTCAATTTAATTTTTTCATAAGAAAGTATACTTTTTTATTAGTACACTTAAATATAATTCCTTTGTGGTTACTTTGGACATTTTCAGTCATTCAGTCTTACTTTTGTTTTTTAAAAAAAGGTTCAAATGTAATTTCAAATGACATAAAACCAACATGAATACAAAATGTACATTTTAACAAATTCGATGCATGTTTTTAAAACAATGTTTAAAGATATTTCTGAATTGCTCATCTTGCCAACCCGTATTTGCCACTGACCCTAATAAGTCAGGTCAGAGGAGTGGGCTGATAAAGGCGTTATCAGCCCGTCTGACTGATGTCGCCAGGATGCCCTGACCTCAAGTTAAAGTAAGGAAAATTGCAACAAGAGAAAAACGGTCCATTATCATATCTGTAAAACTCACCAGTGACAGCTCCATAGCTCTGCAGGATCTCACTCTCCTTGTCAGTATTTCCTTCTGCTGCTGTGCACTCTGAAATGTTGCAAAAGCAAATTGAGAAATGAGAGGTGACACACTGGCCTGTTGGTGTTCAGTATTTCTTACAGCTGACAGAGGATGTGCACAGTCCTGCTGCTGACTGCACTCACTCACACACAGCAGGCTTTATACACACACCACCTGAAGGACACCGTGCTGCCTATTTGCGACCACCGGACAAAACACGCAGCTATTCATTAACTAACCAGAGATCACACTGCTACATATTAGGATGGATCTTGTGTTTGTCATCTCGCTGCCTGTGTCTGCACGTGAGCATGAATGTGAACACATGATGAACTAGTGCATTATGTGTGTGTGTGTTCATGTGTGTAAAAAGCATCATGCACTGGAGTCAAGACTGCCTTAACTCAGGAGTTTCTGAATAACTTGCAGATGTGGGTTTGAGTCCAACATCTGTACTGTTGATGTAATATTACATCATTAATAGTTTGTTAGACAGCTAGCAAACACACAGTGATTACACATACATGCTTCTAAAGCCTAAAAGAGTCAGCAGACCTATATTAGCCTACCTCAAATAAGCAATAACTCTAATATGACGTGCCAATTCAGAGAGACAGACACCATAAAGATAAAGTGTTCCCTGTTATCTTGACCTGCTCTTACAGGGTTTACTTGAATGTTGCACCAAACTGGCAACCGGTTCAGTGTAGATATCTAATGTGTGTCCCTTGGTAGCTTACCCCCTCCTGCCTCCTGTATTATCCTGCAGTGTGTGAAGACTGATTAACACCAGTCTGAAGTCTTCACATGAACACACGGCGCCAGGAAACACAGGGATGCTTCACGACCTCTCTCTTTTTCGTCCTGCGCACGAGACTATTTTACTGCAGTGAAGTTTTTCCTCTCGAGGGAGCGTCAAGCAGGAGAAACGTCTCCGTCACCAGACCCGAGCCTCTCCGGTAACCACAGCCCGGTACAGCAGCACCATAAAGACTAACTGACCGGGTTTTTTCTCTTCATAAAACTTAAACCGGCCGGTTCCTGTTCAACGACGGGGGCCTGTCGTAAACGGCAGTGAAACCCCGCCCACCGAAGAGACGCGTGTTCCTATTGGCTGCGCAGCGCTCTGAGCGTGACGCAACGATGGGACGGGCCCTATTTAAGCGAGTACGTGACAGGTGACGTACAGCGAGCACACACGCCTACATAGAAATCAGTACGCACTCAAAAAACTGAATATAAAATAAATACTAAACAATACACAAAACATAACTTCAACCACAAACTGAAAGTATAGTCAGTGTGACCCCCTTTTTATTTATTTTTTAATCTACTTCTTCTCTAACCAAAGGTCATTTTTCAATGTACCAGTACCATATTCAGTGCTGATTAAACTTCACGGCTTATGTAATACCATCAATATTACTTTAGTCACGCATTTACTTCAATAACAGAGAAGTACAAGAAAAGTAGGCTTAAAGTAAGAAGAATCTCTGACTGTAAGTAGTTTGCAAATACAATTTTACATCAATGTCACACCCCCTATATTTTAAGATTGTTTGTTTTGTTTGTAAAACATTAGTACCAGTATTTCAATTGCAGCTATAGTGGTCAAACAGTGAGTTAATTGTGCAACAGTCTTCTCTGATTTTAAATAAATGTGAAGAAATTGGAAATATTCAAGTACCTGTGACTTTTTTTTTTACCACTGACTGCATTAGTATAGTACTTTAAAATCACAACTATTCATCTATTGACAAAAAATACGTATTACAGTTTGTGTTCTTGCTTCTAATATGTCAAAAGGCATACACATTTCATCTGTTAAAGGCTGCACTAGAACAGAAACATAACAGAAAGCAAAATAACACCAAAGAGTTCTCACCCAGATTTTCCCATTCCTGTTTACTATACTTTACTCTATGGTTAAACCGGTTCTGACCTGATTCTGGTCAACTGGCCCCTTCTGGTAAACCCTGACTGCCCTCTGCTGGTGACAAAGCATCATAAACAACAAAATGGACCCTTGAAGAGTTAGATTTTTTCTATAAAAACTGACATTACTCCCCCCTCAACTACTCATCTGGGGTTAAACCTCTGTAGATAAACATCAGTATGTAATAAAGACACAGGTAGTCCACATGTAGCAGTTTAGAAAGCCTCTTTAATTGCAATAATACCAACATTTCACAATGAGAATCAGAGGTGCAGACAGACAAACATTACAAAAGAATTGAGGAGATGCTGTTTTTTTTTCCATATTTTTTTGGATTTCCTTTGTTTTTCTTTTAAGTGCGAAAGATGTGATCCTTTTAACTGTGAACCGTTACTCTTTACGTAACTCCTTCCTCTCACTTCCCAGCAGTGTGAGCCAAAAGCCGCCCCTGAGCACAGCCTGTGAGGGGTTTGTATGTCAATACAACTTCGTCTGATACGTCTACTCAGCGCGTGGCCACATATGAAGCCCTACAGGCCAGTCAGAGTATAGTGTATATAGGGTAGACTAACAAAGTACGCTCCTACCTCCTGAATCCGCCTTTGGTTTATGACACCTCAGCTACTCCTCCCTCGACAAGCTGTGCCCTGAGAATACAGTGTGTGCTGTAAGTATTAAACTACCCCACCACCCCATTTCAACTTTACCCTGAACATTAACAAAAACACTGATAGTGATAAAAAAAAAAAAAATCGATGCATGTCCAGAAAAAAAAAAGCCAACATCCCCGCCCAGTAGAATTCAGCTGCATTTAAGGCCTTAGTGTGTGTTGGCAGTCTGTGCGTCTGCTAATCGAGCATGTACACAATCTATTACTCCGTCACCGCTTCCATTAAAACACACAAATGCAGTGGTTTATGATGTCTAGGCTAAAGTGTTTTTTTTCCTTGTCAGTGCAAAATTAAGATATTTCAGCACAGTCACAATCAAATGCCTTCAGTATGCATCAATGGGTTTCCAATTGTTACTTCAAATCTGCCTCAAAATTTACTTTCCACATGAAATGTGTGCATCGAATCATTAAGCCCAAAAGCGTAGTCACAAGTGCTAACTGCAGCTAAACTGATAGAATACATTTCAGCATAATAAACCTTCAATATAAACGGAGGCGAGAGCATGAGCAGAATAAACATGAAGCACTTCCTTTCTTAACCATTATAAAAACTTTTGCATAAAATACAATTCTATAGATTGAGATATTACTTTGGTCCCCTTCCAGTAATCGGTCTTCATTTACGTATACTTCTTTCTTTGATTTCTCTTTCTTCAATTAGAAAAATAGATCCTAAATCAGGACTATCAGAGCTGGAATGTTTCCTTATAAAAATATCATTTTCTTTTTTTTATTTTTCCCAGAGAAAAAAAAAAATGAAGCAAAAGAAAATTTTGGCCCAAAAAATAAGGTGTGTGTTTGTCAGCATGGTGATTGTCCCAGTTTACTGGCTTCTGTATGTGTGAAAGTGTGTTAAGAATGCATAGATTGTCAATGTTAAAGAGATCAGACTGTCGAGATTTTGTGTTTGCGTTCCTCTCTGTTCAGCAGGTACAGTAATGTGTGCTCATGTGTATTTGGGTTTGTCTATTTCTGATGCAGTTCTAAGGAGTCGAGTGGCACGGTGGCTGTTCATTCAGGCTTGGGCTCGGGGGTCTCGCTCTTGGGCTCACTCTCCTCGTCGCTCTCGAGGCCGGCGCGAGGAATGGTGCGGCGCACGGTGAAGGGGAGGTCGCCACGCCTAAAACGGAGGAGATTAAAAAACAGTAAGTGAGCATCTCTTAGATCTGTGTAAACTAGATCAAAAATAAAACCTGCTGGGGTCTTTACAGCCCTTCCACCCACCTGAGCTTGTTCTTGAGGGTGGTGACTTCACGATTCATGGCGTCGGCCGACTCTGTGGCGTCCTCCAGCTCCCTCTGCAGTTTCCTTCGGTTGGCGTTGGCTCTCTGAGCCTCCTCCTCAGACTCCTCCAGCTGACGCTTCAGCTGCTTCATGCGGGAGTTCAACTTGTCCACCTAGGAACACGGATAATGTACAATGATGCAAAACTGATCTTGATAATACACGATAATCTGGCACTTGTGGCACACAGACAGTTTCCTGTCTTTTGCAAAAGTCCTGATGTAGATCTACACAAACATTGAAATGGACAGAAACAAATGTAGAGATCATGGTGTTGGAAAACCTCTGACCTGGTCCTTGTACTGCTCTGTGTTGCGTCTCTCGTCATCCACCTGCAGGATGACCTCCTTCAGTTTCTTCTCCGTGCGTCTCACGAGCTTGGTGGCACCCTGCCTCTCCCTGAGTCGAGAGAACAACACTGATCAGGCTACAGACGCTACACAATATGACACATTGTAGGACGGTGGTACAGGTACTGTTAAAGCAAGCAACACTGCAATACAATATACTCTAACACTGAAAATATTAAATATAAGGTAAGTATTAGGAGCAATATGTACTCCCTCTGATTGCTACACACCAAGAGCCTTCAGTTGCACTGTGTACTTGGACCCACTGCTATTTTGCCTACAGGTCTAGTATGTTTACTGGATTGGGAAGCATTTTATTGTTGTAGCTATTGTGTGTCAACAGTGTGTCATGTATGAAACCATCATGTTCTAATGTCAAAATCTTATACTATACTATAAATTAAATATGGACATCGTAACTCAAACCTGTAGGTGAGGGTTGAACAATGAGAACTCTCCAAACACTCCTTAAACACCATATCTGATACTCCCTCACTATACTTAAGTTTGTAAAATATAAAGTAAGTGTGTTCTTTAGGGCCTTCACCTGGTCTCCATGTCCAGCTGTTCCTCCAGCTGAGCAATCTTTGCCTCCAGGGCGGCCATGTTGGCCTTGTATTTGGACTTGACCGTTCCCTCCAGCTCCTGCAGCTTCAGCTTCAGCTCCTTGTTCTGACGCTCCATCTGGGAGCGAGCTCCCTCCAGACGCTGAGAGGCGCTGCGCTCTGCCGCCAGCTCCACGTTCATCTGGTCGGTCTGAAAGAGCAGGACACGGTCAGTTTGGGTTTACACTTCCAGCTATCTTTATGCCACACACATAATTTAAAACAATGGCTACTGGATAACCAAAAGCAGGGCACTTGCTGCTCAGTTAGTCTCTTAAATTTTTTTATCTTAGTACCTTTTAATACGGTCAATCTATGGAATTATTTTTAAAATCTTTTGAAATAGGAACTTGGGATTTTTTAAATGTTTTATCGTATTTTCTATCATGTATGACTTAGCTTTTCTTTCCATTGACCATATAGGATAGGGTACACCTTTATTTAATGCATTGCACTTGACTTGGTCTTTTTAAATATGGAAACTGTTGAAGAAAATGTTTTTGTATTGTCTCTGTGCTGTCTATTGTTTATTTGTGTCATTCTGTATCAGGCTTTCCCTTGTATAGTAGTTTGTGGTCTGTGTCTTCTGTGTATTCCTATATGTTATATGATGGGACTGCAGATGGAAATTAGCTGTGAGCTAAATCTGGTGCAACCATCTCTTCATTTTCTGCAAATGATTAATGTAATTGCACACTGTCCCTTAATAAACTAAATAAAATTAAAATAAAAACACAGAGAGAAATCAGTTGACTCACTGTGATGAAGTGTAGAACATGAGCGTACAAACCTGCAGCATGGCCTTCTTCAGCCTGTCGTTGGTCAGCTCAGTGTTGCACTGCTCCTCCTCCAGCTCCTCCTCCAGCTGAGCAATACGAGCCTCCAGCCGTCTCCTCTCCTCTGCAGCCTGAGCGCTGAGAGACAGAAGAGATGACACGACAGTTGTTGGGTGCTTGTTTTTTCACATACATGTGTGTTCCACATCCCTGACTGACAGGTTTGTAACTTTACTAAAGGTTGTGGGATGTCTTACTTCTTGGTAGCCTGGTTGTTAATCTCATCCTGCAGCTCGTCTCTCTCCTGCTGGGCCTGTCTCTTCACTCTCTCTGCAGCCGCCAGCTCCTGCACAGGGACGAATCAGCAAAGGCGAGTTGATGGACGTGTGCAACTCGGTTCTCGGCTCATATTCATTCATTTAAAGGGTAAAGATATTTGTTTTAAAGAGAGGGAGGGGGGCGCATGCTGACCTCCTGCATCTGGATCATGTCAGCCTCCATGCCCTTCAGCTTCTTCTCGGTCTCCTTGCTCTGGGCCAGGATCTCCTCTCTGGACATGCGAGTGTCCTCCAGCTCCCGGACAAGATCCTTCATCTGGGCCTGAGGAGGAGGAGGAAAAAAAGAAAAAAAAAAGAAGAGCAAAGCTGAGTCAGAGGAAACTGAGAACAAACTACATGTCTGATGTTTGAACGTTTGGACAGGAGATGATTTGCTGTATTGAAGATGTTTCGACAACCAACTCACTTGGAGTTTCTTCAGCTGTTTCAGGGCCTCGTCACGGTTCTTGTTGGCCATGTCGATGCCGGCCTCCAGCTCCTTCAGGTCCAGCTCCAGCTTCTTGCGTGAAGCCACGGCAGCAGAGCGCTGCTTCCTCTCGTCCTCCAGCTCCATCTCCATCTCCCGCACCTGAAGGATGCACCATGGATTTAAAAAACACACTTGTACGAAGCAATTGTCACTTGTACGCCTCCATAGAGTGAGTACAGTCTGGAACCCATCAGTACCTGTTTGACGAGCGCCCTCTTCTTCTCCTCGCCCATCTCGTCGCGTCCTGCCAGGTCTCTCTCATACTGGGCCTTCATGGCCTGCATGTTGACTTCCAGACGGAGCTTGGCGTCCTCGGTGGCCTGCAGCTCGTCCTCCAGCTCCTCCAGCTGAGTCTTCATCTCTTCCAGCTGCTGCTCCATCGAGCGTTTGCCCTTCTCCAGCTCGTGGACCTGCACGACATCCAGGAGGATTTGTGATGAGGACGACTGCATGAGCTGACACACACACACACACACACACGAGACCGTACGCACACACATCCTCCAGACTTACGCTCTTGCCGACATCATCCTTGGAGGATACCAGGTCCTCCATTTCGGCCCGCAGCAGTTTGTTGTTGCGGTCCAGTTCCTCCTTGATGTCCATCAGAGACTCCAGCTCGCGGGTCAGAGACAGAGCTCGGGTCTCCTTCTCGCGGGCCTCGGCCTCAGCGCGGTCACGCTCCTCTGCAAAGCGGGAGGAGATGTTCTTCTCCTCTGCCAGCATCTGGAGAAAGTCAGGACAAAAAGTGTTTAATGTTAGTGAAGCTCAAATCCTCATTAAATGCGTTGAGCATCAACAATTTATTCCAAAAGCTAGCATGTCTGACCTGGTCAAACTTCTTCTGTTTCTTCTCCAGGTTGGAGACGATCTGTCGGAGGTGGTCCTGGTCCACCAGCAGGTCGTCCAGCTCCTGCTGGAGACGCGTCTTGGTTTTGTCCAACTTGTCGAAGGCGGAACATTTCTCCTCCAGACGCTGGTTGACTCCCTCCAGGTCCCTCTGAAGCCTCTTCTTCCCCTCCTCGGCGCTCTCCAGGCAGCCGGCGTCCTGCTCCACCCTCTTCCTCATGTCAGCCAGCTGTACGGAAAGAGGTGGTGTCACTCTGAGGTAGATGTTTGCTTCATAAAATAACCATGATATATATTTAACTCATTGAGTGCCAACCACGTAATTTCTCGTTTTTCGTTCCCATGCGTTGAGTGCCAAAAACGAAATTTTTCGTTTTTTGCTTTTTTTTTAAATTATGAAAATAGACACTTTAATACACATTATATGTAAATTTGGGGACTCTACGACGAGGAGAACTGAAATAGATGACGATCAAAGTCACATGACAGCTCATGATCTGGAAGTTTTTATCATAACTCAGCTTCTGCAAACGGAGTTCTGCATGTGGATGCAGCAGCTGCTCCGCTGCTGCTCCGCTCTCACCCGCGAGGCTGCAGCAGCTGGGAGCTGAACCAGGAAGCTCTCAGCCCACTGTCCCGCCCGGTCTTCATCTGGAGCAACACCGTGTCCTCCCCAAAGTCCTCCCGCGGTAAAATCTGATGGTCTCTGGACCAAAGCAGACCGGCACCACCGACCCGTACCACAGACGGACCGCGACCACCGGCGGGACCGGTGTTCGCGAGCCGCTGTGGCCGGCAGAGCCTCACGTTCCGCGGCGAGAGGCTGTGACACGGCACGGTGCGTCTGTGTTATTGCTGTTTAGTGGCGCCCCCCCCGCCCCCGATGGTGGTTTTGTGAATAGAACAACAATTGTTGTGTATATTTATCTTATACGAGCCCTTTGATCCAGAAATGCGAGTGTCTGAAGAGCGACAGACACAAACAGCGCACCTTTCATAAAAGACGCTCTATCTCCTTTTCTAGAAAAAAAGGAGGGATTTTGGTGAAACCCAGCCATGTTTAGCTTGACTTTTCTCAGGAACGGAGGCACGTAGAAACAAACGGTTTGTGGCCATTTGAAGGATAAAGTTAAACCTTT
This sequence comes from Trachurus japonicus, assembly GCF_045865225.1. NCBI lineage: Eukaryota > Metazoa > Chordata > Actinopteri > Carangiformes > Carangidae > Trachurus > Trachurus japonicus. The sequence continues at coordinate 25,375,799 of NC_140914.1, read as the reverse complement.
CAAATGAGCTACAGTATGTGTTGGTGGCAATAATATAGAATACACTATGGCTCTAAAATAAAAAGTCAAATATGGTCTAATTTGCCGGTACACTTGACTAAAACTTTGGAAAGGAGCGCGGCACTCAATGAGTTAAATAGTCAAAGGTTGTTTTGTTTCTCAAAGTGTTTTTCGCAGCATGTCTGAGGGACATGATCAGGTGTTTTACCTGAGCCTGCACAGTCTGCAGCTGCTTCTCCACGTTCTTCTTTGCCGATTCTTCCTCCTCCAGCTGCTCCCTCAGGTTGTTCTGGTCGTCCTCCAGCTGGCGCAGACGAGTGCCCAGAGACAGTTTCTGGCGTGTCTCCTCCTGGAGTAGCTCCTGTTATGAACAATGGACATGTAAAGAAGAATTATTTGAGGAAGACCCACTGGATGATGTTTGCAATGGAGTTTGGTGATGGTCGACGGTGGAAGAACAGAAATGGAAACTGCATCGGCGTACCTGAACATCCTGCAGCTGGGACTCCACAGCAGAGCAGTCTTTGGATGCCTTGATGGATTTGCCCTCCACGTCGCTCAGCACGCAGTTTACATTGTCCAGTTCAGCCTGTGGACAGAGGACAACAAATAAACCACAGATTTATAAAATAATCAGTTAAAACGGCTTTGATTTAGCATTTAACAGATGTAATAAGAAGTACTTTAAGAGGAAGAGTCCTGCAAAGTCACATCAGACAAATCCTCTCTAGCAGCTGTACCTGGACTTTCTGGAGTTTTTCCGCCAGCTCGATCCTCTGCCGCTCGCTCTCCGAGTGTTTGAGCTGCAGCTCCTGGACCTGGCCCTCGGCCTTCTTCCGGCGATGCTCAGAGTCTCCTTTGCCCTGCATCAGCGTCTGCATCTCGATGGCCAGCTCGTTCCTCTCCGACTCCAGGGCCTGCTTGGCCTTCTCCATCGACACTTTGTTCTGCAGGGAAGGACACAAACTTTAATGGTTTCTGCAGCTGTGCGTTTAAAAGGAGACAAAACTAAAAATAATTCAGGTCTCTAAAAAAAAAAAAAAAAAAAAAGAAGAGAAGAGATTTTAATTACCCTCTTTGCCTGCTCCAGCTGCTCATTGAGCTCGTCAAAGGCCTGACCATGTTTCTGTCTCATCTCAACCAGCTGCTGCTCGTGGACTTTGGCCTCGTCGTCCAGAGTCTTTTTGAGATGCGCCACCTCGGTCTCACGCTTGGACCTGAGGAGGAGGAGGAGCAGATGTTAGCCTACTTCTGTCAGGAAGTACAATGAACCCAAACACAAAGTACCACCGCCGTCTGACTGTGCTATCCCAAGACCATCATCTCTACCTGAGTTCTTGCTGGGCGGCGGTGGAGTCCAGAGTGTCCTCCAGCTCGGTCTTGAGGGCCTCCAGCTCTTCTCCCAGGTCCCTGCGGTGTTTCTCGGCCTTGGTGCGGGCCTGCCTCTCCAGCTCCAAATCCTCCTGCAGTTCAGAGAGCTGAGCCTCCATCTCACGGATCTTTTTCTGGGCCAAGTTCTTCTGCGCCGCCTCCTCCTCGATCCTTCAGGGACAAACGGGTTAATGAAAAATGGGTAAGTGGAGCAGGAGCCGAGGTGTCTTTACAATTGTTAAAATTATCATCCATTTGAATAAGATAACAAAAACTACCGTAGAATAAACACAGTATAGTGCAACAAAGCCAAACAACAACACTAAACAATGTGCTGTGAAGTCCATACAGACCTGGCCAGAGCTGCCTGGAGCTCCTCCTCCTTCTTGGCCAGCTGGGCGCGGAGCTCGGCGATCTGGGCCTGCAGCTCAGCAATCTGGTCGTGTATCTCGGTGAAGTCGCCCTCAAGTTTGCGTCGGTTCTTTTCCAGCTCCTGACGGCCCTTCTCCTCCCTGCGCAGGCGGTCTGACAGAGAGAATGAGCAAATGTCAAATTATAGGCAGGAAAAGAAAAGATGGAAACTGATTGATTGATGTTTCATTCATGAATGCTTCCGTCTCCATGGTCTTTCTCCTCTTACCCTCCAGGTCAGTGATCATGGCCTCATGTTTGGTCTTGAGTTTCTGCAGGCTCTTGGACTTCTCCTCCTCCTCTGCCAGATTGGTGGTGAACTCAGAGATCCTCTCCTCCATCAGCTTCTTCTCCTGTTTTCACAAACATTGTCAACAATTGGTTTAGTGATCACTTTCGAGAGTTGTTTTTAGCAACAAATCAGCAGAAAGAATCAAATTAAGCGCTGTAGTGGTCAGCTGATCAGACCGTACGTCCTTCAATCCTCACCTTGTTGAGTTTGTTGTTCTGGTCGTCCAGAACCATGACATCATCTTCGATCTTCTTCATCTTGGCCTCCAAGGTGACCTTCTCCAACTGGAGCTTCTGTCTGGCCGCCTCCTCCTCATCCAGCTGCTGCTCCAGGTCCTGAGCACAGATGAAAAGTTTAAAAAAAGTTAAGTACCCTGTAAATATTTACACAGCATGTCACAGTAAATCAGCTGTGGAGAGTGGGTGAGTTTTCTCTACTTACTGATATATTCTGCTGCATCTTCTTTTTCTCGCCGGTCAAATGAGACGCACGCTCCTCCTCCTCCTCCACGCGGGCCTCCAGGTCGTGAAGGATCTCCTCCAGCTCCTGCTTCCTGGCGGCCAGGCGGGCTCTCATCTCCTCGGCCTCGGCGCAGAGCTCCGTCTCTGCTTGAAGCTGCTCCTGCAGGGCCATCTTCTCTGCGCTCAGCTGCACACAGAGTAAACAGATGACTTTGTGATATTGCGCAGTGGTTAAACAACACTCAGAGCAGCCGTCTTCATCTGGGAATATCGTTATTGGATTATCTGAATATCAGATTAAGTGACGATTAGATTATTCTACATTTCACGTTACCTGCTGTTGTTTCTCCTCCATCTCTTGGAGCTGCTGCTCGGCATACAGATGCTTCTCCTTCACTTTAACCAGCTCTTCATCCTTGGCCAGCATCTCTTCCTCCTGCCTGCTGACCTGCAGCAGAGGCTTCACCTGAGGACAAAGTGGTGGGAATAGTGGCGTTAGAAAATGTTGTGAAAAATACATCAAGCAACTTGTTGTAGGAGACCGAGGTTCACCTTGGTGAAGAGTCTCCACCACTGCCAGTTCCTGAGTTTCAGATAAGCGGCACAGTTCCTCTGGATCACCTTCATTGCAGTCAGCTGCTGCTGTCTCTTGGCAAAAGCCCTGCAGAGAAAAGATTTAAACAGTCAGACAATCACATTTCATACTAACATGTTCAGATTGATTGATCAAATCAATCAATCCTTTTACTTGATTCAGCTACACATTAACAAGTTCAGGAGAGTAGATGTTTTGGAATGACTCAGCATTAAAGGTCATGGTTTTTGTCAGCAGCTTCTGAATGTAAAGGATGTTGACACCAGTGCGGTCAAAGAACATATTGGTTGCCTCTTTTCTTACTTGCGGGCCACATAGCCTCTGCACCAGGCCTGGAAGCTGATGATGATGTCTGTGATCTTCATGTCCCTCTCCTCCTCCAGGTGAGCGAGGACACCTGCTCTGAAGAAAACTTTACTCTGGCCGATGCGGTACAAGTTTGGATCCAGCTCCAGGCTTTTGATCTGTCACAAAGAAACGATACTAATCAATCACACTGTAGAGCGATGTGTTTATAGTTTATAGGACTAGATTTGTGGAGGTTAAGTAACATTTTTAGGACTCATTACCATGAGCACACAGGCCTGCTTTCCATCCATGAAGCCCTTGGGGATGGCGTTGGGAGTGAGGATTTCATATCTGGGGGAGGGGCAGATGATAGGATTTAGTGTTTTCTTACACAATACTACATAAGAAGAAGAAGATTCAACGGGAACAGTGTTATTCTAATTCTGTTACCTCTGTCTGAACTCCTGGAAGACGATGCGGTTGGGGAAACCCTGTCTGCAGATACGGATCCCCTCCAGCACACCATTACACCTCAGCTGATCCAGAACCAGGTGGGGGTCCAGTTTACCGGCCTGTGAGAGGAGGAAGAGGAACATTTCTGGTCAGGAATTTGTCAAACAGAGAAACAAAGAGTTGTACTCACCACAGGGCGGTGCGGTGTGAGCGTGTAAGGAACTACGAAAAACCAGAGGAACTAAACTCAGGGACATTAAGTCTCTTTTACACTTTTCTGTTTGTGTTCCCACCACTTCTTTGGATATGTGAAGATCAGGAAAATATGGTGAAAATTATGTTTTTTACTGCTATGTGACTGATATTTGAGTTTGATGTAAGTAATGAATGGAAGGGAGAAATGCAGAAGTAGAAAGAGAAACTGAGAACTGTGGGTGTTTGATAGTAACCTAGTTTCTTGTTTTTGTGAATTTGTGAATGATGCAGTTCTCACGGTGTCACCCACAGCAGGGCCTATTGTGTTGGTTTGTTTGGAAAGCAAGTTTTCGTTCCTGAGTTGCTACAAAAAAACAGTTCTTGTGTTGGAAATGCCTGAACACACACACCTTTTTCTCGTGGTTGGGGATGATGCAGCGGACAAAGTTGGGGTTTGTGTTCCTCAGAGTGGCCATGAGCTTGGACAGCTGCTCCTTGTAGAGCTGGCCCACTGTGCGGAACATGCCCTTACGAGTCTTAAAGGCACCGGGCATCTCAGACATGCCAGAGACCTTATCCAGACCCACAATGCGATCCACTGAAAAAGGGGGGAAAAGGGAGAAAAACAGGGGGAAATGACATTATATAAAAAAAGGTCAGTGGGGTTTAATTCAATAATTTAAATATTCAACCAGGCAAACTCAAACCAAATGCATGTCACAAGGAAGAATGAATATGACCATTGTCTCCCCACTTCCTCATGGTAAACACGCACCAGGGGAGAGGAGAGATGGGACCAGTGATACACCACACAAACAGTGAATGTGGAGGGAAGCAGAAATCGGGGGGAGGAGGAGGAGTCACAAAAAGCCAGTGAAGTGTGGAAAGATTTCACACCATTACCAAAATTTATTCAGTGCAATGAGTGACCGAGGTTTTTTGTCGCCTGTTTGTGGTTCTCTGAGTGAAAACTAAGTGTGATGGTTCGCTTCAATATTATGTATGTGTCAGGGTGGTGACAAACTTATGTGCTTGCAGTGGGCATGTATCTTTGCGGTGACAAAAAATAACAACCAAACCAAACCCATGCAGTATATACCCATTGCTGCTGTACCCATGACCAACACCAGGAGTCCCCAAACAACACTATTACACAAGAGGGAGAGAAGGAGAGTTCAATGACAGAGCAACAAGTCCTCAGATGACCAGAAGATTTTGTTTCTGAACACAGAGCTGATTAAAGACAATGAAGCGGACTGACAAAATTTACTGGCATCTTTGGAAAAGATCATTTTAGAAGAAGAGGACGGTTCACAGTGGAAATAAGCACGTTCAAACAGACAGCAGGAGAAAGAGGAGAGAGGCTACGTAAATGAAAAGAGAAACCTCATCACCTGAGTCTGAGTGGAGAATAGGAAAACGCTGATAAAAATAGGCTCTCTGACAATTCTGTACCTCTGAGACCCGGTAAAAGAAAAAGATGACAGACAAAACGGGGCCGCACAGAGGAAGAAATGGACGGAAACAACAAGTGGGATTTGAAAAGGTAAAAAACAAAGGTGCATACACCGGACAGTAAAAGAGAAAAGAAAGCACGATGAAACGCAAAAAACAGGAACATGAAGCCAACATGAAAATATATTCCGGCATTGAGCGCCGCCTTTAGAAAAGCTGTGGTCCCTGGATTAGTGCATCGAGCTATCATCGGTCTGAACTCACCGTCCTTCCAGAGCTCAGAGACAAACTTGTCAGTGGACTGGTTGAGCAGTGAAGCCACGTTGTCGTTCAAGGGGTCCATGTTCTTCATCAGCCACTCGTCTGCCTTGTAGTCCACCTGAGAGTCAGACAGGAGTCAAGATGCCTTCTTTTAGATTTGTATATTTTTTGTTTGGTAACTGGACATGAATTTAGAAGTGAGATTAGTGTTATTACAAATTAGGCCTAGTGACAATGCATCATAAAGGACTCTGCACGTTTACCTTGCCGGCATAATGGATGATGCAGAAGTCGGCCTCATCCTTCAGTTTCTTGGGTTTATGGAACTTGGGGTGTGTGCCCTGCTCCTGCAGCACCTTCTCCACGAAGCTCTTGTCTGTGGCTTTGGGGAACCAGCACTCCTCATCCAGCAGAGCCAGAATACCAGGGGGGCTGGCCTGGGAACAAAGCAACAGAACAGAGCTTAATGCATGAAACTTGAAAAACAACCGTTTAAAAACAAAAACGCCAGGCCCTGATTAGAAATATACTGGACCTAATGTTCTGTCAAATAAAGAAATAAAGGCTCGACAGGTGAGTGAAATGAAACTCACAGGTTTCTCAATGAGGTCGATGCAGGGCTGCAGGTCCAGGCCAAAGTCGATGAAGCTCCACTCGATGCCCTCTCTCTGATACTCCTCCTGCTCCAGGATGAACATGGTGTGGTTGAAGAGCTGCTGCAGCTTCTCGTTGGTGTAGTTGATGCAAAGCTGCTCGAATGAGTTCAGCTGCAGGGACAATAACAAAAGATGTCAGGAATGATTTCACATACATGTTTGTACAAACAGACTAAGTGTGCTACCTACTACATCGTACTGCAGGCACATCATATAGAGTTTGTTTACCTCAAAGATCTCAAAGCCAGCGATGTCCAAGATGCCGATGAAGGAGGCTCCCTGTCTCTTGGTCTTGTCCAGGGCTTTGTTGATCCTCATGACCAGCCAGCGGAACATCCTCTCATATGTGGCCTTAGCCAAGGCCTCCACGGCGAACTCTGCCTGCTCCTGGGTCTGGGCCTTCTGGACGTAGTCTCTGCCCACCTTGATCCTGGGAGACAGGATGGCTCTGGTGAAGTCTGTGACGTTCATGCCCATGAGGTGGGACACCTTCTGGGCAGCTGTAGCACGGGACGAAGAGGAACAGCAGAGAAATGAAAAGGAGAAGAAGAGGGAAGATGGTGAGTTTTAAAACATACAACAACAGGATCATCATATATGTGAAGGTGAAGAGGCTTGAACTTGCCTGTGTTGTCGGGCATGGAGGCCTGGTCCGTGTGCCGCTCCTTCTTGAAGCTCATGTTCCCCAGCTGCAGCACAGAGGCCACCACCTTCAGCATGCCTGCACGGGAGCCAAACAAACACGGTTTCATGTTGAACTTCTGCACAGACAGCAAAGATCCACCAAAGTAAAAGAAGATGTTTTAAAAGTGATCATTGGCCTGCCTTACCGACTTGCTCGTCCTCTGGGATACTCATGATCTTCATGGCCTCCAGGGTCTCTGTGAACAGATCCTTGTCCTGCTGCCCAGGAATTGTGACGTTCCCGTTGGAGAGGAAACGGTAGTTGTTGTAATTTTCAAGGAGGAGTTCATCTGAGAGAAGATGTTAAAATTAATTTAAAATCCTTTCACAACAAGGATCACTGCAAGCTTTAAGAAGAGAGCAAATAATCAACACTACAAATCCTTTTGAAATCTTCACCCTGTCTTTACAGTACACAGCAGTTATGTAACACGTTACTTACTGCGCAGTTTGTCTCCAGCCCCTGTGAGCAGGTAGTAGAAGATATGAAAGGTCCTCTCGTCTTTGGCCTGGCGGATGGCACGGGACTTCTCCAACAGGTCTAGTGGTCAATCGGTTAAGGAAAGGTTTTCTGATACTACAGTGCTATGATGATCTCTCAGACCTGTTTGGTTAGTAGCAGTGAGACAGTTCAAATTCCTACAATGGCCTAAAAAAGCTAAAACAAGCCCCTTTTTAGTTCTAAAGGGAAAGAACCAGACAGTTTCAAGGATACAAGTTTCAATATTGGCACCAACGATGTACCCATTGACATCGAAGTTGATCCTGATGAATTTTCCCTGGAGGAGGAAACAAAAGCACTTAGGAAATGACTCTAAACAGACACTTTATGTGAAGAAGACGCAGCTTCAGGTCTTACAAATCTGGACGAGTTGTCGTTTTTGACTGTTTTGGCGTTTCCAAAGGCCTCTAGGATGGGATTAGCTTGCAGCAGCTGCTTCTCCAGCTCCCCCTGGTGGAAATTAAGAGAAAAGCAAAGCACAATATAAAGTACACATTCTCTTTGCACTATCATTGAACCTGGATATCACACTCAGCCATGGATTCAGATCGAACAAGACAACAGATAAATCACTGTGATGTATCATAATAAGAAACTCAAACTGAGATCTGCTATTCATTTACCAGAATGCTTTGTCATCGTTAGAAACTGATTAGGTTGCTTCTTTTTTTACATAAATATGCTGACAGAGATATTTGGTAATGTATCCATGATGTACTTACGTAGAGATCATGGAGTGTAAAAAAAAACATTTACAAAAGTGACAATAAGGGGGATACCATATACACACACCACAGCAACGCACACAAAACACACACATTGCACCCAAGCATGTCACCCCACAACACGTAACGTCAGGTTAGTGCCCAAATCTGCAAACACCCAGAGACCCTGTGACCCGTCACCCGTTACCCAGAGCAGAATGATCCAGTGAACCCCACACACACAAAACAGAGTCCTTTCAGCAGCAGTATAAAATATAACATTTAACCTCTTCCCTCGAGCTGTACTGGCTTTCTGTGAAGTCTCTACTCATACACAGTGCACCATTGTGTGCAATACAGCATCATATCATTGGGAAGTTGGGTTAGTTATTATTAAAACTACACATGAGGATTTAGCATAAAGACACAAGTTTTCTGAGCATTTGTGATTTTTACTTTGTGCTGCACAGTTTATATTCTGTTTTCTGATGATGCTCCTTATTCCTGTTGAGCACATTCAGTGCATTCAGTGTGCACTATACAAATGAATTTGCATTGCCCTGTTACCAGGGGCCGGTTTCCCCTGTTTGCCTGATGATCAGTCACAACAACCGTGCAGCAGTGAAATGGACCGATGTTATTTAAAATCCAAAAGCTGCCACTGCAGGCATTTATAAGTGAGGCTGTCATCACATGTTAAGAATGATTGAAGGCTTAACAATTCAAAGCAATGACACTCGACTGTAGGAATGTTTGTCAAAGGTCTGTATCAGGACTTTTGTAGTGCAGGATCAATGACTGACTGGATTATCAAAGTCATTTCAAAATACACAGCAAATCTAATCTACTGTTTCTTCACTGAGGATCTTGATTTAAATAAAAAAAAACTTCAGGTTTATGCTAAGGACACAACAATGGACCAACATACGATATGTATTGTTCATAGAATATGAGGATGTCTGTTGGGGCCAGACATTGTTTGAACACACATACACCGACCAAGCAAAAAAAAAATTATGCAAAAAGAGAAAAGCAACTTTGGACTCGGGTGCACGCACAAAGTAGCAAATACAAGTTGTGAAAAATTCAACCAGACAAATATATGATCACATTAATGAGAGCAAAGTATGCTGTTTTTTGTTTTTTTTCCTTTTTGGTTTTCAGCAAACACCCCTCCCCCCTTTATCCTACTATTGTCAGGCTGAATTTTTCACAGGAACACATACGGCTGCCACTGATCTGCAAACAAACTTCCTCCCTGCTTCCTATTGGCTGGCATGACGTGTCACCTCTGCCCTTAGTACAAAGTGACTCCCACAACGGTGCACTCCAGCGAAGAGAAAAGAGGAGGAGGGAGGATGAGGGGTGAGGGTGGGGGGAGGAGGAGGAGGAGGAAGGTGATGACAGAAGCAGGTGGGGAGGAAGGGTGAATGGAGGGAGAGGGTTAACTCACATGTGACAGGACCAAGCTGTTCTGTTGATGGGAAGAGAGAAATACAACAACCTCAAAAAAAGGGATGATAGATGTGGTTTTTTTCATCAAACCCCCAACCATGTCGTTTTCAGCAGCATCTGTCTAAAAGGCTGGCAGCTCAGATAACAGGAGAGCAGGACACTTTTATTTCAGATGAGAAGGTGCAGTAATATCAGCACACAGGAAACATTACGGATGATGTAAAGGCCTCTGGTCTGTCTAAAATGTCAAGTGGCTGCCAGGGCCTTTAAATATGCACTACTACTTTCCTGTGCCTGCAGGCCTGTTATCTTAACTGCCACCCCTTTTCCTGTGATGGCAGCTGTGCCACATCAGAATGTGTCCAGTGCTGAACACAGCAATGTGACGATGGATTAACAATCATGTACACAATCATGTGCACACAGACAATAGAAAAAAAAAAGTGGCTGATCAATTGTGCAGAGAGGAACAGGAAAATGTTGATCCTGTAAAATAAAATAAAAGCACTGGAGGGGTTAGGGAGAGTGTCTCATCTCAGAATGATGATTTGAATAAGAAAGTTAAAGAGAATGGAGAGAAATGAGAGATGAGGAGAGTAAGATAGATGAAAGAATAAATATGAGCAGAGGATGTAAAAGAGTAACAGGAGGAAAGTTTGAAGAGTAAACTGTGTCGATGAGAGGCAGGACTGACCTGATCTTTTTTGGTCTTGTGAGAGGAGGCTACATGAGCCAGATACTGGATGACCTTCTTGGTGTTCTCTGTCTTTCCAGCACCAGACTCTCCTCTGTACGAGACAAACAAAGAGTCAGAGGGTTTTAAGGGAGGGATGCTTTAGAAGACTGTTTCTCATCCAGAAGGAATGGTGATGCATCTGAGACTCACGTGCAAAGAATGGACTGATCTTCACGATCTGCAAAAAAGATAAATGTACAAAAAGGCGATTAATCAGAGCAACATTACTGTATATTCTAAGTGAACCTTTGTTATCGCCACCTCACATACAGCTTCTTCGTCTGTACAACAGGATGTACATCACCACAGACAGGAAATCGGTATCCGGCTTCCTGTGACTGGAAAGAAGTGCTGCCGGGTTTCTAACCAACCAGTTAATTGCCCATCATCTCTAACAATGTGGTCTGAGCACTTTTGGAGCCAAATATGGGAACAGAAGAAGAAACGGGACAGAGTGGGAGTAGTTTAGGTGTTGTGTATGTCAGATGACAGAGCTAAAAAAAAAAAAAAAGACTCAAAAAAAGGAGCCGTTGTCAAGCTCAGAAAACACATACAGGAGGTGGATTCCTGCACACACACTGCACAATGCAGTAGTCCCACAGGAAATACCAATTAGATGCTTGTAATGTTACATTTTGGCTGCAACTGTAGATTGAGGTTACACAAGACAGTGTAATTACATAATGAGGGAAGAGTTAGTGTCTTAAAAAAAACATGCAAATGCCAAAGACGGGAAACTTCCATTAGGAAAAGTAATACAAGCACTTAGGAGGATAATCAATGTGAAGTGTATCCTAAGAAATTCAAATAGAGCGTCACAAGTCTGAATCAATAAATAAGATAAATGAGTACTTTTTTGTAGATTTGAAATTTATATCCCATTAAGAGCTTAGCCACTTAAGTTAGAGTTAAGAGAGTCTGACATTTTCCGAGGCCAGCGGGGTGAGTAAAACATGTCAAACGCAAAAACAAGTAACAAGAAACAACTCCAGTTTTCTACAGCTTTTGGTCCCCAGTGATCTCGACTCTATTTTAAGGCGCAAACTCAATAAACAAACTACTCTCATGCACTGCATCTGATTTTTAAGAGCGGGCACTGGTGCAAATGACCTGCATGCATGCGTAAAAACGCGTTCTCTTGGGAGCCTCACGGTTTATAGCTCAGTGTGGCGCTGCTCTGAACACAGTGGCTCCACTGACAATGTAGTCGTAAAGGGACCAAATATTACAAGCCCTGGGATGTTAAGATAAATTTGGGAAAACTTTGTGTAAAGAATAAAAAGTACATTATGTAAGCCAGCTTATCCCTCTTAATGCTGTCTTACAATGCTACTGTCTTAGGGCGGTGACTTACCCTGCATCATGCTTCTGTAAGCTGTGTCAGTGATGGCGTAAATGTGAGGTGGCATTTCATGCCTCTTCTTGCCCTTGTACATATCGACAATCTCCTCTGAGTAGATGGGCAGGTTCTTGTAGGGGTTTATGACGACACAGAAGAGACCAGAGTATGTCTGCAGAACAGAGAGAGGTGGCACTTTAGAAAATGTTCACTTTAATGTGGAATAACAAAGTAATAAGGTCCTAGTGAAATGGCAACGTTTAAATGTTGTTAGGCCAACAGACCGGACATGTAAATACCACAAATGAGAGTCCTAAAGACTGTTTAGTATGCAGATAAGCATCATGAAGTGGTTATGTCATACACTAATGTATGCTGAGGTATAAGTGCCTCCCCATAAAAAGGAGAAGTAGTACTTGATTCAATAACAGGGCCTCCCTGCCCCCATCAAAACCCAGCTGAACGTTTCCCATGTACTGATTTGTTACCCTCCTATGTTATGCAATCACAACCCCACCCTGCTGCAAGTTTAAACTGATGAGTGACCTTGGCTTTGTCAAACTGTAGCGACTGTAGGCGAGTCATATCTCAGATCTGCTCGGAGGCCAATTTTAAAACCCTTCCTTTCTGTAAACTCCTGTAAATCTCTCTACATTTCTCCTCCTGTTACAACTTCAGATTTCTCCCTCTCTCTCTCTCTCCCTCTGTGTTGCATTCCTGTGCTGCCCTTCCAACATCTCCGTACCAGGCATCTCTGCCTCTATTGTACACCCGCTTCCCCCTGGGAGAGGGTCAGTCTAAAAACTACAGAGGAGCCTGGAGCCTGTCAAGCCGACTGTAGCCGTGGATCTCTGGAGGGAAACAGGGAGGGGACAAAAGGCTGTGTTGATATGACCGGGTCACATCGCAGCGTCAAAGGGGCCAAATCACTCCCAGGCCAGGGCATGGGGGATAAATAGCATTAATTACAGGGGCAGTAATAGCAGTTACAACACATTTTGCATTCCACGTCCATCTGTGCAACAAATGCCCCCTCCCTCCTCCCCAACGCCGTTCTTCACATCTCTAATGCTCTGGGCTGCATTGTTCCCTTCAACTTCCTGTTTACGAGATATCTCCAAACAGAGAGAGAGAAAAAAAAAGAAAGCAAACAAGAGAGAGACAGATTAAGAGGGCGAAGGGAAAACACTCGCAGAGCGAGGACTAAGTTTCTTTGCGGTGGTGACTTAAACACAATAGATTGTCCTAAACAATGGTGCTTAATGAAAATTAGGAGGTTTGACAGGGAGATAAATTAGTTTGGAGACTGGCCATGGAAAATTCTTTTCGGCAAGACAATGGAGATTTAAAGGGGAAGCCAATATTGATAATTAGCTTAAAACGAGCCCTGCATAAGGAGCTGGTCTTCTGTCAGGGCCCACCATGCTGCACCGGCGTGTTTCTACAGTAGCCCAGAATGGACAAACCAAACACTGGCTCTAGAGAGGGCCTTTCACATTTTTACATCACCTATAGGCCACTGTAGGTTGTCCTATATGCTTTGATAGAGAGGAGTTGCAATCTGCATCTTTACTACTAGATGCTACTAAATCTTACACACTGGTCCTTTAAAACATTGAAGGGGAAGATGCTTTAGAAGCACAGCAATGGGACCAAGTTACCCTGATCATCGTCTTGTTGAGTAGTTATTATGAAAACAGTAGCAACACAAAGCTGAAGTGAAATGTGAAAAGTTATATTAAGCTGCATTCTTGTCTAAAACACGCAACAGCGGCCTAACACTTAAAATTTAAATCAAATTAAGCGAGACTACACGTGCACCTAAACAAAAGTGGAACAAAGAGAAGTGTTTGTCTCAGGAGTCGCCGCTGCATCACATTTCAGCAAACACAGCTGCTCCATACTTACGTAAATGAGACCAGAGTAGTATCTCTCCTTCAGGTTGTGCAGCACGGACGCCTCGTTCAGGCAGGTGAGCTCGGCCATGTCCTCCACCTTGCTGAACTTGGGCGGGTTCATCTTCTGGATGTCGTCCTTGTTCACCCTGACCTTCTTGCCGGAGTCTGCCAGCTCCACCACGCACTCGTCGCCGCGCTCTTCCTTCACGGAGCCGGCCTCGAAGCCCAGGCGCTCTGACGGGACCCATACCAGCTTCTTGGTGGCCCAGTCAGCCTGCGCCAGGGGGTTGTTGACCAGGTTGCGGTCCACGTACAGGAACTTGTCCGCGTCTGACATGGTGGCTGTTTCAAAGAAGAAGAAAGCATGTTTGTGGTTAGCGCAGGGAAATTAAAAAAAATTATTGACAGAGGTCACAAATATAAACAGATTCTTTCAGATTGTCATTAAAATGTGGATCACTCCATTGCACTGAGTCTATAATCCGTCAGACAAGAACCTTGGTGGTTATGTAAAAACAGCCTGGTTTATAGGAGCAGACCTTTGCTATCTTCTTTCCATCTTCGCATGCGATCTCTGAGGAATGCAAAGGTCACCACCGTAGTGATGTACAACAGGAAAAGTCTGCTGAAGTCGGGTCGCCTCGACAAAAAACACACGACCGTGTCAAACGAGGCCCCATGTTGCTCTCTAGCCGACTGCTGCGAGTACTTGATCAGATTTCCAGCTGCTGGGCCATCGGGGGTGACAGGAGAAACATTTGTCCGGGATCACGGAGATCCAACTTCGTCTCCCAGCAGAGGCGCCTCCGCTGCGGCCCGACCGCTCCAACAAACATAACCGTGAGCATGTCTTTATCGATATGCCTTCTGCTCGGTGGGAGCGCCTGTTCAGGTTCAGGCGGGGGGGAGGGGGCGGTTGAGGCGACTGTGGGTGGTTTTGATGAAAGACTGTTGACCTTAGAGTAAAATTAAAAAGTAAAGCAAGCTCTAGTTTTGTATTCAAGTCAGAGAGAATTACAAAGTACTCTGGTTTTTAATGGAGAGATGATCCATCTCTTGGTTATTTTTCTAATTTAGTACATAACCACATTAAAAACAATCTGTAAATAAATTCAGGTTTTGCTTGGCTGGGTCATTCGTTCCTTTCGTGGCCCATCATTTTTTAAATGTTCCCTTCTTTTTTTTCCTAGTCGTGGTATTGGCTGAGCATGTTTATTTTTGGTGTCAATGACATTAGAGCTAATTCTCTTCTCCAGTCCCAGCGGACCAGTCAGATCGTTCACTGCTCTCAAAAAATATATATATTCCTGCATTAGAAACTATGTTTAGATGATGACAGGAGAAAATAAATATTTGGAGTCAGATTATTGCTGAACCTTTGCAGATAAAGACCCTCATGTCCTAGAAAGTCTGGCAGAGAAAATGGGGCGTCGGTGAAACCTCGGGCAGTCGAATGAAAAGAAGCATCTGCCGCGTTAAATACACAATTTGATTGTATCTGATTGGAGTCAGAAGATAACTGTCTGACAAGATAAAAATTTCCCACCGTAATTTGTAATGAATCAACACAAACTCTTGATATTTGCATGGTGAGGTTTCTTATGAAATATGACCACACTGATGAGAGTCAACAACAACCTCTTGTCTGGGCCTATAACCCTGCATAAGCTGCTCCACCCCTGAAAGCTCATAAATAACACGCCGCTGACAGGGAGTGTTGTAGTTTAACTCGTATAGAAAGTGACTGGACGGGTTTAGCCGGTACGCAGGAAAATTAGGAGCGCGCTTGAACCGAGGCGCCCTCACTTCAAGGAGTGCAGGGTGACCCGGGGCAGTTATCTGAACGCGGTGTGCTCTCGCTGACACTGGTGCTCCAGACTTTACCATCTCAATTACCATTCCGACACAGCAGGGGCATGACAACGTTTTTCCCCGGCAGAGCCCAGGGTTGTTAGCCCTCCGCAGTGTTCCCGCAATACATACACACACATAAGCGTAATAGCGTATGCTGTGTGGCCCCATATGCAAAAATCCACAGAGAGAGAGAGCAAAAATATAAAAATTACTGTAAAGGTCACGTTCAGCTCATACACTTCATCATCATGTCTGGAAGACTATTAGCTAAATTGTTTTCTATGTCCATGTGAGTAATTTCACATTGCACCGTGGCCCAGTGGGAGATCCTGGAGCCAAATTCCCATGCTCAACATAAAACACTGTTTGTACTTAACAGAACAGAAATACACTGATCCTATGAGCAACACATTTCCCTGGCTTTATGACTTTATTAACTTTGAACTGATTTTACATTCCCTAAGAAACAGTACATCGACTTTTGATGCAACCAAAATTAGTCACACATCCCAAAATTTATTTAAAAAGGTCCAGTGTGTAAAATGAGGTGTAGCATTCAGATTCTATTATTTATCTATAATTATTTATTATACTTATTTATTCATTTATGAACGTGAAACAGTTGAAACGTGCTCTCTGGTTGGCTGGATTTTCCATTCCGTACAAACATGGTGGCACAAGATTGCAACACTCTCTAAGCAAGAGACTTGCTATATGTATATATAAAAGAAGAATTAAGGCTATGGAAACCAAACAGATTTATATATACAAATATATTCATTGGTAGTATATTCAGATTTTGCCAATAAACCTTGGCAAATATTACACACTGGACCTTTAAAAAATGTGCAATTTTGAATTTTACAACCTCTTTCCTAATGGGTTCTTCTTACATCTAATAAACTACAACTATGACTGGGCTCCAGACACAACGTAAACACTGAAGCATTCCTAAACCGTAGTAAGAAAAGGTGACAGCCTCTTGGGAAAAGTGGAAGTTGTTGCATTTAACAGGCTTGTGTCTGTTCCAGCACATTAACCCTGATCTGTGAGAAAGAACGTGGGGGGAGAGCCATTCTTCTCATGACCCCTCCATCCCTCCATCCTCCATCAACGCTGTCAGCCGCCCCCAGAGCTGCTCACCACCCCCCCTCGCCTCCCACCTCTGGTGTACCGACCCCATCCTGCAGCAGAACGTGGAGCAAATTAGTCCTGCTACACCTCTCAGCTGGCTCCTCACTCCCTCCTCTGCCTTCAGTCGCCCTGCTCTCTCCCTCCCTCTCTCTCTCCAGAGTCCTACCTCCCCCCACCCCACCCCCCTCCTTCTGTTTATCCAGCCTTTTCAGGGTCGCATTCCTCCCATACTCACCCTTTATCAGGGAGAGACAGCGAGCGAGAGGCATTCCACAAATTTCTGTCCTCTATCCTCCGTGCCCTTACATCTTTCTCAGACCTATTCTCTGGCTTTCCTTCCTGTATTTCCCCCCCTCCTACCCTTATTCCCATCACACCAGCGGGTCATGTGTGCCCCGAGGTGTTTCATCACTCAAGGGAGATCAGCATCACCTCGATCTGGCTGCACTACCCCGGCTGCACACATGCAACAGAAGTGCACGCTCCTGCTCGCCGTGCATGTGTCTCGACCATGTTCCCATGCTCCTTTAAAATTCACTTGACCATTACTCGCTCCAGTACTTTTGGATCAGTTGGCCCCATGCAGGGTTGAATACAAGCCATGGCTGATTATAATCCCTGTAGCATTGTTGTTTTGGCAAAAACAAGAGGTGAAATAAAACAAGCTGAACACACCCAGAGCCTTGCTGCTGCTGATTAAGATCACGATAAGGCTGGAAGAAGTTGTGCGAGTTCTGCCAAACAGGCAAGTTCCCTCACACCTACAGAATTTGATTTGAAACGTCAGGCCATCGCTGTACAACCACAATGCTTCATTTATGACGTGTTGCAACACATTTTACGCTTTATCAAGAAAAAGATGCTGCTCCTGTGATTTGGATTATGCATTTGGCCACATTAGCAGCTCGACAGCGTCATGATCAGTGGTTCAGCCCTTGCTTACCATGTTTCAGGGAGGTGTGGGGAGACATGAGGTCAAAATGAAAAGAGCATCTCAGACAGACACACCTAAAAACAGACCCTGTTGCTGCACTCACATGTTTATACGATGTTTTCTGGGCAAATTGAATCGTAGGCAACTGGACTTGTATTTGTCTGTGTATTCATCAGTTCTAGTTAGTGCGGACTAGTGAGACTTGTTGCGTATAAACTCAGTTGCCTACGATTCAATTTGCCCAGAAAAGAACAATGACCTGGATGAATGAGAATATCCATAGACATGTTTATACGATGTGTTACTTGGAGGGTCATTAATACCAAAGGCTATTCACATGAAAATGGTCAATCGTGGTCAATCGTAAGGCTGGTACTAGCAATTATATTTATTTTTAGTTAATCTGTCAGTTATTTTGACCATAAATACAACTTTCAAATTCCAAAAAGTAGTGAAAATAGCAGTGATCATCAAATGTCTTATTCCGACCTACTAACTGCCCAAAACAAACATTTCAATTCACCATTGCATGAGGCAAAGGGAAATCAGGCTGAAGTGAATGTTTGGTATTATTGCTTGGGGAACACTTTATAATAAATACACACTATTAAGCATTAGCAAAATACTGAATTCATCATTTAACACATGAATACTCATTAGTAGGTAGTTTATAAACAGTTAACAGTGTTTAACTCATCATTGATAAGCACTACTACATACTAATAGTATTCATGCAATATAAATGAAGAATTCAGTATTTATTAATGCTTAATAGTGTGTACTTATTATAAAAGTGTTACCATTGCATGTAAAATGGCTGTAATAACACATATTAATGATTGAATGAACTATTGTTTTAGCTCTAATGTAGACATTGTTGGCACAGACGCAAAGACACCAGAGAGCCTCAAGTCCGCTGATATGCTGACACACATGCTTGACACAGATAACTCAGTGACACACTTCAAACTGCGTCCTCAGAGAGTGGCACCGGGACTAAAAATGACTCCGACAGCTATTCTAGTTTGACGAGCGCTGATCCATATTGAAAGTAGAAAGAAGAGGAGGGATAAAGAACTCCCACCAGACGGTTTTAGACCGAGCCCTCCATCACAGTTAAGGTAAGATTGGGGATATTGACTTGACTTTGAGATGAAACAATGTGCATTAACACTAATCTCCCCCACCCAACCTGAGGCTCATGGCTCAGGTTCTTGCAGCCTTCCTGCCAAGTCCTCTCTAATCCTGTAACAATCAAGGTTTCCTTGATTCCTTGTTACTGCTCAGAAGTGAAAGCATCCACTATCTATTCTCTTGAGGCACATTTATGATGACATTAGCTATTCATAACAAGGATTACTCATTAATTGAATACATGGACAACCCGCAACAACCTTTGGCAAAAATCACTTCACTTTATGGAACCTGACTGAGATACCATTAAAGGATTATCTTCTAAAAATTCCCAAATGACAACAGAGGTAGCAGTATCCTGTCAAAGCCGGAGCAGCAGCAGCAGCTTGAGAGAGGAAGAGGCAGCATAGAAGAAATAACACTAGGAAGGGAACAGGGGCCAGTTTTAGAAAGCGGCTTCTTCATAGAGACCAGAATGTGGTCACAAACAGAGGAAGCAGCGCCGGAGCCAGGACTTTGAGAAAGATGTGGAGGGGGGAACGAGGAGCGAAATGGAAAAGGGAAGAGCCTTTTTCGATCCCATTTGTGCCGTTTAGAAAGCAGGTCAACCTTAGTCTTTATATTAAAAAAAAAAAACAACTTCCAGTCCATCCCTCCATCCATCAGTCAGACTCCCTCTCATTCCTTTCCACCTCACTGGCTCTCCCTGAGTTACTGTAAAAAGCAGGAGTCGTGACAGCCGCTACCACAGCACTACCATGTACAGTCAAACCCTTAATGCTCCGGCTGAAGGGAACCCATAAAGCAGCTGTGCCGTGTTGACTGCCCATTGACAGGAATAATAATAGAACAGCAGCAAAGTCAATAACGCTGTATTTCTACCAACTGCATCTCATCTCAACATCCCAGCCATACGCTCGCCCTCAGCTGTCCTCCTCACACTGAGGATGTTGTTTTACACTGCTGTTAGTCGCCCTAATTTGTTTGTCTGTTTACATTTCCCCTTATAACAAATGATCACATCTGCATTTCCGGGACGACGGTTCTCGCCCGAGTCGTGGCCTCACCGCTTCATCCCCCCATTTCTCTGAGAGTTCACTCTCATGAAAGACAGACTGGGTGCCAGACAGGGAAAGGTACTGAGTCAGTCAAAATTCATTATAGGCTCACACGTCGACTCTCGCCCCCCTCTCTCGCCCTCCTTCTCTGAAAGTGGGAAGGGTGGGGCAAGGAGAGGAGAAGGGAGGAAAGAGGAAATGACAAACTGAGAAAACTATTTTGCCATTTGTGGAACTTGTTGTGTGTGAGGCTTTTTTTTTTCGAGGAGAAGGAGAAGGAGGAGGAGGTATGGTGGCGTTTTTTTCTTGAGCACATGCAGAGCGGCTCCGAGGAGTGAGAAGTAAATTAAGCCCTTGCTGGAAAATAACCGCACTGCATGACAGATCTACATCACTTTCCACATTACTTTTCACATTCCTGCTGCAACCGGGATCCAATTTCACTTTGAACTGCGAGCTGCCCAGTGCCATCTACCGTTTACAACTAAAGGGGCCTCTGCTAGGTCTTACAGCCCTCGGCACATCACCTACACCAGCGGCTCCCGACCTTTTTGTCTGATGTAGGCTACTAGTCCCACACAGCTCTATCGGATCGACCAGAATCCCCTCGTCAACACCGCCGCTCATCTTCCAACTGAATTGATTTTAAACTGAACGTTATTTAACACCATTATATAACAGGGATGCTACAATGATCTTCTGTGTGACTGAGGGAGGAAGGTTTGGTTTACTCTGCATTTCAAACTATCATAACCACTGCGAGAGGCAGAAGCTGGATTGGACTCAAACGGTTCATTCATTACTTTTAAAAGGGATAGTTCAACATTAATTGATGCGTGTTCCCATCGAGTGCAGTTTTTCGGCAAGCAGTCTCTGCATTTGCCTCGAAAACAACTCCATCTCGTAACGTCCCGTTATTATCTCATAGCGTGGTGAATGTGCAGGTCACAACTTGTCCACCAGAGCGTTTTGGAGTTGTTGGATTGTGTATTTGATGAGGGAAACCAAGAAATCCCATTAGCCTCCATAGCATAGCTCTGTGCAGCTCGTGGCTCTGCTCCGCCGTTCTACAAATAGCTTGCACCGACAATTAGAGGTAACGAACCTACTGCTAAAACTATAGGGATTATGGCAATGGCCAAAATGTTGAACTATCCCTTTAAGCTATCAGAACCATTTTCCATTTCCCCTTCTCTGCTCACTTGCCAACCAGTTTTCACAGTTTTCTCTAATCAAAACATGTTAAATGAGTCATCCTTGATTTCTACGAAGCTATTTTAACTATTCATCTTTGACTTTTAGGTACAAGTGCATCCTGGCTGGGGATCACTGACCTATACAACTGTTTCTGCCCCATTTCAACCATTTCATCCAGTGGGAGTCAGGACGTAAACCTTGTAGAAACCTGAGTCAAATCACAGAGACGATAGATAAATTGGAAACGGGGCGTTGGTTCTGATAAGCTCGTCATTTTCAGGGACACGGAACAAATTCCACGTCTATCTTTCAGACAGCGATTAGTTACACCATTGAATGCACAATTGACTGGTGTTAAAATGGGGGTAGATACTGAGCAGCAGCAGTTTGCTCTTTTACTAAAACACTCCAGCAGTATTGACCGCTAGATAAATAGATGGATGGTTACGTAAGCCGCTAACAGACAGTGAAAGAATGCAGAGGGGAGTTAAGATACACATTTCTGTTTGTCAGCAGTCGTTTTTCTTCGGAGGAATGCTGCACTGGCACAAAGTGGGCTTTTCATTTCTGGCAGAGACCGCCTAAGAAAATCTGACGCTACTGTCTCACCTCTTACTCTGGCACCCTTAAAATATTCATCCTTTTTCCCCCCTCACACTATTCTTCCTATCACCACTGACAGCTCCCGCCAACCACCTCACCCTCCTGGATTATTATGTGGTTCTTTTTAGCTGTATCACCTGCTGTTATCTCGACCTGGGGCACTCCCTGTCAGTAACTCAGACCATACAAAGCTATCTCGTTTTATCAATCATCTGTTCAAACAATGTGTTCACAGACCCAAAAAAAGAGAGAGAGAATGATGGTTGTGCAGGACTGTTTGGACTGACGCTGGTAAAACATGTCCAATAGGAGACAGAACCATCACAGAGCACATGGTCAAAGAGTCCACACTGGAGCTGTTGCGCAATTTCAATCGTATATGTACTTCTTTGCACAGGTCCACGTCAGATGTGCAGCTCACACGCGCACACACACACACACACACACACACACACACACACACACACACACACACACACACACACCCATCTGCGGACAAAGTCTACTTTCTGTCATGTACAGTAACAGACCACAGTCACCACTGATTAGATCCATTTTCTGTTTTCGGGTTATCACGTGGCATCTCTCAGCCTCTGTTAAAAAACAAACCAAAAAAAACATGGCCTCAATTCACTTGTTTCACCTTGAGTTACTTATCTCAAATTACTTCCATACAAGCCAAATACATAACAGTAGCAAACCTCTGGATATTTTTCTGACAGGATTTGCCAACTAGAATAACCTCACAGACACAGACACACACCCCTCCATAAGGAAGTTACAGCCAGGTGTTCACTGATCCTTAAACTTCACCCAACAGGAAGTTGGATCAATAAAAAAAAAGCCTGGACTGTAGGGCAGCAACCTGTGATCATTACCTCATCATTTATTCGACAAAACAGAAAGCAGTTTTATCTACTAGTTTTATCTACTACACCATAATCATCACAAACGGCTTGGTCAAGGTCCGTCCTTCCAGATCAGGAATTTTGAACAAGTTCCTTTTCTATGTGTAGCCCAAGCCACAGCTCGGCCACTTCCTTGTATTGTTCAGTTGTATTGAGAAACTTACAGGTGCATGCTGCGAGGAGGAGGGCGGGGGGGAAGGATAGGGAGATGGCAAAGAAAACACAAGCAGAGGAAAAGCAGAGGAGGAGGAAATGAGGTAGGAGGCGGATGGGAAAAGAGATCGATGAGAAAGGTCTGATGAGGAGACGGAGGCACCAAGGAAATGTAAGAAATAAAAAGTGCAGCGAGAGGAAATAGGAAACCCACAACAGACACGAGTGCAGATTCATCCCGAGCCCAGACATTTCAACCAGTCAGACAGACTCAGGCAACTTAATTATGCTGCGCATTCGGCCAGAAGAAATGTGTTTGGGCACAACCAAAATAGATGAGATACTCAAGAAAACAGCCGTTTTGAGTGACCTGAATTAAAGGCCAGGATTAATGACACACGCCACAACGTAAAGTCAGCACATTCGACATGTGTGCATGCGTTTGATACCGCCTGTCTGAGATAAACAGACATTATGTCTTTTTCTGGACACGGTAATTCAGCCAAGTGTTGACTCTGTGAGCGACGCTGTGACTATACAGGCTGAGAGACGGTTGTCGGCTGGGCCACGGTTAATGGAGAATCTTGACAGTCTCTGAGTCCGCTCCGACTGGAATGTTTTCCCTGCATGAATGAACCTCAGCTGACTATGGAGGAAACTGGGATATGCATGACACTTGACTTTGCTGCCCCATCAATCATCGACGGGCCACAGCACCAAGTATTACTAGAAAACAAATGAGTGGAACGTATTAGGAAAACAAAACTGGCGGCCTCCTCTTCAGCTCTTGTTAACATATGACTTTACGGCTCAGACCACACAATTGTTTGTTTTATTAATCACTCTCGCCAATTCCTCTCTTGATTTGGAAGCAGTGATTTATTTCCATCTTTATAAGCACAATAACAATCAGTAATCAGTTTCAATCCATTTTCTTTTGATTGATTAACCAGCTAGTCATTGCAGCTCTTATTGTTCTTTTCCAGCCTGAGCATTTTTCTTAAGAAGCCTGACAATGTGAGGTAAAAGGGATGATTAGGCTTAAGAATGCAGTTAGAGGGCCACACACACACACACACACGCAGATAAAAGATTAGAAACACCTCACATTTGTTAAAAAGAACCTTGGGACTTTCATAACAGAAGACAGCTGTGGATTGTAGCGTGCCAAACCGTGTCACACTGCCCTCTCTATGCTCCACTCTCGTTTGTAACAAAAGGCAAAAAAAAGGGGGCTGCCTGCAAGTAATCTGGCTGGGTCCAGGACAACTGTCTGTTCAATGAAATCTAAACATCCACAGGCATGTTGTGAAGAACGAACGGCCTCGCGCACTAGCTCCCTCCTCACTTTTAAAATGTCTGCATTTAATCTTGTCTGGCCTACAGTACATAGCTCTCTCCGGGGGCCTGGAGTATGGACATTTGCTGACACACGAATGCTGGAATGTAATGATCTCGGCGGGGGGCGGAGGGGGGCTTCATAACTGCACTGAAACTGGCAATAAATGAGAGGAACTGGCCTCCAGAAGCTGTTGCACAATGTATCACCAGGACTTTATTCAACCAAATGACTCATGTGCAAATAACAGGATATGACATACCACATGTCACCCAGTGTGGCCCGTTCAGGTTGAGATATTTACAGATGTTGGTTTGTCACGTGTTTGCTTTAGGAAGAGGGTGTAGTAGGTGCATCATCCGCAGAAACACCACACCAAATGACAGTTCGATGAAGGAGATGCACACCTGCTTTATGAGACTAGAAATGCACACACACATACACACGTCAGCAAGTGTTAAGTGCATTTCAGCATGAACTATCATTTGCGCAATCATTTGTATGCCTGAGTATGAAAAAAAGGAATTAATGTGGTAAAGCTCACACTGTGGTTTAATGGCTTCTTGGCTGAAAGCATCAGCGCACTGTAAGTGTGCGGTTCTGATTATTAAAAGTTAGTGCGAGGAAGGTGCTGCTCTCTCCGTACAATGAGAAGCAGGTTTGGCTGGAGAAACGCCAAAGTTGCGAGCGCTACAGTGCCCAGTCTGACCAAAGTTAACACATCTTTTTGTAAATATTGAAATCACACAACCTGCCATTCCTAAACTGGGAAGGGCGTGTGAACATTACAGAGCCTGTTTGCTTCCTAACGTACAAACACAATGATGTGCCAAAACACCGAACATATAAACTGTATTGACAAAAGCACAGCACTTGTGTAAATGCAACATGACATAGCTTGGCTAGGGCCTCACAAGAATGTGACTAAAGTCAGATTGTAATAAAACAGTGTCTGAGATTAGCCAACAGGAATGATTAGGCCTACTTCAAGTGTGTCTATAACTGTAATTGCATTTGTATTAGTCAGAATGAATGTGATGATTCATGGGCCGAGTGCAGAGTGAACAAAATTTCATAAGATGGGAAAAGATTTTTACAGAAATCAGAAGACACACATCTGTGTAAGCCTTCTCTGATCCACATTTTTCCACTCCGCTTTTACACATTGAAAATCTTAACTTAGCCACAATGTGTCCTTAATTTTCATGGCTCCAAGATTAGAGGGAGCCTTACGATTTAGAGTTTATGAAAATCTCTGAGAAAGATTTGTGGCATTGGCCTGAAGAAATAAAAATATACTTCACTTGGATACTGATATACCCCATAAAATCTCTTAAGCCATGGAAAAATCACGTTGCCCAGCTCCTAGAAGTAAAACCTGGTCATTTTCAGCTGTCAGCCCAGTGTATTTCAATAACCATTCTGGATCAAATCAGCCTAACTCACACAACCAATGCTTATCTACCTTGGCAAATTATAGGCTAGTTATAAGACCAGATCCACTATATGAATAATCTCTGGAGGCCTGACAGTCTGCTCTGAGATTGTTAAAACTGCATTTCCATACTATGCACCCTGGACTTGGAGTAAGACTTAATTTGCCTTCATATCAGACATTTGAATGCAACACAAAAACATGCTTTAGGAGGAATGCAACTGCCTTAAACATAATGTAGCCATGGTCCATTCTGAAAAGAAAATGTATCTCTATTGATAGGCCATGGTTTGATAAAAGATAAATAATGTAATAAGTTAATGTTTCAGTACCAGCCACAGAAAGGAAGAGTAACCCATTGAGATCAGGATGCATAACGTACTACCAGTTCCTACAGTGACCTAAATCACAGTCAAATGTTCTCCATCTTTAACCGGGGGCCAGCTGAAACCTCCTCAGGGGCCTCGGCGCACCAGCAGGAGAACAGGGACATGAAACAGCACAAAGTACACACACATACACAAAGGCTACTTATGACATGGTTCAGCGAGGGCGAGCTGCTCGGCGTCGTTACGTTTTATTTTTTTATATATTTTTTGTCGGTTTACCGGTGAACTGGTGACGTCATGCCGCGAGCCAGACACACTGCTGGCTGGCCACACACGTCGTCCTGGCTTTGACCGCCACAAACCGAAAAGTTCAACCACAAACTAATGATATACTCTCTCCGCCGGTGAAACCCCTCACCCGCTACCCAGCCCCCACCCCCAGCCCCAGCCCCAGCCCGACCGAACCGGTGCTGGTATCGCGTGAACCCGCCGTTTCCTCCTCTCCACCCCGCGTGAGCTCAAACTCCTCACCGGCCTTTTTCTGCAACTCATGCAGGCGACTCACTTCCTGCCTCCACAGTTATGGCTTTTAGCTCCTCGCCAGCTGCCACAATAATGCTGCTGGATTTGACGGTGTCCTGCTCGCATACTGTTTACAAGCCAGGTTTTTTTTTGTTTGTTTTTTTAATTATAATAAATCTATCCAAACGCTGTGAAGTGACGGAGACCCGGGGTTAAATCTGTTAGGGAGGTCCCACTCCACCCTGAAGTTGCAGCCGTGAACCAGCCGCCGTGCTTCCTGGTTCACTGCACTTGCTGGAGTGACGGGCAGACTGAATGAAAGAGTTCACCGCGAAAGAGAGAGCATGGCAGACAAAAAGTGGTCAAAGTGAGGGTATTACCTGCTTTTGGGGTGCAGGGCGCCTTTCAGAGGGGTGGCTAACAACAACCGAGAGGATCAGTCAGCGTCGCCTAGAGTCAAACTTGTTTTCCAGTCGACAGCAGCTCCGCAGAGTTCAGGCTAAACTACAGCGCTTGTTTCCTCCCTCTTTCTTTCTCTACTTCAGTCACTCTTTCTATCTTTTTTTCTTTTACCCTCTTCCTTCTGCCCTCCCTCTTCCACTGGCTGCTCACTGGGTCGCGTAATTTCACTCGGTACGTAGACAGCAGGCGCCGGGGTGCGGTCCAGGACGAGGCGGGGCCGGGCCCTCATGTATCCGCCCCTGTGGCCAATGCGTGCCGCGCTTTTACAGTCCGCACACTTTGGACCAATCGCGTTAGCCTGAAGGCGTGCATAAATTGAGTGCTGAGGGGCATAGCCGAAGTTGAAAGAGTTAAGAGCACGGAGGGAGGACAGATAAAGCTGTGTTTAATGAGAGAGGTATGTGCATACTAAGGATTTTTATGACCATATATGTACCAGTCACTCTCGGGATGGACTGGATCATCCAGGGTCTCCCCGGTGTGTCAACAGTGTCCAGTCTGACCGCTGTCTACACACTGCAAACAAGTAGCAGTGATGGCTCCAACTGTTTGATACTATTCCTGCTGTGAGGCTGCCAAATATCTGAGAAATCCCACACATGCAGGTCTGTCTGGGCTCTTTATACAGGTACTGCTGCCTCTGATTGTATCACATGAAATACTTTCACTACACAGACAAAAAAACAACAACAACAACAACAACAACAAAAACCTCTACACCTGCCTCTGGCCAACACGGGAAGATATATTATTCATAGATTTTATAATATAGCACCTTCTCTATATGCTGCCTCCTCCTCCAAAAAGAGGTCAGAGGTCAACAGCAGAATTGGACCAATGCAGCTGTTAAAGATTTTGTAGGACACCTTGGCAGGGTGGACACTGATCTATAGGGCCTTGAACTGTTGAATGATTTAAAACATGTCACTGTTAAAAAGAAGGGAAAAAAAGCCTCAGCCTATTGGCCTGTTTCAAACCATTGGATTTAAATATTCAACGGTCCCTTTATAATACATGTATAACAATGATGCAGAATTAAACATTCATGTGAATGCCAATTTGATCATCACACATTTTCCATACTCCACACAGCATTGTGTGGTTTATCACAAAACAGAAGAAAAAGTGTGATTTTTTTTTTCATGTCTACATTTTTAGTTTAAAATCTATATATAGGATTTCCAGCATGTCCCATCAATGCTCTGTGGTTGTTTTGTTGTTGTAAATAAACCAGAACCAGTACACCTGTCAGACATAAGATCAAATCAAGGAAACTAACACAATGTGCGATAAAGTACAGATCATTTGTTTGATTTAATCTCACAGATTCCCATCATTCAGTCTGGTAAGACCAGGTTCATGATCAGGCACGTTAACACTACCTGGGAACCGCTTCGGGCAACCACCTAATTATTGTGAGGTAGATAAATGATCAGTGAGAGTATGATTAATGTTGACATATATGTCTCTTTAACCAGTCAGTCATAAAAGTTGGCAGTGAAGAAGATAGAGAGATCTCTGCAGAGCGCACGTGGGTGAAGTTAAATACAAAGCAACAGATGAATGGGTGGTGCGCCAGTGTAAGAAAACTGAATAAAAAGAGATGTGTGAAGTGAAGGCTGTGGAGATAAAAAAGCTCTACAGTGCGGTGCCACTGCCAAAGTCTATACACGCAGGAGTGGAACGGTACAATGTGAACCTGTTTACTTCAAACACTCCTCTGGGATTCAAATTGGGTGATCTGAGCACAGTTTGTAGAGTGGAACTGGAGGCACAGGGCCAATGCATGCCACAACCAGCAGGGAAACATTAGCAATGGAAACTAGATATATTTCATTTTTTTCAGTGGGAAACAATGATTTAAAAAAATCAGCAGCTTTGATCAGCAAGAGCTGAGCCTGAAATATAATTTAAAGCAGCGATTCCCAGCGAGGGGTACTTGTGCTTCATGGGGTAACCGCAGTTGCCAGGGGGGAGAGATTGTGGTCCAGAGTTACTAATTTGGGAAAAAATATTGGGTATGATTTGATTAAAAATAAATAAACACACATTGAGTCTGCTGTAACAAGCAAGTGAGAAGAAAGTTTTATCAAAGTAGATAAATGGTTATGGATAAGGTGTTGAAATAGGTTGTTGAAACTGATGCAATAGCTAAAAGTAATCGACCCTACAGCTAAAATAGTTGGCTTAAAGTTCTGTAATATAATTAGCTTAATGTAACAGAACCTGTTAAGTAGTCAGCATAAAGTAGACAAAGTGTTGATATGGTTTAAAGTAGTGGATGAAACTGTTGGGGTGACTTGTATCAGTAAACAGTTGAAACGTTTTTAGAAGTAGTGGATAAAACAGCTGAAATAGTTCATTAAAAGAAACAGAAACAGTTGAAATAGTTAAGAAGTAACACACAACCATTTGAAAGAGCTAAAAGAAATGAATGAATGTTTGAAAAGTGGAGTCTCTGCCCTTCATGTAGCAAATGCAAACCTCACCAAAATGACAGTTCAATTATACAGCAAAAATAATTTCATCTTTTCAAAGACATTACATAATGCTCGCTTCAAAACCAGGTCAGATGACGACATTTGACTTCAGATGGATGTTGTTGATGTAGTGATCCTCTGATAGGGCTGTGAAAATCTGTGAACAGAATGGTTTAGAGGAAGGAAGTGCAAACATCATTCTTCTCAGACAAGCTATATCTTGACCTTTCACTGTTTTATCTTCCATTCTTCACTCAGGACGTGAAGTCTGATAAAAGGCAGGAATATGAACCAGATGATGCTGCTCTACCGTGGGATGACTTTCTCTCCATCTCTACCTCTGTAGGTGACAACAACTGTACACTCAGCACACCACTTTTAACGCCAATTTAACCCAAGCAGTCACATTATAAAGGGGCCTCGGGCTGGGCTGCCGTCCGTTCATACACACGGAAAAATCACATTTTCTGTAGAACGTGTGATTTATGTTCACTGTGTGTCATTATGAGAGGAATGTGTCTGTGTGTTTTCCTATACGTTTAGCAGCTGGACATCACATGTATGTAAAGCAAAACATTGAACGTTCAAGCAAGGGGCTGCCTGGAAAAATCAATAAATCTCACACACTCTTTCTCTGTCCTGGATGGATGGGAAATATCCCAAATTTCAGCTACGAGGTCAAAGGTCACCTTGTCACCCATTAGTTGAGCAGGACCAGATGCCGAGAAAGGAGAGAGGGCCAAGAGGAGGAGAATAAGGGAGAGCAAAACAGAGAGAGAGAAACTGCTTGCTTATATAAATAATACAAATAAACAAATCTGAATTCAAAGCAAATTTAGCAAAGTAGAAAAAAAATCACATCTCCAAATAACTTTCTGCCTAAAAAGTGAACAGTAGTCACATGGTAAATGGCATAAGACTCAAAACAAAGAGAACTGGGCAAAGAAAGACATGTAGGAATAAAATGCAGGCATAAATGTCCAAATATGGACACTTCTGACCTCACTATCTCCCTCCCTCTCTGTCTCTCTCTCTCTCTACCTCCCGCTCTCCCTTTCCCTGTGACCTACTCTCTCTCTCTTTCTCCTTCCTTCAGTTGGTTGTAATAGCAACAGGGTGTGTCTGTAATTCAGGGTGTGCAAAGCCATTATATCATCCAGTGAGAAAGAAAGAGAGCCATTCAGTGACAGCATGTTAAAAGAGTGGCATGTTAACTCACTGACCATGCCGGCTGTGTAATTACTTGTGTGAATTCATGTGTGTGGGCATTCACGCTTGAGTGTCACGGTGAGAATGTGTGCGTCTGTGCCCTCATGCATGAACACAATATGGACATACAGGAGACCGTGGCTCAGACCTGTGTCCAATTTGCTAAAAAAGAAAGAAAAAGGGTATCTTATGCTGCTGTCTGACCCAGATCTGGCCGTATATACCTCCTCTTACCTGACATACACACACGCACACACGCTTTAAAGTGATCCCTGGGCAAACACACTTGCGTTTTAGTTCGACATCCTTCCCAGCCACGTACAACACCCTGCCAAAGTCATTCACCGCACTCTGCCTCAGTTCACACAGTCTCCTGGCCCCCCGATAAAGCAAAGTGTTTGTTTGTGTGTATGTAAAAAGCCAGAACCACAGAGAATAATTAATAGCAGCCCCAGCTTTTAAGATAATGCAATAATGAGAGTGAGTGGCTGTTTATTCTGTCGTCTTGCTCTTTGGTCTCGCTATGCTCATGCTCCCTGTGCCTCCATCCTCCTCCTTTTCCGTAGTAATCAGTACACAGGAAGGAGTGATAAGACACATGTTGACTCACAAAAACGTTGGAATGTGGAGTAGACGGGGAAAAAACACAGAAAGCTTCCCCCTCTTTTGTTAAGATGTCTCTTTGCTCGTTCATCACCGGTGCTGATGTGACAGCAGCTCTTATTGCACGCTAAGCCGACATACTGTCGTAAGCCATGTGCGTGTTGCATGAGAGAAAAGACAGAGGGGTATAAACAGCACAGGCTGCTTTGTCTGTCTTGGGATGGTATTTGCCTGGAACAGCATGAAGACCTAACAAGGTGGAGGGCAGCATGTGTTTCAAATACAAATACAGCTATGTATTTACTATAAACACTGAAGGCTCTCAGGCCGTGCCAGATCTGGGTGTTGTTATAGAGTTGCTCCCTCTCTCTCTCTCTCTTTCTCTCTCACCCACACACACTCAGAAGTTTCAACACAATCTTGCATCTTGTACAAACACACACTCACAGAGCAAAAAAAAAGAGCAAAGCATCTGGCCTGGCGACAGGCACTTTAGTTTCAAACAAACACACTGCAAACATGAACAGTTTGTGAGGCTCTGAGAAAGGCGGCGGTGGAGTCGGCACAGAGTCACTGGAAGAATTCTGCAACTCTGCCTCTCGGAGCGTTTGTTCAGCAGCAGCAGCTGCTGGCTGCCCCTGTCTTTTTTTGCCTTATATGGTCACAAGAGTGGTTGAGTAAGAGAGAGAGACAGCGGGAGCGAGGGTGGAGGTGTGGTCTATTGTTTTTGGCGGAAGAGGTGTAGGGTTACGTGTGCTGCTCTTGAACCTTTGGAGCTTGTCGTCATTTCTTCAGTCACCTCTTTCCTCTCGTCTGAGAGGCAGACAAAGAGGATGAGTAGACAACATGGGGGGGTGGAGGGAGGGGGGTTGGAGAAGGAGGGGGGTGGTGCACAGATTTATTCATGGGTGTGAATCCTGAGGCCTCAAGACCAGTCAGTGGTTACCGAGACAGAGCCTGGCTGGTTAAAATGGCTGATTATTAATGAAGATGCTGTGGCAACAGACCTAGACGTTCCTAAACTATGCAGGAATGTCTTTCATCCAGCACACAACAACTCTGTTTGTGCATCTGGATCACTTGCCTCATTCACACCTGCTTATGTAATGCCTGTGGAATTCCCTCTATTGAAAGAAGAAGAAGGGAAAAAAAGCCCCTCCAGGGTCTCTGCCTCTGGTTGCTACTGAGCAACTCTACCCGGTTATATTATGTATCCCCCCCCCCGGCTTCATCTGCGATGATGTAATCCGAGCCAGGGACCACTAATAGTGCAGATGGAACATGTCAAATGATGATGTGCACTTAATAAGCAGTCTGAAGGCCCGTGTCATGACTCCGTCAGCCCTGGTCTCTGTTATGGCATGCCAGGATGGGAAGGCAATACTGGGACCTTAATGTCTTTTTGGTTAGCGAGTCGTGAGAGAAGAGGGGATGATGACAAGATGACTGGAGGGAGTCTCTGACTGCAGGTGCTCTCCTGTCTTCCTCAGCCCCATTTGACCTCATTTACTCAAGTGAGTGTCTCTTGCGGGCAATGACACAGAAACGCCTTAATCCTACAGCGCGCGCACACACGCGCACACACACACACACACACACACACACACACACACACACACACACACACACACACACACACACACACACACACACACACACACCACACACACACCACACACACACCACACACACACACACACACACACACACACACACACACACACACACACACACACACCTTCTAAGACACAGGTAAAACACTTGAAAAGTATTTTACTTCTCTTATGTGAAACACCTAATTTCCTTGTATTGGTGTGCTTTGCAAACTTGCCTTGCCCTACTATTCCACTGTTAAACATTTACAACGTCCAGTGATAACAGCTCTTTATTACTCTTGGTTTAATAAGTTGGAACCATGGAAACTTCCCAACAAGCAGACGGCCCCAAAAAGTCTATTATTATGTTGTTGTGTGGTGTTTGGTGGAGACGCGGGTAGATGAGAGTGAAATTGAAAGGTCAACTGGGGGCAGTTACTAAGCGTGTGCTGGAAGGTCACAGCACGCCATCACTCAGGGCAAGTGGTTTCGGAGGAGGATCTTAGCTCAGGTGTGCGAGGCTCGACTTTATGGAGATTAGAGAGACAGACGAGAGAGCAAACACAGCTGATTTACAGGGGTGGCGGCAGGGAGGTCATTTGCAGGCAGGCAATAAGTGGAAGGTGGCGTGGAGGCGTTTCTGTTCTGATGATAGGGTTGTGACAACATGAGTAACGGCTACACAGGAGGAGGGGAACGTAAGACACTGACTGTGCTAAACGGAGACGTAATAAATGGGGAATGATTGAGAGCTCACTTCTTCTTCTCCTGTGCTTCCCACAGACACGGAGGAAATCACACCAGCGGCTCATTTCTGTAAACTCACCCTGCTGTCTAACCAGACGGGGCCGGGAAAGTCCATGGATTCCACAGAAACACTGCACCAGGGTCATTAGGGACAGTAAAACTCCAGCCCTTTTGTTTTTTTTTTTCTCACAACCACAGCTCAAAACACAAATCAACCACAGCAACATCACATCACTCCTTTATTACGTCACTTGATCGTGTTTGTGGTACATTGAGTTCATTTCAGTAATGAACTAAATCAAACTCATTATATTTGCAATTCCTGCTCGACTTCAGTTTCACAGTCAGGACCCAAAGACAGACAGACAGACAGACAGACAGACACATACACTCACACTCACATACATACACACATACACGCTAACATGTCTTCCTCTCTCACATTATTAGGCATACTGGTGTAAAATGACCATGTGTGGCTTAGCGATGTCAGAGAAATGCCACCCTCTTGTGGACTAAAGCAGGAACTACGGGTAACACTGTCAAACCTCATTCATCTGATTTTAAATTAAATCCTCTTTACCATTAAAACTATAAATGTTCATCCCTCATGTCATACAGTATAAGTGCATTACAGCGGCGTAGTTTTCCTCTCTACAGACTTTTACAGCAAACTGTTACACACCAGCTCTGTGGCTCTTTGTGGTAGGAGCAGAGCTGCGCAGCTGTCACATTACTTGAGAGAAATGAAACTGCTGCAAAATGGAGCACAGCGTGAACTAAAAAGGTTAAATGGAGGCGCACACCCAGCACTAGACAAAAGAAACAAAGAGGGAGACAGAGAGACAGACGCGGTAATGCACAGCTGAAGCGGTGTGTGTCTAGGGATGGGTGTGAGCACTTTGAGAGTTTGCCAGCCGGGACTGGTGGCAAGATTCGACTTATTTGTTGGCGGTTGCTAAACAGGCTCGAGATGGTGGCTGAGGGCTGCCGACAATGCCGGGATCATACAAAACTGCACCGGTACGGTGATGAATGGCAGGGCGGGTACAGTTGGTCTATTGTCCAATGACTTTGCTGACAAATGAGTCCAGCTCATCATCATCTTTGATCCCCACAAACTGGTCGACGACGTCGCCTCCGCGCATGGCGATAACCGTCGGAACGGCAGACACCTGGAGGGCAAACAAACATATGTATTATGTGACTGATCATATCAAGACCTGGCGATTGTTACGCAACAGGAACACAATTAAGCACAATGAAATGTACTGTCCTCCTCTGGCTGCATATGTTCCTGCAGCTAAATTTGTTTTAAATTTAATTCATGACAACTAACAATGGACACTCTATTCACACTGCAAGTTAAGATGGTAAACTACAAAAAAAAAAAATCTCAGTAATGCCACAAAAATAGCTCATCTCACCCCATATTCAATTGCCAGGTCTGTGTGGTCGTCTATGTCAACTTTTGCCATGGCAACGCGGCCTTTCTGTTTCGCAACAGCCTTCTCCAGCCTTGGCCCGAGGATCTTACAGGGACCACACCACCTAAGAAACAACACAAACAGAACCAGTGTCAAAGGGTCTGTTTCTGTACAACATGACATATGAGCAGCATGTGACTACAAGCTGTGGGAGGGTTTTCAACATGGAGCAAATGGGTTCAAGTGCTGGTTACATTCATTCATCTTTAAAACATTATTCAACATATGATTATGATGTATGTTTTTGTTTGGGACTTTTTTTCTAACAGTTACAAACAACAGGTGTAAAAACAAAGGGAAGCTGAACAATATAAAGCAGAAGGCCTCTTTCACAACATTTGAGTGTCCCAGTAAGCCAGGGACAGCGACTGTGATCCAGCACAGCGCCGAGGCTTCTTTCTAATTATGCTCCTTGGTCCTCCAGCCTCTGACCCAGAAACTAATCAAGGATGTTCCCGCCCCTGGATGTGTATTGGAGGAAGCGAGGAGCAAGGAGGGGCTGATTAATGTGCTGTAGCTGCGGCCAATTCAGCCTCTAATGCGATTCATTTTTATTCATAAAATAAAATGTATTAAATTTGATTACAATCTGATTCATAAATTTATCATGAAGACTACCGAACCTTTCTTCGGCACTCAAGAAGTTTAACTTGTAATTTTTCTTTTATTTAAACTTCAAAACACATCTTGACTCATTTAGAAAAATGGATGTCCAAAACTCCAAATATATCTGGTGTGCAGCTGTGTGGTCACAGACTTGGTGTACCTACACCACGGATATTGATTTCATGTCTGTATTTGACTGTGATGTAGTTTTGCTCATTTCATTGCTCTGCCATGTTGCAGTAAATTTTACCATAATTTGTATGAACCACATATTTGGTAAACACAGCTTCCCTGTGCTGCTGTGACAGGTCAACTGCCTCCTGTGAAAAGGTCAGTAGCAAAAATAACAAAGGTTCAGATGATGAAGAGGGTTTTTATTCCTGGAGGGTCTCTACTCTATTAGGTTTCTATTCTCTTTCAAGTATTTAGCTTTTTTCTACATTTTGTCCCCATTGAAATGAATGGGAATGATCTTCAAATCCTTCAAAACCTCAGCCTCGTTGAACTTCAACTACTTCACCTGAACTACGCTCACTGCTTTCATCTACAGACTTCATTCGACATTTTGGTTTTGCTGAAAAACTTTGTAACTCTGTTTAGAGAAGTGCTATATAAATTATTTATTGTTATAATTCACTGGAACGTCCTATAAGCAGTCCCACCACTGCTGCAGCATGAAAGGAGGCACTGGTGTAGGAAATGTTGCTGATTATCATTTTATATCATTATCATTTAAAGGGACAACGAGGATTTTGTATTTGGTTATAAAAAAGTCTCACATTAATGTGGATGAATCTACGCTACCCACACTTGTTAATGGCTCCATTTTCGATAAATATATCGTTTTGTCTCTATCGTTATTTTGTTATTTTAATTAATAGTGGAAATGCTGGGCGAGCTGACCAGTGTTTCCTTACTTTCGGTTTGCTGGACGATAATAACGCCGCAGAATCGCCGTTTATGGTCGGAACTACGACGGTATCTGATCGTCTTCGAACCTCTGACTTTAATTCTTGATGAATGAAAACATTCTTGGCAAGATGTCTGTCTTGCGCCGGTCCAAGAATTTCACCATGCGCGCAGAGGCTCATGGTAAATGTAGTATGAAAACACTTCCTTTCCAACTCGGTGCAAGCTATTTTTAGACTCAGCTCCGCTATTCTAAAAATAGCTTGCAACAACAATTAAAGGTAATGAACCTACTGGTACTCCTAAAACTATAGGGATTATGGCAATGGGCCAATTTGCCAAAAATGTTGAACTATCCCTTTAATATCTATTTATTCATTCATTTATGCATTTCTGCCTCTGGATGTGGAAATATAAATGCGTCTCTGATGTATTAAAATCTGACAGGACAAAGTAAACTCACTCTCCATGTGTCCCAGAGTCGCACCTCACTACTTCCAGCAGGAACCACCTGACATTATGGCTGCTACTCTGGGTACCAGACGGTGTCAGGGGAACAGATTTCTTACCGTATTTGTTATTTTAACTAAAATGTTTTCTTGCACATTCACCAACTCTGTTTCTCACACACCTGACAGCATCATGCAGCTCCGACACCAACACACACACACACACACACACACACACACACACACATAGATTGACAGCTCTAATGTCAGTGCTCAGGGCTCTGGCTTTACAGAGAGTGACTCTTGATGTTAAGGCTGTGGGTTTGTCTCACATGTTGCCAGAGACCCTGTAGCTTTGATGGAGCCACAGAATGGAGCCTTGATTTTTTTGCTTTCTACTACATGATCTGTTCTTGTGATTATTAATCTGCCCTTCTTTCAGAAGTTTGAGGGGAATTTTTAAACATCTGCAACAATGTCTTTTTGTTCAATACATTTCGATTTGTTCACATGAAGATTTCAGGATTTTGAGCTTTTCCAGCATTGCTTCAGGAAATGCACTTTCTAGTTTTATTTTGGAATATTGAATAATGAACTTCAGGTGATACATTCTCTTGAAAGTGAGGAACAACAGGTTGTGTAAAAGAAATGGTTTTGACCCGTGGCCCTGGAGGTTTTTACCTTTAATGGCTATTCCCTCTCAATGGACACTTTGTTCCAATCTAGTTCACATGAGGTCCATGTCCTTTATAGTCAGTACTTTTATTGTGATGTGCTTCATCTTCCAGTTCCTTCACCTGGGTAAAAATACCCTGAATACCACCAATTTACCCACCGTGTGCCTTCAATCTGACATCTAAAATAACATCTGGCTATGCTCATTTTAGTGTATTTCAAATTATTCACATAACGTCTCCTCGTGCAAACACAGTGCATAAGATGTAACCTCCCGGGTCCTTTATGCCAAAAAATATTTACAGTCAAACTTTGTGTACATCTGAATAACACACATTGAGGTTGACAACTAACATGAGAATGAATCTGCAGCAGAATTAACATTAAATACTCAGGATACTACAGAGATGCAGACCTCTATACAGGACTCGCCTCAATATATCCACTGGCTAACCTAAAGAATGTGTTGTGTAACCTCACATGCCTTCAGAGTGGAGTCCCCATAGCAGGATGTGTACATGTGTGCAAAAATACACACACAGTGTGTATATGAGATGTAGTCATTTAAAGAGACAGGACAGTTGGAAAAACAAGGTCTTTTCCAAGGGCAGGGCGTGAATAGCTGAACTACAGTCACACTGCAGCGTCCACGCTGACATTTTAATCATGTCTTGGACTAATGCTGATTAGCTTGAACATAATTACTTGTTTAAGAGCCAAACTGCTCCCACACGGCAGCTTCAACACCAAGATGACCACTGTGAAAACTAAAAGAGTTGGGATTAAAGCGAACAGGGTGGAAGACAAATGCCACAACTATTTAACCATTTCAACAAAAAGGCTACCCCTACTTAGGCTTTTATTTTGACATAATTAGATGGCATTATTTGATCCTATCTAGGGGTGTTCTGTAGTGTTGTAGTCAGTCGGTCAGTCAAAAAATGATTAAATCAACAGGTTGTCTGTAGTCTGATCGCAAAGTGCTTTGATAATTTTGATTTAAGTGACCAGTGCTAATTGTTCTATGTTCCTAATGCAAAAACTTAAGAGCTTTTATGTTTATTATCTATACACTTTAGAGGCAAAAACAATCAGAACCTGCCAGGAGTAGCTACTCACTGTGCGTGGAAGTCAATTAGCACGGGGAGTTCGCTGTTGATGACCCTCTCTGTGAAGTCCTCGTGGTCCTGGACATTGAAGGAGACGGCCCGGCTGGAGGTGTGAGGGAGGGAGCGAGGAAGAGTGCGTGAGGGAGAGAGGAAGGAGACCCGGGGTGTGGCAGACTGCAGGGAGGTGGAAAAGGAGGAGGAAGCGATGGTGGCGGTGGATGCTGGGTGACACCGGACCTCTTTCACTGACAGCGTCCAAATTCTACGTACTAGCAGTCTGTGAGCCATCTGTAACAGACAGGAGACAAAACAGGAGTTCATTTAATTTATAGTGATTTCAGGATCATTGAACACTGGTTGAGGTGAAAGCAGGACTGCACAATGCTTTTACTGCACCACTTAAGAGGACACTTATGTAAGGTGTGTTTACAGACATTTACTGTAAAATGGGTGTGTGCGATTTCCTGTATGATTTATATTTGTTTATCTGAAGCACAAACAATTTTTTAACAAGATTCTTATGGTTGCCAACATTATGCAAGTTTACATAGCACTGACAGATCCATCAACAGCTGCTACAAGACTTAGCCTATCTGATTTAATATTAAAGGCCAGACATTAGACACTTTAAACCCTGCACGTATAAAAAACTGACACAAGTTACTTGCCAGGACTAACATTAGAGCTGAACACCTATTCAACAATCAATCAATAGACCATTCATCAAACAGAAATATAAGCAAAGTACTGTTTTCCGTTTGGGTGTTACCATTTCCTGCTTCACGTTGACATATCACTGAGGTATTTTATAATATGGTTTAATATCGTAGAGATTTACAGACTTATAAGCAGCAGTTTTCATCATTTTTGT
Organism: Trachurus japonicus; assembly: GCF_045865225.1. Lineage (NCBI taxonomy): Eukaryota > Metazoa > Chordata > Actinopteri > Carangiformes > Carangidae > Trachurus > Trachurus japonicus. Next base: position 25,336,241 of record NC_140914.1, on the reverse strand, counting down.
TTCTTTACAGTTAAATTAATAAATTTATACAATAATACGAATCAGATTTATGCAGATAAATTAATTAATCACAGTTAGGGCAGCAACTAACAGTCATGTCTTTATCAAATCTCTATTATTTTCTCAATTGATGAACTGTTTGACCAACAAAATGTCAAAAACTACTTTGGACTATTAATACAGCTTGTATGGTCTAAACCTACCATACAAAACCACAATAAATATAGACTGTGATAAATAAAAGCTGACAAACTGAGTCCAATGATTAAAAAACAATAAAAGGAAAAACAACACAGTCCCTGCAGATAATAATACAACTGCCTGCCTGGTGGTTAAAACCATTAACCAGTCATTAATGGGATCAGCAGCAACTCTCCTCCCAGAGCTGTCTGACACAAAAACCCAATAATAAAACATCATTTCATCAGATCTGCCATCCAGTAATTTTTTCCTTACATTTAAACATTAGTTACACGATGTTGATTTTTAGAAACCTGTGTGGCCTGTTGTGGTAATCACTTTACTAACACAGCAACTATCGTTAAACCTTAGTGTTTCACTAATAAGTCACAGGGAGAGATGTTATCTCCATTAACAGTGAGTGTCTCTGGTCTGAACACATGTAACGTTACAGCCATGTTGTCCTGCTGTTACAACACACGCACACCCCACTGATGAGGAGACAACCGAGCTGACACAACCCGACACTTTCCTAACTTAACCAACATGTCATTTTTCTCAGCGACTAATAATCACTTTCCCCGACTTGTTCGGAGGGTTTTCTCTGTCTTCTGAGTCTGCTGCTGATCTACCGGCTGCTCCTTTACTCCATTAATCTCCGTTACGTATGACTTTGCCCTCCTCGTCCTCCTCCTCCTCCTCTTCCTCCCTTCCTCCTCCTCCTCCTCCTCCCTGTCTCACCCTCCGCCGCTTCCCCTCGGTTTGAAACGCACAAACACACAAACACACACCGGACTGTGTCACCAACACGTCCACCGCGAACAACACAGATAAAATAAACTGATGCCGACTACTTTCCGTGTTTACCTTGCTGTTGCGCTAGCGTTGATCTTGACCTCCCTCGACTAGTGAAGTACTTCCGGTTTGGTGCCGCAGATTAAAAAGGGACCGAGCGGCTTTTTATCGCCTCGTCCCGGGGGCAGCACCGTGAGCAGCGCCCTCTGCCGGTCAGCTCAGGAAACACAGCCCGTCCACCAGAAGACAGAAATGAGTGAGAAACAATTTACTATTTACTACTTCTTATAACTTCTACCAAAGTATGTTAAAAAAATTAATACCATAATTTAAAAACTACAGAGTGCCAAAGTAGTCCTGCAGAAAGCCCATATGACATGACTGTGTTCATACAGGTGTGTCAACATGCAAGCAGCAGTTTTTATTGTTGTGGAAGCTGCTTGAGGTTTAACTAGTTTGAACTACTTGGTAGCTTTATTACACTTTATTATATCAGACATTTAGATAATGTCATTATGAGATTGTGTTGTTTGCATTCCCAGTGTAGGTTCATTAATGAAATACTTAAATCGTCCATTTAGACAACAAATGGGCACATTTTAAGATAGTGCTAGTTAGCTTAGCTTAACACAGAAACAGAGCACAGCTAGCCTGGCTTTGCTTGAAAGTAACGAAATCTGCCAACCAGCAACAACATGTTATGTTTTTGTTCAATGTATTCAAATACAGGTCAATAGTTTGGTACATAACACCAATGGGACCAGAGCACTCAGAGTTTTTGCCTCAATGAACTGGGCTAACTGTTTTGCAGTTTTATGCTAAGCTAGGCTAACTGGCCAGTGGTTGTAGTTTAGTTACAGCCATGAGTTTCATGGATTGGCAAGAAAGTAAATAAACTGCCTGTAGAACAGTTTTTCTGTTGTTGTGTATTTAAACAATACACAAGTCATAACTTTTGTGTGCGTCCAGTTTACCCCAGTGTAAAATAATGTCTCCCACTAGAGCTGGAGCAGCACAGTGGATGGACCGGGCCTTTGATGTCCAGAGGGCAACAGCATGAAAGAGAGAGAAGGTGAGTGGGTTGTCTGGAATAGAGGTGGGTGGGTGTCATCTGTGGCTTAGTGAAAACAGCTGGACTCAAATAGACTGAACAAGCCACTGGACAGAGAGGAACACAGACAAACTATTAGAATAGAATTAGTGGATGAAAAAGGATTAAAAGTCGGCATGGTGAACCGTTTCTAGGACCGGATGAGGAATGGCAGAGGACCGATCTTGGTTCTTTAAATCAGTTAAACCTGTTCTTTGGCCATTTTTATTTTTTGCCACATTTTTTTCTGTAAAATGAAAAACCTCCACTCGGACATGTGACACGTGAAGATGTAAGGAAGATATCTTTTCTAACCTAAATGTAGGAATTTTTAATCAACTCTTGATCAACTCTGACTTTGGACTGTCTTAGATTAGTATTACTAGAGTATTTGTGAAGCAACTCCCAAAATATTAGGATGGATAAAAGCCTTCAGGGGAAAGTTGTAGCTTCACGACCTTCTTCCACTCTTCGACCGCCTTTGCTGTTTCGCAGCATAGGATTGTCTGGGCTCTCGGCCAGCATGCCCCCACATCGACGACTCCGCTCTATATTCTGCAGGTCTAGGGCTGTGCTGCCTGCAAACTTGCGTAACATCGAAACTTCAGACATACACGCTTTTACAGACATATTGACCGGCAGCCATGCTCGCACAATTATATGCCCACTCGGGTGCAGTGATGCACTTTCAGAGGAGATTCGGCCCAGCACCATGTTGAATGTACTTAAGCCTGAAGTGGACTCAGATCTACACAGAAGAGCTGTGTTCAGATCAGGGGATTTTGCAGATACATGGTCACTAGTGTCAGCAAATCCTCAGGCCCAGAGTGGGCAGCAAAACAGACATTTGTTTTCTCACCTCTGTCCAACTCCAAGAGCCAGTGTCAGAAACACAGGCAGACAGGGCAGATTGGTGACTCCTACTCAGACATCAGAGGATCCTGTGATCAAAGAAAAGCAGCAGCAAAAGAGGAAGAGGAGCTACAAAGCGGACTGTACAGGGAGACAGAAATATGTAGTGCCATCACTCACTGAGGACGAAGAGGATGCCAGGCTCTGTGAATGGTTACAAAGTCTGGGCATTGCAGATGGCAACATGAAGAACAACATCACCACCAACAACAACCAGCGACGACTATTTGTATCCAGATGCAGGGGCGTCATCATGAGCCACAGAGAGCCAGACACAGCGGCAAGCCACAGGAGAGACAGACGCCCCCATTTCCTACCTCCCATCTGTCAGACGGACTCCCTCCTGCATGTGCCCCTGCTGCTCCCTGAAAACTCACCCCCGCCCACACCCCGCACCTACCCAGACGCCCCCATCCATTCCCTACCTGTATGGCCACTGCAGACACTCTCATCGAGGAGGAAGTGAGAGGCAGTTGTTCAGTCAAAGAGGGGCGACTACTGACTTCCTCAGGTCTTACAGCTCTGGTTGTAAACCGAATATCAACGTTTCTGTTTTATATCTTATTGTGTTCTCTGACTCTCAGACATTTACACTGTTTAAAAACAAATTGGATGCTAAACATAGGTGTAGATTTTTCTTTTTTTTTTTAAATTCTTCTTTCATTAATTAATTCCCATCTTCATTATTTCCTTTTCCATGTTTTTTAATTAGATTAACCAAAGGGACACAATAACATGAACACATAATCTATTTGTGTCTCAGCAGCAAGCTTATCTCCATGATGATGTGAAGAAGTTAGTTAAAAGGACTGGGTAAATGGGTTGTAGCAGATAGCTAGGTTATGAATACCTAACCCAACCTGACTGAACTGAACTTAGCCTAGCCTAGCCTTGCCTTGCCTTGCCTAGCCTAACTCAACTCAACTCAACTCTAACTCTAACGCAACGCAACGCAATGCAACCCAACCCAACCCAACTCAACTCAACTCAACTCAACTTCTTAGTTATGTAAAAATTACTAAAAGAAGGCTAATGGATTAACAGCTGAAAATGTAAACTATCTTAAAGATAACGGATAAAAGGCTAAAGGTTATCAACATATGGCTAACCATGTGGCTAAAAAAACAGTTGAAATTGTTAGCTAGCTTAAAGGTAGCAGATAAATAGTTGAAGTCAACTCAGACTTGCTGACAGATTGTAGGCTATAGGCTACAGGAGGTGGTATTGGTGTTATAGCTGCTAACCTGACCAACTCAGTCTGAACAAACAAACATGTTAACAATATTCACTTTTAGTCAAATAACATCCAGTTTAAGATATCTGCCTATGAACACATATGTGAAATGTTTGGTGGTGTCAATGAAGGGGTACTTGTATTCTGATTTGTTTATGGCGGGTTTGGAAATACTGTTCCAGTGTTGTTTGTGATATTGCTTCCTGCACTATTTATTATTATTATGGTGCTTGAAATTACCTAAATTATTTCAGTGTTGAGAGAGATGTTTATTTCAGGGTCTTGGTTTGTTTGTTCTTACCTGTTTTTTCATGTCATGCGCTCAGTTTTCCAGTAGAGGGCGATGTGCAATGAACAGACAGGAGAGGAGGGGTAGTGGAGGGTGGTAGTGGTGGTGGTGGTGGGGTGTTTATTAGACTGTGGCCGTTGGGGCCCGAACAGAGCTGTGCTCTGTGTCCCTGCTGAGGTGGGATCTGTGTGTCAGGACCAGAACACACGAGCCTCAGTCCTTCTTACCGCTCGCCTCACATACCCATTCCTGCACATGTTTACCCTCAAACGCAGCCCAAACTGTTTGTGAGTGAGGCTCTTTTTTCAAGGCAGCTCGCCCCCCAGCCCTCTTTCCACCAAATAAACATTGCACCGGAAATTGCAGGGATATCTGGGATTTTTGAGGGTCCCGGTGGAAAGGAGGAGAGCGGTAGAACAAGGGTGCTCTCTGTGACACCTCGGAGGTGAAGGGAGGGCGAAGACGCAAGGAGGGAGAGGGGATCCAGAAGGAAGGGCGTGACCTTGCCTTGGGTGGTTGGTGGGCACCAACAGTAAGATACATATTCACTGATGAACAGGTACAGGTGACCCAGTTTCCTTTGACCCCATCGGCGGCGCTCAGGGTGCGTGCTAAGGCTGACCTCTCTCGTCACCGAAGGCGCTGACCCGGGCTAAAGGTCAAGAGGAAGTGATACTCTGTGACGCAGAGCAAACTGTACTGCGTGCCTGCTGACAGATAACGACTCCTTGGGATGGTTGTAACCGCTGCACCTGATCGCCCTCCTCTCGCGGCTCTTTATTCCCGATCCAAACTAGTTTCCTGGCTGCACAAGCCCGCAGTCGGGAATACAACAGCCATTGATGAAGCTGAGGTTTCATAACAGCCCTTGACAAAGCACGCATGAATGGCAGGGTGTGTGTTCTTTGCGTACACAGAACGCTCCCTCCCGCCTTTGTGTGAGAGATTTTTGTCCCAACTCACTCCCCATAAACCCAGATGTCTTTATTTGTTAATAACAGCCTGGTGGCATACCCAGTGGAAAAGCACGCAGTATAAAGCTTGTTGTTGCACAGATTGTGCCAAGAGGATGATTACAGTAGATGACCTTGTAGTTATTTCAATTAGTGTGAAACTGTATCCTCAGTCATCTTTGAATCTGGTCTGTCATCCTTTTTTTTTTTTTTTTTTTTTAAATGTTGTGACGCTCTTTCTGTCTACGTTTACCATGGGCCTGTAATTGGCAGATTCTGTCTGCCTGTTCCCTTGTGTGCACCACGTCTTGATTATAGTCAGTCAGACCAAATGCTGTATATATATATATGTATATATATGGAATTGTACAAATAGAAGTTTAAATGACTGCCTTTCTCGTTTTTTATTGAAGGTTTGTGCGTCTTAAAACACAGAGCTGTGCACTGTGAACGATACGATGAATATGCAGCCACACGTCCTGGTAAGTGTGATAGGAATGTGTTTGGAGGGATGTAGACACGTGTATGGGATGGGACACCTGACATCTGTATGAGTGTGTGTGTGTGGATGTGTGTATGTGTGTGCGTACCCTCCCTGTCTCCTTTTCCCAGCTCTGCTCTTATACCGATCTATGTTTCAGTGTTTGGGAAGTCAACAGTAGAGTTCCTGTTCTTGGTTTAAAAATAACTTTAGGACTAAAATTCCTTGCCCCCCTCCTCTCATCCTTTCTTACTGGCGCTCTCCTAACCTCTCTCTTAGCTTGTTTTTCTTTCCCCTTTCTTCTGTTTTGGAACAGGCTGTGCACTCGAGTCTTTTTCTCAGTCACCCCGTCTGTCTTTGTCCTTACTGCACACACACATACGTACATACAAAAACACAACATAACAAATTTAATAACACCTACAAATTTACCTTGCTTCACTGTTTTTTTTCACATATAATGTAATGTTGCAACAATCCAGTGCAGTTCCCCTTTATCAGGCAGAGAAAAACAGAGATGAGTGTTAATAGTAGTGATGAAAGACACCAGGAAGAAAAAACAAAACAATACTATAGTCTAAACATGCAGGCAGCTGCGCTACTTAGCGTGTAGGTCACGGCTGTGGCATCGCCCCTGGTGTGAAGCAGGTGTAATGCTCATCATGCTCACCATCTTAGTGTAGTATGTTAGCATGCTGACATTTGATCACTAGCATTAAACACAGAGTACGGCAGGGGCTGATGAGACTGTCATTAGTGTCGCTGGTATGTTGTTATAGGAATTGGACAATAACAAATATTTTGGCTTGATGATTGCGTTAACAGAGCACCGTGACCTAAACTACAGTCAAAATGTCGTACAAGAAGTCTATTATAAAAAAACACACATTTCAAAGTTAATTATTGTTCTCTGCTATAGAGAGAACAAAAAGTTAATAGTTTTTATATAATTTTGCTTTTGGGGAGCAAAATTATGGGAGATTAGTTAAAAACATTTACATCCCGAGGTCATCACATCAATTCATCAGAGGACACTTTAAAAGACGGTTAGGGGCAAACTTTTGAGGAACCTTTTGCCAGTGATTAGGCAAACTCTTCTAAAGCTCATGTACAATAAACATTTAATGCATGTGTCTGAAATGTTTGGAGTTTGGACCAATGAGCAAGCATCCAGACCTGCAGGATTTTGTTTGAGGACATGTATAATTATATTCAGGAAAAAAACTAAATAAAAATAAAGTATAATAAACTATGTCCATCTTTCAGAAAAGTCAAACTGTTCTAAAAATGACACTACCTTGGCCTTTTTTCCAGCCCTTAGTGGTTTTATTACAGTCCCTTACAAAGTGTTTATATAACACACACCTGTTCCTCTCCATCGAAAACAAGAGGTGAGGTCAACAGGTCAACAGAGGATTCGGGCTGTTATTTTGCTTTGATTTAATAAAATGTTCAGCAAAAGATATTAAAAATGATATGTTGGAGTTCAACATGCAACTTTTATTTCATCAAAAGACATAAATCTACAATAGTATAGGTTATTTTTTTCTTGTGTTCAGCAGACAAAGAGTAGAGAGTGTTACCTGCATAGCTATAACCGTATAACATAAAATTCTGACACCTTTGCAGACAAACTCCTAAATACTGGCTGAAAAATGTCGTATTTTTGTGAGTGTTTACTTGTATCTTTGTGGGCTGTAGCGTACAAAGAGCTGACATACTGGCAGCAGGTGTGGCAGAAGCTCTGCTAAACAAACACCCCACACCTGTCTTCCTCTCCCCCTCCCTTCCTCGTCCATTCCCCTTGTGTATAAACACACTCTCCTTCACACAGACACACAAAGCCCTCCTTACGGTAAAAACACCACTCTTCTGCTCGACTCACAGTGTTGCGCTCTTTGTGGCAAAGAATCACTAATGAAAACTGAGCTGTGTTTGTTCCACTGACCTCACACTGCTATCCTGTTGTATCTGCTTCCTTCTTTTCTCACTGCCCTAATATTACCTTGGCTCCGTACATGTGTCTTACACCTCTCTCTGCCCCGGTCTTTTATTTCCACTGACTTGTTTTTGTAGGTTTGATCTGTTTCTCACCTGCCTTTGCTCGCCTCTTTTTTGCTCCATTTCCCTCCTCTCCCTCCTCCTGCACTTCCAACCATTCCCTTGACTTTTTAATAGTAGTGACAAGGAGGTTTTCCAGTGAACTCTTAAAGCAGACTTGTGTCACTTTAACCATTACAAGTTGACGTTCGCTGTCAGCTCAGAATGTAAAGGTCACCGCACAGGGTAAGTTCCCAAGTGGCAGTGTCTAGTGTATCCCTGCGAGCTAATGAATGCCTCTCCTTTGGTGTGTTGGAAATTGTGCATGTTTGTTTATTATGTCTAGGATGGAAGCCACCGAGACCAAAGTGGAAAAGACGCATTTTTTGATGAGCCAATGGAACTTCCAATATGAAAACAACAAAAACATATTTCTCCCTCTGTGTGTGTGTCGTCAGGGTGGTCACACACACTCGGGCTTCGGCAAATCCAGTGTTTTTTTTTCTCCCTCCACTTTCTCTGGCCGTGTTGGGCTTGTTTACATGGGCCTGTTACATCACCTCCGTGCACTGACAGAGAGAGATGGATTGTGTGGGAAGAGGATGGAGGTTTGGTAAATACATAATTTAGCTCTCTGTGTAGGCCTCTGTGTGTGTGCGTGTGTGTCCGTGTGTGTGAGGACGTACCGTACATGTGTATGTTGGCGTGTACGGTCTCTTCTGTGTTTATTAAGTGCTTGTGAAATGAGCTTCTGATATGCGAATGTGAGGATGCTCGCAACGGGGGGGTGTGCAGGTGTACACACAGTGGTAGAAAATAACTAAGTACATATTTCCATTTTATGCTACATTATAAAACACTGACATATTGTATTTTTTTTTTTACAATACAATACACACAGGGATTTTGCTGCTACAGCCTTATTTAGTCTGATATAACCTTGAATTTTTCAGTTTGCAAACTTTATAACTCTTTTCTACTTGTGTTTCTGTTTTGCCTTTCTGCAGTTTGACATTCAACATTTTACTATCACTGGGACGCCTGTTAAACAGAAGTTACATAATCCCATTATAAATACATTTTGCTAGTAAAAACTTTGTCTCTTCCTCTTGAGAGTAATTTTGAGGGGAGAACTTTTACTCATAACTGACTATTCGTTGTTTGTGATGCACTTTTGCTTCACCTTTTGCTCAAATATTATATTGTTTTAATCTGCTATATACTAACAGACTAATATTACTTAATTAATCATATATTATATAATTCTGTAGTAGAAGACAGTATCAGATCGCTGTTACACACAGTATCCTATACTATACTGAACTGACTGTGCTGCTACTCTGCACATCAGTATGTCACTTCATTTGACATACGTGTGTACATATTTACATAATATGTAGGTTACATAATATTTACCTTTTACTTTCTCTATCTATACTCACATAATATTTACCTTTCACTTTCTCTATCTATACTCATTTCTGTCCCGTACTGCAGCAACCATTAATTATTTTCCTCAGGGGATCCATGCAGACTTATTCTATCTTTACTTACGTTAAGGATGTAAGTACATATGAATGTGTATTTCTGTGCAGTACATGCCTACTGAGCACTCTACTCAAAATACAACCATTTGGTTAAGTGCAAAGGAGTGATTTATAGAGGATGAAGAGGATGCTATCTTCCTTGTTGGCACAAACGACTGCAGGCATTCCTCTACTTAATGATACATGTTGGAGAAACTCTAAAGGAAAACAACAATTTAACCACCCACAATCCATCTCACCGAATTTCAGCAAGCAGCCCACTGTATGTTTGTGTGTTTAATGTAACGTTTGAGTGTGCATATGTGGAATATGTATTTAACCCTCTCATATACAGTATGAATGTGCATCTGTGTGTGTGTGCGTGTGTATGTGTATGTTTTTAGCCACCGGCTCAGGTACTGAGATGGTTGGTTTCCTGTGTGCATGTCTGCACAGATGACAAGAAGATTATCCAGGCGGCTCTCACCTCCGCTCTCCTCTCTTCAATGAAAACCTTAAACTGAAAAATAAATTCTTGCATGTTTACATGTCGTTTGTGCGTGTGTATGCATATGTGTGTGTGTATGCGTGTGTGTGTGTGTGTGTGTGTGTGTGTGTGTGTGTGTGTGTAAAATGGTGCCCTGGGAACTTCTAAGTAGGTAAAAGGGATGTGGGGGCTAAAGACAGGATATGGAAGGAGGAAAAGAGGGTGATGAATTGCACGGGAGATTATGATAATCATTTTCAACACCACTATCACTCAATCATGTAGTTATAACCAACTCTGCTCTCCTTGTATATGTACTTTATCTGTCCAGCTCTTGTTTAAAATTATTTTTATAAAGTGGGGGAAGGAAATTCCTAGCTGTTTTCCATGGCTGCCCCAAGTATTAATGTAGCACAGACTAGCAGCTGAGTATATTTATTTTACTTTTCACAAAGCAGCAGCCGGACAGAGGTATGCGTGTGAAAAGAACTTTAAAGCATCAAAAATATTATTTTCGCTCAAACATAAATAAATAAACACCCAAAAGCCAGGTCCTCTTTGGAATGTAGTAATTCTGAATTTTTATGAATGAGTGCATTCATGCTTGGCCACGCCCCCACCCCCGAACCTCAGCCATCCGTGTTGGAGCCCTAAGCCCCGCCCCTCTCCGTCGCTGTTGAGACACCTTGGCCGCGCGCCTGCGTCCTAATTGGTTAAGGGAGGTCTGGAGTGGGCGTGGCTGCCATAAAAAGCACGAGGCTGATATAAAAACATGGCTCAAACTTTGATCGATGAGAATTTACAAATGATGGAGGACATTTGAGGATCGTCGTGGAAGTCGGATTTAACCTTTGTGGACAAAAGCTATTGTTTCTGAGCCGGTGGTGGATTTATGTCTCTGTGATTTATAGTGCTTTTGTTTTTTTGTTTTTTTGAGGGTTTTTTTTTTCTTTTTTTCTTTTCTTTAACATGGGGATACTGCTGTTATTTGCTGTCCTGCAAGTGGTGACAGTCGGCTGGGTAAGTGAATGGAGTTGACTCCGTGTCACTGTTGTTGCTGCTGCACGTAAACACTGAGGAATAAAGACTCACGTGCCTGTACTGTGAGAGCAGCTCCGGCGGATTTGAGTCGCAGTCGTCTGGTTACATTTCCATAAAACCTAATCTTAGTGAGTAAAGCCTGTCAAAATAATGGTCAAAGTCATGAAACCCTACTCGCCGTCCCTGTCCTCACCGGTTATTTATAATGTCGCATCTATCCACCTTCTCCCTCCATGTGCGGAACCGCCTGCTGTCCAGAGCAGCTCTGTGATATCAGGATCATTTAAGATGAGAGAACTCAGGATCCTCACACTTCTCTATTCACAGAGGTGGAGGAAGTATTCATGTACTTTCTTTTAAGATGTAATACTGCAATATAAACAGGCGCTATCACACTATTATGATAATTAATAAAACATCAGTAACAAAAAGTTATAACAGTCTTCAAGTATAACAAGTGAAATATTCCACTGCAGAGAAATCATTTCATTATCTAATTTCTCATTAATAAATAGGCAATTTACTATTGTTATAGTCTCAACCATTGTAATTACTGATGGATTGTTTCTATATCTGTAACACTGCATAATTTTATGAGCTCATCTATTATTTTGCCATGTAATGGAATAAAAACAGTTAAATCTGAAATGTGGTAGGGTAAAACAAATGAAAAGACCCTCAGACTTGTTCCTCTGTTCAGTACCTCAGGGTACATTTATTTACAGAGATTATTTTTATCTCACCATAATTTTAGACATTTGTCAAATCTGAATAATCTGATAAATAATGGCAGCCACATGCCAGAAATGTGTGTTTTTGCAAAGGTCTTTGTGAGATGTTATTGGGCTTCTGTTGGTCCAGAATTACACCACACTTACTTAACAGTTGTATCAATGAAGATAAAAATACATTTAATGTCAATGTGAAAGCTCTGCATTCTAGAGATGCCCACAGGGATAGTGTATCAGTGCCAGGTTATACATATGCAGAGCTAAAAATGGAAAGTTATTGTGTGATGTCATATCCAACCTTTATCCCCACTCACGACCCTCAACAGTCGGTGACACCACCACGGCTCCGAGACCTGGCCGGTGGGGGGTTTAGAGAGTGGACAGTGAGGAAGGGACCCCTGATCTGAGTATGGACAGTCAGACTGGCAGCTCCCTGTGATCTCAGTACCTGATGGGAGTGACTCTGATGTGTGTGTGTGTGTGGAGAGAGAGTGTGAGAAACAAAAGATGCAGGAGCAGGGAGGTGGGGAGTTTTCAGGTCAGAGAAGGTCCCTTTCATCCTGGCTCGCGCGGCGAATGCCAAGCGGAAGGCGACAGTGGGTTACAGATATCCCTGTGGGGCTCGGGACAGTGCTGGGTATTCAGCTAATGTTTAAGCCACACACACACTTTGAGGAATTTCTGTGATCTGTGTAACATGAGTCAAACTATTGTCCTGCCTGGTTCCAGTGTGACTCCTCCTCACAGAGGAACTTCACTGTCATGACGTTGTTGTGTTTTTTTTCAAGGTTAATAACAGTGTGTCCTGTACCGTCCTCCTCCTGTAGGTGACCGCAGGCTGCCCGGCGGTCTGTGAGTGCCCGGCGGGGCCCCCGTCATGTCCCCCAGGGGTCAGCTCGGTCCCCGATGGCTGCGCCTGCTGCAAGGTGTGCGCCGCCCAGCTCAACCAGGACTGCCACGAAGGCCGTCCCTGCGACCACCACAAAGGCCTGGAGTGCAACTACGGCAACGATGTGGGCCGTACCCATGGCATCTGCAGGGGTACGTAGCCTATACAGCAGAGGTGGTGGGAGTCACAGACGGGGGAAGGTTAATGAGTTTCTGGGTGTAGATTGAGCACAGATTCTGGGGTCTGAGCTCAGGGTTGAGTGAGGGAATGTGTAACTTCAGGGTGGGGAATCTGGCTTCCGAGCCAAGCGGCTGGAGTTTCTCTTTGATAGGGGCTTGAGGTTTGAAGCCCGTGCCACGTTTCGAAAACAGAGCACCTTCATGAGCTGCGACTGAAACCCGGCCAAGTCCGGGATTTATATAAGTAGTTCAATGTGTACACAAACAGCCCCGTGAAATGCACAAACACATACATACAGTGGTATTTTTATATGTGTTTATTTGGGGGTGTTTCTATATAAAGGGGGGGTATCCGGGGTGTTGTATGGGGAGTTCCACTGGGGCAGCGCAGGGGAAGGACATTGTAAACAAGTCAAAATTCCTCCGGTCTAAGAATAGAGCTTGCTGCATAAATCTGGAGATAGTGTGTCTCTGCCTCCCTCCTCTTATCTACCTTGTGTTCTCATTAAAGATGTATTTACAGATGAGCCTCTTCCTGTGGGTTCTTTGTGTCTCTTAAAGGGATAGTTCAACATTTTGGCAAATTGGCCCATTGCCATAATCCCTATAGTCATAGCAGTAGGTTCGTTACCTTTAATTGTCAGTGCAAGCTATTTTTAGAACGGCGGAGCAGAGCCGCGAGCTGCTCAGAGCTACGCTACAGAGGCTAATGGGATTTCTTGGTTTCCCTCATCAAACTAATCAAATACACAATCCAACAACTCCACAACGCTCTCGTGGACAAGTTGTGACCTGCACATTCACCACGCTATGAGATAATAACGGAACGTTAACAGACAGAGTTGTTTTCGAGGCAAATGCAGAGACTGCTTGCCGAAAACCTGCCCCCGACGGGAACGCACATCAGTGGTTTTGCATGAATTTACCTCGAAAACAACTCCTATAGGGATTATGGCAATGGGCCAATTTGCCAAAATGTTGAACTATCCCTTTAAGTTTCCAGAGTTTTCCTTGGATCAACAATGTTTGATTTCTGCAGACAGATGAAGTATTCTGACCATCCTGTCTGTCCTCCTCTCCCCTTCCAGCTAAGGCAGAGGGCCGCTCCTGCGAATACAACGGGCGGATTTATCAAAATGGCGAGAATTTCCGCGCCGGTTGCAAACACCAGTGCACCTGCATCGACGGAGCGGTGGGCTGCGTGCCCCTTTGCCCCAGCCACCTTCCCCTGGCTTCCCCTTCCTGTCCCTCCCCGCAGCTGGTCAAGGTGCCAGGCCAGTGCTGCCTCAGCATCGACTGCCACAAGGGGACCACCGTCATGCCCCCGGCCCACCGGCGGCCTCAGCCCCCGGCTTACCCGCCCTACCCCTTCATTCCCTACCCGGCCTACCCTTACCCCAAGCCTTATCCCAAACCTTTCCGGAAGCTGTACCCCTACAAGCCCAAGAAGGAGAAGGACACCATGGGCAACGAGCTGGTGGAGGTGGGGCGCAAGTGGGACAAGCCACGTGGAAACAAGCACCTGGCGGGTAAGGGAGGGTGCCGCCATGTCGCCTCAGAGCGCCGTCTGTTTCCTCTACGCAGTAAAGCATCATGTTTATGTTTTAACCATTTTAGCCTCTTGACGCACAAACGGCCTCACTGTGAGCCTCTCCCTCTGCATCTGTGTATGTGTGTGTGTGTGTGTGTGTGTCAGCATTTATGTGAGGCTTGTTTTCCACTGGCTCCTTGCACACCAGAGGTGCTCTCTCTCTCCCTCTCTCTCTCTCTGCTCTCACACAGCACATACCTCTGTCACCCAGCTTTCCCCTCTCTGTAATCACCCTCTCTATGCGTCAGTGTTGCCTGTTCGGTGAATGAGGCTAGTGTGCTTTGCATCTCTCCTTCTCCCTCTCTCTCCTAGCGGCCCTTTCCCCCCCACTAGTTTTACTTCGACTGATGTCGCTGCTCTTTCTGTGACTCCACATTTTTGCATCCCTCTGTTGTTGTCCTCCCTCACACGTCCTTCCTCTTTCATCTCTGCCAGCCTGGAGGCAGGTGGGAGATCAGTGCGTGGTTCAGACTACTTCCTGGTCTCAGTGCTCTCGGAGCTGCGGGATGGGCGTGTCCTCTCGTGTTACCAATGACAATGCCCGCTGCAAGCTGACAAAGGAGACGCGCCTGTGCAACATCCGGCCCTGCAGCTCCATGTCCGTCCCCGTCAAGGTGAGGAATGTGTGTGATGCTTTTAAGATTCCTATTAAGAGACACATTAGTGAGTTTCCTCTAATGGGCCACAACTATGCCGCCCGGCCGCCATGCTAAATGGATTCAGGAAAGGATGTCTCAGGGGTCAGATTGGTATTAATATCATGGCATGTATACAGCCCCTTCACCCTCCTCCATCCTTCAATCCCTCTGTAGCTGGAGTCTTTTCTGGTCCATTCTGTCTATTCGTGGGTCTGTTGCTGTGTGTCCAGATGAGGACGGGGCTGATTTAGACCTGGTTTCCCCTCTGCAGCTTCACCCGCTGTAAAGCGATGAGTTGAGAAGTTTGATACCACATTCGTGTCGGTCTTAAATATCAACGTACAACCAGACATTTGGCAGTTGACATTTCTACATTTTACGTGTTTATGTGCCGAACCTGTCTTGGCTCAGAGCAGAAGCTTCTTGAGGCCTCTGGTCTCTGGTTGTTGCCTGCATCCAAGAAGTGGTCAAGTAGTCTGATTCGTCCCCCTACCAAACCATGTACAGATTTTTAATCTTTTGTTTTGTATTTTTTTCTTCAAGAATGTCTGCAACACAAAAAGATGAATATTTCATTGTCGAATTCTTTCCAAGTTTTCATTTCAAACAGCTGAAAATCATTGCAGCTCAGCTTTGTAAATAACATGACGAAAAAGAAGAAGAAAATGTTTTCAGAGACAAAAGAGAAACTCTGCTGTGTTGTCTGTGGGGGTTTGGGTTCAGAGCTCCCCCGCACTGAACCTTGCAACACTGTGGCTGTCAGCAGCACTCGGTGGCTCTGCGCTGTGTGATTTAAAGAGCACTCGATTCGCCCACTCACATCTCACGCACAACACCCTTTAGGAACATTATGCGTCCTGCCACCAGCCACTCGGGAGGCTGATGGGTTGTTATGCACCTGTTTCACCGCGCTCTCCCGGTGTTTGCAGAGCTGCTGTGGGTGTTAATGTGCATCAGTGTCGATCCTTAGCTATCGCTGGCATGCTCCTCTCTCTGGCACTCATCTGTTGTTCTGACCTTTAGTTTGTTTTCCAGTCGCTGCGCTTAGCTGCATTAACTTTTGATTTTCATGTCTCAGAGTTGAATAATGAGTTATGTCATGTTGCTGTGGCGTGCGGCAGTTCTGATCCCGAGCTAATGGTGATGTGATCCTAAAAAGCTTTCAGTGGTAAACGGTGCCCAACCCGCTCCACATTTTTGTCGTCCGATAGCATCACAGCTGCGCCAAAGGAAAGATCTTCAGACATGCAAGCACCATACTTCTAGAGATGACACATTGGTCCCAACTGAAACATCTTAACCACCAATGAATGGGCTGCCATGAAATCTTGTATTGACATCCATGGTTCTTTATTGAGTCTGACATTTGATGAGATGTCTTGACAGACATTGGATGGAGTGCCATCAGATTTAAAATAGATATTCATGTCTGTATGTATTGTACCTCGACTTTAAAGGGAGAGTTCAACATTTTGACAAATTCACCTATTGCCAAAATCCCTATAGTCATAGCAGTAGGTTCATTACCTTTAATTGTCGGTGCATGTTGTTTTGAGATCTGTGGCAGTGAATGGTACAGGTCCCCTGTCCCTCATCAAACTCATCAAATTCACACTCCAAAAACTGCAAACCACTCTCGTAGACAAGTTGTGACCTGCACATTCACCACGCTATGAAATAATAACGTAACATTAAGAGACAGAGTTGTTTTCGAGGCAAATGC
Source organism: Trachurus japonicus (assembly GCF_045865225.1). Classification (NCBI taxonomy): domain Eukaryota; kingdom Metazoa; phylum Chordata; class Actinopteri; order Carangiformes; family Carangidae; genus Trachurus; species Trachurus japonicus. The sequence continues at coordinate 25,319,462 of NC_140914.1, read as the reverse complement.
ATAGACAAACTACATCCCAGACATGGCTGCTGGGCGGAGTGATTTCAAAAGCGCAAGTAGTTCAGAGTATTTGCTTCACATGTCGTAATATTACATAATTATTATACCTGATTATTTCATAGCATGGTGAATGTGCAGGAGTTGTTGGATTGTGTAATTGATGAGTTTGATGAGGGACAGGGGACCTGTACCATTCACCTCCACTGTGTTCGCTGAGCAGCTCGCGTCTCTGCCCCGCTGATCTCAAAACAACATGCACCGATAATTAAATGTAATAAACCTACTCCTATGACTATAGGGAGGATTTCCCAAAATGTTGAACTATCCCTTTAAATGGGGCTGACATTTGATGAGATGACAAACGTTGAATGGAGTGCCATCAGATTTGGTATAGATATTCATGTCTGTATGTAGCAGATACATTATACCTCGACTTGAGTATGTTAGCAAACTGACGTTAGCATTTATCTCTGGTTTCTCTTTCCCCCCCACAGAAAGGAAGGAAGTGCTCTCGTACCCACAAGGCCCCTGAGCCTCACCGTCTGTCCTACGCCGGCTGCAGGAGCACTCGTCTGTACAGGCCCAACTACTGCGGCGTGTGCAGGGACGGCCGCTGCTGCTCGCCTCGCCGCACGCGCACCGCCAGCGTGGCTTTCGCCTGCCCCGACGGCGAGCGCTTCAACAGATCCGTGATGTTCATCCAGTCCTGCAAGTGCAGCGACGAGTGCAACCATCTCAATGAGGCCGCCATGCCCCCGCAGCGATGGCTCTACGGAGACACACATAAGTTCATCGACTAGTGGCACCATCCCCTCCCCTCCCAACCTACATTCCTTCTTAAAAACAGACTTTAACTCCCCCCCCATAGAATAGATTAGCTGTCTTTAGTGTATCTTTGAGTAGACCCAAGAAAGGTGCACGCGTCAAAACATCTTTTCTGGAAAATTATTTGGGGAGGAATGGGGAGCAGAATGAATTGGTTGGGCGCATCCTCAACTTGGAAACAGCAAAGTGACCCAGCCCTGCTTTAGTGTAGATAAAAAGTAGATCCGTTCTACTTCAGACTTTGACTAAATCTTTGTGGAAACATGGACGCAGCCAGCTGCCGTGTTCCTACCATGTTGCTGCCATGCACCAAAGGTCCTCTGAACTTTGAGACTTTTGCTGGGGACAATGGAGTGACAGCCGACACGTACAAATGTTGACGGTGTGGATTCACATCTCAGACACTCAGAAACAGTTTGAGATGAGCTGGTCTGTCAGGCTGCTGCTTTGGAGCCAAATACGAAACCAGCTGTGTGACGATAAACCAAATGAAGACTCGCAGAGAAGACTGGGACAGAAAGAGATGGAGGAGCATCTCAGATGTTCTGACAGAAGCGTGGCTTGAGTGTTTATATGGTATTTATTCATTGGTATTTATTGTTGGGACAGACACAGCGGCCTGCCACCAGGGAAGGCGGTGCTGCTATGTTTGGAGCATCGGTGTGGCTGAACGGGGATCTGAGAGGGACAAAACAGCTGAGAGCTGTCACCCAGGAGAGGGAGAGGGGGACTCCCACAGATCCGGGGCTTGACCCCCGGGGGTTGCGTCAGAGGTCGCGGTGGTCAGAGAGCCGTATCTAATGATGGATGATGAAGGCTACAGGAGGAGAGGAGGTATGTACTGGAAAAAGACAGAGTTGAACCTGATGGGTCAAGGCTTTGCACGCATTAGTGGGGAATATGTCAAAGGTTGTTTACACAGCTGGACTCATCCCCTGCCTTGCCTCCACAAGAAACTGAGACATTTAGCAAGCACCAGAAGAACAAGGCTGGGATTCTGGCGTCAAGAAGTCGACCGCCTAATTCTGCGCAAATTACAATCTTGACTCTGAGGGGCAGTGGGAGAAAATCAGCCACTCTCTGGTTTTGCTATAAAAATAAAAACTGAAAACTGCGTGTACTGAAGTAAACATGTAATTTGTGACCAGTGGGCGGAACCGCTCTGGTGCCCGATCTGGCCTGTAATAGAGCAAACAAGCCGCCTCGCTGAAACGAAACAATAACTCATGCGTCCTCGTGTTTAAGTTGTGTCTATTTCTGAGAAACACTGTTAAAAGGGCCGACGTCACTGTCGGAGCTCCACGGCCAATGGAGAGGACGGGGGCCTGAGCCGCCAGACGTCAACAAGAGCCTGTTTCCAAGGACACATGTAGACACAACCGGAGGGGAGGAATTCTGTATTATTCTCTGCTTTATTTGACCGAGACCCTTTCTAATGACTGAAGAACCCAAGCATCCTCCTTTACTGGTAGTTGGGTTAAAGTTCACGCACCTTACAACAGCCTCAGTTCACAACCTGGCCCTGTAGACTCTTCAGTCCTCTGAGAATGCAATGCAGAGGGATTGAGATTTTCATTTCTGAATCATACATACATACATACAATCATATTCTGAAGTGGTGATTCTGAATCATTAGAAGCACTGTCTCATTATTTCAAAGATTTTTTGTGTGTGCCATAGACATTTTTGCAGTTGTCTGTGAAACTGGAAGATATTTGCATTTTCTATCATCTTGTGGCTACAGTAGGCTTTCTTAGTTAAGAGACTGTTGCCTCTCTAATACTTACAACTTTGTAAAGGAGTTTTTTTTTGTTTTTTTTTAAACATTACAGGTGATTTAAATGTGTTTGCCATTGCTATTTGCCTTTGTAGATGCTGTGGTTTTGGTACTGTATGTCTAGACTTGTTAAAGGACACTATAGAGCAGCTATGTACAGATGCATTTGTTACCTTCTTTGTAGTTGTATCGTCTGTATAAGGGCCAATCCTTTCACAGAGTTATACTGAAGTAGTCCATGTATAGTTTAGCACTGAACAAAGCAGAGTTCAGATCCTTTATGAGCATTAAGTGCCAATTTAAAAGCATGATGATTGTATGTCTACTAGTGAACATTAATACCATCTGTAATAATGAACCCATGCTTTAAGATCATGTATTAAAAAAGAAAGACGGACAGAGGCAAAACACAACTCATGATGTTCCTCACAAATTCTCCTCTGGTTGCTTTACACACATTTGAACGAGTTCATCGTTTTGCATTTTTTTGAATAAAGAAATTTTCATTCAAACTTTGTGTTGGAGACTTAATATGATCATTCACATGATGTCACAATCATCTCCATTTTAGTTCAGCCTGTTAGCATGCTAACATTTGCAGATTAGCCCGATTGTAGTTACAGAAGGTTAGAGGCATTAGAAACCAAAATACAGGACAAATCTGAATTCTCACTGTGACTGTAGACAAGAGTCAACATTGTCAGCTGAACCAAATATTTTACTATCGAGGTACTTCCGTTTGGATCAAAGTGGTCACTGACCAATGGGTAGTTAAGTAGGGCTGCACCATACACAAATATACTCATGCTGTGGTTATTTTGGCAGATCCTGTGATTGTATGAGTCACAATTTCAGTTCTGTTATTTTTTCTTTTCATTTTACTGTAAACGAACCAAAACTAATTTTGTGTTGGGGCTCTTAAAAAACATCCATGTCCCCTTATATCTGGAGAATTGGTTTGTAGGCCAGAACATCTGTGTAGCACCACAACGCTTCTGTTGCTGACCATTCACATGACATTTCCAGCTTCTGTGATTTGGATGTTGCACTTGGCCACCTTGTGATTTTTGATTAACTGTGCAGCCTTACTAGCATAGTGAATAATTATTGGGATTCTAGCAAGACGGTCACCGATATTTAAGATTCAGGGTTTTTGCTTCTTCAAAATGAATGAATACAATAATATTTTGTCATTGAATCTTTGTGTGTGAAGTATTTTTAATACCTAAAAACAACATCTCAACAGGTACAAGTATAACATCAATCATTTCATTATACAGTGTGCTAATGACATAGTCGTATTAAAATTTGCAAATTCACCGCCGTTACTCCACATGGTGACTTCCGTTTACTGGAGGCATTCAAATTGGAAAGAAAGCTGCCATATGAGCCGAAATCGTGTCTTTGTCAACTGTTTTACTACATGACTACTTGATTACTTTATAAAGATCAACTGTCGCAGTGGGGGGGAAAAACAAAAATACTTCCTATACACACTAATTAATAAAAAGGGGGCTAAAAATTGCTTTTACTCTCAGGAGGATTACTTCGCTGACCGTATCTCTGCTCGACACTGAAACAAATGAAAATGTGGTAGAGCCGGGAAAGTCCCCTCAAGAGACCACAATAGTAAAAATGGAATTTTATAAAAAGTTTTAATTTCATTGAGCAAAAAGAAAAGAAAAAACAAAAACAGTAAAAGACAAATTTAAAATCGACCATACCCCCGTCCCCCAACAACTGGCAATAAAAATAAATGTTTGGTGAACATAGGGAACACGCAGAGCTTTCAGATCAACAGTGAAGTACGTCTACTTCCAAATACAAGACACAAGATCCATGGAGAGGAGACTTCTGCTCGGCTGGAGGACTCATCTGGACTGCTCGACTAGAGAGGGGCAGAGGAGGAGAGACACGGGTTGAGCATGTAAGAGATCAGAGCGACGAGCAACAGCTGAGCATACCGGCTTTTCACCAACAGGTTAAACATGTAAGGGATTTGACGAGAGCTCTGCGGTTACATGGCAGCACCAACTGCGGTCTCTAGTTGCCAAAGCAATTCTGAGGGTTTATTCCATCAGCTGATTATGTGTAGGGCAATCGTAAGTGCCCGTTTAATCCACAAATTACAATCATTCCAACGGGTCTGGCCAACAGGGCAACTTCAATAAGGACCTCAACTATCGCGGCATTTCGGCGGCCGGTCAGACATGGAAAGACTTACTGTAAGAGGAGATGTCAATCTCATCTGGCAGCTCGGCCACGTTGACCTCGAAGCGGTCCTGCACGTCGTTCAGGGTCTTGGCATCGGTCTCGTCAGACACAAAGGTTATAGCCAGGCCTTTGGTCCCAAACCTACCAGCACGGGCAACCTGCCGGGTGTAGAGAGAAGAGTGAGTGACAGTGACACAATGAAGACGAGAATTATGCAGACGTTATGGCATTTAGAAACTGGAAAATAAACATTATACACTGGTGGATGCTACGAAAGCAAATGTATGAGGGATAAAAACATGCAGTTATTTCTCCTCTGCAGTTCTCACCCTGTGCAAGTAGGTGTCGGAATCTTCTGGCATGTCGTAGTTGAAGACGATATTGACTCGCTCGATGTCCATCCCTCGGCCAAAGAGGTTGGTTGCCACCAAGATCCGCCTTTGGAAGTCCTTGAATTGCTGATAGCGAGACAGCCTGGGGGGGGACAGAGCCAGAGAGACTTATCAACACAGCTGCTGGAGACATTACTGGACAGCATCCCCTTTGAAGGCAATGATGTGTTGAGTTAACTGATGAGGCCTCATGCTCCATAAACATAGCTAGCGATCAGACTGCAATAGGGAATGTGTTTATGAGAGCATGTAGGAGGAAGGTGTGTGTGTGTGTGTGTGTGTGTGTGTGTGTGTGTGTGTGTGTGTGTCTTACCTCTCCTCCTGAGCCATCCCCCTGTGGATGGCGATGGCAGGGAAATTCTGTTCCACCAGAAGCTGGGACAGAGCGATGCAGCGCTGCACTGACTTGACGAAGATCACCACCTAGAGGCGAAGCAGACACATTAAAACACAGCTGCTGCAGCAACAACTGGACTTTCGTCACATTATGAATTTGGAATTGTGGAATTTAACTGAGCGACTGAAAAATCTTTATTACAGTAGTTTGACATTATTGGAAATATTAGCATTAGATGACAGAAGTAATTCTCCTCAATATCAACTTGCAGCCATGTGCAGACTTTGAATTAACCTAATTAATAAATATGGGACAATCTGCTGATCAGAACCCCGATGGTTTAATTAATGATTATATACATTCATATTATTTATTTAATCTACACAAAGTGTAGCTCTCAGACAGCTGCTGCAAGCCTAGAGCAAACTTACTTTACAGTTTTAAATAAAAGCAACTTTCTCAATTCTGTGATCACAAAACACACCAACTGTGAAACCCATGTGAATATAACCTATGGTATAGTGTTTAAATACCCACATTCTCAGGTTTTTAAAACTAGCAAAAAAATAAATAAATAACACAAGTCAACAGTGACAGTCGTGCACCAGCTCCACTTTACCTGGTTGAACTCCAGCACATCCAGGAGGTCAAAGAGCTTGCGGTTCTTCTCGCTGTCCTTCAGCTTGCAGTAGTACTGTTGCAGGCCGTGGAGTGTAAGTTTGGTCTCGTCGTCCACAAATACTTCCATGGGCTGCACAGGAAACGGCAGCGGGTTAGTCCATTTGTTACAATAGTTTAAGTTTTGCACGAGCTTGTTATTTTCTGTGCTTGAGAATTTATAGTACAAAAAAACAACAGTTCTTTGTTCACTTACATCCTGCATGAATTTGCGGCAGACTGGTCGGATCTCCTTGCTCAGAGTAGCACTGAACATCATGACCTGCTTCTCGTGGGGTGTGATCCTGAAGATGTCCTGTACGTCGCGCCTCATGTCTGCCACACAATAATGATGTTAGTGACGTACGCTGAAGAGTCTGACTCGACCACGTTGACAACTATATCAAAGTAAAACAAACGGAAACCAGAGAACACACCTAGCTGCTCCAACATCTTGTCACACTCATCCAGGACAAAATGCTTCACGTTCTTCAGACTGAGGGTCTTGTTGCGGATGAGAGCGAGGATGCGGCCTGGCGTTCCGACCACGATGTGAGGGCAGTTCTTCTTCAGGACCTCCTCGTCCTTCTTGATGGCCAGGCCACCAAAGAATACTGCGGCTTTTACCGTGGGCATGTACTTGGAGAAACGCTCGTACTCTTTACTGATCTGGAAGGCCAGCTCTCGCGTGTGGCACATGACTAATACAGACACCTAGAGGGACAGAAAGAAGTCGTTACAACAAGTCAGAGAATATCATTGTGTGTAATTGCAATATGGTTGCAATTCAAAAAATTGTGTTGTCTTCATTTCTTTAACTGTACAACAAAACAGGATTAGAAAACAAGAGACAAGACATGCTGGTGCAAACGGTTTATCTTTCACTAAGGACAATCTATGACAGTACCCTTTACACACACACAGATCTTGTATTGATCACACACTAACCTGTCCATCGACAGGTTCAATCTGTTGCAGTGTGGCCAGCACAAACACAGCTGTTTTGCCCATACCAGATTTGGCTTGACACAGGATGTCCATACCCAGGATAGCTTGAGGGATGCACTCGTGTTGGACTGTATGAAAAAAAACACACAAAAAAGGATTTAAGCCCAAGAAACTGAAATGTTTACAAATCATTCCACAGCATAACATGCAACAACAATCCTTTGTGTAACTGTACATTAATTAGAAATACAACATGTCCTAGTGCATAACTTAAATGTGGCAAACAAAGCAAAACTACCAAATGCTTCTCACCTTCAGACGGATGCTCAAAACCACAGTCGATGATGGCACGGAGCAGCTCTGGTTTGAGCAGGAAATCCCTGAACCCGGAGCTGTGGATGGATACGTAGGAGCCCTTCACCTCCTTCTTGCCTGCTGGGGCGGCACTCTCTGGGGCTCCTTGTGGCTCCTCATCTTCTTCATAGTCGAGCAGCTCGTTTTCAACGTCATTCTCAGCCATTGTGTCTGTGTACACAAAACACAAAAAACAGGGTGTTACTAACAATCAGTCTTGACCATCAGCTAGCTACCATAGCCGAAACTCCCCCTTTACTGGGGTCACAACGGGGGGCAACCATAGGCCCACCTGGTGTTGCCATTCTTTGTGCCAGGTTACAACACACGCTTTGAATGTATTTACCAAAACTGTTTTACAGTTGGTGAAAAGAGAATAAATCTCCAATGTTATGAGAGAATGGGTTTGGTATCGTCCAGCTAGTGGTTCAAGTTTAACCAGTACCCGTCGCCAAATACCAATGTTGTGTGTACTACCGCACCACCGTAAGTGAATATGCGGTAATAAGAAATGCAGGCTAATTTAGCTTTTAGTTTTAGAGGGAACACGTAAAAAGACTGTGTTACGATGGAGTTGATTCTCTGCATGTAAACAAATAATCATATACAACACACTGTTATATAGACAAATCTGGTCAGACGTAGGCTCACAGTTCAGACGACACTGTCGGATTACCGGTTAGCTCCTCAGCCGCGTACAACACTGGAAACGCTATTGTGTTGCATAACCATTGCTAACGTGGCAAAGCTAAAGGAGCACTAATATCAGCTATCTGCCCAGATGGGGGGCACGTATAATTTCTCGGGGGGTATCAAGACAATGTTAGAGAACACACTGGGGAGATTATAAACGTTTACATGTTAGGGATTTCTTACATGAAGAACATTTGTTGGTTAGCTAGGCCATCTGACGCTAGGCTACAAAACGCTAGCTAGCTGAGTAGCAGCTTCACGCAAACAATGAAGGAAGCCGCTCGGTTGCCGAGTAGTTACGTTATGTCTGTGGCTAAATAAGTCTCACATTATCCGTCCCTTCACATCCTGGACAACAATCGAGGTTTTAAAAACTCTCTAACTGCTAGAATAAATCCGTGTTGCGTCCTTACCGTTTCTTGTCGTCGTTAGCTACGCGTCCACCTACAGATCAACACCGCATGGGGAGGCCTCAGTTGGTTTATACGAGTAACCGGAAGTTCCGCCTCCGCTCCGGTGCCCTGACATGATTGGTCGATTCTGACGATCGCTGACAAACGCGCCCAGCGATTGGACGAAAAGTGTGCCGCAGTCCACCGCAGTTTAAAAAAGCGGGATACCAGAGGGGATACAGCAGCCGTGGACTCTGTGTACGGGAGCTCAAGAGGGACATAATAAATAAATAAATAAATAAATATTTGACAAATAAACGAGCACAATGGAAAAAGTATATTCGCTCAAAAAAAGGAATAAATAATTGAGATATTGTGCCCCCAAAAGGCAAACGTGTAGCTTGTAGCTTGCTTGAGAGATGAAGGCTGTAGCACGTAGGCTATTATTCTTTCAGCAGTAAAGGACAATGTACGTTAGGCCTAGTTTATTTTTCATGGCCTGGGACTTGGTTCAACTTGGACTACTTGGGCAAAGACAAAGTCAAAGACTGATTTCTAGGATACCGGTACGCTGCCCTTCCCGTAATATATTAATTAATTAATTATATAATATCATATTAGCTATATGAAGAAATTATGTATCTTAGGATACAATTCCATTAAGCGTGAGCAGCTGTGTGAAATTAGCCAACATATTTTTAATGTTGTTCCTTTTTCCTTCTAATTTAATTATTTACCATGTCAGGCGTTCAATAATTTTTTTTTTTTTTAAACATTATTGAAAAAATAGTTAACCTATCCCTCTGTATAATTTCTTAGTCCTCTAATTCATTTGTTTATTTATTTATTTATTTTACATTAGCCTATGTACTTGTCCCTTTACTTTAAGTTCCCAAGATGAGCATGTAGCCTATGGTTGATGGAAGGATTTTTTCTTTCAGTGCAGGGCAGAGGTTGACAGTTTGCCTCTTTTTTGGGGTCTTTGTATTGTGTTGTGTCTGCCTTGATACCAGTGATGTTTACTGTTGACCTCAGTGTATTCAGAAATCCGGATGTTTACTGCCCTCCATTGCTCACAGAGAGGAACTGCCACACAAAATTCATTTTGTAGCTGAGGCAAAACCACAACTACTAAATACAACACAACATTATAGTCATTATAATTGACACAATCAAGAACGGAGTTGCTAGAACTATTATAAATAAATATTAAACTAAATCAAGATGACATTTTTCAGCCTTTTGGTGGATCTTGCTGGAAATGGTCACAACAGCATCAGGCAAGACCTGACAGTTAATAATAACCTGTGGCAAGTATGTTCATGATAAAGTGACCAACTGGAGGCAATCAGAAACAAGAAATAACCATATTTATTGTGCAGAGTGTGCACTACAAATGCAAAACAGTAACTTATTAGGCCTAACAATACTGTTGTGTTTAAGTCTTGCAGTAGCAAAAGCATTACAAAAGCAAATCTCATTATAAAATACAAAATATATTGGTACACAAAGATGCCTGGCAGAATACTCTCAGTGTTAGGTTGCTGTTAGCAATCAGTCATTAGTCCTATATCTGTGATTCCAGGGCAGAAGAGAAGCTCCACTGTGTCGGAGAGAAGTATGGGAAACTGTCAGACTCGGGCCGGGAATGACCCTCTGAGTACGCACCAGGGCTGGAGCATGAACGGCTCAGGAAGTCCCTGACATGGGGAGGCAAAGAGAGAAACAGCCAGTCTTCCACCAGGAGACCACCACCACTCAGCCCCGAACAGCAGCCCAGTTCAAGAGGCAGCTCCTCCAGACTGTTACTGCGCAAGTCCAACCTGCCCAACTGGTTTAAAGCTGCAACCCCCCTGGGTAATGAAGTGAGAGAGTTGTGAGCCACATTTAAGATGCGCAGCTCCAAACAACCACTGAATAGCTGAGGGGGCAGGCTCTCAAACCTGTTCCCACTGAGGTCCAGCTCAGAGAGCAGTTGAAGTGACTTTATCTCCGTTGGCAGCACCTCAAGCAGATTTCCAGCCAGGAGGAGCCTTCGAAGGCGGAGCAGAGTGAAGAGCGCCGGGGGAAGGCTCTGGAGGTGGTTGTGGGACAGATCCAGGAGCTCTAGGCCTCGGAGCACACCGACACTGGCCGGCAGCGCTAAAACGCGATTGTAGGCGAGTCTGAGGCAAGAGAGGCGTCGCAGATGAGCCAGACTGAGCACCTCCTCCAGAGTTCTCAAGTTGTTATGCTGCAGGTCAAGTGTCCTCAGCTTGGTCAGAGCCAGCAGTGCAGAGGGCAAACGCTCCAGCTGACAGTCCTGCAGCAGCAGCTCTGTCAGGTCCACCATGCGCTTCAGCCCCGTGAGTACGAGCAGCCTGGTGCCCTCGTTGTAGATCTCCAGCCTCACCAAGCTGCCCGTCACCTCACACAGCTCCCCGGGGATCCGCTGTAACATGCCTCGGATCACCAGAACGCGCAGGTGACGCAACTGGCGGAGGCTGCCCAGCGCCCAGCTGCGGCCCACCCCACCCTCACTGCTCAGGCGTCCGGAGAGGTGAAGCTCGTGCAAGCTGCGGAGGGAGAGCACCCAACTGGGGATCTCTGATACCTGAGTAAAGGTGAGGTGGAGGATCTCCAGACGTTCCTGGAGGAATCCAAGCGCACTGGGCTCCACAGCAGCTGTGCAGTGGTAGAGGTGGATCTCTCTGTTGTAGGAGTATCCAATAAAACAGAAGATTAATTATGCAGAAATATGTACATTACTCTTTCTTTCTTTCTTTCTTTCTTTCTTTTATTATGGATCTCCATTAGCACTTGCCCAAAGGCATGGCTATTCTTTCTGGGGTCCAGTACACACAACTCACACAACATACAATAGACACAATAGTTCACCTACAAAGTATATACAGACATGACAGATACATCACACAGGAAAATATAAAGAAAAATACAATTTAGCAGTATTTCATAATGAAAAAGAAAAGGGTGTATCATTTCATTCTTATATTATTTGGTCACAAACCGATCACAGTTCATAAAATATTACAAGATACTGTTTTAACAGCTTTGTAAACTCCTGTTTTGTACTGGCTTGAATAACTGAGGTACATCTGGTATATTATAGTATAGTAAGTAATTGGAAATAACGTGTTTACAATGTGTGAAGCATGACTACATCTCTGTAGGACTCACCTGAGAGAGGTCATGTTGGCGACCTGTGCAGTGAACCTGGCGTCTGTGATGAGCTCCAGCTTGAGGACCTGAAGCTGGCCGAGGGTGAAGAGGGCCGGGGGGAGGCGAGGCAGCGCCACCAGCTGCAGTCTGGAGCAGCCATCTGCATCCACACTAGTCATGGCACGCAGCTTCTCCTCCCCCCAGCGCCTCTCCAAGCTCTCCTCCATCAGTCTGCTCTCACTGACCGGGGACAAAAACACGGAGAGACGCTGGGCCAGCAGAGGGTCGTACTGGTCTAACATGTGTAGAAGAAAGGCCAGGTCATTCTTCAGGTCTGGAACATCTCTCAGCGAGCACAGCTCCTTCAGCGAGTGAAAGGAGTACTGTCGTAAGGCGCTACACAGGGCACAAACCACAGAAACAAAAATATATCACACATAACATACCGCTGCCCAAAACACAGCATTAAACTCTAATCCTATTATCGGTCCTCTGGTATGCTCAGCCTCATACGCATTGTTCGCTTTAATGTCCCTTTGAACAAACACAGCCCGTGTTGTTAAAACTACTGTTAAAATTATTCATTCACCATTTTGTGTGGTGTTTAATTCATTCAGGTTATTAATTATTGTTTCATCTAATCATAAAGATGTAGAGCAGTATTAGCAGATAATTCAGAGTCACTTTTTGTAAGAATAATATAGTCCCTTAAAACTTTATTTTGGTCTCCACCAGCTCCCTCAGGAAAATATTAGATTATAGCATCCAAATGCTTCACTTTGTTCACCAGCAATTGCGGCCTTTGTCTGCTGTTGTGCGCACAAGGGAAGTATTGTGGGTATATCAGATTATCATACTCTGAGTACAGTTTCTTGCTGCTGGTGATAAGTTTGACATGAGCAGCGAGAGTGAATACAAATAGTATAATATAATTGAAATATATATAATACATAATATACTATATAAATGATATAAAACACATTTCTCCCTGTTTACTGTACACACCTGTGTAAAATCCAGCCGAGGGTGTAAAAGTTGAGCAGACCGTACAGCCCTAGCAGGGCCAGGTAGGCCACCAGCAGTTTGCGAAGAAGTGAAGAGAGCACGTGGATACACTCAAAGGTGGCATAGCCAACGAGGGCCTGTTCCTCAGGGTGACAGGTGTGGGTGAAGGATAATTTGCTGAGAAGTGGGATTGTGTAGCTCACAATCAGTGTCACCATCAGCATTTTGAATATTGTCTGAGCCAAGTATACCTAAAGGGATGAAAGGGAGTATTAAGGTCAAGTAGCTACAAACACAAAGCCCCATAACAACACGAAGGAGGGGATGTAATATATAGATCCTACAGTATAGACTAGAGGGTCTCTCACCTTATAGATCACATCAGAGCTTTCGCAGTGGGACCGAAATTTCCTGACTCTTTCGAACAGTGCCCTGGCTTGTTCCCCATCACTCTTATCCAGCCTGATTACCTGCCTAGGGCTGTCAATCATGACTGATGGCTTGGAGTCAGGAAAGTGCACGGGGGGGCTGAGAGATTCAGACGAGTTACAGGAGAGTGTGGAGGGGCACGGGGAGGGAGGGATGGCAGAGGACACACTGTCTGACCTCTTTAAAAGTGGGCTGTCTGTGCCAGAGTCTATGCTTGAACCCCTTGCGCGGTTCGCTGGCGGTGAAGATGAAGAAGGACAGGGTCGGTGCTGTCGCCTCTCCACCTCCTTCTCTTGGATGTTTTCCTGCTGGGCAGCATGGGACAGGGCTTGAGACGTCCAGGGTGACTCGCAGCACTTTGCTAAGATGGCCAGGAAGTGCTCTATGCGAGCAGAGGTGTGGGGGAAGTGGAGCCAGAAGGAGCCACTGGCCACTAGCACTAGAGACTGCAGTAAGGCCATGTAGGGAAAGAAACGGGAGCACAAAGGCAAAGCCTCATGGTAGCACACCTAGACAGACGGACGGACAGACAGATGTTTCAATGAGCAGTAATTCATGTGTTGGCCACTTGGGGGCAGCAGAAACAAAAATGATCAACACATTTCACATCAGGAATGTATGTAGCAACATTAGCATGCATGTGGATTTATGTTTGTGTTGACACAGTACATGAAAGTCCAATATTTTCTTCTTCTTTTTTAGCTCTATTTTTGAGCTTTAAAGGGGACATATTATGGAAATATCACTTTTTGAAGGGTCTTTAAAGGGATAGTTCACCCAAAATTCGAATTTCACTCATTATCTACTCACCCTCATGTCAACTAAGGGCTGGGAGAAGTTTCAGAGTCCTCCGTGCTGTGGAAGCTACACGCCGGCGCAAATCGCGCAAGATTTGGACGGACCAGGAAGAGCAGTGCTGGGAGCTTCCGCTACAAACAAGCTTAAAACATAGACTTATTTAATTTTTTTCTGAACAATTTCTCATGTCAGGGCTTCAATACAAGAGGGACATTATAGACGAGCACTATGGAGGAATTTGGATGTTTTTTTTGTTTTGTTTTTTTCTTTTTGGACGAAGAAAAGTGAGCCCCATTTGCTACCGTCATATGGACATGCAGTGCTGCACGGAGCCCCGCTGTAACTCCGAGAAGGCACGGAGGACTCTGAAACTTCTCCCAGCCCTTAGTCGACATGAGGGTGAGTAAATAATGAGTGAAATTTGAATTTTGGGTGAACTATCCCTTTAACATATATTTGGGCATCATTGTCTTCCAGTGATGTAACTAGGATTCTAATTTGCATAATAAAACCCCTACCTGGGACTGGTAAAAGGGGTGGGGCGGGGCAAGCAGTGGTTCATTTGCATTTAAAGGGACAGGCTGTTAATGGCTCTACTAACTGACTGGGAACTTTAACTGTTGAATGCAGGACAGTTAAGGTAAGGATTTCTCTCTGCATTTGCACTCTACATTATGTGAGTGAACCTAATAATTAAAAATGTGGTGAAAAGGCTCTGTAGAGCAGAGGTAAACAGCAGGATCAGTTCATAATTGTGTGTAGTTTCACCTCTACACAGGACTCCTTTCATATACAAGTGTTCATACAATGTATTGACAACAGTAACTTTAAAGTGACTTTACCATCCATGTTTTTTGTTGCTTTCGCTGCCTGTGTTGCATCGCTTTACATTACAAAGGAGAGTCATGTAAGTGTTACGGTACCTGACTGATGTAAATGTACTGCTGGTAGACCAGGTGAGTACGTCGACCCCGGGGTGCAGAGTAAAGATCTGGGCTGATGTTGTGTGAACCGTGTGTCGGTGGTTTTGATGATGGAGCCAGTCCTACGTTGCTGTTAGCTGACAAACTGTGATTGCTTCTGTTGGCAGTGAGTGGATCCAAGGGAATGCACACCACTCTGTCCCGGGACAGCTGCTCAGTGCAAGCCAAAACAGATGTCATCAGCATCAGGACCACCAGGTAGTCCATGAAGACCTCCCACCATGGCTTCAACAACTTGGACCTGTTCTGATGCTGGTTCAGAGGCGCCAACTCTGACAGGGAAAACATGGCGACCTCTGTGGTCTAGGTCTAGGAGGACGACAACTGTAAGAGAAGGTAAAGAAAAGTCTGAGCTAAAGCACATAAACTGATGTAGTGATGAACAAAGATGAGTCAGATGTCTGGGGACAGTGTTATGGCTCCACAGGCAGAGCTGCACTGTCTTGGCCACAAGTGAATCTAGATATCAAAGAGTCAACATGATAAACAGGCAACCTATCTGTGGAGTCACCAGTTCTGGTAATAGCAACTCAACTACAGCATGTGACCACGGTCTGATCCAGGAAAATCCTAATCAGGTCACAGAATACAATATAACCAGAAAAATCCAGCTTCTTACTACTAACAATGTGGTCTTACATTAACACAAAACATTTTAACAGGGTTAGACAAATGTGTTTTTATTTCACATGAGATTTCTGTCATAGTGTTTTTGTTCTTTCCTTTGTAGAAAATGATGTAATGTGTTTTTCTCTGCATCAATCAGGATTTAGAACGAAAATGTAGCTGTGGGCTTGTTTGCACCCACACAGTCCTGGTGACAGGATCAGCTCAGTTTTGATTATGAAAACTCTTAAAAAATTAAACTTGAGAATTTATATTCTCCATTAGGCTACATAAACTTTGTCTTTGAGCAATAATATTCAACGTTCCAAAGAAGTGCTTTTAAGATTTCAAAAACAAGTTTTCCGGGGCTTTAAACAAGATTTTGAAATGGATATATTACAAGGAAAGCTTTTTACTTTTAAGGAGAGTCAGTAAATAATTCATAAATCTTAACATTACGGGGTTTTTTTTCATTCATATCTCAAACTTTTTGATTGGTGTTTACACTTCAAGATTAAGCTCATTCTTCTACATCTTGGACTGAACAATTCCTGTTACAGTAAAAGCCCAGATTAACTTTTTCCACCTACCAGGGGAAACAGCTTGTTCTCCGACTTCTTCTGATCAGCTCACAGCAGCCTCCTCACACAAACTTCATTCCGGCGCTGTCCGGTTCTGCCGTGAAAAACTCCTGAAACTTACAACAAACCCCTCCTCAGCTGGCCGTCACACAGCTTTTCATGGGTTGCCATAGCAGCGGAGGATGTGTGGTTGAAAAATCTAATTCAGCACTAGAGGAGCGTTTAAGACCCACCAGGGGCATGCCCGCACCCTTTAACTCCTTCACAACTGGGTTACACTGAGAAAAACATCACAGGATCATTAGGTTAAAATAACAGTCGCAGGAAAAATGCTCATTTCAGTTTATGTACAAACATTTCTCAGAATTTCAGCGATGAGGCTAATTTGATCATATGTGGGCCTATTAATATACCTAGGCTACTTAGCTATACTTTTCACCACTCCTACGCTTGCTGTAAGTTAAATATACATTTCTGTCAAATAAATATTTAATTACATTAATATATATATAAGAAAAATTATAAAAGTGGTTTAGACCTGTCACTTTAACTTATTTTACTTGCATGATTGCCCCTAGAAATAAAATAACTTTATATCCAGCAGGGGCTGCTGCTGTTTAATATGTACACATAGGCCTAAGTGAAAAGGAGCAGCATTTGACTCCACAGGTGTAATTCAGATGATGCTGTAGCTCGACAGTTTTTACGGTTTATGCACAAATTATCTGAGAGTGTGGCTTTTTTTTGTTTGTTTCAAGTCACTCTGCATCTTTATGAATGGATTTGTGCATTTGCAGAGAAACCAGGTTAGTGTCCTTGGAGTTTATAGGTTCGAGAAAGTACGGACTAATGACTGTGCAATGTGTGTGTGTGTGTGTGTGTGTGTGTGTGTGTGTGTGTGTGTGTGTGTGTGTGTGTGTGTGTGAGGGTCATATCAGTGTGTTGTTTCTCTTGTATCTGGGCTATGAAGAATCTGGAGCAAAGACTCAAACTGACAGTGAACCACAATGCGATAGATCTACTCTCCACAGCTGTTGTGTGTAGTTACTGTAGGCCTACATGCTGTGCTCAATGTGCATTGTGTGACAAGTGTAGCTATGTGTGTGCAGAATAGTTGCAACAGTGGTGGCAAACGGTATGTGTGAGTGAGACTGGTGGCATAGTGTTGCCACAGTGAAAAATCTCAAAATAAAGCGTGAAGGTGTAAGGACAGTTCCTTAGGTAATGTAACATCATCTGCTGCTGCACACATAGTCAAGCCCACAACATACTACACTTAAATAAATGCGTTTTTGAAACTTGTTAAATCTAAATCAGTAACAGAGGAGGACATCTGAGTGCAATCCTAAACAGCATGAAGAATCACAGTGCAGGGTTGCATCATGGTGGTAGGCCTACCATCACTAAACACTGAGGAAGATACTAGACTATATTGCTATTACAGATTATTAAGTAGCCATTCTGACATTCAATGAGATATAACATTTATCCAACAAGAGAACTACAACAACGACAGTGTCACCTTGGATTAGCGATCAGCTAAACTATTAAAATTAACTATGACTCCAAACTGTGTTAAAAATGCTAAACCTGCAATAACTCACTTTTTGTCCATCTGTTAACAAAACATTGGCAAATAATTGCTCATAAAGTTGTTATGGCTAAGGTGTTGACTGTTTACTCATCCAGGAGATATGAAGCTGGGATGCTTTGCTACAACTGCTACCAACAAAAATATCTTGACGTTAAGCTAAGAAAATTTACATAATGGGGATATTCCCATTTAACTCTCAGCAAGAAGGGGACTAAAGGTCCGTTGGCCAAAATGTATTTTATCTGATAGGTTTTGCTAATGCTACATAGCTAATATTAGCTCTTAACTTTACAGTTTGACCAAGAATTTCAGCCACTACTGTATTTTATTGTGAATGTATGCAAGACACCTTCTGAGCAACACTTTATCTTCATGGCAGACTGGAAGCTACAGTGACTCGGTATCGGAAAGTGACCAGACAAGCTGACCAGGATATGGGTTAGCCTGCAAACTTCAATAAAAGAAAAGATGTGGTAGAAACAGAAGAAAAACAGTGCAAGACAGGTAAGTAAACAGTTGTTGTAACTAATGTAATACTAATGTAGGAATTAAGCAGGTGATTTATTTTTCTTCTGTGAGTTAGGGTTAGAGGGTCAAAGCGTAAGCTTTAGTTTTATTGCCCCTTCCAGAGCAGTACATCACTCAGCTGCTGTGTGTCTACCTCTGCTTCTCTAAACTCACAAATTAAATGTTGACTTTACACAGCCCCATGTAAAATAACCCGAAAAATCACTTTAAAACTTTTTTTTTTTTTTTTAAAGAAAAAATATGTTTTACAAGTATGTTTTTTCATCTTCAAAGGGCCATCTATGACACTGTGGGCCTGATAATATTTTTCTCTCTCTTACTGTCAATAGCTTGTTTTTCAAGAGGGCATTAAACTCCCATGAACCCATCTCATGAGAAACTGATTGAACTGTTTGTAGTCCTTTGACAGTAACATGATTTTAAATTTAGACACTGGGGCTGTGGCGTGGTAAGCACAACATTAGAAAGGGCCGATATCCTTCAACCCTTGGTTTTTAAGTTCTGCTGAGAAAAGGCCTGCGGCTTCACACCTTTTCATCTGCAATATACACACTCAGTGACACACATACTGACACACTCGCTCAACCATGCCCATAGGCAGGAACTTTTTGGGTGGGGTTGTGTGACAGGATTCACACGTCCATGCTGTGAACAAAACATCACAAGGTTGCTACAGACCTAAGCACATCAAATATCTGAGCAAACACTCACACACGGCCTCTCAGTTTCTAGAAGGAGAAAGATTATAGTAAAGTTAATTGTATCATTCTTTGTCTGAAGTTGTTTTTATCCCAAGTGACAGACAACACACATGGTCAGGCTTAATCAAGTGCAACACATAACTCTCAGGAAAACCATGATGTGTTTTTACACTCAAGATTTGAGTAAATGAAACAAACAAAATTTCTCCCTAATTTTTTTTAACACTAAGTCTGCTGGTAATAGCATAATATTTATCCTATAGGCATGAGGCTGGAATCAACCTTAATGTGTAATCCTGAGCAAAAACCATATTTACCATAATATCAAAAGTATGAATCAAGGTTTCCTGGGAGCTAAACCATTCAACGGTCGAGAGAGAGACAAGTTTGTATCATCCTACAATCATTTCAGCACTGTGATGATGTCAAGGTAAAATTACCTGTGATGTGTTGTCAGTATGGCCAAACAGTGAGGGATGAAAGTCGGTGGTGGATGAATGGGCATGCGTCAGGATGAGGGGGCTACATTGTTAGCCATGCAAGTTGCACAGCTTTAGGCATGATAATGTTGGTATTTCTGAGGTATCACCACCACAACCACTGGATCAACTTCAATGTTCAGCGTAAAGTTGACAGTTTGGGTTGTTTTGTGAAAGGTCTTGGCAACTTTATATTAATTTTTTTTATCAAGCACCATCATCATTATCATTTCACAGGTGTCACTGGGTGATAGACATGGTAAACAGTATGCACCATGTTAGCTCTGTCTGTGAGCATGACACCAGTCTTCCATTAGCATTTAGCTCTGCTGTGAATAGATATAATATATATATATATAATACTCCTACAGTCGTGTTAGAGTAGTTCTGTTTGATACAGTGCAATGACATAAATGTCTTAAAATCAAGGTATAAAGTCACACATTTATTTAGATTTATTCTTACACATTCAAACCATGTCTACTCATACCACTACCAATTTTGTGAGTGTGGGCAGTGTTTGGTCTTGGGTACCATGTCTTTGTGGTGTTCTCACACCTCCTTACCTCTCTGTAACCCAGCACTGTCAGACTGATAGAAAACCCAGAGTGTTGTGCTACCTGTGTGGGAGTGGGGGTGCCCATCTGATTTTAAGAAGCCGTCATCGTCATTTTCATTACCATCACCAATATCACCACCATCACTTTTACTGTCTTCCTTTTATGGTGTTGTAACACTCGTCGTATGTTTAGCTGGAGAACGGAAAATGTTTTTATCGACACCACTGTGGGGGCGCTTCCTCCGAATACAAAATTCGTCTTTGATGGAAAATACCACAATTAGATTTTAATCTGAATCTGTGATGTTCTCAACCTGATAGAAATTGATTGAAGGGTGTAGGAGGATATGGTGAGAAGTAACATAGAAAGAAAAATACCTCAGCAAATACTTGTTTCCTGTTCAGTGGGAGGCACAAGACGAGCTGAGTGTTGTGGCTTTACCTTTGTGCATGACCCTGTAAAATAGTATATAGATATTGAGACCTGGCTCAGTCCACAGTTCCCATGGCCATAGTAAATATAGATTCTCTACATCGTGTACTGCAAAGAAAGTCTTGTCTTCCTACTGATTCTCTGTTCTTTACTGTGATGAAACCTTATTCTCAGTGACTCAACACATTGAGCACAGCTGTACAATACCAACATCATCGTCAAAACTCTTTTTCGGTGTCTTTGTTTAACAAGAAGTCTTGAACTATCTGTAAACTTTGCTCTTTTACCAACCAGAGCGAGAGAAAGTTGAGAAAGATGTGAGGAAATGAGTGTAGATGGGTGGGTGGGGGTAAAC
Source organism: Trachurus japonicus (assembly GCF_045865225.1). Taxonomy (NCBI): domain Eukaryota; kingdom Metazoa; phylum Chordata; class Actinopteri; order Carangiformes; family Carangidae; genus Trachurus; species Trachurus japonicus. The sequence goes on along the minus strand of NC_140914.1, from coordinate 25,298,663 downwards.
TGGCGACAGAAAGAAAGAGAAGCTGCTGGCCGTGAGAAAATGGCACAGCACTTCATTTGTCAAATCCCCCAACTGAAACCACTGTAAGCCACCAGCCACAGCAGCGCCACTGATAAGCAACAAAGAGCTGAGACTGCGGCCTGATAATCTGATGTTTCTCTTTCTGTCTTCAGTGACGCCATCTCATTTGATGCAATGATGTCATTTAATACACTGCAAAACACCTACACAGTTGTTACACACCAGAAAGTCCATGAATGGGTTCATATTGAGTTCTCATGTTTGCAAACACCAGCAAGTCACCAAGGTATTCTTTGCTGCCTACCAGGCCTGAACAGACAAGTTCATCTGAAGTGCTGTCTGCTGTTATTTATATACATTAGTGTCAGACCTGAAGATGTCTCTTTCTAACTGATGCAAAATACAGACTTCATTACGTTTTCTCTCTGAACTGAAACTGACTTTTCATTTTGGATCATTTAAAGGGATAGTTCACCCTAGAATGATATTTCGCTCATTATCTACTCACCCTCATGTTGACTAAGGGCTGGAAGAAGCTTCAGAGTCCACCGTCCCTTCTCTGAGTTACAGGGGGTCTTGGCGTAGCAGTGCATGTCCATATAACGGTTGCAAAGGGACACCAGAGCTCTTCGTAAAAAAACACACACAAAAAAACATCCAAATACCTCCATGATGCTCGTATGTAATGTCCGTCTTGTGCTGAAGCCCCAAATTGCGTAATTGTCCCGAATTTTTTTTTAAAAAGTCTATATTTTAAGCTTGTTTGTAGCGGAAGCTTCTCGAAGCTCCTCTTCCTGGTCTGTCCAAATCTCGCGTGATTTGCGCCGGCGTCAGTGCGGTTACTGCGAATCACGCGAGATTTGGACGGACCAGGAAGAGGAGCTTCGAGAAGCTTCCGCTACAAACAAGCTTAAAATATAGACTTTTTAAATTTTTTTCGGGACAATTACGCAATTTGGGGCTTCAGCACAAGACGGACATTACATACGAGCATCATGGAGGTATTTGGATGTTTTTTTGTGTGTGTTTTTTTACGAAGAGCTCTGGTGTCCCTTTGCAACCGTTATATGGACATGCACTGCTACGCCAAGACCCCCTGTAACTCAGAGAAGGGACGGTGGACTCTGAAGCTTCTTCCAGCCCTTAGTCAACATGAGGGTGAGTAGATAATGAGCGAAATATCATTCTAGGATGAACTATCCCTTTAACATTTTGATGACTTGTAGGCAGCGACAACAATATACACTGATGTAATACCCTTATGCCTCCACACCAGTGACATGTGGAAGTTGGGATTATGTTTTTTTTAACCAAGTGTCCTCATAATACATGTTTGTGGCCCCTATGTGCTATCTCAAGACTGCTTTGATGGAGTTTCTTAAAGGAGAATTCCGGCCATTTTTGACCCCATCGTTGTCCTGATGGTCACCCAGTGTTTGGGGGGGGGGGGGATACCTGGAAAGACATTACTACCCTATCCTATCTATTTCTTTACAAAAATAAACGGTCAGAGATATTATGGACATTACCACTGCGCTGCTTGACCGTTTATTTTTGTATTTTACACTATATGAGTTCAGTGGTGTCTCGTAAGGATTCGAGTCATGTACCATAGATATTTGATTGTTTTTTGAGTGTTTGTTGTGGTTGAAAGAATTGCCCCCATGAGTTATTGTTGTCGCTATCCCGAGTGCCGGGTAGCCATGGTGTAACTCCGGTTTGCCTGCATCAATTTTAGTTGCGTTTTTTTGGCCCTCCCCCCAACAGTGGGTGACCATCGGGAAAACGATTTAGGAGTCAAAAATGGCCGGAATTCTCCTTTAAGATTTGGACCAAATGTTCACCCGGACTGGTTGAGATTTTTGTACACAAAGGTCAAACTTAAAGGTCACAGTAGCATTTTATGGTGCCATATAATGCTCATGAATGACATCATCATGTTTTGCATACACTTCTGGCCATCGGTAAGTGCTGTAATTCAGAAAGGGGAGACTGTGACCATATTTCCTGCAACTTGGCTGCTTGGCAGAGGCAAGACAACATGCAATATACAAATAAAACTGGCATTTCCATGAAAGAGTGTGAACATACTATAGCAAAACGTTGCCCCATACCACCAAAAGTGGTTATGGGGCATCATTGCCATTCAGAGGGAGCCATGTTGTGTCCACCTGATGAATGTAAGTCCAGTGTTCACTCTCTTTCTGATCAGAACAACAGCTCCTGGCGGAAATCTTACTTCACTGATTTCATACTAGCCTTTATCACTCACAAGTTACTATGCTTTTTTAGCCTTTTGTCGATATCTTCTTGCATAATTTAGCAGCTCAATGGAGAAAACAGGTACTATTACAGCAATTTATTATTCCACTACCATAAAGTTGGGGGCTTGAAAGAGACAGGTTTCAAAAAGAATGATCATGTTAAAACAGAACAGATCAAGATATCATGAGTTATAATCACGGGTGTGGGCAATGCTTCAGAGAAAAAAGGGAAAAAAAAGGACCTATACACTTCCCTAAAATGCCTGCCTGGTAAACCCCTGCATTTAGGCTAAAAAATGTTTAGTCTCACAATCATACACTGATGATTCAGAGAAAAGAAACCTCACACCCAACCATATTATACATTTGTTTGTAAACAGCCTTCATATAAGGTTGCACAAAAAATATAGAATTTTATTGAAAAGTATATTTTGAATACAAAATAAAATATTGAGACAGGTGCAAGAATCAACTCATATGCAAGATTCAAGAAGTCATAGGAAGTGGAATCTGAAAGAAAAACACAATACGAAAATGAACTTTTAACTACATGCGTCGTCTTCTCTCCCCCCTCCAGCCCCTTCGAGTTTCAGGTTCCTAGAAAGGCAGTTTTTCTATCAGGGAAACAAGAAGCCCCTGAACCCCCCAAAACAAATGAGGCACACAACCACCGAACCCACCAGCCCGTCTCAGCTCCCTGCACTTCTCTCGTCTGCTCTCCCTCACAGCCCCTGGGAAAAGGCTGCAAGCCCCCCACCACATCAACCACAGTGCTCTGACATGCCTCTCTTCGTGCACATCAAGGAGAACTCAGCTACATTTTATGGCACTCGTACCCAGAGTTAAATGACATTATGTCTGTCTGCAGAAATACAGCCCCATTCAGAGATGCTTTGGTTTCATTGCATACGAGGCCCTTGATGATCTGATTTCAATCTGAGGTCAGATTCAGACCCCAACACTCGACTGTACAACAGCTACATATTTGCAAAATGCTCTTTCATGACTAAAAACAGATTCTCTTGATTTTCATGACTCTTGTAGCAGTTTTATTAATCTCTATGGCAAAAATCCCTCCCATCTCAGAAAGGTGTAGTTTACTCCAACAGATGAGGCTGTTTGATTTTCATCAATCGTGTGAAATTGAAATAAAAGTCATTAAGAGTGCACTCGAAATGCACAACAAGATTTGTTCAAGCAGTTTATTACAACCCATAAGGGGTCTTGTTGTTGTAAGGGACATCTAGTGGTCGTTTGAGACTGAATGAGTTTTTTAATGTTAACATCCAAGTGACAAAGTCTTTTAGTGACCATGGTGGACACAACATTTTGTTCCCACTTAGGCCTAATTATGTTTCTTTTAACCAGGACAATGTCCTTTCTGTACTTCTAACCAATAATGTATTACATTGTATTGTACTTATTACTTATATAACTTAACCAAGTTGTTCCTGTGCCTGAAAAACAAGTCTTTAGCACAGCATCCTCACATTATGAAATCATAACAATTTATCTGCAGTGTGTCTCTGGCTGGTGAAGAAAAAAAAATCAAAGAAAAAGTAGCCTACTGATGAAAGCTAATAACAGTAATAACACCATAATTCTGACAATAGATGTTAGACATCAGGATCCTGTGGGCAGGAGGCTCCAGGTTGTATCAAAAGACAAAAACAAATGACCTATGGCAGATTATGTTGGAGGATTAGTTGTACTTTAGTGTTTTCCCCAGTGAAGCAGGAAATTCTCTGTTTGCAAGGTGACAGATAATATCATCTCCATATGTTGAGACCTCCTGTGCTTTCCTGTTGATGAATGGGTGTTACTGTGTATCTTGATGTAAAGATTACATGAATCCATCTTTTTGTGGCCATAAAGGGTTAAATTTAGAGTGATGTAAAGGTTGATGTGTCTGAGGAGCTACCCCTCTGTTGTTTCAATGATTTTTTCCTTCTGTTCCGTTTTTCCTCTTCTCTCAGTTACAGTCGTGTTTTATGTTTTTAGCAGTGTAATCAATTTGAACATGATGATTAGCTTTTGAAAAAAATACACCCCAACTCTGATACAACTGATACTATCTACACTGACTTGTTTAGATTCCTCCATTGTTGTTCCTCCCTCTTTGATTGGTCTGAACCACTGTGGTTCAGCCACAAGCGTAGCCTACTCTTGGAGCCTGGTAACGTTTGTTACTGAGAAATGCAACTACATCATGAGTTGAATAAATTTGGGTTTAGATTAAAATTAAAGGTCAAAATTATTTCATGACCTTTACTACGGTGTATAGATTATTTATTAGAGGTGCAGGACACCAGACTTGGGTGTCGGAAAAGCTTTGTGTTGGTTTTTGATTATTTGCTTTGTGATGAGGAACACTTCAAATCATACATCTCACATTTGTAAAAGCTGCAATACACAGACATATGTCACAAATAATGTCAAAACAGTCAACAATCAATCACTAACAGATCATTTGTAAAGGTAAAAAAGGACCATGTTCATATTATCTAACCCAAAACATCAGTCAGTCATTGTGACCCATGTACTGTACTGTGGGTGGGAGAGTGTGAACTAGTAGCTTTAAAAAAAGAAAAAGAAAAAAAAGCAGAGGGGTTGGCAGCCAGTGTTCTGGTAAACGTGCTCAGGGGGCGGATGCCTCACGTCTTGTTGGGAGGAAGGAGGAACTTTGCACATTTTATTGACAAGTCACACACAGCACGATGACTCACGATGTTTTTATCATGTTTTATTTTCATCTGGAGGACGTTTTCTCTTGCCATGAGTGTGAAAGTTTACACACTCTTTAGAAATGATCAGACACTTATCAGCTCTTCTGTGACTGTTACGAACTTGTTACCTATTATTGGAAGGTTATTGAGTGCTATTGTTATTATTAGCCCCATACATCTACATGGTGACACTTATTAATTATATAAAATTATATTATATAAATAAAAATGATATTATAATTACTGTATATGATATAAAATTATATTAATTATATATAATTATTGTTTAAGTGTTATCATGTAGATGCATATCAGCATTTTATTACAAACAAAATATCTTTGATGCCGTTTTTTTTTTGAAGCAGGTTGTAATTCAGTGTTTCAAACAAAGGTGGTGAAAAAAAAACCCTTCCTTTGCTTAGAGATGGAAAGGTGTGGGATGGCTGGATACCACATAAGAACACACATACACCCACACACACACAAGAAGAGAGGTAGACATGTGCGTGACTGGCACCTCGGTGATAAAGGTCCAGATGTTCACATGAGAACATTGAGATATTCAAACTTTCCAAAGGACGCTCAGTGTGTATACGAGTCCACCCACATGAAGAGTCATTGTGCTGGTGAATCCTGACACAAACGTATTGGTCTCAGAATACACACAGTTTCATCTTGACATTGATATTATGATACATCCATTCACAGAGAGCCCCACACACCTAGTAGTGTGTGCAGTGCTGCTGAGGTGTTGTCCTGTATTGATAGAATTTGCGTTTCAAAATAAGAGCGGCAACAGAGGAACAAACTGCAACATGGAGGATATGTCTGATCATTTCAAATAATAGTTTTTAATCTTTTTTTTTAAATTTATTGTTATTTCAATTTAAGTGAAGTTTCGGAGGCTTTTCCCCCCTCCCTTTCCTCTAGTCCCACAATCCTCAGCAGCTTTTCAAAATCAAATCAAATCTCTTTGTGTTATGTCATCAGTTGTTGGGTGTGAGAAAGAGAAAAGAGGACGTTGTCAGCAGTGAGGACACAAGAGACAAGTATTCTCGACATTCAGCTGCACAATACAAAGGTAAGATTAACAATGCAACTGGAATCTAACTTTTAGTTTTAGTAACATTGGCTATACTTCACTTTTCTTTTATAAAAATAAATATTTAAATGTTCTTACCCATGCAAGATGGCAGATTCAACCTTATGGTGTGCTGCAACTTTCTTCTGTGCAATGTCAGGTTGAGAATTGCATCATGTTCGCGAAACAGTGGATCAGAGGGTTAACGAGTGAACTATTTTTAATTATTCGTGCTCATATTAAATTTCTGTGAAGGTTTGAAACAAGTTCGGGAAACTTTGGTTATTTGTCTGCAGCAGCGTAGTTGTCGTGACTCGTCTCTTGAAGTGTGACTGTCGGGCTTTCCTCTTTCTGCTTTACCTCATCATCTCATATAAAGTCACAGCCAGCTAAAACTAAGACATTTTATACAGTTATTGTTGACTATATATATTTTTTACATTATTGTGCTGTTTTTCCAAGTTTATACTAAGCAACATGTAATGATGATAATATTAATATTAATATAGTGTATTCAGTTCAAATGGAAGTCTAAAAAGCAGTTTAGAAGATGTCTGACACATCCTCAGCAGGGTTTTCCTCAGTGAAAGCCCTGGAGCTGAGGCGCAGGTGTCAAAGTGTATTTGTTGAGGAAACCTCAAGCTTCGGCATTGTAACTGAACATGTAGCAGCAGGTGTGTGACATCTTGAGTGTGTGTGTGTGGCTCCAAAAGTGACATGAAAAGAGCTGCTGCAGGTTGTTTCACTAGTCTCCCATCACTCCCTCTCCAGTCACTGCTCTGCTCTGCTATGCCGCGGTCGTTCCTCGTCAAGAGCAAAAGGTCTCACCTAGCCGGCCCATCGAAGGACGCCTTCAGACCACGCTCCAGGTCCAGAGAAGACGCCGAGCCGCCTGAGCAGCATGCGATGGGACAGGAGGACGGGAGGCATCCTGGAGATGCTGACCCCCCTTCATTTGGGGTCAAAGACCTTCTGGCTGACGCCTGCTCACCGTGGGACAGGGTGGCAGACCAGCTCAACAGCACCTGCAGGGATGAGCCTTGGACTCCAGGTACGCAACACTTCTCCATCATTTCAAATGTGTATTTTTGTGACATAGTGTAGTCATGTTATTTGGGTGGCATTTGAAAATGTTTTTTTGTAACTCAGTGATTAAATTTACTCCAGCATAAAGAAGGGATGAGGATAAAGAGGAAGCATGGAGTTTACTAAATATTCAGGATTAATTGTGCGCTCTAAATCTCAGAGTCCTTCTCCAGAAATTAAAGACACCGTCCTCCTTTCATATTCTAGCAAAGGTCCCTGTGGAGAACAGAGACGCTGCTGTGCCCGTCTCACTGTGGTCGTCAGAAAGACACCAGGCGTCTGACAGAGAGAGAGAACTGGAGAGACTGGTCTTCTTACTGCTCAACCACACGACACACACTGACCTAAAATCCCCCGTGAGCCAGTGTCCACTCTGTGAAAAGGTAGGAAACGTGTGCATCGTGAGATTTCACCCCCTCGTCTTTTTAATCTCTGTCTTTATCAGCTGTTCCAGTGAAAAAGGAAACCTGTAGTAACTGTAACATGAACATGCCAGACTGTGACACAGCGAAGTGTCTGGAGGGGAACGCAGTTGTTCCATCCAACGCCACAGAATATAAATAAGATCTAAAGTGTACCTCAACATCTCTAATTGTTCATGGAGAAGAAAGTGTTATTGCAGTTATTTACAGGTACATATATTTACATTATACACATTTGTATTTTGTAACATGATGTATCTACAGATTTTTTCAGTGTTATGAAGAATGGAAAGAAAGTCCTGGTAAAAACTAATTCATGCTGGGTTTTTTAAACCTGATATTATTTATATCAATATATTTATTTATTAAAGACATACAATCAACCAAAATCCATAATAAAAACACATTGTAAATATGTATTGTATATAATTAAGTAATACTAATTAGGCTAATGAAAGATAAAAAATAAATAGTTAAAAATGCATTTAATATGAACATAATACGTAATTATGTCACTATTTCTGAACTGTCTCAAACATGTATTGATTAGTTTATGGTTGAATCTGAAACCAATAAACAGATACAGCTGCGATAGGCTGCAATCAAACTCATTGATAACAGATCAGTGAGAATGATTGATATTGGTCCTCATCCTCTTTTATGGGAATAGTTAAGACATTCTGGTAAATGCAGTCATCAGATAAGAAGCTATCTATCACTTTCACATGTACAGCGAATATAAACTCACAGTGAGCTGCTTGTTACAGTAGCTTAGCTTCGCACAGATAGTGGAGGCAGTGACGAAACAGCCTGGCCCTGTCCTGAGGAACAGCCATGACAGAGTTCAACACACGATCACTCGTTATGAGACGTTTTTAGGCTTCAGGACAGATGGCGTCGATCTTCTCATTTCACCTTACACCTACAGTATTATATCTGTCAAAATAGCCTACTTAATTATTTAACTCAACCTACTCATTCTCGGGGCGCAGAGTGGCGCAGTGGGTTAAGCAGGCGCCCCATGTGTTGAGGCTATAGTCCTCGTGCAAATAAAGGCATGAAAAAGCCACAAAAGAAAAAAATTTATATTAAAAAAAACCTACTCTTTCTCACTTGCTGCCTCTGTCTGTCTCCACAGTCTCTTTCAGAAGTCCTGAGATCAGGAGGCCTCCAGGATCATGTCCTCAGCACCATGTTTGTCCCTCTGATGAGACCACCCAGAGCCTCAGACGTCTCAGCCTTCAGCTTCAGAGGGGTCGGCACCTATGGGCGAGCTAAGGTACTGTGGACAGTGAGAATATTTCCACGAGTAAAAGTTTCATAAATCTCAATGCAAATAACCCATCACCTCTGAAAGACACACTGACTGTGTGTGTGTGCTTGTGTTCTTGTGTGTGCACCCAGGAGAGAAGCTTTGGCTGCAAGGTGTGCGGAAAGGTGTTCAAGCGCTCGTCCACCCTGTCCACACACCTCCTCATACACTCCGACACCAGACCCTACCCCTGCCAGTACTGCGGCAAACGCTTCCACCAGAAGTCGGACATGAAGAAACACACTTTCATACACACAGGTGGGTTTAACATTGCAGAAAGTAAAACAGCGCGCTCTGAAAATGCTCAAACTTCTTGTTCTCAGACATTAAAAGCAACTTTGACACCTCGGTCCTCCCTCAGGTGAGAAACCACACGTGTGCAAAGTGTGCGGTAAAGGATTCAGCCAGAGCTCCAACCTCATCACCCACAGCAGAAAACACAGCAGCTATCAGCCGTTCAGCTGCCCCCTCTGTCAGCGCACCTTCCAGCGCAGGGTGGACCTACAGCACCACCAAGAGACACAGTGTGGCTATGGAAACGTGTACACTCAAAACTGAGCTCCCACGGGGCAATGGAAATGAAATGGAGTTTGTAAATAGTTCTCATGATTGTAAAGGCCTGAAAAATATGCATTAGTGTTGACATGTATACGCTGTATATGCTGAAAATGTGAAATAAAACTGGAACGGTTTGCTTTAAAAAAACAAAACAACAACAAACACATGTTATCTCTTTGTGTTTTCTTGCTTTGGGATGTGACGACACATCCATCAGCAAACCAGTCACCAGAACTCATTCACCGCTGATAACTGGGTTATTTTCCCAGAAGCTGAGCATCATCCAGGGTCATTTTCACAAACTATTTTCCTAAGTTGTGTGAGTGACTGATGTGTATGTGTGTGTGTGTGTGTGTGTTTGTGCGTGTGTGAAGCAAGCATCCCTCATACAGTGCAGCGAGGTTCCCCACAGAGATAAATGATGATTATCCATTCACTGGATGTGCTTATACTGCACATAACAGGAAGCCTATTTTGAAATGATTTTCTAAAAGTAAGATGGAGAACATGTGAACTCTGAACTTCCTACTGTACCTACTGTAGATCTGCCCAGCCAGCAATGCTGCGTGGGGTCCATATGGGCCCCACTTGAGCTGCATTTGTGGGCCCCGTATGTGGCTTGCACCCAGGATCCATATAGGCCCCTGCTCTGGTAGCCCATGGGCTACTAGCCCATTGCTGGCATTGCTGGCTGGGTAGTAAAGGTCAAATAGAAACATAGAGATTTAAAATTGTGCCGATCAATTAAAAAACAAAAGCAAAACAAAACAAAAAAACAACAGCAATGGATTAAAAAACTGTGTATACTCTGGAGGAGGTCACACATGCAACTACAGTGGTTCCCAACCTGTGGGTCAGGGCCCACTAGTGGGCCACAAGGGTATTACCAGTGGGCTGATAAATTGCAAAAAAAGAGAGAGAGAGAGAGAGAGAGAGAGAGAGAGAGAGAGAGAGAGAGAGAGAGAGAGAGAGAGAGAGAGAGAGAGAGAGAGAACCATGCAATTATACAAATCTAAAATAAAAACATGACTGATATTTAAAAAAATATCTTTGAGGATGTTTTTTCCTTGTATTAAAGTCTATCACTGTGATAAACCAGTGACAGGACCTTTTATGTTGCATCGTACACTTGTCTGTCTCAGGTGGACAGTGCACCAAACTGGACTATTAAAAAAGACAGAAAGAGTCCACAGACAGGTGGTGAATCTCTCAGCCATTAAATCAAATGGAACGTGCAAAATGTTTCTCCTGCTTTCAGTTCAGCTCTAAATGTCCAGTATCATTAAAATTAAAAATACCGTGAAAGCAAACATTTGCTTCAAAAACATCTGTGATAATAATCTGCCCTGCACAGAATGGCTATAACAACATGGCTCCATTTACAATGTTTGTGCTTGATGTGAGAGCAGGTTTGACCTGCAGCACATCTGAGGATTTAAAATAATTACTAGCTGCTTTAAACTAATAAATTAATATATTTTACACACCGTTGATGTTTGACATTTTCTCAACATGTCCACTTCCTTATCTTTATTTGGGTCACGTGTTCATGTAAAACATCTTGTTGCCACATAAACACATATACAGAATTCATATACAGATACATGTAGTTTTCATATTTGAGCTGATTCACAGTTACAAGACAAATAGTGACAGTGACTCTGTCGACTCTGCTCAGACAGGAACACACAGAAACCACATGGATCCTGTTTGACCCTGTGTTCCGTCTCTAAAGGCGATGATGTTGATGTGGTTTCTGTCTGACTCACTCCACCATGTTTAGATCCTCTTGCATCCAGATAAACGTCTCTCCATATGATGGGTCGCTGCCAGTTTTGAGTTGACTCGATGTAGAGTGGTGTGCAGCATCAAACAGACAACGTTTCACTTTGACTCACACATCTGACTTCACAATGCAGCGATGAGTAGGTGTCACTGTATTCACAGTGTTTCAGTCCTCTTGCATTTCCGCTGCACGGCAATGAAAGAGACTCACAAGGACAACTGCGCGCGCACACGCAGGCACGCACACACACACAAACACACTCAGAGGCAGCTGTGCTCGCTCACAAAGTTGTTAGAACCTCTGTCCCAGTTCTCCTTTCTCAGATTTGCTGGAGGAAATCCTGCGACAGAGATAAAAGAATAAAACTGTTCAGACTGATCCGACGTATCAGAGTTGAAATCAGCAGGTGTTTGCCCCCAAAACTGATACATTTTCTGAAACTGTCGGTGCTTCTAACCACCAAAGTTTATTTTAATACTGTATACTGTACAGCTTTAACATGGGGTTCACTCTGCCAGCTGGAGTACGCTCACTGTGAATTGATCGGGGTGGTTCACTTGCAAAACTTGAGTTCAAATACTGAATTAAAAACATGAACTCAACTTAACCAAAAGCTTTGTTTCAGCTCATTAAGTTAAGTTGTTTAAGTTATTTAATTAATGATAATTTATTGTTTCAATTCAAGTTAAAGCAACCTATAAAACATGATCTATTCAAGAAAACTTGACTTCCTTTGTTAAAGAAACTCACGTTATATCTAACTCACATTTTCCTTTTCAAAGTATGTTAACTGATGTTATTCAGGAAGCAAATAAGCTTAAGTTTCATGCAAAGACACACAATCACATTCATACAGATCATTTATGTATATACAGACAAACGGCACACAGAGAGGCCCCGGGTCGGGGGTTGAACCCAGAACCTTCTCATCGCCCCTGGCACAAGAAAATGGGAAAAAAACAAAACACAAACCAAAACAAAAGTAGAAGATCGAGCTTCACTAACAGATGAATTTGTTGTTTGAGTAAAAATGTCAAACTCTGGCCGTAACATTCATTTCAACTGTAGGCTGCCACACGAGAGAAGTCGGCCTTCAACCGGTTACGTCTTGTCCTGACACCAGCGTTTAATGACACTCAGGTCTTTTTCTATTTAAGGATTTAGTTACTTGTTTTTCCAAGGAATTTTGATGAAATAGCTTTGCTATTTTGTGATATTTATTTTAATAAGGTTAACCAGGTTAAAGTTTCAAGGTTATGGTTGCTAGTTTGTTTTGTTTTAGGTTGAGATTGATCTTTTAAGAGAAAACTACTTGTTGTCGTTACCTAATTTATTTCAGATGTTGCTTGTAAGGAAGATTGTCACATTGTATTCCATTTTGTTATGCGTTGATTTTTTACCTATGTTTTGTACTTATTGTGCACTTGATGGACAGTTATATTAAAGGAAGTAAAACACAAAAGGAAGTCATTAAATCCTTACCGAGCTGCAGTTTAACATTGTTAGCTTATTGGGAATATGCATCATTTGAACAAAGGGACTTTACATTATGAGCTGTTGGTATTTTGTTGAGTTTTCTTTCATTGGCCAAATACTCCAGTTCTGGCAGCTCATGTAACACACACTCTTTAAACAACCGTGGTGGTCATCAGGTCTTACCTCTACACTGAGCTGGACGACTGGTTGGACTGTGGCAGTGGATTCCAGGTGTTGTGGCCTCCGTGGCTCTCGTCAGTTAAATGACTTTCTCCTCCAAGTAAAGTTGGATACGACGCTTCAACAAAGACACAAATGAATTTTTCCTTAAAGTCTCCACAGAGCTGCAGAATGCACAAAGTAGTGAATGAGTAATGTTGTATGTGGTCACATGAAATAACCTTTCGTTTTTTAAATTTTTAAAAGAATGTTTTAACTATGCACCCCAGACAAAACTTCAGTCAAACAGTGACGCCTGTTTGGGATCTTTTGTAATGTCACACAAATTTGACCTCAGGATGGCATTTAGGTGAACATCTAAGAAATCTTCAGCTATCACAGTAGGTGCAGAGTGGTGGGCAGTGGTGGGGCAACGTGTGTTTGTCTGACTGAAACCTAAAAAATCCCCATTGATTTCTCTGAAGTTTCAACTGCTTTAGCTTTTATGAATCAGCAGTTGTGTTAAACCACGAATCTGTTTGATCAACAGCTGCAAAACAGACATGTATAGATGCTGTAGGATATAATTCACACCTTCTACATCCGCTCCACTTTTAGAAGGAGGATAAAGTGATTACCTGTGTAGTTATAGATGCACCACAGCCCCCCCATCAGGATTACACCCATCATAAAAGCAGCAAAGATGATTCCTAACACAGCTCCTGTCTGCAGCACCGAGGCTGGACACAGGGAGAGACACAGTCAGCGAAACAGTCTGACAGTATCTAAAGTAAATGACCACACAGATGAGATAATACTCACTGCTGTGGTTTGGGTCTGGACTGGCCAGTGGAGAGACGCTCAGCCTCTTGGTTCTCTGTCCAGCAGGGGGCCTCGGGCCTTTGGGTGCCAGTGAACTGATGGACTGGGTGACCACCATGGGCCTGGACAGGTTTCTGATCTCGCACTGAGATGTGAATACAAGGAAGGAGGGAGATGTTAATGAATGGTGATATCACCTTGCAGGACTATAATAACAACACACAAACATGAGGGTGTTACAACGCACAGCCTGTGGTTTAAAGATGAACTGGATCAATTCAAGGCTCACGGTTGCCTACACATCCTACAAATGATTTCCTACATACGGTCTGATGTGAACTTACACAGACTTGATACTAACGTAGCTCAGAGGCAGGAAAGATCTCTCTGGAGTGTAATTTCTGTACCTGATGTTTGGGTGAGTTAGACACGAGCGGTGGAATCCGCACTCCGCCCCGACACTTGTTCTTTACGGTTTCCTTCACGGGTTCTCCTCTGGTGGAGTCAGAGCCACACATGCGGAGGCTGCAGTGGAGGAACTGCATGGAGTCGTTATGAACCGGCCGCAGGATGAAGCTGAATCTCAACGGCCGTATCTCCGCCTCTGTGCTGTTCTTTCCCTTCTTCCTGCTTTCTGCTGTGTGTCGGAGTGAGACGTCTCCGTCCCTGTGATAGATTCTGTCCTTCTCTGTTTCCTCCGTCTCTTCCTCGTCCTCTTCCTTGTCCTCTTCGCTGTCGCCTTCAGCCTCCTCCTCCTCCTCTTCCTCCTCCTCCTCCTTCTCCTCCTCCTCGTCCTCATCTTTTGCGTTTGCGCTGAGGGTCAATGAGGGGTCAGAGGAACAGCCGTCTCTGATGACGCTCCAGAACGGAGACTTTTTGGGGTCTGATAGAGGAGAGACTACACAGGACTTCACCTCCAACACATCTGTGAGGGGTCCTTTGGCTGAAATCTGCAGTAAAACAGACAGTTAAACACTGATGAAGAAGAATTCAATGATGCATGGTGTAATTTTTTAGGTTAATACAATAAATGATAAGCTGTTCATTGGAGGTGAATGAAAAAAAAAAATCTACACTGCAAAAACTCAAAATCTTTCCAAGAATATTTGTCTTATTTCTTGTCAAAATGTCTCATTTCTAGTCAAAACTAATCTCTTTCCACTTAAAATAACTTGTTTTTAGATCATTTTCACTTGTTTCAAACAAATTTTCACTTGAAATAAGTAGAAAAATCTGCCAGTGAAAGCAAGTTTTTTTTGTGCTTGTAATAAGAAAGAAAAACTTGCTCCACTATCAAATTTTTCTACTTATTTCAAGTGAAAATATGCTTGAAAGAAGTAAAAGGTGTGTAAAAACAAGCTCATTTTTATGTGACGAGTCTTATTTTGAGTATAATTTGATTAGTTTTGACTAGAAGTGACATTTTGACTAGAAATAAGACAAATATTCTTGGTAAGATTTTTAGTTTTTGCAGTGTACAATCTGACCTCAACATAGACCCGGTGGCCTGCAGTGATGACACAGGGGCCGCTCCTCCTCTGCTCATAATTCTCAGTGACAAACAGTCTCAGAGTCAGTACAGGCCCAGATCTGTGCCTGGGTATCGGGAGATGGTTCAGCCCCGGACTGGGCCCTGGATCCCCCGGTACCCAGGGGGCCAGATCAGTGTGAGGCGTGTTCACCTCATCATCATTATCTGCAGCGGGACCAGAGAGGCTGGGGAGTGAAGCCAAACAGCGAAGCTGAGGGGGAAAACCAGAATATGAGTCAGTGAATAGTAGTGAATAAGTAATGGCTTCCTGCATTGTATTTATGAGACAGACACAGATGTCTCACACGTATGCTGAGTGGACGTTTGGACTTCCTCTCTGTCTCATTGAGTGCCAGGATGGTCTGAGGTTTGTCTCTCCATAAGAGCATCTGGGTAGAAAACAGACAAACACACCGTGTGGGATCATTTACAAATATGTACATCCAAGTTTTCCTCTTGGGCTCTCACCCCGATCAACACCAGGTATTCTGACACAGAAATGGTCAACAGGAGAGAAATGTTTACTCTCTACTGCCCACGTCACTTGTGCTGTGCCACAAGGCTCCGGTTTAGGCCCACTACTGTTTTCTGTTTACATGGAAATCATCTACAAATGACAATAACTTTCATTTTTGCACCATTGACAACGATGTGTCTGTGTCAATAATGTCTCCAGCTACTGTATATGAAGTTACATGATCAGATCATATCAGTCTGTCACTGCTTCACTCATCGTGGCGGTCTGTGGATAAACCTCATTAAACCTGTAGCTTGATGTCTGGAGCTCAACAAACAGTTTTTTACCACTTAGAAATTACTATTATATATTATTATATAACATATTATCTATCTTTATTGCCTTTTTGTATCGATATCTTCTTCATTTTGTTATTAAGTTGTTACATTCAACAAGACAGAGGAAACACACATATTTCCCCACATTATGTCATCACATGCTGTACACCTGTTGCCTTTGTTATTTATCCATTTTCACCTCTGAAATCGCTGCGTCATTCCACCCTCCAATTTCCTGCCTGTGAGAGTCAGATTTAGGAAACAACAGTAATTTGCCTCCCATCCCATCAGCCCCGACGGAGCACTGTTCTGGTCATGATGACCTGGGTCATGCTTATTACCAGGGACAACTTCCACTTGCCACAATTTTACACATTGATTATGTGTGTTAAATGTTGTTGTGTTTACCACTGTGTGAAGAGACCATATTTTAGACTCATGTTGTTTTCTCCTCCATGCTCCACCTCTATAATGTTCTCTACCTGTTTCTTTTGGGTCAGTGTTATTTATGTCCCTAATAACAAACCTTTCAAATAAATAGAATTCAGTGTTAAAAAAGGAGGTGGATTTATAAAATGAGACATAGCAAGATAAAGACAGATTTCAGAGACAGAAAAATTAACAACAGTGTCCCCCCTCCTTTTCTGACCAAATTTCTTATCTCACCATGTTTTTGTACTGCACCCCTCTGGGCTGTCCCAGGGGCAGACCCTCAGTCCCACAGGAAATGACTGGGAACACCAACAGGAAATGGCTCCCATTGGACTGAGCCTGGCACGTCGGGTCCTGCAGAGTCACGACAGCCACTGGGACAGACAAGCTCTGAAGCAGAGAACTAGTATGAGACCACGCAGCTTCCAATCTGAATCATTTCTCTGTATCACTGCAGTAACGTCATTAACCAACATGTATTTGCTCAATAAAGAACCAGACTCAGCCGCTACATATCAAAATAGCACATACAGGATGTCAGGTACCCTAACAGTAACACTTTATTTGACGCCTATCCCTATAATGCATTATAACCATACTTATAATGAGCTATAATGCAGTTATAGCACTGTATAACTATAGTTATAAACACTCCTAAATGATCATAATGCTTTATAACAATAATCATAACACACTATAAAGCATTTTATCATGATTTATAAGGTCAGGTATTATGATATGTTATAATTGTTAGTAACTCGCTGACAAGGCCCACATCGATAATGCATTATAAATATAGTTATAATGTGTTATAATTGGGTTCTAAACGTGTATAACTATCATTATAAACACTCATAAATTACCATAAGACTTTATAACAATAAGCACAACACATTATAGTGCATTTTATAATGGCTTATAAGGTCAAGCAATATAATAAGAGTTATAATGCTCTATAATGTGTTATACTTATTGTTATAAAGCCTTATGGTAATTTATGAGTGTTTATAATGATAGTTATACACGTTTAGAAGCCAATTAACTATATTTATAATGCATTATCGATGTGGGCATTGTCAGCAAGTTACTAACAATTATAACGTATTATAATACCTGACCTTATAAGTCATGATAAAATGCTTTATAGTGTGTTATGATTATTGTTATAAAGTAGTATGATCATTTATGAGTGTTTATAACTATAGTTATACAGTGCTATAATTGCATTATAACTCATTATATGTATAGTTATAATGCGTTATAGAGATAGGCGTCAAATAAAGTGCTACCAACTGATGTGATATCAGCTAAATTGTGTGTTTCCACAAATCCAGCAAAATTAGCATTTATTCTGGGTCATATCTCTGACTGCCTGATACGTTTAAGTCAGTTGGTCACTCTCCTTTAGCACTGTTTTCACTTTTCCTTGACTCAGTGTTAGGGCTCAGGTTAGGCCTTTAAATGTTTTGATGAAAGCTCTGGATTCATATAGGACAGCTAGCTTCTTTCATTTCCAACTGTTTACATATATCACTGCATCTAATACTGAGGTATGAAGACCTGCAGGATGTGCTGGTCCACGGTCACGCTGAGGCGTCCATCCTCACACTGCACTGTTAAACTCTCTTGGCCTCCGCCGTTCAGCCACTGCCTCATCCTGCGCTCCTCGGCCCAGGAAGGCCTCACAGCCAGAGAGTTCATCGCTGCGAGCGCGTCTGCGGCACAGACAGAGAGGAGACACACTCATACTCACACTTACTATTCGACGTATGCTGCGTGTGCTGATGGAAATATACTGCTCTCGTTTCACATTCGCCGACACACAAGGTGACAAGGTGAAATGGACTAAAGATGGTTAAAAAGATAAATCAGAAATGATCAGTTCACTCACACTGTGATGGAAACAAGAGACACACAGGGGTCCTGACCTGTCCCGCCCCCAGCCAGCTGGATCACAAAGCGATTGGCCAGGTCAGCCTCAGTGTATGAAGTCACCTTGGTGTAACCGGTTTCACCTGCCCAGGCCAGAAGGTCAGGGATGGTGGACAGGTCAGAGTTCAGTGTGTAGGACAGGGTCAGGGCAGGCTCAGGAGGGTAGGGCGGGGACACACTGTTGGAGGACTATGGACAGACACAGAGGACAGATACATATACACATAATAAGAATTATATAATCAAACTTAAGTCAAGTGTGTGCAAATGTCAGAAATATGAATATGGCTTTCAGCATGAAGCCACTCATCCATTCATCTGTCGTTCTTTGAAGCAGCTGGACACCGTAGTTTTTAAAAAAGTTGTAAGAAGAGTGCACAATGTATTATATCTTTGTGATCGAGACACACAAAGTTGATTGTCCAATATGTCGCTCAGTGCAACAATGTGCCTCATGATATTTTTTCATGGTTTCAGTCGACAACAAAGCTTATGGTACACAGGTATGAGATGTATCAGGCTTTGGCCACACAGCTGTTAGACATACAGCATGTAAGACAGGTGTCTGGGAGAGCGCAGAGAAGATGAGGCCCTTACATGAACGGAGACATGACCCTGGACACCATTAGCAACAATGCCCCAGTTGACCGGCACTGAGCTGCTGAGGATCAGAACAACGTTCTGTGCCTTTGATTTGACCACCGGGGGCACAAGAGAGACGATGACCTCTACCTGCAGAGAGCTGAAGAGAGAAAAAAAACAAGATTTTACTTTACGTGGCCGTACAACAGCCACACGTGCTTCTGTCCGGAGGCCGCACGTTCCTCACCCACAGAGCCCCGATCCCGCTGAATGCAGCTTGATCACATGGACCTCGGGTCTGACCCCGCCTGCTGGGGTGTGGTGGACACAGCCTTGAACTTCCTGTGGCTGCAGGTCAGAGGTCAAGTAGTTGTGAGAGAGGAACATGGACTGTAGCTGGCAGACAGCGGGCAGCGTCGGATCTGCAATTACAGACACAGAGCAGTCAGTTTGACAGGAGCTGAGTTATTATCTGCTGAGAGCACAGAGGGGAGATGAGTGATAAGAGAAGATGACCTGAAATTTACCCCACATTGTGTCAGTTCAGTGCACAGCTGTTTTGGTTAAACATTTGCAGCCATGAGTAAAGATAATATTTTTCATTTTTGTTTGCACTGCGAAACCTGTCTCTAAAGACTTGAAATGACAACAAATTAAATTATGTACATTTGTCCATTTTTGTAAAGGATCTAGACAAAACTAACAAACAATTTAACACCAGGCTCACCCTCTCCCAGTCGGACGTACACTCGGTTGCCGTACGTCGTGTGTGTTAGAGAGGACAGGTTGCCGTAGTGTTTCAGAGCCCAGCGGTGCAGCGCACGTGGACGAAAAGGCAACAAATGCACCGTGTGGACGTGCAGATGCAGCGTGTGGGAGTGCACGCTGGAGTTTGAGGACACCTGGCAGATATCGGCAAACAGAACATTTTCAAGGGAAAGGGTTAGGGTTAGGGTTAGGGTTAGTGGAGGGGAAAGTGCCAAGTTAAAAACCTGCAGTCGGTCACATGAGAACTGATGGTGAGGATGAGGAATCATGCTCTGACTGACCTGCACCAGCACTGGGAGGTTGGGGGGCAGCCTCTCCGCCTCCAGCCACCAGCTGACCGGCAGCTTGGAGCTGAGCAGCAGGTGGAGGGCTCTGACAGGCGAAGGGGACAGGGACAACGGCTTCAGCAACACCGTCACCTACAGACAGAAGAAGAGAGGGCCAATGTGGTGAAATTGTAAAAGCAGACCCCAGGTTCTTATTGAGTTGAAGAAATTCATCCATGTTCAGGTTGTAGCTTACTACTGCAGATGTAATTTAGGCAGTTTTTCTCTTTTAGGGACACAAAATGTAGCAAGGGTTTATCTCACAAGTCCAAAATATAACTTCATAACTGAAATAAATTAATTTCCTCATTGTACCTATCCAGTTTTTGACAGACATTTAACCATTTATCTCTTAGGCTACTTATGTGATGAAACTGCTTCTTTTCTGCACCATATTTCCTGTTTTCTCTCAACTCATGCTCAATCTTATAATGATTTTATGATGATGAGGAGGCAGGAATTCATCCACTGTGTTTGTGTTTAACATGAGAGGAAAAGTGGAGATGACAGTGAAGCTATGAGCTTAACAAACAACACTGCTAGCTTCACACCATACAGTCTATGCTTCACACCCACAGAGTATCACTACCAGCCTTATCAGTTGAGAATTTTGGCATAGCTAAATCTGAGTTCAGTCACTCAGCTACAATAATTAACACAACACCAGTCAATACGTTACAGTCACATGCCGGTTAACAGTTTCACTGCTGTTAAAAACAGCTACTAGCAAACTAACTTAACCTGTAGTACAGTATATAAATAAGTTTAGTTGGTATGAGAAAAAAGACATTCAATAAAGTGTGAGACTTGTTTCTATTGTGGTCTAGATGAAGACAAGGGATGTGTAGCTAAAGTGAATGAAGATAATGCCATTAAGACAGAAGTGTGTCTGTGATGTTCAAGGTTAAATACTACCCAGCTTAGTGTACAAGCTAAAATGCTTAGAAAAAATAAACAAATCACAAAAATAATAGAAAAACAAAGGAGTTGTAAAATAGATTTAGCTTGCTAGACTTGAATAGAAGAGTTTAGTACGTTTTATATTAATTAATTAGTTAGGGTTAAAGGAGAAGTAGTTGTTATATAACTTTGTCGTGTTAAAATCCAATTATATGATTAAACTCATGGTATAACCTTGTTTTCAGGGCTGTTTGTCACTCTGCCCACTGCTATGACATGAGTCTCCTTGTTCCCACGTTCTCTAGCAGCACATCCTGGACCTGCCTCAAACGTCTCCAGCAGACCCTGGACCGGGTGTAGCGCCCCCACGGGGCCGACCACGGAGCACCACACCTCTTCACCCTGAGCTGAGGAGGAGGAGGAGCACATGTGTATGACTGATAAAGGCTGATAAAAATGAAACCTTAAGTATCTCTGCAGAAGTCATGACCATGGGGTTCCTCTGAGTAAGACAACAAATAGCAAGAGCTGTGAGTGAGAACAGTGATGTGCTTCAACATGCAGCCACAATATGGTCCAAAATCTGCAGGACGGCTGCTTTCTGAGCCAAGTGTCATAACTTTCCTTCTGTTTTTCCCCCCGTTATTCACTCTCCTCCTCTGTCTGATGTGTGGGTTACACAATAGACAGTCTGAGGAGAGCACGCCGAGGTTAATCCCTGCCGGAGGCCAATGGAAAATTTCCCAGAAGAATATGCAACAGTTTTTACTTTCGTTCTGACACATTAGATAAAGACCTTTAGAAGAAATGTCCCATTTGACACTTTTCTCCTCTTCACAACACAGTTATCACTTCCCATGGTCAAAGGATAAGTGGATGTAATGCTGACAAGTGTCGCCTGTGCTCCTCCTACCTGCTGTTCTCCTCCAGAGCCAAAGGAGACACAAGACAGTCCTTGCGATTCCTGACAGTGAAGGCATCATGAGCATGTTGCCGTTCGACTGACTTAATGAAACGGCCCCTTTTCTACAACCTGTTAAACAACAACACAGTCATACAATTTATACATTAGCTGATGGACACTCTCAGTCAAAGCCATTTTTCCTGACATTTTGCTTTAATGATGAGAACCCCAGCCAAACACACAACACAATGATTTCACAGAACTGAGCCATTACAGCATGTAGGTCTGAGAGCTATTCACTATGCAACGAGATGCTGTGAAATTATCTAGAGATCCATGTCATTATTAGAGCTGTAACACTTATTACTCAACTAAATGACTGATGATAATAACAATAATACCACTTCTAAAATGTGAGCACTGATGCCTTTGCTTGTCATTGATGATGACTGTAAATTAAAAAAGTTTTTGTCCTATTTTCATGGTCAAATGCTTTAATGAGTTCAAGAAATAAAAACAATGGCCAGCTGGACAAATACAAACCAATCACAGTGCAGGTTATTGTTGATCAGTGTAAAGTTGATTAAAAATGTCTTAATTAAATCAATATTATGAGCTACAAAGTCAAATTTAGTTACAACAACCACCTGTAGATTTAATATATGGTAGTCTCATGAGCTGTGAATGGATGACTAATTATATAGGCTAGTTTAATCAGACCTGCACTCTTACTAAAACTCACGTTACAAGTCTTTTTAATATTAAAGAAACAAATTACATTTTTCCGATCAGGGCTATTCTACTATAAAGTTTGTTAATGTTTTTTAATAGTAACTTGTAACATTTCTAAAACACCATGAGAGAAGTTGGACTCACCTGCGGCG
Organism: Trachurus japonicus; assembly: GCF_045865225.1. Classification (NCBI taxonomy): domain Eukaryota; kingdom Metazoa; phylum Chordata; class Actinopteri; order Carangiformes; family Carangidae; genus Trachurus; species Trachurus japonicus. Next base: position 25,275,896 of record NC_140914.1, on the reverse strand, counting down.
CAGAGGGACAGGCGGACTGCTGATCCAGCTGTTGTGGACTTGTGGACTTCACTGTGAGGCATTCACGACCCAACACACGCCCCCCTCATTTCCTAAACACACAACCACGCAGTCACACACACCCTCCACATCTTGAACCGGGCAAAATGCTCCACTCTCAGCTGCGTGTCGCGTCAGGCGTCTTCATCCAGCTGAGGTGCGACCTGTGGGAAATATTTCTCAGGGGAAATTCATTTTACACACCGAGTGGGACCGAAGGGGAGAGCGGTTGTAAAAGAGACAATTAAAGGGGCCATGGGAGGGACTGTGGGATGGTGTGACAGAGTGGAGAGAGAGATGGCGAGGAGAGGAATAAAAGGCTCTGAAAACGTCTCCAAACGTAGATGGCAACAGGAAGGAGGGCTGGAGGGAGAGAAGGAGGGAAGGAGGAGGGATGGAGGAGGAGAAGGGTGGGCCTCGGGAGTTTGACTGGCGGCTCAAATGTTTGGGAAGATGCAGGGAGGGGAGCACACACACTACCAACCACACACACGTACACACTTTATTTTATTACCATTTTTATAGTTTTGTTTTTCTTTTCTATATTTTAGATTTTTCCATCCAACTCAAAGTGAAGCAGACATCAATAAGGAAAAACTAAATAAAAATAGCAGCTTAATTTCCTGTAAACACAGATTCACATACACTCACAATAGTAGGTCATCATAGGGTCCTCCCAAAATCTTTGTGCATAGAGTCTCTTTTCCTCAACACACTGAAACCTGCAAATACATAAACGTGCTACAAAAACTCACAACAGATGAAATAGAAGTGTGTCTGAGGAGACAAAACTCGACCAGGGTACACACTTGTTCAGTGCTTCTTGACTTTACAAGTTTTGAAGTTGACAACCTACTTGTGGTGTTTGAAAAGAAGGTGAGTTTGTTTGGTTTAAGCTTTAATATAACGCCAATATCACATGATTCAGATATTATTGCAGATATGTAGGCCTACTGTTGTTAGTCACATTGATCAAGTATTTTTCTGAATTTGTGGCACATTTGTGTCTTTGCATGTGTTTTCTTAAAGCAGAAGTAAGCGGAATTTTTGTGTTAATATAAGTCTTAAATAGTTATATCTTGCGACGGCAATCACTTTTAAAGAGTCTGAAACTCGGGTCTGTCAGTCACTCTGCTCTGCTGTAAGCCGAGGAGAAAACTTTCCTTGTATCCTACAACCTTTATCCAATGAGGAGAGAGAACGGCATAAAGGGGCGGTCCTCTCTGTGTGTGCAGCCAAGGGATGCGCGTGAATGTGGTGACGTAAGGACGAGGGCGGGGACTGCTAACTCCATCGGCTGACAAGAAGTTAGCCAAAACGACCGGATCGCTTACTTCTGCTTTAAGTTCCAGTGCAGTGACCTCTCAGGGCCACCGTAGTTTCCTCTTTTATTTTGAAAGTACTGCTGTGAGCTGTGTGTTACTTCATATCTTTGTGTTTCATCTGCTCCACCTGTGTCTCATTAGTTAATAGCTAATAGATGTGTTCATATGCTTTGTGTTGCAGCTTTTATCACCACAGCCTGTGTCCATGTCTGTGCAGTAAATCTCTGTATGTTCATCTTCCTCAGCCCTTTTACACTGTTTTCACTTTGTTGTAAGAATAATAACTAAAATATTGATTATAGCTGCTTTAATTTACTTTTGCCAGTAGAACCAAAACATTTACCAGAATTAGAGTTCAATTTTGATGACAAGCTATTTTCAGTAAATATCTAGCCTACGTAATACAATTTTACAGTGCAGCTTCCCGAGTCTTCATTTGTGTGTGTGTGTGTGCTTGCTTTTCTGCATGTCCATATGTCTTCTGGGTCCAGTTTCCTTCCCACTAATATTTCATTTCCAAGAATCTTTTCAGTAATAATGACCTTTTCAGGGAATCATTAATATTACCAGCTGGGACCCGGCCTCGCTCTGCATGAGTCTTCATTCAGCAGCACTTCACCGCACCGTCTGACCAGCTGCCCCCTGCTGCACAGCCAGCTCCAAGTTTTAAGCTCTGATATTAAATTTTTACCTGTTTGTCTGTAAACTCCATCTGAGTGTTTGTGAGTTTGTGGAAACGATGCGTGTGTGTGTGTGTTTCAGCTTCTACGGCTGAGTTCACTGACCTGGTGTCAGTGTGACCCTGTCTGCTGCTCTCGGCCTAAATCCTCCTCCATTTATGCATTCAAAGAATCTTCTGAGACATCTGTGCAATCTGCTGAGTCAAAAGTTGTTTTTCTATGTTGGTAATTTCAACATTAATGAAGGATGTCTGACTAACGATGATGACTAATCATATGACACAAAGAAACGATTTTAAGTCCTGGTCGAGAAAATCAGCTGCAAACAGCTGTCGCCAAATTCTCCCTTCAGCATCAGTATATAGAGTTACAATAATAAGCAATATTGCAATGATGAGAGTGCAATAACATAATGAGCCTGGGAAGAAGAAAAATCATTCTCTTTCATGAGCTGTTCTCTGATCAGATGCTGTTCTCTCATACACAGGCTCAGTCGTCTTCCTCATCACTGATTTCCCCATCTCTGACAACACGGCCTCAAGAAGCTGCTAAATGGATGCAGGTATCTCAAAACTAAATTTACACTTGGACTTCTTCCCATTTTCTCCAGCAGAAAATCTAGACCACTAGACTGTAGCTGTGACATTATGTCGTCCATATCCAGATGCAGAAGTGTGCCTGTACATGTCAAACTATATTTCAAAATAAGAATTTGTTAGCAAATGGAAAAACAACCAGTGATGATAAATGACCAGTTGTGTCTGTGTTGGGTTCACATCTTTACTGAGTCACAGTTCCAACACGTTTCACCAGCAAACGACAGAAGAAGAAACAAACGGGGAGAAAAAAAAACTATAAATCACAAAAACAGAATTTGCAAAAACTTTTTGCCATTGACAAATGATTGTAGTTGTACTGACAGACAAACAGAGAGGACAGTGAAGAGGTGTCCTATATGATACAGACAAACAAACAGCACCTGCCCCCCCTCCCCTCTGACTTCCTTTGACACAGTCCACAGGCAGCTCTGAAAAATAAGCAGGTTTCTCTTTCCTCTTGCTCCCCCATGTGTTCATGAACAGGCGGTGCATGATACATTCATGACCAAGACACACACATACACACACAGACACACACACACTTAGCAGCAACAAACAGCAGAGATAAAGGGACAAGAGATTAGCAAGTGCAGGAAGAAGAGAGACAAACAGCTTGCCCTCAAAATAATCACTTTTCACTCTCCCACTCTGATTTTGAGGCTCTTGGAGCGTTTCAGTACAATCACCGATTCATATTTTATGCTTCTCTTGTGTTGCCAGGCGGGGCGAACAGCAGGATCCATCATCTCATCTTCCATTTGTTACATAATCTGGATTATCTTCCGTCATCATCACGACTTCCTCCTCCTCTAAAAGCCACTCCAGATAGTCTAGAGGTCAGCAGATCTGTGGCACTGTGTGGATGTGTGCGGCACACGATCAGACTCGGCTGATCCCCCCCCCCCCCCCCCCCCCCACGTTCACACACACACTCGGCCCAGCCAGTCCTTCATCCCGTCACAGACACAGACAGACACACACACAGAGACAGAGGACAGAGTGAGACAGTCCTCGCCTCCCGTCGCCATTGAGTCCAGCTCTGTCTTTTGCGGGACAGAGAGTCAGCCTGTGTTTCTTAAGTCTCCTCTCAGAGTCTGAGGCTGGCAGTGGGCAGCTAATAACCCTATGACCCCTGACCCCTGACCCTAGCAGAGGTCAGAGACATAGTCAAAATCCTTGAAGTAGTCCTGCTCCTTGCGGGACAGGGTGCGACGCTCGCGGGGCGGCGTGAGGGCAGGAGCCTCGGCCGTGAACTCCGTGTCGAAGTTGCTGACGTCTTCGTCTCCTTCGATCATCGGGACAAAGGGAGGCGGGACGTTCCTCTGAAGGAGAGCCTCCCAGTCCATTCCCTACAAGACGTATTTGGTTTTAAGCTTTAACATCAAGTTCAGGAATAATGAATATCAATAACAGGAATAATGAGAAGAGCTTTAAAACTCTGACTCACCCTGAAGAAAGGCTGTTTCTTGACTTCTTCAGCATCCTTCTCTCCAGAGCCCAGACGTCTTTCAGGGTTCCTTCTCAACAACTAAAAAACAACAACATCACTGATATGAGTGTGGGGTCATATACACAGCTTCAATTTGTATTTTTCCGACATATCCAGTAGAAACTAAAGGAATATCAGGTTTAAAGGGATAGTTCAACATTTTGGCAAATTCGCCAATTGCCATAATGCACATTCACCACGCTATGAGATAATAACGGAACGTTACGAGACAAATTTTTCGAGGTAAATTCATACAGAACCTGTCAAGGGCAGTTTTTCGGCAAGCAGTCTCTGCATTTGCCTCGAAAACAACTCTGTCTCGTAACGTTCCGTTATTATCTCATAGTGTGGTGAATGTGCAGGTCACAACTTGTCCACCAGAGCGTTTTGGAGTTGTTGGATTGTGTATTTGATGAGTTTGATGAGGGAAACCAAGAAATCCCATTAGACTCCGTAGCGTAGCTCTGAGCAGCTCACGGCTCTGCTCCGCCGTTCTAAAAATAGCTTGCACCGACAATTAAAAGTAACGAACCTACTCCTAAAACTATAGGGATTATGGCAATGGGCCAATTTGCCAAAATGTTGAACTATCCCTTTAAGTTAGCCAGGAGCAGAAGGCGATTCTCACCCGTCTCATGATGCCGATGGCCTCGGTGGAGAGGAAGCGAGGGTATCGTACTTCATCGTTCACAATGCTGTCGAAAACCTCCTCCTCATCATCACCAGGGAACGGAGACTGAGAGAAACAGACACACATTATTCTTCACTGCATTACAGTCTGTGCAAACTGCATAAATTGAAACACATGTAAAATATAAAACACAGTATAATAATTAGTGTCTGATTTAAGGTGAGCTCGGAGAAATTCTCCTCTTTCAGCAGACGAATGTGAAAACAGACTTCAAGTGTCAAATTCTGCACATTCATCATTCTGCACTGTGGAGCTCAAACCTCCAAGTAACAACAAGCAAAACACATTTTTGAGTGGAGTGGGGTTTTAATGATATATGTCAAATATTACAACTCTTTTTCAAATATGTGTTCCCCCCCTTCTGACACAGGTGGAGACAGAGTGCTGCTTGTTACTGTCAGACACCACCTGGAGCTCAAACTGAGTCTGTGCCCGAACCGAGACCAGACCATCAAGGCCAGTCCACGTCCCTCCTCGCCAGTTCAACTAGCTCAAACTCTCTGAACTCTGTTCGTTGTAAAATCTGGACCAAAACTTTATGTGTGTGAAAAAGAAGTTTTCTCTTCAGACTGATCACCACTCAGTCTGAGAAGAACATGAACAGTGAATGACCTACGACCTGTAGATTATTGAGAATGATTAAACCTTGACATAGCGTGCCTATTTTAACCAGTACTGACTTTCTGGTCATGTGAGGTTCATACACAACAGAGAGACAACAGACAAACAGACAACAGGCAACACAGGAGGGGATGTTAAACTGTTCATATGTGTTGAGACTGTTTATTATAAATGAGTTGAGATGTGAAATGGCGTGAACAAAAAAAAGTGAGTCAGCACTTTTCAGGACTATTTCATTTTTTAGATATTAGATATGAATACCAGGACTTTCTAAGCACTTTAGTGATTGTAAGTGCTTTATCTCTTACTCGAGACATGGTTGCACTTTTGTATTACTGTCGTACTACTGTATTGTATTTGTATTATTACTCTAAAAACTGAACTGTAAACTGAATGCTGCTATTTTATAACATGTTTTTGTTTTTATTTATTGTATTTGTACTAGGGAACATCTAAGTATGGGACAACGGATCATGAACTTGCATTGTCCCACCCCAAATAAAATTGAATTGAAATTGAATTTGAATTTTTATAACATTAACCACTATCATAAGATACACGTCTATGTTATGTTATGTTGACAGACTGTCTCTGACCAGTTGTATTCTTAGTGCCAATGTGTCTGTAATTAGGATTCCTATCAAGTTAGTAAGGCTGTTTCCTTAAATGTAAGTGTTGATTGTATTTACTTGTTACCAGGCTTCTTGGCCTTGATCTGGTTTGTTGGTAACACTCACAACTCAAGCAGTCAAGATGCATTTAATCTAATACTAATGACTGTATTTAAATTTCTAACTCTTGTATCCTCACCTCTCCAACCAACATCTCGTAGACCAGTACTCCGAGCCCCCACCAGTCGACTGCTCTGGTGTATGATGTGTCTGTCAGCACCTCTGGGGCCAGGAACTCGGGGGTCCCACAGAAGGTACTAGTCCTGTCCCCAAATCCCATGCCTTAGAGTGAGAGAGAGAGGTTGCTTAAGACATGCATTATGCAAATATAAAGGTCTTTTCCTCCTCTGACGTTGCACAAGGCCAATTTACCTGATGAATAATGGACACTCACCTTCTTTACAGAGCCCAAAGTCTGCTATCTTCACAAAACCCTCTGTGTCCAGCAGCAGGTTGTCCAGTTTTAGATCCCTGATAAGGAACAGAGTGGGATCAACTCCAGGTATAGGGTGTTGGGAGTGAGGGAGTGTGTATTGGAGAAGAGGCAGCTACTCACCGATACACAATCTTATGGTCATGAAGGAACTGCAGCCCCAAGACCACACAGGCCGAGTAGAACCTGTCAGACACACAGCAAACGGACGAGAAGTGAACACACACAGTAACACACACACAGTAAAGCAAACACATGAAGTTTCTTGTCTGTAACAGACACACACAGCAGAACTCACACAGCGCGTGGCTCAGAGAAGACGTCAGCGTGTATGTGCATCATGAGGTCTCCTCCTGCCGTGTACTCCATGACAAAACACACATGTTCTGGTGTCTGGAAACATGCAAACAGGTTGACCAGGAAGGGGTGGTGGGAGCCGTTGACGGTCTCAAAGATCCGCTTCTCACACATCAGACTGCGGACGGACAGAGGAGGGGGCGGGGTTTGCAAGCGAGACAGTAATTACTGAACAGTACCAGGTGTAATTATGAGGTGAATGAACTCGTGTTGTGCAGTAGAGACTTCGGTCGAGGTCGCCGTGTTCTGTGTCGTCAAGTACAGTTACCTCTCCACTTCATCCCGCGCTACGATGTCCCCCTTCTTCAGGGCTTTGATGGCGTAAAGGCTTCCTGTACTCTTGTACTCAGACAGCAGCACCTGGGGAGTCCAGTGAAAGCTTCTTTAATCACTTTGTTATTTACAGTAATAAAATACAAATGTTTAAAGGGTAAGGGTGGAAAACATTTCCAAAAAAAAGAACACATTAGTCCATCTTTCACCTGTGTGTAGCTGTCATTTACAACTCTATTTAGTCCTGTTCTATAAAAATAGTCATAAACGTTTAGTTTCATTTTAAAGAAGGCTCAGCAAGTTCCCAAAAAAGCTGGGCATTGTAGTTTTTAATCCAACATTACTTGAGCAGGAATAAGTTAGTTAGGTAGTTTCAGTTTATTTCAGATATGTAAAAAGAAATAAGAAATAATACAGTAATGGACAGACATAACAAATAAATACTTTACAAAGACAACACATGAAAAATTCATATCCGAAAAGGAGTGGGAAGAAGTGAAACTTATTTACTCCCACCCCTTATTCATAAATTAACTATCAAGCTTCCTTGTCATTATAACCTATACAATAAATTAATTTAGCTGGATTTATTCTAATATATTATCACTAATCTTTATCTCTCTTATCTCTAATATATAGACATATACATAAAGACGTGCTTTAAATAATAAAGGGATAGAATTACAGTAGCCTATTTCCATCTGGTGTGATGTCCAAGTTAAAGATTATTTGTATTAAGTATTTCATTTCATTTTGATTTATTCCATTCATGGTATACATACTACACATGGTTGCACATATTTACATAATGTACACATAGTCACCATAAATGAAAAGGAGCAGGATGAAGAAAAACTTATAGTACCTGCTCCTCTCTATTGTTATAATTGCATTGGCTTACTATCAACACCAATATTATACTCTATTATATTATAGATTATATTATCTATACACGATTCATCAGCCATTGATATTGGATCCGTCATCCGTCATTCAAACGTCTGAGACACGCACACACACACGGAGCTCGGTCTCGCCCCAAGCTTTGAATATCCCGCTCGCTCGATAACGACCAATCAAATTCGTTTTCCTTACTCAGGTAAAGTCGTGTTGCAGCTCGTGACAACTCGGCGCGACAAACAGGACAAACGGCCATTTCTGTACACCTTTAAGTGTCCTTTTAGCTCCGTTGTTGCTACAAGATGCTACAACCCTTGTTTTTCTGAGAATCAGGTGATATCTCTCTGTGAGTTCATCGGTACAAGCCCTTCAATTCACATTAGTCCTTTGATCTCATTGCATAAAAATATACCAAGGACAGTTTTAGTACTTGAACCTTTAAGTTAACAACATATGGGTTTAGTCTGTCTAGTATCTAGCATGAGTACCTTTCCGAAGTGGCCCCTGCCGAGCACCGCTATCAGCTTGAAGTCCTGCAGGCAGAGGGGGCCTCTGCTGGGTCTGAGATACAGATTATAGGCAGATTACAGATGATGCATGGCATGCAACATGACATATGCTCAGCAACATCAGAAAAACATACATCCCATATACCAAATATCCGTAGCATGAATGCAGTGTTTATTCTGTGTTTCAGCCACTGTTTCTTGACATATGCTCTAATCCACAGTAATGATGAGTTGGCTTCACCGTCGGGTGTTAAAAAAAGAAGTTACAACACCAGATTGTGTGTGGGGGTGTGATTCTGGTGTCAAGCTGTGTTGACCATATTGCAAAAAGATACGCTCAGGTATGGTTCCTATGTGTATATACGTGTGTGTGTGTGTGTGTGTGTGACAGAGAGAGAGAGAGAGAGAGAGAGGGAGAGAGAGAGGTCTTGTGTGTTTCTGCACCTGCGTAAAGAGTTCTGGGACAGCGATCTCGTTGGCTGCTCATGAACAGGGTGAACACCCGCTGTGGACGGGGGCTCGATGACCGGCGTCTGTTCCTGTGAAACACCACAGGGACGAAGAGGAAGGAGACGGAGGAGGAAGTGGGGACACCAGTGACATAGAGGGAACACGCCAACAACAGAGCGAAGGAGAAAGAGGAGAGACGAGGACAAAATGATTGCTAACATCTGTGACGACCTTCGGTAAAAGCAGACAAACAGACATTTATTGAAGCTCATCATGTGCGGCTGCCAGAGCCCCCGCTGGCCGAAAGCCTCGCTCCTCCCCTCTTCCTGTCCTCTCCACTCCTTCCTCACTGCTAATTAGTTCTCTAAAAAACATCAGAGTAATTAATCCCATAATACTTCAACCCCGTTGAACACACCATCTGCCACGGGCCCTCTCTCTGTGCTGGTCTAATTCTGTGTCTGTCTGTGTCTCCGGTCCCTAAAATTCAAATGTACTTCATTGGCAGGACCATAATTAAACAGTGCACTGCCAAAATATGTCGCACAAGGCGTGCCAATGTAAATATAATGATTCATAATAAGAAAAAAATATATTTGTCAGATTTCCAGAACTTTCAATATTGTTTTGTGGTGAAAATGAAGCAACCTTTATTAATGGATGTAGAAGGAAACTAAATGGTTGATTTAATTTTAACAGGCTTTCTCTCACACAGTTTGATGTCATGTTGAAATAGAAGCAGTGTCTGAAATCAAATGTTTGTGAGCAATAACAGATAAAAACTGATAATGGATTAAAAACTACCAGCAGCTGTATAGAATTAAAGTTGGCGTCTTTATTTTTTTGTTTTTTTAAACTTAGCTGGAGTTTTTAAACTATGAAAACCCACTTTTTGGAATTGCAGACATCTGGTAGATTTCAAAAAAGCACAAATAATGTATGAGGCCAGACCACATTATGACCCTCATGTATCAAATGTTGTTGAAAATAAAAGAGTCAGTTTAATATGAGACGAGATTTGAGAGCAGTGTGAATGTGCAACAAACAGCTGTGTCTTGATTTCCTCCTCTTTCTCAGTCTAGAGTACTTCCTCTCCTCTCTGCCATGTTATCGCCCTCTGCAGATTGTGGTCTTCACACTGGGAAACTAACACGGATTTGGCCTTGATCAAATTAAAGCTGCCCTCCATCCAATTATGTCTCATTAAAGCTGTCTCCCTGAGTTTTCAGTTCTGCGTTTCTCTGATTTTCTGTCCTCTTCTTTCGCCCCCTGTCTTCGATTTCACCTCTGTGGCCTATGACTGCAGCACTGTTCCCAAGCCAAAGGCTGCAGGTAGGAACGGAGCAAAGTAGTAACACGATAGTGTAAAGATTCCCATCTTTCCCCTGTCTGAAAATCCTCTGTCTGCTTCCCTTCCTCTTTGGCCTTCGTCCCTCTCTTCCCGCCTCACTCACCAAAGGAGCGGGTGAATCCACCACATCCCTCCTGATCTCAGGCTTAGGAGGAGAGTCGCTGTCCATACTCAGCTTCTCCACTGAGATTTCTCTGCAATGCAAACGTTTTTGATTTTAGGTTACAAAGGAACGACAAATTTATTCAAAACTGTGGAGGAAAATGATCAAGTGGTGTGCATAAATCCACGCTATTGTGGATTTAAAAGTTACAGCAACAAATATTTTTCAGTATAAAACGGTGCCTAAATGAATGATCTTAAAAACTATTCAAATTCAAAAACTGCACAGTAAAATACACACAGTAGGTTACGTACCCTGTGCTGTGTGTGAGTGTGTTGCTTGTGAAGCTGGGTGTATAGGCAGGTGTGTTGCTTCCACTGGGGATGGCGTTTCTCAGCAGGCGGACCCAGGTAGCGATGTCCACGTTCATCTGACGAGCGCGCAGGAAGGCCTTACCTGAGACACACACATAGTGGATAAGTTAAACACATTAAAGGTCAGACATTACAATGACCAATCATCTCTGTCTGAGTGAATCCATTCATGCAAACAGCAGCAGCACCTGATGAAGTCCTCCTAGCTTTAATGAGGGGAGACAGCTGCACCGTTGCATGACCTGGGTTTGTTTTTGCTGTGATGTTTATAATCCCAGTTCCAGAGAGAACCAGAAGCCATTAACACTTTATCTGAACGGAGCAGGCATTAAGCATGGCGTGCAGGATGCCAGTTTGTTGTTCAAGTAAGTTAAGTGGTTTCTATTTTATCTGTATTCACAAGTGTGGTCTTTCATTTTGAAAGCATTATTTCTTCACTTCACTTTCAGATTTTGTAAAAACCCTGCTCTCTCTCTCTCTCTCTGCTCGAGCACAAACTCACTCAGCTGCTCGACCTGTTTGCCTGCACTCGTAACGACTGTGTTTTGTTCTGTGGTTCAGCTCATGTCCTTCCCCTCGCACTCTGGCTGCTTCTGTGCACTTCCTTTTCTGCGCTCAGATTTTTGAGAAATGACCCTGCATGGCATGAAGTCAACTATTGAAATCATCACTGCCTCATTGCCAGTCAGTTCTCTTAACAGGATCCATTATATTGTATTACTGTATTGTATTGTATTGTATTATGTGTTATCGTCTGTCATCATATTTAACTGCAGCATGTTGGGGTGTGGGAGGTGGATTCTCTGTTCGCCCAACCCTAATTGCTCCATGAGAAGAAACCAGAGTAAAACTTATTCCAAATCAAATATGTAAATCCACTGTGGTGATTCCTAAGAGGAGTAACTGAACAACAACAACATATCTGCACCATGGGTATATACATCCATGATGACATGCCTGGCTTTCAAGTGTTGATTACTCCTCATTATGCAAATATTAGGGAACAAACAATAGAATGGAAATGTTGTCTCTCTGTTATCTGATATGATAACAACTACTACTATCTGTTAACAGCACTATTTAACTAGGAACACGTTGATAAAGTAGGAAACAAGGTAATTTCTATAATCTTAAACTTTTTTTTTTTTTTTTTTTTACAAAAACATAATCAGTGAGGTCAGACATTTCTGTAAAAAAGGTTCTTAAAGGGATAGTTCAACATTTTTGGCAAATTGCCCATTGCCATAATCACTATAGTCTTAGCAGTAGGTTCGGTACCTTTAATTGTCAGTGCAAGCTGTTTTTAGAACGGCGGAGCGGAGCAGAGCTGCGAGCTGCTCAGAGCTACGCTACGGAGGCTAACGGGATTTCTTGGTTTCCCTCATCCAACTCATCAAATACACAATCCAACAACTCCAAAACACTCTCGTGGACAAGTTGTGACCTGCACATTCACTGGATGCATATTTGGCTGCTCATAATTTCTCTGGATTTGTTAAAAGGGTGTAGAAGAGTAATGTGCTCAGCTACATACAGCTTCATGTCATGCATGAGTTAAAGGACCTCACTGTCTGGATCTGTTGATTTTTATTGGAAAACTATGTATTATTGGATGCCTCCTACAGACCTTTGATGTCACAACTTGGAAAGACTGAAAAATAAGATGCAAGATGTGGTGAGGCTCTCCTGACACGACCTATCGTCACTCATGAATTAATCCTGGTTGATGCAACGTCAGAGCTGAGAGAGCAGCCGGTCAATATAGCAGATGCCCTGAGCTGTGCATCCTGGTTAGCTATCAGGCGGAAAACAAGCAATAAGTCCACAAAATAATAATAATAAATGTTGTGTATTACACTTTCACTTTTACTCTGCAGGGGTGAGAGCAACACACTGGTAAGTGGACAGAAGGGGCTGAAACTGAACCAACAACCCTCTGATTAATGAGCCATCAACTCAATCTCTTCAGTTCCATCTACTCACACATTGATCTGTTTCTCTCTCTTGACTAACTGAAGTGTTGATCCTCTCCAACAGAGCACCTACTATTGTGTGGAAGCCTAGTGATTCCCATTCTACTTTCGACTGGTCTTTGGTTAAAACTCATTGTGTCATTCATTTGATTTAAAATGACTCTAATATCTGAAGGCTCATCACTTTTAGCTCTTCAGTCATCTAGCCTACTACATTTACAGTGAAAAAATTCTGAGTTTGATACCTGAGCCTGGGGCCTTTCTGTGATAAGTTAGTGTATTCCCCCTGTGCATGCATACAGTATGTTCTCTCCAGTGCCCTGTCCAGAGCCCCCTCCCACCATTGCCCTGTGTCAGCTGGGACTGGCTCCAGCCGCCCGAGACTGATAAGTGGAGTGTAGCTAATGAATGGATGAATGAATGAGATCAGCAGATCAGCAGAACTATGAGAGACTCCGGGCGAGGAAACAATTTCAGAAGTCAATTAAAAAACCATGAACTGCCTTTCCTTGAAGTCAGAATTCAGGTTTTGAGGTTTTCTTTCCCTGACAGAAAGCCGTCCTCTATATTTCAATCGGTGGCTTTGTGTTTGTGTGTTTGTGTGTTTGTGTGTGTGTGTGTGTGTCCACCTGAACATACCGTGTTGCTTAGAGAAGACTTTCTTCTGCCTCTGGAGTCGTCGACCTCTCTCTATTACTGGGTTAAAGAAGGTCACCTGAAACAAAAAGTACATACAGTTTACTTACATACATATACAGGCCCTTCCCATCTTATATGACTGCTCCTGTCCTATATGTGTGCGATTAATGTTTTGTGTGTGATTGTGACTGTGATTATTGATTTTTAAGGCATGTAAATATTAAACTATGTATATATTGTTTAGTATTGACACTGTATATACATATATATGTCTGTTTTTTATTTTATATAGGGGGTTATATTACAGTATTATAATAATATCTGTTTTTGTGGAATCACTGTAACAAGATTACTAAAGTATGTTGATTCTGATTTTCTGTGGCTGTGTGTGTCCGGTACCTCGGCCAGCAGCAGTCCCTGTGGCTCCAGTTCCAGCTGGACTCTGTGTCTCTGGTTGTCCAGGAACTCCTCCAGCTTCAGGTACTTCAGAGCGCACAGGGATCGGTAATCTCTCCAGTACACTGCTATCTCCATCTCTCGGGACTAATCACACAAAACACAACAGAAATGCAACATGAACACTTTTTCACTCATCCAGAAACAAACTTTTAGACTAGACAGACTAAAGTTCGAAGTCTGTGGTTCTGCCTCTGGAATACAATTACAGAACCAGGCTCCAAGCTAGAGACACTCCTCTGGCTAAAAAAAACTCTGTGTCAAGGGCTTATTGTTGCTGGCTTTTATCTTTAAATAATTATAATAATAACACAATTAACATTTGTTGTGCATTTACTTATTTACATAAACTTAGTGCATAATCATCAGCTCATTTACATTTTTTCTCAGTTTTCCCACAGTTTAAACTCTCTCTAAATGTAAAGGACTGCAGGTCTGCTGTATCTTACCCTCTCCAGTTCAACAGTGAAGGTCTGATCCCAGGCCTGCTCTCCACCTGTTTTCCATACCGTCTGACCCACAACTGTGTTCTCCAGCTTCAGCACAGCGCTCACCTCCGCTGTAAAACATAAACACAAGCAGGACTGTTAACAATGCACAATATAAAATATATAACAGAAAAGATATACTGTATACACTGATGACAACAAATGTTAATATTTTGGAGGGATGTCTAAAACAAGATGAGGCACACTCACTGGAGAGCTCATCAGTCTTGCCGGGGATCTTAAGGCTCATGCTGCTGGTGCTGCGGCTGTAGAGGCCACTCAGTTTGAAGGAGGAACGTCCGTCTCCCAGAGAGTGAGAGGGAAGAACCACCGGCGTACCTCTGCTCCGCCCTGGGATGACCTCCAGCAGCCCGACACAGCCCAAAAGACGCACCTGAAGAGTACCTGGGCAGAGGATAGGAGTCAAATTAAATACCTCCACATTTACAGACAAACGTACTGTGGTCAAAGATACATGTTAGTACTGTTTCTACCTGTGAGGGGTGAGGGTTTGATCAGGGTGCTGTACTGGTTGTGGACATAGGGGGTGCTGTGACGGGAGCTGAAAGCCGAGGACGACGCCAGCACCAGCTCCTCCTTGATGAGGCAGGCCTTGGGGTGATCCTCGGGGAGCTCCAGCAGCCTCTGCTCCAGAGAGCAGCGCAGCAGGTCCAGACGCTGGGATGACTCGCTCAGACCACACTGAGCCTGCAGAGTCAACAGTATCACAAACAGGAAGAAGTGAATTATATGCACACGGCAAAACTATGTGAGACAGTATAACTAAAGAAATATGAATAATATCAGTAATGTAAACATGTACAAAAGAAAAGTCACCACTTGGATTTAACTAAGCTAAGAGGTAAGAGCCTCCCATTGAATAATTACTGTATGGATGATTATGTTTCAGCTGGCAACATCTTATCTAACCCTAACTACAGTCTCATTTCTTAAACGACCATGTTGGAAGAGACACATCCTGTGGTCGTGGAAAAGAGGTTAATCTGTTTCAGAAGGGTCAAATTATTGGCATCAAGCATCTAAGGAGATTTCTGAGACTACTAAAATTGTGTTAAAACTGTCCAATGCAATATTAAAAACTGGAAGGATAGTGGATTGGCCACCACAGAGTCCAGACCTTAACCATATTGAGAATCTTTGGGATGTGCTGGAGGAGAGGTCCAACTCACAGATCATCAATACAAGATCTTGGCGAAAAATTAATGCAACTCTGGACAGAAATAAATGTTGTGACATTGCAGAAGCTGATTGAAACGATGCCACAGCAAATGCATGCCGTAATCAAAGCTAAAGGATGTCCAATGAAATATTAGAGTATGTGACTTTTTGTTTTGGACGGGACAGTTGTTTAACTTAGCATCAAGACTGAAGAGAGGACGCTTCTGTCCAAAAATAATAGAATCTGCACCTGTAAAACTGTGAAATGACTACCTACCTTACAATCACAATTACAGTTTAAAATGTGGAGTACTATCTTTTTGGTGAGTGTCAACAGTGCTGTGAGTATCACTGATGCTCCAGTGGGAAAACTGACTGAACTCATCAGGGCTCTTCTTTAAACATTTTCAAGGACCCAGCACAGCACAGTCTGAGACACGGATCAGTGTTAATAACTTTAACAACACAAAGAATCGCTAGGATGAGAATGAGCAGACTGTGAGAGAGTGTTGACTGAGTGGTCTTTTCTAAATGATGCCGTCTTTGCAGTGACTACAGACTGTATTACAGACTATGTGGTGGTCTGTGGTGCTCAGCCTATCCATGGGAATCCTGTATTATGTTTTAAACCGTGTTATCTCTCCTCCGTTCACTGACCTCAGCCATGGCCTTCTTGTCTTGGACCTTTCCTGCCCCCAGCAGCCTCAGCATGTTCTTGGCTCCCTCGGCCATGGCGTGCTCCACCCGGTAGTGATGCCACAGCTCCTCCACACGTAGCTCCACCCCACACATGTCTGGCTTACCTGGTGCACAGTGTCGACTTTAGTACATAACATATAAACAACAGTAACACACAAAGAAGATACAGTGAGGTTTGTAGCTCATTGTGTATTCAAGTCTTTTTTTTTACTATATTTTTGGGGCTTTTTGCCTTTAATTGACAGGATGGTTGACAGAGACAGGAAATGGGGAGGCAGAGAGAGGGGGAATGACATGCAGCAAAGGGCCACACACGTGTATGTGTGTGTATGTGGGGGTGTACAGTCAACTGTCTTCAGCAGGTAGTAAGATAAGATATACAGATGCACCGACTAACTGTCAGTTTGCAGCTGTAGTGGCTGAAAATGATGCTAATGAGAGTTAACCAAAACAATGAAGTTGTGATTTGTAAAAATGAATTACTGAACAAACAAAAGCTGTGGCATTCACGTTAATATATATACAGATTAAAGCAGCTGGATGAAGAGGGCATGTGGAGAAAATGAAGGAGAATGGAGAGAAAACTGACTCCTGTGAGAGCCATGTGTTGAAATCAGTCAGCTTGTTGTCCTTTCCTTTCCCACTGCTGCTCTTTCTGCTGCTCTGAGCTTTGTTTTCCCTCCCTGCTTATTCCCTCTTTCATCTCTGACTCCTTCCTTCCCTCCACTTCGCTCTGTCGTCATCTCTGACTCAGTCCATTCAGTCTTACTCCCTTCCTGACTCCCTGCGTGTGACCGGCCCCCTCTCTAACCTATGGTAAATGAGGCATGGCTTTTAGTTGTTGGGCAACATCAAGGGGATGCAGGAACATCAATAAGGCTCTAACCTGGGAGAGCGAGAGGAGGGTTGTAATGGTGTGTGTGTGAGCTGAGAGACTGTATACTGTTAAGTTCTAAAGTAAGAATTGATCCACCGGCATCATAAAATATGCAGTGAGTAAAAAGCTGAAAGAGTGGCAGGTGGGATGAAAGAGGAAGAGGGAAAAAAACAAGGGAATGATGGGTACTTTGGTTCTCCTCTGACTGCTCTGTGGCCTGCATGGCCTTTCGGATCTGCATGCGGATGATGTCGATCTTGGTCTTGCTGTCCTGCAGCATCTGTTGAGCTGACTGGAGAAGCTTCTTGTCCTGTGGAGGTGAAATAGAAAACAAGAAAGATCAGAGAGAGACCCAGCGTTACAGAGTCTACAGTGTAGTGAAGCCAGTGCAGTAAATAAGAGTTACAGCTGAGTTGAGTACCTTGCTGCCGCCGTTGACATAGATTGGAATCATGTTTTCTGCTCCCTGTTTGACCTTCAGCTCAATGTTTAGCTGCCTTTCCAAAGCTGCGATGCGGTGCTGATTGGCCGACGTCCGACTGACCGACCCAGGAGACTGAGGGGTATCTGGACAAGGGAAGACATGGGAGGGTAAGAAAACATTTTTCTTCTCTCTCTCCCTCTCTCAATAATACTTAACTATGTGTTGCCAACTTCTCTGGTATACCACTTTATGTCCTGAGTTCCCCTTGCACACAAACTCTCCTGCATTTTGTATAAAATCATTAAATGGTTTCCAAATTTCCTCGTAAACATCTAGTTTGTTTAGTGTTTGGACCAAGTCCACACCGTAATGCATTGTAAATAAAGGAAGTGTCCATTTGTCTTTCGCTCTATTGCAGATAATGCTTATCGAATTAAACATAATCCACATCTTTTCCGGTAATAACAATGACTGTGTTTGAAGTACAACTCTTTTTTAACTACAAGGTCGGCAAATATATGAAAATCACTTTCTCTTTTGCTGATTCATTGATCTAGCGCCAGCATAAGGGTGTTGTACGGTATCATATGAAAAAACATAGGGTGGATTGCTGAGGAATTCAGTGCAGTCTTTCATGCCCACATTAAACACCTGCAAAACTAATGACATTCCTGTGAGTCTCAGCTGGACCTTGTGTATTCTTCTAATTAGAAAATGTTAGCATGCTAACAAGCTAAACCAAAACGCGACACCTGCTAAATATCAGCAGCATCTTAGCATTGTTACTGTCAGCGTGTTAGCAGGTGAGAATTTCGGCTGACCTCAGAGATGTACGACTGTGCGTTTAGATTCTTGGTTTTTAAAGTTTGTTTTTTCACAAGACTAAACACACTCTTTATTAAGACAGTCCCTGTAAACTGCAAAGCCACAATGTGTTAATGTTAGTATAGATCAACTGGAATTTATTACTCATCTAAGTTTTTTTTTCCAGCGAACTGAAACTAACGCCTGCAGAGACGACTGCACATAAATTAAAAAACATCATACATACTCTGCAAATTGGTCATCACTAATGTTAAAAGTGCTTGTGATGTGCAGTGATGAGATAAAACATGCAGATCGACTGGTTTGATCTTTTGGTGTAAACCATGAATAAATAATGGTGTCATAAATATGTTCTAACTGCTTCAAAGAGCGCACAGTGGCACGGTCGCTCGTGAACCACTTCTCCTTGGATACTCTACCTTTGTTGTCATCAGGGCCTTTGACCACAATGTGGGCGTCGAGCTCCTGCAGCTGAGCGTGGAGGGACTCCAGCTTACGCTTGGAGCTGCGGATCTGCGAGTCCACCTGCTGGGCATTCCTCTTGTCGGTGGTAGCCCTGCGCAGATTCTCCGCTCCCTCCTTGATCTTCAGCTCCTTGCGGATCTCCCGGCGGATCCTCTCTCGGTGCTCGTCCAGGCGCTGCTGCACACTTGAGTCTGAGAAGTCAGAGTTTTGGTCCAGACCGAGCTGCTGGAGCACTGACAGCCCACCTGGGTCACTCTGAAGGAGAGAGAGGGGGGGGTTAAGACCAAAGCCAAAAAAGGAGAGGGACGTAGTGGTGGTATATCAGAGAAGGTCAAAGGAAATGTTGTAACATATGAGGAAATTAGTACAAACTATATTTAGCCTACTGCGCATTTGGGGGATTTTCAATTTGAGCTCAAAGAGAAACTGATTGTAAAGATGACATCTCCAGCCGACAGCTGCTGGACTGTATTACAGACAACAGACAAAGCTTGTAACAGTCATCCAGACAGAGTGAAGCACAAGGGATGAAAGGAGGTGAAAACAGCAACTCTGTGAGTGAACTGAAAACATGTGAAACCTGCCGATTGAGCTCAGGCTGCGAGGCAGCAACCCAGCAGAGGCTGCGCTTAAATGTGTAAAGAGCTGAGTGCTCACATCAGCTCTCCTACTGATCAACACTAATCAGATTACAGCAGATTAGAACAGCATTAATACAGACGAAAATCAATCAGGGTCTCGTCTGCCTCTGGATGGGTCACAAGAAAACGTACACACGTCGACTGTATGTGTTGATGTGTCCAAAAATGTAACACAGATGTGCAAAAATACACACACAAAGCTGTGCAACTGGTGCTGCATGCAGCGTGATTTTTGAAGTAAAACCTGATTATTCACAATTAACTTAAAGGTCCAGTCAGTAAAATGGGGGTAAAACCGTGATATCTACCATTCAGATTCTAGTTTGCAGTGTTCACTCACTCGCTCGCACTCACCCCTCCCGTCGGCCTCCGAGGACAAAAAAACTTGTTTACCACAACTGGGACAACTGGGACTATTTCAGGAGCATGGAGCGATGAGGTGAAGATCTAAACCATTGTCTGTCTTCTGTCCTTCCACCTTCTTCTTCATTGGTTTATACATGCATTCTCTGGCTGGCTGGATTTTCCATTCAGGCTGCCGTACAAACATGGCGGCACAATATGGCGACACTCTCTAAAGGAAGACCCTTGCTATATGTATATATAAAAGGAGAATTATAAGGCTACTAAAAACCAAATGGATTTTATTTTATAGCGATTATACACTTATACAAATGTATTTATGGGTAGTATATTCAGATGTTGCCAATAAACCCGGCCAATTATTACACACTGGACCTTTAATGCCTCTGGTTTAAACAGAAAACAGAGCTTCCATGCTTCCATTGAAAGAAGAAGTGGAGAAAAAAAGAGAAGATACACAAGTCAGTGACACAATATTGTGATTGCAAAACAAATAAAACAAGATGAGAAATTAAATTTCATAAGCTTATTTTTTTCTTTTTTCTTTTTATTGTGGTAGCAGCCCTTTGTTGTTCCTTTCCCATGTTACCATTGTTAGCCTGGTTAGCTGTTGTCGTTGCACCATGTGTGACTTAAGCACTACCTACCTCGTGATTTGACACGTTACCCAATGTTGTGGTTTGAATCACATAGAAACATACAAATGGCTGAGGTCAGAGAATTACTCATGGGTTTTGATAGTCTGCTCCTTTGTCATCAACACAACTGGAGCCATAAAACTGACACAGCTAACACTAGCTAAACCCCTTTCCTTTATATGACGTGGGGGGAAAAACCAACACTGACTGTGTGGAGGAGATCTATGACTCAGCAGGTGCTGATATACAGTAGCCTAGGATAAACAAAAAGTTAATCTAGTTAGAATCAATGCTAACTTTAGCAGGTTTGTCTAACTAGCTTCAACTCAATAGGTCCTTGCAAATGTTGAATGTTGTAAAACGACGGATGTCTTAAACCAAAACTTGTTAACAAAGGTGAACAGTAACTATAAAGACATATGACACCCTCCAGTCAGTGGTGCACCACTGAGACAGTGCAACATTCACAGTTTGATTCGTGGCCCTGGAAACTTTGTTGCATGTACCACCTTCTCTTGCTGCTTTTGTTTCTTTGCTCTTTTTCCATTGTTTTCTGTAAACTGTCAAATAAAAGGCAAAAATGATCTTCCATTAAACATTTAAAATGAATTGCTCCATTGAAAAACTACAAAAGTTACAAAGAAATGACCCTGAATAATATTCACATTAACCTTATCTCCTGAGAGCAATGAGAGTTTCCTCATGTTCCTTCTAACCCGGGTACAAGGCTCTCATGCCATGGGGGGGGGGGGGGTTAACGCAAGACTGGGGACAAAATAATGTGAACACCAGCACAAACACAACCACACTACAGGTCCTTATAGTCACCATCTTCGACACAGTCTTAACTGCTCATTTAAGGCTTTACAACAGAATACTGAATCTTTCAGTGCATTTAGTAGTTGTTTATGTCAATGTCTCCAGCCCATGTACTTTTTTACATTACCATATAATCTTCATAAACGTATAGAGCCTGGAGGTGTCACCATGCATTCATTTGATGTTGTGATATTAGATTTTCTCAGATCATAATGCACACACACACACTCGGAGGACTTGCCCCCCCTTCCCCACCCTCGAGTATAATGACGGGGTGTTCAGGGCCTTTCACTGCACCGTGCAGCCAGCCATCCAGCTTAGCAGATCTGATTACAACTTCTTAGGTCTCTGTGTCCATCCAGCTACATGCAGGCTGGGGCTACAGCTCCGCTCTCATTAAAGCCATAATCCATCTGCAGCACAATACAGTACAACAGTCAGGCAGGGCCCGAGCAGCCAACCAAACCACATGGAAACAGGCCCAGTGCTTGCAGGATTTTAACTGCTGCTTTAATGCAATGTTATGTCATTGCACAACTCTGAGGCAATCTAATTGAACATGTTTCTCAAACGGGTACTAGAACAAGGTCATAAAGAGGAATAACACTGCAGAAATGTGTTATTGTAAAGTTTTGAGAAACTCTGACAACTTCTTTCAGTTTTTGAAAGATGTGAACAGAGGTAGACATCGCTGACTGTGACATGAACATGTACACATTTCTTGATATGAGCTGAGAGGTTTCTCAGTGTGA
Organism: Trachurus japonicus; assembly: GCF_045865225.1. NCBI lineage: Eukaryota > Metazoa > Chordata > Actinopteri > Carangiformes > Carangidae > Trachurus > Trachurus japonicus. Next base: position 25,253,793 of record NC_140914.1, on the reverse strand, counting down.
GCAGCAGCAGCAGCAGCAGCAGCAGCAGAGGCCAGAGCCATTCAAGGCAGAAGAGAGAGCAGAGGCAGCAGCACACCATGAACGACAGGAAGGGAGAGTTTGTACCGTGACGCACTCCTGCTCCACACAATACAACTTAATCCCTAGGTGTTTTACAACAAAGAACCTCTGGAGCGAGGTGTAAGACAGCTCGCACAGCGGGGCAGAATCACAACAGCACACAGGAATGAAAACTCGCAAGTGCTTTTGCTGTCAGATAGGAGATGTTTTTACAGGAAGCGAACGAGGAAGCCGACAGAAAAGAGAAGGGCCACAGTAATGGATTGAAAAAGAAACACGGCGGCCATGTTGAGGCCTGCTGACTGCAGTTGCCTACCGAAGACTCTGTGTCAGTCTGCTCAGTGGGTACCAGGGAATCAGGGGGTTGATCCCCTGGCAGGTCCTCCGGTACGTCCTCACTGGCCATGTTTGGCCTCCCTCTGGCTTCACTCCCTGGCCCCCTCCTCCCTTCTGTCCCCTGTCACACACACACACACACACACACACGAGCTATCACACACTGACAGCAGTGCCAATCAGGCAACACCAAGTGCTATTCCTGCCTCCTCAAAATCCAGGATGTCCTTCCCGCCAGGAATCAAAAGCCAGGCTAAATCCGGAGCGAGTGAACGTAGCGGAGGAGAGGAAGAGAGAACGGCATACACTGAGCCCCACCTCGCTGCTTCCTGTTCTGCTCTTTGCCAGATAGAGACTGGGGCGTCATGCACTTTGTACGCACACACACACACACACACACACATTCGGGTGGTTTTGTAAGTGAGAGAGCTCGCAGCCACTCTGCTTCCTGCTACTGGGTTTCCAGTGCTGAGAGACAGGCTGTTGTGATATACTGTGGTCATATTAAAGTGAGTGTCAGACCATAAATATCACTTGGTGTATGTCCGTGGATGTACAACATGTACATACATGTATAAATATATATATACTGTATATATAAATACATATGCACTGCTATTTCTCTTTTTTTTATCTGTAGGTCTGTGTTTGCTTGTAAATGAGAAGTGGTGAAAAAGTAAACCACACTGAGAGAAGAGGTCAAAGGGCACAACAATACCACTGTGAAGCACAAGATGGATCCTCTACTGGAGGGGACTTGACATCCACAGGAGTTGTATCATAATGAGGTGACCGAGACAGAAACTCTTCACAAATAAATAACTTAATTAAAAAGGGATTAAATGATTTTTGAAAAACAAAACATGCAGCATCTGTGCACTGAGTTCTGTGAAGCCCCCTGGATGTCACACTGTACCATATGGTCGTGAACTCGCTCGCTGTGTGCGGGTCGATTGGAAGAAACAACCATATTTTTTAACAAGCAGAAAATCTAAATCTGGACAAAAAGAAAAACAGGACCGCAAGCTGAGTCGTCACCTCTGGGACACAAACCAGCACTGACTGATCCCAGACACCTCAGCCTTGCTCTGGTGGCTACAGACTGTCCTCTTCCTGTCAGTGAGACCCTCACACAGCCATGGCTTTATCTGACTCTCAGCAGTGCAGGGGTCACTGACCCTCCGAGCCCTCACTGTGTGGCAGATGGCCCTCTCTGGCTCCCTATCGGTATCTGTCGTAATACACACACTTACACAAAAGGAAACACGCTCATAGACAGAGAAGATGACAAACACACACACATGCGCAAACAAACAAATTAAAAAAAACCTCCAAAACATGTCTAGTTCTCCTCTACTCACGCTACAGGGGAATAGGAAGTAAAATAACATGAAGTTAGGCCAATATTATGCAAAATACAGGCAGCTGCTCTTGCTCGATATCATTTTGATAAAACACATGAACGCTCTGTGTGCCATATCTGTGGGCACTGGGCAGGTAATAAAATATTTCCTTACCGAGCAACTGTGACACTGAAAAGTTCCCGTGTGATGTGGGCCGGCGGCTGCAGAGCTAGCAGCCCCCATGCATCCATACTGTCTGTCACCTGCAAGGATACGGTCACGCTCTCATTTACAGCTGAAATCTTAAAACCTCAAAGTTTAACACAAGCTGCAGTGGTGCCTGTAGTAGTAGCAAACTGCCTCGTTCATTGCGCCTGTGAAATAGATACAGTTACTAAAAACGGTGCTGACCACAGTATCAGGAACTATGAACACATCGGTTTATAGATACCAGCTCTTAAAGTTACAGTCTCAACCTGTTCTCCGGGTTTAAACTACAGTAACTAACCCACTGCACATGTGTACAGCTAATAGCTCCTTTTAGCCCCTTTGATTACCTTATTCCACACTGCCCAACAGTATCATCATCATCCTATATGAACTAATGCAAATGCTTTTCTGAAGTGTTTATTCTGAGTGAAATAACAATGAGATTCAAATGGAGACATGTTTCTGTCCACCTGATGGATGTAAGGCTCCTGACAGAAGCATCTTTAGCTGTTTAGCTGTTAGCCCCAGGTAGTCACCCACCACTGAGCATGAATATACTAATTATAATAATACATTTTATTTCATAGACGCCTTTCTGACACTCAAGGACACCTTACTATCAATAAAGGAAAATGCAAAATAAACAATAAAAAACCCCACAAAAGATTTAAAAAACAGCTTAAATTAGACAGTGCAATTCTAATCAAATCAAAGAGAAAAAGCAAACTTAAAGGGGAACGATGCAAGTCTGCTCGCTTTTCCGCTGTTCTGGTTAAGCTGCTCTCAGCCATGTGCATCTGTTTACAACGAAGCCGGCGAAAAATCAATAAATTGAGCAGTGGATAACGTTACATAACATAAACGATGTTACGGCGTATGTTTGTGTAGTCTTAACCGTCATAAACATAAGATTAGGGGTTACAGGGTGTGGGGTGCCGAGACGAGAGCTGGGACACCGGGGCGGCGACCGAGTAACTTACACTGATGTTGCAAGGTTGGTTTTCAGCCATGAGACCCAGGTGAAGACAGAGAGCCTCCCTTCTCACTTGTAATAAGTCACAAGTCATGTAGTTAACGATCGCAATTACTCCAGAACTTTTTAATAAGGCAAAAATGTAGCATAGCCACGGGAGAAATCCTGCTTGGTTCCTCTTTAAACAGATGGGTTTTGAATATGGATTTAAAGAGTGGAAGTGAATTGATATTTCTGAGCTCGGGTGGTGGTGGTGAGTTCGAGAGCCAGGGAGCGGAGCGGCTGAAAGCTCTGCTCCCCATGGTGGTGAGACGGGAGGAGGGGACAGTCAAGTGGATGGAGGAGGATGATCTGCACAACAAAAACAGGTGTTCTTTATACTGTACCACACAAAGAACAGAAAAAGTAAATAAAGAATGAAAGAAGAAAGTAAATACAAAGTACACAAACAATCTGTGGTGTTAGCTGCAGCCCTCAGGAGACAGTGATCAAGACTGTGTATAAATATGATCTGAAAAAAACCTATTTGTATGCCTGTAAAAGAATGCATATGGTATGGGCTGACATTGCATTTATATTTTTGTCATATGAAGAAACAGGAAAAAATGTCTGAAACTGCTGACTCTGCTGCACAGGGTGAATATTTTAGGATGGTGGGGGAGGGTAAAAACTGAGAGGAGGACCTGGAGAGATGGACAGTAGTTTTTTGAAGAGTTTAAGAGTTTGAGGTTAAAGATGTAGTTTTTGTAAGAGGAAATGAAGAAACCATATTTTCTGTTACTTCTACTCTATTTATGAGCCCTCACCCAAGGCAAAGCCTGCAACATAGCCATGTCTAACTGTGTAGACATTTTTTGGGGATAAAAATAAATGCATGTACATATTCAAATGTGCAACCTGCGTTTACATTTTCAGCCTCTGAAATGTTTCACAGAGCATGATTTGTGTCGAACATGTTGATGCAGTATGTTAGTGTGAAAAAGGCAAGGCATATAGGTGATGATATGTGGTAAAAGAAGATGCCACCCACCTACCCTCCCCTCTCGATGATGGGAGACTTTCCCCTCCACCTTTGAGTCTGGATGAACAATTCTGACAACAGGTCGTACAAACGTGTTCTTTACAAGCATAACCCAGCCCTTAAAACTCATGGTATGTTCAGTTGTGCTAAGAACATCCATGATCATAACTATCACGGCCCTGTTCTTGCTTTTGCAATTTTGTGATTGTGTGAAAACATACAGCCTTCCTGCCTCAAACACAGAGCTGTTGCCTGCTGTTCACAGGTCTCGAGGCTATAATCAACTATGTTTTAAAAACCTGTAGCTGAGAAAAAAAAGGACAAACACAAAACAATACCTGTCTGTCAGATTGATTGATTACTGTTCTTACATCTCCTAAAATCTGCAACACCCTCCATCTCCCCCCTGCTTGTGTTATTCTTTGTTTACACCTTCACCCTCTTTCTCTCGCTCCCGTTTTTATCCTGCATTATCCTGTCACACACTCTGGTTAGCAGCCTTCTGCCCGGTGCTGCCGGTGGGTGACAGAGAGCCATCCCTCTGATTAAGTTTTAATGGCCCGTCGGCTCCTCTTGCCGTGCCTGTGCCTATAAATAGAGGTTAAGTCCATTTTGTTGTAGTAGAGACAGTGGGGGAATGCTCCAGTTGCCAGCACCCTAACTCTGTCATATTGTTACTCGTTCATTCATTCACTTACTTACTTACTTACTCAACAGCTGCAGTTCACACGAAGCAATAATAATTATGGGGCTTGTGAGTGAGCATTTAACCTAATTGTTAATATAGCATTGCCAAAACTAATCATCATTTAATAAATCTACCCTGAGCCAGATATTGCATGAAGGGGTGTTTTTTTTTTAGGGGAACAGGGGATTGGGATTTCCAGGAAGTTACTGTTGATGAAAAATATGTTTATTAACAGGAAAATGTGGATCACACAAGTTCATGGCCTGAGCTTTAGGATGTGCCCTCCTCCCCCCACTTTTTGTAGTATAATAATGTGTCATTTTAAAGATGCTGCGAATGTCACATAATGCTGGAAGCTGAAGAAACAAATGTGACCCCTTGAACCAGCTGTTCAAGGAAGTGACCGTCTCAGGAGAGCAGAGAAAGGCTGTGGTTAATTAAGAGAGGCAGAGGAAAACATGACTTCAGTGGTCCAGACTGGACACTCGCCACCATGTGAGAGGAAAAGTTATGAGGTCAGAGTTCTCTAAATACTGGTATTCATTATTTTAATGGTGTGTGTGTGTGTGTGTGTGTGTGTGCGCACAACTCAAACTGCTTATAAAAGATAAAGTGAGACAGAATTTGGGAGAAGAAACATGTTTGAATTCTTGAACTCTCCTGTGAACATCCTGATGCCTGCATGCAGCCGCCTTTAGTCTGCAGTGGATGGGATTTGGGTTAAGAGGGGAGTGTGGGGGGGGGGTCCACTAATCTCTCTAAACACACATTTATACAGACCCACACTGGCCAGCACATGATATAAACTGATGGATCCCAAATAAAACATATGAATAATACACAAAGGAAAAGCCTGAACATGCAGCCACCTGAACAGTCTAACAGTCTCCCACACACACACATACAGGACTTACACTGCTGTACTGCTCATGAAAAATAAAACAGCAGCGTAAGACAAAGTGAAGTGGATATTGTGAGTGCTAACAGGAAGAAATGTTGCTTCTCATTATGCCAACACAGCAGATCAGAGGGAAGTCTACGTACTACAGTCAGCGTTAACGTCAGGGCATTGTCCCGCTCAGTGAGCAGACTCTTATGTGGGTAACTGGGCCAGCCGACTGCAGACTAGAGCAGCAGGGTTAAATGAGTCTTCAGTCACAACACCATGCTGGTGATTTGTGGGTGGTTTTGTGTTTTAAACTGATTGACAAAGTCAAATGTTCCATATCTGGAGTAAATAACAGATGAGAAGATCAATAATACCACTCTCCTGTCTCTGCTGTAGCCTAAATACATGGCCAGCAGCCAGTTAGCTTAGCGCAAAGTCTCTCAGTCTGAAAGCAACAACACCTACACAACAGTACCTCCAGACCAACAATGAACCTCATTATATTTCCTTTGTTTTGTCCGTGGATGGAACAAATGGTGAAATAATAATATGGTCCCTTTAAAAGGGACTTTTTTCAAGCAACACACTTCAAAAAATAAAAATCCCTATGTTACCAAATCCAAATTCCCAGCTGAATATCTAGTCTGGTATTACAAATTCAATTCTGGCCCTCTATGAATGAGTTAACAGCTTACAGAATGTACCTTGGACTATGTGTGTTTCTTGTTAATCCCTAAAATCCCTCATATTCCAGGGGAAATTCTGTTGCCAAATCTCCTTTTGCTGTTTTACAGTGCATCGCGGCTGTATGTATATCCCCTGTACAACCATTGCCTGATGAAAGCATCACGTGCCCCAGAGCCGGCGACTCTGCCGGTCTGAGTAAACAGGAGAAAGTCTGTGTTGAAGGTTAGGTGAGAAAGACTGTTCTGTGCGTGTCTGAGTGCACATCTGTCTGCATGCCTGCGTCTGAGGCGGCGTGTGCGTCTTTGTGTGTGTGTGTGTGTGTGTGTTCCAGCAGTGTCCGCTCCACAGCTGGGGAGGAGCACATCACCATGAATGGCATCTTTGTGAAAGGGTCGATCTTCTCAAGAAACTTCAGTAAATGCTTATGTGTTTGTGTTCCCAGCTTTGTCCATTGTGAACTCTGCGGCAACAAACAGTGGCTCTGTGCAGGCTCCTGAGGAATAAGGCAGCATAAACCCCCAGCGAGAACAGCTCTCTGGTCCACATACTTAATCTGCTTCTGTCATGCGTGTTAACAGAGGCTTGTGCAAATGGGACAGGTGAAGGACACTGAACAAAATGACCATAATGCAATCTTGCAAAAATGAGCAAAACCAAAACAATTCTGGATGATTATTTTCTTAAGCGAGCCGTGAAGCTGGTGTAGTGAAAAACAAAACAAAGCCACCAGCAGTCAAGAGCAGCCGCTGACCAGGTGAGAGGTAACAGGAGTCCAGCAGACTACCTACCTGCATGTAAAAAGGCAGCAAACAAAGTAGTTGACCTACAACAGTCAACATGGATCAGAGTGTTACTCAGTGGGAAACTAATGAGGCACTTCATGGCTCTACAGTCAGAGCTACTATAACCACCATTGTGTGGATTTTATGTTTCCAGATTGGAAAGCTCAAACTTTCCCAACCAAGGTGAGCTTTAAAACCCCTCCTGGATGTTCTGGGTCTACTCCATGTCACTTGAATGTGGCCAGAAAACCTCCAGAGGAACTGATCCTCGACTGACTCCACACAGTGAAGGAACAGTGACTCCACACTGGAGCTCCCTCTGGGTGTCTGGATGCCTCCCTGTGGAGCTAACTCATCTTGCCTACCAGCTCAGCTGCCTCTCCATCACAACAGACCGGTACAGTGCCCGCGTTACTGCTGATGGCCGTGAACCGTGATTGTGTGGAGCTGCCACCCTGTGGGCCCCCCACCTGCAGAGACAGGCATCAGGGTTGGGTGCCACGGTCGGCCAATCCCTGGCATCATAGACTGGCTCCAGGACAAAGTGAGAGTATAAAGTCTGTATATTAAAGGGATAGTTCAACATTTTGGCAAATTTGCCTATTGTCATAATCCCTATATTCATAGGAGTAGGTTCATTACCTTTAATTATCGGTGCATGTCGTTTCGAGATCCGAGACGTGAGCTGCTCAGCAAACACAATAGAGGTGAATGGTACAGGTCCCCTGTCCCTCATCAAACTCATCAAATACACAACCCAACAACTCCAAAACACTCTTGTGGACAAGTTGTGACCTGCACATTCACCAGACTATGAAATAATCATGTAACATTAGGAGACAGAGTTGTTTTCGAGGCAAATGCATAGCTGGAACTACATTTGATATCACTCCACCCAACAGCCATGTCGAATTTGCCAAAATGTTGAACTATCCCTTTAAGAGGAAAGACTGATTGAAATGATTTTAAAGGGACTACGAGGAGTTTCAGAAAGCAAAGTGTTTTCACACTACATTTCCCATGAGCCTCTGTGCACACAATGAAATTCTTGGACCAGTGCAAGAAGGACGAAAGCGAAAACATTTGCCAAGAATGTTTTCACTAATCAAGAACGAAAGTCGGAGGTTCGAAAACAATCAGATACCGTCGTAGTTCTGACCATAAACGATGCCAACTAGCGATCCGGCAGCGTTATTCCCATGACCCGCCGGGCAGCGTCCGGGAAACCGAAACTAGGAAATGAAAACGATATATTTATCGAAAATGGACCCATTAACAAGTGTGGGTAATGTAGATTCATCCACATTAATACGTGACTCTTTTATAACCAAAAGCAAACTCCTTGGGGTCTCTTTAATGGCAGTGATTAAAAAGACATACATCATCTTCTAGCTGTTTGGACTGGAGACTGAACTTCTCAGAATGCAATGTGTGAGCTGCATGAGAGTGGAGAGGACTGAGAGGTCTGAGAAAGTCGTTAAATGTTTGATTCCCAGTGTTTTCACATTTGGTTGTTACCAGCTTAAATATGAGGAGCAGAGCACAGCACTGTGTGACGGGGCCATGATGTCTTCTGAGAGCCCTGCTATGTAATGGAATGGCTGAGCAGGCACGATGGTAATGGACATGGAAAGCAGATTAAAAATGATTATGGCAGAAGGGCTGAGGGGGATAAGAGGTCCATTCCATAATGCAGATGATTATCCCTCTTTACTGATGCTGTTGATTACGATAGCACGGCACTCATAAACACTGGACAAGAGGAGGAAAAACACACAGGCGACACAAATGTTTACAGATTTGTGCTACTTTAATTACAGTATAATGGCTAATGAAAAAAAGACTCCATTAGTAAAGGAAATGTGCTTTAAGGTCACAGCGGTCCACGGCAGCAGCGGCTCATCCACAAATACCCAGTTGCTTACAGATTTTTGATTTATGCCCAGCACATTGCACTTTTTAAGAAAGAAGGCTGTAATTATTTCTCACTGTCAACAAATCCAGTAACAGTAAAGTAACAATACATTAGGTAATCCTAGTATTCAGTCTGAATACTGTCCTATTGTCCTTCCCTGCCTATTTAGTCCTACTGAAAATATAGAGCTTCAAAAACAGGTCACAAATGTAGTTAAATTTTTTAAAAGGTAACTTCCTCAAAATAGCTTCTGCTACACAGACAACTTGGCAACAACAATGAAATCACTATAGGTTTTGGTCTTTAATGGTATTTATTGTCATTTAGTAAAGTGTAGAAGCCTTCTCAATGAATAAATAAAAACAGATACACATTTGGGAAGCTAAAGTAAAAATGTTTCATAATGAGCCCAATAGTAGAGCTGTGTGAAGAAGAAGAAGAAGAAGAAGAAGAAGAAGAAGAAGAAGAAGAAGAAGAAGAAGAAGAAGAAGAAGAAGAAGCATAGACTGTCTGGAAACTGCCACACTGCCCATGACAAATCACATGGCAGCAGCTGCAAAGATGACATATGTCAAACTACCAGCCGCAGCCACACATCTCAATGTGACTTTGTCCTTTTTGGTGTCTTCTGTGGACTTTCCCTCTGTAGACGCTGCATCCTACTGTATTCTTTAGACTATTTATACTCCTCCAGTTACAACTCTCATAATCTCTCATGCATTGTTGACGGCGGGTAAAAAAAAAAAAAAAAGGCTAACTCACAATGGCACCTGGCCACTATTTGTGTCTCAGTATCTCTCAGTTCCAGCAATTCAGCCTCTGAGACTTTAATAACAACAATGGCAGCAGTTTGGGTTACACTCTGAAGGCTGGGCTTGTTGTTGCGCTGCCCTGCCACCACCTCCGTCTCTCTCTTCTCCAGCAGGTAATAATAGCGGCGTTTCTCCCCTGTCTGTCTCACTTTTACAGCTTCTGGGCTGACGGAACAGACAGTCCACTGTTGAGGGCAGCATCACGGCCGAGCGCGCCTCTGCTCCCATGAAGCCCCGGGTCTGTGCTCCCCTTAAACCCAACACCACTCCCGCAGCACAACACACAGGCTGTCACATGACCCTCTGTACGGTGGCGGGATAACTCATCTCAAATGCCTCAGGTGTAACCACAATCAGGTCACACGGCACAGGTTCCTCTGGTTCTCTCTGCTTTAGTTTCTACTCACACGGCTTGTGTCAACCTATATATTCTCATTTGTACATATGCTGCACAGGGTTAAAATGCTTGGCGACCAATATGCTAGTACCATCTGGTCACAAGACAAGCTACAGAAAAGTTAGACATGACAAATTTACACATAGTGAGTTACTGTACCTGCTAAGCTCACTGCTTACATGCTAACAGGTAACAAGAGCTACATTAGGCTCTTTCAGTTTTCTCTATCCTGTGCCGATAAACCCCTTCTAGCATTTTCTTGACAGGCTTGTACATCATTTTGCTGAAGAGAGAGGAAAAAGCTATTCCTGCTCTCCTACTTTATTCATAGTCTGTACAGTAGCTTCAGCTCCAGTCTGATCACTGCCTACAGTGGAGCAGTTCACATATTCAGAGGAGGTTAGATAAAACTGGATGGTCACACTTCCTGGTTATGATAGTTTCCTACTTTTTGACTCTGCTACTCAAAAAGTCAACAGTGACAATATAACAATCTTGTCTAAACGCTATTTATTTCTTTTCTTTATTCAACCATTCACTGATTTAAGTTTATGGAAATGTAATTTCTTCCCTTCCAATATCAGATAGGCGGGGCTACCAGATTAGCATGCTAAAATAGAAGAAAAGATGTGATGTGTAGGCTTTCCACCTCTGGAGACAGCTGTTTGTGAGCACAGGAGTGAACTTTGGTGCTGAACTTGCAATGTTTCTTCTATACTAGTAAACAGCTGTTAATGCTAACACTGGCTCTGTAACAATAGTAAGGGATACTCGACTTTTGGGTGAAATTTATGGAAAATGTAAAAAGTTCATGCTACAGTGATATTATTGTGAAAGTATGGTATTCAAGTAGAGGCATGGAATGGCTAGCGCTATTTCTTAATCTCAAGCAATTTCTTGAAAGAAGAGCTAAAAACATATGGTATATAGTATACCTTCATATTCATATAGTATACCAAAACAAAAAATGTCAATGAATGTGCCAAAGGACGTCCACTTCTCAGCCTTTCTGTGACTCTTCCAGTCTCTCTGTGTCCAGGTACTGTTGATCTGTTGATGGATTGTTATACAGGTGTCGTCTTGGTCTCATGATGTCAGAATGTGAACGTGCGTGATGAAGAGGACTGTTTCAATACAAACTGTCACTGAACCAGAACATTTAGTGGTCGACTCATGGATCAGACACTTTGTTGGAGAACATTATGTTATGTGATACGTACTCAAACACTGAACAGTCAGACATGTGCATTTAAAAGTTTAGAGAAGGTCAAATTAAGTTCACCTGTAAAAGTTATAAAGCATTTTAGGCACATTCTGAAATTTCATCCGGCAGAGTAGTGAATATCTTATTTCCCAGGTAAACTGTGATATGACAACTCAGTTTTACCTCCTTGATATCATAAATAAAGCTATCATCAGGTTTTAGGTCTAAGGCTCTAAAGCAAAAATATCACATGTGATTTTGTTAGTATGGATCAGCTCTACTTGTGCTGCATTCTGCTGATTCAATATACAGTTGCCTCTTGTTTGGCCCTTTTACCTCAGAGGTCTTTCAGTGACAAACCCAGGCTAAAAACCACAGCGTAAGCTATTTCACAAGCACCGCTGAGCCTCAGTGCCCAGTAGCACTACAAAACTACTTTAGCAACCAATCAATGCTCGTTTTCTCAGGCCAACACATGGCTCCTAAATGGCTCTCTTCCTCTGTGACCTTCCTATCCCGAGCCATACTGACAAAATTATGGTCTCCAGATTGAATTTACGATATGTTGCTCCTCCAATGTTACACCATTTCTCTAACTTGTCCTTCTTAGCAACACATTCTTTAATCCTGTAATACCAACAATCCCTTAAAGCCCTAAAACACTCGCACAACCAGCTTAGAAAAAGCCAAAACGTAGTTGGACACAAGTAACCAGTAGTTCTCCACCTGTTTCTCTGTTGTACTGTATCTTCTTTTATTCTTTTTTGCTGTAATACTCTAGCTTGGTGTCAATGATAACTAATCCCATGAAAGCCTGGTGGGTGATGGGCATACAGCAACAACAGCTGGTGCTCAGACTGGTCAGCTGAATGTCATAGAAACACGGGGAGTCACAGATCGTCAACCGAGGGGATACTTAACATTTTTCATCTTTTATTTTCCTTCATTGGTATTTAAGATACCAGCTTCCCTCCCTGGCATTTACTGGGAATGTCTGGCTGTTGCCTAATGAGCGAATTTAGGGTTTGACGCACCCATTGGTTTTATTAATGAACGCCATTAAGATATTCTATCAGCGCGCTGAAGCTGTAATGCAGCAGTTATGTTTGTCTGCTGGTATCCGGGGGAGAGACAGATTTCTGCAGACACAGTGTAATCCTGGATTCAAGCAGGAGGGACTGGATGTTGGGGGGTTGGTGTTGGTGTGTGTATGTGTGTGTGTGTGTGTGGGTAACTGAGGGCACTAATGCTCCCCTCGTAGGAGGTCAGACACACAGTCAAGTCCACAGTCTCCTAATCCTATTATCCATAGCGGTGGCAGCTGGAGACACACATTATTATGAGTGTGATGCAAGACATCACCGTTATACATCACTGTTATCGCTGTTATGACATGCGTGAGACCATCAACGGATCTCAGCTCATAGTAGCACTTCAATACGAGCGTGTTTAAGAGTCTTCAGATGCCATTAAAGAAATGGACCAAGTTGCTTTCACTCTCTCAGATGATCAATAAAAAAGTAATCTGGAGCTGCCACAGAGGGAAGAGGCAGCAGCTCCTCTCTGACTTGCACAACTCTTTCAGATGATACCGACAGGAAACGGCACAAATAAAGAATTCATGAGAGGGCAGCCGCGTAGCGTATACAGCTATCGCAAAGTGTAGGTTATGTTATCAGCTCAGCGCAGAGCTCACGTCCTCAGCAGGAGGCTTGATTTACATTCCTTAAAGCCATCTGAAGGAGAGGAGGGGCCGACGAGTAAACAGGCTGCAAATTGATCAGTGCAGGAGTCAGCAGTGGAGGCGGCACCGAAAAGTGCAGAAACACACTGAGGTTAAGCTACGTTTTTACACTGATGGCCTCGTTCAGCGCATATACAGCAGGGATAATGTGTTTTTAACAGAGGGATGGGGGAGATGCAGGAAGACAAAGGGAGAGTGGGTCATTTCAGTTGTTTTCCTCAGCGAGTCCGGTAGTGGTAACCTCCAATGGGGAACGAGTGCCGGCAACATTACAGCCTTGATGAGGCTACTCAGGAGAAATAAAGGAAAGAGCTCAATCAGCGCACCGCTGTGCCTCGGTCCACTTTGACAGGTTCAGCCTATCATCGTTACGGACGTGGCCCCTTGATCTCAATCAGCCATCGCTCACCGCCCGTCTGCAGGCCCACGTTAATGATGACTGAACCCTCAGCATCACCACAGAGAGAGGCCGAATTCGTCACGCGGGGCAGAAACTGCTCGAGTGGAGCTCAGACAATCATCTAGGAGTTATAAATCGAGTCATGAGGCCATAAACGCATTTAAATGCATCACTGACAATGCAGGGAGAGACAAATCAAGAGTTAATTGCATTGCACTGTATGCGGCTCTTGATCTGCTGTATGCATTTCAGTATTGGAGAACAAGTCTGAGAGAATAACCTCAGGGATGTCCACTCTACAGATTTATAATGAAACGTCTGCATTACTATCTGGTGGAGAGGTTTTAAAAGAAGCTCCTGGAGTGTCCTATCTAATGTGCTGCTCTTATTTACAGGACGCCAACCCACTGTCATAAAGACGTCTAAGAAGAACATTAAGGCAAAATTAATGTTGCACGTTTCCTCGGGCTAAACCGAGGCAATTTGTCATCATGTGGGAGGACCTTTGTAAACATAAACAACAACAAAACGCTGTTTAATGATCCACATAGACAGGCTCTGTATAATAGAAGGAGTAGAGGGTAGACACATGCAACTAAGACAAAACAGTGTCAGTATCAAATGGAAATGTTACACCAATAGCTACGCAGCACTATAAATGAAATGTGTCTTTTTCTTCTGAACTCTTGAGGAAGACACTTTTTGAAAAAAAAAGGCAAACAGATTCTTTGACCGAAGCCAAACCTGTGTTTCTGTGACAGGCCCACTGGTGCAGTGCAGGACGTGACGGTGCACTATGACATATATTAGCTGTTATTGTTGATCTCCACGCCTGCACGGACAACGTAGCTTTCCAAGAAACACTGCACTGCACCTTCTCTGTTCAGGGAAATTGCTAAATGTCAAGGAAGGAGTTTACACTCACAACAAATGATTCGACAGCATCAGATGGTTTGTGTGTAGAGGATGGCGTGAGAGTGGGCTGATTAATGCCAAATGAAAACATTTGGCATTGCGCTTTTTGTAAATAATATCACACTTGTTGCTTACTGGCAGCAGGAAATATGGGTAGTGTGTGGTTCTAATTACTTGTTATATGTCAATCACAAATCTTTTAAAACTTAAAGGGATAGTTCAACATTTTGGCAAATTGGCTATAGTCATAGCAGTAGATTTGTTACCTTTAATTGTCGATGCAAGCTATTTTTAGAACGGCCGAGCCGCGAGCTGCTCAGAGCTACGCTACGGAGGCTAATGGGATTTCTTGGTTTCCCTCATCAAACTTATCAAATACACAATCCAACAACTCCAAAACACTCTCGTGGACAAGTTGTGATCTGCACATTTACCACGCTATGAGATAATAACAGAACATTACCAGACGGAGTTGTCCTCAAGGCAAATGCAGAGACTGAATTTACCTCGAAAACAACAGCCAAGGGAAACCAAGAAATCCCATTAGCCTCCGTAGCGTAGCTCTGAGCAGCTTGCGGCTCTGCTCCGCCGTTCTAAAAATAGCTTGCACCGACAATTAAAGGTAACGAACCTACTGCTATGACTATAGGGATTATGGCAATGGGCCAATTTGCCAAAATGTTGAACTATCCCTTTAATCAAGTTAGAGTGACTGAAATTAACAAAATAAACAACAAACATCCGCTGCACAGAGTGATGTGTGCTGGCTCCTGGCGTGAGCACTCAGCCTTTAATTTTTTACATTTTTCCTCTGCTGTGTCCTAAGCTGGACCGACACCAGAGTCACTGTAACCCAACCCCTCTAAATTAGACCTGGAGCTCTGACACCGCAACACCCTCTGTGACTCACCCATGACTACCTGAGGGCAACTGCTGTGTCACAAATGGGAAATCATTTCATGTAATCTGGGAAATGTCATCTCTACCAAGGGCACAGTGGAAAGCAGTGGCTGGAGCGGTGAGATAATATGTGAATCATACCCACTTTTGACTCTTGTGAGATAGAAAAAAAAGTCACATTAATTATGTGAATACAGTCTTCTGCCCTAACAATACCACTGACTTTGTTTCGTCCATTGTCTGTTTGTTTATGTTGATCACAGACAGGAGGTCACAGCGGGGGCACGAGGCCCTCAGTGGCAGAGGTAAACACAGCCTAATACAATTACATCCATTTACTTTCAGCCTTTAATGTGTGACACTGTCCAACTCACTACTGGCTCTCTATTAGCTCCTAAAGTGGACACTAACTACAGTGCAACTCCACCCATTTAGAAATGAAGAGCAATTCACTCACTCATCAATCTCTAACTCTGGATGTGAAGATTTTGTGTTAAGTATCAGTGTCAACTGAATATTCTTTAACTCTCCTTTGGAAAAAACAAAAAAACATCTTGGAGTCTGAGAACTTCTGATGGATATTTCTCACAGATTTCCATCATTTTCACCCTGTGAAAACAGTAAAACTCTGATACAAGCTTGTGCTAAACAACCAGGTTGAAATTAAGATTTAAAAAATGTTTCCTCAAGTTTGGCGAAGTGAAGTGCCTGAAAAATCACATGCACATTTTAAACTGGCTTGAGTTATGGAAACGTGGGAGTCTCTATCGTCTGTTCCATATGAATGCAGCTTTGGACGCGACGAATTTTAACAGATCTGTGTCAAAAGATTTGGTGTGTGGCGTTTCACAGACCTGGGTGCCGCTTACCAGGCATGGATGGTTTTAAAAAACATACTATGCAGTGTGTTGCATTTTTGAACCTTAACCTATATTAGGAAGCAAAAATCAGGATACCTCAGGCTATGCAGCTTCAGTTTGGACCATTTGTAATCTGTCTTTTGTATACACCAACTTTTCAATAATAAATTGCAAGAGTAGGGCTTTAAGAAACAATATCACTGGTCAGCAATCAAAAACAGAGGGTTTCTGAGACGATTTCCATCAAACATCATCTAATCACTGCAGATATCCACAAGAATCAATTGGAAAATCTCCAGATGCATTACTGTGTTGCACATATTGAGCTCTAATATACACAATAACAAACCAGCTTCAACACAGTAGCAAAAAAGTTGGTAAACTCACTTGTAGCTCGTTATTAGCCATCATGTGCCTCACTGACAGCCAATTAGATGGTGACTCCTCCAGGTGACTTCTGTTGTGTGTCTGACTTTACAGCTGAGGGATCATTGTAGACCTTTCAGTTGAAGTCCTCCACTGGCTAAACACAAGCATGGGTGTCCTGGAGAAGAAGGAAAAAAGACGCAGTTTGATGCACTGAGTTGCAAAATGTCAACACCGTGACGTCTGGAGACACATCAGAAAGGAGCAGGTGAGTAGAGGAGGCAGGAGCAGACCATCACCTCCTGAAAGCAGGATGTCAACTCTTGGACTCTGATCTGCATCACGCAGTGCAGTGTGTCCTGTAGTTGGGAGAGAGCGGCCGCTGCTGCTGCAGGCTGTCTTCTCATCCTCTGAGAGGGAAACACTGCGAGGAAACCCGAAACCCGCCACGATTCACCGGCAGACTCCGTCCTGCTTATTTGGGGTAACTAAAGCCATCTTGCCTACGGCGGTGCACTCCTACTCGGCTCTGCGGAAAGCTGAGAGCCGGTGAATGATGCTGCCGGGGAGGGGGGAACAAGTGTTAAGTCAGCTTCAAAACAATAAAAGCGACTTCCGGCTCCACACTTCAACGTAAAAGTCACATTCATAAACGGGGATACGCGTTTTCTTCAGGGAGGCCTGCATTTAATATATGAGCGGTCCATTAACAGGCCTATTAAATAGTTGTTTATGTGTCAGTCTCTTGGCTACAAGTTCAGTTCAAGCATTTACATAAAAGAAAACAGAAACTTTAAGCTAATAGCTAGCTGGTTGTTGGTTAGCATGTCTCTGCACGGTTTCCCGAAGCTAACGTTACATGAAATGTGGTTGGTTAAGCGTCATATAACAAATAACTACTCACTTGGGGGTTTGCAAGTTAACTGGAACACCAAGTACAAACATAGCACTCGTTTTAACCTTCAATAACAAACTTATTGTAGTGTTTTTACAGACAAAGCTACCGGTAATTACAGTTAAACCTACCTCAGGCTCAGGAACATTACAGCACATATGGGTTGCACTACTCAAGTCTGCAGGGGCTTTGTGAACTGGTCATGCTAAACAAATTACCCCTACTCTCAATGTTTTTTATTAGATAAAAGTGACCGGTTGAAGCAGAAGTGAGTGCTGCATTTTTTTTTAAGGAATCCTTTGTGCATTGATTACTGACGACGCCTGCTCACAGGTGGGATATGCTTTTATTTTGACACGAAAGTTCTTCTTCCTGTAGTGTCATCGCTGCTTTCTGTCGGCAGCTTGATGCAGCTGGGCTCAGCCTCAGATCTCTGCGGCAGCCGAGCGCCCTCCTGCTTCACCCTGAGACCTGTTGATCACATTGTACATGGCAGTCAACTGGCCTATTGAGAAAGCTAGCAAATGTCTTATCTTCACTGATGCTAATTCTTTGGTATGACATATTGTACAGCCAATTATGCTTTCAGAATATGGTGGACAAAAAATGACAAAAGTATGAATAAATAAATAATGAAATAATGAAATAATAAAATAAATAATGAAATGCGTAAATAAATGAAAAATAAATTCATTTTGCTAATGAAAAATGCCATATCTGTTTCTGCATTTATGTATTTTACTGGTTTGCCCAGCTGAACAATCTCACTGCCTATCCAATTAGCATACAGACACAGAAATAAATAAATAAATAAATAAAAGCAGAAATCTGGAAATACATGCAGAAACACATAAATGAATACATTTATAGAAACAAAAATAGCATTTTCTATTACCAAGATGAATCCATTTTGCATTTAATTATTTATTTGTGCATTTATTTATCATTAATGTCATTCCTTTATATCAGGCCTTTAGGCTTCTGAATCACACAATTTAAGCTCAAAGCAACCATTACCTATAACTTGTCTTTTTAATGAATATGTGGACACAAGAGAACATGACCAGACGAAGCCACACAGGGCCCCTGAGATAAAATGATCCCATCCACATAAAGTCAATGGAGTGCCCTTAAGGTTAACATAAGGTGAGGCAGCTGTCAAAGAGCATGGGCGAACGCTCTCTCTCTCTCTGGGGACTGGTGTTTCTAATGGCAGATAAACCTCTGTCATAACATTTATCAGCCTCTTGCATTTGTTCTCTTCTGCACGGTCATCTTCTGTCATTGTATGAGAGGGGAAGCCAGTCTGCTCTGCACATGAATGAATGAAAGCCTTATTGCCACAAGAGGCATTTGCCATGCATTAGACTTGTGCAGCAACAATATGACCACTGTATCACCAGATTCTCTCACAGACGTAAGGGAGGCATGCCCCGAAACATACATGGAGAGGAAATTTACTTACTCACCCAGTAGCATCCATTCATTACATTGTCAGTAAGGGAGGCTTAAGGATGCAACATCTTAACCCTTTAACACTATTAACAAAATCAATCAGATTTTATATGATGCTTGTTCTTCTGGTGCCGAGTGTTGTATGTTGAGCCTTTTGTAAACCAGGTTTCCTGTATCCAACAATTTTCAACTGAAGTCAGCTGAGATGTGTGGGATCCTGCATTATGTTGACCTTTGACCCCATTCGCGTCATATTATGAGATGTGGTCCAAACATGTCATTTTAAGTAGTTTGTGATATAGAGTCGATGAGGTGTCAGAGGACCAGACATAAAATACATAAATTAATACTAATTCAACAATCTAACAATATTCCACTGTAAAAGCTCTGCCTTTAAGAATAGATGAAAGCAAAATCAATCAAACACAAAAACTAGTATTGCTTATGACTGAATTATTATCATATTTTACATAATTTACTTGTCAATACTAATTCATCAGTGTTTTCGCAGCATTTAACTTCTGTAACTGCTAGAGGAGGAGCTATACTTCAGTTTAGTACACTAGTTCCCTTGTAGGGGAAATCTGAGGCGTTGAGTTCTGACATAATTTGTGTTCATAATATAATATTCAGAACAATGTTCTGTTTTCTAAACAGATCCCATCTTGTGTTCTGAAAAATAACTTGAAACTGTAGCTGTCAGAGAAATGAAGCCTAGTGGAGTACAAAGAACAGTATTTCATTTGAGATGTGTTGGAATACAGAAGTATATGAGGGTGTTTTCAAGTGGAAATAAACTGTGTGTTAAGGAGTAGACAACTGTAAGTGACGACTGCACTCAGAGGTGTATCAGGAGGACAGGTTATGTGTCATTGGAGTTCATACCTGTGCAGGTACTCATCCACTCTGAGAGAGCATCACCTGAGCCGCTCAACATCTGAGCCACATCACTGCAGGAGAGCAGTTTCTAATTACCATGAACTTTACATGTCACTCAGAGCACAGGCCATAATTCACCATCAGGAGCTTCAGGAGTATACGGCTCCAGTTTCCCTTCCATACTCACATCATTAGTCCAACTTAACAGGAATATTTCAACCAGCAGCGAGATAACCAGTCGCCTTTATCTGAGGTAGAGCTGAGGAAACACAAGTTGTTTCTGTTGCCCCTTGGTGTTTCCTCTGATTCTTATCACTTCACTGTTACTGTCTGTTCCTCTGGCTCTTCTCCTGTGAAGCTTTGTGTTGACACAGTTTTCTAAGTGTAACATGAATAAGAACTCAAACCACACTCACCAGGAAGCACACTGAGTTCTGCCTGTGTGCGCATTAAAAGTCTGACACACTATGAAGCAGATTTCAAACAATTTTATTTTACTTTTTGCCCATTTCATACTTAGAATTATTTGGCAACTGGAGCAACAGCACAACACCAAAAGTTCCTGCAATACAAAAGAAGATAGTGGCAAACATTTACAAATATTTAAATATTCACGATGTAAACACTTATAATGTATGCTGATTGTATTATATGAAAATTAAATTAAGATTACGATAAACTTTATTTGTCTTTGACAGGAAACTTGTCTTAGGCAAATGCATAGTAACACATAATATCAAAGTAAAAGAAGCTTTACAGGCACTGAAGACTTTATTAAACTATATAGGTTCACATAAAGATCCATTCATAAACGCATGCAGTATTAATTTTAGTCTGTTATACTTCCTGATAAAACTAGTAGAAACTCTTAGATATGTTGATATAGCAGCATTCAACAGCAATGGCTACGTTTACTGTTTTAGCACAAATATAATTTAATAATAGAACATGCACAGTGGCTGCAGTATAAATGTTTTATAAAACTATATTCTGTATATGCTGTGTTCAGATGTCATAAATATCCATGTGCCTCTATAAAAACATGCATTTTGACAATAGAAGTAAAGGGAATTTGATTATTTATGGGAATAGGAAACACAGATATGGTGATTTATTGTAAATTAATATGATAATGATACTTATTGTGGAGTGAACATTAGGTTAGTGTTTCTCTCATGCAGCCAACAGGTGGCAGTGTTGTTTATTTAATGTCTATGAGCTCAGACTGGCCTCACCTACCTTTTACAGACACAAAGAGAAAGACACAGGTGCTTTTCCTTCAACACCAGACATTTAAAATCACAGTTACTGATATGAGATATGCTGATTATGTTCTGATCATCCGACTTGTCCCGTTATCATTATCGAACATATTGATGATATATTGCACAAACCACAAAACGCAGCAAATTATATGGACAACGTGCAGAAAAATCTCAATAAATACTGAACATATATAAGTAAGTGTTAACAAAGCATGTGCTCAGTTTTGGTACTTGACTTCCCCCCCTCTGCCTTCAACCTTTCCCTCCCCTCACCCCCCCTCTGCCCCCCTCCTGCCTCTCCAGAGTGCCACATTGTCTCATCTCAGACATCCTCCTTTCTCTCCCACCAATGACATCATTGGTAACCTCGGAGACTCCCTGAATACCGGCCGACCCAGGAAATGAGGTTACAACTTTGGAATGTGAGAGGGAAGACAACAGCGACACCCCCCCACCCCATCCTGCCCGGCACCCTCACCCCCCACCCAGTCCTGCACCCTGCAAGCCTCCCTTCTGTTCTCCCTCCATTTGCAGCAGAACAAGGAGGGCCTTCTTCTCCTCACACCCCCCACCCTCCCCTCCTCTTCCTCCATGACTGACGGCTCTATTAAGTCCATAAAAACCTGGTTGTCCAGTGAAGTCACAGTAACATTTACTGACCGGAGACTGGGTGACGTGAGGGCCCGAGTGAAGAGGAGGAAGGAGGAAGGAGGGGGGGGGTTATATCACAGCATCATCTTCCCGCAGGCTTTTATCACACTATTCACACAATGGGTTGTTTCAAAATATTTGTTCCACACACTTCACCATGAGGATTTTGGATTCATAAGTCCACACACTCACACACATGTAAATCTATAAACAATATTGCCACTTACCTGTATGAACACTTTGGCCCACACACAAGAAAAAAGAGCCAAACAAGAAAAAACAAGTGCAATTTGTCATAGCTCAGTCCCTCCTTTGAGAGGAAGACCAACATTTGGTCTTGGTGTCTGGTTGTGTCACATATAAAAGAGACGAATAGTGGAGGGTTTCCCCACACAGCACATGACAACAGTGTTTCTAAAGCAGTTACAGTGCATTTCAGAGTAAGACAGCGGAGGAGTGCTACTAAGTGCCTCTGGTAACGGAAACATGCTCTAATAAGTGGTTCCAGTATGCATGTCTGGGTGAAAGTGATCAATGACACGGTGCATCTACAGTGTATTTGTTCTGATAATAAAGATGTTGATGTTGAAATCGATTGGAAGTCCAGTCTGTGTGGTCACATGATGATCTGACTTGTGACTGAATTAAACACATTATGAAGTGATCGCTATTCTTTTCCTTGAAAATCCCTGTTTGGCCTCAGATATTACTGCATTGTATATGATATGTTTTATAATAGAGTTTTTTTTTTTAATGTTTTAAATATAGATATAAACCATTGATTTCAGTCTTAGGGTGGGTTGCATATTGATTATTAAAGAAGAAATAGTTAATCATTTTGAGGAGAATACTTTCTGGGTTTCTCGTGGAGAGTCAGGTGAGAAAATCAATCGTACTCTCAAGTCTTCTTGTTAGTTTAGCATAATGGCTGATAATGGGGAAACAAGGTGTGAAAGTAGCACCTGTAACCACCTCAAATCAACACATTTTGAGCTCTGCAAGGTTATTTCTTAGTCAATAATTCATCACATTGTTGTGTTTATACAGTTTAAACAGACAAGAACTAATGCAGGGCTCCAGCCTGCCCCTAAATGTGGGCATTTTCCCCTAAAATTTCAGATGGTGCAAGTGAATTTTTCATCTTGTGCATGTGCAGCCAGTAAATTTAACACTCAAAGAATCAGAAATCTGTCATTACAGATGACATTGCCCCTAAATTCTCTGTTTGCAATCCTAAAATTTTAAATTAGGGGCCACTGTGTTCCTAGTAAAAAAGGTTAGTCTGTAGCCCTGGATTGTGTTAATTTGTTAGCCTTAGAGGTGCTGGTAGGAAGATTTCAATACCCTGCACTGAGCCAGGCAAGCTGTCTCCCCTATTCTCAGTATTTATGCTAAGCTAAGCTAATGAGCTGCTAGCAGAAACTGCATAGATATTAATCCAGTCTCCTTCTTTTTTTTTTTTTTTAAATCTCCACCAGAAAGCAAGTGAGCATATATCCCAAAATGTCAAACTACTCCTTTAAATGACTCATGGACTGGTTGATCAGTATGTGGGGTTGGTGGTCTCAGTGCTGGGTCTCCAGCTCCACCACAGTCCAGTCTCCGGGTGGGGAGCTGCCCCGGCTGTCAGGAGAGTAGCTGCTGACGGAGGTGACTGTAGCGGCGGGGGGGCTGAACTGTGGCAGCATGTTGGGCCACATGCTGCTCTCCAGGGGGCTCAGGGTGCCCCCCGTCCCAACAGGGAGGAGGAGCAGAGGTGGGCAGCCCCCGTCTCCAGACAGCATCAAGGTCTGGTTGATGAGCTGCTGCACCATGTCCACCTTCTTGTTCCACTCCAGGTCCTGAGGTGGCACCGGGCGCAGCTGCCGGTGGAAGTCCTGCGCGGCCCCCTGGGAGGACGGCGCCTTCTTCCCCACCACCTGCCTGTTCCTGTTCTGCTCCCCTCTGGCCTCGTCCTCCTCGTCGCTGGTCTCCATGGCTTCGTAGATGGTGCAGAGGCCTGAGGACGGGGAGACCATGACTCCGGTGGGGCTCCTCCTCAGCTGCTGCTGCTGCTGGATCTGTTTCTGCTGCATGCGGTACTGCTGCTCCAGCTCCAGCTGCCACTGCAGGACTTGCCTGCGCTGGCGGTGCTCCTGCTGCTGCTGCTGCAGCTGCAGCTGGAGGAGCTCCCTGCGCTGCTTCTCCAGCTGCTTCTGCTGCTCCAGCCTCAACCGCTCCTCCTCCAGCCACTGCTTCTTCTGCCTCTCCTGTTCCTGGCGGTGCTGCATCTCCCTCAGCTTCTGCTGGTGCTGCTCCAGCCTCCTCAACTGCTCCCCGCCGCCACGAGCGTCACTGCCGGCTTCGATCAAAGGAGGAGGAGGAGGAGGAGGAGGAGGGGGTGTTGGTGGTGCGATCTTGGCAAAATGTGCTGCAAGAGTTGGATCAATGGGCCTCCTGTTGCCCGGGACCAACGCCAGGTAGTGGCCATTGGCTATGCGAGCAGTGGTTGTGTGGTTCTGGTTCTGGTTGTCTTCCTGTGAGTGCGTTTGCAGCTTGCGGTCTCCATCCACTTGATCTCTCTTCTCGTCTCCTGTGAGACAGTCAAGGTCACTTGGTTGCATCCATTAGAGATGCATGCATCAAACAGAACGGGTGGAGGAACAACAACAGGGGCCAGGAAGAAGAGGGTTCAGGAGAAATCTGACAAGAGGGCGAAGGTGTGACGCAAAAAGAAAAGGGGTTCTCAAAATAAAGACATCCATGACAGAGGAATAGGATACTGTATACAGCTTCAACAAACCAGGAACAAGGAATACATCATAAGGTAGTTAGTTTTCTCTCAAAAGTTGTACTTCCTTTAATATAACCGTGTTTTACTGTGATTGATTTAATAATGTGAACTACAGGACAAAACTTGTTGTGTCCTCATGGAATATGTTGGTGATCAAGACAGCAGCGATAAATACACAGTACGATACAGACAACAGGCATTTGAAGAGACAAATGAAGACACAGAACTGACAAAACATCACACAGAAGTGACCACACTCTGTTAATGAAAACATGATAGTGCAGTTAACATTTGATTAACTTGCCTCATGTAATTCATGGTCACCAAGCCATGAAATTGATGCAGCATGTTCACCTAATTTTTATGTAAGAGTAACACAGCTGCAGATCTGAAACAGGGCTCATGTGGTTCCAAGAATATATAAAGTATTTGGAAAACAAGTTACTAGTGTGATTTTCGAAGGGAGGGGGGGTCTGGGAGTGTTTCCATGTCAACAGGAGCAGGCAGGTCAGAGGAACGACGCATGAAAGGGAAAGAAGAGTTTGGTTTCCTTGGGCTTCAGCATTCAGGTATACATTCTTGTGGCTTGAATGGAGAGGGGATGCTCCAGTATGTCTGGGTGCATGTTTCTATGTGATGTGAGTGTGAGAGTGGAACATTCAGGAGGATGCAGACAGTAATGAGTAGGTTTCACCTTGTTTGAGGTACTTTTGCATGTACATCCTGAAGAGGATGTGAAGTAAGGTGTGTGGTGCATTACCAGTCTGATTTCTGTTAAAGGAACCATGTGTTTTAGGCCACTGAAAGTGCCATGGAGCAATATTTTTTACTGGTATGTGTGTCCCCGTTTTGTTTGCTGCTACAGGATTCCCAATTTTAAAAGTTGGTGTGGACAACACACACCATCAAATGTTGCAGTGTGCCCACATACAGTAGGCAAAGAGGAACTGGCAAGTAAACAATGAAGAATTTAAAATATTCAGCTTTGTAAATGTTTTGAGAAGGGGAATAGTTAGACCTCAAGGATAAACATGTTTTACATGTTTTGTTTGTTTACTGGAAGCTCCACAGGGCACCTTTAACTGAGTCTCACTACCAAACCAATGTGTTTTCAATGTGATTACCGACTAGTGTTGACTCTGACACCGTCATGGAGGCTTTAGCATGCTGGAGAACAGGGCATCGGGACACCAGGTGGAGTACCTCATTGATTTCAACCAAAATTCCATTTCAGATACAACATTGTACAATGTTGCATCACTTCCTGTTTACCACTTATTCCCATGGCGAGACGTGGGAGAAGCCATGGGAAATTTGTTGTGCAAACACACAAATACACATCGATTCAAGAACACGAGGACGATAAGTTCAGGCATGCTGGATCCACGGGGGAAATAAGAAACAGGAACAAAATGCCTTGCAATGATGTTTTAATGGAATTTTGAAAGATAACCTAGTGTGAACCATTCATTTATGAACATGTCTAGTGTAGAATTGTTTCAAATTCAATGTAGTACACAGTCTGTTAGTTAAACATGCAATATACTGTTGAAATAGTAAACCAAACGCCCACTATGAAAACGTTTCAGTGAGTGTAAAGCTGTGGTAGCGATGGAGGACAATGCAGGGTCTCATCACAAATAATAGGCTAGTTGTTAGTCTCTTCTGGAACACAAATGATCAGCTAACTGAGGCTTGAAGCTTAGCCACTTAAAACCAAACGCCTGAAACACATACTGTACGTGACTGCACTTTATATACCTTAACGACCTATGCAAAGAGCGCAGAACCTCTTGAAGCACACATTAAAAACTTCACCAACTGCAATCTAATACTCCCAGACCTACCTCAACAAATCTGTAACAGCCTTGTTAATACCTAGCCTTTATTTTGACAGCTAAAATTCTTGAAACAAGAACACAACCTTTTAAAAAAGGAGCATGTGACTATCGCTATGGTGCTGTTGAACATGAAGCGTGTGTACACAGGGTAGGGAGGACCAGGTTTTAACAGAACAAAACAAACAAACAAAACCAAAAAAAACAACCAACAAATAAGCAAATACAAAACCAAAAAAAAAGAAAGTCATTGACATTTGTTCGGTAAAAACAGTAGGATAAATACACAATGAGTCCATTTCATTCCATCTGTAGTTGTTGGATTTTTTTTTGTCTTTTTTCGGTTTAAAAGCTCAGTCACATTGGACCAATCAGTCAATACCCCATCAGGGGCTACAGAATATGCAGTGTTACTTAAAAAGAACATTCTACTAGAAAATGGTAGTGGCTATTGTACATAAAGGAGTTTAAGCCGTACACTCATAACCATGACCATAACAGTATGAAAGAGGGAGGCTTCATTTAAAAATTGCTACAGTCTTTTTTTTCCCATCTCCTTTGTTCATTTTTTAAAATCTTTTCCTACAATCTCGCTCTCCTTTTTTCTTTTTTTTTCTTCTTCTAAGCCATCTAATCCAACTGGAGAGAAAACGAACAACAGGTAAAAGGGGAGGGTTGCGGGGAAAAGGTGCATTCCGGGGGGTAATAGGAGGGACTTATACGTTACCTGCCAGAAAACTATCAGTCTTATCACAAATGGTAGAGTAGTACGGTGGCTGGCTGTCGCCGGGGTCTCCGGACTCCTCGGCCGCGAGGTGGTGGCTGGCCTCCAATGGGTCGACGTCCCCGAGGTGGTCCGCTGTGACCTTCCCCCCCAGCATGTAGTGGTGCTCGTCCAAACTGGGCTGGATGTCTCCTGGGAGGCCCAGAGGCATCAGGTCCACAGGTCTGCCCAGCAGGTTCTCTGCCTGGGCGGCGGCGGCGGCGGCTGATGGCAGGGTCAGCTCCTTGATGAGGGAGGGGTCCTTGGCCTCCTCGGGCAGCTGCTCCTCGTTCTCCAGGGAGAAGATCCCCGGGCTTTTCCCGCAGCTCTCCGCCATGGAGTGGGCGTTGGAGTTGGAGGTGGTGCAGTCGAAGCCGTAGGATGCTACGGAGTTGGCCGACTGAGGGGTGGCGCCGCCTCCATCCTCTTCGCCCTCTCCGGCGTGGGGGTCTCCGGCCTCCTCATCCTCCTCTAGAGCGGGCAGGTTACAGGTGGGGGTGGGGCTCTCGAAGCCGGCGCTCTCGTCCATCATCATCGGCGCATCGGGGTCGTTTATCTGCATCTCGCCCTCTGTGTCGCTGGCCTCGTCCCCGGAGGTGGAGGGGGAGGACGGGGCGGACGCCGGAGCGGTCGGGGGTCCGGTTCCCAGGACTTCGTCGGCGGGGAGCGTCTCGGCCTCCTCTTCTTCTCCATCACCTTTCTCCAGGTGGATCCCCAGGTCCTGCTCCATGTCGGGCTGGACTGACGCAGGCACGGGGGTCTGCTGCTTGTCCGAGCGGGACTCGACCCCGGAGCTGCTGTCGTAGTCGCGCAGCTCCTCGGGCGTGCTCGTCTCGCTGCTGCTGTGGGCCGCCAGACCGACGCCGCTCAGGGTGCTGGACTGAGACATGGCCACGGCAGGGGCGGCCAGCAGGACGTGGGCGTCCTCGGCGGCCGGACCCTTCATCTCCTCGTGCTCTTCTTCCTCTTGCTCTGAATGAGGAGCGAAGGACGGGGCGCTGCTGTCCAAACACGCCTGGGCAGGAGACAGGGTTGGTGTCTCAGATTCGGCTGCACCGTGGTCGGACAGAGGGCTGGGGGAGGACATGGCGAGTAGCGAGGATGGCTGACCCCAGGTATCGGCGAAGGGGTTGGTCTGACCCCAGGAGGAGGCTGGGGGCATGCAGGGCGGAGGGACGGAGCGGTTCAGGTTGTCTAAACGCTCCTCCTCGTTGAAGTCGTCTTCGTCTACGTTCCCGCAGCTCTCCGTCACACCTTCGCTGTGCATCTCTACGTCTTCGTCCTCCTCCTCGTCCTGCTCCCGCTGCTGGAACGCCTTGTGGTGCTCCTCCACTCTCTCCGAACTGAGGTCCATGTCGTCCACCCGCTCGTCCTCTTCGTCCTCGTCCTCGTTGGCCAGGGTTTCCACGTTGGGGGAGCCCATGAGGTTCCCGTCTCCCTCGGAGCCGCGGAGGCTCGAGTCGACCAGCGCGTCCGAGCTCTGGGTGCCCTCCAGGATGGCGGTGTGCTGGGTGCTGCTGAGGTCGGAGACGCCCTGCTGCCGGCTGCTGGTGCAGCTGCTCACGTCCTCGGAGTCCATCCCGGACAGCAGGTCGTCGCCGTGCCAGCCCGCCGACCCGCCGAAGGCCGAGGACCGAACCTGGAAGTCGTCGGAGTGCTGAGACAAACTCATTTCGGTGATCAAGGATGAAGGCTGGTGGCCTAGTCTCCTCTGCTCCTCGTCTTCGTCCTCCTCCTCCTCGTCATTGTCCTCGTTGATCTCCTCATCGGCCTTTTCCACAGCCTCCTCCTTCTCATGCGAGGACATCAGGCCCCTGGGTGTGAAGTCTTCCATGGGCGAGCGAGGCTGAGCCATCATACTAAAGGCCTCTGGGGGTGGAGACATGGAGGTAGTCATTGAGACGTTCTCCTTCTCTTCCTCCTCCTCCTCTTCCTCATCCCTCATCTGCTGTGCCCCAAAATGTTCTTTGTTCTCCTTCTCCTCTTCTGTGTGGAAGTCCATCATACTCCCTGCGCCCTGGTAAGGACTTTCATACGAGGCCAGAGGCTGGTTCCTGGCCCAGGGATCAGACTGGACATGCATGTCCAGCAGAGAGGAGGCGTCCTGTGTCTCTCTGACGGGAGAGATGGCGCCTGGCGGGGAGCAGGGAGGGGACATGACGGTGGTTCCCAGGGAGGTGACGGAGTCGTTAGCAGGCTCCTCTAGTTGGAAAAGGTCGGACTGGGCTGAAGGAAGAGGACTGGAGGCCGCTTCATGGACCAGTTCAGCTTCTAGTTCTGGTTCTGGAGATGTTGCTTGCACTAGGTCTGGACTTGGTTCCCGTATGGGTTCTGGTGTTGGTTCACGTAGGGGTTCTGGTGTGGGTACACGTAGGGGTTCTGGTGTCGGTTCACGTAGGGGTTCTGGTGTCGGTTCCCGCAGGGGTTCTGGTGTTGGTTCCCGAACAGGTTCTGGTGTGGGCACACGTAGGGGTTCTGGTGTCGGTTCACGTAGGGGTTCTGGTGTTGGTTCACACAGGGGTTCTGGTGTTGGTTCCCGAACAGGTTCTGGTGTTGGTTCCCGAACAGGTTCTGGTGTCGGTTCCCGTAGGGGTTCTGGTGTTGGTTCTCTCAGTGACACTGGAGCTGGTTCTGGTGTGGGCTCTGCGGGTTTCTCCGGTACTGCTTCGAGAGCTGCAGCAGGCGTCTCCACAGTGACTTCTGCGGGAGGTTCTGCTTCCCCTGGTCCGGCGATGACAGCTGCTGCCGTAGCGATAGCGGCCGCAGCAGCTACGGCTGCAGCGATTTCTTTTTCAGGTTCAGCAATTGTTGCAGCTTTGGGGCCACGTTTCACTGGGGTTGGGGTGCTGCTGCCCACAGTCTTCTTGGGGCTTGTGGTCTTAGCCGTTTTGGACGGGGTGGCTTTAGAAGGTGTGGGCTTGCTCTCTTTGGAGCTTTTAGGTGCCTTTGTCTCTGCAGCCTTAGTAGTAGTGGGCTTTTTGGCAGTGACATCTTTTGAGGCTGATTTGGGGGTCTCAGGTTTTGCTGACTTTGTTGTAGATGAAGGGCGGGCGAGGGGAGAGTCTGCCGACTTTTTGGCTGCTGCAGTGGATGGTTTGGTAACATCTATGGGGAAATACAGCACAAAGAATGGTTAAACAATCTAATAATTGAACTAAAACATTGCATATTACATTAATGATGAGAACATCTGTAAGTTTTATAATCCATAATGCAGTCTTGCACATGTTATCTTATTATTTATTTTTTTTAACCTTTTTTCACAGGGGTTGTGGTCCTGGAGGTTTGTGATGCTGGGGGTTTGCCACCAGAGGGGGTAGTGGAGGTTGGTTTGGAGGCAGCAGGCCTGGCAGCGGTGGAGGGGGTTTTCGGGGTGGCAGGTTTGGCTGCAGCTGGGGAGCTCTTGGCCGTGCTGCCAGTGGGCGGCCTGGTTGAGCCCGTGGCTGGGCGAGATGCCGCCGTGCCAGCTGTGGGCCTGAAGAAACAACATGAAGAACAAGGTTAAGAGACCATGGCGTAGAAATCTGGGGCAGAAAAACACAGCTGACAAAGTGTGCATATGTTCATTCTAACTCACGATTCTCTCTCGGCTGGTCCACTTTAGGTTAACCTACATATTCTCTCAGATAAAATACCCTTGAGATTGACATGTTAAAGGGATAGTTCAATTGGTCCATTGCCATAATCCCTATAGTCTTAGGAGTAGGTTTGTTACCTTTAATCGTCAGTGCAAGATATTTTTAGAACGGCGGAGCACAGCTGTGAGCTGCTCAGAGCTACACTATGGAGGCTAATGGGATTTCTTCGTTTCCCCTCACCAAACTCATCAAATACACAGTCCAACAACTCCAAAACGCTCTGGTGGACAAGTTGTGACCTGCACATTCACCACGCTATGAGATAATAACGGAACGTTACGAGACGCAGTTGTTTTCGAGGCAAATGCAGAGACTGCTTGCTGAAAAACTGCCCCCAACGGTAACGTGCATCAGCGGTTTTGCATGAATTTACCTCGAAAACAACTCTGTTGGAGTTGTTGGATTGTGTATTTGATGAGTTTGATGAGGGAAACCAATAAATCCCATTATCCTCCGTAGCGTAGCTCTGAGTGGCTCTGCTCCCCAGTTCTAAAAATAGCTATCACCGACAATTAAAGGTAATGAACCTACTGGGATTATGACAATGGGCCAATTTGCCAAAAATGTTGAACTATCCCTTTAAGGTGAGCTCAATAATGAGATGATGATTTTCCTATTTACAAAGTGTAAAGAGAGAAGATTTATTGAAGGTGACTCAAGCGTTTGAGCTGTCAAACCACTCATGGCTAGGGGGACCCATCAGGTCTCACCCAACCATGTGCTGGTCAACCCTGTGCTGCAAGTGCCTCCGAGTGAATGTGACAGGGAGCAGGACTGTGACTTCTCACCCGTTAGTCACTGCCAGGAGAAACAACGCAAACACCAGTCGGCTTGTTTGTAAAGCTCACATGACTAAGACAATACAAGGACATCTAGGCTTTTTCTCCTCAAGAGGGGAGAACAGATCACTCTTAATGGCCCTGACCTAGATAACCTTTCACAGATGTGGCATCAGCCCTCTCGAAGATAGGAGAACAGACGCACAGCCCTCATTACGGCGCACTGTTAACAATAGCGTTTCATGATATGCACCGTTACTCCCATATTTAAA
Organism: Trachurus japonicus; assembly: GCF_045865225.1. Taxonomy (NCBI): domain Eukaryota; kingdom Metazoa; phylum Chordata; class Actinopteri; order Carangiformes; family Carangidae; genus Trachurus; species Trachurus japonicus. The sequence continues at coordinate 25,222,083 of NC_140914.1, read as the reverse complement.
CAATTACTGCATCTTGGCCCACTTTATGAGCTGTTGAGAACAGCTTTAAACACTCCTGCTCAGATCCAGTTGGACAACATGTTGTACCAAGTAGCTCTCTTCTAGCCTCTTCTTAGCATAGCAGCATTTGAAAACACTAGTAACAACAGGCCCGGGCCCAGCTCACTCTTCCACCACCCCATGAAAAACTCCCTTGAGGGTCTATGAAGCCATGTAGTTTGGAAGGTGAGTCACAAAAGACCCCAGAGAGGCGTCTCAACCCCAGGTAACCCCGTCCCTGATCTCGTCTGCTGTGCCCCCACAAGAGAACTGCACTCGGGGCAAGATGCATCAGCTCGCCCTGCTCTGGCGGCCTGCCTGGCCTGGCCCCCCCCGACGAAAAGCTGGCTTCTATGTCACGTCTGAGCGAAGTAACCTACATCTAGTAGTCCTGACAAGGCTGTGGTGTGTGCACTCTCCTGAGCCCACGCTACACTAACTGCCTGTTTCTAAATAAAGAATTGAGTTAGTACTGGCAGAAAGAGAACAGGCAACGGGAGGAAGGTAAGGGGAGAGTGAAGATGGCTGGGACCATGTTAATCTTTAATGCTGAGAGGAGAACAAAAATAACTTCTCCAAATCCCCCGGTTGGAACCGCAGGCTGTGTCAGAAGCAGAGCCATTGTGTAAGGGCAGTGAAGGAGCGCCTGTTATACGGCAGCCTGGCAAGTGTAACTGAATACGGTTTGGTAACATGAAATAGGATTAAAGCCAACGTGTGGCAACACAATAGGAGTGTGGTCGTGTCAAAAGTTCACACCAGATTTTTTACGACTGAACCGCATCATTTATAACTGGCTTTTGGGAAGTCAAAGGTGTGTTGATGAAAGTGAGATTTGCTGTGTCACGTCCGTGCACTTCTGCTTTTGTGAAGCCCTTCTGGCTAAACAAAAACCACACAGACTCATCTGTGATGCGTTGACTGGCTGCGTTTGAAGAAGATTATGTTTACTGGAAAATGCTGACGAGGAAATTTGCAAGTTAATGCGCTAGTGTTCTCACGGCAAAACAAGGCCCTCTCATGATTTTGTTAGAAGAGACACAAGAAAAGACACAGAGATGAAAATGATTATCAACTGGCAGTGGGATAAAAATGTGAGACAACGATGCAGCGAGTCCTTGCCTGAACTGCAGAGCGGGTCGAGGATAGTTTAGTCTAGTCTGAGCAACAACAAAAAAAAAAGCACCTAAAATTTCTTCTGTGTAACACCGCTCTAACCACAAAGCTCATCTAAAATTGGGAAACGGCGAGTGAGATCTTCAGATCTTAAGTCTTAAATTGTGAACAAGAAGTTAAAAGGTGAAATGAGAATAAGTTCAGTGGTGCCTGAATTAGAGAGGAAAAGATAAGAATAGCATTACAGAGAGGAGAATGAGCAGCATTAAAGGATACAGAGACTGGCAGTGGAGATGAAGCACGCTGAAGGGATATTCAGACACAGTATTCACAATAATCTGTCTGATAAAAGGAATATGGATAATCCAAAAAGGCAGGAGGACTTTAGAGAGCACTGGAAAATAACCAGGCCACTGAGAGAGAATGAGGCAGGAGGGAAGATAGAGGCTGTGAGAGATGGGAGAGAGGAGGCAGATAATATTCATCCGATTACACATTATCTTACATCGGTGTGTTATCGAAGAAGGCAGTGTGCACGGCTTAAAAACTATTAAGGTGTTTAAAACACCAGGCCACAGCAAAATGAGGTCTCGTGTGTTCGGAGATCGGATTTTTGTTGTTTGACATGCTGACAGTGTCTGAAAACAATGATGCACTGATGAATTATTTAAAGCTCCTATTCATTCTGTAATCAAGCTCCCTGCCGGCTGAATGACAGACCAGAAGACTGAAAGTGTCACGGCCAATCTTTAAATGAAGCCACTTTCTGCCACATTTAACTCGATCAGCAGCTCGTAATGAAAGAAAAAATAGAACGCGCTCATTGTTCGTGTTTCACCACGGGCCTCGCTGAGAGAAAACAACACTACCAATTGGGGTTAACGCAAATGTTAACCAGAACGCCCAGAAATGCACTGGAGCTGAACAATCGGATGACTGACGGTTAGTTGCTGCAGGCGCACCAACGAATGCACACGGCAAAAGTTCACCTTTAGTTTTTAAAGCAGCCACACATCTCTTCAATCGTCGCGGCGGAGAGAGGATTAATGTGTGTAAAAGCTGCTGGTGCTGCTTTGTTAAGATACAACAAGAGTCGAGCCGTGATTTAAATAATCAGATGCACCACGAAAGGGGGCAAATGAGTAAGCAGGAGCTAAGCGAGCATGCAGGCAGGCAGGCAGGCAGACATGTTGCCTGCAGCAAAGATGGTGGAAGGAGGACCTCCCCCTCTTCTCAAGATGAGCAGCAAATTAAAGATGATGCTGTGTTAATTAAGCAGCAGAAATGTGGAGGCGGGATCTTTATCCTGGTTAAAGTGGCCTGGGCCACTTCAGGGGAGGATGCAGTCATGTGACCGAGGGCTCAGTGGGAGATTTTACTGTAAAATGAACCTGGTCAGAGGAGCTGTCCTCTGGAGCTGCTGTAATCACTGCTGCTGTTCTCCCTTTCCCAAGGTATCTTTATGGAGACCAGCTGGGACTCGGTGCGGTAGCCTCCAGTCATTGGTGGTATCTGCCTGCTCGTCACACAGCAGCAAAGCAGGAAGTGTGGACCCTGGGGCTCTGTGTTTGACATGCAGATAAAATTCAAACTAAATAACAACTCTAGGAGTGGCAACTGGAGCGTCTTCCATATCCAGTTTTTGTTTTGTTGGTTTTTGTTGGTATCATCTCTGCCATTCCTCTGCTAAAAGAAAAAACTACATTTCGTAACCTCACAGATTCTGGTTTTAATAGAAATGTTAAACACCCGCAGATTTTATTAGTCACATTCTTTCAACTGTTTCTGTGAGACAGCACAAAAACAGAGAATACAGATTGAACAGCAGAGCCATCTCTGTAGTCTGTGTATAAAGCACTGAGGACATAATGATGACGATGACAATCAAATAATTAACCCTATTAAATTTACATCAGCCGTAGAGGAAGGCACTGAATTAGTTAGGAAAAAGAGGAGACGTTCAAAATCGGGATTTTAATTCTGAATATCAGGAGAATAAATATTTTCTATGTTCACATAGAAACATCATCGTTAGGTTTGAAAACGAGCAGTTAATGTAATGTGTGGTTATGAAAAACACTCTTTTTACACAAAAGCTTTCTGCCAATATCCACTGTATCACATCTGCCTCATGTCTGCAGCAGGAGGGAGCACACCCACAAACACACCCTTTACACACTCAAACCTTTGTCTTACGCTCAGACACGTACGCCTCCCTCTGTCCTTCCCTCCTTTCCCTCCCTCAGACTCATTCCCACTAAATCCATTTGGTAATTGGCTCGCTGGCTTCGCCCGTATGAAAACATGGCAGCAGCAGCAGCCAGCAGCAGCAGCAGAAGACTGCATCAGAGTCGTCGTCGGCCACACCCATGGCACAACAGAAGATTTACAGCCTGCGCAACACGTCGTCTGCTTCGTGATGCCGGACCAGCTGAGCGGTATCCGGGGCGAGGACCCTGCCTACTGCTGCTCACCACACACACACACACACACAGTGCTGGCCCATTACATCAGCAGTAATTTGTTAGATCATGAAGAGGGTTGCATTCAATCTACTGCAGTAAAAATTTATCATCCCTGAGGGGCCATCAATGAGGAAAACAGCATGACTAATGTGGGAACATGAGAGGCTGAGTGGATGGCAGGAGAAACAGAAAACCACCTGATCAGTGGACAGTGAGCTCGTCTCATTTCCTCTTGTAAATTGGTAGAATAAGGACCCAATACCCTTGCTCTGTCCTCTGATCTACAGAAGTGCAATATTTCCCTCTGTTTCATGTGGAGATACCCTCTGGATCTCTGCCTCTCTCTCACACACACACACACACCTACAGTACATGCGCTCAGCGTGCAGACAACTCACACTCTCTGCGAGCACAGCCCTCACACCCTGTATGTATCTCTGGCAGCAGTGATGGGAGCTCAGCGGGGACGCATGACTTATTCAGCCGTGTAGCTTCCATACTCCACTGCCACCATTTTTTTTGGCTTTACTTAAACCTGCTGCATCCGCGGACGGCAGGGTCGGCGGGTAGGAAGCGGCTCAGCGGCGGCACGTGCGCACGGACCACGTGTCCGGCGTGTATGTATGTACAGTACGCCTTCCCTTCCCCCCCTTTTGCGTCCAAATCATGCCGAGTGATATAGGAGTAAATGAATCCATGATCTGCATTCTAATTACAAGCTGCTCCTACTATGCAGGAAAAGCACATGCAGCGCGGTGCATACAGTGAAGCACATATATAACATATGCACCATTTTTCTGTGCAGTCCTGTTGGGCAGGCAGCACACCTCATGCATATTATTGATGCAAAACTGGACATGAATCATCTTTTTTTTTGCTGCCACTCAAGAGAACTGGTACATATTCATGCACACAAACGGACACATCGACTGTTATCGTTACACTGCACGCGAGACGTTCAAACAACCCATAATGATTTTCTGCTCTCTCCATTTGCACACTTATCAGGCTCAAATGTTTCCTGTCGCAGGCGGCATGCTGCGGGCAATCAGCTTCCAACAGCAGGTGCGCACACACACACAAACACACTTGGTAAAAGAACGCAGGAGTGCCACTGCAAGCAAAAAAACAAACACAAAAACACAACACACCCCTGAACAAAAAAGCACATTTAAAGCGCAAACAGTACACTGACTGTACACTGTGCATAGATAGGTGCAGTTCAGTTTCTACAAACTCAATGACCCCCTGTTGTTTTTGTAGAAAGAGTGAAGAGAGACAGACTCCCAGGTGGTGAAAAGCTATCACAATCAGATCGTCTACACAAGAAGATACTTCTCTTTCAACTTGAAATATATCTAAAGAGTTATTTATGTATATGAGCCTTCAGACGAGTCAAGAAAGTAAAAAAGGTCGGCTGAGCAGACTGTAACAGAATGAGAATGAGCTGTAACGGAGGCAAGAGCTAAAGAAGCTTATTTAATTTAGCTGAAACATCTGGGTGAACAGAGGAACAAAACTGTTGTGAGTGGCCTTAAATTAAATTGATGTCACTTAGTGAACCTGCATTCGCTTGGCGCCTTTATTTGTCTGAGAAGTGGAACCTGCTGCAGATGGAATTAAATCAATTGAGCCACAGAGAAACACTGAGTAGATTGATAGACCCACTGAGGGTGTGTGTGTGTGTGTGTGTGTGTGTGTGTGTGTGTGTGTGTGTGACAACAACAGGGAAAGCAGGGGGGGTGTCTAGTGTTGCAATGAATAAGCCTGTCGAGCTCACCACCACTCTGCTGATAGCGGGCCTGAATTAAGGATTGAGTGAGGTAGGAAAAGGGCAAAATCTAATTAAAGTAGAAATGTATGGCCTTGTCAAAGCACATTGCATATACAGACACTGATGCGCACGCACACACTTAACAAAGTGTTGCCTACGAGGGTACATGGTGCTGTCAGATGAGCCTATCGTCAGTAATGGTGGTACCTCTCTCGTGGGGATTTGTATGTAGGTCTACTGCAGCAAAACCCTTCTCTGGGTTACACATCCGCTGATGGTAACACATTTTACTGACTCATACACTCAAAAAGATTACTTAGACTCATACACTGCCGCTCTGATCTTAACCTGATTGATAAACAAATACGGTAAGTGGTTCACAAAATATCACTGATGTTAAAACGCAGACAATAAGTGTGTCTCCATCCATTTGTCTGTGTTTATATTTTTAGTTATGCTGAATGGGAAGAAAGAAGTAAAGTTTTCATGCTTGAGCTGAGTTGTAAAAGTCAGTGATCATCAATATCAACTAAATGTGGCAAACTGCCTATAAACTTTAAAGGGATAGTTCAACATTTTGGCAAATTGGCCCATTGCCATAATCCCAGAGTTGTTTTCGAGGAAAATGCAGAGACTGCTTGCCGAAGAACTGCCCCCGAAGGGAACGCGCATCAGCTGTTTTGCATGAATTTACCTCGAAAACAACTCCGTCTCGTAACGTTCTGTTATTATCTCATAGCGTGGTGAATGTGCAGGCCAAAACTTGTCCACCGGAGTTTTGGAGTTGTTGGATTGTGTATTTGATGAGTTTGATGAGGGAAACCAAGAAATCCCATTAGCCTCCGTAGCGTAGCTCTGAGCAGCTTGCGGCTCTGCTCCGCCGTTCTGAAAATAGCTTGCAACGACAATTAAAGGTAACAAACCTACTGCTATGATGACTATAGGGATTATGGCAATGGGCCAATTTGCCACAATGTTGAACTATCCCTTCAACACATACACACCAGTGTTTAGATCAGTGTTGAGTGTTTAGTGTGAAATTAGCCCCAACATTATCATCAACACTATAATATCATTTGATTTTTACATGGATGTCTATCATTTGAAGTCTGACTGCTGCTCCTCATCAGTAAATGCATCATCTAATGCAGATTTTATCCCCCAGTGACCACTGAGAGTTATGGCTTCCTCTGCGTTCGTTTTAATAGGGGCCTGGTCTTGGCAGCTCGATATATAGCTGCCTCAGGCTGTTACCAAGATGGCTGCTCAGATACCTTAGCGTTTGAGTTGAACTCAGATTATTTGTTTTTGCTGCAGGGTATCTTCTGAGCGGAGCTAGGGAGGGAACTGATGATCCACAGAAGGAGAGGTGTAGACGCTCTCAATCTCTGTGAATGAAATCACCACGAGAGTTCATAAAGGTCGCACAATGAGCGTTCTGTTCTGCGCTGGTGATTAACAGCCTGCCTCTGTGTAATACTTTTTAATAAGATGTTTGCACATTAACCATTGTATAAAGCTATAATCTGGGTGTAATCTCTACAGCCCAACTGCTACCGGTGGCACGTGGAGGGGGGTGGGGTCTGAAACACCTTACTCTCAGGTGGAACAAAGACACTTGTAACTTTCATGTTAGTCTATTGGTTATAGTAAAATATACAATAAACCTGCTCTGCTCCTGTGGACAGAGACCAAACAGTACTGGACTTCTGAGGCCAAAACAGACTTTGATGTGAAAAGAATCTGGTGACACCGTATCAGCATCATTTGGTTTTGGTTTTATCAGAGCTCTCAGTAGTAGATGAAACACATTTTTGAAGTGACACGGGTTTATCTGCCGTAAGCTGACAAACCTCAGCCTGGCTCTACAGCGAACAGAATGGTACGTTCTGTTTTCCCTCGCGTTGTAGATCTTATCAAAACAGCAGAGCCTCTCCAACCAGATACAACGTTTTGAGCACTGGGTGTTTCCCCTGCTCTGGAGAGAGTACTTGACTGAGAGTTCATCATTAAATATGACATTTGCAAAAGATACTGAAATCTTCAATTTGATTGTACCACAACGTGTTATAGATCCACCTAGAGAAAAAGTTTGACATTTTAGAAAATATACTTTCCTGCTGAGAGTCGATGGTAATACTGATACAGCTGATATGTGTACATATGGAGCTAATATCAATGACCGCTAATGTAGTTTAGCATTAAAACTGTAAACAGTGGGAAACTGCAGGTGTCTGAAGGAAATAAGATCCTCCGGAAAATCTGAAGCTCACTAAGCTCTGTATCCTGTTTGAATTCTCCTTTTAATTTAATTTTTTGTATTGGATTAAACAAACAACACATGGCGAGTTATTCCCTGAGCTTTAGAAGTGCTGGTGGATGGATTCTGTTACCTTTGCACAGAGCCAGGCTCACTTCCCCCCCCCGTTTTCCATTTCCTAAGATGTGCTTTAAAGCATCTTCCCGCAGTTTGCTACAAATGGTCCAATTTAGTTGACGCAATTGTCTGAACAATGTATCTACACAGGGACATGCCGACATGGTGACATAACATATCATACCGTACACATGGTAGCAAAACAGCACGGAATAAAGAGGCTATTGCTAAAAAATGAAAAAAGGAAGGATAAGATTTTACTGAAAGAGCCGTCAGACCGCCAAAGGCTCTATCTGATCATCATCCTCGCTGCCTCAGACAAAGGCCTCGTTCAGCCTCCTCCCCCTGTATATCACCCAGTCACCTAAGGACCCAACAACATGCATCCAGTGTGACTCAGGTGAGGAGCACATGCTGACCTGGTTGCACACAGACACTCTGGTGTACAGAAATGAAGACAAGCTCTCACTCAAACAAAGCGCTGAGATCATACTCCCGTTCTCGTTTAATTCTTCCCACCGCCCTTCCTCCTCTTCGCTAACCCCCTCCTCCTTCCTAAAACTTGTTTTATTAATAATGCTGTATAATGCTCGGCCTGGTGAAACCCTACGAGGCATTGCTCTGAGCCTTGTTCTGACATTGGCTGGTTGCTGGCCTACTTATGCCCGGCCCCGTCGAGCCTCTATGTGGGGGATCATTGTCCCTCATTCCTCCAGGGTGTTTTTTTCTTAAACAGGGTCTTCTTTGAACCTGTAGCCAAGTGAAGCCTTTTGAACCAACTGCTTCTCACTTGGCGCTGAGACCATTTATAACGCTTAACTCATTCCCAGCAATTCCTATCTATTTGGTAAGTCATTTGGACTCAGCGCAGCAAATGTGCTGATTTGCTGGCAAATCACTGAGAAGGATTTTAATAAAAGGAGGCCGGTTACAACGTTATTGCTTGGAGGATGGATGAGAAGAGGAGCGGTTATGGACAGCTGCCTGCGCTATCTACAGAGGCACAGAAAAACTCTTTCAGACTCAGACAGCACAGGCCGGGCCTCGGCTCTGCAGAAATGTCACACCTACCTGGTTGTCTTGGAAACAGGGGGCTTAGGTGAGGCAGTAGAGCTGGGCTTGGTGGGAGTTGCAGAGGCAGGTTTGGAAGCTGGATGAGAAGAGAAGAGAGGAGAGGAGAGGAGAGGAGAGGAGAGGAGAGGAGAGGAGAGGAGAGGAGAGGAGAGGAGAGGAGGAGAGGAAGGAGAGAAAAAAGTTTATCAATATGTGTTCTGTAACATAGTATTATCTGTTATAGTACTAGAGAATAATAACACATACTATACCACAGAAAAAGGTCAGACAAAGTGTGTCATAAAGATCTAGGGCAAATGTATTTCTAGATCAGCAGCACTCGCTGTGGCATGTCTAATATGTGTGCTGAATCCATCCTCTATGTGTACATCTGACTACGTCATCGCAATTTTCCCCATCAGAGTTAGAGAATAACGCATTTTCATGCTAGACTTACTACAGAGTGATGTTTTTGTCACAGTCTACACTCTGAATCATATTTACGCACTGATCTGAACTTTGTTTTTTATCTTGTGTTGACATTTTCACCAACCTGGGGGCTTTTTCGCAGCAGCTGCAGCGGTGCTGGTTTTGACACCATTAGCGGTTGCGGATGGTGTCTTCTTAGCTGCTGTTGGTCCGGGCTTTGACTTTGCACCGTTGGTGGCGGGGGAGGCCTCCGTGGCTTTCTTCTCGCCCACTTTGCTCTTGGAGGCCGCGGCTCCGACCGTGCCTATCGGCTTTTTGGAGGGAGCTGATGTCGGGGTGCTCTTTTTGTCCGGAGCGGTGGTGGCGGATTTCTTCGCCACCCCGTTGGTCTGAGGCTTAGACACGCCGTTTGAGATGCGGCTCTGGGATGTGTTGGGCCTTGAGCCAGTTGTGGTCTTGGTTGGATTAGTGGTGGTAGGTTTCGTCTTGGCTGTGGCCTTGTTGGTCGTCTTGGCTTTGGAGTCTCCTGTGGTCTTGTTGCCGGTCTTGGCGGCCGGGGTTTCCTTGGCCTGTTCTGGTTGGGGCTCCACCTGGCCCGTCTCGCCTATGGGCTGCTGCGGCATCTCCTCTCCCACTGGACTGGCCGCCTGGTTAGGGTCCTGTCCCGCCGCCGGCGCTGCCTCGTTCTCTGGATTGGATTCCAATGCTTCCATTGGCTCCAGCGCCGCCGTGGCAACCCCATCCGGCTTCATCTCCGCTGGAATGGTAGTGGTCCGTCTCTGCGGGGCAGGGCTGAGTGACTTAAAACTCACGGGATGGCCACAGGTCTACGGGCTTTCCGGAGACAGCGCAGTGCGTTCTGGAGAGAGACGGCATAATATACAGTACAACACAGTTAGGCAGCGCAAGACCAGACATGAAAAGCAGTTTACCGACTCTGCTATCAGCAGACAGAGCAGCAGGAATGTTCGCCGTAGGAATCAGATAAACCTGAGGCTTCTTTCTCCTTCAAGCTTCAGCATCGCACATAAACATGGAACATTTTTCTACAAGCATCCAAGAGGTAGCCGGCACACTGATTGTGTGCAGATATATGACAGGATGTGCCATAACACGGTATAGGAGACTGAGCTGCAGCATAAACCCAGGGGGGGGACTCAGGCGTATATAGGACAGAATAACACATACAGTAGAGAGAGACATACTACAGGCGCCTATAAAAAGAAATTGGATCACAGATTCATAAGTCACGCTCGCTTGGAGAGAGAAAAACCTCAGGATAAACAATTAGACCAACACATTTTATGACCAGTTGGCTGTATGTGAGGTCTCAAGGGGCTGTGAGAGGTGGGGCAGTGCAGGACAACTTGTCTAATGGAGGAACAACATATTCTCCAAATAGCCTTCATTAATTTCAATGCCAACTGCAGTGTAGTGGCAAACGGTCCCCTCACACTACAAAGCTCAGTGACACACTTGGCCAGTGGAACCGCTACGGGTCGGCTTCTGTTTTCTTTTTTCACTTGGTGCAAAATGGCATCCGAGTCACCAGTGTGGAAGACTAGGTTTCTGCGAAAACAACACTTAAGGGAGTGCAAAAAGCTTTAGCACGCAAATGCACACAGGACTGTTTGTCTGATTGTATACATCACCGGTAATAACGTTGACACACGCAACTTCCAGCTATTAGACCTAAACGGATATAAAAAGAAAAGTAAGGTGAGGTGCAAAACAGGCACGGATGTGTTTGCCAAGTGGGTCAAGGCTGAAGTGAACGAGTACGCCCAAAGACAGAACGACAGTTTGACTCACGGGTCATAAGCAGAGCAGTCAGAGACGTGAGCAACTGAGGACAAGGGAAAGGGGACGTGAAGCATATGAAGCCTGATGAGGGGCAACCGTCTGCAATACGCTGTCATACATTATCTGCATCAATATCTGGCAACTTAACTGTCCCCTTTTTCTAATTCTCCAGTGATTTTCAAAATAAAGGTTGTGATATTGTGGATATTTTTTCCCCAAATTTGAAAGAAGTAGGGAGGGAAGTGTGTGGGTGAGGAAGGGGTGAGGGTGGGGGGGTTAGCAGGAAACTGCCCTGTCAGAGTTTACAAACAGGGCTAGGAGCCGGCTGCGCAGGAGGCTTAGTGGTAAGACAAACTCTGAGGCAAAGGCCGGCTGCGGCCCAGAGGAAGAGGCTTGGCCTGTGGAGCATGGGAACAGAAAGGAGAGGGGGGGAGAGAGAGAGAGAGGGAAAAACAAGACATAAAATGAGCTCACTACTGGCTGATGATTGCTGGTCGAACTGTAAAATCCAGACATCGCTAGTCATCCCAGTTTCCACTGACCTAAACTTGCAAGAACACACTCGCTGCCCTATTTCTAGAGGAGGACAGACATCATCTTTATGCCGCTGGCTTCCTGGAAACAATTCCCGCACACTCTTCCTTGTCTTTCTCTTCCCTCTCCGGTCATCCTTTACTCATCCTCTATACTAAATCTAACACGTCAAAAAGGCCCTTCTTTCTTTTTCCACTGATCCTCCCTTTCTTCCCGACCATTTTCCTCTCCTCGATTTTTCTTTCCTACCCCCCCCACAGCTCCCCGCTCTCCTTCTCCCTCTGTTCTCTGTTTGCCTTTGCACAGATGGCTGGAGCAGCTGAGCAGGGCCAGAGGGAGAGAGAAAGAGAGAGCGAGAGAGACTGAGGGGGGGGAAAAATAAAAAAAAATAGCCATGCATCCCAAACTACTACATAAGAACAGATAGGCACAACCAGTGCAACAGGCAGCCACCCAGAATGACCCGAGAGGCTGAGGGGAAGGCGACGGGTGGCCTGCGCCGCACCCGCCGGTCACAGGAGGTTTTTTAAATGCCAGTGAGGCTGTAAAAATGTGGACAGTTGGTTTAAATATGTTACAACCAATGGGAGCCTTTTAAAAAGGACAGGGTGGTGGGCACTGGTGGGAGTGAGTTTTCACTTTTGTTTCTGGGTATATCAACCTCCTCATCCGTTGTTACCCAAAATATCCAGCTTACGTTTGACTTCCAGTTTCCACAAGAGACAGAAACCACAGAAAAATTAGTCACTTTTTCCCCTTCAGTATTCCTGCAGCCTTAACCAGGTCAAACGGTGGTTGTTGGGTTGCGTCGCAGTACACAGTAGACTGCTTCGTAGCACCAGATGTTCTCTCTGTGACAAATGAAGAAAGGTTTCCAAGTTTTTTTTTTGTGCATCAAACTCCGCCCACTTGATCGTTCAAAAGTGTCTAATAAAAGCACACCGCTGTCTGCGTATAGACCTGTTATAGCTATCAACGCCGTGACCTCACTCGACCACGCGGTGAACCAGGAAATGAGACTGTGTCCAATCGCTATATTCCCCCCTTTATCTTTTTTCAGACTCTTGGTGTTGTTCAGCTTCCCACAGTAGACTAAAGCATCTGGCTTGGCTGCTCATTTCACTGCTCCTCTTCAGTAGTATCCTACATTAGTGTGAGTGTGTGTGTGTGTGTGATAAATCCTGATTGCACGCCCACTGCCAGAGGAACATTTCTCTCTCTCTCTCTCTCTCTATTGCAAGTCTCCAGACAGCTGTGAGATTGCATTTCTCTATCTGGCTCTATTGCTCATTCAGCCGCCCTGCGTCACTAGACCCATCAGTCAGCGGTGAGCATAAACAGACTCTAAACCAGGGCAGGAACACACTGTTTCATCTGCTCTCCACAGAAACTGAAGGTGAGATGGCTCCGAGCTCTAAGCTGCATCCAGACACTTTCACTACTTGAGCAGACAAAATGATCCAGAGGCCCTGTTCTTAAATTTTTCCGTCTTTTCCTCGCCAACCTCCGACTTACCCAACACTTCACTGTTTTTGTCCACTACAAAGAAATCTGAACTCATTTATAAACCGCAATATCTACGTTCCCACATGACCAGGCTTTGGAGTGACATAAAACGCTCTCTTTATTGCACCGTAATCTTCAATGCGGCTCTATGTTATCTTGAATTTCATCCCTAATTACAGCGACACACCCAATTGAAACATCACCCCCGCTAATGCTATTACAGGTTTTTTATTAAACCTAATTAGATTGAGGATAGTTATTCACTTCCAAACCGACTGACTGGGCTGTTGTTACAAGGGCACACATTTTGTGAGACTTATAAATAAGCCTATTTTCAGGCAGTAAAATTGATCGCTTGATGTGTTAGTGTTGATAAACACTGTGAAAGCTGAACCCTGATTTCAAAGAACTGGCTACACGACTTAAATTAACCAGTTTAATTCCTCAATAATCATTTCTTTGTAGCCATCTGTGTGAATCTGATTATTAAGCAAAAAAAAACAAACAAAACGTTTCCCATTACACACATTTGGACCACAGAGCTTTGAGGAACATCTAAACATAATTTTGTGGCAAGTTTTCACAATTTACGTCTGAGCGGCGTCACTAAAGCGACCGAGGAGAAAATGTTTTGCCGGCTCAACAGTAGCTGCTGCAGGTGGTTTTACATTTCTCAATAGAGATTACATTACATTGGGTTTACATTACCAAAGCACTCTCTCCAATCATGTATTTTCTTGTGGACCGGCGGCAGGAAACAACAAAGTCCATCAACCGATCTCACATGAATAAACCTAAAATACACAAGGAATGAAAAACAAACAGTGGCATTAAGCTCATTATTTCCTTGGTAAAAAAACTGACCCTGCCACCCAACTGTCTTAACACTTGGGCTCACCTCCATAACCCAGGGTAAACCCAGGGTGGCTCTGAGAAATCCGCTCTAACACCATCTTTTGTCCTGCCAAGGCTGCAGCCCAGGCTGCTGTACACACACACACAGGCATTTTCATCCCATAAGAGATAAAATCAACTCAATGACCTGGGACATAATGGTCTGTGTGAGTTGGAGCATATTTCCAGCCGAGGATTCAAAACAGATGGTTGTGTCGGCTACATTAGGTTCATTTCAAAACATGTTTAATTTTAGGCACCCTGCGCCGTGTGAAATGTTTAGAGCATAAAAGGGTCTGGTCAGGTAAGCTCAGACCAGGCAGCTGGACACTGTCCATCAGCTGCCCTGACCCCCTGTAGCCCGGGTAACACACATGAGCACAAAGGATCTGTAGCTGGGCTGGTTATCCTCAGTATTGGGCTAAAAACAATAGCTGGAGATAGCTTTTTAATTATTTTTTACCTCATATGTTTTTTTTTTATACCTCATATGTTTTCTTTTAGATTATTGGGTGTCTTTAGCTTAATTTATATTGTAGATAAGACTGTAATTCTTTAGATAGATAGATCTGTTTTTTCTCTCTCTGTTGTTACAATGAATGAATGAATGCTTGAATGCACAGCTGCTGTAACAATTGCAATTTCCTGTGAAGGATTATTAAAGTATCTATCTATCTATCTATCTATCTATCTATCTATCTATCTATCTATCTATCTATCTATCTATCTATCTATCTATCTATCTAGAACATAGTTGTGTTGAGGCAGCGTGGGAGGTTGGTGCTGGCATCCTCCAGGTCTGGCAGTTTTTTGTCACTGTAAACTTCTAAAATGTAGTTGACTTTGCAAAAATGTGTTTATTGCCCTTCACAGTCATGTGGTCGGAGCTTCCAAGCAGCGTCCCACTCCAGATTCCCTGCAAGCCTCGATGATGAGCTACACAGTGACCGAGAACAAAAGAAACCCACTCCGACACCGAGTCACACGAAAACCAGAGGCAGCGGTCAGAGTGCAGTATCATCGTCAACCGCACACACACACGCACGGGCACGCACACACACATTTTCACATTCTTTGGGCAATAATTCATCAGTCGTATGCATCATCAGATCATGTTCAAACCACAGCTACATGTGGTTTATTCTTTCAGAGGCACTTTTATAGAGTAGCCTTTGTTTCCAGTCTTCATTCTCATACTCTGTGTGTCATCTGTGTAGGTGCTGTTAACTTTATACTGTTTTCTATCATTATAAGTACTCTATATGTCATACAGTTTACTTCCAGGCAAATGCTGTGTAGTTCAGTCCTGTTGCCATTAGTCTTACACTTAATAGGCCTCGAGCGGTGAACTAATGATGGACAAGCCAGCTCTGCAAGGTGAGATCATCCTCCAAGGCATCATCCCGTCTTAATACCCACACTGGGATATAAACAAAAATGTGTGTGCGGCTGTGCGCTCAGTTGTCGGTGTGTATTCCAGGCGCAGTACGGTGTTTAGGCCAATACTGTCAATAACTGGAAGGCATCCAGCTCCACTGGGGGATCTGAGCCTTTCTGACTGTCTAGACACAAACATGCTGTTCTTGAATAATCAGGTCATCAGCATATTTAAATAGAAAACTCATACTTTGACCCCGTTTGTGCATCAAGTACAATCTACCACTGTGTGTATGAGTGTGTTTGGGGGTGCACTGACTAACTAACCATGCCTGTGTTTGAATAAAGCAGGTTACTTTAAAGAAGTGCTCACGGCAAATATCTGAATCATTAAATATAAAAAAACATGCACATGGTGGCTCTGATTCATTATGCAAATTCAAATTAAGAGGCTGGTTACTGAGCTAAATGTTCACGTCAAATCTGTTCTTGAGCTGCGGTGTGTGTTCACCACTGATCACAGTCGCTGTCACTTAGAAACAGGGGGCTCTTCGCCTTCTCTACACAAAGGCCTGAATCAAAGTGCCCCCACTCGCTCACTCCCTCGCTTTAGCCAACCAACCGTCTACGAGCATGTATGAATTGCTGTGGTATAAAGTCGGCTCTGCTTTCACAGTACACAACTGTGCACACAAACGCGCGCACACACATATGCATTCTGTGAGCCTTCTTCTCTCCCCGGGGCCTACTCTAAATAGTAGTCAAAGAGAGGGATTGTGGGGGAAGGAAGCAGTGGTAGGGAGGGGTGGTGGTGGGGGGGGGGAGACGGCAGAAAAGATGCAAAAAGAAAGTGAGCTTTTGTGGCCGATGTAACCCTCCGCTAATGCTGACATGAGCTCATGCGAGCTTGATAGAGTTACTCAAGACATAACTAATGCCTCCGTAAGAGGATAGAAGGTTCTAGCAGGGATGGCCGACGCTCGGGCCTATGGTTTTGAAGGCATTTTTAATGAGCACTCGGTGGCCTCTGACCCTGTAATTGACGTGCTTTATCTTCACGAGCAGCAAACACAAGACACTGAGCGGCGCCGTTTGCTCTTTGACGCTGCTGATAAACCGTCCTCTGTCCTTTGACACCGCCCAGGTTGGGTTCACAAAGCAGCGCATCTCTAAGTGTAGAGTAACAAATGCACTGTCTTCACGTCTTCGCTGGAACAGCTGCGCATTTAATTTCAAACTCATTTAAGAAAAACTGGTCCCCAGCAAATGGTGGAACTTGCTTTTCATTAGGATGCAATTTATTTTCAGTTGCATCGATCAAACCATAAAAGACTAAATATGACATTTTTCTTTTCCATAATCTGCATCATGATAAAACGATTTAGTCTTTGTTTAGTAAATGATTCATATTGTTCTTAAATGGTACAATAGTTCTAAACTCATCTCTGCGAGGAGCACAACTGCACTGCCTCTTCAATAATTTACCGCTCTCTTATTTACAGCACCGTCACTCAGGGTAAGTGGGGCTGACGCAGGGGACGTCAGATTTGACGTAGTCTTACTTGACTGTGCCTAGAAATGATCAAGTAAGTGGAGTGTGTCCATGTTTTCATGTGTGTGTATATCACTCCTCCTCTCTGCGAGGAGGGGGAGAATGTCAGATTCAAGACGCCACACGCTGGCACGGGGCCTGAGATTGTCTATTCAACCTACTCTAAACCACAACAACAGCCTCTGTCAACTCCCCACCCCGCTAAGGTTTACTCAGAGCAATGGCTGGAAAACTAGCAGAGTCTTGGGTATTGCCAGATAAAAAATAATGATTATAATAATAATTTAAAAGCTGTAAGATGAGTGTTTTTTTTTACTTTTATCAATGTTATATTTTATTTATTTTTTTCGTATTTTTTTTCTTCTTCATCCTATCTATCTGTTTCACTTTTTACTTTCTTAAACAGACTATTAATTTGTTTATGCCATATCTGTGACATTTGAAATGTAACAATATGTTAAAACAAATAAAACTTTGAATGACAAAAAAATTATGTAAAAGCAATTAAAGCAGAATAATCCTTTTTTTTTTTAACTGGATTTTTTTTTCTTCCCCTTTTTGAAACTAACTCAAAGGACAATTTCAGGCAAATTCAACCTGGGGCTGTGGTTTCCTAATATTTTAGGTCTAAAAGAATGAATCTGAAGATTTTCTTTTTAATTGCTCCTGTTATGCAGTAGGTCTGTCTGTCCCTGCATCACCACAGCAGCTTATAATGGGAGCAGACCGATCTTAGGCTGTTTACATGCCACAAAACACCCTTTTTTTTCACCAACAGCCTCAGACGTCTATTCAAATATACACTGAGGGGTTTGTTTACTTCAATATGTTTGTAAACGTAGCTAAAATACAAAGTCTCGCGAAGTCTCGCGTGAGAGTCAAGTTGACGTGCTTTAACTGATTATTTATTTGCAAAATATTTGCATGTCAATTTTCTGCCAACCAAGTAATGAGTTCAGTTATGTACTGTTGTTGCAGAACTGTCAAAAACCTACAGCATCAGTAGATGAATTGTTAACAATTTATAACTAGTATGGTAGTGAGGAGGAAAGTGGGGAGGGGGGGTAAAGGTAAACACACGAACACGAGTACTAGGGGGAATGGCAGAGAGACGGATCCATCTTCACTTGAGAGATCAAAGGTAACGATGTACAGCTACTACTCCCCACCGCAGCACGTTTCCTTTACTCTCAGCTAAATTTTGGCAGGAAAACTGACAACAGCATAACAGCCGCCGCAGCTTCCATCAGTCACCGTTTGAACATGTGCAGCACTAGACGTAAAAAAAAAGTTGCTGAAAGAAGCTATTTCCACAGTCAATGAAGCCATTTGCTTTACGCTGAAGGATGTCAAATTAAGCCGTCCTGTCTATAAGGAAGCTGTCTTATTATTGTGGGCGAGTTATGTAACGGCAGTGGCGGGATCACAGCAAATGCTTTCAAAGCTAATACCGCTTCATCCCACCACCACTGCAACTGACTCTATCCCCATGACACTTAGTGGGAGGGTTTCTCTGCACGTCACCACCTCTTCCGCAGCATTAGCGCACATCATCGTGGCTCCCTGCTGATCTCCAGAGGAAGCGTCAAAGGCCCGACCATGAAACAAGACCTAGATTATTATTAAACATATCCTTAATGCGGATGTGATGTACATAGGGATAGAGGAATATAAGTAATGGCCTTATTTTGTGATGACTCGCTGACTGGCAGTCTACGTGCAGCTGGGGGTAACTAACCAGTGCTGCCACTACCTCCACCGACTTGATGCTAATCACGGATCACACATTCCCCAAACACCCCCGACCTAAGGTCAGGAAACCTCAGCCTCCATTCTGCACACAAATAAACTCAAAACAAAGCCCCGCTGCTCTCCTTGGCATCCCCCACCGATAGTGGGAGGGCTGAGCGAGCAGGAGAGAGAGAGGATGCAACCTCATGGGAGAGAGAGAGAGACAGAGACAGAAGGAAGGCTTCCATCAAATGTTGTGCAAAGCTGTGAGCAAATGTCAAAAAAATCTGGCTAATAATGCGACCCTGTGTGCTTTTCCCACACTGAGACTGTTACAGTTTTGGTTTGGTTGAAACTCTGACTGTGATCCTGAGGATCGTTAATCTTTATCTAAATTCCTAAGAGTGAAAAGAGAGTAAAAAAAGAAAATAAACGTATTTCTTACCTCCTTCTTACATGTTTTACTTTTACTCTTCAGATATTGTTTCATCTGTATTAGTAATGGTTCAACAATGTTTTCAAGCTGTCAGTTTAAAATATATATGAGTAGACTTCAGCCTTTCAACTTCTTCATACTAATCTTCAACAATTCAAGTAATTTCCAACCATTTCATACAGCCTCCTTCTTACATGTTTTAGTTTTACTCTTCAGATATTGTTTCATCTTTTCAAGACTGCTTCAGCAATTTCTTCACTTAATTCAGCATTGTTTCAACAATTTATTCAGCTCATTCAGCTTCCAGCTTTCAGCAATCACCCGTATTTCCTTCAGGAAATGCATTCTCTAGTCTTTATCTGATTTCCTAAGAATGAAAGGAGTCACATTTAAATCAATGTGGAAAATTAGAATGTATGGTTAAACTGGTTATTATGCATTTAATGGTAGTATAATAAATATAAATGCTATATAAACCTTTGTCCCGCCATCCCTGGTCAAAATGATGCATTTGTCAACAAAAGTTCACACCTTACATAGAAGACAGGCCACAACAAGCACACACACACACACACACACACGCACACACACCAGTGTCCTCCCCTGCTGATCGTTAAGTGAACTCTTTAATTGTTTGCAGTACAGTCATTCCTACCCATTGATTTCCAGTGGGTCAGTGGGCTGCCTGGATGCTCAATGAGACAAACTGAGGCAGAACAAAGGCCCTGCTGAGAGGAAGGAAAAAGTCTTTTTCTGTCTCTGTCTTGTTTACTTGGCTGCTGCTGGCGTGTGTGAGAGAGCAGCAGATTGTGTGACAGACACCTGGATCACACAAGCATGTGATCAGAAAGGCTAGCACTAATCCTAAGGACTCTTTAGAGATTCACACTGAGGTTTTACAAAGTCCTCCAGCGAGGACTCGACTGAAATTAAGGGATTAAGACTACATAAAAATAAAAAAACATAACTCTTTGTTAATTCAGCTTCGTTTCCTCATGAAAAAAGCGTGGACGATCGCCACTGATGATGGTGAATTCCAATGCTCGTCACAGTTTCGGGCTGTACATTGTGTGCATTCACACCGCCCCCCTCCTTCCCTCCCTCCCTCCCTCCCTCCCACCGACAAACACCAAACAAGCCGATGTACACACAGAAACACTCGAACCCTGTGCTTCCCATGGTGCGTCCAGGCTCGGTGAAACTCGGCCCCCTGGGGACAGGCAGATTAACACATGACAGAGCTTGTTAACCCTGGACAAAGAGAGATGCTAATCTTGTACAGTCGGCCTCGACTGTCCTCAAACGTTAGCTAGACACAGCTACGGGGAGAGAGAAAGAGAGGAATAGAGAGAGAAGCCAAGAAAGAATGAGGGAGGGATACGCAGCCGTAACAGAGGCCTTAGTATGTCCCAGAAACTAGACAATACTGCGGGGAGGCAGGGCTATAGGGTCCATCGGCCCCAAAACAATAAGGGCTGAGACAGAGCCCCGACTACAGACAAGGCCCCACCAGCGAGGGCCCCGACTGCAGCCTGGCTGAGCTCCACTGCCTGCAGGGACGACCAGCAGGGCAGCGCGGAGGTAAGCTCTGTGGATATTGATCGCACAGGAGAAAGTGGGGAGGCGGGCTCACAGCTCCCACAGATGGGCAGGACAGAGAAAGACACAGACAGAGGAAGTGCATTAGTAAGGCAGGTTCCTCTGATGCTGTTAGTCCTCTCCCCTGGGAGATAAGAGAGATAGCAGTGACAAGGTTAAAAGGGGAGGACAATAAAGAAAGAGGGGGTGGTAAAAAAAAAGGGACAGAGGAAGAAAAAACAAGTAAGAAACAGCAAGACAAGAGGCGACACAGAGGACCCTACCGAGAAACTAAGGCTAATTTGTAACTTGAAGAGCTGCTGGATCATCTCCATAATGGGCTGTCTGCCCACAAACAAGCTTCTCTCTGGGGGTAAATGAGATCAGGCCAGCCCAGGACCAGCTGGTGGCTTGGATCATTGACACCAGATAGAGCAGATACAGAGATGGAGGAAGAGGACAGAACCGAGGCATCTGGACAGGATGGCAGAAACGCACCCGAGAGGTCTCCGATGCTCTCTCGAGATTTTGCACGAGGGGACACGGACAAACGCACAAGTGGAACGACTCTGTGTCCGTAAGAGGATTATGTCCTCCTGTTTGAAGCAGAACAAGGCACGTTCCAGATGGAATCTGATCCCTCGCAGGAGGGCAGATAGGTCGGATGGTCGATCAGACCGGCACCGACCATCTAACGGCTTTCTAAGAACTAAACCACAAACCACACAAATCGCCTGAATACAATGTTTTCCTTGTTTTTTTCTAAAACACATCCACTTCAACCATAAAGACAAAAGAGTGTTGGTGATGGATCTGGGCGGTAGAAAACAAATCCACTGAACCAGGGCAGAGCCAGATTTAAATGTCACCAGCGGAAATGGATATGACAGGGAAACAAAGTGGTCCCCACAGCTGCCTATGGTAAAGGAGTCAATCATTCTGTCAGCGCCAGTGTCTGGCACAGATGCCTATCATTCCCCACACGGCTATGGTGAGGGCAGGCTGGGTAGCCCCGACCACATCAGGGCAATGACGATGAGGAAGCCACTGGCATCCATATCAGTATCAATATCTGTGCGCCACAGGTAGTGAAGCAAATCTGATGACTCACATCACAAAATGTCATTTTTGGCCTCATTTTTTATTCGATCTCCAAGGCTGTGTTACACCAAACAGTTCGGCACTGCTACCACACTGTGCCATGAAAACAAATTTGGTCTTGAAGCCTAGCAACAGGCCTGCGAATGTCTATTATCCATCCTCCCACCAGAGGAATTCAGAGCGTCCAAACACAGCAAATTACTGCAGCTGCTGGCAAATACATCCTCCAAAAAACCACGCCACCAGTTGCCAACTGCATGCCCTGACAACTGTGACAGCGGCCGCCGCTATCACGACTGGGAGCGCAGACAACAGCAAAAGTTTGTGTCTGCTTTATCTACGTTGTGCAAATTCACCGCAGCGCTGCTGGCTGTTTCCTCAAGCCCTCAATCGCCCAGAAAACAGAGGAGGAAATTCAGCCTGAGACACCGTTTCTGTTGGGGGGTCTTGATAATCTCCAAAAAGAAACTATTGTGCAGTTGTTGTTCATGACTTAAAAAAAGGGGCTAAAGATGATGGTGGCAATTTATAATGACGCCAATAAGTGCAGGGGTCACGGGTTCAGGCTGAAAAAGGCCTGAGGATGACCAGCAGCACAGGCTTGCCCTTGTCACAACTGAGAAGTTCAGAGCTGAGGGGGGGGGGGGGTTCATTGTGAGTCACACCCACCCCAACACCAGTCCCCGGGCTAAGGGCAATCTGACACACAGATCTATTAATGCAACAATCATCGCCCCCTCTCAAGAGTGAGGCAGCCCATTTTGCCTCTGGCAGCCAGCTGGGGGCAAAATAGGTCATTAAAATTTAAATTGCCCTAAAATACAAGCTCATGAAAGTCATTCAATGTGAAACTATTCTTTGACAAAATTTAAGCATGTTTAGCGTAGAATAATGGCAACTGAGGGGACATGTTGCTTGTGTGTCTGCCTGTGTCTGTTTTAACCTGAATAGATGCTGTGGTTTTCATCCCGCTGCAGCTGCAACTAACGATTATCCTTAAAATTGACTCATCTGCCAATCATATTCTCAATCAATCAATGAAGATTCTGTCTATAAATGCTAATGCTTGCAATCATTTTGAAAAATAATGAAACATTTATGTTAAAGAGTCTGATGACTCTGATGACTGCAACAACTAAAAATGACTGAAATAACTAAATGTCAATACATTTTCTGATAATCAGATAATTTGTCAATAAATTGCTGGGAACTGGCAAAAACAATGGAAAATGTCAATCTTCACTATCAACATAAAACAATCAAACTTTTCATTTACAAGCCAGTGTGCAGTGCACAATAAATATATTATTATCATTACACTGAATATTATTCATCCATATCTATCATCAACAAAATGACTGCAGATCTGTCACCATACATTATTTAATTTATTATATATATATATATTTTTTTTTTAATCAGTGGGCAGTGACGGTATATGGAGGGTTGTTCAGACACTGGCGGTGTGATCTCATCCTTATACTGCACTGAGCAGCTGTAAACACTCACACCCTTCATTCTAGCCCTTCCTACAGTACCAGTGATACAGTCAAAGAAAAGCCCACTGAAGCAAAGAAGAAACTAACTACAATCCACTCCACAATGGGGCGGATATGACTGCACCCAGTTTTTAAAAAAAATATATTTCTCTCCATTACAATAATCAGCTTCATTTATTCTAGTGTCATACAAAACTTCCTCAGAAAATGGAGTGCCTCTGGCACCGTCATCCTCTATCTAATAATATTTTAAGACCATCAAATAACTTCATAAAATCAGAGTGTGGTTTTTAATGGCAGCCAAATTTAATTTCACATGATTGCATTAGGCTGCCTGTCCTCCATTTCCCTGCCTCATCCACCAACACTGTGAGTCAGCCATTCTCTCATCCATGTAAGGTGGGGTGGGGTGGTGGTGGGGGGGACTAGCTGAAGGCTTAGCCCACCTCTGACTTAAGAGTATTGGAGCGCCTCCAATCCAAGCCCTCATATTAGTTGCCCTGGGATGCCATTTACTCAGGATGACATCAATACCTCATGGTCGATCACCACAAATTATTGAGAGAGCCATGCCCACTGTGGCCACAAAGCTTGAGACAATTTATGTCGCTGTCTGCGGCACCTCAGAGGAGGGAAATAGAGTTGTGGGCTGAGGATAAAGATTTTCAATGCTTGCATGTTTGCCGTTTATTAAATGCTCTTGGCCAGGCTTTGGGAGCTGGCAGTGTTTTCTCCTCCCCATTGTTCTACAGAGGGGAGTGTAATCTGTCTTGTTGCACTCACTCACCAAAAAAGAGACTCAGTGAAGGAGCAGCTATGGGCCCCTCCAGCTTCAACTCTCACACCACAATAGCTGATCACTTTTGGGGGTGACATTAATCACCTCTGATTACATGCCAGCTTGAGTCTGTGCACAGCCCTCTCAGAGATATTTCTGCTTCACACACACTCACCCCCCAAGGTCTGAGGAAAAAATATTGCTTTAAAATGCCACAAATGCCCCTAAGTTATTCTGTTTAGTTTACCAGAAAACTGAGTGGGCATCTGAAAAATGATCAGGCGGCTGAAACATTTCTTAGCGCTCACGCACACCAACCACTTGGCCCATCGCAGAACAATGGGCATCCGCGATGGAGGATGGAGGAGGAGAGGAGATAAGAATGAAAAGTTTAGGGAGGGAAAGGGCAAACTAAATGCCTACAAAATCAAAAGGAAACTGTCTGGAAATATTGGGGAAAAGACAGCGTTAATTAAAACAATATAAATGTTCTAAGGTTGACCCAACAGATCCGCTGCTGAGCACTTCCAGCCACCGAGCAGTCTGTCTGCCTGCCACCGCCCCATCAGCCCCTCTCTCCCCGGGAATCAGTCAGTCTGAGGCCAGGTGGCTCATCGACGTACACACGTAGTGACACTAACACTAAACAGTTACTACAGCGTATTTATCAAAATTATTCATTCACACAAAGAGCCAGTACAATTCCGATGCACCGGTCGGGATTAGGAAACCACAAGTGATAACGTGGTGAGTACAACTGAGACTCCAACGTCTGACAAGGAACGGACAACGGACTTAACGATAATATTTAAAAAGACGTTAATTAGCCTAACAGTAGTTACAAACTGACGTTAGTTAGCATGCTAGCTACAACTAAAAACTAAAAACCTCGTCCTTACCAGTCAGTGCAGCGGCGAGCTAGCAAAATCCTCTCCAGCTACGCCCAGCGTTAGCCAGTACTACACCCCGACTGAATCCTCCAGTCAGAAGGAAGAAAAAAAAAACAGAAAGTGAGGATGAAGATAAAAATGAAACCGGGAAGTAGACGGAAGGAAATCGTGGGAGCAGACCGAGCCGAGCCGAACCTTGTCGGAGCCGACGGACAAGAAACTTCTGGGTGTCGAGCGCCGTTTTTCACAAGTGATGCGCGTTCACTGAAAGGAAGAAAGGAGGAGAATGACGCTTCAGTCCACACACACATACACTCACACACACACACACATACACACACACACGATAGTAGACCGGTGAGCGGATGGATGGACAGGCGGAGGAGAGGAGAGGGCTGCCGCTGCCTTCAGGTGCTGTAGGAAAAACTGGGAATAATGAAAGGACAAAACATGAAAAGACCCGTAATCATCCCGAGCTGTTGTTAGCGGTACTAACTCATCATTGGGGCCCAAAAGCCCCAGATTCTTTATGTGTTAGTGTGAAAAATCGACCATTAATTAATAATAATTAAAAAAAAGCTGAAAAATCACGTGATAGCCTAACGTTACTTAGAATAGCTCGGCAATGGGACATATTATGTTTATTCTGTTCCCTATAAAGAGTTAATAATATTAGAGGTTTGCTAATCATTGTGATGTCTGGTAGGCTTAACATGAAGATAGCCCACAGCCAGTTAGCTTGGCCTAGCCAGTTGACTCAAAACAAGGGGAAGCAGCCAGACTGGCTCAGTAATTAATTAGTCACATATTGTAGTCACTAATGGCTAATCAGCAGGCCTACAAAAACACAAGTGTTACATGAACTATTCACCGTTTTTCTGGAGTTATGTGCCAGACTATTTCTTGGCTGGGGATACTTGTCATATAAGACAACATGTGAACACCAAAGGAAATTACCGGCCAGGAAATAATCTGATACATTTTCACAATTCTGTTGCATTTTATTGACCAAACAATTACAAAGCTCTTCACAAAGCTCCACACAGAGCCACAGTAAACAAGTTACACCTGCTTTTAGCACTTAATATTTTAAGTGAACTCGCCCAATGTACATACTCAGCAGAGTGCCCCTTTATGTACAAATTTGTGTCAGGAATGTGCTGCTGAAGCACAAAACAGATGAATTATTATGTCTCCTGAACAGCAGTATCATGGTGATTGGACCTTTAGGAAAAGTCAAATTAAATGCTCTGTACACTACAATGATGCACTGAGTGGAAATGTGATTTTAATAAAGCACCAGTTCATTTGGGATCCATCCCAGTTTAATTATGCCCATATGTGTTGCATGCCTATGTGGAATGCGGATGTTATTAAATCATGTCTCATTTACACCTGTTTGACGAAACTATTTCTATTTGTCTCCTATTAGAGATGTCTTTGTGTGGATTGAGGATCCGCCCTGCCAAATCTGGTCAGCCTTGGGTGTGACACGAGGTAAATCAATCAATGACAGAGGTATGAATGAGAACAAAACAAATATTGTTAGTCCAGTAAGATGAGCACTACATAATGTTAATAAAGGTTGCGCCCATCTCCTAAATGGAGGGTGAAATGGTGGTTTTATCTTACATTTAGTGTGGCAGTGCCTTACATATCTTCACACTTTATTCTGAGGGAAAACAAAGAAAATAAAAAACTTCCATTTTTTTTCTTGTTACAAATTTCAACTTCAGAACTAGGAGCTTACTGCAAGTCCATGAAGGCAACATTCACCACCACAGCGCGCCATGCTGAAATTGAAAGGAGTGAATAGCGAATAGCAGGGGAACTCTGCTTTCTCTAAGAGTGGCCAATCACCTCCCAGGCTGGGGGATTATTCAAATTGAGGATGATGTCACCTCTTGCAAGTCACCCTACTCTCTTGCCCGAGATCCTCCCGGTTGTCTGTTGCCCTCCCTCTTAGGCCCCCGCACCCCTTTTTCTCTCCTCTTCAAACCCTTTTCTTCTTTTCTCCATGCACGACTGCACACACACACATACACACACACTCACACTTAAACGGTGCATTACCGCTGCCCCACATGCATCAAGTTGCCTGCATTGTCCCCCGTCAGTGTGACTGTTGCATGAAGAATTGAAAATCTCTCAACGCATTGCAGACCTGTTGATTGCAACATTGTAAATAAGATTATTACGATGTGATTTTGAAAAAGTTATTTCAAATTTTAGAAAGTAATCATGTGACTAATGTGCACATCTGATTACAGGGGGTGGCACATTTTTATGTTTTTTTTGTCCTCGCAGTCAAATTTCCATGTGCACCTGCCTGTGACTTCAGTTTGCCACAAAGGAGAAAGAACAAAGCCGAAACTGAGAGACGGTAAAAACAGTGAGCTCAGCAGCGAGACATGAAGTAAGTCAAGATGCAGCAGATAGTCTGCGAGGCTCTCTGTCAAGTTTTGCGTCCTCTCTCGGTCACAATTAGACACTGAGGGGCGTTGTTTCACGGCTTAACAGCTTTTGTTTCGGTGTGCCATGCTCCTCAACAGAACGGGGCTTATCATCAGAGACAGTCTGGGAGGGCATGCCGCCTGTCTGCCTGTCTGTCTGCTACACTGCTGCTCAGCTCCCAGCAGCCGCCTGCCCCTGTCTACATGAGCCAGGCTTTTGTGTACTGGTCTGTACTGGATGGGCTTCTTTTCATGTCGAGCCTGTGGTGCACTCCACTCTTTTCCAAATGCTGGCGAGGGGAGCTTTGGCCCTGCAGTGCTTGTCTGAGCTCAGAGGGGGGGGGGAGTATATGGTATGAAACTGAAAACTACACTACATTCGCACCTGACAGCTAAAAATAAAATAAAATCAGGTTTTATCTTGTCTCTCTTTATCGCTTACTCAGTTCTCCACTGAACTTTTCAATAATACTCCTCATCAGCCTATCAGTTTAGAGGGCTGCACCTCCCATCGATTAATTCCTATCTTTCAGTGTTATCTCTCGTTCAACAATGCCACTGGTGTTGCTGTTCAATCATAACTGAAGGTCAAGTCATACACACAGAAATATTTTCAGGATTAATCAAGCTATTCAAACAGTTGATCTTATTGTGCAGAGTTAAAACTGACACCCACATGCAGCAGTGAGTGGATTTCATTGTGTGATCATGCAGTGTGTGCATGCAGGTGTGTGTGCAATCGTATGAAAAGGAGACATGGAAGGAGACCAGGAAGAGGGTGCGGACTCCGGGGGATTCGATGCCTGCTGGCTTGATGCTGATGGACGTACTGGCATGGTCAAACCAGGCGCAACAAAGAGAGGAAGGTGTTTTTTTTTCACACAGGCGGTGGTGTGCAGCAGCAGAGACAGGAAGGGGCAGGGCTGTGTACCCCGCTGCACAGTTCCCGTGTTATTTATCTCATTGTTTTTTCCCCCTGGCCCGCAGTCCAGCTGGGGCAGCCACAGCACAAAAGGGCTGGCGCTCAGTCAAGCCCTTAAACCTGCGTTGGCCTCCAGTCAGGGGTCTTCTACCTTTGACAAACTCTTAGACAAACACATTAGTTATTCATGTCGGAGCAGATACTGACATGCTCTTGTTATGTTTTGTGTATTCCAGCATGTACTGTCAGATTATTGTACAGAGGTCTGAATCTCCTGCGAGCCAGCCAAGCCAACACCAGAAAGCAGCTGGCAGTCAAAGAGACACACCCATCGCATCGCAGTCGCCATTTTTTTTGCGGAGATCTTCACAAATCAAATCCCTCTTCACACAAGTGGCTTCAAAACACATGAGAGGCATTACCGTGCGTTAACACTTCACACTCTAATAACGCGAATATCATTATCTCACAAAATGGTGCTACTGTATGTGTAAATGAGAATACCAGGCAGACACAGGTTAGCACACACATGCCGGTGAGGCTGCTGCTCCCTTTGCACAGCATGGACTCCCTGAAGAGCACAAGATGCCAGCACAGCATATCATTAACATGCAGGATGCTTCTGCTCTCACCGACAGGCAACATGTGAAGAACGATGCAGAGGAACCTCATTAATGGACCATTATCATATGTCATGCGTGTTCCTCTGCAGCGTATGGGCAGGACACAGCCCACGTCCATATAATCTCCACAGGACATGGTGGTGATTTTAATGCAAATGCAGATGAATAACCTTATAACCTGTGTCCTCTGGATACAGGCTCCTTATGATTTTTATTCCAGTCATTTAATCGTGGATTAGGGGGTGAGTCGCCCTGTTAATGCAGTTAACAAGCTAGAAACCAGCTGCAAGGCCATGCCTCACAGTGCGTTTTCTCTCTGGGACTGTTTAATCAGCTTTGCCTTGAAACCTGATGATGTCCAGAGTCAGGCCGGCCAGTTCCTGTCAGTCTGACTCTAAGTGCTTCGTCTCAGCCCTGGTAGCCTTCTTGAGTAAATAATGCATGCTAGTCCTAAGGATATTGAACAACCATACCACTAAGAGGACTGAGTGTGCGCATATCTGCCTTGATCTTGTCTGTCCCCCATGCTCTCTCTCATTTGTGTCCAACTGCATCTTCAGTAAAGTGCATTTTCTTTCTCTGCCAAAGCCTGACTCTGCCTCCATTTAGCTCGTGTGTTGGAAAGCAAGGCAGTCTATGATAATGGTAGACTTCAAGGTTGAGTACTTTAATTATCCAGCAACTTAGCATTATTTATCTTTAATGAAGGCAGCAAACCCTTCCTTCTTCTTAATGTTTTGACCCTCCTCTCCCCCTCAAAGTGCCTGTGTATTAGCTTCCTCCCATTTCATTATTGCTTCTAGTCTGAATTGATTTCCTGTGATTGGTTTGTTGGTGGCTGCAGACAGAGCCTGCTCTCTCCCTCTAGTGGTACCAGACTACCACAACATACTGAACTCTCCACAGCTTCGTAGGATCCAAGCTTTGTATCACACCCATCCCTTTTCTTAACCATCACTTCATGCGAGCAGTTCATGAAAAATGTATGCAGTGGCTAACAGCCGCCCGCATCCCATACATTTTCAGCCTTCCTGTTAACATGACATAGTGGCCAAAGTGTTGAAAAATAAATAAATAAACAAGACATGAAGTGAATAACCAAATCAATAAAATGTATCAAATTGATAAATTATTATTATGAATTATTAAGCTGTTGAAGAAAAATTAAATTGTTCATGGTAAAAATGCAAAGATACCTTAGTCTGATGGTATATGGGTTTGTTTATACATCATACATTTTGTACAGTTCAGTTCCAATCTTTAAGTTGTGCTGCTAATGTCAAATCTGACACTGGTATATCTGTACCAAAAATACCTCTTTACCATGAAACTAAACCACTGGTTAAAGGCTCACAAAGAAGCTGCTTTTTGATTGTATACATACTCACAACATGCTCTTAAAAAAAAAAAAACTAAATTCATCAACATGCTAGTGGAAATAGATACTTTATATCTAGACATGGTTTTGATAATGTTCTAAATAAAATGAAAATAAAACTTGATCTAGTCACAATCCCAGTGTTTCCAGTTTATTTTGCTGATGTGTACTTTGATTCACAAGGCAGCATCCTCACATTAAAGTTTCACTACAAATGAGGGTAAAAACCTGTACAACTTCCTCCTATACAATATATATTAACAGATAAACTCCGTCTGAGCTAGAATGAGGTAAAATAATTAAGACAGTATACACAGAATATAAGTAAACAAAGCTAGTAAGCAATAATTCTGTTACCACTAAATCAAAATTGCACCGAAGAACCTCCCCATAAGTGTCAGGAGTACATTAACTGATGCATTACATACATTACGTACTT
This sequence comes from Trachurus japonicus, assembly GCF_045865225.1. Lineage (NCBI taxonomy): Eukaryota > Metazoa > Chordata > Actinopteri > Carangiformes > Carangidae > Trachurus > Trachurus japonicus. The sequence continues at coordinate 25,191,336 of NC_140914.1, read as the reverse complement.
TCGTCTGTTGTGCTATATAGCTCCCGTGTGACTCATTTAAATCAAACGAAGTGCAAATAAGTGTGCGTAAATAAACCCTCTTTAAGACACAACACATGGTCTTCCTGATGTGATTGTAAACAATATCCATTATTTTAAGTAAACATGTCAGTAAACAATTAATAAAAAAGAAATTTAAAAAAAAGAGCAAAACCATCAAACATTTGTGTATCATCCCAAGTCCCTTTGTTCCCTTTCATCCTGATGCAAATTTTGTGCAGTGAATTTCCCTCTTCCATTGGACAGTGCCCTTCATTTCACCTTAACACAGCATTGCTGGAATGACATTACCACTTCAGTAAGTTTCCATAGTAACAGTGATATTTCTCTAAAAAGTGCCAGTGAAGAACTGCTGGTTTGTAGAGATGCCCTTCTTCATTCACAAATAAAACAAAAGAGCAATTGGCCTCTTACAAGTGTCGGAGTAATGACTGAGTTAAGTCAAGAATCTGACTCTCTGACATTGTACCTTTCCATAAAAACAGTCAGACCTTAGAAATGCTTTTTTCTGTGGTTAAAACATGTAAAAACCAAACCGCAGTGGCTAGTTAAGGCTGGCTGGTGAAATAGCCTTAGCTAAAGCTAATTATCCACTATTTCCTGGAACTGAAAATTAAACTGGTACTCTAGTACTGTAGCTAAATATAAATTGGGAAAAGGAGACAAATTAGTTAATGTCGAATTTGCCCTGCTAAATTCTAACTAGCCTATCTTGAAGCCTGAAGCTTAGACTGCAGTGGTATAAGTAACAGTAGGACCTCTGTAAGGCAGCGACATCTAGCACATCGTGCAAATCCTAAAATTTTTATACTATGACAGACTTCTTTAAAACATCACTTGATATTCTTTAAATCCTGATTTTCTAAAGGAGTTGCTATCTCACATTCTTGCATGGAGCACTTTAAACCAAATGGTAAAAAAAAAAAAAAAAGCCCCACCTTGCAGGGCATTAGCTTGCAGTTACCTGGCTCTTTACAGCAGAAACGGCTCATACATATTGATGACTAACTGGTTGCCTGCAGGGCTTGTCCTTCCTTGTGCAGCCATCATCTCCTTCCAGTCACGGGCGGATGTGAACAAAGGGAATGAGAAAAGGGAATGGACGGACAGCTCGGATTGATAACGCTGCAGAAGCTAATGCATACCTACAGCACTTCAGGATGACTCTTTTTATCACCCTGCATGGCTGTCTCTAGTGTCCATTTTACCTCTACTATAAAGAACCAGATGACAGAAATATAAATATATATATTAACATAAGAGTCACTAAAATCTTTTCCTGTACATGATGCATTCAAGTGAGCGACTGCATCCATTTTACTTGGAGGACCCTGTGTCCAGTCTACAGCAAGGAACATGTTTACTGGCATTACGCGTCCCTTTATCAGAGCCTTCACAAACTGACATTTCAAAAAAAAAAAAAAAAAAAAAGACAATAAATTATTCATACAGTACAAAAAGCCAGAGTAGGTAATTGGGCATGTGACAGTGCAGTGCGTTCTACCGTTCCAGCACAAATTTAAATGCAAAATTCAAACCCGGGCACAGAGGACACTGTGCTCCAAGGTCAGTCGGTTCACTCTCAAGGCGTTTACAGTCCCTGCTGGGTGTCTGGAGTGAAATTGCAGTTCGGCTATCACTGGAGTGGAAATTTGGTGCTTTAAAGAGAGAAAAAAAAATCTCTTCTTTCCACAAATACACTGCGTACTCCCTTCTCCTCCTCCTCTTCCTCCCCCCTCCTCCTCCTCCTCACCAGTCGAAGCAGCAGAGGAACGAGCATGACGACCCCTCTGGTCCACGGAACTTGCCAGAGGTGGGTGTGTCTGTGCACTGTGCGATGAACGCGTGCAGGTCACTGACACGCACCTGCTCCTGTGTCTGGGCCTGTGGGACGACATACGTAGATGAAAAAATTGTTTCTCAATGTCAATGTCGTCTTTTAGTTTCTATGTGAAACTGTACAGCAGTGCTTTCAGCTAAATTTAAATTAGCATCATAACATGTTCACAATGACAATGCTAATAGGCTGATGTTTAGCAGGAGTCATGTTCTCCATCTCAGTTTAGCTTATACCACTAACAGCTGCTACAGTAAATAGTTCATTATAAACCACAGTATTGAACACAGTGCTATTTTGATCTGGACTGACTGACTGCAAATGCACACGAACAATTGAGCGGCAAAATGAAACCAAAGTGCAGATTGTACCATAATGGTGTCGTAGGCTCCGGTGATGAGTGCGATGAAGAGGGACAGCACCATGTAGATGAAGAGGGAGATGAAGGTGTACAGGTAGACCTGGCTGAAGATCCACACCAGCGTGCTGCTCTGCTCCATCTCGGAAAACGTCACAAACATGTCGTCCCCGTTGATCAGAGAGAACAGGCACTCTGACACCATGGACAGGGAGCGAAACTGTACACACACAAGGGTCAGGGTGAGAAAAGTAAGAACACTTTGTTGAAGTTCTTTATCCTTGGTTAGTTGGGTCCTTTAAAGGGATAGTTAAACATTTTGGCAAATTGGCCCATTGCCATAATTCCTATAGTTTTAGGAGTAGGTTTGTTACCTTTTTAATTGTCGGTGCAAGCTGTTTTTAGAACGGTGGAGCAGAGCCGCAAGCTGCTCAGAGCTATGCTACGGAAGCTAATGGGATTTCTTGGTTTCACTCATCAAACTCATCAAATACACAATCCAACTCCAAAATGCTCTGGTGGACAAGTTGTGACCTACACATTCACCACGCTATGAGATAATAAGGTGTTTTCGAGGTAAATTCAGCAAAAATGCTGATGCGCGTTCCTGTCGGAGGCAGTTCTTCGGCAAGCAGTCTCTGCATTTACCTCGAAAACAACTCCGTCTGGTAACGTTCCGTTATTGTCTCACAGCGTGGTGAATGTGCAGGTCACAACTTGTCCACAAGAGCGTTTTGGAGTTGCTGGATTGTGTGACAGCTCGCGGCTCTGTTCCGCCGTTCTAAAAATAGCTTGCACCGACAATTAAAGGTAATAAACCTACTTCTACTGTAAAACTATAGGGATTATGGCAATGGGCCAATTTGCCAAAATGTTGAACTATCCCCTTAACTCAGTATACTAACTAACTAGTCAAGGTAACTCATTTTGTTACTTTTGCTTGTTTTAGTATCTTCTGTTTGCAAGGTTGCTTGATTTCCTTCCATCAGCTAGAACACATTAAACATGAATAATACATAATAATGCAAACCAATTGTAATTCATCAATATAATGTTGTCATTATTCATATTTGATTGTCAATTTTCCCTTCTAATTAATTATACATGGCTACAAAGATGATATGCTGGAGGACATTTCATGCTGACATATACGTCCGGTCTGAATGATGCAGCAGTGAGACTTTTCCGAGTGTGTGTCGACTACCTTGGTATGATAAGGTCCCAGCACAATCCATCCACAGAAGCAATATCCCATATAAATGGCAGCTGCACAGCAGCAGAAGCGGATAACGTTAGGAAAGGCAGCTCTTAGAGTCACAATCAAGATCTGTGGGAAAAGGAAGCGGAAAAATATTTACACTTCAAAGAAAGAGCAGCAAGTCAGAGACACAAGATAGAGAGGAGGGGGAAAAAAAGATTTCCCAGCAGCATTATTGTGTGCGTTTGTGTGTGTGCGTGTGCCTGTCACCTACATTGTATTTCTGGAAGAAGCTGAGGTAGCGGATGACTCCCACCCACACCAGCAGAGTGGAGGTTCCCAGCAGGATGCCGCACACATCATAGGACGAGAGATTCTGCATCACAACAGTCACCATTAATTACCAGAAACTGTACTGCTGAAAAAAAAACTGTTTTCACTTCAGCCTAAAGTCGATATTTCTCTGTGACAGCGCCTAACAGGCAGCGAGCAGCCCCAACAATAACACGTTAACAGCCGTCTCACCTTGGACTCTATCCCGATTTTGATGAAGCTGCCGACGATGGTGAACACGTCGCTGACGATGAGCAGAATGTACCAGCCGTTGATGAACTCCATCCTGTCGCCCCAGCTCACGCTGCGGCCCAGTCTGTGTTTGAAAAAGTGCACGTACTCCTGTAGGAAGGTAGAGAAGCTGTCAGCAACAGCACTGTACAAACTAGCTGTCTCGTCCTGGATGGGAAAATACTGTGTTGCTGTTTGCATGATGCTACTATTAGTTTACAAGTGTTGTGCAAAGGATCGTTCTCAAATTCCTATTTTTGAACAGTTGTTTTTTTATGTTTTCTGGAACATAAGTCGAACTATGGAGAGATGTTTTTGTGGCGTGGTTCCAATTCTCCATAATCTGTCAATGGTTTCTGACCAGTCCACTGATCTACAGGTGCAGGAGCAAGATAAAGAGAAGACGGTCGATTCATGGATCAGACACTGTTCTGCTCTAGTATTGAAACATTGAACGGTTAGACATGCACATTCAAACGTTTAGAGAAGGTCAAGTCAAATTAAAGGGATAGTTTAACATTTTGGCAAATTGGCCCACTGCCATAATTCCCTGATCAAACTCATCAAATACACAATCCAACAACTCCAAAACGCTCTGGTGGACAAGTTGTGGCCTGCACATTCACCACGCTATGAGATAATGTAACGTTACGAGACAGAGTTGTTTTCGAGGTAAATTCATGCAAAATAACTGATGCACATTCCCGTTGGTGACAGTTGTTCGGCAAGTAGTCTCTGCATTTGCCTCGAAAACAACTCCTAAAACTATAGGGATTATGGCAATGGGCCAATTTGCTAAAATGTTGAACTATCCCTTTAAGTTCACCTGCAAAGGTTATAGTGCATTTTAGGTGCATTCTGAAATTTCATGCAAAAGCTAAATATCTTTAACTTTTTGTGAGTAGTGTACATCAGAAAGTAAAGAAAATTTCCTAAACTATTTATATTGAACCATATCTCTATATTCTCTATACTGTAGAAATGTTTGGTCTGCTATCTTACGTGCTGCAGGAGGATTCCTCTCAGGATGGAGCGGCCACACAGCAGCAGCGACAGCAGACAGACTATGGCCACCAGCACATCAAAGAACTCTCGCGCGTAGCTCTCCGCTGCCGGAGGAGGAGACAAAAGAGAGCGATCAAAGGCAGTGAAGAGAAAATCACACAGAATGGAGTTGATATCAAGAGACAGTTAAACGAACATCTGCATACATTATGTGTCCACCACCAGTAACTCACCGTGTCCGGACACGTTGGGCTCTTTACACTCCTTTATGGAGGCCTGGTTCTGCAGGCTGATCTTAACTTTGCCGCTGTGCGCCCTGTTGTCCATGAGGATCTGAGAGCACACACAGAAACCATGGTGAATACACAACTTCTGGGTGTGGACTTTCTTTTTTAAACAACTGCATTATGGAAGTGGTAACTTCAAAAAACCTGTTTTTTTTTTAGTTTAGGTTATTTTTCGGTCTTTGGTTTGACACAGCACCATTGTGCAATTGGAGTTACAACTCAGCATACATGACAAAACAAAAATAAGCAAATCAAAGTAAGCACATAAATAAAAAAAGAATGAACGTGTTCAGTAGACATTACTACATGTTTTTAGGTCATTTTCCAGATTATTCGATAAATGTTGTTACCGTTGTCCATCTTTGTTTTGTGTTAGTTCTGATTTTTGTTTTTGAACATTTTCTGAATAGAGTCAGGCAACATGTTGTTGTTAATTTTGAACATTAGCTGTGCAGTTTTTAAGTCCACCATTCTTTGAATATCAGTTAATATGTATTTCTAAATAATTGGTTGGTTGGCTGCTTATAGTCTGATTTGTTTATTGGTTTATTTGTTAATGTAGAGTTTGTGATGTGGCTGAATAGGGAGATGTTTCTATCTCTGCTGTATGTAGCACATAGCAACGGTGTTCGCTGAAACAACAGGAGAGAGAGTTTACCGTGATAGCAAAGGTGTAACAGTCAGGGATTTCATTGTTTATAATGGTCTGGATGTTGATGGCCTTCAGCTGGAAGTCGATAGTTACGTTGATGAGCCTGGTGACACACAGAGAGAATTTTATGTGAATGCGAGTAAAACTGAAAAAAAAAGAAAAAGAAAACACACATTTTGTTACAGTATGTTGAATATTTAAAAAACTGCATATTTCCAACTCACTTATAAAACTTGAGAGTGAAATTCTTATAGTCAGTGTATTCAGCACTGTAATTCAGTGGATTCAGCCCGACACAATCTGGAAGGGAAAAAAAACAACAAACAAACTGAAAATAGCATTAGAGGAACTTGAAAAAGATGGAAAAAAATCACATGAGGAAGTCAATTTTTAGAAGCCATGTAAATCATTGTTTTCCATATCACATGGATCCTAAACCGATCCTTTACACTTCCTCAAATCATTTGATGCACAATCGTCGTGTGCATCTAATCGTCTGATCGTGGAGTGAAACATTAATTTTCATATATCTCGCTTTATTTCTGCCACAACATTTATTATGCATTGCCAGCAGCCATCTCTGCCAGATCAGCAGGTGCATGCAAATAACCCCTTTCCCAAGGCAGACACAGAGTGCGTGGCTACTAAAGGATGTGGAAAAATACATTAATGTCGTGTTTTCTCTTGTGATAGGAAACTATTTCAAGGCTTTCAAAAGTAGGCCACAGTTGCAGGGCACCTCTCGACATATTAAGAGCAGCCACACAATGACTCACTGACACACTCATTTCCTCAAGGGCAAAGAAAATACAAACGCTGGATAAAAAAAAAAAACTAAAAAAAACTGTCGCTTTTACTCCTGGAGACGCGGGGACAGGTTTGCAACATCCGAGTGTGAGGACAGAGAGAGTGAGACGTGAAGGCCGTCCTACCTGTGATGACTCGTGGGTCGATGTCAAAGGTGTCGTTGACGGGGTCTATGGTGCCCTTCTTGTAGTACCTCTGGCACAGGTTCAGAGCAGTTCCGTTTTCACCAACACCCAACACGTACGCATACCGTCCCAGTGAGATCTGAGGTAGAGCCACGTACTGGGCAGGAAAAGAGAAGTGAAGAAGTAGGGCAGAGAGTTGAAACTCAACTGGGAGCATATTAACAAAAAACAAAGAGGATACTACGGCCCTTTTGCTCAGGTATCACATCTCCATAAACCATTAATGCGTCCCCTTCAAAACCATGCAGATAGTTTCATCTTTGATTGTGTTTCCACTGAAATACAGTAGAGGTTGTTTTTTTTCCCCCTTTGTGCTCTCAGAATTACAAAAGTCTTTCTGCAGAACTACGTCACTTTTTTTTGTCTGAAATACATGATTATGCACTTCATCATCAGGTCAGAAAATGTCATTTCTAATCCTTTATGAACTATTCCAACAAGACTAATCATATTCTGTAGAAAAATGCCCGTGCACAGCGACAGTTGAGGTGCTGTTAGTATGGTTAAGGAATAAACTAGTTAAGAGAACCATGTTTTAATACTTGTGTTCATCCTGTGTATGTGTATATACGTTTCTGATGGTATGATGGGTGAACATGCCTGTTTGTGTAGGACCAGTTTGTGTTCTGTGTGGTTAAGTGATAAGCTACCCTTCAGCCATTAAATGATGATTATTATCATCATTTTGTATTATTATAATTTTTTTTCTAAGTAAACTATGGAAGGTGCACTGCCGATATCTTCATATTGTCAAATTTACTGTAAAGTTGTCAAATGCATTTGAATATATGTGATTAATCCATTTTCATATGGTATAATGGTACTCGGCCATTGATATTTGATTGTTAAATTCTTTCCTCCTTGTTCAATCACTTATGTAAATTGCCCGAGTACCGTTTCCTTTAAAAACCTCTGACTTCCTGGGCTCAGTATGAGCCTGAAGAAGCCACATGTGAAACGCATTGCTCTGAAATAAATTTTAAAAATCCTCATAATCCAGTCCAGTGTGTGGTATATTCCCACTATTTGTTGTTCTCTTAACTAGTTTAATCATATTCTATATTGATCCTCCCAACAGGCTCAGCTCGGCTTTGTATCTCATGCTAATGCAACACATTGAACTAAGATGTAGAAAATTGCAGCTGCTTAACAGCATGTTAGTATTGTCACCGAGACCACGTTAGTAATTCACTCAAAGAACCCATGTGCAGCCTTGGGGAGTTGCTAGCGAGTCTTTGTTTAGACTTTGTTGTTCCAATAGATTAAGTTTACATTTATATTACTGCTGCGTTGAATTAATACACTAACACCAGTTTGTCTTTTTTTTCTGTTTGATTTTCTGCCAAATACAAATACATGTATATTTATATATTTTTTAAACAATATATATCAGCTGAGCTGCACCACAGTCTTTCCAATCCTCCCCGGTTATGTATGTACTAGGACTGCTCAATCAATCCATTAATATATTAATATCATTACAATAATAATCACTATATATGGCCATAAGCAATATCCAATATCACAGGAACTGCATTTATATTGATAAAAGTAAGATACTGTACGTCTCAACATTGTTGTTCATGGCAGCTTAAGAGCTGTGGTGCTGCAGACATTCCCTGGTCTGTTCTCCAGATATAAAATAACTTGTTTAGTTTGTGCGAGATCCAACAAAAATCACATCATCAGTCTTTTCAGTGAAAGTGAAATGCAAAAACAGCCATACAAACTGATTGTATAATCACAGTATCTTCCAAAAATAAAAGTAATATGATTATTTTTGCATATGATATGTACTAGTGCATGTACCTCTGGAAATCACTGATCTTAATCGGGGGTTATTTCTCTTTCTTGAGAATAAATGTCAGCTTTATCTGCGGAAAGATGCTTTGGTTTTGAATTTTTAAGCTGGAAACAAAAGTCCCTTTATGATTACAACTCTCAGACACAATCATCTAACAAACATGAGCAGATAAAACCAAAACAATTATCCTGATGCTGTTAATAGATGAAAGAGAAAAGAATACAGCTTGCTGCAGTAATTATCATTCTACCTGCTCTATGGCGAAGTGGATCTGGTTGTAGAGCTCCGTCTGTGTGTGGACCGCCTGAGGAGCGTCGTCCCGGTATCCCTTCAGGAAAAGGTGCTTGAACGCTGCAGTGTTTTCCTCTTTAAATGTCACCACCATCTGGTTGCTCAGTCCAAACAGCACCAACTGACAGACAAAGTCACAACACAGCGATCAGGTAAAATGCAGGTTTAGAAGCCACAGCGCCGTCAGGATGAAGCACTTGAGTTGTTTAAAATTAGGCAAACAGACTGTTCTCCAACTACAACAACATGTCAGCGTGGCCTGAGGTAACAACGTGTTGTATGTCAAATTACAGCGTTAAAGCATTAGCCACCTGCACGGTCACAGTGATGATTTTGAGCAGCTGCAGGCCCAGTTTGAAAGGCTTGCGGCCCTTGGCGTGGTACTTGTCACAGGGGCTCATGAAGAAGTACTTGAGTTTCCTCCTGAGGGCCTCCTCCTCCTCTTCCTCCTGCTTCTGGTGGAGCTCAGAGCCCAACAGGCTGGAGGGATGAGGGCTCCCGCTCCCGAGAAGGTCCTGGGAGCCGTAGCTGGCCATGGAGGCCAGCAGCTTGTCCTTCTCTGAGGAGACAAATTGGTATTTCATGTGATTAAATTTTTCACTGGCATAAGGTTGGAAGATATATCACATTTTATTGTGCACTTTATTCTAATATGCAGCTGCACAGTAAACTGATGTTGCTGCCAACCCCTGCTTTTTATTCATTCTTCTTTTATATAGGCTATTTATTTATTTTATCGTGTATTGTATTGGATGAATGTTTTTATGTCAGTGTGTGACGGCCACTGAAACAAATCCCAATCAACAATGTTGACATGGCAATAAAGTATTGAAACTTAAAACTGGGATAGACTTAGGGGTGGGCGATATGGCAATATTAGATTGTGAAGGATTAGAGCGTGTAAACGATCTGCCAAAGTGCAGAGATCGTAGGATCGTCTGGGGCACATTCTATAAATTGCAGTTCTATGCTGCAAAGCACAAACAAAGGACATTTGCAAAGTTTGCTAAAAGAGATAACAACAGTTACCCTTTTCAATCAGCTATTTAGTGTTTTGATATACTTAAAATCCTGTTAAAATGACTGTGTTGAATAAAACAAACAGTAATGTCTTCATTAACATTTTACTTTCATGTTTATTGAAAGCTACCTTGTATGTTCAAGAGTGCACTTTATCAGAGTGTTGTTGTTTACCTTTTACTATGTTTACGTTGTTTGCACATGTTGGCAAAACTGCAACTATTTAGAGTAAAATCTATTCAGAGAGGTTCTTTGGCCTAAATCTATTTTTCCTTTTTTCGATTTAAGATCGTGATGAAATCAAAATCGTGACTTCATTTTTAAAAAACCGTGATATGATATTTTTGCCATATCGCCCACCCCTAGATAGACTGTTTAAATAATGGTTAGTAGCCTACTGAAGTAGAGAGACAGAGATGTCCTGTTATTTAGTCTCTGGTTTCGGTCATGTTCCAAACAACGCTCCATCCTACATTTCCCATACTGCAACAGCTGCATCAGCAGCAGCATCTGTGATCCATCTAATAAGTTTTCGCCCCTAGGTTTTTTCTTCTTTTTAACATTATATTGAACAATGTATTTAGGGTTTGGACTGTTGGGCAGGTAAAATAAGACTTCTGGTGGTCTCATCTGGGATTATAGAAAATGTGTGATACATTTCTTTTATTATATTTCAATATCAATCAGGAAAATAATAATAATGATATTAACCATACTGAATGATATATTCTTTCAAACTCCACATCTCCAGTTTGTAACCCAAACACAAATTGTATTCTGTTTTCAGTCCAATCTGAGACAAAGCTGGTGACATCATCAGTATTTTTCCTGATGTAAAACTGGTGACGCGCACGTTCAAACTCTGATTCGCTTGTGCAATGAATGAATCATTGTTTTAAATCGGAGCCTTTTTTTTAACTTAAATTTGATCAATAAATAAAATTTGAAGCTATTGATGATGATAGCAAATATTCCCTTTGTTAAATCAATCACATCGCAGCATTGGGCCACCACCACAGAGGAGGAGAGGTGCACCTGACGTGATGTGAGCACGTTGAAGCAACACTGACATAGAAATATAGAAACATTGGAAACATCTGGAAGAATAACAGAGGAGAGGGAGAAACACAGATCGATTGGCGCCATGAGAGCAGAGAGGGAGAGAGACAGGGACGGTGCAGCAACAAACCTGTGGCGCTGTCTTGGATGCAAGTGTAACTTGAAGATGCCATGGTGACGGCGACGCCTGGACGATCACAGGGCGGTAATGGAGGACGCCACCAGCGACATAAACAACCGAGCAGTGAGTGAATTCATGTCATTATGGCCTGTCCGGATTTCATCCAGGAAAAAGCAGGATGCTCGGTGTCGCAGTGTATGGATGACACCTAGATAAACAGATCGCAGCTTCCTGATAACCACGTGACCGACCACATGACTAACGTCTGCGTCGCTGCTGCTGGGAAACCAAACAAGACCAGCTGCTGCTGCGACACATAGGAAACAAGACGGAAGAAAAACATAGGACGTGAGATTAAAGTTTAATATTGTCAATTTTTATTACAATAGCAAAAACACGTATTATTAGGCCGTGTGCAATGGAAACAGTAGGAGTACATAATAAAAAAAATACACATTGTAAACAGGCTAATGTCTGTAATTTTGTATCTCCTGTAAGATTGATGAGTTTGTTCCAGTCATGTGATTGGTCCCTGCCCTGTGCTGCAATATGGTTATTTATCATAGTCAGAAATGCAAGCTTTAGTTAATTGCAAACAAAGCTTCCTGGTTAATATTTGTCATGACAGTGACTCAAACACACGCGCCATTTCACCTTTTCCCACCACAAGTTTTATTTAGGATTTACAGACTAATAATTAGTGCAACTGATGATAATAACATGAAGCACATCATGAGCAGGGTCATGTGCAGCCAGCCTGCAGCACACCAACCATATAGTCCTCAGAAACTTTGATCATAGAACAGTTTTGACTTTTTCCCCCCAACATATTGATTGAGTAGATTGACACCACTTTTGAATCTGTATGTGTTTGTTAATGTGAAGCTTCAGCCAGCAGCACAAAGATGGAGCGGGGTATAGCTAGCGGCTAGCCTGGCTCATAACTGTGTTATCTTACATAATGAGAATAACATTTTAAACAGTGAGCTTTAGACGGGCTGCTACATGGTTTTAAATAGCTGTTTCTTTTCATCATAGACAAGAGAGTGATATCCATCATCTTCTCATCTCATCCTGCCAGTTAGTAAAAGGCAAATAATCACATTTCCTACCATGACAAACTATTCCTTTGATTGTAAATAAACAGTTAGATATAAAAACCCCATAGCAGGAATCAAATTGGACACATAGCAGTTATACATTAATGCACCAGGATGTTTTATTTGTAGAATGTAAACTCACTCTGTAATTTTACATGTATGCAAACACACGCAAAACGAATCAAAATAATACACAGATAATAAAAACAGTGACATATTTTCAAGTATCTATGGGCCTGACTAAACCTGTTTTACAGATATTTAACATGCAGCTGAAGTGGAATTTAGAAACTTAAAGGTTTTAAAATCTGAACATTTATCTCTAAGTAAAAAAGAGAAACCATGACTACTTTTTTAATTAACAATATTAACACCAGGGGAAATAATTGCACACCATTTAGTAAGTTCTTGGTAATTTCCGTTCATGTTTACCCATTGTGCCAATTTTATGTTCAAATAAGATGTTTTTTAAATATATTTATTCAGTGTGTTGTCTGTCATAATTAAAAGTAGGACAAGGACAGAGCCTAAGGCCGTGTTATTATTAAACATGTTGACCCTTTGGACCTTGAAAATTAGGTTATTACAAAATAATGTAAAGTGTTTATCTTTTCTGAATGATCCTTGATGTAAAAACATCACATGAAGCTAAAATTAAGAGTGATCTATTACAAACAAATGTGTCACTTCATGAGGTACAACACGAGTGAGATGATCCACAAAACCTCGGAGGATTGAACCAGTTATCTGCACCATTTCACCTCTAGATGTGGCTCAGTGCGTTGCAGTTATCCATCCATCCATTCATCCATCCATCCATCCATAAAGTCGGCATCTCATCAGTTACCACAAGGAAATTCAGACGCAGTCACCCACACTTCAGGAACGAACAAAAGTCTGGACCTGGATGATTTATCCTCATCCTCTATTGATTAACAAAGCCGGCCACCTTCTCCAGTCTTATCTATCTGCCATCCAAAGCCTTGTCTCTGGCAATGACCGACTCATTAAACTTTATCATGAGCGTGGTGCCTTTGTGCCAGTGAGCTGTGACCTTGGCAGGGAAGCCGCTGTGTGTGAGGATGGCTTCCACGACGCCGGCAGTAAAGGCGGCACAGTTCAAGCTGCTGTTCTCTTTGGGCACAGAGATGTAGGCGTTGATGAGCGGCTCCTTCTCTATGATGTAATAGGTCTTGTCGTCATCGTTGGCCTGCTCCAGCTTGTCTGCCTCCTTCCCGAACAAAGACTTCCACACATTAACCTAAAGGCATGAGAACAGTTAAAAACTCATTTATTTATTATTTATTATTATTTGCACAATATTATAATCAAGAAGAACACGTATACACACGGTATACAGAATGTGTGGGTGAGATTTATAGAGAGCCTAAGCGGAAGCAGGAAGTAACGCTCACCATGGGACCTCAATTCGGAAAAAATCTCAATGTAAGGGAATGGGAGTCAAAATTTTATTTCAGGATCCGATTGAATTGTGTCATGAGAAAAATATATGACCTTAAAACATTGTGTTTCATGCCAAAAAATCAGCAGTTTGTCGTAAATCGGCAACGAAAGAATTTATTTTGTGTGAAAACCACTCTATGGACTACAGATCGGGTCTCCCACAAAACATCCATCATCAACTGACACAAGAAATGGCGGCATGTGGTGTGTGACGTCACCTACGTGACAGTCTTTTTGGTTATGGATTTTTCTGAATTTTATAATAGTTTTACAACAAACTGCTGATTTTCTGGCATGAAACGCAATGTTTTAAACAGGTAGAGGTCATATATTTTTATCGGATCACAAAATAAAATTTTGACTCCCGTTCACTTACATGGAGATTTTTTCCGAATTGAGGTCCCATGGCGAGCGTTACTTCCTGCTTCCGCTTAGGCTCTCTATAAAGGAAATCTCACCTCAGTAACATGAAAACAAAAAATTAAAGAACACAGCGGTAAACAGAACAAGCAAACATAGAAACATAAAGTCAAGAAGCAAGAGTAAACTTTAAATGGGAGTGTGCGACTGTATACACATGTTCCACACTTCTGTTCAGCCAAATCCTTACAGTGGAGGAAGAAGTAAAGTAAAAAGTTACTGTACCCCATAAATGACATTACTATTATACATTACCTTGATGAAGAGCAGCATGTTCAGCACTTTGGTCTCTCTCTTCCCGTTCTTCTCTCTCAGCACCAGCACATCCAGCATGCTGGCTCCCACACTCTGACCCATGTCTGCCAGACGCGTCTGCAGCTCAGACACAGAGTACACGCGGCTCTGACAGTACTGGACCATCTCGGAGAACAGCAGGGCGAAGGCGCTCACGCTGACCTCAGTCTTGGGCCGGGTCAGGGACCGCTCCAAGATGCTGGATTTCCCCCGAGTAAACCGCGTGTCCATTCTCTGTTGGGAGAGTGATGACACATATCACAGATCTACTGAAACAAGGAAGTCAAAAAAACACACACATACAAAAACATATGCACACATATGTCTGATGTCCTGCACCCCAGCTTAAAAAACATCCTCGAGGAAACACTGGTCTGCTCCATGACTATACTAAATAAATGTGCCTATTCAAAATCATTGTGCTAATATTTCAGTGTGCACTCGGGAGAAAAATAATCGTTTGGGACAGCCCTAGTCTGCACACATACATATAACATGACTTTGTCATTTAGACTACTTGTGACTGAAATTGTTAGGTTGAAGACATAACGGGTACATAATTTTTAACAATTTTACTAAATTCTTACACCATAACTACATAGGCAATAAATAGTTATATAAAAAATTAGCTAATAACAATGGATGGACAGTTGAAGTAATGCAGTGTCAGGGGGAGCCACACAAACCAGACCATAAATAAACCATTCAGAGGTGATGAAAAGCTGCTTGGCTCAGTGACTGTAATGTACAGTAATGACAACCTATTACAGCTACATCCTGAGGCCAAGTCGCTTCGATCAGTTTGACCAGTCATTAAACTACAGTGACCTCCTGTCCACACCACGGTCTCCATGGTGAGCTCTCCTCTGTCTCTCAGGTCTCTTGTTGCTACCTCTTGTGGACAGGCTACACTTAGCCAGTTCTCCCCACATCACAACCACGTCGCGGCATATTAGTTCACCGGTCTGAATACAAATGACACACTATACTAGCTATCACCACCACACGGGGTTTAACATTTTACCCTCTGACAGCAACACTGTCCAGTCAGAGCCGTTCACACCCGACAAACAGCTGATGAGAGCTAGCTGGAAGCTAACTAGCCACAGATGCTAGCCGACACTTCCTGTCAGATACGATCCCCTCCAGGAGAAGAAACGTGGTCCTACACGGTATTAGGTCACACACACAGAGTGGATGATATGTGATAATAATTATCATGTTTTTGTGAGCGAGGCATCCATAGATAAACGAACCTTGACTGCAAATTGATCAGCTTATGTCCTGTTTTTCTTCTTTTCTTCCTACTTCCTCCTCCAAGCATAAAGCGCTGGCGACTACAATTTAAATTGTTTAGCGCCACCTGCTGTACCGGAGAGCTACTTATAACAGACCAGTAGCAGCACACGCATAATAATAATAATAGTTAATATTTAATGGGAAGTAATGAACAATAATAAGTAATTAGTCAATTTATAATGTTGAATACCAAGTCTGTAAAATACAGAGTATCTGAAAAACTTTCTCATATGATTTGTCTATTGTCTATAAGCTCAATTTATGGTCAATACTGTGGTATTATGTACCAACATTTGGTTCTTGTTTCATTCATTTTTTATTGTCTATTAGACAGAAGCAGAAATTTGAATCCAACAGGATACATCAAAATTATAATATGTTATATATAATCATAATGATAGGTCAGCATAAACTCAATTTTTGTGGTTAACAATACACATACAGAAAAACAGCCTACATAAGCATAATTATTTCTCCTCCTGACCATGTGCACTCCAGCCAAAACTGCAGGGATTTTTATTTAGTATGCTCTCACTTTAGTTTTGTGGGTGTCATCACCTCTTTCCAGTTCTTTCCTATACATATATATATCATTACAGATTGCAGTAATGGCAGTTTTATAACCTTACCTTTATTTTCACATAAGACCTTCTGCAATGTACTTTCCAGCTTGCCTATAAACTACATCTACTTCCTGTTCTTGACCTCGCCTTGTGACTGTTGTAACCACTGATCTGTGTGCTTAAATCTCAACATGTCTGTCATAACCATAGTGGATCTTTTTCACCAATGTCCATGTGTACATATAGACCTACAGCTCATCACAGATGAATAAATCTGTCGCCAAGTGATTCATCTGTTTTTGGGACTTCCTCTGTGTTGCAGCCTGGCTTTGTGTTTTCTGGACATCCTCAAGAGCCTGCTTATTGCTTCAGAGAGGAGTGCCAAAGATTTGTACAATAACACAGGGTTTGCTGCTGGCTATTATTCCCAGAAATTATGTTACATAAGTTGCATCTGCGAGCTAACGACACAAACGAGAAGACCGAGATTCATTACAGAAGTTGTGAATTTCTCAAAAATGTCCAGGTCGGTCACGTCGGTTCTGTGTCCGGCACACAGGAAAGCCTTGAGTGGCCACTGACGGGTTTACGCTGCCCACATCACAGGTGTCAGTTTCCCACATTGCTCAGTCGGCCACACCAACTGCAAACGCACACATACGTATCTACAATATGTGTACAGCTGTTACACAACCACCCACCCATAATCTGCATGTGAACCTTTATAAATGGGAAGAGCGGCGACACTGTAACAAACATTTGAAGCCCGGAGCTGGAGTTGTTAGAGGCTCAGGATGGATAAAGGCTGCTGGAGACTCGCCCTGGCTCTTGTTGTGGTCCTGGCTGCCACATACACAGAAGGTAACAACATTTGTTGACACTTTTAAATCAGTTTTATGAGACGCACTGTAGCAATATGTGCATCCATATCAGGACACTGCTGCTCTCAAGACATTAATATTTTTTCTGACCACAGATACATTTTCAGATGGGATTTTTTTATTGTGATCAATCAGCAATTATTTCAGCATTTTCTATTCTGTTAAATGAGCATGAACAACATATAAAATGTATGTTTGCTTTATTTGTCCGTGTATGACCTCTGTAGGCTAATATGTCATCTACAGCTGATATGTCAGCCTGTTATGCACCAGATAAAATTGGCTTATCATGGTTAAGTAGTACAAAAATCTGAGCTGTGTACATACGCAGCCTCATGGGCCTGCTGTACTTTTTCACATAGTCATGGCTGTACCAACAACAATCTAGAAAAACACTAATGGTTCTGATCAGTAATGTTGTGGTTATAACACACTGAAGAACGTATCCTTTGTCTTCTTGTCTGACACATGACGTGTTGGAAGATTATTCTCTTAGTTTAGATATTAATTAGGGGCAAAAGAAAAAAAAAGTCTCCTATAAAAGAGGAAGTATCAGTGTTTCATGTGTTTTATCACAGATGGTAGAAATGATTAGATCTGGAGAATGAGGGCGAATTAGCCTCTAACAGGTGCCGGCCCAGACTGTTGCATCATAACAGTAAAACAGATCATAACAGTTGCTGTCAGTGATCTGAGATGACTGTGATGGTGGAGCTGCAGCTGATTCACTCTGTGACTGCTTCTACAATTGAAAGTAAAACTGATTCACTGACTCTCTCTTTCCTCTCTTTTTCTTTTTGCACGTTTGTATTTGTACCCTTTTCTAATCTTGTACATAAACACTGTAATTTAGGCTAATGCAGTGTTTTTCAACCTTGGGGTCGGGACCCCATGTGGGGTCGCCTGGAATTCAAATGAGGTCGCCTGAAAGGTTACTGATAAAAAATACTTTTTAAAACTAATTATTCTTTAAAAAAAATATGATTAAAAACACCACACACAATCCTAAACAACTGTATTCTATACTTTCACTTTCTCAAATTGAAATCGAGTTCAAATAAAATGCAGCATTATAAAATATCTGAGCTGGCGAATCTTGATCGACAGGGTCGCCAGAAATTTGTGATCAAAATGGGGTCACGAGCCAGAAAAAGTTGGGAACCACTGGGCTAATATATAGTTTTTTTTTTATAACTTCCTCTTTTCTCATTGAGTGTGTTGTACCTAAGTCATTTCCCTGAGAATTGTTCAGTGAGTTAACTGTAGCCACATTATCTACCAATTTTTGTGGTTTGTATTAAGATCACTTTTTAAGTACTGACAAAGGTAATTACACAGACTTTTAGTATCACTGATTAAAATAATTAGGCCCTCCCCCATGTCGGGGCCCCGGGTAATTAGCTCCACTATTCCCTTCACAACTATTCCCCTGATGACAGCAGTGTATGTGTGTGTGTTTAGGGATCAAGCCGAGTGTGTGTGGGTTGCAGAGGTGTGTTTTCATCTGTGTGACAGATACATTAATATTTGTTCTGTGTGCAGCTTCATTTTCCCACCACATGGATGACTTCATCAGGGCGGTGAAGCAAGTGGAGGATGAGGACCCCGGTGCAGGACCAGTGGTTGTGCTGAAGAGGCTGCGCAGGGCGGCTAGACTAGACGATGCACTCATTCAGCAGTTCCTCGGTAATGTCGACTCCAGTGGTCCTGAGATGGAAGCTGGCCTCTCAGGTTACATCAGGAAGGCTGTGCAGCACAGGGTGATTGGTGATGGGAAAGAGAAAGGCGTGGTTCTGACCTCTGATGGCACCTCCGTGGCCCTCAGGCCGCTCCTCCTGGGCATCGAGGCTGGTTTCCTCTCCAAGGCAGGAGGGCGTGTCAGGGGCCTGTACCAGCTCACTCTGACCAAAGACCTCAGCTTCTCTCTCAGACACAGCTCTCCTGGCACCGAGCACTCGGGAGCTGACGGCTGCTGGGACAGCTTAACCTCTCCTCAAGCCTTCACCCTCTCCGACACCCCCACTCTGCTCACCGCCGCCCAGGTCAACGGTGCCATGGACGGTGTGGTCATAGGGATGGAGGTCTCTGCCAGAGCCGGTCGTCCTCTGAAGCTCAGCGCTCTGCTGACGGAGTACTACTGCCACCAGCTGGACAAGGACGGACTGGACGCCGCCCCGCGCCTCATCAGCCGACGTCGCAGGGAGAACTTCAGAGGCCTGATTGTCCCTCCAGTGCTGCTCAGGAAGGTGATGAAGTCAGTGGAGCTGCACCACACGCCGAAGGGCCAATCGAAGAAGGAGAGGAGGCGGCAGGTGGCTGCAGTGAAGGAGGGGATGAAAGCGTTTGTCCACATGTACATGGGTGAGCATGAGACTGAAGTGAAACCAGAAATGGCTCAGCAAATATCCCTCAACTTAAATTAAGTCCTATGTAACCAGTTTCTAACCAGCTGTGGTTAAAGAGATAGTTCAACATTTTGGCAAATTGGCCTATTGCCATAATCCCTATAGTCATAGGAGTAGGTTCATTGCCTTTAATTATCAGTGCATGTTGTTTTGAGATCCGCGGGGCAGAGACGTGAGCTGCTTAGTGAACACAATGGAGGTGAATGGTACAGGTCCGCTGTCCTTCAAAACTCATCAAATACACAGTCCAACAACTCCAAAACGCTCTCGTGGACAAGTTGTGACCTTCACATTCACCACGCTATGAAATAATCATGTAACATTACCAGAGTTGTTTTCAAGGCAAGTCCATAGCCGGAACTACATTCCAGACGCGGTTGCTGGGCGGAGTTCCAGTCATTTGCTTCATGTGTCGTAATGTTACATAATTATACATGATTATCTCATAGCGTGGTGAATGTGCAGGTCACAACTTGTCCACCAGAGCGTTTTGGAGTTGTTGGATTGTGTATTTGATGAGTTTTGAGGGACAGGGGACCTGAACCGTTCACCTTCACTGAGCAACTCGCATCTCTGCCTTACAACAACATGCACCGATAATTAAAGTTAATGAACCTACTGCCATGACTATAGGGATTATGGCAATAGGCAAATTTGCCAAAATGTTGAACTACCCCTTAAACATCTGTTTCAGACTGCCCACCTATGATTCCTCGGTGTATGTGGGGTGCAGAGCCGTACAGGGGGACGCCCACCACCCTGTCTCTACCTCTCTCCTTCATGTACATCCACCACACTCACACACCCAGCCAGCCCTGTGTGACCTTCCAGCAGTGCTCTGCAGACATGCGCTCCATGCAGCGTTTCCACCAGGAGGACAGAGGCTGGGACGACATAGGCTACAGGTTAGTCAGACTTCGCCGCCTCAACACGCGTGTGTGAAATTTGGCACCAAACTCACAAAGTCTTAAGATTCTCTGTGTGCTCCCCCTGAAGCTTTGTCGCAGGCTCTGACGGACACATCTACGAGGGCCGGGGCTGGCACTGGCAGGGAGCGCACACCCTCGGACACAACTCCATAGGCTACGGCGTCTCCTTCATCGGGGACTACGTCAGCCGTCTGCCCTCCCAGCATTCCATGGGGCTGGTGAGGGATCAGCTGGCATCCTGCGCTGTGGGTGGTGGGCGACTGAGGGCCGACTTCACCCTGCAGGGCCACAGACAGGTGGTGAACACTTCCTGTCCCGGAGATGCTCTCTATAATGAGATCAAAGGCTGGGAACACTATGGGGTATGTAGAAGAGCAGACATGTTATATACTGTATTATTTACTGTAGAAGAGAGGTGGTTTTCGACTGCTCCGGTCTGACTTTGATGCACTGATTGCTTTGGCATGCCACAGACAAGAATGCAACACTCTGCAGTCTTTCCTCATCAGGGTGCAGCTTTCCCACATTGTGTCTTTTAATCCTCTTTTTTGGACATGTTGAGACAGTCAGGGCGTGTTCACAGTTCAACCACTGAGAGAAAACCTCAGTGTCTGTGGCGGCTCTCTTCTTCTCTGTTACAAAAGAGAAACAACCACTGATTTAGACTCTGCAGAAAGATGAGAAACAAATATTTAGAAGCAAGTAGCTCAATTTCTAAAGGTTTACTGAGAGAAAATGAAATGTTGCAAGGTGATAGGCTGCAACTTTCAGAGTGAAATATTCTGAGTTGTTCCCTAGACTAACTTCAACATAGAGCTGCTGGCCATGATGTTTTCATTAAAAGTGAATGAGCCACTCAATGAATAAAACAAAACAAAATATTACTACAACTGTCTCTTTGTAATGAGGCCTTTTCATTACAGAAGTGTACTATTCTGCTGTAGTAAATAATTTATTTCAACTACAGACAGTAGCTACTTCACCCAATTTTGTGACCTCTGACCCCGTCCTCACAGTTAGAATAACATGAGGCACAGAACAGAAGCACTTTTACTACTAGTACAACTTCCTGATTGTACTTTTGAATAGATAAAGGCCCTCCATTCAATTTTAAATGAATTTAAAGTTTTATATATTGTTGTGTTACTACTTTTACTTATGTACATCGGACGACTATACTTGCTCCACCATGTTTCACTTATTTTCTTGCATTTTTCATTTGTTTTCTTTCAGG
The DNA here is from genome assembly GCF_045865225.1 of Trachurus japonicus. Taxonomy (NCBI): domain Eukaryota; kingdom Metazoa; phylum Chordata; class Actinopteri; order Carangiformes; family Carangidae; genus Trachurus; species Trachurus japonicus. Next base: position 25,169,520 of record NC_140914.1, on the reverse strand, counting down.
AGGTCAAGAAACGATCATCTGCTTGAAGAGATGAGGAGTTTGGAAGACCTAAACTTCACACAATAAATATGTGTCTCTTACTTTTCTCATTGTCACAATTTCCATACAACGTTACACCTCCTTTAAACTCTGCAAAAGAAGTCCTCCTGAACCTTTCCTTGTAAAAAAAAAAAAAAAAAGTGTGTTGTACAGTGTGGTTTTTCTATAAATATCCTTTCACTTGACCACATTTGGAAGCAAATAATGCTATTTTACTTCAGTACATCTATTTGATAACTTATCTGCAGATCCAGACTAATATAATCACAAATAAATTATGATGTATTATTATTAGATAAAATGAGACTTTATTTATCCCTGGGGAAAATCCAACAGTGCATTAAGTAATTTAATTTAGCTGCAACTTTAAAATGCTGCACGCATCAATATAATAGCCTAAATGCTTTTAAGCCCTCATGTCTTTTTTGCTTTTAACTGTTAAGACAATACAGTTGCCATTTTCAATCTAAACTCTAACTTATAATGAAAAAGTGAAAAAAAAAATCTTTGCTGAAACTTTTACTTTTTTGTATTCAGAGCCTTTGCTGTGGCTCAATCTGTTTGCTTTTCTTCTTGTGACTATGTCTATAAATAAAGTGAGTTGACTGGACACGGTTCAGAGAGATTCAGACTCGTGTTTAGGTCCCACACATCAGCAGCACAAATACACAACATGAAGTCTGGTGGCCTCTGTGTGATAAAACTGTTGCAGGACATAGAGCAAAAGTATGAAACCATTTCCTGGAAGACTTGATTTTGACTAGACCTGTGGTGAGACCCTGAGACTTCACAGATGCCTCCCAATCCCATCTGACAGAGGTGGAGAGGATGAATAAAACAAACAGACCAAATAGTCCAGGCAAAATAGCATTTTACGACAGACTAATTGTCACAGAAGGTTTTTCACCATACATCATTTCTATGAGGTGTCCAGAACAACATACTAAAAGTCCTAAGAAATCCTAGTTGGGGAAATATGTTTAATTCTCATCATTATTTACTGTATAAAGTCTATGGTGCTGACAACAATACACCCCTATGGGGCTATTTTTTCCCTTTACTCCTATCACAATGAAACTTTACACAATGAAAGTATCCATGAAATGTAACATTTTTTGTATTACAAGTTTCTTTGAAAATTAATTTGAATATGCAAATGAGCCTTACACTAATCAAATATGCCCAAAATACACCCGAATAGTTTTCTTTTTTTCCTTTACTCCTACCACAATGAAACTTTACACAATGAAAATAGACATTAAAAGTAACATTTTTTGTATTACAAGTTTCTTGGAAAATGAATTTGAATATGCAAATGAGCAATACACTAATGGAATATGCCCAAAATACACCCGAATAGGCTTATTTTCTTCCTTTACTCCTACCACAATCACACTTCACACAATAAAAGTATACATGAAAAGTAACATTTCTGTATTTCAAGTTTCTTGGAAAATTAATTTTAAATATGTAAATGAGCTCAACACTAATTGACTTATGGCCAAGAAGCCATAAAGCCACAAGCAGCAACAGGGGCCAAATAACTAACACATTCATGTCCATTCAATAAGTTAAAGTAACATTGCAGAGTTTTTCGGCCTTAAAATAATGTTTCCAGACTCATTGCAATGGTAGAAAAATGGTTAATAGGATGAATGGTGCTGCCGCTGCAGCCTGAGCGGGGTCGCGTCGGCTGAAACTGCACTACAGTATGTAACTTCCCTGCACGGGTACGAATCAGGCTCATTTGCATATTCAAATTAATTTTCAAAGAAACTTGTAATACAAAAAATGTTACATTTCATGGATACTTTCATTGTGTAAAGTTTCATTGTGATAGGAGTAAAGGAAAAAATAGCCCCATTGGGGTGTATTGTTGTCAGCACCATAGACTTTATACAGTAAATAATGATGTGAATTAAACATATTTCCCCAACTAGGATTTCTTAGGACTTTTAGTATGTTGTTCTAGACACCTCATAGAAATGATGTATGGTGAAAAACCTTCTGTGACAATTAGTTCTATTTTTGGGTCCAAAATGAGCTACGTGTGAAATCTGAGCCAATAACAAAATAATATACCCAGTTAAAGGTGTCAGTACTTTTAGCTGAATATTTCTACACTGCAGCTGTGCTACTATTAACTACTAATTAGTCTACTATTGACTAAATGACTGAACGCATGGTCTCAGCAGTGTCCAGTAGAGGGCGCCAGATGACCGTGTAAAAATCAGACGTGAGCTTGTTTATTGATTTTTAGCATTTAGGGAATTTTGTTAGATAAACAAATTAAATCTCAACGCACCTGTAATTAAATCAGACCGACAGCAGCGCGTGCACAGTGTTTTATACACACGGCATTTACTGCTGAGGTAAACATGGAGGTTTGAGGAAATACAGTTAAATAAATATAAATTAGCACAAATGACAGTTCTCACTCTACCTGTGTTTTTATTAATAATCCTCACAGTCAATAACCGTGGTCAGTGTGACCCGTGCACACGGTCCACTCGTGAACTAATTAGTCACCGTGTCACCAACATACTCTCCGGAGCAGGAAGCTTTTCTCATTAATAAACATCGCATAGTAGAAATTAGGACGTAAACGAGGCTCTCGTAAAAAGTTGAACTTAATAAACTTGGCCCCGCTGGCTGAGTCCAAACTCTTCTCGTCACCCTCCCCGTCGACGTTACGTACGCTGCCGTGGCGTGCCCGCAAGCCAAATAACATGGAGTCCTCTGTCTGGCATCTCCAAAGGATCCATGCAAAAACCTGAGCAGCGAATTGAAAAAAAAAGAGCAAGTTCGTCCATGGGAGCAGTCCACCCCGGTGACGAGCATCGTCTCGGGGCGTAAAGCTTCAGCAGCTCCGTCCTCAAAACTATGGCGAACGGTGCTTGAAGAGGCAGCAGCCCTTCACTGCGATCCGCAACAAGAAACCAGGCCGAAATCAGTGAGTATTTGCACTAAAATACTACACTTTACAGGCGCGTGGGGTTTATAAAGGGCTCCGTGCATGGATGCATTGTGTTTAATTTCACCTGACAGCGACTGGATCGATAGCAGACACGTCCTCTGAAGCAACAGAGGCCAACCCGTGGGACACCTTGATGTACCCGGACATTTTCCTGGTTCTGTTTTTTTTTTTTTTTTTTTTTTTAGAGGGGCAGCAGGAGAGGATATGGGCCTGAATATAAAGGCCACTTATTTATGTAACCATTTGGGCGCACCATCTCATTCTTTAAGACTAGACATATTGTGAAAATAGGTCAGACAATCCGTAAAAACTGCAGCAGGAGAAAAAAAAAATAGTGAGGGCAGCTGAAACACGACAGACTCTGCAGATTTGACACTTTCCTACTGTCTGACATGCTTTTTGAATTCTTACTTATAACCAGGTGACTCATTGAGATGATATGTACATGCACTCTCCCACAGTGAGTAGTGAAAGTGTGCAACTTGACAAACTTTTATTTTTGGTTTAGTGTGTGCTCATGTGTGAATGTTTCCAGTAGCAGAGGAGGCTGCACAATGTAGGCAGGCTGGTCACCAGTGGGACTCCATACTGTTTCTCTGGGGGACTATGGAGCCAGAGGGACCGCTGACCCCAGGGACCAGTTATGGCCCCCCACCCTTCACCTCAGCACAAAGCTTCCTCAGCTGCACCTTACAGGTAACGCTGTCAGTGTCGACGCATGGTTCTGATTCACTCATCATGTCCCCATCCCGACGTTAAGATTGTAAACGGTTTTGTCGTCACCTCCTCCAGTCCTCATGTTCTCCAAATGTGAGGGACGGCCTGATGTCTGCCAAATGCTCGTGGGGCCAAGATGGAGACGAGGGCCCCGTGCAGACCGAGGGCTCTCAGCCCAGTGCGGACCCGGGGAAGAACGCACAGAGGAGATTCAGGTCCTCAGCCTTTCCTTCCTCCCTAAGCTGGGACTCTGACTCTGAGAAGGAAACACTAGACGGTAACACATGCTTTAATATCTGCTGGACACCTGTTGCACTCTTCTCAAGAGTAGCACAGGTGTGTTTACACTCTGCAGCAAAGCTAGAGGTGAACTCAGCTAACATATGAAGTCATCAGTGTACCTATCATTGTTGTCCCCCTTACTCTTGTAAATGTTATTCAGTCTGCTTGTCCTGTAACTCCCTCCCCCCCCTCTCTCTCTAAGTACTGTATTTTTGACTGTGGATTTTAACTGTTGAGCTGTGGAGTGATGTTGATGTGGTTGTGTGTTTTGTGTGCTGTTGTGTGTCAGAGGAGGAGCTACAGCACTTTTCTAACCCTCATGGTCTGGCTGCTCACAGCCCAGGATCTCCTTCTTCTGGACTAAGGTGAGGAGGAGACAGAGGAGGAGGAAACTGTCGTAGAGAGACACCACAAATCAGATCAGTGCTTGGAAAGCATTAAGGCAGTAGCTAGGGGTAATATGTCATCGTGCCCTCCAGCACCCATAAACAACTACAATCCAAAAAATAAAAGCAATAGATATATATTGCTATCAAAACATGTCTATTCAGACTGTTTAGGAGAGTTAAATAAAGATTGATGCCACTCTCATCTCTGTCTAGATATTCAGCTGCAGAGAGTTTGTGTGGTTTTGCACAGACACTGGAAACTGGCAGCAGCCTGTCTGACTCTGTCCAAGGCACCAAAATCTGTCCATCAGTGCTACTTAAGTTCAGCAATTAACACAAAGTGAGGCAAATCAAGTGTAAATTTGATTTGAACATCATGCTGTTGTTTGAGTATGTTTATGTGCTTGAAACAGACAATATATCAACTGTACAGATGTTAGCTGGATGCTAGCTAGAGGGCTGTGTGTGTCAGATCCTAGATAATAAACAGTCTCATTTGTAACTTCCATAAAACTACATGTTGTTTTTACTCTTTGCTCTTTGCACGGATTAACTAAACCTGGTATTAGGTGTTAAAGAATATAAAGTGTGTCCAAGAAAATTTCCGTCAGTAATAAATAGTAGTAATGTTGTGACAATTTGTATAACTAAATTAAATCCAACCTTTATTCCCACACTGTACAGCCTACCCATGACACGGTACATACGTTTAGTGATGGGGCCATTCAATTATGTATTCTTCTATGTTAAATATAAAATATAAAATATCTAACGGAAATTTGCTTGGACACACTTTACTTCTACTACTGGTAGGTTCCTTTGGACAGAACCAGCCTAGCTGTTTGTTCACCTGTTTCCAGTCCTCGTGCTAAGCTAGGCTAACTGGCTGCTGTATAACAGGCAAATCCGTGAGCGGTATCAGTCTTTTCTTGGTTGGATGAGTGAACAAATGCATTTTCCAAACATGACAAGCTATTGCTTCAGCTGAATAATGTCTGCTACTGCTCCAAATTCCAGATTACATGGCTTTTCGGCAAACATCTTTTTAATTAGGAAATTACAGACTTGTAAAGTGAAGCACTACTGTTTCATTTCCCGGCATGAAGGCCAAAATGATATTTTAAAGCCTTTTCCACGCTGCCTACAATAAAATCGTGGTGGGAACACACAAAAATCTTCATTTATTCTGTTGACCTATAAGCAGTCAACCTTAAATAGAGGGAGCAAATTTTGGAATCAGTGTAAAACATTCCCAGCATGTGAATGCTTATAATTACACTATACCCAGTTTGCTAAAACACACAAAATTCCCTGAAGAAATATCAAGGACGTGACCTCAGTGCTCTCAATAGTAGGCTTAATTATGGCGCTGAGAATAAGAAATAAGAGCTTCCACATGATGTGTAATGAATGTAATGTAACAAAGTGATTTATTCCAGGCAGTGATGCTAACCCTTCACTTGTGCAGAATTTAATTTAATGTCTTTTCCTTCCATTGCTGCGCAGACTCGATAGTGAGGACGACGCAGAAGCTGAAAAGCTGCATAGTAAAAGGGATTCATCCACCCCTGAGGAGGGTCAGGACGACAACACTGAGAGCACAAAGACAGAAGAGCCAAATACATCTCAGCTCGGCCTATCAGAATGTAAGTGCTATGAGGAGGGAACACAATCTGCCTGCACACTCTGTATCTTTCCTTTTCTCTTAAGACTCCTTTCATTCATAATTCCTCTGTTTTTTTCCCTCTCAGTGGCAGACAGCAAAGTCTGGAATGTATCTGAGGGAGCTGAGCTGTTTCTGTCCAAAGTAAAACTAAAGGAAGGTTGCCAAATGGAGGAGGAGGCGGAAAACAGTGTGGGAGATGAGGGAGAGAAAAGGCCCAAGGGAAAGGAAACCAAGGAGTCTGAGAGAGATGTGTACACCTTCCCTGGAGACTCAGACCCCGAGAGTCCCCCTCCTGCCCCCTGGGCTCATTGCACATTCATTCAGCGGTGCAGAAAGAAGAGGGTGCTGCTCAGGCCTTTCTCTGGACTTGGCACCTTGAAGCGCACGTTACCCAAGACTGGCCAGCAGGCCGGAGTGAGTCTTCAAAAATCAAAAACCTCAGAGGAGGCACAGCCGAGTCAAGGCGGAGGGGTTTATGATTTCGAGGACGTCGGCTTCGGAGACGGAGCGGCGGAGGAGCCGATAAAGTTCAGAGACAGAGGTGGGAAGAGAGACAAGGAGGAGGAGGGTGAGGCAGAGCCAGGTAAAGAAATTTTCACCTGTGTGGAATGTAGCATTTATTTCAAAAAGCAGGTCCACCTGCAGGAGCATATGGTCGAGCACTGTCAGAGCGGCTCGGGGGGCGGCAGACGTTTGGGAAAGGGCGGCCGTTTTCGGTGTCTGGAGTGCGGGTGGAACCTGCCAAATCGTCTGGCGCTGGCCGACCACCACAAGAGGCACCAGGAATCCCGTCAGAAGATCCTGGAGGAGATTGAGAAACTGAATGAAAGCGGTAAGGCCAGAGAGATTCAGTCACTGGACAGTAAGGCGGTGAAGCGTGTAAGTCCAGACCCAGCGGTTAGGCAAGAGGCGAGCCCAGTCTCGATTCCAGGCAAAATGTCAGATCCAGAAATAGTCACATCTCCACCTCTTACCCCGAACCCAGTTGCAACACCAGAAGCAAACCCGCCATTTGTCAACTCGGACACGGCTCCTCCAAATTCAGTTCAGTCCCCGGCCCAGGCTCGAGCTGTCTCTGCCTATCGCCGTCGCTTTTTCTGCACCAAGTGTAACTTCAGCACAAGAACCTCCCAGGCGCTGGCGAATCACTCAAAGACCCACAACAGAAAAAAGCCCAGTCTCCAGGCTGACTCCCCACCTCCTGGTTCACCGTCATGTTTAGCATCCACTTCCCTGGCCTGTGGTCATTGTGCCTTCCTGACCTCAAGTCAAACCCTCCTGAGGGAACATCAGAAACTTGTTCACCCGGGACAGTTCTCCGTCAGTGGGGCTCAGGCTGATGAGAGCGGCCAGCATCCTAAGTCCAACGTAGGTGTTCGAATTTCTAAACCCACCCTCGACTCGGATCACCTCTCTGGGTCTGGATCCCTGCCCGACGCAGCTCGAGGCAAAAGCCAGGACGAAGCCACTCCCTCCGAGGACAGCACAAAGCCAGACAGCGTTGCAGCTCGGCCCTCGAGCCAGGTGGTCTTCAAGTGTGTCAAGAACAGGAGATTCACAAGGAGAGGAAAGGCTTGGACTGATCTGACCAAGCTTCATCCCAGACTGGACCATGACAAGCTACCTGGGAGTGAAGAAGAAGAAGACGAGGAGCAGAATGAATATGACACGGAAGTGTCCCACCAAGAGGCCAACTCATCAGGAAGAGTGAGACGCCACACTAGAGCACGATCCAACACAGGTGAGAGTCAAACTGAAGACACAAGACCACTTTTTCTTTGGTTAGACCAAGTTACTGGATTTATATGTTAATTTGTTACTCAAGTAATGGGAAACCTGAGACAGTTAAAGGTAAAGTTCAACGTTTTGGCAAATTGGCCCATTGCCATAATCCCTAGCTATGCAAGCTATTTTTAGAATGGCGGAGCTGAACCGTGAGCTGCTCCGTCTCGTAACGTTACGTTATTATCTCATAGCGTGGTGAATGTGCAGGTCACAACTTGTCCACAAGAGCGTTTTGGAGTTGTTGGATTGTGTATTTGATGAGTTTGATGAGGGAAACCAAGAAATCCCATGAGCCTCCGTAGCGTAGCTATGAGCAGCTCGCGGCTCTGCTCCGCCGTTCTAAAAATAGATTGCACTGACAATTAAAGATAACGAACCTACTCCTAAAACTATAGGGATTATGGCAATGGGCCAATTTGCCAAAATGTTGAACTATCCTTTTAAGATTACAGGTGCTCTAATCAATATTTTTATGATAACAGCAGGTTTAATGACTATATGTTTTCTACTTTACAACAGATCCCCTTGTCATTACATAGAGAGGTGTCAGCTGCTTTAAGCTCATTGTTTTGGTCATCTTTCCTGCAGCTGTTATATTTTGATTCACTCCCTGACCCAGCAGGCAGCTATTTTCACCAAAAAACCCTCAGATAAACACAACTTGCCCAACTCCAAACAGTAGATGGACAAAGTTGGTGGAGCTTTTAGCGCTGACAGGGCGCCAGAAACTTGTCTACAAATGAATGCTGCGTAACTGCTGCTGTGTAATTAGACAATTGTTTCCCAACATTTAAGTGGTGGTATGTCAGCATACTGCTTTCCTCCGGCGACATTATTGTCCTTTTATGACAAAAATTGACGAGTTCTGGTCAGGGTGTGTATAAATAATCAAGCATAAATCTAGATGTGTTAGCACACGGTTGTATTCAAGAGTTTGTGCCCCTGAAATCCAGGCACAGTGAGTGGAGCAGAAAGAGATACTCACTGAATTTAACAGAGACTGTATTGGACGAGAATTGCTCTCACCTTGAATAAATCCAGGTAGATGTATGTGGATCAGATAAAACCTGCAGATTAGCTGGGCAGATGAGGCAAAGTAAAGCCCCATTTGACTGTATAGGAGCTGCAGAAAGCTTTAGCTGACAACAGGAGAAGTGGTGCAGAGTTCCATTGTGCAGCCGTGAAGCAGCTAACGCGGTTTACATGGATGAGACATCAGAAGGAAAACCACACCTGCCACCGCATAACAACAGTGAACATCTGAAGTCTGGAAAGCAACATCTGTATGAGGCAGAGTCATTTTGGAGATGAACCAAAGGTGTCTGTGGAGAAAAGGGAACAGGATCTCACCAACATGATGGTGAATATATTCTGTTTTGAGTTGGGTGACAGTGGCTGCGTGGACAGAGGGAATAACAAACATCTCTAAATACTAACACATCTGCACACATCCAGCAGTGAAGAAACTCTCTACCCCCACATCTCTGCTTTATCCAGATGTTGCTTTGCAGACTTCAGACGATGACTTTTGCAAAGAGGTCGCAGGTAAGACTTGCTCTGATGACTCTTCCATGTCGACCCTGTTTGTGCATCAACGCTGCACAGTGGGACGGTGAACCACCACCACCACCACCACCCCCGTGTCAGCTAAACCTTCCTGCAGCTCCTCTGCAGTCATTTGGGGGTGTTCAGCTTTGCCTCTCTGTCCAGCAGATATGCAGTTTTATCTAAAAGTTTTCTTGGTCTTGAAAATCTTGTCATGACTTCCACAATTCCCCTTAACTGCTCTTTCTTAATGACATTTCGGACACTGAAAATTGCAAACTGGAAGCACTGTGATATCTTTTTATAGCTTCCCTACTTTGTAGGCATCACTTAGATTCATTTTAGATCTTCAGTCAGTTGCTCAGAGGAGTCCTTGGTTGTTGAATGTCATCACCAAAGAGTCAGATGATTTATTATCTCTGGAGCTGACGGTCGATAATGACAATGCTCGAGCTGCAATAAGAGTCACGAGGCCCATGCGTGCAGCAAGGTTTCTATTTCTCTTTTTACCTCAACAAAAGCAACATGTAATGTGACGTACACACAACTGTAATAGCTTCACCTGAACATGTAATCTTGAAAATGGCCGGGGCGTAGTTGGATTACTACTGTAGAGACTGCTGCCCAGAGAAGAAAGCTGCAAAGAGGCTGATAGGCTCTTAACTGTGACATGTTGATACAAATCTGAACTTTAGCCTGGATCGCTTTTGTACAGTTTATCAACCGACAACTGTTACTGAGCAGCAGCATTTCCTAAAAGCAAGACAGTGATAGTCAATAGAAATCATTAATACCCCCCCCCCCCCAACCCCCAACCCACTTTGTCTGAATCCCACCATGCAAGTGAACAAGTTAATAATGTGAAATCACATCTATGTTCCAACTGCTGGAGATGATATCAAAAATAAATGTGTAAACAAATGAACAAACCAGGTGAAATACACTTAATAAAATGATAGTATGTTGCCCCATTGCATTTTTTTGCCATGTGGCTGTGTTTCAATATGCCAGCAGTTAATGTGACGAGTAGGCCTATATTTTGATTGTTACTAATAGGTACTAACAAGGGTTAATGGTTAAAATCACAAAATAAAACCCAGGTTGTAATAAATCTGAATTATTATTATTATTAAGTGTTGAGATATGGTTGACACAAGAGGTGAATTAGGTCAGGCTCTACATACAGTATGTACGGTCTGTACTCTCACCTAACAGTGATCCAGTTTGAGAAAGACATGTTTGTTTATTGAAGATTGATTTATTTCTTCTTGATAGATGACGGTTCAGCACAGCAGGGCGCTACACTATCACTCCCACCTAAGAAGAGTGTGAAGGACGAAGGAAAGCAGGAAGTGGAGAAAGATGGAAAGGTTTTCTTTTTGAGGAGGAGCACCCGGGTGACTGCGGCTCCCGCAGAAATTGACAGTGATGATGACGACGACGACATTGACGAGGAACGTGTGCAACGTTTCCTGTCAGAGGGCATCTTAGATGAAGACAAAGACGAGATTGATGAGGACACGGAGGCGCTCAAGAGCGTGGAGAGGAAATGCCCCTACTGCCCCGATCGATTTCATAATGGCATCGGGCTCGCCAATCACGTGAGAGGCCACCTGAACCGAGTGGGCGTCAGTTACAATGTGCGTCACTTCATATCCCCTGAGGAAGTCAATGCAATTGAGAAGAAGTTCTCCTATCAGAAGAAGAAAAAAAAAGGTCAGCAGCTTGTTGCATGTTGTCTGAGCAGATTTCGTAACTGTAGCAGACAATGCCTTTTTTGTGTCTTTGTCTTCAAATATGCAGAAAGAATAATGACCCTGATCCAGGGTGTGTCCGTGCAACAGAGGCCAAGCTGACATTTAAAAGTAGAATGAATCTTGATGTAAGGAAATTTTATGCTGCACAAAGTTACACTTTTCTTTTTAATTCTTATTGATTACTGGATCATTTAACTTCTTCATGAATCCACACATTATTCAAAAAACATAAGAAAAAGGGTCTAAATCTACAGTCAAGCTGAAAGTGAGAATGCCAAATGATAAACTAACATGCTGATGTTAGGAGGTGAGATGACCATTTTCATCATGTAGTTTAGTGTGTTAGCATGTTATTAAGTATCAAATGTATAGCAGAGAGCGATGAGAATGACATTAGTTTGATCTGATTGTGGTTTAGATGGTGGCACAAGAGATATTGATGAGGCATTTTAGGAGCGTGGGAAAATCATCGGCCCATTAAAGTTGGTAGGATTCATCCTCTGAGCACCAGTTTTTAGTTTTTGAGGAATTTCATTCTGGGCCAGTGTGGTGAATCAGTGACTGATGGACCAATATTGAGGGGAGGGAAATTTTTGAAAAGTACTGAACTGGTCATAATGACCTGTGCACCCAGTAATGAGGCCAGAAGAAGAAATACCTTTGATTCAAGTGGTCATTAACTGAGAAGATTTGAGAACCACAGATAAAGTATTGTAGTGCACTTGTCTAAACCTCTCCTACTGGCTGTCCTCTCCTCAGTTGCCAACTTTGACCCGGACACATTCAGTGTGATGCACTGTGAGTTCTGCAGCGCCGGCTTCGACACCCGGGCCGGCCTGTCCAGCCACGCTCGGGCCCACCTCCGCGACTTTGGCATCACTAACTGGGATGTGACCATCTCGCCGATCCACATCCTGAGGGAGTTGTTTTCCAGCAGGCCTGACCTTGTAATCCCCACCGCTCCCCCTCGGAGCCTCTGCTCACCACACATGGAGGACGAGGAGGATGAGGAGGAGGATGAGGATGAGGAGGAGGATGAGGAGGAAGAGGAAGGCGAGGGAGTCGCTCAGGTAAAGCTGGAGGGGGAGACGAGCGAAGGGCCACTGAGTGGTCCTGCTGCCTCTGACGTGCTGCCTCCAGCATCTCCTCAGCGCTGGAAAGAGGAGGAGGAGGAGGACGGTGGAGAAGAGTGTGAGGGTAAGTTCTGATTATTGATCCATCCCTAAAAAAGTAGAGTGTGATAAGTTTAAGGTGTGTTGTCAGTGTGCTGATGTTTGACAGTTGTTACCTGGTGGGTCCTGTTAGAGCTGGGAGCTTGGACTTGGCAGGAGACAGAGCTTCTTAAATGATGAGACTATTAGTGGTACTTAGTGATGCTCCAGTGGGAGACTGTGAGCTCAGATGCTGCTGTTGGAAGTGCACCTGTATGTTTTCACTGTGAAGAAAAACGGGACGCTGTGCCCTGTGTGTGTGTGTGAAGTGTTAGAAATCAGGGTGGTGGAGAGAGAGAAAAAAAATCCTCCGAGAGTGAGTGTGTGAGTGCGCGCGCGCGTGTGTGAGTGTGTGTTGGGGAGAGAGTGAGAGAGAGCGAGTCACTGATGCCGGTGGTTGATGTGGCACTCGGTTGCATTTATCCCAACCTCCGCCTCCACTCGATTGGTCACGCCTTAGCTTAGCGGTGCATATGGGGGCAAAATGGCTGCTTCCACCTCCCCGCAGACCCAAACAATAGCGGAAAAACTGTCTGGCTCCAGCAGCCGGGAGTCCGATGCACTGCGGTTGCGGACCGGTGAGTACCGCGCGCTGTAATTCCCCGTGCACCGCGTGCCCCTCGGATCACACGGCGGCGTTTTTTACACTGCGCGTGTGTCTGGCGCCGCATCTTCTGTCACATTGTGGCCAGACAACAGCCATTAAAAAAAAAGAAAGAAAGAAAAAAAAACTCTTTATCATGTGAGAGCACGTAAAGAAAAGCCAGTGTCGCGCACAGCCATGCAGGTAGCCCCCATGACATGCGTGTCAAAAAGCTCACAAAGCTGGTCATTGTTATTGTTTCGGCTGCTCCCGTGTCGCACGCGCGGTGTAAATTGTGGTGATTTGGGGCTGTTGTGATACTGTAGTTACAGTTGGTGTGTTTCTTAATGTCTGAGGGGCTTTTTTAAATATATATATTGTGCACGTCTGGGATGACGTCCAGAATTCTCAATGCTGCAGGATCTCTAAAATTACCTACAGTTGCCCAATCCTCGCCATTTTACTTTGCTTTGATTTTTGATAGAGGACACGCTGTGCTTTCAAGTGCACGCATCTTTGCATGTTTTTACACTAAACTATAAGAGTTGGATCGCTCACGAAACGTGGGAACTTTGCGGACTGGAAGCGGCCGTGGTCCGTAATCTTATTACAACTTATCCGGATCAACGAAGTATAATCGAAGTATCACTTTTTTTTTTTTACTTGGAAGTATCCGAGGGGGTTTTGCTCAGCGTTTCTCTGCCTGTATGGAGACAAAGTCAAGTTAGCGCTTTTGCCACTTTGTTTCCTTTAATAAATACTCCGCCGATGATTTAGTATTGTCTCGGTTATAATAGCTGGTGTTATAACGCTGCGCTCCGAGGTGTCACATCGCCGCTCTTTTACAGTCAAGAGATGAACTGACAAGCGCAGAGCCGCCCACCAGACAAAAAGCATTGTCTGTCTCCACGTCTCTTTTGATTTACCGATTTGTCGCAGAAAATGGCACTTTTGTCCCAGGAATGCCTGACTGCGGGGAACCAGCACTGCCATGTTTGTTTCACACTGTAGTGCAATTAGTAGTTTTGTTACAGGGGTTTCATCACTTGAATTGTTTTCATGCACATTTTTCCTCACTGAAGACGCTACAATGCGCTGATATTGCAAGGACTGAGAAATCACAGGCAATGAGCTCTGGAGACTGAGTTAATTTTTCTGCTCTCAGCCTGCGTCTTTTATTTATTCTCAAGGCGCTCAGAAACACACTGATATGCTTTAACAGGCTGAAACAGAATATTGAGTCTGGTCGTGAGACACACTCCTCAGACACCATCATTCATTTAAGGTGATTTATTATCACAGTCACTTAATTGTCCTAATTAACATGGCAATTCTGCACTCATATGGATACTGTGTTTTATGTCTTAGGGGATGAGGAGGAAGCAGCTGAGGAAGACGATGAGGAGGAGCTGCGGCGGCTTCCAGCTTTGGACGGTCTGAGCCCGAGCCCCGGGAAAACAGGGCTGTGCAGCGTGGACACGGACAGCCTCTCTCCCGGGGAGGATGCAGACACCAAGGGTGAGAGAGAAATATGGGAGCGCTGACCCCAGAGTGTTGACAAGGGATTGGATTTGCTACAGCAAAGCCCTCAGCAAAGCTGTCACTGGGGAAATTGTAAAACTGACCTTAGGTCAGCGTCGAGGCGTGGCGAAACTACACCAGAGCGGGTCGTCCCCAGGGGAAATCCTGGGAGGTAGACAAATGTATCTGGGGGCTAATAAAAGCACCTCTAACACTGTGCCGGTGCTCATACAGACTGGGTGAAGATGTAGACAGGGGGGGGGTAAGTGAGGTGACGGGTCCTCTGGGAAATCTGTGGCCTCTAAAACAACCTCGGCCACCTGCTGTTGTTTTGCAAACTTTGTGTCAGTGCTGCACCCGGGAGTGTCAAAGGGAACGCTCATTTTCGAGCACTTCTAAAAATGTATAAGATGGAGCTTATCACTGTGCGTTTTAACGATGTTTCATCAGCTGCTCTCGCTTCTTTTCACAGTCCACAACTTGAAGTGTGAGGTGTGCGGAGCTCAGTTCGAGACCAGACGGGGGCTCTCCAGCCACGCCCGCTCTCACTTGCGCCAGCTGGGCATCAGCGTCTCGGAGAGCAGCGGGGCGCCCATCGACCTCCTCTACCAAATTGCCAAGGAGCGCAACGTCGACGGCCAAATAAGCTCATCTCTCCTGGAGCCCCTCTCAGCCAAAAACCCCTCCCCTCCCGCTCCTCGGAAAGATGAGGATTTAGAAGACATGGACTTAGACGAGAAGCCGATCCCCCTCTCCATCCTGGCCAAAGCGGCGAAAGCGGTGCCACCCTCCTCCTCCTCCACCCCGACACCTTCTCCTGGTGCCTCTCCAGCTCCGCCTCATTCTGGCTCCCCCTCCTCGGTGGTGAGGAAAGCCCCCATTTCCTCCCTGCTGCCGGTGTCTTCCCCCTTGCGTTCCCCGGAGCACAAGGTTGGGGGAATGAAAAGCTTGACCTCCACCCTCTCTGCCCCGACCACCATCGCAGCAGCCAAACCGCTGTGGGCGCCGCAGGAGAACGATGCTCCTCTCAACCTCAGTAAGTGTCGCTGCCCACACAGACATCTCTGGGTAACTATGTAAAAAAGTTACTTATTGTTCCTCTGAGAGTTAAAGAGGAACTATGCAGGATCTGTAGCTTAACTATGCTACATATTTTACCTTAATTAAGCAGCTTTGGAGTAATTGTGATGGTTTAATAAATGGCTTAACTTGTTATGAGGGAGAATGGAGGCTCTTTGCCTTTCACATGTGTCTCACTTATTGCTTCTCTTGGCTGAAAAACAACTTTGCAACACAAACGCGCCCCATAACCGTAATCTGTTGTTTATAACAGATTAAACTACACAAATATACACATCGTAACATCATATGTGATATATAATGTTATCTATTGCTCTATTGATTGATTTCTTGCCAGCTTTGTTGTAAACAAATGCACATGGTCAGGACGAGGGTTAGCAAAACAGCGGAAAAGCGACTAGACTTGCATAGTTCCTCTTTAAAGTTGTCATTTCTTTTTCGTGTGCAGCTCTGGAGGTGGACCCCAACAAGGACATTGTGTGTCAGCTGTGTGGCGCCTGGTTTGAGACCCGGAAAGGCTTGTCCAGCCACGCACGAGCCCACCTGCGGCACTTCGGGGTGGAGTACTCCGAATCCAAGGGCTCTCCCATCGACCTCCTGAACCAGCTCATCGACACCGACGACTTCAAGCACAAAGCCACCGCGTTGCAGCTTGACGGCCGCACGGAGCCGCGAGGCCTCGCCACCACGCTCTCCTCCCCGAAGCAGTCCCTGCTCAGCCTCTCCTCCTCCCCCGCCTCCCTCCTCTACAAGGTGACCACAGCCGGAGGCGGGTCCACGTCCAAAGCTACCTCGTCCTCTGCCTCGTCTCTACTTGGCCCGCCTGCCAAGCGTCTCAAGTCCTCCTCCATGCAGGTCTTCCGGCTGAGTAGTGGGGAGCTCATGGCCCTTCCTCATAGTAAGTGCCGCCGCCTGTCGTGTAAAATGATCAATCTTTCGCATAAAGCCGGCCTTAGCTGTAATAATCACAATGTTGGAAAGGGTGTAATGTTTTTTTTCTTTCCTGTTATACACAATATTAAACCTTCAGGTGAACCTCCAAAGGAAATCGGCTGCGAGTTCTGCGGGGAATATTTTGAGAATCGCAAAGGGCTCTCCAGCCACGCGCGCTCCCACCTGCGCCAGATGGGCATTACCGAGTGGTCCGTCAACGGCTCCCCCATCGACACCTTGAGGGAGATCATCACAAGACGGGGCCTTCCCTGCGCCCTTCCCCTGAAACCTCTCAAAACTCCGCCTCCGTCCTCTCCGGGACCCCCTCGTTCCCCTCTGTCGACCTCCTCCTCCCCCTCGGCCACCCTCCTCAGCCGCCTGCCCTTCGCCTTCGCCCGCCCCTCCAGCCCCCCTCAGCCCGCCGTATCTAAATCGAGCGCGGCTCCTCCGACGTCCTCCGGCGGGCTAATCCTCAAGCTGAAGCCTGAGCCGGTGCAGCTGGAGGTCACCACGCCGGGGGCTGTGGGGAGATCTGGGGGCCTCTCCGCTGAACCTCTCAGCTGTAGCTGGAGCAGCTCTGACAATGTGTTCCCCCTCAACCTGGGTAATGCAATCCTCAACAGTTGTCTCCAGGGATTCATTAGCGATTTAAAGGGATAGTTTGAGATTTGGGGAAATACACTTATTTACTATTCGTTAGTGGTGCAGGTTGATACATTATGCCTCTATTGTAAATCTATTTACATTCTCCCTCTGCTCTCTCCTCAGCCATGGCCCATGAAGTGGAGCCAACAAGGGATATCCGCTGCGAGTTCTGCGGGGAATATTTTGAGAACCGCAAAGGCCTCTCAAGCCACGCCCGCTCCCACCTGCGCCAGATGGGCATTACAGAGTGGTCCGTCAACGGCTCGCCCATCGACACCCTTAGGGAGGTCATGCACAAGAGAGGGGTGGGCGCCTCCTCTCACTCGGACCAGGGAGTGAAGAAGGAGCTGAGCCAGGGAGCCAACAGCCCCCGCTGGGAGAACGTGGAGGGTCTGGGCGTTTCAGGCTACCACTCGTCCAAGTACCGTAAATCTCCTCTCAGTTTGCTGCAGTCGGGGTCGAGGCTCCACAAGCAGGGCCTGGGCTCCGCCGGCCCGTCTGCCTCCACACCTGCAGGGAAGCTTTTCAGGATGTCCCCACTGGGGAAGAGGCCTCTGTCTGCCGAGGCCCAGTCAGCGGAGACTTCCCACTCGCCGCCACATCAGCTTAAGACTTTTTCACCTCTGCCGCACGATTTCTCCTACAAAAGGAAAACCTCCCCAGACAAGCACGGACACCAGGGTGAGTCGTCGTTAGCTCCGTTTTTCTACTTTTTTTCTGCTGTTCCACAGAAATCTCGCGCCGATCATCATCATCATCATTCTCCGCTCACCTTCGCCCCTCCCCTGTGTTTTGCAGATCCCAGCTGCGAGCTGTGTGGGTTCTACTTTGAGAACCGTAAGGCTCTGGCCAGCCACGCTCGAGCCCACCTGAGGCAGTTTGGCGTGACCGAGTGGTGTGTAAACGGATCGCCTATCGAGACGCTTAGCGCTTGGATGCGGAGCAGACCACAGAAGGTGTTGGAGATGCACCGCAGCTACATGCAGGGGAGCCGCTCCACCCTCAAGAAGGTGAGGAGAGGCAGCTGCTTGGTAATTCATTTGAGTGTAATAACTCAGGTCAATGCCGGTGTTATTTCAGAATGGAAAGCTCTCAGGCTTCACTTGGATTTATCTCTGGCCTCTGACTCTCCAGCAGAGTCGACTGTTGTCAGTACCGGTGGGTTTTTTTCCCCCCTTGCAAGAAAAATGTACCATATCAGTGGAAGAACTTGTGCCTCCCACCAAGCTGAGCAGCTATACAATAAAAGCCCATAACCCACTGTGCTACTTCCCTGACACACTCACTTTACCTCGCGGTGCCTTTGAATAGGCGTCATGTTTGGAGATCTAACACGCCTCAGCTGGTGGCTCGACAGACATTTTGTGTCTTGGAAAGCTTCAGACGTGTTGTCTAACAGCTTTGAGCCTTACTGTAGATCCTGTGTCTTTACACCCAGCAAAAATCACTGTGGGGACAGATGCCAGAACAACTCAGCTATTGACTTGATAGTTGCCATAGTAACCAGGGTGCCTGGCAGCTTATGTTTCATCTTCAGATAAATTATGGCATGCTGTTGATAGAAGAAAATGTACGTTTTTTTCTTCTCCTTTTTCTTTTCTTCCCCCAATGAATTAGTTTCTGGTGCATTTGCGTCACTGTCACACCTTCTCCCTGAGCTCTGATGTGACACACATACAGAATGAATTACCTTTTAAATGTCCTTGTAATCATATTGTTAAGGGTTTTTTTCATTCTGGAAAAAATGAACTGATTTTTATGCTTACGCCTAAGGACTTATCAATGCCAGACAGAGCGATAAGAAATCATCCGTTTAGACGTTGATGAGTTAATTGACAGAAAATAATCGGCAACTGTTTTGACAGCTGATTAATCATTAGATCCTTTTTGGAGCAAACATGCTAAGAAATCCTTGGTTACACTTCTCAGTCTGCTATTTGTGTTTGTCTTACATGATAGAACAAACAGTATTTGGTTTAGGTTTTGCACTGAACAGTGTGTTTGAAGATACAATCTTTAGCTTTAGGGAACCGTGAAAGGCATTTTTCACCATTTGTCAACAATTTCACTGAGATAATAATTGACTTTTAAATCAATTAAGGAAATAACCGTTAGCTGTAGGGAACCCACAAAATGACCGTTGTAATTTCACAGTATCCGTTGTTGATGTCTTTTCTGTTGAACACATATTCACTTTGCCATGATACAACAGACAGCAGTAGAAAGTACTCACGTGTTCATTGGTTGCCACATTTCTGCAGTGTTTTAGCTCAGTTGTAGTAACACTGGCTGTCAGAAGAGTTCAAACTGTAAAATGTGTCAGTTCAGTAGGATGCATGTTGATTGTATTAGCCAGTAGCCACAGCTAACAAGCCCTCCTGATAACCTTGCACACAGGTGATTGTCATTTAGGATGATTTATTCCCCCTCCCCAACCAGAGTGAGGTTGTGTGATGTCATTAGTTCAACCAGATCTAGTAATCAGGAAACAAGTGGAAACACCTGTATGGGTGAACTGGACTTTGTAGTTTTCAGAGTAACTTTCTTGGAGAAATGTTACCTCAATATCCACTTGTTGTGATGGTGATCTTCACCAACACATGAAAGTTTCTCATTGCCTTTATCATTCTGAATATTGTTATTGTCCTTATCCTAATCAAAGATTGCCATTGAAGACCATGACATGTGGTTGAAAGCTCTGAAAAAGGTATCAAGTGGGCCTATAGCCTGATTCATTTGCTTGATATTGGTAACTTTAAAGGGATAGTTCAACATTTTGGCAAAGTCGCGCCTATTGCCATAATGCCTATAGTCATAGGGATAGGTTCATTACCTTTAATTATCGGTGCATGTTGTTTTGAGATCATGTAACATTACGAGATGGACTTGTATTCGAGGCAGATGCGTAGCCGGAACTACATTCCAGGAGTGATTTCAAAAGCGCAAGAAGTTCCAAGTATTTGCTTCATGTGTTGTAATGTTACATAATTATATGTTATTATTTCATAGCATGGTGAATGTGCTTGTCCACAAAAGCGTTATGGAGTTGTTGGATTGTGTATTTCATAAGTTTTGAGGGACAGGGGACCTGAACCGTTCACCTCCATTGTGTTCGCTGAACAGCTCGTGTCTCTGGCAGAAATATGTGTTGAAAGAGACACCGGTATGCAACATGTTATCTGACCCTGAACTAGGACACTACGCCAGCATGGCACCAGGACATGACAGCTCCCGTGTCCAAGTGTCGTAGGTTAACATCGATAAGATCTCACCTCTGTCTGCAGCCACTGATCATGTCCTCCCAATCTCATCCCAGAAGGCCTCCTCCTCCTCCTCCTCCTCGTCCACCTCCCAGTGGTCCTCTTCTCTGGCTGTAAGTCTGGTGCGATCGCAGAGCCGCGAGGTCAGCCAGGGCTCTTCCAAGACCACAGAGGGCGAGGGTGGTACCAACCTACAGGCCACCGCCATCAGGCCCAGCCGCAGCAGTCCCAGCCCCTCGCGGCTCTCCGGCAGCCTCCCACTTCAAGCACAGGTGGCACGTAGTGAGCTGAATGTCCGCCTGCCCAGAGGTACGTCAGGATCCAGCATATGGTTTGGCCTGTTTTGGCTCTCGTGCACTCAGTGAGGTGCATGTGCCTGCAAGTTTCATATGGCCACTCTTGTACACCTTGTTGAGGTTGGTTTGCTGGTTTTAGACGCACGTTGGCAATGCTGGCTGCTCTGTAGTTAAGACTTTGCTCCAGCAACAGCATGAGAATGATATTTGTTGTTTTGACTGAAATATCTTGACAATTATTAGAAGAATTAATGTGAATTTTCTGACCAAATACTTGCAGAACTAATCCACATAATGTTAAAGTCTAAATTGTTTCCCTGCTAATTTAGTAAATGTTACACACACACTTCCCTCGGATGATTAATATGGTGAACATATGCTGCGTTCAAGACAACTCAGATTTTTCCGACCTCCTACTTG
The DNA here is from genome assembly GCF_045865225.1 of Trachurus japonicus. Classification (NCBI taxonomy): domain Eukaryota; kingdom Metazoa; phylum Chordata; class Actinopteri; order Carangiformes; family Carangidae; genus Trachurus; species Trachurus japonicus. The sequence goes on along the minus strand of NC_140914.1, from coordinate 25,148,414 downwards.
AAAAAGTGCAATCGAATGCCACCTCATGTTGGACTTGGCAAAGTCGGAGAAAAAAATTCAGCCCAACTTCTCTGAGAATCAGTTGTCAGTGGTAGAACATCGATTATAATGCATTTTTAATGCCAAAATACATTATTATTAAAATGTTATGAAATTTTACAGTATTTACTTACAGTTACAGATTACTGTACCCACTGATGTTGTGGAACACAGTAAATCCATGTTGATATTTCTCTTAAATTTTAAATGATCTGTTTCATTATTAAAAAAATGCTTCTTTGTTTTTGTGCCCTTTGTAATGTTTTTATGCCTTAGCTACGTGAAGCACTTTGAATGCAAAGGTTTTCCCAGTCCGCCTTTTTTTTGGGTTATTCTGGTGTCTTGTTTTAAGTCAGAAATCTGAGTTTTCAACTGGGAGATTCCAGGTTCCGAGTTGTCTTGAATGCAGCAACAGTGAACATTATTCATGCTAAAAATAAGCCTGTTCGCATTGTCATTATTAGCACATTAGCATACTGATGTTAGCATTTAGCTGAAGGCACTACAGCCAGCGAGCAGCCTCACAGAGCTGCCAAGGCTGTTTTTTAATATCCAGAAGAACAATAGCAGTGATACATAAACTGTGGGATAAATTAGAGATAGGACAAGTAAACAGACGGTTTTGCTGAAAGAAAAACAAATAAGGTATTTTCACCTGGAGAAATAAATGAGATGTTTGGAGCAGAGCCTCAGCATCATGCTAGCCTTACTTTCCAGAGACAGGGAGTTGCTTTTTATTTTAACTTTTTGACATTAAAATGTCTTATGTATTTTTTCTTTCTTCATAAAGTAGTGAAAGGGCACATTTATATTTGGTGTATTGAAGAATATCTGTGCCACAGTAACCTTGCAAGTACAAAATAAATGAGAAAAGAAAATGATTGCAGATTATTCAACTGTTTTTAGAAATTGAAACTCACTTTTCCACTGAATAACTCCACAGGAATTCTTGACTTATACACTCACATCCAAGTATTTTGGGTGCGGCTCCACTTTGCACCAACTCAGTTTGTCACCACCTCCTCCTCCTCTCCCTTAGGTTTTGAGCGTCGGCCCTTGAAGCACCCGTCTTGTCCAGATGGAACGGAGAGAGACAGCGGCCCTCCTAAGCCCCCCCGCACAGGCACCGTACCCGCCCTGGTGCCCAAACCCCCCTCCTACCCACTGGTCAAACTGGTGGGTAAGCTCTACACCCTGAAGTGCCGGTGAGTGAACGCTGTATGTCAGGGCCGGGCTCCCAGGGGCCACGGAGAAAATGTTCAGCAACTTAAGACATTAAAAATAGTGAGGCAGCAGCACTAATAGAAGTGTCTGGCTAAATTTTAAATAGTCTCTTAATCCCCAAGCAGCAGTCACCACCCCACCCCCCGCTGAGCCGTCTACTGCTAATGCACTATATTGAGAATAGTGATCATCTGAGATTTTCAGTCAACATGAATGAGTTCTGATATAACCACAGTACAAAGGTTTCAACAGACGTAGCTGCTCCCAAGGGAGGCACTGATTTACCACCATCAGATTGTATTTAATATCTTTTTGTGAAAACTTCATTGGAGTCACAATCACTCCACACTTATTTTACACACTTTTGCATAATTCCCTTGTTAACTGTGTGTGCTTCCTTTTTTTCTTTATTGACATTTTTTTCTTTTCCAAACAGATATACAGTTTACTGTTTTATAGTTGAACCTGGGCAGAATCATGATATCTGGTCTTAATGGATAACTTGATAAGAACTTTATGCCACTGTTCATAGCCTTACATGTATGGACCATTACAGTTTACCACATGGTCTGAGAAGAAGGGAAGATTATTTGCACTACTAATGTTATTTAAACTGATTAAATAAGCCCTTTGCAAGGTTTTCATTACGTTTTTTCATTTAGTTTGTTCAGAAATACAGTTTTTCTATTTTTTCTCTTCCAAACAGATATACCAAACAAATTTGACATTCACGTAATCATTACAAAAGACCTCATATTTAAAAGGTTAGTTCAACATTTTGGCAAATTCGCCTATTTCCATAATCCCTGTAGTCATAGGTAGGTAATGAGCCTACCCCTATGACTATAGGGATTATGGCAATTGGCCAATTTGCCAAAATGTTGAACTATCCCTTTAAGCTTTTTCATTTAGTTTGGAAGAGAAAAAAATAGAAAAACTGTATTTCTGAACAAACAGATATACCAAACAAATTTGACATTCACGTAATCATTACAAAAGAGCTCATATTTAAAAGGATATTTAAACATTTTGGCAAATTCGCCTATTGCCATAATCCCTGTAGTCATAAATAGGTAATGAACTACAGGGATTATGGCAATGGGTAAATTTGTGAAAATGTTGAACTATCCCTTTAATGTACGACACTCAAGCAGAAAAAATAAAAAAATGAAAAAATTGTGTGTGTCTTGTGTTTCTCTGTCAACATCAGGTTCTGCGAGGTGGAGTTTCATGGTCCGCTGTCGGTGCAGGAGGACTGGATCAGACACCTCCAGCAGCACATCCTCAAGATGAACTACAACAAGCCTGCTGCGCCCAAAGCCGCCTCCACCGAACCCCCCGCCGCGGCCGACGGCCCGGCCCCGGTCCAGGCCTCCGCCCCAGCCTCCACCTCTACCTCCAGCTCCACCTCGACCACGCCCGCCCTCACCTCCACCCCGACCCGCACCACGGCTCCCAACAGCCGCTCCCCCACCCCCCCGGCCGAGTGCGCTCCCGCCGTCACTGCCACAGAGATAGTAAAGGTCTCAGAGGAGCAGCCCACCCTAACTGCTACTCCCATTCCCCTCGCTACCCAGATGGTGTAAGCTTAACTTCATCGCTCACTGTCATTTTACCCCTATCTGGTTTTCTCCTGCCTTTCTTTTCGTCCATCTACTTCTTTCCTTTGGCCTTCACAGAGAGTTGTTGTGGAGGAGTGTTTCCCCTCCAAAGAGTCCTCTGAGCCCCAAGCACCTTTGAAGCAGCTTTCTAGACTGTTACTAAGTCCTGTTACCATGGGAACGAAGCTCTCCTGGCTTATCTGCGCACTGGGGATTGTGGGAACTGTCCAAGGTTATGAGGAGAGATGAACCCATGTTTTGTGTTTGACTCATGATATTGAATGTCCAGGCGTTGATTTGGACCGGTGCTGAACCTCTCCTCCCATTCGCTGGGTGATTTAGGGGTTAAATGTAGTTCTTAATCAAACTATGACCCCGTCTCTAGTACACACACCCCCACCCCCACCCGACCCTTCTCCTTAAGAAGCGTGCGTTGCTAAGACCTGTGAGACTTTGGCCATTCCTCCCAGCACACTGGAAGCCCTGGCCTCAGGCTCGCAGACAGGTCCTGACTGAGATTAAATGACATGTATAATCATGCTAGTCTTGTGGTAGAGACTTTAAACATGTGTTAACACTTAGTGTTAAAAAGCACTTTTAACGTTGACATTGTCACTCAGCACTTACTGAAACACCCATTTGAATGGGTGAAATTTGACGAATTCTGATTGGTTGAAGGAGCAAGAAGAGGAAGCTTACCCAAAAAAGGGAAGATCCCCCTAGTTAACTTTGTAATGTAATACTTTTCCCCCAAAATATACATTTTGCCTGAATGTAGCTTAAAGCACCTATTGAAACCTTATATGCACACAAACACAATCAGACATATGGCCCATGTAACCATACCATTGAAGTTCAACCTTCATGGCGTTGCTCCTCCACGGTTTTGCTGTTTTCAGCAGATAGGGCTGCTGTTGTGTCAAAGGCACAGTCGCTTTTTTTTTTTTTTTTTTTTGAGAGTGGAGCCATAGAAAATGTTTCAAGGTTACACATTTCAACTTTTTTCCATTCACAGTGTTGACATTTCCTTCCTGCCTTTTTCAATGTAACCCAAATTATTATTTATTTATTCTTATGCATCTGAATGTGGTAAGCTAGGTCATTTTAAAGCTAAAGTAGATCTTTGGAATGTTTGAAACTAGGTCAGCGGTGCACTTTTACTGGTGTGCACAATGTGAGTGTTTGTATGTTTGTGTACATACATAGCAAATGTGCATTGATTCCCATTTTAAAGAGACAGACAGAAGTAAAAACCGCTTGATGGGAAGACGCCTCCTTAGCTCAAAGTGAACCCTACTACTTTGGGAGCCAGTCTGTATGTGGTCCGATCCGGACTTGTATGCATCCATCACCGTGTTAGGATGTGCCAAAGAGTCTGTTTACTTCCTTGTCTTGCCTCTGTAACAGCTGTTTACATTGGACATGATGGTGGAGGAAACTCTGCACAGCTCTCGAGTTCCCCAAGGCTCCACACTGAACAATGGACCGAGACCAGCGGCGATCCGCGCCGGCGAGGTCACCCAGTATGAACGGACTTCGCGGCTACTGGAGCAGCTTCACGGGAGTCACGTTGTTACTGTAGGGTTAGATTATTCCAATTAAACACGAACACAAATCAAACTTGATTTCAAAGCAGGGCTCTCGAGAACTGTCGGCCCTCTGTCCAAACGCAGAAACGCACCCGACCTCGTGGCGTCTGAGGCTCAAGTCCGCAGACTGTCCCCTTTCTACGTTGCTTCAGAGTGTGTTCATATCAACCCAGAACTGAAGCGAGAACTAAAGGGTCCATGTAGGCTGATGCCCTTTTAAAAGTTTGTTCCAGTGTTTGAAACATGACTGTTCAATCCAAACGATACCCCGACCCTTTTATGGAGTATAGATACATACTATATAACTACATGTACTTAAGAAACTGTTGATGCTAGTAGAGCTATCAGCAGTTCTAATAGCAAGGTAGTTAAAAAAAATAAGTGATCTTAATTCCTCTAGTGTGATTTGATTTCAACCTTTGATGCTATGTATTTTTTATTGCTCTGTGCATTTCTGTATTTGCAGTCCTGCAAGGTGAATCTTAGAGTATTTTTTATTTTTATCTGTTAGTTTCTCCAAGCTGAAACTTTGGTGCTGGTGAGAATGTTGCAGGCGAGACGGCGAGTGACTGAACGTGAGGAAAACATTTTAATGTGATTGTCACGTCCTGGTATCAGAGGACTCCAATAAGCAGGCCTTAAAGGGGGCCACTTTGCACGGTGAGATGTGATCCCCCCTCTCTGCATTCACGCAGTAGCAGCCGGCGCCGTGGCCTCTCACAGGTCCGCGGCTGCTTTACTGCGTGAGATGTGACTTAGGAGGCTGGTGGTGCATTAGAGTTCCCTTTTAAGATTCCCTGAATCAGCCTCAGCTGGTGTAACTGGCTGTTTTAGTGTGTCTGTGTGCATGTGTGTGCGCGAGTGGGTGTATGAGTGCATAAGAAGACAAGTGAGACGACAAATGACGATTAAGAAGAAAAAGATGCAGTTGAGGAAAGAACTGTACTGTACACAAAGGGTTAAGTTTTAAGTGAATCGACTCCAGAACAAAACAATAAATGTGATTTCAATTTCAGACACTGCATCGTAACTTTTATTCTGACATTCGGTGTCTGTGGAGATTGTGTTCATCTGTGTTGCACACTTTTTGACCACTAGAGGGCGGTACATACAAACTTCAGGTTTCATGGGTAATTTCAAGCACCTCAGGTCAACACAACCTTAGAGGAAGGAAGAGGAACTAAAATTAATCAGGAAGGAGGAGAACATTGACTTTGACTAAAGCACACAGCATAACTCACTAATAATATTGGATCATTGTGAAGAGCTTTGTTTTTTGTGTTTTAATGTTTCACCCATGTTGGCAGAAAATATAACAATGTTTTACACCACAGCTGTCAGCTGCTTATTATTGCTAATGCAACACACAGAATATTTAAATGCAGTGTTAAATAGTTCAGTTCTCCTCTGCACTACAGAGCCTTTTACTATCTTTTTAGCTCAGTGTTTTTGTGACCCATGTTGGGTCGCCTGAAATTCAAATAGGGTTGCCTGATAAAAAATTACTGATAAAAATATTTTTTTAACTAATTATTATTCTTTTGAAAATTATGATTAAAAACACCACACAATCTTAAACAACTGTATTCTATACTTTTACTTTCTCAAATATAAATAGAGTTCAAATAAAATGTAGCATATAAAAATATCTGAGCTGGCGCATCTTGATTGACGGGTCGCCAGAAATTTGTGATGTCAAAATGGGGTCACAAGCCAAAAAAGGTTGGGAACCACTGTTTTAGCTCGTTGTTTTGGTTCACTCCCACTCCAGTAGCCTCTAAATAACTTTGCTGTACCTGCCCAGCACCAATTATACAGTAGTCTGGGCATTTAGCAGCCACGCTGACTCATACCCAATAAATTACTGGAGACCAACAAAGCTAAAAAGAGAATAAACGTCAGATTTAATCTTTTAAATCGACATCATCATGTCATCAACGTTATCAAAGTAAGTCAATGTTACTCTGATAGTGTTTGATGTGTTAATAAGAAACATTTTCCTAATAATTTCACCAACTACTACATCTTGTCTGCCTGTCTGTAATGTAGATTCAACTTTATATTTAACTGAAGGACAAACCATCTCTGTGTTTGTGTTTCTGGAAAAACAGAATCACCTGCTCTCGTTTGCCTCCACCACCCAGACCAGTTTCAGCCAGGTTACATCGCTGTTTATCAAGATTGTGTCTTCTTGACTAATGGTTAAAAAGGGTTCTGAGGTCAAACTGTGACCTTGACCTGTGACCTTTTACCACCAAAGTCCAATCAGTTCATCCTTGACGCCAAGTGACTGTGACTAGTTTCAAGAAATTCCCTCAAGGTGCTACTTAGATAATGCATTTACCAAACCTGTGTTTTGTGAGGTCACTATGCCCCTGGCCATTTGACCTTTGACCCCAAGGTTTAATGAGTTCAAGGTTTAATGAGTTCATTCAGTAGTGAATGTTTTTGCCAGATTTGTAGATATTGGGTCCCAAAGCCTGTAAATGTGTTGTAGTGTCATTGTCACACAAAAGACCAAGTGTTTTATATGCAAGAATAACAATGGTACTATAATGGTGCCTTGTGGTGCCTCTGTGTTTGGAGTAGCTAATCCTGACAGCTTAAAAAAAAAACAAAAAAAACATTCATCACTTGCATCTAACAACCATTTGAAGTAAAAAGTCTAATACAGTTTGTTGTCTATTCAACATGTCTGAACGAATACAGACATTTGATACAGTTATATAGTTAAAATCTGTCCAGGATCATGATGTGTGGTCTTAATGGATGACTTAATAAGAACTTTATTCCACTGTTCATAGCCGCACATACCTCTGTATGGACCATTACAGTTTCTGTATAGTGTAGGAAATGTCTTTTCATCACAAAGCTGATTATTTAGACTAAGGCAGAGCAAAACAACTGATACACTGGCTCTCCTCGCTATTATCTCAAAGATCAGGGCGTTATTCTCCTTAGCTAGAGATTTTCTGGCCACTTGGTAGCAGCAGAAACACCTCTTGAGTTAATATAGCTCTCCTGCACGCAAACAGTTGCTTTATTACACATTGAGCAGAAATGTAGCACCATTATCATTCCTTCAGAGGCGTGTGTCTGGCCACCTGATACATGTGAGCGCTCTGTTAGCACTATTAGCTCTGTTTTTGATCAGTCTCTTGAGCAGTTAAATGCTCCACTATGTTCACCAGCTGGGTTCCAACAAAGTGTGTCTGCGGGGCAGGTAATGTGCAGTGGGTTTAAGAATTCAGTATTTTTAGTGTTTCTCACTGAAAACAGCTGACTTATTCCATAAAAGAATAATTGTGGACCAGAAAACAAAAGACTGAGATCTGAAAGCGCCGTAGAGCTGAAGGGAACGACTGATTCAGACAATAATTCTCAGTGGGATCGTCACCAGAGGCCGCTCCTTTCAAATCATGTGTTTAGTTGTTCATATGAAAATATTGATTATATAACTGCTTTATGTCCACATTTAATGAGGCGGGACAAGAATCCTTCAGCTCAGAGAGAGTTACAAATGAATGTGCATGACAGACAGACTTTAATGATCTCACTTGTTCTTTATGACTCCACTTTTCTTACCTTGAAACCCAGAATGCCACAAGCAAGATCAATTCTTAGTTATGTGACTTATGCTTTCAAGTAAAAGCAATGATTCTGATCAATGATGAGGTTAATGAGTTTAGAGGATAGGTTTTAATGTTTGCTTGTGGTTTGATTGTGGTTGGTTCATTCATCCCTGTTCTTCTTACTTTCATATCATGAATTTTAGCTTCACTGTTTACTGAGCTCTGATGAAAAAGTTTTTAACATTGTTAACACGTCAATATGACGTTTTTCTATCTATCATGATGAAAGGTAGTCAATGCCATGACTGTATATTGCCAGTATAACAATAACAGACTCATAAAAACAGATTCATGTCTAATTACCTGAAGAACCAGCACCATTAAGAAAAAGAAACCCCAAACATTGTCAATACAGAAAGCAAGAGTTTCGATTAAAACAAACACTAACACTGTGTGCAACCACGGCCAGTTACAAACTAATAATCAACATAAACAAAAACATGACTCAGAGTGGCTGTGATGTTTCTTATAACTCAACTTGTCTCTGCTCTTTCTGTCAATACAGGAACAAACAGCGCTGTGGGCGGGGCACAAGTCCAGATTTCTCCATAAGAAAGTAAACATAGATGTCGTTCCAGCCCCCTGTTGTGCCTTTTCCCCTTGTGACGTGCATAACCATGTTAAATGTTCAATAATAATCATAGCAGAATATTTCTCAGTTGAATAAAACATGTGAGGAATCAGGGTGGTCATGGCCACAGTACGTCACCCCCCGGCTGTGCCACTGCAGAACTGACTCAACAGATGTGTGCGGGGACAGTAGACTCAAGACCACCTGTCTAAAACCTGTTTGAATCAGGTTTACAGCATGTGATTCCTGTGAATGAAAACATCCAGGGACCTACAGTGCCCTTCCCACGTTGTTTAACTTGGACGTGCAGCCCCACACACTCGTCCAAGTGGACAACACTGTTTCTATGTTCCTGAGAACATCTGTGTGGATCACTTTTTTTTTTTTTTTTAAATTCCCTTCAGTTTCTTCAGTGATGGGAAACTCACCAAGATAACAGCATGGGGAAGGGAGAGGAGGCTCCAAGGTTCAAGACCTGAACCACCGATACAGTAAGTTCATTTAAACAACAAACCACGGGGGCGGTGTTCAGCTCACTATAGAGCTGCCGCCCCATGTTGAGGCTACAGTCCTCATTGCAGGCGGCCCTGGTTCCACTGTACTGTCAAATAAAGGCAATAAAAAGCCCAAAAAATTTAAACAACAAACCATTGTTAGAATAAATAAAAAAACTTGATAAATTTTTGGATTTTACGGAAATGACTTAGTTCTCTCAAAAAATCAGCACCGTATGTCTTAAATGCAGAGTAAGCACAAAGATTTCCCTCAAATAATTAATTTAATTATGATTGTAGATGATAACTGGACTTGCATTTAGAGCACCTCTCCAGTCTCAATGGCCGCTCAGAGCACTTGATAAGTCACATTCACACACATTCATACAACACTTGTGTCTATCATTAATACACATTCACATACTGATGATACATCAAGGGCCATTTTGGGCTCAGCATCTGGCCCATGGACACTTTGACATGAGGACCGGACGAGCCAGGGATCAAACCACTGTATCTCCTGAGCCACAGCCTCCTAGGGGGCAATTGTCCAGTCCTATTCCCTCTAGATATTGATGACAGATGAAATGACATTAGTCCATCAGTCCTTTGGGAAAAGATGCTGGAAATGTTTCATGTTGATACAAAAAAAGTTCACTCCCACTGTAATTAGTTGTTTAGCTTGGATTTAAACAAAAAGAGATAAATTGCGTCGTGCTGAGGCAGCTGCAGATGTTACACTCTGACCGCCTGCCAATACACAAACACCTTGAGAACACAAATATCAAGAGATCCACTCTGAATCCAAACAAAAAACAAGACTCCCATGTAAGAAAAGTAAAACACCACAAAATGAACTCTTGTCTTTTACCAATAAGACACAGATGGAAATAATTACAATAGAGTTATTTATTCTATATTGTAAATAACACTCACATCTAGTAGTAACAGATTCAGATTCCAACAAGGTGACATATTGTTATCTGTGTTGTAATGTGTCGGTGATGGAACATGAATACACATTTATTTCACACAAGCAGCGGAAACATAATACATAAACAACTCAATTCTTATGCAGCAACACATGGGAGGAGTTTCATAACTGCGTCTTCTATTCACAGAGGTCAGTAGTTCAGATGTGCAGCCACATTTAATATACTGATGAGAAAAATACGATTTCAGGATGTGAAACTACATGAAAGCAGGAATTGTATAAACCAAGACAAGATGCTTGAAGTCTTATCTGAAGATGGTGGCAGAACCAAACTGTTGATCTTTTGATCAACTGCAGCTTCCCGACTGTCATGATGTTAATCAAAGTGTTTCAGAGTAAGTTGCTGCAGCTGTTTCCTAAAAAACTTCACACTCTTATCACATAACCAGCAGGCAGCACAGATTATCTGCACATTTTCATGTATTGCTTTGGACACAGCGTCGCTGTAGAGTTCTGACTGTTACCAAGCCAAAATTAAAGCACAGGCTTTGAGCTACATCATAGTTTTGGACCACATCTTTCCCTCCTAACCGGATACACACACACACACACACAGTTGTGTCAGCAATGACTTCAAAGGATGTTACACTGACTTGCATTCATTTTCTGGAGATTGACTCTATAACTACTACCTGCCTAACCATAACTCTTACCATAACCTTGATCAATAGCATGATCAGGTGCTATTTGTCCCTGTGACGTCAATAAGTCCCTAGAATGCAACTGTGCGAACAGACAACATGAGTTATACCTGGACCACACACACACACACACACACACACACACACACACACACACACACACACACACACACACACACACACACACACACACATATATGTATTGAGTGGATTTGTATTGATCACTCACTGCTCTTTGAAATCAATACGATGCAGAGAGCCCTGATACCAAAACAAACTACACTATAAATCACATTTGTACTTGCAATAAAATCTGTCTCTTTCTTATGGTTTCTCCACTGCTCCCCTGCTGTTACAACAGCAGACCTCTAAAACTCTGGGACGTCAATGTTTTTTCTAGCTGTGCACCAACCTCAGTGTCATTTGAAAGACACTGGTGTCTCTTACGTTCACACTTATCATGACACCTTAAGTCACTTTGACAGAATTCAACACCACACTAGCACAGAGCTACTTGAAGTTGCACCAAACAAGTCACAGCAAGCAACAGTGCCAAATTGTTAGCCAGAAAGCAGATTTTACAATCCTGGAAATCTGAAAAGGCTCCTTCATTAGAAATGTGGCTGAGGGAGCTGGGGAACATAGCACACTTGGAGAAAATCAGGAACATTATGTCTGCTAAAGAGGAAATCTTTTCTAAAACCTGGCAACCTTTTTTTTAAATTAAATGTCTGGAAACTGACCTAATGCTAATCTTTCACTGTGCCATTCTCTGTCAGATGTCGAAAACCTATGTCAAAAAAGCTGTACTTTTCTGTGTAGCACCGCCAACTATTGTGAATATATATCTATTCCTCTGTTATGAAACAATAAAAATAAATACACACAGAAAAATGAATACGTTTAACCACTAACATAAAGACAATGTAGCCTACACACAAACAAGCACTAATACACACAGTCCAGTGCAATATTACACTACAAAATTGCTAGGCCTATATATGCCAGCACTCTGGCCAATATGCAAAAAAGTTTGTTGGCACTAACATATCATAAGTCTAGTTAGAAGTCTGTTTACAACACAGTGGCAATCAATACATGTACATGTGTAAAAGGTTTTCTATTTTAGACTCATCATTGTTTTTAGCTGCTTTTATTTGTCTTGTAAAGCACCTTGTAACTTTGTTAAGAAAGGTGCAATATAAATAGAATAGTATCATTATTATTTCCATGACAGGAATAAATCAATAACATTATATTACAGCCTTTCACCAGAGCTTGCTTCAGAGGCCTGTTACTGAGCACACCAGTTCACTGGCATGGCTTATTCAGGCATTTAATGTGTTATTCCTCCTCCTACAACAAGATAAAAATGTCTGCTGTTAAAAAGCTCTGGCTCAACAAAGTCGAGGGGCTTAATGTACCTGGGCCTCTGAGATAGTAGATAAGCCCCACTTCTATAAACCTTCCGAGAAGAAAGACGGAAATTGTAATTGTGAACCTATTATGTCTAACACTAGAGGAAGTTTTCATCGTCAAGGGATAATATGATGTGATTTTTTTGTGTTAGCCTGAATATTTATCCAACATGGTCATTCAAAAGTTATTAAATCACAATTTAATAATGATATAAAAACAAATCGTGTTTTGACAAGTCATAGAGTAATTCTCTAGGTGAAACTGAATTGAAGGCCATAAAAATCACATCAAATGTTAAAAAAAAAAAAAAAAACGGTGTGAGAGGTCTTCAGAGGTCATCCCTCTGTGATTAGTTGAGCTCTCGTTCCATTTCACATCCATGTTTGGTGTGAGAGTGAGAGTTGATCCCACCTATAAACTGTTTTCTGTTCGCACGCAACCAGTGAACCACATCAAGGGAATTAAGTATCTGGACCAATGGAGGCAAATATTTTAAGTTAGTTAATCTGTATACGGATACACTCTGGCCCTTTTGGGGGCGCCTGCATCTTGATCCTTCAACATTTTCTCCCTGACATTTGTTTTTAATCTTCAGAAACGCTAATTCAGAGGGGAACTGAGGGCAAAAACAGGAAAGGTTCATATCTCTGTGGAGATTAGATCCTCGCAACCCGGAGGTGCCACATGCATGTCCAACTTGACCTATTATTAGCTCACAAAGTTACACATGAAGATTGCAAGATAACCAAGATATACACAAAATTAAATAAAAGGCAGGGGACTTCAGTATTTTGGAAAGTATGACAAAAAGTTCCAAAGTAAACACATTGAAAATACCAGAACAAACCGACTTTACTGCTCGGACAAACACAAATACAAATGAAAGAACGACTACAATCTCTCAGTTGTTTCCTCTTATATAACATAAATCTGCACTTGTTTAATAAGATGTGTCTCAGTTGTTGAAAATGCATTAGTCTGATGTGCCAATTGAAGCCTCATCTGCAGAGCTACAAGGGGCATGTTGACACATGAAAGTGATGGATGATGATTGAAGAAAAGTGCTGTTTCAGAGCAGCTCAGACCACCCTGAACCTCCACTGAGCTCACACTGATGTTAGCACACACCCAGGAATCTAACATTGGCTGACTTTCTCCATTCTCACTAGAAGTGTTGTCTCCCGGCGTATCTGAAGAGTTCAGTGACTCCATCTATGACACATAACTCACAATAGAGTTGGACTAATACTGTTTTGTTTTGTTATTTTAGCCATGTGACTGGTGATCCTTTGACTCACACTGTTTGTCACCACTGGCATTGGATGGATTGATTTTCTGTGGAACAATTCCATATATTGAATTATATGTCAAGCCTGTACAAATATGTATATGCTTATATTGTAAATGTATATCCATAAAGCCTGCAGGGTCTCAGACTGTGATAGACATGTCTAAAACTGATGAGGAATAAAAATGAACAGGAAAAACCTTTATCAATGTGAGTCCTCCGGTGGGTCACCCCATAGAGCGCATGTCCTAATCGCAGCGGCCCAAGTTTGAATCCGACTTGTGGCCCTTTGCTTCATGTCATCCCCGTCTTTCTCTCTCCCCTGACTTCCTGTCTTATAACAGTAAAGGTGTAAAAAGCCCAAAAACACGTATATAAATACAATTTGTATATGTATGTTGTTTTAATCATATGTGCCTGTCTAAACTAAGTATGAACTTATATGTACATTTATATGCAGTTGTATAACCTTGGATCCTCATGTATCCAGAGAATGTGGGATATTAATCTATTCCTCCCTACCAGACAAAGTGTTGTGCATATGTGCTAATATGAATGTATGAATGTATGAATATAAATGTGAGGGTGAAACTAAGGTTATTTTTAGATTGTGGTGCATATAATGTAGGATTATAGGATATGCATGCCCACAAAATCAATCAGATAAAACTAACTAACTGTTACTGTGGTATTTCTTGACCAGGATGTGACCGTGTCTGGAACAAGCAGAGGATGCAGGTTGTGAGGAGTTCACCCGCTGTCCTCCTGACAGTGACTGAAGTTATTTCAAATAAACTGTAATTCAGGAAGAGCAAGGATTGCTATTTTTAGTCCTTTCCACCACGTATTGTGTATTGCCTGATCTGTCACCTTTTAATTTTACAGACTCAAAGGACGGTGAGACACTGAGCAGACGGGTTTAACAGTCTGGCACCGATCCTCCTCATGACGCCTCCAGGGCGTCGTTCATCATCGGGGGGCTGTGTGAGTGGGCCGGCCTGCACACAACAAGACGTAACCCACAGCCTTGTATCTGTCCAACTAGAACACCTGAATACTGATGGCTCCCAGAGGTGAAAATCCTGCTGTCTCTCAATAGCAATGCCCCCAACTTTAGTCCCACTGAGATCACCACTTCTGGCAAAATCCCTGTATACACATAAAAATATGTCTTCCCTCAAAACCACAAGAGAGAAGAAGAAATACCTTAGTCATAAACAGGCTGTTCTTTCCTATCTAGAATATCATACACAGTCTCTTCTGTGTGTGTGTGTGAGAGTTTAGTGTTTGGGGCATTGTTTATTCTGACTTCATGCTGTGTCTGTGACTTCTGCTGAAAACACCATTTTGTTCACAGAGAGACACGCTGCTGTGAAATGTTTGTCTTTTACGTCCCTGAGGAGTAGATCTGTTTATAGTGGATATTTTTTCAGTTTTAAACAGACTTGAATGAGAAAACACAACCCTAAATTTATGCACACAGCTTCCTGACTTTGTCCAGATTCTCATGTAAACAAAGCAGAGTGCAAATTTCAGTCTCAGGGTGCAGGTGCCTCCAGTCTTATTTTTCTTTCTTTTTTTTTTCATATAAGATTCTATTGTAGGGTGGCGGTGCGTGGTGCAGTGGTTAAAGCGGCTGCCCCATGTAGAGGCTATACAGTCCTCAACGCAGGTGTCCCCAGTTCGAATCCCGCGTCGGGCAGACCTTTCCTGCATGTCATTCCCCCACTCTCTGCCTCCCCCTTTCCTGTCTATCTCACTGTGCTATCAAAATAAAGGCAAAAAAGCCAAAAAATATACTTTAAAAAAATTGTAGGTTGTAGGTCTATTGTAGGTTCCCAGGAGACGCATGGCGGAAATTAACTTTTTCATGGGGGAAAACATAAACTATTGAGAAACTGTCAAAACATTTTTGGTGAACTTCTGAGTAATTTGTGAGAATTGATAGAGTAAACAAATGGCTGTTTTTTTCTGGACGGAAATGGACTCCGTATTTGAAAGAAGACACCATAACATGGAAGACGATGATGGAGATTTAATAGGTTCTCACAAATAGCTTGAGTTCATCTATGGTGCACTTGTGACCTGCCTCATGTGAAATATCTAGATTTTTGTGGTTGTTCTGCATCGGACGTAATATGGCTGCACAGAATAAGCTTTCATCATTGCTGTGATTTTCTGAGACCGACTGCTGGTGTAGGCAGCACTGCTGAGTGTGAGGAGCATCAGGTTGCAACAGGAGCACATGATGACTGTCAACACATCATTTATGTTGTAAACAGGTTGTTTACTTGCTACTTATTCCCATCTGTTCAGATCACCTGTTAGTTTTAGCAGTCATTTTTATTGGTCCACCATCACATGCCAGACTTCTGATCATCTCTACTTGCTGCACACACAGAGCCCACACAGCATGTAGCCTACCTGCAGCTATAATGAAGAAAGATTTTAACGAAAACCCTCCTGCAATATTTATCTACTGAATATTTTTACATTACGCACATAGTTGTTTTCCTTATTACATTAATTTGCAAATATCTGCACAGAGAACAATCAGACATGAAAGAATAGAACATTTTCATTCATTGATAAATATACAGTTGTGCTCAAAAGTTTACATACCCTGGACGATTTTGTAACTGTGTACCATTCTCTAAGGAAAACATGAGTGATCAGGCAAAACAGATTTCTCTTATTTTTAATGTGATTCAAATTAAACTGTTGAGACATCCCAAAATAAGACAATCATTAAAAAAAAGATCATCAGAGAGTCTGACCAACAAATTTTTGGTGGTACTAGACTGTAGCTTGGTATCAATATAACCCCTCAATTTCAACTTTTATGAGAGCTTGAACACTGCTGATTGGTATTCTCAAATCTTTGGATATCCTTTTGATCCTTTTTCTGTTTTATAAAGTTGGACCATCTCCTCCCTCGGGACTTTTGACAGTTCTTTTGCTTTCCACACGGCTCAGAATCCAGCAAAGTCAGTGCAGCAATTGATGAACTGTGCAGGCGTTTGTCAAGAGCCCAGAATCTCATTGACTTTGTATACACAGACACTAATTACAAGCAATCAAGTTGCAGGCATGGACAGTTACCCTGAGTAGCCATTTAAACCTGTCTGTGTCAATCTGTGTATATAAAACTTTGAGGGTGCTTTGATCAGGGCCACTTTGGTGGTTGCACTTATCATTATCATCATATTTTTTTTTTTTTGGTCTTTAATGTACAGGACAGTTGAGAGAGAGACAGGAAATGGAAGGCAGAGGGGGGGGGGGATGACACGCAGGACAGGGCCGCTCGGGATTCGAACCGGGGCCACCTGTGAGGACTATAGCCTCAACACATGGGGCGGGTGCTCTACCAACTGAGCTAAACACCGCCCCTATCATTAGGATTTTTAAAGATCAAACACAGTTGTGTGATGATAAATGGCTTCGCCCAGCCACTAACTCTGAATAAAAGAAGTTTTGTTGCATTATCAATTATATTTTCTGAAATGTAGCCAGAATTAAAACTTAGAAACTTATGAGCACAACTGTATGTACAGGTCCAAAGGCCTGAGACCACTCTCCCTGAATTAGAAGATGGACATGTATTAAATAGCTGAGAAATTAAAGCAGAAGTAAGTGATATATTTGTGTTAATATAAGTCTTAAATAGTTATATCTTCCGACAGCAATCACTTACATAGAGTGTTTGGTCTGAAACACGGGTCTGTCAGTCACTCTGCTCTGCTCTGAGCCGAGGGGAAAACATTTATTGTATCCTACAGTTTTTATCCAATGAGGAGAGAGAACGGCATGCAGGGCTGTGTGTGCAGCCAAGGGACGCCGTGAATGTGGTGACGTAGGGACGAGGACTGTTATGGTGCGTTCAAGGAAACTCGTAACTCGTGTTTTTCTGACCTGTGAAGTGGTACCAGTTCGATCTGGTATGAGTTCACGGGTCGGAAGTTACGAGTGGCCGTTATAGTGACTTTCACAGGTAAAACAGGTCGGAGAAACACGAGTGGGTTGCCTGGAACGCTACAAAGTCGTAAGTTGTGACTTGAAGCTGTAATTTACGGTTTCAAAAGCCTGCCTGGAACGCAGCATTAGCCAAAATGACCGGATCGCTTACTTCTGCTTTAATAATAATAAAAAATACATGTTAGTATATAAATGTTGATGTTCCAATCCAATAGATTTTCTCACATAAATTCAACATTGTGTTTGTTGTGTTGTGTTGTGTTGTGTTGTAATATATTATATCACTATAATATGAATATATATTATGGAAAAAGATGCAGCATGTAAACCAGCATTGAACTCATCATCAGCAGTTCTTGTTTGCTGTTCTCTCTCCTGGTGTTTTGACAGTGCATCAGTTTTAAACGTTGCGGGCAGCAGCCACAGTGAGCTGTCAGGGAGGCAGCACAACTCCACGCGCTGTTACCACCACGAGCTGCTAAATCACCAGCATTATCTTCAAGATAAAAATCAGCAATTGAAGATTTCCTGAGAGCCGCATGGAAACGCGGCGCAATAAAGTTTTTAAGTGTGTTTCACCCTTGACCAGTGGGTGGTAATTACACCCAGCACATTATGCTGCACTGACACACCCACTGTTATATCACTGCAAGGTGAAGGAATCCGCAGGAGGTTAGCGCGATTTCCAGGAGGAGGTCTTTAATTACACCTTAATTACATCAATCTTCGGACACAATCAACAGATAGTAACAAGGGAAACATGTTTTTAGATATAGCCTTAATTACTTTCTAAAATAACCCCACACACATGGGATGGGATGTAAGTGCAGCTGCGCCTCACTCTCATACAGTATCTTCCAGAGAGGCATTCAGAAATGATGTTCCCCTCTGGTTAAATTAGCTGGCTCTCTTCCAGACTGCTGAGGTAATACCCTCCATCTGGGAAAGGGGGGGCTGTTGATTGACCGCAGCCTATAAAGATTGAAAGTTTATGATCCCTGGAGCAGCATGACAAAGAAACACATTAGCATCTCATCCCCAGCTTTCTAATGGCTCGGTTATTGTCACTTGTTCCACAGAGACCTTCAAGTGAAGCGTGGCTTTTTCTCGTAAACTCTGAGTCACCGCGTGGCCTCTGCCACTGAGATTTTTCAAGCCACTGAGTTTTTCCAGAAACAACCGCCTGGATGCAGGACTGGGAGAGTTTATCGTAATATCTCTGGCTGTCTATTTGCACTGCTGTCGCTAAGATTTATTACTTTTGTCTGTCATGGGCTGTTTGCTGAGCTGATTAGCACATGAGATCCAGTAGAAGATTTATTACAGAAGGCAGACCTGTTAATCTGAGGCTTCACACAATCCACAGGGATCATGCACTGTGGCACTGTGCGCTGGCATTTTAAAAATCAAGCTGATTGGATGCTCTAATTGAAAGCCGTGCACTTAAAGCCCTGGGTCAGTAATGATGCACCTTAGAACACAAACTGAGTTATCGTATCTATTACACTGGTTTCAATGTGGAGCTATACACTATAACGTTTGACATTCATCACTTTTTTTGTCTCCCTTGGAAACATGTCTGTTGTTGTTTGTGCTACTTGCAGCGAATGTCTGTATTTGGTTGTGTTGTGTGTAATTGCAGTGCATGAGTTCTGAATTTGCAGTGTGTTGAGGTCCTTGGACCATTATTAAGCCTCTGCACTGGGACGGTGCTGCCAGCGTTTTTTGAGAAGTGGATCATGGGTGTGCACTGTCGCTTCTCTGTGAGAAAGCTCCGGGTGGGATTTGCATGTTCTCCCTGTACCTGCGTGGGTTTATTATGTTAACTGGTGACTGGATCGTCCATATTGTGTTACTGTGAGTGTGTGTGAGCTCTTTGTTTGCTCCAGGTTGCACCTCACACTGGCTCTGTGTCAGCTGGGATTGGCTCCAGCCCACTGTTGTTGTGACAGTTCATCTACCAATTAGTTTCCAAATGTGACAAAGTGAAGTTCAGTGAAGATCCATTATTTGAGAGTGTGTGTAAGAATAGAGGCTGTGATGGACCACACTGGTGTCAGTGGCTCCTTGCTCATCTCCTAAAAATAGCTGAAACATCTCATCTGTTGTACTTCACATGTCAGCGGCAGTCGGTCGGACACAGGCTGTTATTTTCTACAAAATAGCCCAAGGAGCAAAATCTCCGTAAGACATCATGAAGCCTGAGGCGCTGATGCATTTTGTACTGGAACAGACTGGAACGCATCATAGCGTCAGTGACGTGGGCGGCGAGATGAGTGGGCTGACAGCTATTTCCGTGTCATTTACTGACCTGGTTCAAACAACACTTCCAGCTCTGGGAGACGGTATTGATCTGTTTGGAAGTCAGGGGATGCATTAAGATGAGGAGCGATCCCAGAGCCACTCCACGGAGGAAAGTGCAATGTTTAATTAACCAGAGGCCTGCGAGGAAGGAAAAAGAAATCACAGGCTCATCAATTTCTGATAAATAGAGTGCATAATGAAATAAGTGATCTGCCAAAAAGTGGTCTGCCGCAACACTCAGTTTGGTTTGATTGTGAATTTTGTCTGTGGCGTTTCCTGTTTCCTCAGTTTCTCACATGTTTGAAAGAAGAGAACAAAACTTAAAAAGTAATAACAGAAATGCATGTTTAATATTTAAACGTTTATTGTATCATTCACTTCTCACTAAACTGATGGCTATTTCAAGCAGATATTTTGGACACTGCAGACCTGTGGATCCCTCAGCTTGACAAAGTGGTGTGCATGACACCGTATATGGACAGTGGTGTCTGTGTTTAAAAAAGATATCTGTGCAAAAGTGTGAGAAATTAAAACATCACTATTGCCGTGTCTCAATTTGACAACTTTGTCATTTGACATGTGTACAAGTCAACCTGTAACTGTAGTTTAAAGCCCCAGTATGTAACTTATTAGGCTTTTTATTAGCAAAAATCAAATATTGCTTTCATAAATACCTATTTCACTTTAGTCGAATCACACCCGCATACAAATGAAAGCTTTCTCGTACTTTAGAATGAGTTGTTACAAGTCGTTACAATTACATAAGGGGGGGGGGGCAATGGGGAGGCAGAGAGAGGAGGAACAACATGCAGCATAGGGGATTTGAACCGGGGCCAGCTACTACTGCCTGCTCAACCCACTGAGCTATACGGTAACCCCTCCATTTTATTATTTTAAAAAAGATCCTGCAGACTCTACCTTTAAATTTAATCGCCATTGGCTTGTCACGGTTTGTCTTTTGCGTTTCTAGTTTATGTCCTGAAGTTCCCAGTGTCTCATCTTCCTGTCCTCTCCCCCTGTGATTACCTCACGTGTCTCACCTGCTCCACCACACTCGTGTATTTTCCCTAAGTGTTTTTAATTTGTGCGAGTACCCCCATGGTAGTTTTCTCTGTTAGTTGGATCTTCGTTTCCTTTGTTTCAATAATTGTGTGAATTCGATTACTTTGTGTCTGTCAGCTGGTGAGGATGCACTCTTTTTTTGTCTTTTATCTCGCAGCTTGTGCAAATCCTCTGCATTAGTGTTAAATAGTGTTGTACTGAAAGAAAGCACAAGTTATGATCAGAGTTTTACATGATAATCTCCTCTATTTTGAGGTTTTTCAGAGGGCAGCATCACATGTGTTGTGTGGACCAGCTTCCTTCAGTCAACATCAGGACATGTTGGTGACACTGACTCTGCTGAGTCGTAGCATTTCTTCCCCCTGCAACCCACTCCCCTCCCACTCCAACACTGAGGCTGCAGCAAAGGGGCAAAGAGGTCGGGGAAACCAAGGATGGCTGAAGCATTGGTCATTTGTAACAACTTCTCCAGTCAGGAACAAGATACAAATCACCTTGTTCACTGTGAAACATGAAGTAGAAGTAGAAGTAGATCCCTGTGGTAGACACAAAGAATAGCTACTTATTTTGTGGTAAGACTGTTTTTTGACTGACTTAAATTAATTTTGTAAAAGCACAGTCTGCTCTGTATCTGCTCTTCAAACTTAAAATATGTGTATTATGTGTCACACATGCGCACACACACACACACACACACACACACACACACACACACACTTAAACATGATGTTAAAAAGTCAATTAAGATTAACCTCCACTCTGCATTTGTTTGTAAGAAGAATAGTTAGCTCCAGTAAACAAGGAGAGCAGGGATATTATCCTGTACATGGACACATACCCAGGCACCAAACATGGCCTGATATTTTCCTCCAAAAGCCTTGCTGGCTTCTTATTTTGGGAATGTCTGGGAGCGACTGAGTTTGATTATTTGCCCATTTGTGTGTTCCTGTTTAGCCTATTTTTGCCCATGAGAACGCCTTTGTCTGTGATTAGGACTCAGGCTGCTGAATTGTTAGCTTCTAATTGGGGTTTTGTTTTCAGTGATTTTATAATCCACTGACATCTCGTCTTTACCTCCTGTGGTCTTGATGTGGCTGTGTCTCTTGTTAAAACAGTGCATTTTTGCCTGGATGTCACCTGTGATTTTTATATCAAGGCTGGTGAGTTTCCATTTCCACCCTCTGCTCTTATGGTTCATTCTGTGTATAATCCTCCCTGAATCATTATTATAATGTCACTCTGTAATTTAATGCCCTCCAATTTCAAGTGAATGCACCAGCTAGAAAGTGTTTTTCCTCCTCTGTTTGAAAGAAATGGTGCACAGGGTCTGAACATTAAAGAAATATGACCCTAATAAAGTCCCTGCTGCGTGTCTCTCCTCTCACTCACAGGCTCCATTTCTTTTACTGCATAGTTTTTATACACATAAACTTTTTTTTAAAGGTTTTTTTTTCCATCAGTGGTATCCAGTTACTGGAAAAAGTGTTTGTTTTAAGTCGAGCCAAACATGTTTTTCACTGGCACAGTAATTGGAAAATGAAAGCACAGGTGTTGCAGAGCGACTCTGGAGATAATGCAGAGGCCGGTACGCCATCCAGCTTTTGTGGTTAAAGTTCAAATAACAGCAAATTCATTAGAGTAGTAAGCAACACAACATGTTCCTCACTCCTTGGCTGTAATGGCCTGCATGGATCAGATCAATAAAAGCGTTGATGTGAGTAATACTCGGCGGTGCTGCTCCGTTAAGTCGTCATGCTGGAATTATTCGTGATTGTGTGCATGATTGTTTTTTTCCAGCGCCAAATTTGACGTCAAAAATTCAGAGAATACCATCCTTCATCATCATCGTTATGGAGACCTTATCAAGGAGTTGACATAATGTCTGCCTGATTTAAAGCTGTTTAAGCAAACTCTGTTTAGATGTGAGTCTAGATTCCAGATGTTTGTGTGTTTTGTCAGTGAAAGTAGTGAGTCACGCTCTTAACTCTCCTTCCCGTACTGCGGCTGCCTCCGCAACCCTTCAGATATATTGAAGGGCAGTTAATCTCTTTGGGACTTTATTTTTTTCTGCTCCGCTAACACCTCCACCAACCTGTAGACAGGAAGGAAGGATATTATTGTGTTTCCTTGAAAGAAAGGATGTTTAATTTTAATCGCAAGTGAGGTTTTGGGCGACTTTGACATGTGACATGAGAAAAATTAAACATCCTTTGTCAGATTTATAAAGCGATGTGGTGGACACTGAATTAAAATGAAGCTTTTTTAAAGTTAGAATTCACTTAAAATTAACTATCCGCTTCAGACATTTTCAGCATGTAAGGCCGCTCAGCCAGCCCACTATCCTCACTTGACCTGCAGTCTCTCCTCTCAGAGCGGAAGGGCTGAACACAGGCAAGATTGTGAGGATTGCTGGGAATAACAAATTACATAAACTAATGGCTCCATAATGGATCCCTTTCTACGTTGCAATGAGAGACGTAGCAAATCCCGTAGATGTGACTTTGAACAGGACAGTTCAATTTTAAACACCAAGAGAAGGAAAGAGTAAAAATAGCGGCAGTAGAAGCGTTGGCGTTGGAAGTGTCAGCGTATATTTTGGGGTTGTTTATATTTTTTGCAGCTGTAAAATACCACATATCTCAATCACACCCATGTTTTGTCCTCACAACTGCTACTGAACATCAAGCTTAGAAGAAGTAAACTCAGGAACTGATTTTATGAGTTTATGTAATTTAGTTTATGCAATTTTGGTTTAAATACAGTTTCAAAGGGTTATTATCTGTGATTATTGTGCAGTTAATTATCACAAAATTGGAGATAAGGCTGAGAACTCTCCAGGCTATTTATTCAACCTAGATAAGATCCTAAAGCAAATATGGTCAGTGATAATAAAACAGATCTGGGGCTTATGGGGGCGTGAGGGGAAACAATCAATCATGTTGACAAGATTTAAACAATACAAATCTATTAAAAAGCAAATCCACTTCAAAGACAAATGGCGTCTCAATCTAACATCAGAGTGGTGTCATGCATAATTTCAACTAAATACCAAGCAAAAGCCTACAGATCTGAAACGGCCTTGAATGAACATGGGAAATCTAGTAAACTACATTTTTGGGCTTTTTTGCCTTTATTTGATAGCACTGTGAGATAGACAGGAAAGGGGGAGGCAGAGAGAGGGGGAATGACATGCAGGAAAGGTCTTCCCAACGCTGGACTCGAACCGGGGACGCCTGCGTTGAGGTCTGTAGCCTCTATATGGGGCGGACACTCTAACCACTGCGCCACGCACCGCCCCTTTGTGGTCAGTATTAACATTTTTAGATTTACAGGTACAGTACAGACAGTAAATCTTCAGTAACATCAACATTTAGTGACAGCAGAGTGATGTGACCCACCAATAGACAGCGCCATCCAAAACACTCAGGTGATTGTGCCAACTAACAGAGCTAGCAGTGAAAGCAAAAGTTAAACAACTCATTCATGATTTCCCATTGGGATAATAAATTCCTCTACATCTAGATTAGGCAGGGGATCAGAGCTGGGAAGGCCTGTGAGCATGAGAGGAATTATTATCGTTTTGGGCGTAAGGAGCTGTATTCACTTAAAATAGGCCTAAAGGACACGCTGAGAAGTCAACAGCTGTGCTAGCAGCTCGCACCATAGCTCTCTGAGACACAGAGGTGCAGTAGTATTCAGCTTAAGACAGTGCACATTTAGTATAGGCTGAACATTTCCACCTGCTTGTGGCACCACAGAAAAACTCAGTCATTAAAGGAGACATATTATGCCCCATTTCCACAAATTAAAATAGTTCCCAGGTGTCTTAAAGACATAGCTGTGACATGCTTTGGTCAAAATACCCCAAGGATCAAACATCAAAGCTCTTTTCATCCTCTCAAAACAACCCTGTTCAGAACGGCTGGTTTCAGTGCCTGTCCCTTTAAATGCAAATGAACCACTGCTCACCCCGCCCCCCCCCCCAGCAGGTAGGGGAGACAACTGAGGGAACAGCTCGTAAAACCACGTGGATTTCAACCTATAGGTATTTTTTTTTTGTCAATTCTCACATTGTGGGGGCCGGAAGGCAAGACAAACACCCAAATTAAAAAAAAGTGGTATTTCCATAATATGTCCCCTTTAACCCCTTTTCGCTCCTATATATTCTGTAATATTCGCCTATCCAAGGCGTACCCAAAGTAAATTGAATGCTGTTCTTGAACTGTTTGGAGAATATGGATGGGCTTGGTCTCTTTTGAAAGGTAACACTCTGAAGTTTTTCCCCAAACTGAAATAATCACTATAAGTGCTATTATCATTGAGTAATCTAAGTTGGAACACACTGAATTAGAATGTTTTTATTCTCGCCTGAATTTTTTTGTTGCAATCAGATGCCTGAAGATGAGTGTAGCTGAGAATTTTAGCTGGAAAACACAATGGGACCACAGCATGAAGCCTTACCTGGCCCCAGTTCAAATTTGATAACAATCCTGCTAAAAATTAGTATTTTACACATGTTTTTCTAAGTGTATATCTAGGCGTTTTCCTAAAGTTGCCATTGAGAAACAATACATGCGCCAAAGTGCAGCATTTGCATCGTTACGCATGAAAATGGTAGTGCTGCCTTTTCCCAGGGACCGTGAATGCAGCACATCGTTTTTTTCGGAATTTCATTGGCTATTCAATGCATCAGTTGCCATCGGGATCGGTTCCTATTGGCTGAAGCCATTCAGCGCTGTCGGAGGGGATGTTCCTCATCAGACACAGCCACTCATTCGCTATTGCAGGCGGCAGCCGGGGACAGGGAGCTTGTGATTGGTCGAGTGAGCTGTCAATCGAAAGGTCAGAGTGCAGCGCCATTTTGTGAAGTGAAATAAACATTGTTTTCATGTAAACGCCGGACTTATGAGGAGAAATAAACGGATTTACTGGATATACAATGCGTAATTTCATAAGATGCAGCAGCGGGATGAGGCTGTGTTTTGGACTAAATACTTTACTGGATTGGATTTACTGGACTTTTCTGAATGTAACGACACCAAGTTTGTGGGGAAACCCTGTGATCCTGAGCCTGCCCTGACACAAATCGTGAGTTATATCGGCTTTTTACGAACTTTGTTAGCATGTTTATAGTCTGATTCGAGTGTTGCTGTGATGATTATATTTAGGAATGGTCGGCATATCTTTAATCACAAGAGTTTTAGCTTTCCAACGATATGTGGCATGACTATTTCAAGTGACTGGTGACATCCTCTATGACACCTCCCTGTTTAAAACCCCCCCGGGGGCCCGTGGGCGGGCCGTTGGAGCGGTAACTGGTTTTAAACTGCCAAAAGAAAGTTTTCACAAGAAGATAAAGTGATGAAAATATTCTGCATGAAGCAAACATTTGAACAGATATTGGATTTTTTGGGGGGTGTTTTTAAAAGTAGCCCATCTGAAACTTTGTTTTGTTTTGTTGTGTTGTGTTTTCTGAAGCCCCATGTGCCCCTGTGTTCTCACACAGCTCAGATCCAGTGCAGATAAATGTACTGAATATGCATGACTACCTCACATGTCAAAAAACCTAAACTACCACTTTAAACATCTTGACACAATTTTTGGCCTTTTTTTAAACTCTCAGCAAAATTTTTATCAGGCCTAAGTAATGCAGTTATTACTGAAATATTAGTCACACACACTTTCAAATCCCTGCATAGTTAAAAGGGTATGATTGACAGAGACATGCAATGATAATGAAATTAATAGCAAAGGCTCCAATATTTTATTGTAGAGGTAATCACTACTCCTGCAGTTATTCCCAGAGGTGGGGACTTGGACTCGGGACTTGAGAGTTGACTTGGACTTGAGTCCCGATTGATGACTTAAGACTTGCTTGATCAAATCAAAAAAAGACTTGGACTCGCTTGGGACTTGATGCCAAAGACTTGAGACTCTACTTGGACTTGAAAGCAAAGACTTGAGACTCTACTTGGACTTAACCCTCTTGACTTGAAATTCAAGTCAAGTCAAGTCAAGTAAAGACACATGCAGCAAGCACAAATATTAAAATATTTAAAAAAGTGTCACATCAATGTTATACTGTAGCAGCCAGCCAGAGACGTTTATATAGAACCCACTCCTGTCTTGGCTGTATAATTGATGCCAACACACAAATGCCTATCACACACATAAAATAATCGGGCTGATTTTGCCCCAATTTTCCCCCTTCCGACCAAAGACAAAAATCGCCCAATCTTAGGCTCTTAAGATTGGGCGTGTGGATTTAAATTCTCCCGACAATCGGCTCGTAAAACAGTTGGCGCCGACTATCGTAAATATTAAACATTTTCAATACGTACGTCAGATCACGTCTGATCACGCAAGATTTCTGGCGCGTTACTGTACGTCAATTTTAAATAGCTTTATTGGCATGAGAAGGCAGTGCTTATATTGCAATAGAATATTAATAAAAATAAACCGATGAATAAGTGGCAGAACATTAACAATAAAATATAAACAACTTAACAATTGAGGCGTGGTCATGATCTTTATGTATCATTAAAGCAGAAGTAAGCGATCCGGTCGTTTTGGCTAACTTTTTGTCAGCCGATGGAGTTAGCAGTCCCCGCCCTCGTCATGGATCTATTGGTCCTCGTCCCTACGTCACCACATTCACGCACATCCCTTGGCTGCACACACAGCCCTTCATGCCGTTCTCTCTCCTCATTGGATAAAGGTTGTAGGATACAAGGAAGTATACAAGACGTTTTCTTCTCGGCTTAGAGCAGAGCAGAGTGACTGACAGACCCGTGTTTCAGACCAAACACTCTATGTAAGTGATTGCTGTCGGAAGATATAACTATTTAAGACTTATATTAACACAAACATTCAGCTTACTTCTGCTTTAATTATAATCAATTTGTTTGGGACTCGAAACAAAAATCTTTGGACTTGGTTGGGACTCGAAACAAAAATCTTATAGGACTCAGAGGAGACTCTGCTCGAGACTTGAGACTCTACTTGGACTTGCAACATAGGGTCTTTCTCCCACCTCTGGTTATTCCCAGATTGAGTGATTTCAGTCTAGACATAAGTGGTTGCTAGCTTGATGATTGCATGTTGGTGAATACAGAGCTGTAGTGACCCAGTGTTTGCTGTGCGTACACAGCTGCTGTTGTTATGTGTGGACCAACTCCCCATCAATCATGGAAATTTCCAAACCTCCCCATACGTACGTGGCTCTTACGGTGCTGGTACGCTCTCTGCCACTTCACATACTTGTGTGGAGCAAACACACACACGGGTATTCTAATGCTTTTCACGTCCATTATCAAAGTAGATTGAAATGTCCAATATGTACAGCCTATTTGAATGGTTCAAGGCCTCATATTACTTCTCATTATCCTGTCTTTTCTGATCCAGGCTGTAACGATGTGATGAAACGAACCATCCAACAATGGCAGGACACAATATACGTGGTTTACTAGGCTGATCTGCTGCTATGCTCATCTTCCCAGACTAAAAGTGCCTTGCAGGATGTGTAGCCCTTTGTCCTTTACGGCATGACAGTTCTTGTGTAGTGGAGGAGCGGAGGAGGCAGTCTTTGGTGAGGCTCCACAGCTGCGTGGATTAACCGGGGGCCCGCAGCCTTGACCACAAAAGGAAAAATACAGCAGGGACTCACAGTCGCACTGAAATGAGTGAGAGAGAAGATTATTATTTCAGAATGAAGTCACGCTGCTGTAATGAACTCAGTAGCTGTGTGTGATGTGAGTCCGAGTTGGTCGTATCTTTATCATGTTAATGTATTCCACAGAAACAGAACGGTATTCCACAGAACTAAGTGTGTTCCCCATAGCTGACCCTGTGCTTAGATTTACAGTTTTAAAGAACTATTGTGTTTTATTGATTTAACCTTCCTTGTCCCATAAATGGTGGGAAAGCCTCGTAATTTGGGTCATTACAGAGAGACAAGACATTTAGTCACTGATTACCACCCACAGAAAAGCTTTTGTCATAGTAGGAGTTCATATGACATCAGTCAGAATTATTAACTATATCCCCCTTAAAATAGACCTAATTTTGTCATTTTTGTTGTGAGTTTTGGATCTTAAATCAGCACGACGGTAGTAAGAAACAAAGCAGCCATTTCAAGCCTCACTGCACAATAATGATTAACAGGCAATGGACAGTTTAAAAAAGTATAAAAACCTATTCATCTTTTTTATAATTGTTATGGTTAGACCTGGCGGCTTCATTACCCACAGTGCAACGCAGTGCCAAATCGTAAGGTTCAGGTGTTTTGCTCATAGGTAATGCAGCTTGATCACCTACACACAAATGTGCGTTCTCTGTGCAAAGTGGGCATGTTTGTTTGACTGTTACTTTAGGAAAGTAACAAAATCTGTTGTGATGAAACAACATGAAAGTCATGAACAGGCTGTGGTTTCAGACTCTGCTCGACCACCTGGTAGGCTCTTTGTTTGAAGCATGCTGACCACTTTTGCATTTTTCAACTCATTGTTTTGGTTTTGCAGCCCACATCTTTTTCTTCTTAAGCTGTTAGTTCAGTTCCTTGGAAGTGCTTGATGGGGGGTGATGGTCTGTTGATGAAACAAACAATGGTCAGCCAGCTGGAAAAGAGAAAGGAGTGTGGGTTTGAACTCAAATATTAAAAGGCAGTTTTGTGTGAATGTTTATGACTACTAATAAAAAAAAACATAATTTTAATGGAAGTGCTTTGAATATTGTGTCCCTTTTTTATTTCAGAACATATTTGTACAGTTCTTTTTGACACATGTCTTGACATAATGTGATCCTTGGCTTTAGGTTTGTCCCTCATCAGGCTCCACAGTGGCCAGAGACATATAGGGAGTGTTGAGAGACAAATCCTGGCCCACCCTTATTTATCTCAGTTCATATCTGAGATCAAGGATCTCACTGGGAGTCCCGTTATTAACTGAGAGTTATTGTGCTTCACAAAGAATGAGACACCCATGAAGTGAGGGCCACACAGCGACAGTATGGACTCTGGAGTGTGTATCTCAAGTGGTTATTGTCCGCACATAATAACTATTGTTATAAGCTTACTGTAGCTCCCTTATCTACTTCCCCTGGCTTCATAAATTGAGGTTATACTTCTCAGCCTCGTACTTCTTACTGTCTTTTGTATATAACCTATAACGTCATAAATAGAAATTCATAATATAATATTTGAACTGACACACATAGTTTAGCAGAATAGCTGGAAGCAACCAGAGCAGTGAGACTCCCCCTCTATTCAAATTCATGATGGAACAAGCTGTCCAGCTACAAAAGGGGACTGGTGCGACTAAACACAAAACAAACATGTATTTCAGGCGTCTAGATGGACTTAGTCCTGCAGGAAAGAGATCACCTTTGGACTTTGTTTGGATTCCAATGTGTTAAGACCAAGATGGATGGAAATCTCCCTTTCACAACTGCTGTGTGTGAGGGATTCCTCCAGTGTGTCTGTCAAGTCCAGTCATGTTTATGCTTTCAGTTCAGACGGTGATTTAGAGGTTTCCTCCTCCTCCAGGTTACAGATGTATCTCTGTCTGGTCTCTGAACAAGGGCTCGGCATTTGGAAAACACCCCACAGTTAAAATCATTATCTAAAAATTGATTTCTTATATTTAATTCTGAGGTAACATTATCGCAGAAGCCCTTTCTAAAAACCATTTGCCTGATCAATTAATGGTGATGACAGTGACTTCCTCTGTTGTGTGATGATGTGGCAGTAAGTATTACCTCATCTAAAAGGGATTGGGCAAATAAGCTCACTCACATCCTGATAGCCCCTTTGCCAGTTGGTACATGAGTGGACATGTGCTTATTTGCAACAAAGCATCTGGAGGCTACAACCTTTTGGGTGGGAGCCAGCTGATGCCATGACACGCGTTTCTCACGTTGACTTTGTCACGGTTCATGGAAAGTCCAAATTCTCAGCTGAAAGTTAAATTATTTACCATGTGTTTTTACTTGAAGAGCTCATTTTCACCAGCATCTGCAGGGCACAATTACATCTGACTGTCCTTAAAGAGACACTCGTGGGTATGCAAATTAGATTTTAAAAGTGAAACCATGTCTTTATCCATGCTAGCAGCATGTTAGGTAAAGCATTCAGCCTAGGCATTTCAGGCTAGGCTGAATGCTTTACCTGATGTCTCAACCACATTCACAGTCTTCAGTTTCAGTCTCAAGCTGAACTGACATGTTCAAGATTTTTATAATGTGTGTGTGTTGCTCCTAATATCTAAATACTGTATCAAAGATTTACTAGCATGACTGCAAACTTTAAAAGACTGTCCATAATTCATTTCCCGTCCACTCATTTTTTCCTTACTGGGTTACTTGGAATTGCCACAAACTGATTTTGAACTCTTCATCAGAATTTTGTATTGTTTTCACGGATCCAAGGATACACATCAAGAGTCAGGAATCCAGGTCTTTAACTAATCATTCTCCCAGTGATTGTATTTTTGGATCTGACTATGTTAGAGCCAAAACATTTCCAGACTACACTGCATGTTTCAGAACCAGAAACCTCCATCTGTACACTAGTTCAAATCCTCACCACAAAAAACACCACAAATATATGTTCAAAGATTTGATGCAGCATTACATGATTTATTTGAAGTTTTTTTTTTTTTTTAATTAGAACTTTTATGTTTTTAATTTTTATGTCAAATTTGTCCATTTTACATATTGCACTTGTTCATCAAAAGAGATGTGTAATTGAATGTTTCATTTTATGGATACAAGTCTAAGCTTTTTTTCACAGTTTGTATTATTTGATATCTCATTTGTAGTCTAATTAAAAACTAATTAATGCATAAAGGTGGTGCAAGCATACAGACAGATACTATATGAGCTGTTGCTGTGAGAACTGACTCACAAGGACATCCTTGTGCAGTACAGAGACAACAGAAGCTCCCCACATCAAAGTGCAAACCTGTAACTGAGCCAAGGGGAAACAATTAGAGGATCTTATCAGTGGGTAGCAGTTATCCATCCAATCTGCCATTTCACCGATAATAATGTAATGCATGGACTTTTAGATGTCAAGCACTTGTTTGGCCTCACACACACATACACACACACACACACACACACACACTGTGCAGCTCTATTTTTCCCTCCCCATCTGTGCTGCAAGGTACAGAGATTTAAAACGTCATGAATGACAAATCCAGTCCCTGCAGCTCCCGACAACCTTGTTTGCGGCAGCTTCCTAAACTGGAACAGCAAACATTCAGTGAGGATTTTGAGCTTATGCTGCCTTATACATCAGCAGACACAGCTGGTCTTCCTGTCTGCTCTCGTGTTTTTATTAAGCTTCCTTCCAGATGTTTTCAGCTACAGTACAAGTCAAAAGTTTGGTCACACTTGTGTGGCACATAAAAATACACAGCTTTGGTTAATATTTAGTTTAACATGGTTTGCCGCCCAAAATAAAAAATGAAAAGAATTTGGGAAAACTGGCCCTGGAGCCTGGAGGCACATCTACACATCTAAACTCATTGAGAAAAGTAGATCAGGCCTTATGCTCCGCCCGGGTCAACAGGTGAAACATCAGACAGCATCAAGGTGGTTAGAGGAAGAAACGTTAGAGACTCAGCCACATGTCAGAGCCTCAATAAGACTCAGATGAGGAGTCTGAGGCCAGATCAGTTAGCATTGTTTGTTTGTTTACCTTGTTTATTAGCTTTTAAATGGCAATGGCTTATATAATGTTAATAGTTGTGCTAATGCAAACTCTCGCTGTCCTACTGACAGGTTTAACGTATTCCCTGCAAATTCTCAGGATTGGTTCCTGGCTGCATGAATCTGTTTTTATGAGCCTGTCATTGGCTCACTGCTGTTCCGATGTGGAAATAAACAGTCAGGACATCCACTGCTTATTTTTCTCATATGTCAAAAAAACAAAAAAAAACATCTTGTGAACATGTTAAAAAGGTTAAAAACTTGATTTTCCTTCAGAGAAGCTCTTCAACTGTTTTCTGTGTGGCAGTGGTCTTTTTGTTTAGCTCATTGTCTTGTGAAAATAAAACTATGCATATAGGACGTCCAGGAAGTATCCCATATTGTGTATGGACTATGGTGCTCAAGTGGACCCCTGAGGGGGGGGGTCCATTATATTTGGAGGTCAAGAGGAAATTACAGAAGGTGATCGCATGAATAATACAGGAATGAGAATGATTGCAAATCAAACAGTTTGACATTTCAAGGAAAGTGGAGGGAGGCCAGAAGAGATAGTATCTAGTGCTATTGTTTTAGGCCCACTTTGTCTCAGCAGAGACTTTGTGACAGATATAGAGAGAATGTCCTCGCATTACAAGGGACTGTAGCTATTTGTCATGTGTGTTTCTGTACAGTACAATTCAGCCAATGTAAAGGTGTTAATAGTGTAAATAAATGTGAGAAAATACTTGCATTACACTCAGCCTACATCAGCTGTCATGTTCAAATATATTGTGTTACAGCCTACAACAACAATTACAAATTTGTGGTCAACTTATGCAATAGACGGAGGATTTGTTTGTGTGCAAGTCCTGTCTGGAAATTTTGGCAAGAAGAAAAAAAAAATCGTAAACAGTGTGGAAGATGGACTGAACATCTACCATAAGCTGCAAATGTAGCATGATGCCACTTTTTCAGGGAGCAGTCTAAAGTTAATGGTTCCCCTACTGCTCAATTGTATTTGGGTTTACACGCCAATAACTCCAGGCAAACACTGTATTTAAAACAGCATAACATTTGTCAAACACATTCCCATCCTTAATACTTGTTTTCTCATACCTTTAAGGGTGTTTGACAATGAAGAAGTAACAGTCTGAATAAAGTCCAAGTATGTCAGCTAAACAGTCAGCAGTGTTATGTTAGAGCCATAAAGATACTTTTATAGGAGTCACATTTTACAAGACATCAGTTGGAAACATTAAGCTGGAGACAGCAATTTCAGCAAATGATCCAATATTAGCTTGATTAGCTAGTTTTTAACAGACAAAATGGATGATCCCCATGCAGCTTGAAACGAGAGGCTCCTGTTGCCTGACACTCTCTGAAATCAAGGATTTCTGGTAAATCTGCCTCCTTACTGTAAACTTCATATGGAAAGATTGATTGTTGCACTTCAACAGCAGTTAAGGGAATTAAGTGGGCGGTCAGTTCCCTAAACATAAAGCCACTGATTGAGCAAACACACAGAGGCAACAGTATTAGCAGCTCCATCAACAGGACTAAACCTCAACAAGTTGTAGCCACTTGCATGTAGGTGTTGCTTCCACTTCAGCTTGCAGTAACCGGAATGATTTTAATCGTGAGAGGTGATATACAAATGCTCACATGTGAGCGCAAGTGTTTGACTACAACAGGAAGTGATAGGACTGATAGAGGGACGTGATGTGCTGATGCGCTCCAGAGGGAAGAATCTGCAGCATCTGGTCTCAATCGAGGAGGCCACAGGCGGGAGAGACTCTCTGGCTGGCACTTAGTGAATGAGGCCTTTATGAGAGGTTTGGACATGAATCTGTGAACCAAAAACAGCCAGTTCAAGCCACACTCTGACATTTAAATTAGCTTCTGGCCATGGACATGTCATGCAGCCACACATACACAAACATATTCGTAGGGGAGTGAGTGTGGCTCAGAAAACAGCATTCCAGTGTATATTTAGTGAGGAACTTGCTATTCTTGCCTCAGAAACAAAGTTCAATTCAACATGGCTGCATCAGCAAACTTGCCAAATCAGCGCTGGATGCTAATGTTTTTCTTTAAGATTTAGCACCAAAAATGTGTTTCTGTTCAGCAGATTGGCACTGAAGCTCTCCGGCCTGGTTACATTTAAGAACCATGATGAGTCCTGGTTTGCTGTTCACTCACACACCTTGCTGCTTCAGCAAAGAATGGTTGCTGAACAATTTTCCCAGAAGTCCTTTCCTCACTGCAGATCACACTTAGATGTTATTGACTGGTAAAATAAAAGTACTTACGGTAACTCAGTCAGTGCTGGCATGTTATGATGTTAGCATTAACTCAAAGCTGTAACTCTTTAAAGTTGCAACCACCTTTTCTCATGTTCTGATATCTTTAGGTTCATGTTACTGTGTCAGCCATGTTTTATGCATCTGATACAAAGTTCTGCAGTTGTAAAAACTGTGCATAGGCTACCTATATTATTTGTTTATTGATATGGATGGCTGGTTCTCAGTGCTGGGCAAAAGTCTAAATCTGGCTGTGAGATAAATCATATTTGATGAAAATACACTTACTCCTGTAAACCTCACCCGGCGAAAGGCACTCTGAGGCCGACAGATGAAGCTTTTTCAGTAGCAGCACAGACCGGCTCAAAAACTGTAGAATTGTTTGTTTTGATTAGACATCACTGCTGGGAAACTGCTAATGAGAACTGCCTCCTCTTTGCCCTATATAATTACATGGGATGGACTTGCAGGCACCATTTACAATAATACATGCACCGTGTTTATTTTTTAAACTATCTGATCCTTATTCACAAGAGGATGTAAAGTTTGTTAAAACAGTATCATATTCTGTCTATTTTAAGAACATTTGTTTTTGCATACAGGTCATTATCTGCAAATCACAGGTACTTAACAGTCCTGCCAACCGTTTTCCTGAACATCAGAGTTTGGGATTTTTGTTTTGTGCCTCCCAGGTAGTCCTTGTTTCCTGTTCATTTCAGTATACTACAAAAAGCCAACTTGTGGAGTTAATTTTTACTGCAACCGCTGCCTGCAGGCAAGCAGCACCCACTTATACCCACAATTCAAAAGTGTGCAGCATTGTGCAGGAAAACAGACATTCCCACAATGTGCGAAATATTTAGACAAAATCCACTTTTCCAAGGCAAAAAGTTAAATTGTATTAATTCCTTTCAAATCCCACAATGGCGTGGATGAACTGGAAAGTAACGAGGAGCTGGTTAGGGATCTGCAGGACTGAGGACAGTGGTGGAGCTGTTTCTGATGATATTTTAAACTAAAGTTCAGTCAGTATTGTTTTCTTTCCCCAATCCGAGCCACTGAGTCTCCTCTTTTGTTGCACAAGCAAAGCAACACAAATAATGGTCAGGGCAAGCTTTCTCCAAATTAAGCTTCTTTATCGACGCTGCACCATAAATCAAGATAATGAAGTCTATTCTGTATAATTATCTAGTTTACAGTAAGTCTATAAACCCCATGTTATTAGCGCATGAGTTTACTGTCCTTACTTTACACGTGAAATATGCAGTGAAGTTCATGAACTGCCGTCCTCAAACCAAACACCACGCAGGCAGTGAAGCATCTGTGCTTTTATTTTGCATACTGTTGGTGTCCTCATTCAAATGATGTATGATCGTCCACCATGAGGGCTGTGTTATCATGTAGCCAACATCTATTCATTCTGACCAGTGTTTTTTCATCTTTGTTCAATTATTACATTTTCTCTCAGTAGTACAAAAAGTGATGTATAGTTGAAGGGCTCCAGTGTGATGAGATGCAGTGGACGCACTCAAGAATGAATAAATAAAGTGGAAGATAAGGCGTTCAGGAACAGGGCCACGCTCCAATATTTTCCTGTGAAAAGGGTTTTCTCTGGAGTTTTTCCTCAGTCGATGTGAGGGTCTAAGGGCAGAGGAATTTGTCATGACGCTATGTAAAGCCCTTTGAGACAAACTGTTTGTAAAAATGGTTTATAAAATTGCCTTGCCTTAACCACTCCTTCAATCACCTGACGACCCACCCTCCCTCCCCCTTCTGTCTTTCACCAACACTGCTTCTTCACTGCTTCCAGGTCAAACCCTGTGTCTTCCTCTTATTCAAGGTTCAGTCAGGTTATGATCAGCTCGAGCAGAATAACGCTGGAGATGGAACCCCCATTCTGAGTCTCTCTCTGCCAGGCCGCAGAACGCCTCGGACCACCCAACCTCACACATGCACTTCACATTGCTGATTTTCATTAAACGTGTAGGCCTATTGGTGTGGTCCTTGCTAGTGAATAAATAAATAAAATGAGCCACTGAAAACATTTCCACTGAAAACCCCAACAACAGTATTCCTACACAAAACTACACTGTATTACAGTGCTACTGTGGCCCTTACTTCTTATTGTATCTTGTTCTGTATTGTAATTTTATTGTGAATCTGCTGCTGATAATCTGTTTTCTCTTATGTTTATGCAGATAACGATGCCATGCAGCGCTGTTGTCTGTTTTATAACTGCTGCTAGTACTCTGTCCCCTCTTATACTTATACAGGTTGCTATCTATTTTCTTTTTGTTGTAACTGCTGCTAATACTATGTTTTTTCATATACATACGCAGGTAGCTTCCTATTGTTATCCTTTTGTATGGTATGTCCATCCATCTTTAAATGTGAGGACTACGGATGGAAATTAGCTTTGAGCTAAATCCGGCATGTTTACATGATGTGATGTGCACGTCACAAATTGTTCATTGATGTGCATTGTCCTCGTCAAATAAACAATAAAATAAAATAAAATAAAACATTATTGCACATATAACCGATCATATATAACTCCCTGACTCAAGCAGCTGATCTGCTGCAGGTGCATTTAAAGAAACTTAGTAGAAATATGATTGTTTTGGAGGAACTGGACCCAAATGCAGACACAGACGTGGAGGACAGGTATGGTGAATGAAGAAATGACACAAACAAGACACAGGTGGAGCAATCACACACACAGGTGAGACACACGAGGTAATCACAGGAGGGAGAACAGAGATACTGGGAACTTCAAAATAAAACAGGTCCTAAACAGGGGACAAGGTGCAAACCACAGCAGCTTCAACAAACTGTAGGTCCAAAGGGAAGTGCTAACAGATAAAGTGAGAAAAATATTAAATGAGATTTGACCTAAAGACATTGAACATTGATATTCATTTGAATTGATACACCATACTCGTGAATTTTTAAATAAATAAATAAACAGCACCATTAGCTGGATCATGACAGAGCTGCTCCACTACCTCATTATTAATCACTGCGCTAGATGAAAACACAGAAGATCACTAAAGTCATTAGGATGCTGTCACTGGGGACCATAAATATCTGAACAGTTTTTAAACTTCATGGCAGTAAATGATACATGACAGCAAATAACAACCACAACAAATTGAGTTACACTGTACACTGAGCCACTTTTCCTGTTTGAATCTAAAAAGTTAGTTTTTCCTTGTAGACTGAATTTGTGATGACAGAGCCAATCCAAAACATGAGTGGATATGGCCATAACCTGATTTATGGGTACAATTGAAGGTATCTGGGTCTTACATAATGTAACACACACTTTTATACTTCCCGCTGGCTGCGTTTGGCAGCTGTTTGCGGTTGCCAGCCTTAGCTCTGTAAGTGCGTTTTGCTGTTATGTTGAACTAGTGCTGGCAAGATTAAAGGCTCTGCACACCACGAGTCCAGAAAGTGAGTCCACCATCACGTGGAAAGGCTGAGTGTGAAGAAAAAATATAATTGCTCAGGACAGACCAGTTGGACTTCACACTTGAATGAAAGTCTTTCCAAGATTTCCTGAAGGCCTCTTTTCAGCGTTTATGGTAAGCCTGATGAAAAATGCCAGAGTAATCAGAGGATCTGCAGAGGAGATCCATAAACTTTATAGTACTTGTTTTCTAATTTGTTTCTCCCTTTTTTTTTTCTTTTTTTGTGCATTGCACTTTTTTATGGATTTAATACAAGAAAAGGAAAAAGTGAGGGAAAAAAATCTGACATAGTTTTGGTAAGAATTCTGTGGGTCAATTAGTCTTGGTCAAATAGTTTCCTACAGAAAACAAAAAATGACCACTTGAAAACTCTTAAATGTCCCATATTTACACTCCTTGTATTTATTTTAAGTTTAAACACCCATTATTTGTGGTCTTAAGAACCAGGTACTCTCTGCCCTCTGAAAGTGAATCAAAGAGTGTAGCAAAGAAAAAAAAGCTCTGAACCTCCTGCAGTCCTGGCGGCTTGTTTCAGACTAATTTTCTCAATACAGACTGATTGCGTTTCTCTGTGGACTGCTTTGATATTAATTAGGCCTAGTATTAGAGCCTAGACCTGCTTTATAATCAATGGGGGCATGGAAGTCTCACTTTACATTATATGGGAACTTTAAAGCAACACTGAGTGACAACTTTACCATAAACGGATAGTTTCAAAATCATTTTGATGTTAATGTCGTGTTACAGGGAGAATGACCCCCCTGCCATTGAAACAGCGCCCCATGCTGGCCTGGTATATTGCACTCTGTAACTTTGGTTGTTTGGCCTGTTCCCTCTTACGAAAAAACAAACACACATTGCTTTACCCCAACATATCACACATCAACATCAACATCTTCCTCTGTGTCTTTGCCAATTCTGTAGGCTTTCTGGTTGGTTGTGTCGACTTCAGCTTATCAACAAATGCACATAAACCTTTGTGTGTGAGTGGGGCTTCTTCATTTGCATTTAAGACAGTGGCTACTGCAATGACTGCAAAGGGAATTACAGTCCACAGTTTGTAGGGGGGTATATTGTCTATGGGTTTGGTTGTTTCTCACTGCTTTCCTTATATTAGGGTTGACTTTTTTTTATTTTAATTTTTAACTGAGAAAGACCAACGATACCATATACCCACTAAACAAACAGCTGCAATTAGCCACTGCTGATTAATTTAGTGTAGCAAGTTCATCTCAGGAGTTGGTCGAGACCAAAAACAGAGCTAAAAAGAAAATGTATCGTTATTCAGGTGGCCATGAACAAAACTTTAAAAAGAGTAGCGTTAGTCTGTGTCTGCTGCACTACGCAACTGCTGAGATGTTGACTAAGTGTCGTGTCTAGAGCTTCTTACATTTCCCTTGAATTAATGAAGTATCAACTAATGGAGGTTTAATTAGGATAATTCATCTTCTATAATCCTTTTTCCAGCCGCATCATCCAGATGATGAAATAACATAACACAACAAACTGATTTATTTGTTGTGAATTTTGTCCTTAATTACAAAGAAAACGATCACGCAGTCTCTTGGCTGAAGCTGCAGCTCCCCGCCATAACCCAGGATTACAGTTCGAAATGTAATGAATGAAAAATGGTCACCTTTACCACAAGCAATTACAGAACTTGAATCAACTCATTTCCTTAATTTACTTTTTATTTACTTTTTAAAAAATTGTTTTTAGGCTTAAACTCAGATGTTTGTTTGTCCATACCCACCGTCTGGAAAACTTCAACCATCATCCCTGTACCTAAGAAACCACGCCCCTCTGAACCAAATCACTACTGCCCAGTTGCACTAACCTCCATAATCATGAAATGCCTGGAAAAGCTAATCCTTCACACCATCCTGCCAGTAGTCACTCCACTGCTGGACCCACATCAGGGCCAGCAGGGGGACGGAGGATGCTGTTGCATGCCTCCTCCACCCCCTCCTTCAACAATCACCTGACACCTTCGCATCCATTCTGTTCATAGACTTCAGCTCGGCCTTCAACACAATACAACGCCACCAGATGATCAGGAAACTTTGCCACCTCAACATCCCTCCACTTCTCATCCGCTGGGTTCACAACTTCCTCACCGACAGACCACAAGCTGTAAGGATAGGCACAGTCATTTCATCAACCATCATCGCCCTGCAAGGCTGTGTCCTCAGCCCTTTCCTCTACACCCTCTACACAAATGACTGTATCAGCTCCTCCCCCATCACTACATACTACGAGTATTCAGATGACACCGCCAACAATCCATCTCTCACTTCACTCAGTGGTGCACCGACAACTTTCTGGAGCTAAACGTCACCAAGACAAAAGAAATGGTCATCAACACTTCACGCAACCCCCCCCCCCCCCAACCACCATCCACAACCAGACAGTTGAACAGGTCAGCCACTTCAAATACCTTGGACTCACCATAGACAATAAACTGACATTTGACCAGCACATAACCGACATCCATAAAAGATCTCAGCAGAGACTCCATGTCATACGCAAACTCCGTGCCCTCTCTGTTGCCCCCCCACCCTCTGTCACTACTATACACCTGCTTCATTCAACCCATCCTACTGTACTGTTCACCTTGTTTCTACAACATGCTGTCCATCACCAACAGGAACAAGATGTCATTGTATGAGCATCAAAAAAAGAAACACACCCACACACAAACATATACGCTCTGCAAAAACAGCATGGTACATTTACACATCAAAGACAAGGCAAGGCAATTTTATTTTTATAGCCATTTTTACAAACAGTTTGTCTCAAAGGGCTTTACACAGCATCATAACAACATCCTTTGCCCTTAGACCCTCACATCGACTGAGGAAAAACTCCGTGGAAAACCATTTTAACAGGGAAACATAGAGAAACCTCATCAACAGAGGAGGGATCCCTCACCCAGGATGTGCAGACGTGCAGACGTGCAATAGATGTTGTATACAGACAAGAAAACAGTTTATAAATCAGGGTATGAAAAAACATGGAAATTACTGAGAAGTAATCAGTAGGGGCCGCGTTTAGCTCACTTGGTAGAGCTGCCGCCCCATGTTGAGGCTACAGTCTTCACTGCAGGTGGCCCCGGTTCGAAGCCCGCATCGGGCAGCCCTTTCCCCTCTCTTCCTCCCCGTTTCCCGTCTCTCTCCCGACTGTGCTATCGATTAAAGGCAATAAAAAGCCCAAAAGAAAAATATACTTAAGAAGTAATCAGCCATTGTCATGATTTCCTATGACCTGATTGTAATTATTAGGAAAAAACGCTGGAAATTAAAAGTTGTTTTTCTACATTAGTCAACCTCAAGTGAAAGTAAGTGAAGTGAAAGTAAAGTACCATCCAGCTCCCAACTATTTGCAATGTGGAGTCAGTTATGGGCAAGGGAAAGAAGGAACAAGATTAATGTCAGTGCCCAGAGCAGAGATGATGGATGGGATATCAGCAGACAGTGATGTTTAAAATAGCTCTGATATGTCAGAGTGCTATAGACTGTAAGGAGGTTGAGTGAGAAAATCAAGTGTTTCCTCATTCTGAACAATGCTCAGTAAGAGTGAAAATGGATGAATATGGGTTC
Source organism: Trachurus japonicus (assembly GCF_045865225.1). Classification (NCBI taxonomy): domain Eukaryota; kingdom Metazoa; phylum Chordata; class Actinopteri; order Carangiformes; family Carangidae; genus Trachurus; species Trachurus japonicus. Next base: position 25,106,521 of record NC_140914.1, on the reverse strand, counting down.
AAAGCTCAACTGTAATAGCATGCAATGATAATAAAACTCACTTTTAATCAAAGACATATTTTTCGACCAGCACTCAATTAAGTTGAACTTTGTGTGTCATAAACCAAGATTACATCTCAACACCATAGCTGACACAAGGGCCAGGGTGAAATTTGACATTTGACTTTAGCATTAAATTGAGATATGCATCAAAGTGTTGCTGACCTCTTCAAAATGACACTGTCTCTCTCGTACACTGGACAGAGGACACATCTTTTTTTTCCTTTTCTTTCTCATTAATATTCAAGCTCTCGTTTGATTTATACAGCAACTGACTGATAAGTGGCTGCCGCTATTTCACACTCTGTTGAGTCAAGAAATCGGCCGTTCATTACCTTTGCTTGGTGAAAGACAGGAATGCTAATGGGAGCAGCTCAGTGACTGTTCAGTCAAGCAGCAGAGATTATATAGGAGGAGCCCGGTCACATTATGGACGGAAGGCAGAGCAAATGTGAAAGTGAATGTTTCACATCTTTGAGAGTGCATGATGCTTTGGCAAACAACCAAATTATGTGAAAGTTGGGTTTCGTTATATGCACATCGGCCATGGGTGCTGGTGCTTTCTGCCAAAAACAACCAAATTATGCCAATATTTATACAGCAGTGAATGCATCACCATGCAGTCAACAGTGGTGACTAAGGCAGTGGTGACGTGTTGTGGTGCCCTGAGGTCAGCCGAGGTGCTTTACAGCCTCTGATGAAATTAGAAACAAATCAAATCTGCCTTACTGCCTCGTTCAGATAATGGCTGCACAATGATGATGTATGTAAGCTATATTATGTGATGTTTAACCTGTAAATAACAAAAGTCATTTTATCATGTCATTGTTATAGCTGCTGTGTTCATGCAATGGGATAAAATGACATTACATAAAATGAAACAAAGGTTAAAAATGGAGAAAAACGGAGTGTGTGGCTGTTAACACATCAACATGCAGTGTCACTTTAGGACAATTGTGTTGCATGAACAAGCAGGTGTTCCTAATGGCGTCAGTGAGCGTATACCTTGTTATTACCCACAATACTCACCCACGATCACCATGTGTGCTCATCTAAACTTGTGTACGGTGTGACAACTAGGTTTTTATCAGTGAGCTACAAACACATCTGCAGGCTGTGGACCATATATGTGTCTGTGTGTTTACTTCCACATCATGTGCAGACGTGTAACTGTCATTGTGTAACATTGTGGGACAAATATCGAGGAAGTTGTTGTGTCCTGGTCATCTGTTGACAATATTAACGGAATTCCTCCCCCCCAAGATTCCAGAGAGGAATATTCAGTGGGGGTTTCTATTGAAACTTCAGTCCCTAGGAATCTGTATAACCTGGAAGAGTATAAACACTTAGATTATCTCTGGAAGTAATAAATGTCACAGAACTGCATGAAAGTTATTAAATCATTTGGACTTGTCGAAGGCAGATTTAAGTTCTCTGGAAGAGCAGAGAGGTATTTTCTTATATATTCTGGTTCACCCTTCCCTTATATTTTAGCTGCAGTACAGTGATTGACAAGACAAGTTGTGGTATTATTCACATTTATTCTCAAGTGTCTGCTATAAATCAGTGAATTTCCAGTTAATTTATGTTTTTCATGCTGCTATTATTTTAGCTATTAAATTTACAGTGTGTCAGTTTAATACTACTATTAACAATGTTGAACTTCAGCCTGAACACAACATATATTATACATATACATCATCATCCATATCATAGTATTAGTAACATAAATGAAGGAGTGCTTTAAAATGAAACAAAGCAGACTGAAGACAAAAATCATGTCACGTGTTACAACAGGTGGCTGGCCTGTTGTAGTAATCCGTTACTGATTACCATTGTTGTGTTTTGCCAAATAAGGGCAAAAAAAGCAGATATTTTTTAAAAATAAACAGGTTCCACAGAAGTAAGCAGCCCTTTGGCCTCAGTGATTAAAACAGTTCCTCAGAACGTCTCTACTCTTCTCTATCAGCACCCACCGTCCCGGGGCCAGGAAATACAAACATATTTCAACTGTGGTCAGCAGGATGAGCTTTTGCCAGGAGACATAGGAGGGTTGTTTGGATACATTATTTTATGTATCCCATGCTGGTTTACATGAAGTAGTACATATCTCCATCCATCCATAATGAAAAAGCACATTTTTTCAGAGACGCTCAGGAATTTAAATTCTTCTACTACAGTTACGAACAATCCCACTGAGCCCGAGACCAATCATTCCTGACAAAATGGCTTTGAAACACAGAGAAATAATAACAGTCATCTCAACTCATTTTCAATAACAGCTGCGTGTTATCAAAGTTCACTTTTCCTCACACACTGAACAATTGATTGCACATAAAACCAGTGAGCATGACACGCATAGTTACAGAAAAATGCCGGGACTAAAAGCGCGGCAATTATGAGGTTTTCAACAAATAAATCCTGGAATGTTTTATGGCTGCTTCTGACAGAGATTCTGAGGATGGTGTGACAAACAGACTGCAGCTGACCACGTCCGACTGGGCTGCTGTGACACTGAGGAAGGCCTGTCACAAAATCAGATGTGTAGGTTAAGTGAAAAATGTGAAACTGTGGCCACTGACTGTTAGATAGAGACACTGAATGTGAAAATATGGCAAACATGACCCTGCAGGAACCTGAGGCCATTCCTGCAAAAACCAGTGTTACTGCTGAACTGGGAATTTGTTAGTGGGCCCAGTGCAGAACCATTAGGTCAGGAATTTTAAGTACACAACACAACCATAAATTAATGTTGTGTACTTCATGTTTAAGGTCTCTATTAGGCCAGGTGAGGTTGTTTTCATGAAAGTGTTGTTGACTCGGTGTCATCGATGTCATAGTCCAGTCGCAGTGCACAACAAGAGTCCTCTTAGCAGAGCTTATTTACAGCTGTTGTGCTGTGTGGTTTCCTTTTTTACAGTGTGTCCCGGTGCAAATTAAAATATGCAACCAAGTTAGTAAACAGCATCCATGTGGAGTTAAGAAACCAAGGCAAACACTTTCACCCTGCCTCTGTCTGGCATGTGTGGTGATCGTCTCTCCAGGTATACATCTGCAGACAGACACACAGAGGTGGAAAAACTTCTTTAAAGCCAAAGGAATCTGACTTTTTGTGGCGGAGATGAAAAAGAAAAAAGAAAAAACCCTTTGTCAAACATCTTTCACCTTTTACTTTGATCCAAACAAGTCAGTTTCATGTATTTATGAAAACAGTCTCCATCTGAAAATAGCTGAAGTTGTGTTTTTACATCTAATCTGAAGCCTTCAAGATGGAAAATAAACATCCGTCAGACATGGGGAAGGCAGCGGAGACACATCTGTTGCCACAGCCTTTGAAAGCTTTTTATGTCACTACCAAAGAAAAGAAACTGTGTTTTGTCTCATTTTTATGGCTCCTGTTGATGTAGCCCTGTCAGTATGAGATGACCCACGTCAAGACGTGTTCTTTGCAGAGCAGACTGACTTCCTGTCTGCTAATCCTAATGGCGATCATCTCAATAGATCGCAATCGTGTGATGTCCTGCTCTCGCAGATGCTACATTCATAATTTCTTCCATTCAACCAGATGAGGTGTTAATCTTAAGGTTTTATAGCACAGCTGACAAGGATGCACTAACCCCAGCTAATGATGCTCTGGCTCCACCTGTCCCTAATGGCATTCAATCTGACTCTTTGGCGGGATTTTCACAACTGCATAATACAAACAGATGTGCAATATAAACAATACACTTCAGTGTTTTAGATCATGTGTTTTACAAAAAGCTCCATATTTTAGACTTTTCCACATGTATTTGAAGTGTTGATGTCAATAATACCAAAGTTTTTTAGTTCCAAAAACGACAGCTCAGTGTAGTTTAACACGTCCTCTCTCGAGCTTCTTTCAAGAGCGGTGAATGCTTAGTTGTGACATCACAAAGTTACAGAAGTCCTGATGGTTTGTTTTGAGGCTCAGTCTCTGATACAGACATGTGTGCATTTCTCTGTGGACTGAGGCTTTGATACTTTAACAGTATTAATAGTGAACCTAAACCTGATTTATAATTGACCCTGACCTTTAAAATGTACTAACAAACACACACACCTGTCCTGAGTAGATGCACACATAACCCAGTTCTTGCATAACTGCACTGGCAGTCAAAGAGTATTTCAACACACAGGTGCAGTGTGTGCATGAACAAAGAGCTGCGTTGTGCACATCATTTTACAGCAGACTGTTTTGACATGAGGTGACAGTAAAATAAGGAGCAGGAGGAATTTCAGATGAGCGCAGAGATATTATGCCTGATGAGGGATGAGGGGGATCGGAGAGACTCATAACATCATCTGACATTGGAATAATATAAATATTCATTCCGTGTCCTTATCACTAATCTTGGGATTTTTACCAATTTGAAATAAGCAATTAGCTTTTCCCTCCTTAACAGTTCCTCCCTGAGGCGAGGCCAGAGGCTTTAAATCCTAAAGTCCCCGGCAGCAGCAGCAGCAGCAGCAGCAGCATGGGGAGGAGTGTGGCTGGCCTTCTGTAAAACTGGGAAATCATCTGCATTCACAGCTGCATTTAGAGTCTGTGAGAGACATGTTTGTGGTGGCAGAGCACAGCTGCTCCACACTGATGAGACCTGACCACAGGCCCTTTGAGGTTGTTCAGATTGAGAGGCGGCGTTTTAATCTCTGGAAAATGAACAGACAACACATAAAGTCTCCAGAGCAGGACAGACATGCCAGTGTAATGTCCGTCACTTCAACAAGCTTTTTACTTTGAAAGGCATAATCTGGCTTTAATCAGTATGCCTAACAACTTTTTCTAAGATGCTATTATATGAAGTCATACACACAGCGCGGTCCAGACGTCTGAAAGAACCATCCCATTCACTTGGATAGGAAAGTGGTGTCAGAATGAATTGCATCACTGCTCATTAAATGAATCTTTAAAGGGAGGTTTCCCTGCAGCCTGAGGCAGGTCTCCCTCAGCTTTAGAGGTGGTTGTTGCTTAATATTACAGCTCCACATGCCATAACTGTGGAGTCAGGAGCAAGACAGCAAGATTTTAAATATTCATATTCCTCTCTAGGATTTCTCTGAGTGGCCGCCTGACTTTGCCCTGCTGCCAGGAAATGACTGGTTCTCACCAACTGAGACACCCAGAGGGGAAGAGAGCACGGTGCAGCTCCGGCATATAAAAGCAGTCATCAGCGGTCTGACTAACAGAGGACATGCTTGTGCATTGTGAATGGGAGAGTCTGCTGCTTCTGAGAAAACAGCCTCAACAGTGAGTTGCATAATGACAGTTGAACGGTTGAGGTGAAGAAGTCTGCTTACTTTGGAACAACAGGAAAAGATATCAAGAACAATCTGGATTAATTTTTTTTCTTCAGCTTCAGTTATGACTAACTGTCAAAACCCAGGCGATCCTGACCATCTCCATGGATTTCTTATTCCAAAGGTAGGTGAATCGTCCTTTATGTAAAGAGACTTTTGAAGGACAAAAAGTATGTCCTGAAGCTATCATTTCAAGTCCAGTTCTCTTCATACTTATGGGTTTATTTTTTATGTTAGAATTACAGCATTCACTTGCATTAAAACAAACAGAAAAGAAAAAAGAAACACCCTCAGATACAGAAATGTGACAGTTTGAAGTAAAAATGCTCCTTTGTCATCATTACTCACACCTCGTTATCCACCAAACATTACTCGTTTTTTGTTTTGCTTGGTTTTATAAGACTATTAAAAACTTTTTTTAATACATAACAAAATGATACAAGCAGAATGACAAACCAAACTCTGCAAAAGCATAAAAAGAACAGCTATTAAAATGTTAGGGTGAAAGAAAAAAAAGAATAAAATCCATATACGAAATATATGGATATGTAATATATTATCATTTCAAATATCACGATAATTCATTTTGATCATTTACATGCGACAACAAGTTTCTCCTGTAATTGTGCATTTGCACGTTTTTGGGTTCAGTCTGTTCCGCCGCAGTCGCTCTTGGCTCTCACTGTGTGCGTGTGTTTTATAGGACTGTGCTGCTACATGGTAACTGCATTTCTTTGAGGAATGCATGTACCCGTGTCAACAGCAACTGTCAGAACTTGTTCAGACTTCCCTCGCTGCCCTATACGAAGAAAAAAGTAAGGCTCTTTGTCCCTAAACCCTCAGACGTTGCTAAGAACTAATTTGTTGTTTTCAAAGATGAGTCACTTTGTCCTGAGGAGCTTGGCTGGTCTGGGGAGACCACGATAATTAACAAGTTATTTTGTTAATATTGTAAACCTGTATGTAAGTTATTATGGAAAAGGCAATTTTTAACAGTTGCCATAAATCTGGAAATGTTTTATTGTATGGTTATTTAAAAGACACCAGACTAAACTAATTGAGAGTGAGTGTTTTTCTTTCGTTTTTTTTTATTTCAAAGAAGTTTCAAAGAGTGAAACATAAAATTCACTCCGCCTTCCCACCTCAGTACATAGGCTACTGTGTGTACATCAGTCATCATGCTGATCCAGTCTCTTTTCCCTCTCAGTGTCTTCCCCGCCAGAGGAACCACATCAGGCCCAGGGCTCAGCCATGATGCTGGAGATGCAGCACTACAACACTTCTGGTATTACCACCTCCACCCCCCTCTCCCTCCGGAACAACACCACCAGGGAGCAGAGGCCAGAGAGCAGCCCCATGGGCCCTGCCATCACCATGACTCTGGGGATTCTGTTCAACGTGGTGGCCCTCATCATCCTCGCCAAGGCGTACAACCGCTTCCGTCGACGGTCAAAAGCCACTTTCCTGCTCTTTGCCAGCTCCCTGGTGGCTACGGACCTGGCAGGACACATTATCAACGGAGCCCTCGTGCTGAGTAGGTATAGGTCCAAATCTGAACCTCCAGCAGATCCAGCTACCTCCTGTTTGTTTCTGGGAGGTTGCATGGTGTTCTTTGGCCTGTGCCCACTTTTCCTGGGTTGTGCCATGGCTGCAGAGCGCTGTCTGGGCGTCACGAAGCCTCTGGTGCACGCACGTCTGGTGACCACTGCGCGGACTAAGATGGCACTGACCCTCATCTGGCTGCTGGCGTTATGCGTGGCCCTCCTGCCCTTCTTCAGACTGGGAACCTACACCGCTCAGCACCCGGGGACGTGGTGCTTTATCAGGGTGATGGAGAACACTAATGGGACGGACCTGGCCTTCATGGTGCTATTTTCTGGACTGGCCTTGAGCTCTCTGGCCGCGGCCTTTGTGTGTAACACCATCAGTGGGATCACGCTGTTGAGAGCTCGGCTAAAGAAGAGGTCGTGCTCCCAGCGCCGCTCAGCCAGGTCTCATGACACAGAGATGGTGGTTCAGCTGGTCGGTATCATGGTCACCTCCTGTATCTGCTGGAGCCCTCTTCTGGTGAGTTTGTAGAAGAGACATTATAGGCCATTAAGGTATTTTAGTTTCATCAAATGCTGAGCGATTATCTCAACTTTTAGGAAAACAAACAAATCTGATTACTATTGATCATTCTCAAATGTGGACAAATCCATCAAGCATCACAAATGTTACACTATCATTAAGGACATTAGGATTTATTAAGGATGAGAAAGGATTCCATTAAAGATTAAATCTATTTGATTTAGTTTCGTGACAGAAGCTCTCTGTACACCCCTGGACTGCCGCTCTTCAAACAAGACATTCATTATTAATGCATGTTTGTGCAGGAGATATTTGACAGAAGTTCATGCTCACACAAAATAAACTTAGACTTCGATAAAATGATTTGCTCATTAGGCAGAAAGGGCATTGAAAGACCGTTTATATGTGAAATTTTGTAATGTTTTAACTAAAACACACAACACAAGATCAAGTGCTCAACATGATAGCAGGCTCTTGCTTAATTGTGCCAGTGCACAGAGCTGTTGGATGGTAAAGTGACTTCATCACACCAGCTATTAAAAACCACAGCAAACTGGAAACTTTGAATTTCACAATAATTCCTGGCTGACAGAAGCTATAAAAATGTTTCTTAACAATCTACACCATAATGTCGGGAAAACCATTTCCCCCCTTTTCGGTTGCCCTGAAGTATCTTTAAGCTTGTAAAAGCTTGGAAAGGGTAATAACAATAATCTGTCTGACATTATGTTTTTCTTTTGTTTGTTTGTTTTGAGTTTATTAAATGTCACAACAAAAGCATAAAGTTGTTTCCTTTTCTTTCTTTCTTTTTAGATCTTTGGACTGATGTCAGCCATACGGTCCCATAGTGGCGTCCAGAGCAGTGACTGTGACACTTACAAGAAGCTGATGGTAACCGGTGTAAGGATGGCAACGTGGAACCAGATCCTGGACCCGTGGGTCTACATTCTGCTGCGACGTGCCATCCTCAGGAAGATCTACCACATCACTAAAAGGCAGGCCAGTTTCAAGGGAAGCATGTTTCGCTCAATCCGCTGGGATGCCAGCTCCTTTCAGAACTCAGAGAAAAACTGTGTTAATAAGATTTAAAGGAGGAAGAAAGGGACGTATGATGGCATCTTTCTCTTTTAAAGGGATGCTCTGTCGCCTGCCAGCAGGACCAGCACTTAACCCTCTGAACGTTTTCATCCCGATCAGATTTCAGTGCTGCAAAGGTCCCAGATGAAGACGGGTGGGGATGGAGCCACCAATGTGTTTATATGTAGGAAGTGGTTAAAAATGGGAAACATGTTCCATGATGTTCTGAAATATCACTGACCAGCTAATAATAACCTCTAAGGTTGTTGTGTATATTTGTAGTATTAAACTACAGAAGAATAAAGCTACAACTTATTATAAATTGCTTATCCTATAGTGCATTTGATAATGCAACATGGCCCATATACTGGACGCATGTGCATGGCAGTCTGCCCTCTGTGAGAGGAGATGTAAATATAAAGGTTTTTGTGTGTTGGAGTTTGATGTATTCTTTTTGCTGAAGCTAAGACTGTATCTAATCTTAAAGAAAACATCTCAATTCTGTAAATGTTCATTTTGTCTGACACAATGTAAAAGTCAATGACTTGTGTAAATGCTCAAATGAGAGCACAAAAGAAAAAGCTGTGTTTTTACCTCAGCTTGAAGATGTGAAAAACACTGTGTGTGTCCAATGTAATGCTGTGATATGAAAGTAGTGTGTCTCTTTCTTGTGTTTGTGAATGTATCAGTGTTTTCCCCGAGTGTCTAGGGGACTGAAGTGAAGCTATGTGTTGCTAAAGCTAATTGAATGTGATATTATTAAGAAAGGGGAATGTAAGATTACAAATAAATGGTTTCTAATCGATGTCATCACAACTTTTTCAACATAAGGCAAAGTGTCCTATATTTAGCTACTTAATAAAGCCATGCAAATTGTACAGCATGGCAAGGAGACACTCATATACACAGAAACTAAACAAATTGTAGGTATTATAAACAGTAAAACCAAAGGTTAATCAGCTATATCCAGCAGTGAACTGACAGCTTTAGATTGATGTTCACTCATTTGAAAAAATAGCCTTTTTTCTCTCTCTTGCCAAGAGTTGGGTGACTAGATACTGGTCTTATGACTGTGTGGCAAATAAGAAGATACTACACAGCTGGTTAGCTTAGCATAAAGAGGTGGCAGCAAGTCTTCCGCTTATAATAAGGTCAGAGGTTTGATCCCCAGTTCCTCAAATCCAAGTGTCAAAAATTCCAAATTACCCCTGGCCGTCCCACCAATGTGAGTCTATGTGAAGACAGACAGAAGTGTAGCCTACAAGTAAACCCTGTGTGTTTATATGGCTTGCACTATAAAGCACTTGTGCACTAGCAAAGTGCAGTCCACAGACAGGGGAAACAACAAGCCTGCCTCTGTCCAAATCCACAGAACAGCACCAGTTAAAATTGTTACATTTTATTTTATCCAATCCATAAACCAATCATTTGAAGCTAACATATCTTGGATAGCTGTTTTGCAATTAAACAATTGCAATATGTCATGAGTGAACTTCAGAAGTGCAGGTATAAGTTCTGTTGGTCCACCCAGAGCTAAAATGAGTTTCAGGCTTTAGCCTCTTCATCAACTACTCCTTAAGAAAGCACATAGGCTACTGTACATATTCTCCAAAATGTCGAGCTAATGATTTAATGTGGTTAGGTCCACAAGGCCTTAATTTATGAGGCTTAAAACTGAAACATGAATCCAGGACAACACCCAGTAAGATGTCCTACATGCTCCGCCCTCCAGCAGTGAAACAGGTCTTTGTGCTCACTGTCCAATCAGCAGGTAGCGACCACACCTCAGCTCACACCCTGCAGCTTTCACTCATGGCACAATTCTTTCACCTAGCCTGCATAGACTCTCCCACCTCAAGTGTCTTATATGTCAACAGTGAATACCTGTCGGAGAAAGGAAGGGCCACAGAGCTCTTCCTGGACCCATGCATCTGGCAGATGGACACCACATGACTGGGACAGGTAGGCAGGCCCCAACTCTCAGCTGCCTGACACAGCTATTGTGCGAACTGAGCGCCTAACTCGGGACAGATGATTTAAACTGTGGGAGGAAGCTAATGTTGCTGACTGAGTAAATTCAGTAACTATTCACTGACGGTGAAAACCTAAATGTTCTACACTTTATGAAACCCAATGCTAAAAATACATCAACCGAAAACAGAGGCGAGGCCAGCTTCCGAAATGTTCAGATGAGGCCTATCAAGAATGCTACTTATATTACCTTGTAAACTACAGACTTAAGATGACTTATCATTATAAAATCCAGGATGAATATAATAACTTTGAAGATTTAGTTTCAATATAGGAATTACAAAAAAATATCCAGTAGTTTCTCTTTGAGCTATGCAGGTGCCTGCAACAGGCATGCAGGTCTCGACAGGCAGGCTGACCTCGCCATAATACCCGCTATTAATCAACTTGGCTGCAGGCTCTGTATAAAAATAAGGGCTTCCACTGCACAGGTGGGATATTAGTGGGTAGGAGAGTCGCCCTGTAATAGAACAGGCACCTGTCTATGTCCCCCACTCAGGAGGACCGACCGGAGCAGTGCCCACCCCACTTGGCACCAACACCAACGTTAGAGGGTGAGGCACAAAATGAAAGGATATGTGCTGTTCCCCCTCACCTGCCTCATAGAGATTACACTAAACCATCTACTGAGAGACATGCCCTGAGGAAACATTCCTTTGGATTTCTATGTTTTATATATAGACTGCTCTTATATAGCACTTTAGACTTGAAGCCACCCATGCATCTTCAGATTTCCATGCACACTGATGATTCTGATATTTTACATGTGGAGTTGGGATAATGTTGCTCTTGTCTTTACCCTGTTTTCCATGCGAGAATGAGTTTCACCTCCTGATTGGGCGGTCAGTGCAAAGATCTGTTGCCTGAACTTTGAAAGAATTGACCAGACGCGAAAGCTTTTTTATCCCTCTCTATGCACTCACATATTTAAACACAGTTAAATTTCCAATAAAGCTTTTCTTGTGACATGTTTTTAATCTGTGTTCTGTTCAGACAACAGAATAAGTATGAATTATCAACCAGCAGGCACTTCCAAGTCATTCCTGCTGCTCTGCTGCTGCTAAAATCCTTTACACCAATGACATTGTCTTACAAATCAATCACTGTGCTATGACTTCATACTTGTAAAAATAATTACACAGAGAATTTGAAGCTCATTCACATCAGCTGCTATGTGGTCAATATAAAAAGGTGTTCCTGTGGAGGAAAAGTCTGACCTTGTGTCCTGTGAGGCAGCTGATGTTGGACTTGAGAATAAAATTAAAAAAAAAAAAAAAGCTGCTAAAGGGGTCAGTGTATCTTTTGGTCATTGGATTTTCTTTTGATGAATGGGAATTCAAAAACAAAATATCACTGGTTTATTTGATTTTCATTATGAAATACAAAAAATAAAATTTAAACACAAAGCGTTCTTCTTTTTGAGTGTGTGGTATATTGATGTGTTGATGAAAAGAAGGGGTCACCGCTGACACGCCTTCACTCGTATTCAAAAAGAGTTTATTTACAAGAAGAACAGTGTACAAAAAATGTCGAATCCTATAGCATCTCTGGTGCCAATATGAGATCTCCCGATCTCAACTCAAAAACCTTCCTTTTTATATGTTGTCTTATCTCCAACACTCCACCTTCTCCAGACAGAGAGGAACCTCCCGTCCAGATGGCCAGTGACCTCTGACATGACCTTTTAACATTTAGACTAGCAGAAAACCATATCCTCTATCCCATGTCTCTTACCCATTAGAGAAGACAACAGGATCATTCAGTCATATTAAACCATACATATCCCATTAGGTCGGATGACTTCTAAGCAAAATATGGAACCCATGAATTAGAGCATCTGTCCAGAAAAGGCATACATACAAAGAAGAACATACAATAATTTAAAGCAGAAGTAAGCGGAATGTTTGTGTTAATATAAGTCTTAAATAGTTACATCTTCCGACAGCAATCACTTATATAGAGTGTTTGGTCCGTCAGTCACTCTGCTCTGCTATAAGCTGAGGAGAAAACTTTCCTTGTATCCTACAACCTTTATCCAATGAGGAGAGAGAACGGCATAAAGGGGCGGTCCTCTCTGTGTGTGCAGCCAAGGGATGCGCATGCATGCAGTGACGTAGGGACGAGGGCGGGGACTGCTAACTCCATCTGCTGACAAGAAGTTAGCCAAAACGACCGGATCGCTTACTTCTGCTTTAAGATAATAAAGTAAGAAAGTTAAGGTGTATAATACTACAAATGTCAAAGAGCAATTAACTAAATTTTGAAAAAAATGTTCACTAGCCTACATAATCTAGCTGGGCCTACTTGTCCATTTCAATTTAAAATACAAAAACCCAGGTCCATATATGACATGTTATCATTTTCATCAGTTTTCCGAACGACAGCATTATGACTTTTTCCCTACATAAAGCATGCAGTTTTATCAGGGTAATAAATTAATTATGATGTCATTGACTGATATAACCAACCTGCAGCTCTGGTTTAATCTGTCACCTCCAGTCAACGCCACCATTTGTAGCCACGCCCCCTGGTTCGGTACCGTCAGCCTCTGTAGCCAATAGGAGAGCAGTCACGTGCGGCGTCCATCCAATCAGCGTCCTCGCTCTCAGGCGTTTCCATTTGCTCCCTCTCTGTCCGCCGCCGCTGGTGCTGCTGCCGAGCTGAGGAGAGACCGAGCAGCATCGTCCGTTAGCAGGGGAAACACCGCGGTGAGTAACAAATATATCAATGATGTTAGTGCTCACAACGACGCTAATTAGTTACTGACCGGTCACTGAGCTGCAAAGGCACCGACGAAGCCCGTAACTGTTCTCCGGTGTCTTCATTACTGCGCGCTTTGTTTACGGGTCTGTCTGGCTTTGTTTGGCTAAGCTAACATGCTACGAGCTAACTGTTGCTGAGCGTTCAATGGGGTCTCGGTCTCGTCTCGACCATTTTGGTGTCTGGAGGCAGCAGACCAATATCCAAATGTGGACTCGGATTTTCTACCAAATGTCCTTTTCTTATTTCTGCCTCCACATATGATAGAAACGGTAGGAAAAAGGATTTAGACGGTGGTATTCTTGCGTTTTGCGGCTTGGCAGGAATGTCGGCATGGCGCAGCTTTTGACGATGGGTGACCCGTTTTTTGTGGGGGTTGTTAGCTAGCTGCCGACACCGGCCAGGCTCTACTCAACTAAAATGGCGTCTGTTTTTAAATTCTCCTGGTGTATGAGTGGTGGTCTGGGTCCCAGGGTTGTCTGCTATAACTCCCTGTCCCCTGACGTAGAAGTTATGTCTGCGCAGGTTTAACAGGTGAGCCATTAGCTTGTAGATCACAGCAGCAGCAGGTTCATGTTGGCTTTGGTCCCAATGCTTAATAACTTGTTGACTGGGACATAACAACTGGGCTGATGCTGATGCTCTTTATAGTTTCAACCACATTTGCCTTGGCTGCAACTGGAGACTATAGTCGTCGTTGTAATGCAGTGAGTTGCCTTACTTTGCAGCAGGATATCTGATCACTGTGGGCGTGTCACGACGATGAATAAGCCTTTCTCTCTCTGATCACATCATTTCGTTGCAGTCCTCATAATTTGCACCAGCATAAATGAACATGCAATCGTTTTTGAAGGTAATTTGACTGACTTATATTTTGAGTCCAGTCTGATATAAGTGGACTGCACTTGATTGTCTCTTCTTCAATGTGTAGTCAGAAAGATCACCCATCTCTTCATGTGCTGCTAATGATATAAATGTGTATAAGTTGTGCATGTGGACTAGTTCATGCATGATGTAAAGCTTCATTTCTTACAATAAACACATTTCTGCCAGTGAAAGTAGGTCTGCGCTTTGTCCCTGAGGCATGTGTTGCTGTGCCAGCGACCTTCTTATGCTGCTGCAGCTGGTAATCACTTTTATTTCTGTGAGAAATAAACAGACATTCCTGAGTGGGAAGTGTATCACCTTTTTCAGAGTTTCCGGTTTGGGAAATATTTAGACAACATCCTGCATGGCCAAATAAATCAGTTCGAATATGTATCCCCCCCACCCCCTCATCTTTTGTAGGGTATCTAATTTTCATTTGGCTCACTCACTGAATCCCGTCTCACTGTTAAACTCTGTTGAAATGTGTTTGTTTGTTCTCCTGTACAGACGGACGCCATCACTCATCTGCTGCAGAGAACATCCTTTTTCAGCGCTGCCATTCACTGAATATACTGACTAAGACTCCACAGTTTTCTCAAGCAACAATGGTAATGATTTCATTTTGGCCTTTGTTTTTATTTTAAGTTACGTGATTCTTATTTGTCTTGCAACCGACAGAAAGGCAAAGCAGACCGGTCTTCTTGCTAAATATCACTATTAACAGGACAACTTGATGTGTCACATCTAATTCAATCCACAGAGCTGGTGGTGCCAGTGTTTTGTCATTCCAGTCTGCCTAGGGCTTTAGGAACACATGCTGCAGCTTCCACATCACAGCTCTCCTCTAAATTGGCTTTGGCTGCCTGCACATACGCTCGCCTTGTGTAATCACTGGTGTTAGAAGCTTGGCCTAGACATGGGGCCTTCTTATTCAGTGTTTTAATTAATCAAAGCAAGTAAGTGACAGAGGAAGTACAGCTTTCATTATCAAGAAGTAGAACCTGTTTTAACTCTTTATAAATACCTCGTAAAGAGGGATTAATGAAGTTAGATGAATAACTCATCTGAATAAAAACCTGGAACCCTTTCAAATCTACAAAATGGATTGAAGTTGAGAGAGCTGGCTCTGGGTGTTATTCTGTCCACCGATACAGATAAATCGGTAATCCTGCTTTGTGAGACAGGCTTCTGTTGTATAATTAGTAATGATCTGTTGTTTAATTCTCTCAGGATAACTCGGAGCACAGCGAGGCATTGGTGCATTATCAAGGCAGATGTCAGATTTAGCTTTGCCCCACGACAGAGTGTACAACACCCTGCCTGGATGCTGTTGTCATGCGTTATTTAGACAGTTATTTGGTGTGAACTAGTTGATGCTAACCCCTCCACAGCAGGAAACTCCCTCCCATTTCTTCCTAATTCACAGTATTGTTTTTTTCCCCCCCACCACTAGCCTCCTCCAATGCGCCACCGCTCCATGCGCGTCTTCATGAATGATGACCGCCACGTCATGGCCAAACACTCTGCCATCTATCCAACTCAGGAGGAGCTGGAAAATGTACAGAACATGGTATCGTACACAGAGCGGGCCCTCAAGGCCGTATCTGACTGGCTGGATAAACAGGAGAAAGGGACATCCAAGTCAGACTCTGATGGCACAGACACTGATAAGGACAGGTGAGGTGTCTTTGTCTCATGAGCAGTTACAAAAAAGGAGGTCAGTTTGTAAGAAATTGTCAAATGCCTCTTTCCTTACCACATATCTTCTTCTTTTTCTTGAAAGTGAGCACAAAGATCAGGCCACCCGCTCTCTGCGTGGTGTAATGAGGGTGGGCCTGGTTGCCAAAGGACTACTACTGAAGGGAGACCTGGATCTGGAGCTGGTGCTCCTCTGTAAGGACAAGCCCACCATCAGTCTGCTGAAGAAAGTGTCTGAAAATCTTGTTACACAGCTGAAGGTAAGAACAAAGCTCAGTCAGTTACTTGTGCCAAATCACATCACCACACCTGTGCTGTTTGCTTGATATTGGACAGTATAAAAAATGTATTATATTATATGCCACCTTAAAAGAACATTTCTCAAAAAATACCTTGCAGTTATTAAAAGACTGTAGCTCCTGCTGAGTGAAGCATTTTACAGACCAAACCAGAAAGTCATTGTTAAAATATTTCAAGAATCAGAAGTGCTTTACCCAAAGAGGCACGACAGTGGAGAAGAAGACTCATCAACAAAACAGAGTATTTATACAGTGGCTAATGAAGTGAGAGATATAACAGAAAAGAGGCATTGAGCTATTAAAATAAGGTCTTCTATACTCCTCATACACTGACCAGACATCACTTTCTCTGTTTAAATTGAACTGCGTGGGCTTTTTTTTTGGCATTGTGAACTAAGAAGAACAGCCTCATTATAAAGGGGTTCAGGCCATTTATGCTGTGGACATAATTTCATTGCACCCCTAAAGCTCTTCATGCACTCCCTCATTTTTCAACACGGAGGCACATGAGCTCCTTGGGGAGGAATTAAGTGTCAAGCCCTCCGGTATATCGTGGTGTGTGATGTTTCTAGTATCCTAACAAGGATGCTATTGCAACATTCTGTGTATATCACAGTATTTGATCTCCTGAGTCAGGATGTACAGATTGTTGATGTCATCACTGCCAGCTGGAGATGTTTGGTGAGGTTGTGGTAGTTGATCCTTCACTCCACTGTTTTGCTGCAGGTTAATCCAAACACCGGCCACTTTTAGCTTCAGCCATCAATGTGACATTGGCTTTCTGTGTTTATCAAATGAGCTCCCTTGTGTCCAACTTGGCTCCCAACCTGCCATGTTGTTCTAAAATGACCTTGTGTAGGAGGTCATTCGTGTGAACATGATAGCTTAGTAACACCTTGGGGGAGTATCTCTATATTGGGCACAAACCACCGTCACTCAAAAGGATGAAGTGACTTTAGGTTTCACTGATCAAAGGCCAAGTTCAATGACCCCATAAACCCTCTCCTTTTCCCATAAGATAACCACGAGACAATTAAACTCAAACACTCAGTGAGGGAAGATTGTGACCACAAGTTGGCTGTTGGGAGGCATACAACAACCACATGGCAACAATTATTGTTTTTCCAATTAACTCTAAGGCTATCAACAAACTATAATTGCTCTTTCGCTCACTGTGTCTTTTCATTTCATCTTAACTATCACTTTAATTAGTGCCACAATCTATTAATGATTATGATAGGTTCATTTAGGGATCACTCCACTGGCCTAAGGGAACTTCTCAGCAGATCAGCCTTTGAATTTTGTTGGCCTGAGATTTCCTCAGCCTTAATGGCTGCCTGGTGCACACACAGAGAAACTCCCCCGGAGCTGCAGAAAGCAGTTCAGTTGTGTGTGTGTGTGTGTGTGTGTGTGTGTGTGTGTGTAGTTATTTTTCAGAATAAAGAAAAGATGGTCAATGAAGGAAAAACACACACAGAGCCTTGATATCATGAGCCATCATTATATTAAAGGAGATGAAAGGAAAGAAGCCACAATGTACAACACCACAAGTATTGTGCTAACTGTACCATTCAGTCATCTATGATCATGTCAATGTCAAAGTATATTAATGGCCAGCAAATGAGCTCCTGTAGCACACACGCACATCAACAAAATAGCAGTTAATGTATTCTGTCAATGAGCACAAGCTCCTCTGAGATAAGACAAAAATACAGCTACACATCTCCTGGGAAGGAAAAAGATGAAGACTCTGCAAAATCTATTACTTATTATTATCAACTACAAGTAAAGTTCACTATAAATATAACATATAAAAGTTATTACATTACCTCAAACATATGTTTGTAAAATGCAGAACCACCAGACTGATCAGCAGCTTCCTTCCACAAGCTGTTCAAATGCTGAACCACTGAACCACACTCTCTCATTTCATCTGCACTACTCTACAGCGGAATGACAATAAACTTGATTTGATACCTGTTGTGCAATTTATTTTCTGTGTCAACATACCATGTAAAACCAGTATATCCATCTATTTTTTACAACTATGGTAGCATACTGTGATTATGAATGATCCCTGGCTGCATGTTTTGACATGAGAGATAAATGGCTTTCGGTCTTGACGAACCGCTCTCTCACAGCAGATCATGGAGGACAAGTATGTGGTGACCCAGCACATCCGGGAGGCCAGCATCGTCATCAAGAATGCCAAGGAGCCCCCTCTCACCCTCACCATTCACCTGACGTCTCCTGTGGTTCGTGAGGAGATGGAGAGGGCTGCTGCTGGAGGTAAGCTCCCTCGCCAAAGGCCCCAGGGTTCCAGTGGCGCCCTGCCTCCGGTAGGGAGGCCAGGCAGGCAGGCAAACAGGCTAGACAGATATTGTTTATTGGGCCTTCAATGGAGCTAGGGGACAAGAAATGCAGTCACATAACGAAACTGTGCTATGCTTATAGCTCTCTAGCCACTCTCGTAGTTCCATGTAATGTAATTGTACATTTTTGATGGCCCAATATACAGTATAGGGCAGGTAGTTAAACTTACTGCTGAAGACATGGCTTTCTCTTCCCTTTTAATGATCAAGGTCACCAACGAAATGAAGGCTTACTGAGAATTTAACCAAAGACAAAAAAAAAAAAAGAGAGACCACTTTGTTTGCATGTGTTTTATCATTGATGATGAACGGTTTGCATTGCAGCAAAAATGAGTAGCAAAACATGAGGTGAAACTGTCCTTGGTTGTAAGACCCAGCAGTGGGCTATTGACTGTCTCTGATGTTTGCTTAGCAGGGAAGGCTCAGGGTTACAGATAACGACAAGGGACACTTTGAGAGTCTGCATTTGTCTCCAGTCCCTCTCAAAACTGGCGTCGGTCCCAGTTGTTAGGTAGCAATAGACTATGTTTATAATAATGAGGTTTAATTGTAGCTATACAAAACCAAAGTGAGCTGATATTCTGTTCCAGAGATCTTATCAGCTGCTTCAGCAGGTGTCAAACCTTGACCTTATCTGTAGCGCTGTGCTAACAGTGATGCCCAGTTTGGGTCTTTTGTTTTCTGAAGCCATCAGTTTTGCTGCAGTGTGGACTTGTTTCAATACCCACTTTTTGTGCATCTGATAACTTCTGCCTGTGGTTCCAATTCTGATTCTCTCTGTCAAGCCTTCTAGTTTGTCAATTTTTAGGGACGCTGGACCTTTGACCAACTGGCCGCTCTCTGTCTCGGAAGGGGCAAAGTGCAGTGTACCCAGTATAAAGGGCAAAGGGGAGGGGCTCTACCTCCTGTTAGCGCCAGCAAAGAAAAGCACACATTTTTTTAAGCACTCAAGCGTCCATTTGAGCTGAAGCAACCATGGAGAGACAACCTCCCATTTGATACAACCAATCATTCTTGATAAATGTAATTTTTTTTATTTAATACTACGGCTTTTTTTACATTAAAAAAAAAAAGATTTTTATTTTTTACCAAGTACAGATTTAACCCACTTTACAATGCTGTCGTTCCGGTTGGGTTTTAAGTTAAATCATTATGTGCCGGGTCGTGCAAAACAATAATAAACTGGGAGGTTGAGAGCGTTTTGATGGTTCTCCAGTGGAGGGGCCCCCCTCCCCTTCCCCCTCCAGCCTGTGGTTTGGGAAGGCTGCCTGTGTTCCCCCTGGCCGGCTGACAGAACTCCCCTTGGTCAAACTGTACCTTGTCTTCTTATTCCACCTGCCAATAGAAACGCTTTCAGTCAACGATCCCCCGGATGTTCTGGACAGGCAGAAATGCCTAACTGCCTTGGCGTCTCTCCGCCACGCTAAGTGGTTCCAGGTTTGGATCTTGTCTTTATTTGTCTTAAAACAGAAGTAGTTTTGAGTTTGGTTCTATGCTGTATGTTCTTTTGTTATTTATTTGGGCGTTCCATGTGTTTTTTTTTTCTTTATTTACTCTTTTGAAGTGTACTTCCTGTAGTAATATCTGATGATCTGAATGTTTGTTTCTTAGGAAACCTTTGTCATTACACTGTTGTAGAGTTGCTTTGCTCACTTAACAGGTTCTACTGCAGTGCCATTTTTTAAAAGATGTTCATTGCTGCTTTTTTAGTCCCTGAGTTCATTACTCTCCCACAGAGCTGCTTAACTCAATCTGCAACAAAAAAAAATCTGGGACTAATACGTCATGTATCCAGGTGCAATATTTCTAAACTGTCAGCGTTGGTGTGAGTTGTTGTTATTTTCACATTAATGCAAGCTATATTCGTAGAGCACTTTTTGCTACCCCATTCTGTAGTTTTGGAGAGACAATGTTTTTTCATAGTGAACCATGTCGGTAAAAACTCATCATAGTATTGTGGCCTGTGTCATCTTTGGCTTTCCACACTATAACAATCAGTGCTCCATCTCTGCAGCTTGTTTTTTGTAGAGTATGTGGCCTCAACTTTTTTCCTGCTCTCTGGCTGTTTCTGTTACTCCGTGTGCCACAAAGTCAACAGGAATATTGCACCTCGAGTCATAGTTTTTTTTTTTAACTGTCACTAACTTAACCATTACCCCTCTCAACGACAGCACCAATCAGCACGCTCCTCTTTTGAGTAATTCACCTGGTTCTCACATTAAAGCTGGTGTTAAGTTTGAGGTAGCTTTGTTCACTCTCTTCCTCTTGATCTTCAGTGATATGCATGTTTTTCCCCGTAGATAGAGATGTCTTATGTCTGATGACGTCACCATCAATCATGTTGGCTATTGGCTCACAGCCACGAACCTGAGAGGTTATCAGTAGGATCTTCCAACAGAGTTATTAAACATTATTCTAACTTCCACCTTCTCCGGACATTTCCCATAATGACAAAGCTAAGCTGTTAGTCTGTGTGGCTTCATTTTGATTTATTTCCATTAATTTGGATGTTTATCTTGCTTTACGCTGCACACGTTCTTGCTCTTTGACTAAGGCTGCTTGTCCTCCCCGTGCCCCTCCCTCCCCCCTCCCCGCTTATGTCTCCAGGCCAGAGCTAATGGACTCCGCTCCTGTGTCATTGTCATCCGGATTCTGAGGGACCTGTGCGCCCGCGTCCCCACATGGGCACCGCTTCGTGGCTGGGTAAATAAAAACATCCTCTGTTCAGCTTCAACACGCCAAAAAAGGCATTTTTGAAGCTCCTCTACTTAAGCTGTTAAATGTGTAGGATGGAGATTTAACTGATTGGCCGCTCAAAAACTGCAAAGCCCTCTTTATCAACCCGAACACATCTATTCGATAAACCTTTGTCTTCCTAGAGACGGAAAAACAAGGCGCCACCATCACAGCTATCACAGCAGAGATACAATCTAACGCAGTGACCTAGAATCTCTCTGTGTTACTTGCCAAGCTTAAAAATAGCATCCTCAAACACAGTGTCCCTCTTTCCCTGCTGTGCAGCCTCTGGAGCTGATCTGTGAGAAAGCCATTGGCACAGGGAACCGGCCCATGGGGGCAGGAGAAGCTCTGAGGAGAGTCTTGGAGTGTCTGGCTTCAGGAATCCTCATGGCAGGTGCGTGTGAGTGTCTTTCCAAACTCTATATAACAAACATACTGTGTATGAGTCATATATATTATAACTGCACTATTTTAGTTTACGTGTTCAGTTTTTTTTCTAATCCAAAGCTGTGATTCCTGTGTCTTACAGATGGTGCTGGAATCTCTGATCCATGTGAGAAGGAGCCCACAGATGCTATTGGACACTTGGATCAGCAGCAGAGAGAAGACATTACAGCAAGTGCACAAGTGAGTTATGTGCAATTTTGTGTGTGTGCGCGCAATCGCCATCAATCAAATGTGAGGTTAACACTCCCTGTTGTGTCTCCAGCATGCCTTAAGGCTGTCAGCATTTGGACAGCTTCACAAAGTGCTTGGAATGGATCCCCTCCCCTCTAAGATGCCCAAGAAACCTCGTAGTGAGACTCCAATTGATTACACAGGTAAACAGGACCAGCTTAGCTGTTGATATAGAATCCACAACAGCCACACAGATCCTGATGATCATTATTGTTACGGTGTAGGTGTACTCGAAAATTTATATGACTCATCTTTGTGTGTGTGTGTGTGATTCAGTGCAAATCCCACCCAGTACGGCATATGCTCCACCAATGAAAAGGCCTATTGAGGAGGAGGAGGGAACTGATGACAAGAGTCCCAATAAGAAGAAGAAAAAACTACAGAAGAAATGTAAGTGCTCTTTTATTTGTTGACACGTTCATACAAATCAATGATTCCCACATCAGCATGAATTTTATAGTTCCCTGCTAGGCAGAGGTCAGAACGTATTCTAAAGGACTCACTGTCTGTAACGCGGCAGTGTGTCGGCAATGGACAGTCAGATGTTTCTCTAAGCAAAGTTTGGCTCTACAGGTTGTAATACAACACCTGTGTATAAAGAAGCATTTGAAGGAGGTGTGCTGAGAGTGTTTCACTCAGGTCAGTACAACAATTACAACTTCTCTGTATATCAGCACGGTCTGTTAAGATTTCATTAACCCAAACATTAAAGCAGAGGGGATGTGATGGGGGAGGTCGTGTTCTCTCAAGCTAGAGATTGGTTACTGTGGACAACGTGGGATCAAGGTCCATTTTGAAAGTATAAGGCCACGTCTGGGTGATGTCAGTAGTACACTTGGTGGGGTGGTGGAAAATAACCTCTCAAAACTGTTTGCATACCTCCACTATCTTCAAGGCTGCTTAGGTTCTCACAAAACTTTCCTGTAAGACAGGACATGTGATCAACATGGTTAAATGAAGACTTTTTCCCATCAAACACCATCTCTCTTGTCTTTTCCACCAGCTCCAGAGGAGAAGGCCGAGCCTCCTCAGGCCATGAACGCTCTGATGAGGCTCAACCAGCTGAAGCCAGGTCTCCAGTACAAACTGATATCTCAGACCGGTCCGGTTCATGTACCGGTCTTCACCATGGCTGTAGAAGTGGACGGCAAGACCTTCGAGGCCTCTGGTCCATCCAAGCGCACTGCCAAGCTACATGTAGCTGTTAAGGTGAGCACATCTTTCCTCTGCCCTCGGTTTTCCCCTCTACAACGTGGTTCTTATTTACTTTACCTTGATATTTAAACAGCACTGAACCTTTGTGCACAATTTCAGGTCCTGCAGGACATGGGTCTGCCCACAGGAGTGGAGCTAAAGACTGCCGAGACAATAAAACAAGAGGAGGCAGCGGTCACCGTGGAGGAATTGAGGCCAGAAGTTGCACCTATTGAAACAACAGCGGCTGCCCCAGGAGCAGCCACTGCAGACACTACTGATGCTGCCGAGGTATAAAGCTACTCCCTTTGCGTGTTTGTGTTTTTTCCTGTCCTACTAAAGGCTCTCATATTACTGACGGCCCCTCCCCTCACCTGTCAGTCTGCCCGACAACAGGGACCAATCCTGACTAAACACGGTAAAAACCCCGTGATGGAGCTGAATGAGAAGCGCCGTGGCCTCAAGTACGAGCTCATCTCAGAGACTGGCGGCAGCCACGACAAACGCTTCGTCATGGAGGTGGAGATCGACGGTCAGAAGTTCCAGGGAACGGGATCCAATAAGAAGGTGGCGAAGGCTTACGCTGCCCTGGCTGCTTTGGAGCGACTCTTCCCCGAAGGCTCCGTGGGCGAGGCTGCTAAAAAGAAAAAGGGACCACCCATGGTAAGCACCCAGTTAAACCGAATACAGACTTCAGTGGGGAAACGCCTACCTAAGATCTTGAATCTAAAACTCCATATCCACAATTATGTGCTACAAAGGTTTATATGGAATTTATACAGTGACAAACGAGGAACACGAAATTTTCAGCTTTGCCTTAATGATAGTCATCATGAAGAAGATTCACCAACCCTTCAGTGAGTGTTGTTTTGTCTTGTAGCACGCTCCAGGTTTTGGCATGATGGGAGCCTCCGGAGGTGGAGACCCCGCCTCACCCAGAGGCAGAGGGAGAGGAGGACGAGGTCGCGGAAGGGGCAGGGGTTTTAATAATGGAGGAGGCTACGGACAAGGAGGTAAAAACACACTTCTGCTGCAGCATACAAAATATGTATACTAGTAAAAATTTAGCAGACATGATTAATTGATAGATGGCGTCATATTAAATTTGTGTCTCGTTGCAGGCGGCTTTGGAACATACGGTTATGGGAACAACGCCAACTCTGGATACAGTGAGTGTTCATTTCATTGTTTTTAACCCTGGTTTGATGGGATATGTGCTGTTCTCTGGGCTGCAGTTAGGCTGTCATTGCTAAGAGAGAGAATGCAAACAATTGTCTGAGCCAGTGTGTCAGTGTACATGATGTGTCCTGCGGCGGGACGGTGCATCTGCCCAGGATTCTGGGGGAAAAAAGAGCGCTGTACCACCTCTCGGCTATAATCAACCTGAACAGAGAATCTTGCCCAATGCAGAAAGGTGTTTCTTGCCAATGTGAACACAAAAACATGTTGGGATGTTCCCAGTTCAGTGATTTTACATTTCTCTGCTTTAAGCCACAGGATTGAATCTGTTTTTGACAAGCCCCCTCTTATGAGAACCCCTTTTCTTCCTTCTGGCAGCCTGTTCTGAGGACTGACCTACCTGAGCGTGACAGGAGCAGAGAAATCTAAAAAAAAAAAAAAAACCCAACAAATCACTCAAAACACAATCTGACCAAATGAGTCATTTGACTGCCGCCTTTATGGCAGGAAAAAATAAACAAATCTAATTTTGATATTTTCTTCCCTTCTCTGCCCTGTCTCACTCTTTAGGTGACTTTGTCTCAGACTGCTATGGCTACCACGAGTTTGCGACATAGATCCTCCCCAGTGTTAGAAAAATCAAAAAACAGTCCTCTAGAGAGGATTTAAGAAAAAGAAAAAAAAAAGGACAAAATACACACAATAGTGTTCCAGCAGCATCATGAACTCCCTTCACCACCAAGTCCACAACCCTGGGAAAAAAGTGACAACAACGTCTCCGCCCCATCTTGCCAATCCACTTGTCATGTCCTGATACCTCGGGGAGACGGTCTGCCACTGCATGCACGTGGCCATAAGTCGCCTTCTGTTCTCTCAACTTGCCGTGGATGTACCCGAACACCTGGACCTCCCCAAAACCGCAGGGCCGACTTATCGTAGATTGCCTCCATGTGTCGAACATGGGAACGTGGCACGGGGCTTTGATTTCTGGATCATGATTAAGTGAAAGCCCGTGGGAGTTGGACAACATACTGCCTTTTTGGATTTTTGTCAAGACCGCCACAGCCTGGTCTCAGTGTTCATACTGTTTACTTAGATGAGAAAGCTGAAAAAAATCATGAATAGTGTTTTTTTTTTTTGTTTTTTTTTAAATCTTGTTCAGATGCCTTCGTGTCACTTTTACTCATCAAGCTGATTTTGTATTTTCTGTCCTGCTTTGGAAAAACGGCCATACAGTTTATGTAAAACCTGCTGTTTCTGTGTCATATCAGCAACACTGTTTAGTCATAGCTACACTGAATGCATGATGGGCTTAACGTGGGCAGTGTGTGGTAGTTGCAGGATCCCATCTGTAACAGTGATAGACACTGATGGACTGAGGCTGTTGGCTCTAGGTTTGCACACGGACTGGCTGAAATTTGACTGACTTCTTGCTCTAGCTGTTTTTATATGTTTTGTCATTTGTTTTTGTTTTTTTAATAAATGTCATCCTTCACTACTGTCTCACTCCAGGGTCTGACTTAATTAAATCAAGAGTGTAGCACACAGTACAAGCAGTAGATGACTCAAATACATCATCCATTATAAATGATGCTCATTTTAAGCTTGTGCCATGCTGTTATTTCCTAGATTACTACAACAATGGCGGCACAAATGGAGGAGCCGGGGCATCGAGCAGCCCAACAGGTGGCCCTCCAGCCAGCACAGCACCAGGATCAGCACAGGGCTCCTATGGTTCATACTACCAGAATGACGGGGCCTACACTGCCACTTCTGCCGCCAAGGCTCCCAAAAAGAAACCCCCTATGCACAAGGGGGGGAAGGCGCCCTTCCCCGGTCCCCCCGGGGCAAACAGTGGATCTGCAGGGGGCTACCAGTCCAGCAGCCCCTCAGGGCAGGGCTCGTATAACCAGTATGGCCAGGGTTACGGGCAGGGAAAAAAGAGTTTCAACCAGAACCCGGGGGGAGCAGGCGGATACTCGTACAGCACTGCGTATCCAAGCCAGGTGACAGGGGGCGCTGGAGGTAGCCAAGACTACAGCTATGAAGGTGAGTTCACATTTTTAAGGTTATGATCTTTCATGTAAATTATTCTTCTTTAATAATCAACCACCTAATGTCATGAGTGAGAGTTAGGCACAACAAGAAGCTCAATTTATGCCAAAGTGAAAATTCAATCAATGCTGAACGTGTAGCCTACATCAAACAATGTCCGGTTTATATGGTGTGTGATTTATTTATTGATTAATTCAGTGGTTGTTACAACAATGTATCACCTGGTATACCATGAAACTTTCATATTACAGATAAACGGTTCATCTCATCAAACACTTTTGTTTATATTTTGTTAGGGATCATGTCAGTGCCAGAGGAGAGGACATGTAGTCAGTATCTGCCGGAAGAAACTACAGGTTTACATGGGCTGAGTGAAGGTAGTTAGTCAGTCTTCATCTATCTATACCTAACTGTCCAGTTCAGTGCCACAGGGAAACACCCTCAACAACTCATCAGTCTGCCACCAAGCTGTCAGTCATTGAAGCTGTAGTAACCATTCTAAAGCTTTGCATGTGTTACAAAGGAAATGTGTTTTGTCAGATTAAAGAATAGTTGAAAGAATATGTTAAACTAGATTTGGGGAGGGATTGAACAACCCAACCAATGTTGAGTCTTTGGGGTGGAGGTGTGGTATGGTATGGGTTGGTACAATAACTTTGCTACATGTGCTCTAACATACTGTAAATGGCAACATGAATACAGCATTAGAGAGGGGCAGCACATGGTCAGGAAGTGTACATAACCTTGAGTTGCTTTGTGCCGTTCTAATTTTAAACCTTATTCTCACTCGGTCTCCCTCTTCCCCTTTAGGTTTCAACAACCAGTCCAATTACACCTCACAGGGCGGAGGAGGAAACCAGGGCTTCAGCAACAGCCACTCTCAGTACCACAACCCAGTGGGCTACGGCCGAGGAGACGGCAGCATGAATTACCAGTACAGATAGACTGTGACCCTTATCTGTGAATCATGGGCACCAAGCACCCGCATCAGTGTCTGAAGCCTTCTCCAAAGAAAGTTATTGACAGTTTGCCTGTGCTCTTTTCCATGTTTGCTTCTTATTTGCTTTTGGTTTATATGTGGCACATGTGGGCACAAAATGAGATGTCTGGACTTTTCAGTGTCAGAGCAGAGTTATGGCTGAATTTAGTGGTCTGTTCCAGTGGTCTGGTCAGTGCTTAGTCCTGTGTTTTTAAGTAGTTGTTTTGTTTTATTTTATTATTTTAAATCTGTGGTACCAGTCCTCATCCTCATCACTCAATATGAAGGCTGATGTTACACGTTACTCACTAGATCTGACTTGGTTTCCTTTCTTATAAAGAGTTGTATGGACAGCATTTTCCTTTCTCCTGTGAAACTAGTAAAACCTTGTAGTTTGAAACTACAAAGGTTGTATTTTTTTGTAACGAATCAATAGACCCAAGTGGCTTGGTCTTTACTTCATTGCGTGTATTTTTGGCTTCTTTTTTTTTCTTCTTTTTTTTTTTAACCTAATGTGATGTCATTATTTTAATAAATCATTTTGGAAATTACTGGAAACATTCTGATGTTAAATCCACATTTCTCCGTGTAGCTTTTTTGAGTGGGTGGGATTTGTTCCTGTTAATGTATAACAGAGTGTTTGTATTAATAAATGATTTTTATTTTGATTAGAGGTCTTACTCAGAGTTTTGACTTAAAATATCAATTATTTGTACCACTCGTGTTATTAATAAAAAGTGGAAAACTCGTGGCCTATTAATGAGGATTAGAGTGGGGAACTGAAAGTCAGCCGTGGACAGCAACACAGTACATTTACCTTGGCACAGTACAACAGTTTATTTATCCAGTGTCTGTATTTACCAAGTTTTGTTTTTTTACTTGTGAATTTTTGACCTTTTGACTCCACTGCAGTTATACCAAGTGCTCTTACTTTGAAGCAGAGCATTTAGTAAGTATGATTAATCTTTTATTTTTAAAGTGTGATAAATGACACACTATACAAAGAACTCCTCCACCATCAGTTATGTTGTGTTAACTGCTTTTCTTGAGCAGTTCACTTTAAACGTGGCCCATCAGCATCTTAATGAAGCTTCATTGTGTGAAGACACCATGGTCTGAGCTCATTCAGGTTCATGCTTGAAGTTTCAGAAAAGAATTCAGAAGATTGGTTTGGTTTTGTTTTTATTGTTGACTATGATCAACACAACCAAATTTCATCACTGCCTAAAAAGAAATACAAAAAATAACCTTTTGTGAATTCAGTTGTGTATATGTTCTCTGCAGGTTTGTATCAATGACTTGCAGACTTTTTATTCTACAGGTTTCACAGTCAGTGTGGTTTTAGAGTCAGAAAGTTATTAAAATGCACTGGAACAATGGGTTATAAAGTAGTACCAACTCCACTACTTTAACTTATATAAGTAAAGACTGATCTCACTTTACAGAAATCATGGTTGTCATGGTGGTGTGGTGATTATCACTGTGGCATCACAGCAAGCAGGTTCTGGAGAGATATAGCCTAATCTGTCTGGGTTCATGTTTGTGATACCAGGACAGCTGAACACTTTTCATGTAAAGACTGAATAAAATACAGACTGATTCACACATCAGATCAAAGGACTGTCTGGACACATCTTAGTGAATAGCCTATAGATTTGGTTGACTCAACCCACTTTTACCACCTGGGATGGCAAAAATATTGGACAGGAATTGGATAAATTGACAACAGTAATTACGGTAATCCAGATTTACCGTCTCTCTACTTCAGTGAACTCGGCCTCTGTGAAGGTGACGTCACATCCGGTCTCTTCGCAGCCTCGCAGGGCTCCAGCATGGCGGACACCGGGGTGGTAGAGACGCTGCTCCAGCGGATTGAGAAGGCGGACGATGGCGTGGACAGCATGGAGATGGCCAACAGTCTCGGGCTGGACCACCAGGTCATCGTCGGAGCCGTGAAGAGTCTGCAGGCCGTCGGCGACGTGAGTTTCCCGGGGCTGAGCGGCGGCGGAAGTCCCGCTGTCACCGCGAACAGTGTTCATTCAGACTGAGAGACTGATGCAACAGCGACGACGACTAGTTAAAGCATAGGTTTAAAGAGACGAGCTGTCAATCAAACTGACAGGCTCAATTAGCTCAGCGTTGTGGCAGCTGCTGTACAGAAGAGTAGACCACGTTTATTGACCGCGGTGTGACGTTCAGGTGACGTGACACAGGTGTGTTTGTCCCTATGGTTTGTCCCG
Organism: Trachurus japonicus; assembly: GCF_045865225.1. NCBI lineage: Eukaryota > Metazoa > Chordata > Actinopteri > Carangiformes > Carangidae > Trachurus > Trachurus japonicus. The sequence goes on along the minus strand of NC_140914.1, from coordinate 25,076,925 downwards.
TACAGGTGATCTCCGCCGAGCAGCGCTCCTCCAAACACTGGGAGCTGACGGGCGAGGGCACGGAGATAGCCGAGCAGGGCAGCCACGAAGCCCGGGTGTTCAGCTCCATCCCGGCGGAGGGGCTGGCTCAGAGCGAGCTCATGGTGAGTGATACAGGTGGACAGGTGTGGTCGTGACCTACGGTGGCTCCGAAAGCTCAAACTCAAAGACACAAATGTGCTACAAAAAACACACACACAACCTCATGGATATAATAACACGCGTTGTCAAACTCACAACACAACAGAAGTGTTTCTGGGGACACTAAACAGTGACGGACCCATCTGAATGATGAGATATTGAAGTTGTGTTCAACACACTCACCCTGTTTTGAAACACCACTGACAAGGAAAGGACTTAACAAGTTCTCAAGTTAAGAAACATCCCGTTTGATCCGTCAGTTGTTTGTGTCCCTGGAATAACTCCTGTTGTGTTATGAGTGTGTTGTGCAGCACATTGTAAAATTGAAGAATGAAGAATGTTTTGATTTTTGTGGTGCATTTGTGTCTTTGCGTAATGTTTTCTAATCTGCAGCGTGTTGAGCTCTCCGTGCCACTGTAGTGACCTTTCACCTGCAGGACTGACACCAAAAGAAAAATACTAACTTCCAAGGATATCCATAGAAAATATATAAGTAGGTAAAAGCCATGAGCATCAAGAACAGAGTAGGAACTGTTGGGGAGTGGGGAATCACATCAGCAGCTGGACCAGGAGAACCAGCTCCTGTGGCAGGAAGGCAGAGACTCTCAGGTCGCCTTCAGACAGACACGATTCTGGCTCTGGCTCTGGTTCTGGAGTCTCACAACCTTGATGCTGTCTGATGAACCAGCCAGCGCTCACACCAGTTTTAGTTGAACCAAAGTTGGCGTACGTTACTCTGTGACTCAGGTGGAAGTGAACTCAATTTTTACTTTTTTTGCTGTCTCAGTAATCCTTCTTAAAGTTGATAAATTATTTGATCTGCTGTTCAAGTGAACCCAGTCTTGGCCATATCTTCCCCAAGTTCAAAGATATAATAATTACTTCACTATTAAGCCCAAAAGGGAAATTCATGGTAACGCTTTATTTGACACCTATCTCTATAACGCATTATAACCATACTTATGAGTTCTAATGCAATTATAGCACTGTATAACTAGTTATAAACACTCATAAATGATCATAAAGCTTTATAACAATAAGCATAACACATCATAGAGCATCATAACTCTGACTATGATAGTTATACACGTTTATAAGCCAATTATAACACATTCTAACTATATTTATAATGCATATCGATGTGGGCATTGTCAGCGAGTTACTAACAATTATAATGTATTATAATACCTGACCTTATAAGTCATGATAAAATGCTTTATAGTAGGCTATGTTATGATTATTGTTATAAAGCATTATGATCATTTATGAGTGTTTATAACTATAGTTATACACGAGAGTCCGCTCGTCATCACAGCCGGTTAATTAGTTAGAAGTCATCAGGTCATGATCATTTCTGTGGCTCCTGTTTAGTTTTCAGCCACACTGCTAAAAGCCCCAGATTCAGTTTTTAAACTGTGTTTGTACATGTGTCGAACATCAACAGCATGAGAGGAATGTGTTTCAGATCATCAATTATATATGAATTGAACCGACTGATGTCTTTCATTTATAATTTTGAACAGCTCATGTAGAAAAAATATTTGATTTGGTTGCTTATTTTCATTGTAATATGTGTTTTCATCAACATCTATCTTGGTCCCTGTGTAGAAACTGTCCTTTGGGAAGATCGGCTTCAGCAAGGCCATGTCCAACAAGTGGATCAGAGTGGACAAGGCCCACGAGGGCGGCCCCAGGATATTCAGGGCTGTAAGTGTTTCTCTGTAACATCATACAGGAAAGGACCTTTTCTGATCCGCAGTCGCATAATTACATTGTGTGTGTGTGTGTGTGTTATGTTTTGGTGCTCAGGTGGAGAGTGCAGAGGACCAGGTGAGAGAGAAGCTCCTCCTGGTGCAGAAAGGCAGCGGCTCTCAGCTGGAGGAGAAGGAGAAGAACGAGCTGAAGAAGAGGAAGCTGCTCTCTGAAGTGTGAGTCTGAAGACCTTTTAGACAGACGTGGTAGGTGTGTGTCTGCCAGTAGGTGGCAGCAGAGGGTTTGTTTGGCACTTCCATAAATCAGGAGATTATTTGATAGAGATTCTGTTTCCAATTTTAAATTATCCCAGCCAACAGTCTCACTGAATAGTTGGTGGTTGGAGCTGAGAGCTGATTGTAACTGGGGCTGAATCTGTGTTTGACCAACAAGTCAAATGGGGCCAGATTGGAGTCCCTCTATTTCATAACAGTTTAATAATCTACTTACGCAGTTTAATGTTCTAATAGAGTTAAGTATATGTGGTTTTCAGCAGGTTCATTTAATGCCATATCAGGATATAATGACAGTCCTGTGTAAGAATGATGTGTTGTGTTTGAAGTTTCCTTATGTGTCTCTGTGCCTGTTTAAGACATACAGGTCAGTGTCAGGGTTTAAATGGATGTGATATAACACTTTTTGAGGCCTGCCTCCGTCTTTAGAAGATACTTAATCATCAGATTTTCTTTAGTTGTGAAATGAATAAATCTGGATGCAATTACGATCGTGCGCACGCTCAGCCTCGCTGTGAGGGGAAGCTGCAGACTCGGTTCTCTTTGAATCAGAAACGATTAGCTCAACAGAACTAATAATCAGAGTTCAAGTCAAGATCAACAGAAAATTATCATTATCAATGATCAGTCGTTTCAGTTATTTATTCAGTTATTTAGTTATCTGTTTCTCTTTGTCCTGTATATAAAGCTGAATATTAGTTTGGCCTCTTTTTGTAAAGTGCCTTGAGATAACTTATATTGTGAATTGGCACTAGATAAATTGAATTGACTTGATTTGACTTGAGTCCCTGGGCTTTAGGGAGTTGTGATGGCCATTTTTACTATTGCATAATATATCAAAACAATCAGTCAGTCAATGAGATAATTGGTAGACATATAAATCTTTACCATTTTTAGCCACCTTGTTTTGATAACTTGTGAAACTGTAAGAAAAAAAAAATTGTGTTAAAAACTTTATTCCTAGCATCTGTGTAGATTTTCTTGTTAAGTTGGACTTGAGGTCAGTGAGTGCTGTCGTCCTCTGACACTGTGTGTTTCTTACACAAGAATGAAGTAGACAGACCCACGTCATAGTGATGTCTACACACGTCAAATCCATCAATAATAATTCTCCTACACCTCCCAGGCTCACTTGCTCGATTTCATATACTCAGACAGTTTCATAAACTGCGTTGCCCACTGATGGCTACATTTTGGATGTTGGTGTTAGGGGACTGATATTTTCTCTGGACTGAGACCAAGGTGAATATTCTTCTGAAATCCTCTTACTCAGAAATCAGTCTCTCATGACCTGCTAGCTCCACCACAGATGCACTAATCTGATACAACTCAGCATCACTCTCCTTAGAGAGGATCTTACCAGGAAATTATGACCACTGGGCAGAGTAAAACACACTGAGTAACCAAACACGTCACAAATGTTCTTCATTGACGTAAAGTAAGTGGTGCAGACTTTAACACCATGTCTAATGTAGACAAAGCAATAAGTAGTGTTTATTTTTATTATTGATTTTTACTTGTTTCAGCCTAAAAACAAATCAAACCTTCAGATTTTGCTCATTCACCACTCCTAACAAATCACAAGTCATGTAGTTAACTATCACAATGACTCCAGAACTCCACTCTCTATTCATTTAGACTGGTCTGAAATATTTGAACTATGTCTGTCTTATAAAAACTTTGAAACACCTGCAGAAAGTGTCCTGTTTGCCCTCCCCTGACAGTCTGTGATGGTGTGAAGGGTCTCAAACAGAGGACACAGACAAACCTCTGCCCATAAACAGGGGACAAGTCCAAAGACGGGGACTTTGTCCTAAAGGCAGGGCAGGACAAATGCAACTGCTGTGATCTGATCTGTGATCTAGCCTGGCAGGTTACGGCTGGAAAATGTAGCATAGCTGTCTTTTTAAAGACAGATTCCTCTCTGGATCTGTTCTGAGATGTTTCTGCACCTTGATTGGATCCAGCTGTGGTCAATCAAGCTGATTGGACCTGATTGAGTGAAGCACACACCTGTCTATAAAGCAGTTCTCACAGCTGAAGATGCAGACCAGAGTGAACGTGTGGAGTCAGGACTGTGTCGAGGTTCAGATCTGAGGACGGCTACAAAAAAGTGTTGATGGTTCTGAAGGAGCACAGTCGTCCCCTTTGTTCTTAAATGGAAGAAGTTTGGAAAAAGCAGAGCTGGTCACTAGGTCTAACTGAGCAGTCAGGGGAGAGGGACCTCGGTAGAAGAGGGGACCAAGAGCATGGTGGTGGTGACTGTGGCTGAGCTCCAAAGATCCCGCAGGGAGATGGAACAACCTTTCCGAACCACGACATCATGACAGCAAGTCCACTGATCTGGGTTTTGATGCAGAGTGACCAGATGAAACCTCACCTCAGTGAAAGTTTGCACCTAAAGGAGACTGAGAGAAACATTCACTGCTCTGATGAAACCAAGAATGAACTGTTTAAATCTGAGTCCTTAAATGTGTTTTTTTTAAAGTATATTTTTGGGCTTTTTTGCCTTTATTTGACAGCACATAGTGAGATAGACAGGAAAGGGGGAGGAAGAAGAGAGAGGGGGAATGACATGCAGGAAAGGTCTGCCCAACACGGGATTCAAACGGGGACGCCTGCGTTGAGGCCACCACTGCGCCACGCACCGCCCCAGTCCTTAAGTGTCTGAAGAAAACCAGGCTTGGTTTTCCTCCTTTAACAAAAACTACAGTAGATCTGGATCAAGGTCTCTTTTACACGGTGTCAAGATTATGAAATTGTTATTGTTGCAATCAGAGACATCACACAAAGGATCACTGTGAGTATCAAGCCTGCCACAGTGTTTTGATGGTTGTTTAGAGTAATTTTTGTTTCTGTGTTTAGGACGGTGAAGACTTACTGGATCACTAAGGGAAGCTCCTTCAGCACCACCCTCACCAAGCAGGAGACAGAGCTCACACCTGAGATGATTGCCAGGTGAGTCCACTCTCTATTCATTTAGACTGGTCTGAAATATTTGAACTATGTCTGTCTTATAAAAACTTTGAAACACCTGCAGAAAGTGTCCTGTTTGCCCTCCCCTGACAGTCTGTGATGGTGTGAAGGGTCTCAAACAGAGGACACAGACAAACCTCTGCCCATAAACAGGGGACAAGTCCAAAGACGGGGACTTTGTCCTAAAGGCAGGGCAGGACAAATGCAACTGCTGTGATCTGATTGGTTTAGCCTGGCAGGTTACGGTTGGAAAATGTTTAGGTTTTCAGAAATTCAAGAGGGTTTTTTTTTTTTTTTAATGTTCATGATGTATAATGTATTTTTTTTAATCAAAACCTTTTTTTTCCACTTTCAAAAATGTTTGTCTCAACAATTCACTTGACATGTGATTGTTTGTGAGAAGAAACTCAGGATGAATGAATAACCCCCACACTCGTACAGTTTATACTGTTTTCATGCCGTGGCATTAACATGTGAGCAGAATGAAAAAAGCTCCGTCCCAGGTTTGCATGAAATCATATCATAGAGAGGATTTAGTCAAAAGCTGTATCCAGATGTTGCCCAAAATTTAAATTGATGGTGCTTTTTACTTCTTTGCGCTGATTGCGGCCTTCATAGATTTGATGGCTGCAGATATAAAATAATCAAATGATGGTCTTTTTAGGAGAATAATGCATCGTTGCCTAATAACCCTAAGGCTGCAGTAGTTTGCTGAGAGCAGGAGTCAAAGCTGCAGACAGTCCACCGTCCTAACGGCTCCTCTGTTCTTGTGTTTGTGTCACAGTGGGAACTGGAAAGAGAAGAAATTTAAGCCCTATAACTTTGAGGCCATGGGCGTGGCCCCAGACTGTGGCCACCTGCACCCGCTGATGAAGGTCCGAACACAGTTCAGGCAGATCTTCCTGGAGATGGGGTAAGAGTGGTGAAAGCCCCTCACACAAACTCATTAAAAAAACACACATTAATTAAAGGGATAGTTCAACATTTTGGCAAATTGTCTATTACCATAATCCCTGTAGTTTTAGGAGTAGGTTTGTTACCTTTAATTGTCAGTGCAAGCTGTTTTTAGAACGGCGGAGCAGAGCCGTGTGCTGCTCAGAGCTACGCTATGGAGGCTAATGGGCTGTTTTTGTACAGCTTCACAGAGATGCCGACCAACAACTTCATCGAAAGCTCTTTCTGGAACTTCGACTCCCTGTTCCAGCCCCAGCAGCACCCGGCCCGAGACCAGCACGACACCTTCTTCCTGTCAGGTAAGTAAGTTGTTTGTGTGTTACTGTCCCTCTGAGTCCGGTCCCCAGTGATTCAGGCTGAGCATTTAATGTTGACGTCATTTTCCAGACCCGGCACTGGCCCACGAGTTCCCCCAGGACTACCTGGAGAGAGTGAAGAGGGTCCACTCAGAGGGAGGCTTTGGTTCACAGGGGTAAGACAGAATCACACACTTGCATAACAAGGAGCCTGATGGTTTTCTGTCAATGTGACTGTGAATGAACAGAGCCTCTTATGCTGCTGTTTCAGCTACAAATACGACTGGAAGATAGAAGAGGCTCAGAAGAACATCCTCCGCACTCACACCACGGCAGTCAGCGCACGCATGCTGTATAAACTGGCACAGCAGGTGAGCCACACACACACACACACGCCTCTTCACAGGTTAATTGATTATAAGATGGCAGATGAGGTCACCTTCAGGATAGGCCTCGCTTTGCTAGAGCTTTAGAGATCTTTCCTAGAAGAGTGGCGACTTGCTGGCTGTAATGCTCAGGGTGTGTGTGTGTTTGCATACTGTACATGTGTTATTAACCATGATGCTCTGCTCTCTCCTCTGTTCATCCACAGGAGAAGTTCACCCCCGTCAAGTACTTCTCCATCGACAGGGTGTTCAGGAACGAGACGTTGGACGCCACCCACCTGGCTGAGTTCCACCAGATAGAGGGAGTGGTGGCCGACTACGGCCTCACACTGGGAGACCTCATGGGCATCCTGCACCAGTTCTTCCATAAACTGGGTCAGTGTGGAGATCCTAGGGCTAAGAGCTCCTGTGGTTTAAATGAGAAGTTACAAATGACTGTAAACTACAGGATCTACATTATTTAACTAAAAGCACTGAAGATTTATCAACTTTGTTTTTGTTTGTTTGTTTTTTGAAGGAATCACCAAACTGCGCTTCAAGCCTGCCTACAACCCGTACACAGAGCCCAGCATGGAAGTGTTCAGCTACCATGAAGGTACGATATGTCGCGCCTCTTCTACCTTTGTCACCGCTAATGTTTTCTACAGCCAGATGTAAGACCAACAGCTCAGTTTGGATTGCTTTTGTTAAAGATGAAGGACTTGTGGACTTGCTTGTGGAAAACCAGAAACTGGGCAATAATCTTCTGTGATGACCTCATGTTTTGTTTATTCCACATGACACAGTTCTGTAGCAGCTGTATCAAGTTGTTTCGTCTTCAGTCCTGTTGTGGTTTTTATTATTCCACCAGCTGTGTATTTATTTTATTCCACCAGCTGTGTATTTATTTGAATCATTTTATTTCACACGCAGGTCTAAAGAAGTGGGTGGAAGTGGGGAACTCCGGGGTGTTCAGACCAGAGATGCTGCTGCCCATGGGTCTTCCTGAGGATGTGTCCGTCATCGCCTGGGGACTGTCTCTAGAGAGGTGAACACACTCTAACACGAATTTGTTGTGAACATAAACAGCTCGGCGTCTCTGACCTCAGATGTTGTTTCCTGACATTTCGGCTCGACGACATGAGTTTTTGAAAACGGGAGCATATCTGTATGTGTGTCAGGATTAAAAGGTGTGATTGTGCGTCTACAGACGTCATCAGTCCTGACCCACATTATCATCACATACAGTATGTAGGTTCATTGTCTGCAGGGGATTATCCCCGTGTATGCATGATTGTGACTTACCAGTTAGATTATTTATTACAGATTTCCCTGTTGGATCATAAACTGTAACTGCAAAATCAAACTCCTGTTAGTTTCCTACAGTCCAGAGTGTTCAGACTTGTGTTAAAAGTGTGTTTGCCTGCTCCCTGTTCACTGTACGGGTCATTTGTTGGTCACATTTCTTTGAATAATTTAAATGTAATTTTGTGAGTTTTAAGTGAGGACAACTGTCACAGCTAATAACTGTGGAGCGGGTGAACTGGGAAAGGCTCTATAATCCATGCTGAGTAATCCACCCCCCACCCGACTCTCTTCCAACCAATCCTCTGTTTTTGCTCTGACCTGTCGGACCTCGACTAGACACAACACAAATACTTCATGGCTACATTTTTGTACAGCAAGAACTCACTTGTCATCTGTCCCGCAGGCCCACCATGATTAAATACGGCATCAACAACATCAGAGAGCTGGTGGGACACAAGGTGAACCTGCAGATGGTCTACGACGGCCCCATCTGTCGACTGGACTCCTGAGTGTGGCCCAGCTTGTATTTATATTCACACTCTGGATGGACAGACTTTACCTCTCCTACATAACATCTTCCGTCTCTAGCTATGACTTGAGAAAGTCCTCCACCCAACAGTTCATCTGGAACCAGACGGAGGGTCTCGGTGTTTCTTCGTTCAGATCTCAAACAGCTTTTCAAAGGGCTTTAACTTGTAGCATCAGTGTTTGTATAAACTTGATACTGTGCTGCTACGTAAAACATGAGTGAGTCCTGACTTTGTTACACCAGGGAGCCCTGTTCTGTTTTTATATGAAGTTACCACAGATGCAACTGACTTGTACAGGGGAAAAACAACTATTACAATGTAACAGACAAAATAAAGATTCTTTTTTTTTTCCACAATCTGATTTGTGTTTGTCATAAACTTGATTGATTTATTGTAATCTTAGTTAATTGTTTTTTTGTTTTTTAAATCAAAGCTGTGACTAAAGCAAATGACAGTCAGCTGTCTCTAGGTTAACTGGGTGAAGTAGGTACAACTCTGTAGAAGTAGCCTGCTTAAGTTACTGCTCATGCTTGTGTTTTATTGGTAGGAATTAAATTAAGTTACTGTGATTGCGTTAAACATAATCAGTCACATCGTAGTAAATTGGCTGTGGTCAAAATGTCTCGGTTTAGTATCCCTGCAAACTAATCCAGAGAACTAGTGACGACAATGCAAAAGCTGGAACTTGAAACATCGAGTTGTAAAAGGCTGTACAAGTAAAAGTGCTTCTTGCATAAAATTTCCATTGTTACAAATGTCATCAAAAGGAAACAATAAGGTCGCGATGGGATGTTGAAGAGTGAGAAAACTTTCAGATGAGACTGCACATCTGCTCCAATGTCTGTCTGCAGCAACGGGTTGTTTTGACTTCTGTCCCGGCATGGACAATCTTTCTCATGTGCAGTATTTAGAGGCATTTTTAAATGTCTGTTATCTTAACCAAGAACACAACGTTTTCCTGTTTATGTTGTGGGCATGAAAACTGTAATCATCAAATCTATTCTCATCAAATTTCACAGACACAAATGAACAATCCACTGGTTTGGAAGGTTTGTGCTCATTTCCAGGTAAACACTAGTGGACATCTTTACATCTTGAGGTGTGTTTGATTAAAAGGAAACCACAGAGGAGTTTGGGTGTTACTGCACATTTTGTCTGTGTTTGTCCTTCATAAGATCTTGGATCCAACATTTCCCATCTTAAATAACCTCAGGCTGTGTGTCTGCACACAGTGAATTGATCAGAGATGTATTTTTTCCTGAAATCAGATATTGGAACATTCTGTTGATAAGTAAAGCACTCTGAATGTATGGCTGTACGCCGTAATACACTGAGTTACAGAGTCAATTTAAATATACATTTTAATGCATTTTTTTTAATATACAGGTAACCGTTTCTGCTATTAATGTCTCTTGTTTTTATTTTTGGTATAGCTGATCTGAGCACACGCACAGTGCCATTTCCTTAATTTCATTGCTCCAGACTTCAGTTCATAAAAAGTTCAGTCTGAGCTTGAATTAACTTCCTAAGCTCTTGCTGTGAGGACTGATTACATGACACTGGTTAGACAGGAGTCGTAAATAAAAATGAAGAGATTTTCTTGGTTCACTCTGTCTGCAAAGGGTTCAAATTCCCCAGAATCCTCTCTTTTCTGCCTGTGAGATGGTTTGGTGTTTTCAGCTGTTTGGACAAAATGTAGCTGAGACTTTGTCGCCCCTGTGATTTGAATGTTTTTGATGGATTTGGAATTTGCACTAAATGTCCCTCTGACTTCTTTCTTCTCAAGTTTTCTCCTCATTAAAGCAGTAGAAGGAATAGAAGCTGCTGTGAGCTGGTCTTAAATGAGAGACGTGAACTAACTTTCCCTGCATGCCACGTACACTCTTCTGTGCTATAAGCCCTCGCTGAGAGGCTCTGCGTACCAGACAGGGGGAATCCATGAGTGCCTGTGACACCTGCGATAAAGGCTGCAGGATTAAGTTGTGTTGTGTACATGTTGAATTGCTGGAACTCCGTTAAGTCTTCCACTTAAGCTAATCCCCCTCTGTGTCTTGAAATAACATTTTACTGAAGTATGTGAGACAGCCAGCTGGTTGGCTGCTCCACAGGCTGGAAGCAGCTTTGTGGGTGTGACACCTACAGGTACTGATCTCTTGAACTGTTTTGTTCAGAACTTAATGTAACGGCAGTATTTTTTTTGCGATGTGCTCTCGCTCGTCTCTTGTTATGTGAGTGGATTACGTTGATGCAACAGATGGTCAAACTTGGAAACTCATCCTGCTAATACAAACAAATTCAGTCACACTGAACACTCAGTAGCTCCGCTCTTAGAGTGCAGGATGCTTTGTTCAGAAAGAAGCTTTATTTCATCCACACACAAGACAGTATTTTCACTGCACTGGGCCCAGGACACGTGTACAGTAATGTCTGTGTCACTTCATCTAACATGTCTACCAGCTTCTCAGTGAAGCTCAGGCACACAGAGACAATGTCCAGTGGTCTTCTTCAGTAAACCTTTGTGTCCTCGGGATGTCCTTCAGGGCGTTGGCTTTGACCTTTCTGTTGATATGACATGTGTGAGACACTTTGTTGTTTACAGTGTAAAACAGGACACGGTGGATTTCCCCAGTAGAAGAGGGGGACAGTGAGGTGGGCTTCTACGCACTGCATTATATGACAACGACCTCTTCACAGTCACATATCCTGAGTATTTATTCTCACAGTCATATCAGCGCATCAGGGCTGATCATATCGTAGTCCTTGAGTTGAGATCAGATCTCCCTTGGGATGCTGCTCTCCGTGGTCAGTCCTGGGCTGCCGGAGAAAACGTGAGAGCTGTGGCCGGTCGGGCTGTGCGAGTGAGGGAAGAAAGAGGGCATGTACGGGATGGCACTCAGCAGCATGGGGCTGGTCTGGGGGCTTCCCTCATGCGCTATCATGGGGATGACCACGTCGTCCTGGTCCCACACGTGGAAGGCATTGTGGGCAAACGGATGTGCAGAGGGAGGATGGCTGGAGGTCATGCGGTGCATGTTGTTGTCTTTCTCCATCTCTTCCTCTCCAGTCGGACCCAACACGCATTCTGGACAAGGAAGGAGACGGGTTAGGGATTCAATCTGATCAAAACACCAATAGCAAAACAAGGGTGTGGTAAGACAACCAGTAACTGCAGCAACTCGTTGAAATGGGGAAAAATTAAAGAGTTTATAATTCAATTGAAAGATTTGATGAGAATGAAAACAATTAGTGGTTACCTGTAATCAGTGGTGTGCACAGACTTTTTGAGGGGCAGGTGCAAAAAAAAAAAAAAGGCCACTGAAGAGGCCACTTTAGCACACATTTTGGCTCCCAAGAGGGCACCCCCCCGCCCCCCCTGTGCACACCACTGCCTGTAATGTTGATAACATTACCGGTAACTAAATCTCATATGATTGAGCCATCAAAAGCTGTAATAGTACATGCTGCTGGTGAATGGATGCAATAATTCATGTGACACAGTGAAAGAAAGAGGTTGGGAAACAGTGCTGATGTGTAACAACCATAGACTGTAAGGTAACAACTGCATATGATCAGACTTAGTGCATGACCACCTCTTCTTTGCATTAACATGATGCAGCCAGATGTGCCAGGTCTCTGGATAATCCACAGTGGACTGACTCAAATAAAAGTCGACCTGTGTCATACATTACCTGTTATGTCAATGGCCAGGTCCTTGATGAGATGTCCAACTATAGCATAGGCAACTCCAACTACTACCAGTGCAGCCATGAGCAGGTACAGCACCGCCTTAGGCAGCGGGATGAGGTCCCTCACTGGGGGCTTGTACTGCCTGTACAAGGGGTCGTCCAGTGACGTGGAGTACGGGTACGCGTGGACATCACCAGTGGAGTTCAGACCGGTGAAATTATAACCATTCATGTTGAAAGACCTGCTGATGTTGTTGTTAATCCAAACGAGAAGGACTCCTCCTGAGGTTTGTTCCTGCTCCCTCAGAACCGGACCATCCTCCAAAGACCACAGAGATGTTTCCTCACTGTCCGTACATGGAGAAAAACAAATCCCAGTTACTCTTCTACAAAGAAAACACGAGAAAAATAAAACTTTTAATGAGTTTACAGGTGTTATATAGTGTCCCACCCACAGTGTAGCAGCAATGAGATGGGGCTGGTCTGCGCCGGCTCTGTCCTCGGTGCTGAAGTGAAGCTCCTCGGCTCTGCGTGTCTGTGATGTGAGTCCTCCGTCGTCAGGTCCGCCCACTGACCACTGCTCCCTCCACACGCCAACACGCCCCCTGCTTACACGCCGCTGCCGCCGTGCCCTTAATTCCTTCAAGTTAACGATATAAGTAGTCTCCTAGTAGGAAACAAAGCGAGCCCTCTCCAATGAGCTATTTGCGCTCATCCTCAGGGTTTCCCTGTAGGCTAAGGTACACGCAGGACGGCAGACCTGGAACAAGAACAGGCTGATGTAGTCCATTACACCCACACCTCACTATGACCTGCTCCAACTAGACTACAACACAATTATTCCTCCTACGTGCACTACTTTACCTGGATAAAAGGTGATGTATGTTGCTGTGCCATTTGGAACCTGCAGCCTATTTTCCCCCCTGTCCTCCAGATATTTAAAGGTGCACTGTTAGTGTTTGCTTGTTGTAAACAAACAAGAAAGTAGTGTTGATTCAGAGTTCCTCAGTAAAAAAAAAACTACATATCCAAATATATATTGGCCTATAGTATAACTATGTGGTGAATTGATCAGTATTCATAGCCTTGGTTTAATCCTGTGTTGTTTAGATCTAACATACAAGGAGTCATCTTCTTTGTCTTTGTTGGTGTCATGTATGATGCTATCACCCCTGGCGGCCACCAGCACATCATTTTGCAGCCCAGCATGTAAACCACACAGGGAAACGCTCAAAAACAAGTCAAAAAGTTCACACACAGGGCACCTTTAACTTTCCAACTTGACAAAGTGACTCCCAACTGTGCCAATCTGTGGGCTATTGTGTGTCTTTCCCCACTTTCCTGTCTCTCTCCACTATCCTAAAATTAAAGGCAAAAATGCCCCCCAAAATAAAAAAAGACGCCCGAGTCAGTCAGTAGTGTGAGGGACTGGACCTGTTGATGGACTTTCTTGGTTCAGTGGACTGGAGGGTCTACCAGTCCCCGACACACCTACCAATACATCTATCAACAAAACAATAGTGTCTGACAGCTGATAAGCCATGTGCTATAGAGATCAGCTTCACAATAGCCTATTAGTCAAACACCTTGATGATCAATACATAGTTATCATGGTGCTGCACATCTTAACCATTAAAATCAAAACTTTTCAAGCACTTTACAGAAAAAAAAATTGCACAAATGTGGCATGATGTGTTCATTCATTACTTATTGTCTGAACACTAACTCTTAAAAGACAACATTTGCATTCTTGCACTGCAGCATCGTTTAAAACAGAAGATGCACATTTAAGATATCCACAAAGGGTGCACCACAAATTCTGCATAAATCATAATCTGGTATTTCAGTGCAGTCAGAGGATCAACATGTTTGTCGCTGTTTGATGCTTCAAAAGTTTATCATTTGCGTCGCATCACTATGACAGTGCTTCTAACCGAGCGAGGTTATAATCCAGATGATTATGGTAAATGAAAAGCATCCTAATTATCAGAGTATTAGTCTGCCATAGCTGCTGCTAATGTGTGGATGAGAGGATATGAGCGAGCACGAGTGAGTCCATGAGACAGCAGCTCACTCTCTCTCTCTCTTTCAACAATTCATCTCATCTCATTTCACAAGGGAACGACCACACCAGCCTCCATCATCCCTGACTGAAAGGACACAGAACATGCAGTCCATTCAGGGTGCAATTAGTCACAGTGAGTCACATCTACACATGCCCAAAAGATGAAAGGCCATTGGTCAAAAAAGAAAAAATGAAAAAGCAATTTCCTTATGTAAGCACCATGTAGAACACGCCTGGGCATCATGTACGGCCAGGGATTTGCCGGTTCTTTAATTCCCTCCACTTCAAAGTGGCAGAGGCAGACATGCAATGAAGCTGGAGAGGATGGAGGTCTTTATCTGTCCAGCAGCACTGCCCACCCCCACATCCCTCAGGCCCTGATGGATTTAACCAGAATGAAGGGGGAAAAAAGACAGATTATCTGCTCAGTGCTGAGAACATTTTGTGGGGTTCACTACTCCTCAACTGTCCTGGACATGAAATGAGGTGGAGATGAAGAGAGAGAGAGAGAGTGTGTGTGTGTGTGTGTGTGTGTGTGTGTGTGTGTGTGTGTGTGTGTGTGTGTGTGTGTGTGTGTGTGCGTGTGCGTGTGCGTGTGCGTGTGTCTTAGTGAGAGATTACAGTGCAGAGTGTGTCTGGATCTATGTATCTATAGGTTCTTCTGTTGCATTTTAACTTTACTTCCTGGTTTTGTAAGAACCATGACTGGTGGAGGAAGCATTTACATGTAAACAAAGTGTTCAACATTTTTAAACTTATATTTTTCAGCTCAGGTAAAGTATAGATTAAACAGTGAGAGTGATGGGTTTACATATCAGCTTTAGAGGGTTTAGTGGCATCCAGTGGTGAGATTTCAGACTGCAACCAGCTGAATGTGGCTGAATGTGGCTGAATGTGGCTGAATGTGGCACTCAGGTGATGTACAAACCTGGAAGGCCCTCTACAGAGCCAGTGCTTGATTTGTTTACTTCTGCATGTTGGTGTAACATGGATGGGGACTTTTCTTTTCTTTCTTTCTTTTTTTAACTCTCAGGTTATCGTGCACCAATAACAATCAGTTCTATTTCTGTCAGTAGATCCCCATGAATCCTACTCACTGGCCCTTACAAGTCCTGATTGGTTCCTTTTGTTTCTTTGGACAGAACCAGACCAGCTGATTCCCACCAGCTGGCAGCAACTTTTTAACAAATACCCCATAACTAGTAAAAGTCCTGCAAAAACATTAATATTCTGTAAGTGTAAAAAATGTTTTTATTTTGGTTCTTTGTCCCAACACAGGGTTTTAAGTCAATTTATAGATTAAAAAAATTCCACTAAAATCATATATGTTTATAAAAATTATTATTAAACCATACTAAACATAAAAATGTATTCATGTAACGGATTAGTTTGTTTTTTTCTTCTACCACATTATCATACATCCTTGGGAGGAGGGGTAGAAGCCACTGGACTGAATGAACTAAAAAACTATCTTCACTTTGAGCAACTACAGCAGCACATTCTGCTTCAATATTCATGCATCAGTATGAAAACAAATAACATCATGTGATGATAAATCTGTCAGATACTGAAATGTACAACTTAACTATATTTTGGTGCAAATTTTTCAGTACTTTTACCAAGTTAGATTTTTGAAAGTGGAGAATTTGTGATTGTTGTACTCTAAGTAAAAAAGAACATTCTTCCTAGCCAATTGTTGATTTTTGTCTTTGGCCATGAAGCTGTGCCGCCTCTCTGTGTTGTATCTCTGTCCTCTGGACCGTCCTGAAGGGCAGGAGTATATGAAGGAGTCTATCCCAGGGGAGGACACTCTGACATTTGTGACCCCTGATGGCAGCAAAGGTGCGCAGTTACATAATATATAATGCATAAAGTAAAGTCAGAGTATAGAGCCATCTCCACCATCCTCAAATCAAAACACTTGAAACACTTAAATAATTTTTATTCATTGAAATTGCCGATAAACATTATTGACCTCTGGAAAACCATGCAATTGTGTGACATTTTAGTGTTAGAGCCAGTAAAGTGCTACAAGTAATCACCTAACAATTGTAACTGTAAAATACACCAATTACGCAGCGACAACATTTGCATAATTGGCTCAAATTAAAAACATAAGAGCTCTGCAGGTGATTCCAAACCAGTTATGGTAATTTATGTTTTGTAATTACAGTATGAACAGTTCATACATCACTAACCAGCAGTAAATCTGGACCTTGACGTCATTCGATTGAGTCATACCTAGCTGCAGTGGATGACAACGAAAGGCCATACACGTCATTTTACTTTTTCTATACAACTGTAAATTAGGGAGCTGAAAGGGAAACCAGTGCCACACGGTGGTGACTTGAGAGTAGAAAAATAGCCCTCTGTAAGTTGAAAATCAACATATGAATTAATTACACTTCACAAGTTTGCTGACTGACTTCATTTGTTCTTTCTCTCAAAATAAAACACTCAATATATTTTCTACAAACCCGAGAGAAAACAAACTTTGCCGTAATGTAGATGACACTTCAGCCAAACTATATGAAAACTGCTAAGTGCTTTGTAGCTGACTTGACCAAGCTGTGTTGGCTGGGTGTCTGCTGACGGGTCGGATCTACTTGTCCACAGTGAAGGACTGCAGCCCGGTTATGGCCCTGCCCAGGATCAGAGCGTGGATGTCATGAGTACCTGCCAGAGGAGACAGCACATATTAAAACAGTGCAGCTGCAGCCCTATTCATATTTTATACATTATATTATGTGTATCATTCACCATATTATTTAGCATACACATGCAAGTCAATGATGAACTACAGCCAACTTTAAACTCAGTGTTTACTGCTCCCTCCTCCTCCTCCTCACCTTCGTATGTGTTGACAGCCTCCAGGTTCATGACGTGACGGATGATGTGGTACTCGTCAGCGATGCCGTTTCCTCCCAGCATGTCTCTGGCCTGCCTGGCGATGTCCAGGGATTTACCGCAGCTGTTTCTCTTGAGCATGGATATCATCTCTGGAGCGGCTCTGTTGAGGAAACACCATGTTTGTTTCTGCAGTTCTTACTGTAATTAGGGTCTGATGTTTTTTCATCTGTGTGTGTGTGTTTAAGGTGGTAAAACTGAGCATGATAGATCATTGTCATTACTCTAACAGTTCCTGATCACTTAGTGCTGACTCAGTGTTAGCTCTATGTGGTGTATTGAGTGCACTTAGTCCACTGAAGGGAAAACCATTTCCTTCACCCTCAGAGCGAGAGGTCAGAGCGACTTTGTGGTTGGATGGACAGGCTCCAGTGCCCCATAAAATCCTGTCTAATTAACCTCAGTTTGAGGATCAAGTTACTTTTTCTCGTCGATGAGTCGTCCCAGCTGCAGACACGACTGAAGCCCGATGGTGATCTCTGTCAGCATGTCGGCCATTTTCTTCTGCATCAGCTGATTCCTTGCCAGCGGTACGCCGAACTGGATTCTGGTTTAGAGAAACAACACTGTTATCCTTACGTTTATGAATGAATAATAATAACAAATCCATTAAGTATCATGAAAATATCTGTCCATTTCCATTGGTGACAGCTGACCTGTCCAGTGTGTACTGACGAGCAGCGTGGAAACAGAACTCCGCAGCTCCCAGAGCTCCCCACGCGATACCATAACGGGCGTTGTTCAAGCAGCCAAACGGACCCTGAAACAAACAAAGGGAATGTGATGGATGATTACCTCTGTCTGTGGTCTACAAGTCTGTTTATTAAAGAGGAACTATGCAAATCTGGTCGCTTTTCTACTGTTTTGCTAACCCTCCGCCTGGTCATGTGCATTTGTTTACAACAAAGCCAGTGAAAAATCAATACATGGACCGGTGGATAACGTTATAACATATACGATGTTATGACGTGTATGTCTGTGTAGTCTTAACTGTCATAAACAAATGATTACGGGGTTATGGAGTGTGTTTGTGTTGCGGTGCCGCAGAGAGGAGAGTTTTCAGCCATGAAATGCCAGGTGGAAGGTAGAGAGCCTCCATTCTCACTTGTAACAAGTCACGTAGTTAACTATCACAATTACTCACTCACCGCCAGGCCAGAGACTTTGGGCAGCAGGTTCTCCTCAGGAACCTCCACCTCGTCCATGACGATCATGCCGGTGGCGGAAGCTCTCAGGGAAAACTTCCCCTCGATCTTAGGTGTGGCGAGGCCCTTCATGCCGCGCTCCAAGATGAAGCCACGCACCTTCCCATCGTCACATTTAGCCCAGACCACTGCAATGTCTGCCACTGGAGAGTTAGTGATCCTGGAAGTGGGGGGAAAGAGAGAAACATTATTGTATTAACGGTGGGCCTCATTTTCTCAGTAACCATTGATACATTGTAACGGTGCAGTGCGACAGTCAGTACTGGTGTCAGAAACATATTTAACTTTTTTATTTTTCTGAAGTTGTGAATTTGATTTAAAATAGAAAAGTGCACTCTTCCCCATCCTGGGTTGCTTATATGAGTTTTGTACAAAACCTTCACTGTGAAGAGCTCCACCTTGTGGAAACCTGATGACATATCAAGTCCTGTGCCACAAAAACCTTGAACGTTACACACAGTTCTTTAAGAAAACACAACATATAACTGAGCTCTCTGAAAGGCCACAGGGCTGTTGTGCACCATTTGGTTTTCTTCATTTCTTATTATTCTTTGTGACTAGATACAGTCAGAAAAGCTGGGTGATACTAAAATCTGACTAAAATCTGACCCCATCAGACACGTTATGTAACTGTGCGAGCAATCATTATTATTCAAGTGATCACACATCACAGACATGTTGGCTGAACTATGATTAAATTGGACTCTCACTGTTAATCTTGCCACTGTGTTCTCTACTGTTGCTGCTGTGACTCTGCACTCTGCTTTAATAAATAACCTATTTATAAATCCTACATGACATACAGTCAGGTATCATTATGTAACAAGATTGGAGGTGAGTAAACAGATAATCCAAAAATATCACATTTGTGTTATATATAATACACAGCTGCCAAATGAATTGATTGATCTAACTGTAGCATTAATCTGGAGGCTGCAGTTTGTGCTGCTGCATGATACTGATCTGTGGTTTCATTCACTATATTTATTTTTTATCTGTGAAATTTAACCCTAACCCACAACTTCCTCTGATATGAATCAAAGACATTTTCTCAGAAAGCTTCTCTGGCACTTTCCAAACTACTCACCAGGTCTTCGAGCCAGTGAGGGTGTATGTGCGACTGGACGGATTGTATTTGGCTTTGGTTTCCATGCTGCCGGGGTCACTGCCATGATTTGGCTCAGTCAAGCCGAAGCAACCCAGGATCTCTCCACGAGCTGTGAGGGACAGACATTACAACCCAGGAATAAACCAAGAGCTCATCTGAACAGAATAAACATATCATTATCACGGACCATTCACTTCAGACCCACTGTTGTTATTCTCATCTTACCCAGCTTGGGGAGGTACTTCTGTTTCTGCTCCTCTGTGCCATAGGCGTTAATGGGGTGCATGACCAGTGACGACTGCACACTCATAACAGAGCGATAGCCGCTGTCCACGCTCTCTATCTCTCTGGCAATCAAACCATAGGCAACATAGCTTGTCCCAGCACAGCCGTAACCTTCAAATGCAGGAAGAGGGGTTACAGATTTCTCAAAAACAATCAAGATGACACACATGCAGATGATTATGTAACATAAATGCAGTGGGTAGTGAACTTGTTCATACTGACCTTTAATGGTTGGGCCCAAAACACCCAGCTCTCCCATCTCTGACACTATTTCTCTGTGGAATACTGAAAGAAAATGACACACAAATGTCATATGAGGACAAGTTACAGCAGCTGCATTCACTTATTTCAGCAAACAGCATGCTAACATTAATTGTAAGTCAGGATCTCATGAAATAACATTCATTACACTTAACAATCAGACTCACAGACATTATGCTCGATCAAAAAAAGAAAAAGAAATGAATCAAGATCCGCCTTGAGTTTCTCACCTTCATTTCTGTTTGCCATCAGGATACGAGGCATGAGTTTCTCCTGGCAGTAGGTCCGGAAGGAGTCTCTGATCATGGTCTCCTCCTCTGTCAGCAGGCCCTCCAGGTCCAGGGCATCGCGCCAGTTGAACTGGACTTTAGCTGTCAGAAATTATGAATCACAATTCAAAACCCTTAGTTAGAGTTCAAAATAACTTCCAGGAAAGAGATTCAGTTCCAAAATGTTATTAACACCTACGTGCTTTAGACTTCTTCTCTGTCTTTTCTGCATCTGTGAAAATACAAAGCAGTACAATTATACATGTTGTACAAGACATAATTCATCAGTAGTATTGGATGTAATAAATATCACAAAAATACAAGTACTAGTAGGAAGATAAAGCATGACACAGAAATATGAGCACCGTCATTGTACATGTACATTTAGTTACATTTCCTCAATTGTTTTCAAATAATTATGCATTTGTGCTCCAAAAAAGGTTGTTTATAAATTCTACCCCCCTTTCTCCCCTTGGGTGTTTTCAAGCTAAGACCAAAGACATAACAATACAAAAAAGAAGATGATGAAAGTTAATTTTAATTTTATTGTTACCATTTACATTTGAAGACATTAGCTGTAACTACAGTATCTATATATATTTGGTTTGTGAAGTCTCTTTCATGCAACCACTTGAAATACTTTGGATAAGTCAGCTTGTGGCAAAAAAAAAAGGGGGGGGGAAAGATGTTATGACCACCAAACACCAATGGTGATTAACTGCCTTCCTTTGTGCTGGCATGGTGTCATTGTACTAACCCCATCTGGCAGGTGCAGCAGTTCCCTGTGCTCTGGAGGCTGAGATGATGGCACATCTCTGAGGGTTGACCAAGAGACGACACACAGCGCTTCTCAATGCCATGGCGGAAATAAGTCTACAAATCAGAGACACTGTAACTGACTGAGCTGGTGTATTACATAGAAAAGAAGGCATGCAGATAGCAGCTTGCAGGGGAAGTCATGACAACAATGTTCAACTGGTGGTCCATGGTGGATAGTGGTCCATTAGACTTTCAGAAACCTTATAATCTATGCATGTCGGTCTCGTTGTGGTCGCTGTTAACCGACGTTGAGTCGGTTCCATTCTCACTGACCCATGTCAAAGTCTACACTGCGATGTGTAATGAAATAACCTGTCACGGCAAACAGATCTGAGTCCACACAGCCACCCAGGTTTGGTGTGTAGCCAATCTAGGCTTGCTCAGCTAACCTGTGCTGCGTTGAGTAACTTTACTGTAGCTACAAGCTAACAACGCTAGTCCATGATAGTTGGCGAGTGACTTGTGTGTTAACAACATAATTTCCGAAGAAACATAATATAAATGCGCCATATGAACATTGTGTGTTGAGAGTAACTGTTGAAAACACTGTAGCAGGTGTATTAGGTTAATTTACCTCTGTTGTGTGGGACAACAATCCTTGTCCTAGTATCTCTGCCCCTCAGGTTGACGGTGAAGCGACAACGTCGTCAAAACCACATCGTGACGTCATCACGTAAAGCACCCCAAGCTGCTTGCAGTACAGCCATGTTGAGTGTGGCATCGTCATTGAAACATTTTCTAATGGTGAAGTGGAAGAATGTTATTCTTGTCACAAATTAAAGCCGTTGTTTATATGAAGGCAGTGTGTGTAGAAAAAGAGACGCGAGACACGGAAGACTGAATAGTCTTTGTGCAAGGCTAGTTATCATCAGTAAAGATGGCTGTCTTTTAGGGACACTGTACCGCCGAGAAGGAGCCTGATTGGCCCGTGAGAGGGGAGTGCATGATGGGCGATTGGCCACTGTTTCCAAAATATAATCACTTCAGCTCATTGAAATATGACAGAGCTAATTTCCCACCAGGACGAGCACTGCACTTGTTCTGTGCAAGTAGGCCTACGTGTCATCTACAGTTTCCTGTTAAAGTAGACTTTCCTTTTAATATTGTTGGAGGAGGCTAAAAGGATTTTGTCACACTTGTTGTGGGTTTGATAAAACACTATTGTTCTCTTTCAAATGGATGGGAATATCTAATTTAATATGGACAAATACAGAGCAGAGCTGTGAATTCTATGTGCAGTTAAAAAAACGTAATAGGCTACTAAAATATTCTGAGGCAGGTGTAATTTACCTGAGTATTTTAATTCTATCCTACCTCTAATGCACTTTAATTGCCCTTATTTCGGAGCGGAGGGAATCATTGTCCTGAACGTGGCTTGAGAGTGAGAGTGAAAAATACATTTGTTACAAATAATTTTGTTTAGAGTTGTATAAAGTGTAGGCCTAAGTTAATATTTTACTTTCCTTAATTTCTCTGATACACTTCCTGTGAGGTAAAAAAACAAACAAAAAAAAAAACAATAAAGATCAAATTATGATTATCATTCATGTGTATGCTAATATGAAAAACGTACCCCTCCCCTATTTGCCAGCTTGATAGACCTACATGAAAATGCTTACCTACATGTGATTAGCAGGCCCCATGGCTTCACACCTGAACTAGCCAATCAGGAGCCATAGAACTTCAGGTGATAGAGCAGACACTGATTTCTCAGAAACGATAATTTGCATTAAAGAATCTCAGTCCTAATTGTACCATAGAAATAGGAAATAGATGCAGTAGATATGAGTTAAATGTTGTCATTTGAGTTCGAAATCAATTTTTATCAAAAGCCAAATATTTCTTTACAGACAAACAAAAACGACACAAGCTCATTTTCATTTAGGCCTAAGTTTTTTTTTTTTTTAGCCTTTATTTCCAAATATTTCTCTCGAGCCCGAGCCCTTGAATTTACTGTCTCCTTATCACTGTGCTATCACAATTATGACTAAAATAACTTTTACTAGGCTACTACTACTAATAATAATAATACCATCATCATCATAAAAATAATAAATTGGAACATGAATTGAGAGATCTGGCTTAATTAAGGTCTTGATATCAGGGTTAAAATATGAGACTTATGCCATCGATATTAATAGTAGCCTTCCAGCAACACATTTATCACCACGTAATTAGGCTACTACATAAATTATGACCCGTTAATTAAAAGTTTTCCCACTATTTTCTTTTACATTTTGCTTATAATAGCCTATTTCGTTTTTTTACTTGTAATGGTACATTTTAAAACTGTGGTTGATATTTGTAGCCCAAGAGTGAAGTGAGAAGTTACACCTCCTCTGCAGTCACCTAGCAGCTGTCGTGACTCGTGACTCAGAGAGTGCAGAGTCAGATCAGGCAATGTTTGGACTCTAGGTTGAATTATGAATGAATAGATTGCGTTTATAATTAATGCTGTCTTGCATTTCATCAGAGCGATAAAAAGATATGCCATCACTTCGCTTTGCAGCCCTCCTGGCTGGTGAAGACACGCGTTTACCGTATTTGACTAATGATGGACAAAGACAAACGAGCTGGACTTCGTTACATGTAATGCATTACTGGGACTGTGTCTGTGTTTGGTCCATTGTCATCACGGGACCGTTCCAGCTGTTGGACGGGGAGTGAGCCGATCAGTTAACGGTACTAGAAGAAAATCCCGTCTCCAAGAACATAAACTCCCGCCTTCTTTCGCTAATTGGCTGAAGGACCTGTCAATCACGGCGTCCTGCCCTCTGATTGGTCCGCCCTCCCGTCGAAGGAGTCTCCCTTTAAACCTTAGCTGGACGGTCAAGATTTTTGGAGGGGACTTCTTTCCACCAAGTGTTCAGATTGACAGAAGCTCCGCACGACAATCACTAGCCAGGGCTGAAAACATGCAGTAGTCGTCGCCTGTGAGCAGCTTTGGTCCAAAAGAAACACCCCGCAATCATGGAGCTGGAGGAGAAACCGAAATATGGTAATTATTTAAAGCCCAAAACGGGCCTGGTTCACTTTATTTGTCCCGGGATAGCCAGCGTTACGTTACCACTCAAGTTAACGTTAGCTAGTTTTGTTTTGGTGCAGAACGAAAACGTGCCTCACTCACAGATAGTTGTAGATAGATGTGTCCTTAATGACTTGCCGACTTATTTTCTCGCTCTCCACTGTCTCGACGTTAGCTGGTACTTTCTGAACCACTTTCACTCTTACCTGCGCTTTATGAATTTAATTATTAACCATGCAGGACTTAAAAATAGCGGTTTTCACTTCCTCGCCCGCAGTTGCGGTGAATCAACGTGAAGTTTGTTTTGTCTGCTCTAGCCATTCAGGCTGCATGGATCCACATTGCCTGGTTTATTGTCAGGCTGCATAATGTCCCTGTTTGTCTCCTGCTTGTCCAGTTGCTGCCACATTCCTCAGACTGGTATGGCAGGCAACAGGAGCTTAGCTGACCCCCGGCTATGTATAGGGCTTAGCTTATTAAAAAATACCTCAAACAAGTGAAGAGGGTCTTCTTTGTCACTTGGTTGGTGTTAAATTATAGACAAGTGCTGGTTGCATGCACTGTGGACTGTACCTGTATGTGCTTGTTGCCCTGTAGTTCCTTGTCTATGGTTGTAATCATGTCCTATATAGTCCTGATTACCCCTTATTAATGTGTTACATAGTGACACACCCAGTTGTGTGCAGTTTAGTCAGCTCCTTCTTAAGCTTGACCGTGGGAAGTGCAATAAATGATTCACACTTAAGACACAGCATGTTCGCTCTTGAAAGGCCTTGTTTTGAGTCAATATAACATAATCTGTTGGAGATTTTTTTTGTAATTTAAGTTAGGGGTCCAGGACCAACGTATGGCAAGAAGCTGCCACTATATCAGACCATACAAAAGCAGAAATGAAAAACAATACTAGGTACTTCCTTCCCCCCTGTCTGCTGGATTTTTATGATGGCGCTTTAACGTTGTGTTTTCCTCCTCTTCTCTGCACACACCCTTTTCCACTCCGCCTGCCACATGATGGCTAATTGACTACCATTACCAAGCCCTCACGAAAAGCAGCACCAGTCTGCGTCTGCTTTCTTTGTAATCACCGAAATACCAAGAGGATTCAGACAGTTTGACACGGAGTAAGATGGCAAATAGGTAGAAAACAGAGGAGAAGGATAATTGCTTCAAACCCATGGGGGATGATGATGGTGGTGGTGAATGGCCGCAAATTCACTTAAGAAATCACAGCGGTATGAGATAAGAGGCTCTGGAAGGAGCTAGTGTAACAAACAGCATTTCTTAGTGCATGTTGGGACTTTAGAGACGGAACAGATAAAAATGGAGACGAGGGCAAAAGTCGTATTATGCCATAGGGAGAGAGCATTTCAAAGTAAAGTGTAGGATTGGCATGTTGGAGTAATTTCAGGCTGTGATATATGGAGAAACCTCAATGACAGGATCTGCTGCAGCCGTGCAGCCATGCCCTGGTGGAGATTAGGTGTAATTATAAGACAAATTTAGGAGCATGGTTTGGAAACTTGATCCAGAACGTCTCTTGCTGCTCTTTCATGTTTGCTAAAGCTTGTTTCACTTACGTTTACAGATTTGCTGGTGGCCTGTTTTCATTCGTCGTCAGTTCAGTTCAGTTACTGTGCTGTGCAGTCTTTTCCCTCCCCGCTGCTGATCAGCCAAAAACATCTCCGTCATTACAGCCGTCCATTTCCACTTAAATTTGCTTATCATTCCCAAACAACCCAAACAGGATCATGTGACGCCGCTAACTATCCAGTGATCCTGCCATCTTGCCCACAATCTGAAATACAAAGGCATGTTCAGAGCAATGTGAGACTGATTGGTTATTGGGGTCAGGGAAAATTAGTTTGGACAGAGCAAGAGATACAAATGCAGAGATGTGGAGGCAGGATCATCCCAGAGATCTGTCCTCTGTATTCAGCATCTGTGTCAGTCACCGCCCTCCACCAGTCAGTAGCTGCGTTTGTTTATCTTGGCTGACCTCACCGACACCTGACTGACCAGGAACGTCTCCGTAACGTTGACTGGAACATATAATAGCTCATTACTTTACCATCATTTTCCTAAACGTCCCTTGAAATGTTTCTTGGAACATTTGACATTGTGGTCATTTCAGGTCTGTGTGTGTATAGGGCATATAAACAGAGTATCAGAATAACTAAATTAGAAACTATGTTTGTGTTTTGCTTCCTGTTTACCATTATGAGTGAATAGCCTTTGCTGATTATGTCAAATTTTACTCTAAAATAGATCCTGGTTTTTACCCTGTCTCAGCTTCAGAGATAAACTGACTGGAACACCAAAGATAAGGAGATACTCGTATGAGAAGCTGAAACTTCATTGTTGTGAGGTCACTAGAGTTTATCAGGAGATCGCACAGTGAACGGGTTAAATTTGTAAGAGGATGACAGATTAGCAATCAAGATACTCATACGGTTCCATACTCCTGCTTTTGTGTGAAATATGGGATAGATGTCCCAAGTTGTGTTTAACATCAAACTGATTCAGCATTGAGTCGTGGATGCTAAAGATAACTGGTCTAGTTTCTCACAGGTTTCCCTTTGTAACACCGTAAATAGAACTGGACTTGGCCTTTAACACTCCACACCCTCTTACTGCATTGACAGACAGGGAGGAACAGCAGGGGGGCGGGGGTGATATTATAAGGAGGCTATGATATCACACTGTTTTTAGATAGAGTCTTGTTTTTGTAGAGGTTTTTCACATTTTTGAACATGCTTAATGTTCTTATGTTAGCAACTTTGCTTCAGCTTGTTTTCAAATCAACAAGTACAAAATGTGGTTTTGCTATTTTACAACACCACAAATAGACAGCTTTTTATTTTTTTTCTGTCCTACGAGGGCTATCTAGACATCAGAGAAAAAAGAAGTGAAAGACTTCTACAGTACGTGACAGTAACAGCTGTTTAGCAGAGGAGGTTAAACTAAGCCGATGCCCCCCCTACCCCCCCACCCCCGCCCCTTTCCTGGAGACCATAGTTGTGATGTGAAAATTAAATTTAAAGGGATAGTTCACCATAATCCCTAAAGTCATAGCAGTAGGTTTGTTACCTTTAATTGTCAGTGCAAGCTATTTTTTGAATGGCGGAGCAGAGCCGCAAGAGCTGCTCAGAGCTACGGAGGCTCATGGAATTTCTTGGTTTCCCTCATCAAACTCATCAAATATACAATCCAACAACTCCAAAACGCTCTGGTGGACAAGTTGTGACCTGCACATTCACCACGCTATGGGATAATAACGCAACGTTACGAGACAGAGTTGTTTTCGAGGCAAATGCAGAGACTGCTTGCTGAAAAACTGCCCCCGACAGGAACGTTCTGTTATTATCTCATAGCGTGGTGAATGTGCAGGTCACAACTTGTCCACCAGAGCGTTGTGGAGTTGTTGGATTGTGGGATGGAAACCAAGAAATCCCATGAGCCTTCGTAGCGTAGCTCTGAACAGCTCATGGCTCTGCTCCACCGTTCTAAAAATAGCTTGCACCGACAATTAAAGGTAACAAACCTACTGCTATGACTATAGGGATTATAGCAATGGGTCAATTTGCCAAAATGTTGAACTATCCCTTTAATGTTTTTCACAACACATATTTTGAACTGTCGGACACAGGTGTCACAAATGAATGAATGATCTTGGCTACTTTTGTTACAAGTTTACAGTATTGTTGCCAGTGTGATAAGAGGCCATGGGAAAAAATACACCAGCCTCACTGAGAAAGAACGCCTGGGAACTACTGGGCTCAATAACAAACATTTGTGTTAGATGTAACAACAGTCCAGATATTTTGAGTCATCACAGATGGAGAAGCACTGATGTTACTAATCACATTAACAATGTCCCTGCTCTGTCCATGAGTCTCAGTTAGCTCAGACAGTGAGCCAGCGGGAACAATAGGACCCTGAAAATAGAAGCAGCTAATTGGAATTCAGCCATGGTGCATTTTATCATTTACACCGTTACTGTCCGTAGCGTGACATGCCAAAGTGTCCTCTGTGAAAAAAAGGTCAGCTAGGTCAATTTTATATTAAAAAATAATAATAATAATGGGAAGGGCGGTGGTGGCAGGAGAAAATAAAGCAGGGAAACTCAGGAATGTCTGGACACAAGAGACAAAAGGTCCAGATCTTATTGTCTGTGAGACAGAAACTCAAGATATTCAACATGATTCACTTTCACTTTTGAAGAAGGCTCTGTTTCTCTGTAAACAGGAAGTTTCACTACAGCATAAACTGATGGAAATACTCTAAGGTATTATTTGATTGTTTCTGTTTCTGCCAATTTTCCACCACGGTCGAAAGTAAAGATTTATTGTATTGTAACAGGTACCCACGTAGACCCACACTGAAAAAATAGCGTGACATTTCATAATTCAATCAAAGCGCATACACATGTAGTAAATGTTATTTGTATTGCTAATGATTTCAGTAAATGTGCAGTGGCTGGTTGCACAGTGGTTTGTTGAAATCAGATTAGATGGTCTGAGGTACTTTTAACAGATTAAAACTGTTTCTCACTGCCACTACGGAGAAAACAAATTATTTAATAACTTATTTAAAAAGGCAGAGCTGTGGGTTTTACCTCGCCTTGTGTCACCAGCTGCTCTGCCAGCACAGGAACATTTAAATGTTTACGTCTAATGTTGACGGTTGAACCAGGACAATAGATCAGTGATAGGACAATAGATGGAATTTAAGAAGCGTCATTGTTGTCATTGGTCTGTGTGTCATGTGGTTGTCATTAATCAAAATCAAATTCCCCCTAAACCTCGAGTCTCTGTTTGAGTGTGTCACTCTGTTATGAAACTTCCCAGGCAGCCACAACACAGCTCTTAATGGGAATCCCTATGAGCATGAGACTAATAAGGAACAAAATGAATGGAAACGTTCAGTCACTCCACATGAATTTTCTGTTTCTGTCAGCAGCTGTAAAACACATTTTTGGCGTTTAGTCCTTAAAGTGGGCTCTTTGTGGAAATTGTGAACACACTCAGATAGATCGCCTCGGGCTGTTGAGGACAGAGCAGAAAACGGGAGCTGGAAAGATTTCTCTTTTCATCGTTTCCCTTTTCAGTGCAAAACTGGGATGTTCCCACAAGACGGGAGAAAACACTGAGATTTGAGCTGCGCCGCTCTTTTCCTTCAACATGATGAAACGTTTTTAGCTCAATAACACGGGGCTTTCACACGCAGGTGATGGTATTTGTAGCAATTAATGTCTCACACACCTGAAATTGATTTTCCCTCCTCCACAGCAGTGACACTGAACGCCACCGGAGGCAGCGTTCCTCCTCCTTGTTTTCTCCAAACACATGTTTTCGATTACAATCTACAGAGCCTTTTCCTCCTCATCCACAACCACAGCAGGCCCCGCCCTCTGTTTCCAATGCCCTCGCCACTGTAAACTCCTCACAGAGGAGTTGGCGTGCCTGTGTTGGAGAGTTGGCTGGTTGAAGACAGAAAAAGTGGAGAGCAGACACAGAGAAAGAGGTCTTTTGGGAGTGGGAGGGGATAGAGGGAGATGCACAGGTGGAGCACAGATTGGAGAAGAGGCAGTTGTTGCAGGATAAAGACAGAGAGGGGGGTCTGAAGTGAGGTGGAGCGTTGCAGGCTGCCGAGCGCTCACAGCTATTCAGGGACAGGTTGGACTGGTTTCTCCTCCACAATACCTATTCGGCTCTCGCTCTTTCAAACCAGCAGAGAGAGAAAGAGAGGAAGAAGTTCACAGATAAGGACGCTGTCAGAGGGGTAAAAGGTTTTCTGTACACTTCAACATTTGACCCAGAAAGGATTCTCAAGATGGCTGAGGATGGAGATGGACAATATTATGGAAAGCATGGTAACTGCTTCTTTTGCTTCAGTTTCACATAAAATCGATCTGTTCTGTGTTTATCCACAACAAAGTTTGCTGAATGCTGAAATTTCAAATTGTCCTAAGGGACATTTCTTAGTCTGAGTCGGGTTTTTATCTATTTGTTTTATTACTTCTTAAAAATGTATCTGTGTCATGAAGTGTGTGACTAGTTGGGAGTGAAACTGGAGCAGCAGTATCAGCGTGTCAGCAGCTCTGTTTGGAGGGAAAGGGTGTGTTTATATGGAACCTGCTGTTGCTGGTAGCGTTTGCTTTGATTGTACAGGTGCGTGTGAGTAGGGAGCTTTTCTTTTTTTTTTATCAGTGTGTTTTTCCTTGTACAAATGTGTGCTTGTAGATTATCACGTAGAAAGCAAGATATTCCTTTTAAAACTGAGTGAATCCTCCATTAAGCCTGTCACTGTTTGCTACAGCTGCACTGAAGTGAACCGTACTTTGTTGAATTGCTCAGCGGGAAGCAAAACAGCCTGATATTTCCAACATCCCACACTATATATTTGAAATACAACACCCATCCTCTTTTTCTAACAGGATGCTGTGACCTCTCCCAGACTCGCTGGTCTGGTAAATGCCTGCTGCTGCATTATCCCCCCCCGCCCCCCAAACCACATACATAATTAATATGCAAAGACGCCACGGAGAATATCATGCACATGTCTAGACTCATAGGTGTCAGGATCCAGTGCTAAATGGTACACATGCACATGTACTGTACATGTACTGTGGTAGTCGTGTCGATCCTGGTGTTGGTGGTTTGAGAGCACTAGTCTCAAAATGTGGTTTACATTCAAAACCATTATTTTTGTGTTGAAGTGCTTCAGCCTGTTAATCTTTGACTTTCTGATCAGTTTTTTTTTCTTGGTTTGCTCTTGAACTATAATGGGTCACATTGTGTTTAGAGCTGCAAGATGAATTTGCTTAGATAACACACACCCTGCGTTCTGACACACTGACCTCAGATAACCAGCAGCACACTTGACTGCACACCTGAGCCTACACTGACATTTGCATTAGGTCCTATCAGTCCTAATAGTACCACCATAGCAGTGCAGCTAATGGATATGTTAGAGATTGTTTTATTTTATTTATTTATTGGAAGAAATGTTAATAGATATTTTTAACCCTTTTACAGACAAACGGAGATGACAGGAGCTCATCATATCCATTGGTTTTAGCCTAAAAGTCAAGTTTGACCTCTCAAAACACATGCACATTTCAACGTCTCCTGGTTTCTGTCATAAATCAGCATCAACCTGGTATTATTACATTATTGACTTGGTGAACTAGATCTACTCCAATAAATGATTTCCAACCCCCTGGTGGTTGTGAAGGTGAAGTTGGATTCATCTTTAAAGAGGTTTTTCTCTTAGTCACCAGGGAGGAATTTGTCGGTTTGCCAGGCGTGTCTGTGTGAAGTGAAAAGTCATCTGACAGAAGAATGGGAGGAAAGGGGTGGGGGTGGTTGGGGGGAGGTATATCGTTTCTTAACCTCAAATCCACTCTCCCTTTAAAAAAAAAAAAGGTGCATCAATGCTTTTAACACATTATTTTCTGTGTATAGTTCATAGGACCTTTCACCGAGCCATGTTTACAGGAGCTATAATACTAAAAGCGTGAAAAGAGTGATAAATGCACCTTATTTCTTTTATGTAGGCGAGCCAAGGAAGTATGACCCGAGCTTCAAAGGCCCCATCCAGAACAGGTGAGAGAGAGAGAGATGTGCTTTTTAACCCTGGCTTTCACAGTCTATAAATGACAAGTTTTTTTTTTTCAACTTTTCAACGATTTCTGCCCTCTCCATCCCAGGGGCTGCACAGACATTGTGTGCTGCATCCTCTTCGGTCTGGCCATACTGGGTTATATTGCTGTGGGAATACTTGGTAAGGAAACGCCACCGCCATTTAGTTTACCTAACTCAAACTAACACCACCACCCTCTAAAACAAAACTTGTTCACCTTGTTTTTATTCTCACAGCCTGGTCTCAAGGTGACCCCAGGAAGGTGATCTACCCCACAGACAGTCGAGGTCAGTTCTGTGGACAGGCGGGAACCCCACTTGAGTAAGTTATTCCTGTCGATCTGCTGGATATTTTCTCTTCACTTATTCGCCATGTTTAAAAACATTGAAACTCGGCCCCTCCTCTCGGGCTCAACTGTGTAGCCCCCTGCCCCAGACAGCAGCAGTTGTCAGGACCGCAAGGTAAAGGAACAGGTACAGTCCGAGTGAAGCGCTGGAGCCGTGAGCCGATACCCAGCTGTCACCAACACCGGGAGCCTCCAGTGTTATGTAACAAGCAGAATGGCCGTTGTGGTGAGCTGGGAAGAGGGTTTTAGCGGCGGTTGCTAACCGCTACCGCTAGCTGAAGTTAGCATCGAGCTAGCTCACCACAACGGCCCT
The DNA here is from genome assembly GCF_045865225.1 of Trachurus japonicus. NCBI lineage: Eukaryota > Metazoa > Chordata > Actinopteri > Carangiformes > Carangidae > Trachurus > Trachurus japonicus. Next base: position 25,044,398 of record NC_140914.1, on the reverse strand, counting down.
CATACTTGTTACCACTCGAGGCTTTAGTTGTCGGTGACGTCCGGGTATCCGTCCGTGGCTCCAGCGCTTCACTTGGACTGTATTTCTTTCTCTTTGCGGCCCTGACTGCTGCTGCTGAGAGAGAGATAGAGAGACATGCTAGCAATCGCTAACATCCAGGACAGCTAGTGTGGCTAGCAGCCCTAAGCCCTCCTACACTCTGCTGCATGTAGCTTCACCTGAGCTCTGTCATTGGCTGGAGAGAAAACACAGACTCTCTCACTCTACACCCAGAAATGTTCCCGTGCACAGCAAAACAAAGCAAAAGACCAAAAAAAAAAACTCCAGACTCAACCTTTAGTGTTGGCAGATGCAAATTGTCACCTTTTCTATTCCTTACTGTCCTTTACTGTTTAAAAATTAGCTTTTTCTCTTAGTTGATGCAAAAAGTTCAAAGTTTTTCTGAATATTCACCAGTAAATACAGTTTGAATATCAGTGGTTAGCACAGTCACCTCAAAGAGAAGGGTCTGGGTTTGATCTCCAGGGCTGGGGCCTTTCTGGGTGGAGTTGTTCTCTCTCCCTGTGTGGGTTCTCCTGCTTCCCAGAGTCCAAGGACATGCACACATACATAGGTTATTTGTAGCCCTGGACATTTCCTTTTATATCGTTTGCTATACCACTCTCTGCAAATAATAGATTTTGAGAATGTGGGGGCAAACTACGGGAGCCTTTTAGCTCAAACTTGTGGCACATACCATGCAGTTGGTGCACACCAGGGTGCGGCCGCTTTCACATAACAAACCGACCGCGCCATAGTCAGACTGTAGACCCAGCTGAGTAGACCCAGTTGAACTTCTATTGGGGTGGTTTCTGTGCGGGCCCAAAGTTCAACTGGGTCAACCTAAATGCTGCCTGTGTGAAAGCACACTAAGTTAATTGCGGGTTCTAAATTGTCTGGTTTGAATGTGTGTGCATTGTTCGGCTCTATAGGTCAGCCATGTACCCCGCCCTCCCCCTCGCCCTATGTCAGCTGGGATTGACTCCAGCCCCCTCATGAGCCTGCATGGATATGCAGTATGGACTCTATTGTCCTCCACATCCTTATATTTACAGATAACCCAAACTTCCCAATTCTGGGGTTGATCTCAACTGTCAGCTGTTAAAGAGCTGCTGTTCAAAGATCATATAATCCAACAAAGCCCTGCAAAAATGACTTCAAATCTCAGTCCTATCTCGTTTTAGAAATCCAGATTACTCAAAAGCGCTCTCTGTACCTTCTCTGCTTTCATATAGAACAGACAGGATTATTCATTGCCATTAAATGTACTGCAGCTTGATAGATAACCCTGTAATATTTCCTCCTGGGTTTGTGAATGGATAGATTATGATCTTTGTGTTTCTCTGTACACTTAAATATTTTCTTTTTTCCTTTTTTGGGGGGGAGGGTAAGGAAAAATAAAGTACAATTGAGGGCGTGGCTTAGTTATTTTGTACCGATACTGATCAATGGACTGTGTATACAGAAACAAGAAATGACCACAAACACCACCCTGATGAAAGCAAGATAGTCAAAAACTGGAAAGCTATGGACACTGAAGACATACATGTCCTCATAATGTGACTGATAGTCATTGAAACACACAGTTAATGCCCTTTTCCTCTGACTCCTTTGTGTGTTTCAACAGGAAGAAGCCACTGCTGTTCTACTTCAACATCATGAAGTGTGCCAGCCCCATGGTGCTGCTGGAGTTCCAGTGTCCAACCACTCAGGTGTGAACTCCACCCATCTGTCACCATGCAGTCTTTCCTGCTGATGGAAAAACTGTCTGTCTCATCTCAACGCTATGCACAAGCTGTTTATGCATTTATGTAACTTATTTAACTGGGTTTATACTATCAGGAAGTGATACAGTATGTGTGCCTATGTATTAGTGGAACACAAACAGTCATTAATCATCATGATTGAACCACCACTCAACTGGTGGTCATTTTTGACAGCTTTGATTGGCTCACAGAATGAGTAATCAAGTGTTGAAGCTATGTTTTCAGTTTGAATGCACTACGTGCTCATTCTGCAGCATGAAATTGGGACACAGCTATTGCTTTTGTTTTCCTCCTCTGTCACTCTGGCCAAATAGTTGGTGTTGGCATTCGTTCTAGTCTTTGCTGAGCTGCATTTTGCATCTAAAATTAGGCCCCACTGTGTTCTTTTCCTGCACTTGATGTGACCGTATCCTTCTGTGTTTAGATGTGTGTGGAGAAGTGCCCTGAAAAGTTTATGACGTTAGTCAAAGCCTACACCAACACAAAGGACTTTGACTACTACAAGAACTTCTGCAAGGAGGGTGTGACGAGAACAATGGTGAGTTTAGAGCCAGATGTTTTTTTCCAATGTAAACCTTTGGTTGTCAAAAGCCTCACCTCATCTGTTGTGGATGTTCTGTGTTTCAGGGTATACCTGAAATCCTAAGTCAAGGTCTCTGTCCTGCCATGTTGACACCCAGCAAGCCCTGTGAGTGGATGATCCAAACCCCACTGTTCTTACACTACATACCACATTTTGTATTGATTCTGAGTCCCGGTGCAGATGTTTATGGTTCTGACATATAAAATAATGAGTAGTCTCTTTTTAAATTGTTTGAATTTTCTTCTCCAGTCACACGCAGGTGTTTCCCAGCTTTGGGTCTGAAAGGAGGAGTGATAACTGTGGGAAACACCTCCACATTTGATGATGGAACTGGAAAAATTAGAGAGGCCAAGGATCTCATGGATGGAGTCAAGTGAGTACATCGCTGAAAACAGTGGGACAAGAATACTTAGTGTCGCAGCTTGAAATGAGCGTCAGCCTGTCCCAACCTGCCACATTAGATTTTTGCAAACATTCCCTAAGAGGAGCTCCACAGCATTAAGACAGGTGAACTGACAGAAATCTCTCCACAGGAATGCCACTGTGGTTATCGAGGCTCGTCAGGTGGTCATGAAAATCTTTGAGGATTACACGCAGTCCTGGTACTGGATTCTCATGTAAGACACAAACTGACGTTTGTTAATCGGCTTGTTGTTCACTTTGATCCAGTCTGTGTGTGCAGGAGGAACATGAGCTGCTTTCACAGCTCACTCTCACTCTGCTCTCTCTGATTGCAGAGGGTTGGTTATTGCCATGCTTACCAGCCTGCTCTTCATCGTCCTCCTGCGCTTCCTGGCAGGGATCATGATCTGGGTCATGGTCGTCTTGGTGATAGTGGTCATAGGTTATGGTAAGGACGTTGTCTTTGTCATTCTCACACCAAAATGCTTGAATACTCAATTTATTTAACAAACCTTGAACTCTTGAGTTGACTCATCAACTCTACATGTTAATATTACTACATACTAATTCAGTATTATCCACTGTATACTGCTCTTTTAATAGGATGGCACCATGAATTCGAGCCTAAGATGCCGGTCATGAACAGTAGAGACACTGTTGTGAATTCTTCACTTCATGTCATCATTCCACCTTCACTGTTGATGTAAGAGATTAAAGGGATAGTTCAATATTTTGGCAATTTGGCCCATTGCCATAATCCCTATAGTTTTAGGAGTAGGTTCGTTACCTTTAATTGTCGGTGCAAGCTATTTTTAGAACGGCAGAGCAGAGCCGCGAGCTAAATTCATGCAAAACCGCTGATGAGCGTTCCCGTCGGAGGCACTTTTTGGGCAAGCAGTCTCTGCATTTACCTCGAAAACAACTCTGTCTCGTAACGTTCCGTTATTATCTCATAGCGTGGTGAATGTGCAGGTCACAACTTGTCCACCAGAGCGTTTCGGAGTTGTTGGATTGTGTATTTGATGAGTTTGATGAGGGTAACCAAGAAATCCCATTAGCCTCCGTAGCGTAGCTCTGAGCAGCTCGCGGCTCTGCTCCACCGTTCTAAAAATAGCTTGCACCGACAAATAAAGGTAACGAACCTACTGCTATGACTATAGGGATTATGGCAATGGGCCAATTTGCCAAAATGTTGAATTATCCCTTTAATATCAACATGTTGATAGGCTACTTTCACAACCAGACTAAAACTCAGACTAAACGTTAACTATGACTTTATAATGCCACCGCTAAATAAACTACAAAGAAACAGTGGATTGTCTCAGTCATGTTTTAGAGTGATAGATAATAGTGTCTATCAACAGCACATTAAAAGATCTGACATTTTTGACTGCACTTCATTTTGACACTTTTTTGGTGAAGGAAAGGAGTCAATGCAGCATAGATACAATGATTCACCATGGTAACAGCCAATTAAAAGATGCAGCCTCCATTGAGATGTAGTGCAGCTAGAGATATTAATAATTTGGCCTGTTTGCATCTGTTTGTTAGACTTAAAATACAACAGCAGCAGCAGCAGCTTTAGAACCTGATTCAGGAGTGACACAACCTTTTCTATAACGGATGAGAAAGTGGTGGAATGAATGAATTATGCAAAACACACTGCTCAGGAAATACAAACACATATTTCCTAACAGAATTTGTTTTACTGGGAGCTGGAGATTTTCTGGTGTTAAGCAACAGATTAAAGCGATGGATTAAAAACATTTTGGCTACTTTTAGTCCAGTTTGAAAATCTGGCTCCTCTTCTTGCCACGATAAACAAGACTGTTACATCAGACCACAGTATTATTTATTGATCTGTGTCTTGGCTTCATACTGTTCTCGGCTTCACACACTTGTGCAAAAATGTTTTGTGCAGGGAACTGTTTTGACAACAACACAACCTGACATTTGCTTTAACAATGCACGCTGTTCTAAAGAGACCTTCCATTTACAATAATCCACCATCTGATGCTATCAGTAAGGAAGTGAGACTTGATGAAGCAGCCAGTGAAATGGAAAATTCAGGCTTTTCTCTTCCTGCCTCCTTGAACAGTGGCTCCAGCCCTGATGCTTGCCTCCTTATTTACATGTTGTGGAAATTCAATTTTCTTTTTATATCCACAACTTCCTGCTTTGCAGCACTCTGTATTTTTTAATATGGCAACAGTAAGAGATAACTGAATCGATGTCCTCTCTTTGCAATTTGTTAGGCATCTTCCACTGCTACATGGAGTACGCTGCCCTGAAGAGTGAACCAGGAGCCAACGTGACTCTACAGGACCTGGGCTTCCAGACAGACTTCTCAGTCTACCTGCAGATCAGACAGACCTGGCTGGCCTTCAGTCAGTACACAGCACAGCATCTACACATTTACAGACTGCATCATGTTGCTGTAAGAAAAAAAAAAAGGAGGACACCTATATGATCTCTCCCTCTGCCACCTTTCTCCTTCAGTGATCATCCTGGCCATTCTGGAGGTCATCATCATCCTGCTGCTCATCTTCCTCAGGAAAAGGATTCTCATCGCTGTTGCTCTCATCAAAGAAGCCAGCAGGTCAGACTTGACATTAGAGCGGCAGACACTTTGAGAGGAGAGGATGGGAAGAAAAACAGATCAATGAAAGTTGAGATGCTGAATTGTTCTGACTCTCAAAGTGTCTTAGTGTTGCTCACAGTAATGGATTAAAGTGACAGAGTAATGGTGCAGGCAACGATCAAGTTATCAAAACATAACTCAAAAGTGAAGATTGTTTTTCTTCTCTCATCTTGGATGTGTGTAACCTCCATAATGCTGTTGTTGCTGTTGTTTTTTACAGAGCCATTGGACACGTGATGTGTTCCCTCCTGTTCCCACTGTTCACTTTCCTCCTCCTGGCTATAGTTATAGCCTACTGGGCAGTTACTGCTGTGTATCCTTGCAAGTTACAGACACTCAGTTGTTGCATAAGGGGGGGCTGTTGTCAGAAACCGAACAGCAAGCAATCTAACCACCGGCTGATAAAATGGAAGGATTGCATCCAGAGAAAATAAGTCAGTGTTGTTTTTCTACAGAAGCTGTGAGAGTAAAGGGAGGAAAAAGAAAGTGTGATCAATTTTCTGTCTCATCTAAATTGTTTTCTCCCCTGTGTTTGAAGAAGAACAGGTAAAAAAAAAAAAAAAAAAGTTCTGCCTGACAAAATAAATCACCTGCAAAAACTTTTTTTCCACCTGTTCTTCAGTCATAAAGACAGGAGAGAAAGCCGTTTAAATCAGACATAAACGTCATTTGCCTCTCAGGGTTAGTTTCCCATTGGTTATTTCAAAGGACTCATTAAGAATAAGTATCAGATTGAACTTTCATTCAGTTAATTTTCAAGTCAAGGTCATGCGGCAGAGTTTGGCAGAATAAACTTTGGGGAATTTGGCTGGATCCAATTGTTCATCTTTTGGACTCAGATGTACAAACAGCTGCTCTGAATGGTACAAATTTTGGCAGTTTATGCAGTACATGTTCAGAGCCCTGTGGTACTGAGCGTACTATAATCTTCTAAGCAATTTCAACCCAGTTGGAAAATCCTTTTGTGGACTTGATGCATTGTGGATGTGGACAGGGCCCAGGGCCACCCATGGACTGTGCTTGTTCAGTCAGCCAATGTCCAAATACAGTGAAGTTCAGTCATTCAGTGAGCTGAATGAGTGAGCTGAAATGAGCTTTAAAAGGATGTGTGTGTATAACCAGGTGAGCTCAGCTGGTAGAGCAGCTCATCATTCATGTTGGTTTAGACATGAACAAGATCAAAGGTCAATTGGATGCTACAGCATGTTGATGGAGGAGCTGGAGATCAAACCACCGACCTTCTGAATAGTAGACACCTTGTGCTTCCTCCTGAGTCACCTTCAACCAACTTGAAGGTGATGATAGTTTATTACAGTCTGTTTGATGTTGACTGAAGTTCTAAAGATCTTAGTCCTTGACCGAGCTGATCAGTTTCTTGTCTACCTCGAATGAGCCCATCTACAAAGTCTTCAATGAGTCGGTGTGTGAACACTCGAGGAAAGTCTGTGACCCGGCTGTAAGTAGATCTTCTTTCTGACCCATTTTCTTAATGTTTACAACATCATTTTAACTCTTCTGTGTTTCTCTGCACACCTCCCACATCTGTGCTCAGAACTACACCACCAGTCCAATGAAAACGCAGTGCCCTGACTCCGAGTGCCTTTTCGCCTTCTACGGAGGAGAGACGGTTTACCACAAATACCTGATCGCCCTGCAGTTCTACAACGTCTTCCTCTTCTTCTGGTGTGCCAACTTCGTCATCGGTCTGGGGCAGATGACTCTGGCCGGGGCCTTCGCCTCGTATTACTGGGCCTTTGTCAAGCCCGATGACATTCCCGCCTTCCCGGTGTTCTCTTCCCTTGGGAGATCTCTCAGGTTTGTTTTGTGTCTGGTGTATTTCATGTTTGTTGTTTTCACTCCTGATCTATGAACACCTTAAAACTGTCTCCACTCCTTTTGCGTCCTGTTGTAGGTATCACACAGGAAGTCTGGCTTTTGGCTCCCTCATTCTGTCCATAGTTCAGATCATCAGGGTTCTGCTGGAGTATCTGGACCACAAGCTGAAAGGTTTGTTATGTCTGTTGAACCAACCTTTGATTAAAACGGGTTTGCCGTGCACATAGGTGTGGTCCACTCTTATCTAGACATTTCAAATAGTAGTGATAACGATGTTTATGGTGGAAAACAACATTAGTTTGATGTCGCAGTATATGTTTAAGTGTAAAAAGAAGTTTGATAGATCAGTTGCCTCAGTTTATTTATTTTTTTAGAATTAAAAACAAGGGTTTTCTCCACTGCTCGTTAAATGTTCTCTGATCTGTCTTTCACAGGAGCCCAGAATAAGTTTGCCAAGTTCCTGTTGTGCTGTCTGAAATGCTGCTTCTGGTGTCTGGAGAAATTCATCAAGTTCCTAAACAGAAACGCCTACATCATGGTGGGTGGTTTAGTCATTTATTTCACTAAACTCGTGCTTTGTGTCGTTAAATTTGACGCAGTTTGTAGAGTATCTGGATGTGACGGGTGTTTTTGGCCTCTAGGTGGCGATTTATGGCAAAAACTTTTGCACCTCAGCCAAAGATGCCTTCTTCCTCCTGATGAGGAACATGATCAGGTGAGTGTGCATATCATGTAATTTACACAAAGTGATTCACTAAGCCTCTGGGAAAATTAAAAATGTAAAATTTTATGTACACAAAAAATAAATGCTGGTTTTAACTCCACAGGGTGGCTGTCTTGGATAAAGTGACAGATTTCCTTTTGTTTTTGGGCAAACTGCTCATCGTTGGGCTTGTGGGTGAGTCTGTTCATTTTGTTTTATCGTTCATGTTTAGCATCTTCAAACTGAAACAATGTGTGTGTGTGGTTTCAGTGAAGCAAATCGTCATAATTTGAGGCTGATATTTCAGTATAATAAAAACCCATTTATCTTTAATTAGTGGAATTGCCGCATGCCACAAAAAATGTGCTAATGTGCAAAAGCTCTGATCACTCAACTGTCTATTTCAACTCCATCACAGTTGGCAACATGTGGTGTTATTTATGTAATATAATTATATATAATTATCACACACATTAACGGTGGTGGGATGTCATCAAACACACTATTAATTATTCTCAGCCATCACCACATTACTACTAAAACTCAACACGTAAACATTTTCCTGTCTCTGTTATGTGAGCAGTTTCATTTAGTTTTCCTTTTATTGATCTGCTTTTTGTCCACTGGTCCATGATGTTGGTGGATAACTGTGAAATTGATTTTCTTCTTCCACAGGGGTCTTTGCCTTCTTCTTCTTCTCCGGGAGAGTGAAGGCCTTTGAGGACACAGCTCCTAATCTCCACTACTACTGGGTACCCATCCTGGTGAGTCTGACAGCGCCTCTGTTCCCTGACAGTCGCTCAAAAACAGAACAGAAATCATCTGTTGTTCCTTCTTGTTTTGGTTTTATTGTCTTGTTTGAAATGCGTCTGGTTTTCCTCACCAGACTGTGGTGGTTGGTTCCTACCTCATTGCCCACGGATTCTTCAGTGTGTACGCCATGTGTGTGGACACTCTGTTCCTCTGTTTCTGTAAGTAGCACCTCCCCAGTTATATAATGCTTTCTCTACATGAGTGTCAGATGTTAACATTTTGCACTGAGGAAAGGCCAAAGATGAATGATTCACGTCTCGATGTAGAATGTGAAGATTTACGATCAAATGAATCCAAAACTTTTCTCACTTCATAAATTCTTACTTTGCTTCTGGTGTTGGGCTGTCACTAATTCTAAACTGCATGATGGCGGTTTGCTTAAATTTCACCATCATTTCTGAATAACAGTCTGTGGCTTACAGTGTGTTAACCTGAAAATTGCTGCTTGGTGTTCAAACTGTAACTTTTTAAAATTCTGAAATGCTTGTGGGTGCCTTTGCTTGCTGTTTGACTTTCTTTCTCTTTTTTTGTCCCTATCTTCCCTTTCTCACTTCCCACAATTCACCACATCCCCTTCCTCTTCCAACTGGAACTTTCTATACTAATTTTCTGCTCCATCCTTTAAAAATACAAATTCACACAAACACAAATATATACACCACACACACAAAGGTGAAGACCTGGAGCGCAATGACGGTTCAGCCGCAAGGCCTTATTACATGTCGTCAACGCTTCATGAGATTCTGTGGAAGAACAAGGCTGAGGATCCGACCGCGTCGTCCGCTGAGCAACAAGACGATGAAGACCTCCAGCCCAAACAGCAGCAGACTAAAGAGGAAGATGCACCTTAGAGAGGAGGAGTGTTGGAGGAAAGACACTGGAGATTTTTCACTGAATTACGGGCACTAAACTGCTATAGTTCAAGACTGTCTTAGAATATAATAGTAAGGAGCTGGTACTTTGTTGTTGCCCATTGGGAACGTCTCTTTTGCACATAACGCACTGGTCTCTGAGGCAGATTGCGGTGCAACTGTAAAACACAATGCCTTAAAGTGGCAGGGGTTCGCTACATTTGGTGGTTCCAACCCTGAGGTGCAGACTGAATGAAAGACTGTCTCCTTTATTCACAGCCGAGTGGTGTGTAACTGTCCTTCAACACGAGGAAACGTGGGAAATGCGATGTTTTAAGGATTTGTTTTTAAATTCACAAAATCCCTCCTCCACACAGCGATTGTCCAATCACAGCTTAGCATCCATAAGTTGTCACTGCAGGGCTGTCGTGCTGTGGGTTTCTGCACATGTTGAAGTGGTGTGTGGCTGTAGTGGTCCGTCATTAGTGTGAGCTTTCTGCATTCAAAACATGAGAGCTAATGTTTAAGGAATGGACTAAACTGTGTGTTTATCTGATCTAACAGGATGCCGTCATTAGCATGTGCAACTAACGACCTTACCCATTCAGTAACCGAGCATTACCTCTATTATAAACTCCATATTGTGGACTTAAAGGGATCGTTCAACATTTTGGTAAATTAGCCTACTGCCATAATCCCTATAATCAAAAGAGTAGGTTCATTACCTTTAATTATCGAGACATGAGCTTCTCAGCAAACACAATGGAGGTGAATGATACAAGTCCCCTGTCCCTTAAAACTCATCAAATACACAATACAACAACTCCTAAACACTCTTGTGTACAAGTTGTGACCTGCACATTCACCACGCTATGAAATAATAATGTAACAATACGAGACAGAGTTGTTTTCGAGGCAAATCCGTAGCTGGAACTACATTCCAGACGTGGCTGCTCAGCGGAGTGATTTCAAAAGCGCAAGTAGTTGTCCATGTGTCGTAATGATACATAATTATACATGATTATTTCATAGCGTGGTGAATGTGCAGGTCACAACTTCTCCACGAGAGCGTTTTGCAGTTGTTGGGTTGTGTATTTGATGAGTTTGATGAGGGGCAGGGGACCTGTACCATTCACCTCCATTGTGTTTGCTGAGCAGCTCACGTCTCTGCCCCGCTGATCTCAAAACAACATGCACTGATAATTAAAGGTAATGAACATACTCCTATGACTATAGGGATTATGGCGATAGGCGAATCTGCCAAAATGTTGAACTATCCTTTTAAAGGTTACTAAAGAGAAAACCCAATCATGGAATTCATTCGTTTCCTCCTTGTACAGAAGCTCAGCCTGGATGTTATCAGACATTAGCAGCTCTGTCCTGCGCTTAACTAAATCTAGTGAAGGTCATTCTCTAGGAGCACTCATCAAATTCATTTTCAGAGGATGAGTTGTTGTCTAACACATTGATCAGTGATCTAAGTTTTCCTCCTTACATTAGAACATATGGTTAAATACTAGCTTGTATTATGGCTGTCAAATATGTTAGCAAACAGCGATATGTTAGAATGAAATAAGTCTGATCCATGAAATGCAGAGTAAACACTCTTTAATAGGGGTTATATTTTGAAAACTTGACAAGTATAAACATTAAACCTCAGCAGGAGACTAATTCTTAACCAACTCAAGGCGCTAACATTAGTTTCATGGTTTAGCGAGCTGATAAAACTGTCAGCTGCTGGCTAGAAATGGCAGGTTGCTCTACCTCTGTCTGAAGAGAAGGATCCATAGACTAACTACAAATTCTTAGAGATACATCTTCTCCCATCATTTACCGTTGTTAGCTGCTGACATGTCGTGCTAGAATGCGAAGCCTGCAGCAACAGTGAGGAGGCCTGAGCAAATCCAGAATATAAAACGTTTGTCTTGGAATGAGCACTTTAAAAATGTGCACAGGAATATATTACACGTATATGATTTGCTGCATGATTAATACAATGAAATGTTGGTCTCATGTTGGAGAGGAAGAGATTTAATTGGCTTAGAAACTTCCTCTTGTTGAATATTTTGACATCATTTAAACATCTGAGCTGAACTGACATTTCTAAACTTGTCTTTTGCGTTCTAGTCGTTCCTCCCACTGCCACTGGCCAGTCGAAACTTGAAGCCGTTCGTGTGCCTCATTTCCAGTGTTAATGTTGGTCTGTTTGCACCTTAGGGTCCTAATTGTTTACAGTTTATGCAATCAGAACCACATGATCATCAGTACCGCCCCTCTACGACGCCGTACTATTGATGCACTTTAATTTCTGTTCACACGAAGCCATAACAGATTTGTATTTGTATGAATGAATACTGGTGGTTTTTTCTTAAAGCTAGTTGTTTTGTAGTTTCTTATGTTGATGTTTTTACTGTAAAGCAGTGCAGGGTTGCATTCAGTACCTCTTTACAAATGATTGTGTTCTTGGTAGTGCAGCTGCTTAAACAAACAATATTTGAAGTTTTCACTGTGTAAAACAGGGTTTAAAGTCTTAAATAGCTGCATGTTATTGGCAATTGAACCATTTACTAAAGCCTTTCTTTTCTACTGAACTGGAAACAAGCCAAATAAAGTTTGTCCTCCAGATTTACTGGCTTATTGAATATTGATTGTGAAGCTGGAGATTTAAAAGCTCTGAGCTCAGTCTGGGCTGCAGAAAGTCTCTGTACATAATGAGTAAAAACACAGTTTGAAATACAAATATCAGCTTCTATGAGCTCAGTTTAACGCCATGTTAATCTAATCTGATTTCCAGTGGAGGATCTGGAGAGGAACGATGGCAGTGCAGAGAGGCCCTACCTGATGCCCGAGCGCCTGCGCAAAATCCTCAACAAGAAGAACAAGGGCCAGCCGGCCGAGTAGAGCACGTCCTCTGACAGGAGCCTCAGTGAGGCCGGACTGTGGGCTCAGACTGACTGTGGTTAGACTCGGAGGGAACTGGTCAGGACCAGACCCTGAAGCCACCAGGAGCCTGCAGGTGACAATCAATCGTGTCATCCATTAGATGTTATTAGACTTTTCCTGCCAAATGTCATAATTTCTGTCCAACGGCCGTCGTCCCATCATGGTCTGAAAGGGGGGTTCACGTTCCCTAGATCTTTCATACGTAGGTATTCAGATCTTTATGGATTTTAACACTTAAGTTTTTTTTGTTTTGTTTTGTTTTTTGGAAAAAAATTTTTAGTATGTTGTAAATTATTTTTAATCCAACAAGCAGCCTACGTTGAACATCTTTATTTTAAATATTTGAGTGTTACATGAAGGTACACGTAAAAGTAAGGTAAGCATCATCTATTAAAGTTTATTTTAAAGTGTTACTTATTAATCTTTCTTTAATGTGTCATATTTTAATAAACAAATAATAACCATATTGTTACCAAAGCCATTACACTATGAGTCAGGCATATTGTAGTTGAGGCCTTTTCTACTTTCATAGACTCTTACATAAATTATCCAATGCTGTGGTTCAGCTTTTATCAGCAGCCCTATGGAGGGACAGATAAAAGGAACTAAAGCAGAATTTATATTGTTATTGATGTATAGAGTTGTACTTTTGTCATATTTGTGGAATTGGTTGTTTTTGAAATAAAACAGTTTATTTTTTATTTGTGAGACTGTTTCTCTTTTAGCCTGTTGATCATTTTCTTCTGTCTTGATGTTGCTCTGTGCACAATTATCTTGCCCAAAACATACAAAATTATCGAAGTCCTCCTAATATCTGAACACCTCTATTTCCTTCTGCCTCATTATTATCCTCAGGCTCCTCAGTGCTAATTTCTGCTCGACAGGTATTTGGTTGTTGGAATTTAATTTCTTGTCATTCAGACCCTCTGTGAAGCTGCGGCCTTGTCCAAACCTGCAACATGAAAGAGTTTATAAACCCTATAATTGTCATGTTGCAAAGACACTGTGAGAAACTACACGTTTAAGTGTCTTCAATGCAGATCCACTATCTCATCTGACTGATACACTGCAGATTCATGTTGTAGAAAAGCTCATCTCCAGAAAACATCTTTTTCTTTGAGCACATGGTGAGGACATGGCTGACTTTCCAATATTTCCCTCCTGATTCTCTTGATCACATTTTTCAACGACTTTTACTGTTCAGTTCAGAGGTTTTGGTAGATGGTTTCCTATTTTTCTTAAAATTAATGTTTTTTTTTAATTATGCAAAAAAAGAAACTGTATATGATATGGTTGGTAATTGTGTGCTCCTTACTCTGAAGTGTAGATCTGAGTGCAAATAAAATCCACAACTGCAGACAGGAAACATAGGCTTAAAACAGCTGCAGAAATATCACTTGTATGTTGTGTTTTTATTTTGTTTTTTTAGGAAGACTGAGGGAGTGCTGCTTTAGAGATGTTAGAAGAAGTTGGGATTTGTAGTCCTTAAAGTTGATAAGGTCACACTCCTTGGCAGGATGGATCAGATGTGTGTCTTCCTCTAAAGATGTTGATTAGTAAGTCCAACCGTACTCTGTGAACAAAAAGTAGTTATGATAATGTGTTATTTTCAGACATATGTTAATTTGTGTTCCCTGTAAATTTAATAGATGGGAGGCTGGTGCAGAAAATAGTTAAGTGACAAAGCACTAACAGATTCACCATACAGGTTTACATGTATAATAAATACTGAATTTCAAATCGGTGCTGATTTTTTTAATTACCGGTACATTTTTTAAAGATTCTGTTTGGTTTTTTTTTAGCTTTGAAGATTAAAAAAACAAAACAACTGTAGGACATCCCCACAGACTTAAAGGCATAGTAGCATTTTTTTTAAAGTTGGGTTGTATGATCTACAAATAGCCCCTAAGTACTTTAATTGCAGTAGAAGACTCTCTGCACTCCTCCCGTTAGCAACGGCAGCCCATAGCCGTGGCCTAAAAGAGGTTTTACCTGAAAAAAAATACACAGTTCCATTGTTCGATATAATATAATTTTTTCCAGCCCCTCAAAGTGCAGGAAAAACACAGTTTTTATTTCGACCTAACCAACTGCTGATCAGCGGGCGCTAACCCTGGGCGGAGGGATACGTGAGTTTTTTTCAGGTAAAACCTCTTTTAGGCCGCGAAAATAGGCCGTTTCTTTGGGCCTGTTCACAACACTGTATGTTGTAAATCTCTGGGCAGGGCTATGGGCTGGCGTTGCTAACGGGAGGAGTGCAGAGAGTCTTCTACTGCAATTAAAGTACTTAGGGGATATTTGTAGATCATACAATACAACCCCACTTTAAAAAAAAAAAATGCTACTATCCCTTTAATGTCCACTGACTGTTATACACTCAAAAGCATAATGCTGTTTTCATGACTACTATACATATTCTACATCACTAAAGTCTCCATACAACCTGTATCTGTGCCCTGCATCTCTTATAACACACATGGGGACGCACATACAGTACTTTCCACTCTATGTGCTGATCCACTTTTGACCACAGGGTGGAGTCCTCACATCAGGAGAGGCTCTTATCTCTGTGCAGCTGTGATGCTGGCTGGCCTGACAGGTGAGGTTTGTCTTGCTCAGATTCAAATCATCTTCCTAAAAAGCGAAGCCTATCAGCACCTCACATCCAAACAGTGCATCACTGGTGACGTTCACGGACACTGTTGTCACTGTCGCTGTGTGCCAGCAGGTCAGGGCAGCAGGTGCACTGGAGTGTGGTATTCTGAGGTTGGTGCTGGTATCCAACTAGATCTTGACAGCAGAAAATTCACAAAGTGTTCCAGTGGTGAACCTTTCATTCTATACAAGACTATAAACATCTGGAGAAGCGTTGAATGGTTGTTCTTTAACATTTCCTGCTCTTTGTGGTTTAAGTTAAGTTTAAGTACTGTGGTGAACTCACCTCATGCCTCATCTCCTATAGTTTACATACCACTCTTTGTTTTGATTTTTTTTTTTTTTTAACTTGTGTTACTTAATGATCTATTCAAATAATGTGATGTTTTATTGGTCTGATCCATCCAAGCTCCCTGTACAGGAGTCAAATGGAACTTTAAGTGATCAATTTAAGTCTGAGTTTAAAAAGATTATTAGAATAAAACTGGAGAACAATTAAATAAATCTGATCACAGACATCGTATAACAAAAATTACTGAAAAAATGAATAGCCTAAGTAACCAACATATTATGCATTATATACATATTACTGAAAACAGATAAGGTTTATGATTTTCTGGGTTGATCTTTGCCCTTCTACTGTATCACTGTCACATTATTCGTTCGCGTATAATTTTCCCACAATAAACTCCATCGCAACAATAGATTCATTAGCACCATTTCTGTTCTCAGGGGATATGCTTTCATTTAATTATGTTTGCAGTCAAACAGTGAACGAGGAGTGGAACAACAAAAGATGCTGTTTTCTTAGCGATTTTGCGTCAGAGGTCCTGAGTGCTTAACAAGGCTTGTCCCATGAGGGTTTCTTTCAGTCCGGTCTCCATGGACAACACCTGAATAGTCTGAGTGGTTGAGTCATCAGCTGGAGTGCTGCGGTCCTTCACAGTGACTGCCATGCACTTGATATGTGCCACTATGACCCTGGCAACCCCAAAAACATGCCAAACACTCCTTTGGTGATACCTCAGTATGTGTCCATTACAATCATTTTTTGTGTTAGATAAAAGCTGTGAAGAAGGTCACTGACGGGAAATTCAACCCACTGCATCTGCTCCTCTGGTTTAGCTCCCATACCAGTAATCTCAGGGGTCAGAGACTGACCCTGTTCCTCTGGAAGGATGTTTATGTTATTTTTGGTCCAGATTCTTGTTCCATATGTGTGACACACACTCACTTACAGTAAGATATGGATAGGATATATAGGCTACATCATACGGTGAATCTGTGTTTGCCTATTTACACGTCCAACAGACAAAGAGCAACATTAGCATTTATAATAGGTTTGTTTCTGGCTGACATATGAACCCACACAGAAATGGAATAGGTAACATACAGTATGTGTTCCTATCTTATAGTCCTTATATTATTATCGCAATACACATTTTCTGAATAAAGGATTATATTTATAATATATTATAATATCTATAATATAATATACCTATAATATATTTTTTAAAATACATTGATGATTTTTAAATGGTAGGCTATGACATGTTGCAAACATGTATATATGATGTATAATATATATAGTAGGCAAAATAAATAAATAAATATGTTGACACAAGTCATATATACAGTATATATGTTGAAACAAGGCCATGTATATATAGAGATACATATATACTGTATGTATCTTATAAGCATATATATGAAATTATTCCAGTTTCTAATACATTTTATGTATTATTTTTACATTTGTGCTCCTATTTTATCTACATTCTTTCTATGTGTATGTATGTAGGTATATGTACGTGTATGAAATGTGTATGTTAATGTTATATATAACATGTTAGGGAAATTTAAATCCAGTGCCCTTTAAGCTCTGTTGTTGCCGTTGCCTGTGACTCAGTATCTGGCTGTTTAGGGTGAATCCAAATGTGCTGAGGAGGCGAACACTCTGTCATTGACACACTTTATGTTTATGCTTTGCCATAAAGGCTCCAGCTCCAGCTCCAGCTCCAGCTCCAGCTCCAGTCATGGGGCTCATGAATGCTGAGAGGTTTAAAAGGTATTTGTCTCTTGTGCTGTGTTGATAAAGAACCGTCTGTCTGCATTCCTCACCACCGCTGTTGTGCGTCAGCTTTTCTCTGAAGTCTTTGAATTCCTGAATCCAGAAACCAAATGCTTGAATTCCACGAATTGTGCAAGATTTTTGGTTTGTATTTCTAGCTTAAGGGGTGCCGGGGCTCATTGTTCCTTGCCGACATATGATATTAGATACCACAAGTCTGTAATAAATGCTTCTCTGTGGCTGCCAGCATCCAAAGAGGAGACTGTATTCCCTTACAGGCGAGCAGAGCAGACATGAAAATTCCTTGCTGCTCTTGAGCCTCTCACAGTGTAAAGAGACCGACATACTCACTCAGTATGAAGCCTGTATCATGCCAGCACCATGAGTTTAGTTTAGTTCACAACCCTGACTGGTCCAAACTGAAATATCTCAATAACTATTTGATGGATTGCCAAACAATCTGCCACCGACATGCACATGAAAAAGTTCAGCCCTTTACTTTTTCTGTAGAATCACCACCATGTCTACATATGTCTTAGTTTTTGACCAAATACATAGCTTTTTGCTTATTGTACCTAATGCTTATTAGTAAATGCTAATAAAATGTCATATTAAGATTGTGAACATGTTAAACATTGTTCCTGATAAAACTCAGTGTTAGCATGCTGACGTTAGCTGTTTCCTAAAAGCAAAGTACAGAGCTGCTAGCTGAGTGAAACAAGGTCAAAGTTTTCCCTCAACTCAACTGAAACATGTTCAACCTCACAGGAAAAAAACAGACTCTTACTTAAAGTGTCATAAAAACTAGAATCAGGTTATGACCCCTGACCTTCACTCAGCTGTAGGTGGAGTTCAATACTGTTTGGTGTTAAGTTTACAGACCAGGCTAAAATATGAGGCCATCACTATCAACAATGAGAGACACTCGAGGGATGAGCCACACCTTAAAGTAAAGGAATTGTTGTGGATAAAGGATGGAAATTAAACCTGCGCCAAGATCTTGGACAGATAGGAAACGTGAGCGTCACTCGCGTTGGCTGTTTCAGTGGTATTGTGACGACAGAAGATTTAAATAAGACCCTCATGCTGTGTGATGTATGAATATTCAATACATTACTTGTGACCCAAAATCTAAATATTTAGTGTTAACTTGAGCATGTATTGTTTTGGTTGGTGCGCTTCACTTGGAACGGAAGGAAAAGAGTGTCCATCAGCTGTGAGGATGACGCAGGGCAAAATGTCACATACAGGAAAGAACGGTGATCTTTCATAGAAAACCTAAGCATTCTCAGAAAGTTTGGTGCCAAGTAGGTCAGACTGCCCGAAATATAAACACACCCATCAGACTAAATCACAGGTAACCTGGGTCATGGTCTTATTAAATTGTGGTTTTCGTAGAGTGGGGTGAAGAGATGAAATAGGACAGTGATCAAAGACCACAAGTTGTTATGACTGTAAAAAGAAAAGAAAAGAAAAGAAAAAAGAAAAACACACACACGCAGCTGTATGTGGACAGCTGTGGCTCAGAGGGTAGAGCAGGTTCCATCCCCGGCTCCTCCAGTGCATGTGTCCGGATGTCTGTGGACAAGATACTGTCAAACTATATGAATGTGTGAATGTGACTTGTATTATGACGCTTTGAATAGTCACTAGACTAGAACAGTGCTTTATAATGCAGTCCATTTATTGTAAGAGAAAGAGAGGGGGGCAGGAGCTGATGCACAGCAGATAATCAACACCAGGAGAAGTAGTGGAAGAACAAAAGTCATCTTCATCAGTGTATGTCATCAAATAATAATGTTGAGGGTTGTCTTAATTTGAACCAGGTCTTGGTGGTGTAACTTTCACTCTTTTGATTAAAAGTTATGCAAAATAAAATAAATGTTTGTTTTTTTGCTTTGAATTATTATTAATATTATCAATGTAGCCTACAGTACCAATAGTATCATTCTAAACAACAAAGCTAAAACACTCAAAACCACCTTTGGTTCTTTAAGAAATATTTAAAACATGTAAACCTTAAGAAGTTTTCTTCATAAAAGATTTGTTTTTGATAATCAACACCTTACTAAAATGCAAATATCAGTAGGGGAGACTGGGGTACCCCTTAATTCTAGGAAACCATAAGAAAAATTGAGCATGTGACCAAATATTTAGGAGCAAGGGATCATTTCATGGAGTCAGTAAGAACCACATGGATAAATTGGTTTGACATTTATGTCCAAAAAAACATTTTTCACTATCAAAAGTGAATTCAGTCGATCACAAGTTTCATGAGAATTGTGTTTGGACCAAAAGTGAGAATTATACATTTGTTTTATACATCAACTGTGGTATCAATGAGCTACAACATGATGTAGTAAACCATGCATGAAAGTGCACCATTTTAGCTGTGGGGACTAATAAAGTCAATACCGTAGCTCTGGGGTAAGTTGAGCCACCTGCCCTGTACATGTATTTATATGCCCTCGTTATTAAATCATGATTCTGGATGTTTATGATTACACTAAGTATGCTTTTGGATTCGAACCGGGGCTGCCTGCAGTGAGGACTGTAGCCTCAACATGGGGCGGCAGCTCTACCAAGTGAGCTATAAATGCCGCCCTGAGATCACCTTTTTTTGACATGCTATATTATCAAAACAGTCATGTTTACACTCATTCTGTCTGTTTGTAGGGATGCACAACATCCTGAAATATATGCAGATATGTTAGTTAGCAACAAAAATTGTCTTGATGTAGTGATCCTGAATATGAAAAGTGGCTCATCTTACCACACTCTCTCCTTCAATAATATTTCTTTATGCAACTAATGATTATCTGGAAACCTTGTGTAAGAGATAGAAATCTGCAGTACCCATGACATGATCTCACACATGAACCTTCGTCATTTTATCAGTGTCACAGATCAGTATAGGGGACAAGTGGACATGTGATCCCACTGACACTATTCTTTCCTTGAGTTTTTCTATTTTTATGAAGCCCCACAACTGACCCAGGGGACAGCAGGTGAAAAGGGGAGTTAAGTTGAAGCCTTTGGAATAAACAGACTCCAGGAAAGGTAAATAACACTGTCTTTGAACCAGCCCCCCCCCCCTCCACTCAAAACTAAGTTTATTTGTAACGTTGCCCTTCATTTGTGGGAGTGTCACTGAATGGACTGTGTAACAGGTTGTTTTTCACCTTCATCTGGTGAAGAAGACTGTTTCTTTGTGCTCAATCTGAGTTTAAGTTTTTATTTGCACACACATGTTTGTGACACAACTTTGTGACATCAAAATCTAAAACACAAGGTGTGGCAGTGGCACAGCTGTAGGCTACACCACAAAGCAAGAAAGTTCTGGGTTTGATCCAAACTTCTGGGTGGAGTTTGGATGATCTGCCTGTGCCTGTCTTGATTCTCTCTCTCCAACTTCCTCCCACGGTACAAAGACATGCACATTAAGTGGAATGGTGGCTCTTAGTTGCCCATAGTTGTAAATGTGAGACTGTTTTGTCTCTATATAATATGTTGACCCTGTGATGGACTGATGACCTGTCCACTGTGTAACCTGCCTTTGCCCCAGACCTCTGCGCCAGACGAAAACAAACATGCATTTGGACCAAGCGTGGTCGGAATATATTTTTCTGTCAGGAATATAATATGAAATAATAAAGAGCAGATTCCACACGGTCAGATAATCGGACTCTTACTCAAATGTTGTCTAATTAAAGGAAAATAATTCACACTGTTTCTGCCCAGCAAAATCTCAAAGGTGTGGGTTTCTGGGAAAATAGGCTACACTATACACAGCCATGGTTGAAAAGCCTGTTTATTTGTTGGCACTTTAATTAGATGTAACAGTGTCTGCATACTTGTCCATGATAAATAAACTGATTAATGAATATAAACACTCTATTTACTTTCTAGTTGGTTGAAAAACCATTAAATTTGAACAGCTCTTGCTAATAAATCTCAGTCTCTTGCAAACCCCTAATATTTATAGCCTACTTTTAATTAATTAATTATAGGTTAGAAATGAGATCTTATGTGTTATTTAGTCATGTGCTGGCAGATTTTAGGCCTGCAGTTCCCACTTTTTTATGCTAAACTAACTAATCTAACTGCTTGAGTCTAGAACAACAACTCCAGTGCTGCTGGTAAATCTCCAGAGAAAAAGGGTGAATTATTCATTGAAAATGTGGGACAAGCATGGACAGGACAAGCCAAAGCACCCACGCAGAGTGACACACACATACACCCTCACACTCCTCCCCCCCAGTCAACACTTCCAGCAGAAAGTCACCTCCCACTATAAAGCAGTGGGAGTTTCGGCCCCGGTGCTCACTGCTCCACTGTCAGCAGGGAACCCGGCGCAGGTATCGGTGTGTCCGCTCGGCTCCGTGCGCGCTCCGCTGCTCCTGGTCCGTGGCCGCTGTGACACACACCGACCGACACATGGGAACAAGCCAACACTTTTGTATGAGGGTGTAAAATGTGACGAGTTCTCCGCGGTGAAAAATCCTCTTTGTGATTGTAATAACAGGCGCGTCCATGTAGTCCTCGTTAAGAAACTAAAAAGGCGTTTTTTATACTTATTTCGACATGCAGCCTTAGACTGGGTGCTCTCCTCACGGTGGAAGTTGAATTTCAGTCCAGCAGTTCCTGTCATGATGGAAAGCTGCACTCCATAGCCGAGCAGACGAGATGGGAAAATGGGAGCTGACTATGGTGAGTGTGATATGATCCAAGATCAATAACTCAACTGATCAGTACAGAGGGGCCTGGTTTTGTTGTGTAATTTATTTCCACTGACACAAACAGGACAGATCAATGCTCTGTAATGCAAAAATGTTCGTGTATTGTAAAGACACCCCAGGATCTATAAGTCCTATTGAGCTGACTCCTGCAGTTTACTGTGTGTGTGTGTGTAAAAATTCATTTTTATGTAGGCTATTGTATGTTTTCTGTGTGCAGTCCACAGGCTGTTTGTACTGAGGCAGCAGCAGCAGATCTGGAGCCAGTTTGTGCCTCTCATGTGTTACCATTACCTCCAAGTCACACATAGATACCAGTCCAGACAGTCTATGAAAAACTCGAGGGGCAATGACTAATCCTGAAACCGTCTCAGTTAAAAAAGATTTCCAACTTATTTTTGGTGCAAACTGGAAAATGCATTATGTCTGTGCACTTTTTTTTGTTTTTTTAAACCGCATGCAAAGTATAAATGTGCTTCTTTTTCCTAAATGGTCCCAGTTGCAGACAACATGTTTATTTGCAGCTGTTCTGGGGAGGCACTGCTTGAGAAATGGGTTAAGGATCTGTTTTATTGTGGAGTTGCTCCCCCAGAGCAGTGGTAAGAGGCATTCAGTGACCTTCCAAGTTTTTCCAAAGATACATCCACGTTTGCTCTTAATCCATGGGAGGCACAAACTGCTGCTGCAGAAGGTCAAGAAGACTATGACTAAGTTTACTTCCCTTCTCTTGCTGCTCCATCATGTGCTTTTCATAGTGGCGTTTCGTGAGACCTGATACCACTGTGGCCGGCAGGTAAATCCAACAACAGTGTGGTTGATCTCGATGAGTCAGTTGTGCTAAGCACCACCACTGACACCGAGTAGGACACAGGGCACAGTTTCCCGTCTGTGTGTGTGTGGCCACCAAACGATTGTAGTTTCTGTTGGGGACAATAGGGTTTGTGTGATACTGGCTAACACTAGCAGACGTCTTAGACATTTAAATAATCATTTGCATAAGATGATGTAAGCCCTCTCATGTAGACGATTACATTTTTGAACTGCTGCCGTGAGCCCACACAGTTTCCTCCGTCCACTCTGCAGAATGTAGCTGCTCGCTGTGCACCCAAACTGTCCAGACATGATTTTAGATACAAACTGTCCTCAAGAAAACTGAAATGATGCAAGATCATGAGTAGTGGTGGAGAACGACTTGGATCTAAAAAGCTCATGACGCACTTTATTTTCTGTGCTGAATAAAGCTTTGGGGGTAGATATTGAATATCTACTTGCTTTGACTCCAGGGAAGATTTGAAAAAAACATTTGCATATAAACCAGATGGATTAGACATTAGTCATGCAAGAGCTGTTACTGACGTCCAGGATTGTGTAACTCGAAAAAGCAATTAAAGGGACATTGGACCGATTCTGCACATGAGGTTCAGTTTTCGTCTCTTGAGTTCTGTCCAGCGTGTGAAAACAGATGTATAATGTCTGCTGTTGCTCTTAAGGAGCTTTGTGAAGTCTGACAGTGATGTCATTGTAATCGCAGCTGGGGCTTGGAGAATAAAAGAAATATTAACAGCCTGTATTACAAACTGGGGGCGTGGAGTTTAAGGGTGCCTAAAGGAAGTATAATGACCTCAGTTTCTTTGATTTTTGTTCTTTTTTTGATGTATTTTGCACAAGATTAGTGACTCCGTGGGAGTAAAATACCAAAACACTGAAGAGTTAATTTAAGTCCATGCTCACAGGCTCTTTGTATGTTGTCAAACATACAGACCACAGACTGTTCAGTGGCGTCCTTTGACCAGCCTCTTATAAATTGTATGAAGCAGCTGCTGACTCATTATGCCACTATAACAATCTTGTTCTCAAATAGAAAAGACTGAACAAGGTGCTTGGCATTCACACTGGATAAACCCGGTTACTCTGTGTGCGTTGCATCGAGTGCTGTTGGAGGAGCTGTTGCTACAACACTGATTGAAAGCTCTCACTGAGATCAAACGAGTTCTTGTCTGAATATGTAATGGAACCCGTATGTTATAAATCAGGACACTTGGCGCTGAGCTGGCCGACAGTCCTCCAATGCTCTTTTTTATTGGTTATTGGAGGAAGAGCGTTGGTGAAGCAGGAAAACATCTGACATTTTGCACTTGTTCTGGTGTTTTGCATCGATGCACTAACCTTTTCGTAATCCCATATTTGTCCATAAACACTCTTGTGCAGGTCCAAAATTCGAGGAAATTCATGGATGAGCATCTGATAATTGCACACTAACATGTTTGTGCAGTCATTATAGGCTTTGATCTGTGGTTATGAGTATAAGTGAATATTACGTAGTTGTTGTGGTTCACATGGGATCAGTGTGTGCCTCAGTGGTGTTGTGTCACTTGTTTGTGCGTGCCTACATCAGACAGTTTGGTCATGGAGGTTTGCAGCTATTTTTACCTCCTCGTGGCTCAACCTCTGACCCTACTGTTGTTAGCATTAACACTACTAGATATATATTTGTGTACCAGACCCGTATCTGTATATTTTCTAGACACTGTCTGGATGGCAGCTCCTCTTTCGAAGTGTATGTTTAAACTCAAACATCTGTATCCACCTCTACACCCAACAGAACCCAGTGCAGGAGTGGGGTGAGGAGGTCGAGGACGGCGCGGTGTACGGGGTTACTCTGCGTCGGGAGCCCGTCCCTACCGCCCCAAACCCAAACGAGAAAAATGCAACCAGCGCGTTCGTCCAGTACCGAACCTGCAAGGTGCGGCGCCTGAAGGCCGCCACCTTGGAGCTGCTGGTGACTCATCTCCTGGACCCCGGCTGCCAGGAGCAGGATTACAGCAAGATCTTCCTCTCCACCTACAGAACCTTCACCAGCTCCTCCAAGCTCATAGAGCTGCTCTTTCATAGGTACTTTCCTCTGTCAGTGTCTGAAGTCGTCTCTCGTGCGGAGAAAGTTTGACATTTTGCCAAATACACTCGTTTGCTTCCTCATGAGAGTTAGATGAGAAGATTGAAACCACTCTCTTGTGTGTATTGTAGATATCGGTCAAATGGCAGCAGCTCTGCTTAGCTCAGCCTTAGCATGTAAACAGGTGGAAACAGCTCTGTCAAAAGAAACCTGCCTCCCTGCTTGTAACTCTAAAACTCTCTTATCAATGCCTTATATCTCATTTAGCCTACTTATCTGTCAAAATGCGTACAACACTGTGACCATGTCAGCTGTAACCAGTGTTTCCAGTCTCTGTGCCAAGTTAAGCTACAGGGCGACTGGATGTAGCAATGTCAAAATGACACAAGGTTTTACTTTTAGTTCTGTGCGTTCATTTACTGCGTTGGGTTGAGAAATAGTTTGATACGTACAGAGTCACCATGTTGTGTAAGGGTGTTTTTGTACATGGTTTCCCTGACTAAGCAGCCCGCTCCTCTCAGCTTTGAAGTAATAATAAGTACCTAGCAGGTACTCATTATGTTGAGGGCAGCAACAACAACAATTGAGTGGTTTTAGGTTGTGGCTGGTAAGACTAGAGGTCAGGGTTAGCATGGTGACAGGGCAGGGACAAATAATAGTTAAAAAAAGTGCACTGTGGCTTTTTTTATTCTTTACATCTTTTTGAACCTGTTTTCATTCTTACAGAGAGAATGCTGCCGCTGATCTCGACAACAGTGGGTGCTACAGGAGGTAGGTGGACGAGTCTTCCCTTGATCAACTTTACACAAAGTCCTGTTGAACTCTCATCAGGTTAATTTGTACTTCTCTGCTCTGGTTTAAAGTGTTCAAAAGTTCAAATAGTTAAAATGTAATGACTCTTCAACTTCCTCCACAGCCCTCTGTTGGCCTTTGTCCAGACATGGCTGGATGAGTACAGCGAGGACTTTAGGGATCCTCCTGTGCACCTGGCACTTACGCTGTTGTTGGATCACCTGAGGATCAGCTCTGCGGTGCATGACGATATGCACAGTCAGCCCAACTTCTGCTCACTGGCTGGGCAAGCTGAGGCTCTGCTTAAGAGGTTCCAGAAAGAAGGTGACCCTCCCCTGCACAACACTATCGATGGCAATAAACCCTTTGCCAAACGATCATCATAGTGAATTCAACAATGTGAAAAAGCCATGCTCACTTTTTTCCTGATTCCTGCTCTGTGTGTTTGTTCAGAAGCTGCCCCGACAGGTCTGGAACAGGAGGAGGGGTCTGGAGATGAGGATTCAGGATGTGAAAACTCTTTGGATCAAGTCGGTATCATGGATTTCTCTGCTTCAGCTATCGCTGAACAGCTCACCCGCATTGATTCTGTACGTAACAGGATATTTTATACACAAATTCCACATTAACATGTTTTTACGTAGATGATTTATGGCTCATAATTGGTTCTCATGCCGTTTTCAGGCTCTGTTCGTCAAAGTGGTGCCTTGCCAGTGTCTGGGCTGTATATGGTCTCAAAGAGACAAGAAGGAAAACATGTCCCCCACCATTCGGGCCACAATTGCACAGTTCAATACCGTCACCAACCAGGTCATCACGTCTCTACTCTGCCAGCCGACAGACCCCAGGTCCAGTCCCACTTCTTCCTGCCGGCCTCCCACTACACCAGTGCAAAGGGCTCGCATCATAGAGAAGTGGATCAGAGTGGCACAGGTCAGTGAAAATGCCACAGGGACTAAAGATTTGGCTGCACACAGAATCTGAGTGCAGGTTTCCAGTCCAACATTTCATAAGAACCTCATTAACTCCTTAGCGTTTGATTAAAGAGAACAATCATCAGCACAGAACATGATTACTGCAATATTTAATTTGAAATTCACTGAACCCTGAACGCCACTCGTTTCTTCTCCAGGACTGTCGTCAGTTGAAGAACTTCTCCTCTCTCAAGGCGATCCTGTCAGCCCTTCAGTCTAATGCAGTTTACAGGCTGAGAAAGACTTGGGCAGCTGTTAACAGGTAAAGTTGGGTTATAGTCATTTCTAAAGTCCATCTCTATGGTTATATTTATATAGTGTTTTATGTAATTGTTCTTTAATTGAGGGCGTTGAACCCTCATCTACTGCAATTTAGTATAAATTTTATGGAGCGAGTCAGCAAATGTCTAGCTTTCGTGTGACCTATATTCTCAGTGTCAGATTGTGAATGTTGTAGTAAGCTATTATAATGTCAAGGTCAAGTGAAGCATAACTTCATGTTTGTCCTCTTTTATGAGTTTAAGCATCTGGGCATCGACCGTATCTAAGATGTGGAATGTAAAAACACAGGTTATTGTGAATTAGAGTTAATTATTAATACATCTTACATCGGATTAAATAGCTCCATATTTGCTAACTATTGCCTTTGTTCTTTTTGCAGAGACAGCATGTCCACGTTTAATAACCTCTGTGAAACCTTCCCTGATGAGAACTGTGTGCTAACCAACAGAGAGCTGCTGGTGGAGGTGAGAAGAAAACAGTTTGTTGCACAAAAAACAGCCTACGTCTACTTCATTGTTTACAGTGTTAACCCTGAGATGCATAGGTCAGGAACCTACACTCTTATGTAAGAGAGTCAACAACTAAGTGAGCATGTGAGAATTGGTGCTTTGTGTTGATAATAATGTAATGTTTCCAATTTAGCGCCAAATATTTATATAGCTATATCCCACACCAGCATCATTTAATGTGTGCCATCTTTTTTCTATTAGGCTATATACTTTATATATAATTTTCACAATATAGTTGTCACAGTTGCATATTAGTAAGAATTGCCACTCATGCAAGTCACAGCCGTAGTCCACACACAACTACAGTAGCATTGGCTAGCAAACTCATGGTTGTCACCTACAGTAATTAGATTTTTGTACCAGATAACTCTCTGTTAGTTATGCTACTTAGCCACTAAGCTAGCTAAGCCACTCTGTTATGGGAACAGCTCATAGACAACCATAGTCATGATAGTGTTAGCAGCAATACTGTAGCTACACAGCTGTCGACCTGTTAAGTGGAAATTGCTATGTGGTGATGCCAGTCATAAAAATACAAATACTGTGTATGCCTCATAGAAGTGACTGATGGGAGGAAAGATACCAATACATTTCCATAAGAAATGTGCATGGTTCATGTTTAACACATCTTTGCAATTATGGGTTAATGTTTACCAATGCAAGTGGGTCTGCCTGCTGCATCTGCTACATATACTTCAAGACCCAGCAAAAAATCCTTCAGTGATCGGAAGGCAAATTGAATCATTAATGCTGTCAATATTTTCCACCAGAATTCTTACGTCTACATAGTAATGTCATTAGAAACATATTTGGAAATCATTGTCTTACCGTACATGGATTGGAAGAGCCTTTTTCCTTAATTATTAAAAAAGATTCATTTTTCAGTTAATATTTACAGTGTGTTAATGGAAAACTAGACGCCTCAAGCACATTGTGTTCCCTTTTTTTTCTGTTATGTAGTCTCCTTTAGGCAACTGCGTCACAGGCGTCTTGTGTTTAGTTACAGTGAAAGGACTCTAAAGTCAATAGATTACCACTGTTATTTGTACACAGCGACCACACAACCTACACCAGAATGTGCTCCTACACAAAAAAGTTTAAAGAGATTCTTCATCGGATCTTGCTCCTCTCCTCCTTTACACTTTCCATTGTAGTTGCATTCAGGCGTTGCCTTTTATGAGGGAAACTTTTATCTATGCACACACAATCAGTCATACACATGAGTCTATTTGCTGTGTCCAATAACAGATAGTGCACACAAAGACTTTAGAGGCTTGGAAGTGGCCTCTCTCCCTTTCACAGGATGTCCAGGTTAATGTGTAATATAACCTATTCATGCATTGAAGAATTTGCTTCATAGGACATTTTTGAACATGATATAGTTGAAGACACATTGTCCATGCTTGTGTGCATTTATATATCTGACCGTATAGACGCACATACCCATGCAGCTGTGACCTAAAATCATGTTAGATTATTTTAATGATGGGTCAGTGCACATTAGTGTATGTGCCTGTAACACTCCACTGAATATAGCTCTGTCTGACCCGCTCTGACAGGACGGAGGCCAAGCGACTGTGGATAACATTTCTCCAAAGATATCCAAGCGGTGTCCGGTCCCCAGACAGATGGTAAGCCATACCCCCAGATGAGAAAAGAGTTGACATGTTTTGAAGACAGGACATGGAGCCCAGAGCCATATATCACTGAGGTCTAATTCAACTGAGGCACTAAAAGAACGCCCTTTTTCATGCAGCAGTAAATGTGCTATTTTACAGTGATAATGCTTCAAAATCTGATCCTCTTTACCATGTGCTATTGTCGTGGGATCATTTTACTCGCAGCAGGGTTAATTTCAACTTTTTAAATGGACACACGCAAAGTCCCTCTCATATTATACAACTCTTAAAACCATGCAAGGGCCAATTTCCCACAGTGTGGGTGGAGTGTCTCTGACATGGCAGAGACCCAAACCTATCTTTAACCTCGCTCGGTGCTCAACAAGTTTCAAATGGCTTCACATCACCAGGATTATAGGACAGTAATAATAGACTTAACTGGGGTCTTTTATAAGTCATATGCACATTCTCCAGGGCTGTAACATTAACCCATGGTGCTGCTAACGGGGACGTGCCGCCTGATCTCAACCTATTCAATACAGTTAAAAAATGAGGAAAATAAACAATGACTGGATTTAAACGCAGAGCTGAGTAGATACAGTAGCACAGGAAACCACTGTACGACTAAAGGACTGTGTGCTCTGATGTTTCTTTACAGAGTACCTCCAGTGGAGTGGTTCCTTACCTGGGTACATATCTGACCGTCCTCACCATGCTGGACACTGCTCTGCCAGACACTTTGGAGGTACATCATATATTTATAATAAAAATATCAATATTTCATGTTTATGTGAAATATAAAGTCACAATCACAGCAGCTTTTTACTAAATTTTCCAGTAGGCAATGTTGGAGTAAAGTATCACTGTTGTGTTTTGTTCATTTATTGAACCAGTATATTTAATCATTTATAAAATGCAATAAATAAATGGTGTTAAATGTTCTCCTTTGACAGGGTGGGTTGATAAATCTGGAGAAAAGGAGGAGGGTAAGTGGTTCCTCTTTGTGTCATCTCTTTTATTTCTGCTTTTTCCCACAGTAGTCAAAAACAAAGTATATAGGTGTCCACGTAACAATCAGTAGCCTATGTCAGCACATGCGTGTGTTTGGGTGTGTACACTGTGTTTGCACTTTCAGAGTAAACAGAGCAGGTTGAACATTTTCTGACACTTGTTTTTTAGTGAATAACCTGCTGAAAGCTTTTTTTTTTTGCTTTTTAACTTTTACAAGTAAAGGGTTTAGTTAGGGCCATCGCAGCCTTTTAATGGTTCATAGTTTGGTGCTGCATCTTTCGTTGCTCAAAGCAGATTATGCAACCACAGATAACAAGAAGTGCTACAGTACACCTTGCAGCCTCTGTCACTCTGTTTATACATATTTGTCTCTGCCTGCAGGAGTTTGAGGTGCTGTCACAGATCCGTCTGCTGCAGGTCTCCTGTTGCCAGTACAACCTGCCCCATCACCCCAGAATCGCTGCCTGGCTGCAGGGACACAAGCTGCTCACTGACCAGGAGAGGTGAGGTGGAAATATATTTTATATTCCTCAGTAGAACAAAGCCTGATATAAGCCCAATAAAAAATTGTTAGTTACATAATATATGTGGTAATTATGTTATATTCAGCTCCTCTTTTGGCACATGGCCAGATAATCAGGGCTTGTTATCAGATGAGGCTTGGATGTAATCCTGTCACAGCTGGAGCGCCGTCATAAAGAACTAGTGGTTTGACGTTTAAAGTGCAAACATTCACATGACTGAACTGTGGTAGTGTTGCAGCTTATGGTCAAACCAGTTCATGGATTCTTGGCTGTACATTTTAAAGGCCTCAAAGGGTCTGATATTAGATTTATGACTGATTTCTCAGGTAAAATCACAGTGTAATATTTCACCATTCTTATTCTTATTGTTTTTTTTTGTTTTTTTGTTTTTGTTTACATCATATTAGATATCAGTTTGATATCAGCCCTTTTTCAAACATCAGCTCAAAGGAGCTATTTGATGTTGTTATTGCCACATAACTAAGCATTAACCCTTAATTAAAAAGCTCTGGAGTAATTGTGATAGTTAACTACATGACTTGTGACTTGTTACAAATGAGAACGGAGGCTCTCTGTCTTCCACCTGGCGTCTCATGGCTGAAAACCAACCTTGCAACATCAGTGTAGTACCTGGCTGCCGCCCCGGTGTCTCAGCTCTCATCTCCGCAGCACCGCCACATAAACGCGCTCCGTAACCCGTAATCTTGTGTTTATGACAGTACATAGATATACACGTCGTAACATCATATATTATGTTATATAACGTTATCCACCGCTCCATGTATTGATTTTATTGCCGGCTTCATTGTAAACAAATGCACATGACCGAGAGGAGGGTTAGCAAAACAGCAGAAAAGCGACCAACTTGCATAGTTCCTCTTTAACTTACCAGACTAGAGGAAATGTGAATATACTGTAGCATTAAACTTAATTCCTTTTACTGATCAACATTTGAGGTTTAATCAACTTCAGTGTTTATCACTTTTCGTTTCCTGAAGTTAGGCCAGTTAGCCCCCCATCTTGTCAGAAAGTGATATAAGGATCTTTTAAGTTACAACAACAGCTGTCGATTTTAGCCAGTTAGCTCTAATTAACACAATGTCAATGCTGTCCTAGTAAACCCACTCTAGATTATTGATTTCATATTAAACACTTTGGGGCTGCAATGTGGAAATTTCCTTTGGGGTTAGATACAAAATCCATGCAGTAAAGCCTGCATGACATCGTTGTAGAAATAAAAGAACAGTGTGTATTGTCTCTCCAGGAGTGACAGTGTTTGATGGTCAGTGTCTGTGTTTGTTGTGTTACAGCTATGAGCTGTCGAGACAGCTGGAGCCTCCGGTCGACCTCTGCTCGCCGAACATCTGGAGCCACCGCACGCTCACAAAGAAACTCTCCAGGTGATTATCCATCCAGGCTCTGATTTGAATATTCAAACACACACAGCAGAGGCACATTTCACTATGTAAACAGACCTGCGCATAACACTTAAACATCAAACACACAAACTGTACTTGCTGACAAATATTTTTGCCCCAAGAGAAAAAATTATGGAAATGTGTAATGACTGTATTCAGTTGTATACAATGCTGCTCCACAGTGAAATGAAAATGAGTTCTACAGTACTGTAAAAAACAACCTGTCTGTCTTCTTTGGTGTCCTCAGTCTCCTGACAGTGAGCGATGGATCTAAGAAACTCCCTCCTGACCAGATCAGCGTTTCCTCCTCTGGATCCAGTGGATCTGAGATGGAGGATCTCTCCTCCCCGAACTCGGCCTGTTCCATCAGGCTGCAGGTAAACAGCTGTTTGTGTGTGTGTGTCCATCTGCCTTATTGTCTCATAAGCTTGTTATCTCTGCATCCTTTGTCCTTTATGGCAGGAACAGTAGCGTCTTTGTTGAAGCTTTGCCATGCTCTGCCTTCATCTAATGGCTCTCTGTGTGCAGCACAACATCCACTGTTTACACTCCACAAACAATCGTCCCATTTTAAGTGTTCAAACAAACCCCGAAGACTTTCAAATAAATGGCTTTTAAAACTGGGGATCTTGCATAATCTCCCTTTACAAAAGCTCCTCTTTAAAGGGTTGCACAAACTAGTGTGAGTCCTCAACAAGAGGAGTTTCAGTTGAGCAGGTCCTTGGTTGAACTGGAGTGGGGTTTGTTTAATGATGCTCAGTTTAAATGCTATAACTAAATTTCCAGTGCCACTCATCAGCACTCTTCCTCTTGTCTCCATCTCCCTCTCTCCTCCTCTGCAGTCCTTTCACAGCTCGTGCAACAATGTGTCGGAGGCCTTCTCTCCCTCTCTGCCCTCCTCTTCCTCTTCCTCGCCCTCGCCCTGCTCCTCCACGACCTCCTCTCCAGACTCCCCCACTCCCTCCGGCTCTCCGGCCTTGTCGTGCAGCGGCGCTTGGCCCAAACCGGCTCAGGCCTCTCAGCACAAACGCTCCGTGTCCATGACCTCCCTGCCTGTGTACAACCGTCAGGTGGCGGACTCCTGTATAGTCAGGGTCAGTGTGGACCTGTCCCAGAACAACGGCAACCTGTACAAAAGCATCATGGTGAGTTCAAGTCCTCATTCAGAACAAGGTTTTTTTCTGCATTGAGAACTTCATACTACGGAGCCCTTAAAGGGATATGAGGGAAAAAATTAAATTAAATTAAACGTTTCGAGAAAACTTTTCTCATGTGCACCTGAAAATAGCCTATTGTATTGGCATGTATGAAAACAACAGTACAGGAGTTAGTTTGTTAGTATTTTGACCTGGGATTTCATTATAAGGACATTGCTGCTTTACTTGCAAGTCATAGACGAGAAAGTTTCAGGTGCGACGTTTAGCATGAAACCTTCGCGTCCGCACCCAAAAAACTTTTTTTCCTTCTAGG
This sequence comes from Trachurus japonicus, assembly GCF_045865225.1. Taxonomy (NCBI): domain Eukaryota; kingdom Metazoa; phylum Chordata; class Actinopteri; order Carangiformes; family Carangidae; genus Trachurus; species Trachurus japonicus. Next base: position 25,010,867 of record NC_140914.1, on the reverse strand, counting down.
GGCTCTGTACGATACTTTTTTGTGCTTTGCAAAATTATCTAAAAATATATTGTTTATAACGATAGTTATTGTTTATTTTCAATACAAATCTGCTGTTGTATTGGAAGTATTTTTACAGAGTTAATTTGTTTATTCAAAGAAGACGTTGCAAATGTTTTAAGTTTTATACATGTAATGTGCTTGGAGGAATTTTTCTGCAAGTTACCACATATGACTTCATTAAACATTAAAATAACATTTTGTGCTTCTCCTTGTTCAAAAATTAAGAACACATGAATAGATAAATATTTTTCATTTCAAAAGTTCTGGACAAATGCTATTTCAGTGAAAACTTACTCAGTATATGTGCAAATTTCCACATCACGCTGATGTAATTGGCAGATTGGATTTAAACTAGCTGCAATGTTACAAACTAATTCTTGCACATGACTGTGCACGTGCATAGTGACACTTGAGCAGATGAACGTGAGAACAAACTCTGCTCTTAAATCATTCTCCACAGTGAAGGTCAGCCATCAAAGTGAAGCGTATTTAAGCCAATTGCATTTCTAAATGGAGGCAGACTTTAATATCACACTTCTTCCACTGCTGTGCTGCTTTTTCAGTATTTGAATGAAGCAACCAGTTAATGCACCAATGTTGTAACTGTTTTTCTCAAGCAAAAACTTCCTTCTGTGTTTTATAGTTAACCAGCCAGGACAAAACCGCTCAGGTGATTCAGAGGGCACTGGAAAAGCATCACCTTGAGCACATGGACTGGCGGGAGTTCACCCTGTCGCAGGTCATCTCTCCGGAAAGAGGTGAGAACAGAGTGACTTGAAATGAATCTTTAACATAGTACAGAGAAAAGAAAACGCCTCTTATGACGCCTGCTCCTGTTTTTTTTCTGTTTTTCAGAGCTGCTCATACCAGACAAAGCCAACGTCTTCTATGCTATGTCCACAACTGCAAACTTTGACTTTGTTTTGCGACAATTCCCCAAAGGCCACAAGAAACCCCTGAGGGCTACATCCAGCCTAGGACGATTAACAAAGTAGCTCTTCTAGTCCGATGGGAAGTTCCTGGAAGGTCGTCTTTTATTTATATTAATGGTGGTTTTCTAAGAAAAGTGATGGGATATCCAAGAGGTGAAAATGTGACTTTTTAAAACTGTGACTCAAAAGATGATACAGAAGCACTTTATGAAGAAGAATTGGAGCAGAAATGGACGAAGCTTAAAGAACACCTTGAACCAGACACGCCTTCATTTCCTGTGGAATTAATTGCCACCATGAAACCAACAAAGGAAACGCCGACAATAATAATAATAATAATAATAAAAAACAATTCCTTGACTTTCTCCATCAGGTGTGTTTGTAAGAAAGTCTGCTGCTAGCATCTCTTCCCAAGTGAGCAACACGTGCCAACATCAGTGACCTATTTATACACGTACATTGAGAAATGGCCGGCCGTGTCCCACCACAGCCGGGTGCCATTAATAACCCATGTGTCAGAAAGGGAATGTGGGTCAGATGCTTTGTGAAGGGTGCTGGTAATGAACTCCTGGGACCCCTGCTGCAGTTTGCCAGCCCCTTGAGAGGAGACGGCCCGCTGTCCTCATGTGTCGCTGTCCCTGGTGCCACCTGAGGAGTGGGAGGGGACGTTCTCACCAGGGATCACTGTGTTCCCTTGGACGTCTAGCGCCACTCCTGTGATACTTATCATATGTGGCCAGCAGCTCCAACCAGAAAGATGGCATTCCTGAAGTGGTGTAACCATGGCAGCAGAGACTTTGATGGACGGGGATGTAAATGGCAAATCGCTACTGTATCTAGATTGGACAACAATAAGGGTGAACTGTTGTTTGTGCTTTTAGATTTTGTGCCATTACTAAGTAAATTTGAGTTTTAGACTTTTAGATTTTGTATGTATGTTGTATTTATTTTCACTTTGGTTCCACTGTGATTGACCCTGAATGCACCTTTACTTGATTTACTGACACATTGTGATGACTCACTAGGAGGCTTTAACCCGCACTCTGACTGATGGGAAATAACTTTTCAGTAACTACTTTTCAAAATGTTCATTTTGCAACATGTTTAATTAGTGTGGTTATAAGTTTGGAGATGTCTTATTTTGAGATGAATATTGTAAATATTATTGTTTTATTTTTTACCTAATTACATTTACGTAACAAGTTGGCTCAGACTTGACAAGCCTGGATGTAACTGATGCTTTAAGGGCTTGACCTAAAGCCCCATGAGGAGGTGTAATCTCATCATTTCACTGACGGCAAATGACGCCAACACTGTAGTGAGATAGTAGTCGATAGTGATCATGTTTTCTAATAGTTAAAGCTCCAGGGAGTATTTGCAAAGGGGGAGACTCATACAATGAACAGATACGAATGTTTTGACTTCACTTGGAGCATCTGGGGGTCAAGGGCCATGCTCAGGGACATATGTAGCAGTTGAAGAGAGAAACTGGTGTCTCATTGAGCTCCTCATTTCACATTCTCCCTGACAACTTTAACACTTTCCCCAAATGCTTACTTCTTCTGGGACCGTGCAATATCCCTCTTTTGGCAATTGAAACTTGAATTTATAGTGTTTCTTGGCATATAAAAAAAACTTCATATTGTTTTAATCTTTTTAAATGAAGATTATGTTACAATTGTAAAACAAAAAGGAATAAACTGTTTAAATAATTAAATAATTCATGATTTAAAATGCATTTCCACCCTTAATTGACTACTTTCTAATAAACAAATATTCCTATTTCCTGTTTGTCTGCCTTCTCTTAAATCTAATTGAGTTGATCATGAAGAATCTGTTTTCTTCAAGAGTTTATGTCTCAAAGCTGAAAGAGTTTAAATGAATGTCAATGTCATCTCTTTTTGTTCACATTAACCCAGTGTTACTGTTTATTCAGCCAAAAGATAAACCAACATCTTGTAAATTGTTAAAGTTCAGTCCCAACAGAAACAATAAATTCTTCTATAATGTAATGGAAAAGGTGTATGGTTCATTATTTGAAATAATCTGTTAATATTATCTGTCTCAAATACAGTAATCCTAGGTGATATGAAACAAGTTAAAGTTTAAAATATATAATTCCCACACAGTTTAATTGATTCCAAAAAAACTAACTAATGAAATACTCCGTTAAAACGTGAACACTCTCTTTCAAACACAACACACCTAATATGGTATGTCAAAAGAATGAGGATTCAAGTTCAGTTCCAACAGAAACAATAAATTCTTCTATAATGTACACACACACACACACACACTTTATGTTTTTAAGCTGATGAGTGAGAAATTCACTTTTTGGGTCAACAACTAGCCTATACAAATATAAACCAAGGCATACTTCAAACTAATGAGAGAAAAACTGATAAAACGACAAAAAACAAAAAAGCAAAAACAAAATATATTTGTGTTTAAATTCTGTATGTTGTTATTATTTTGAGTCTGATGTAGAGGACCTATATCCTGTATCAGATGTTTTTTAAATTTCATTAAAAAAACATTCATGAACCGGAAGAGGACCAGCGTCTCTGTTAGCCTTAGTTAGTTGTAAGTAAATGCTTTCAAATTAAAAAAAATAATTATCAAAAAGTGATGCTTTGTTTTGTTTATTTACGTTTCTGAAATGAATAAAAATTGGTTTGTTATCAAAAAGTAAAAGAGAAAAATATTTTTATTTTAGACCCATTATTTTTCCGCTTTGCATGACGTCACTGACCCCTACCGGCATTCAGTGCGCGGTACAGCCCGGGAGCTGTTGGCTTCCGCGTGTCTTTTTTAACGGCTCAAACAGCCACAAACTTCTACAAAACTTTTTTTTTGGTTCAGTAATTTTCCCACTCGGAGTAAATGTTGGTACAGTTTGTTATCCTGACCAGAGACAACCGGTCCTCGACCTCGAGGCAGACACACACGGGACAGAGCAGAGAAGACAACAGACCACAGGTAAGACAAAGTGTAACCACCGGAAGTAAATTAGCTAATTAGAGCAAGGTAACACTGGGACAGGCAGTTCACCTAAAGTTTACAAAAGCCACCACAATGAAAGTGGATAAAGTCACTAGATAGCAGCAGAGAGCTGCGTGCTCAGCCGCAGGTGAGCTCAGTAGGAGCAGTCGGTACTGACTTTGAGACGCCACTCGGAGGCGCTGTTGTCCGCCATAACTTGTCCCTGAACACGTTTGTGTTTGGCGTAAAACTGCTGTAGTGGCTTCAAACAGTGCACGGTGTTTTGTGTTTACACGTCGTGGCAGTGAATATCACCATTTTGTTACGTAACCTGAAGCCCTCACGTCTTCATCTTCTCCCTCATCTCATCATCACATTATAGGCTACCTGAATGTGACTGGAGGTGAACCTGTAGGAAACATAACATCATCCCCATGCAGCTGCTCAGAGGTTCACCTGCTCGGGGGGATCAGGTCAGTACAGTGGAGGGTTTCTGTCAGGACAGACCTGAAAAAAAAAAAAAAAAAAAAGAGTCTGGGCTCTATTGAGCGCCATTCAATCGTCTACCAACTCAATGCACTTGGCTGCAGAAGACACACACTCAGCAGAGGGGCAGGGGTGTGTGGATTCATTAGACCGACGCCTGAAGATGTGTGTGTGTGCGTGTACTGGAGATGCATAGGTCAGCAGTCCTGGAGGAGAAACAGGACACTGCCTCTCATCTTATACTTTCTCATGTATTATGTATACTTAGGATGTCCGGCTCTGAGCTTGACTCTGCTTGTGTGTGTATGTGTGAGGGAGGGAGAGTTGCATGTCTCCACGGAAGTACAGATTTTATCAATGCTGCCCTTCGCCCTGCAAGATCCAAAACGCTATTTATCTGTGTCACTGCCAGTGGTCTCCAGGCTGGAGGAGACATTCAAGGTCTTATGTGGATTAGTGCAGGAAATCAGTCTAGCAGGTCACTAATGAGGATTGATGAGACGTGGAGATAAGTTGTCAATATAATCGATAGTTTTCACCTCTGTTGACCCGAGAGTGTGTGAGGAAGTTGGGGGACATTTCAGTTCACGGCTGTGTGCAGTCTTTAAGTCATGTGCGAGACTTTCCAGAAGTCATTTGCACACAGTCTCAGGCCTGTTGATGTCATGTTTTCCTGCTAAATGTAATAATAATGTCATCACAAGATATTCACATGAAATCTAAACCAAAATCAGTTTGTCTTGAGTTTAAGAGCCAGTCTTTTCCCTCAAGCTTTTACACTCAGCTGTGACATTCTTGCGCAAGGGGTGATGACATCAGATCCTGTGCATTTGCTGAGAAGGAAGTGCAGCATATACACAGTGAAACAGCTGTGTGCGAGTGCTATATTTGTAATGTACTCACTTTTTTTTTTTACGTTCACCAGGGTGAAGTTCATCATGTAAAAACAGAAGAGTTGTCCCCACCTTTTAAAACAAACAACCCTGTTGTGTTGGTGGTTTCGTAACCGCAGTAATTGGGGGGGCACACGCTGGCCAGAGTGTGGAAGGCAATGAAAATGCTTGGCAGCGCTTTTGCTCTGATCTCCGTTGACGACAGACAGCTGCCCCCTGCCTCACCTGAGTGACTCTCCCCCTGTGGAGGAGAAAGGCGTTCAGCTGTTTTAACAGCTTAGAGCCGGAGGAAAAGAGGCATGTGCCGCCAGTTTATGTGTGTGAGTGAGAGAGATAGTGCCTGCCTGCATGCTGAGTTCAACTACCATGTTTTTACCCTCGACACAGATTTTACGCATGTTCCAGTGACTGTAAAAGCTGTGTCAAAGCCAGCTGCAGCGCTTTTAGCATGTATTGGCCCCGGCTCTGCACAACTGTTGATAAACAACAACCTTGTTCCCCATTCTCAGAAGAGGAAACAGGATATTTATAAATAGGCTGTATATAAAAATATATGAATCCACACAGACACCTTATAGACAAACATTGGCTCACTATGAGTGACAGTCGTGCCTGTTTGCACTAATGCACCCCGAGATATTCTTGGCAGGGTGCAGATTGGTTGTGCCATATGTGCACAGGCTCATGCATATGCATGATGGGCTAAATATGACTCCCTGCTTTAATGTAGACATTTATGCGATTGCATGCACTTTTAAACTCGCATACAGATGTTTTACACCCACATGGGTTATTCATGGCTCTCTCCACCCTCACCTCGAAAACGAGTGTAGGATGTTGATCTGGATTGTTAACCTCCTCCTTGCTGTGACTCGTGTTGCTACAAGGAAACGCGCACACACACGGTCGCACACGGCGCAACCTCACGTGTGACGCTGACACAGTTTTATTGTTCTATTTTGAGATGGTTTTAATCACATGATTTACATCACTCTAATGTGGTACTGGCACGGCTTTTGTAACTCCTTTGAATGCTAGGCTTCATGTAAAACACGATCATCTCAGCCTTAAGCTATTGAATTTTTATATTGATGTGAGAGTTTTTATAAAGCTGTGAAAACTCTCTATAAAGTGCTGGTTTTGTGTGTGTGAATTATAGTTATGAACTTTCATGATGTAGTTGTTCTGGCAGTAGCTGAATGATCTTCAGAGCTGGTGAAATATCGTATATTGACAGTGTAAATGGCGATGTAAGATAGAACCAGATAAAAATCCAGGTCATGCATTTTGTAAAAAAGGAGTACGTCTGTGCTCCATACTTGTCATACCTTGGTTTTACCTTGGAAGATCATCTTACTAAGAGTCTTGTCAGACTTGGAGTTGCACTAAATAGGGATTTTTGTTACTGTATTTTTCTTTGACACAACAGTTTGCCACAGGGATCTGCTGTTGAACATGTTTTGTTTTGAAGCACACTTACCATCTGCAGCCATATATCACATTTCACCTGACCAGAGCTCAGGCGCCTTTTTGGGTTTTGTTAAGATTTGGCATCCTTCCCTTTGCTGTGGGAACTGGATGCTTGTTGTGTATCCGGTCCCAGGGGAGGAAATGAATGAAAATGAAGGGACTGATACATTTTATAATTTAGTGCATTTTTTTAATTCTGGAAACTGCACGTCTTGTCTTGTTTGATTTGACAAATCAGTGTAGAACACAGTAAGTATTTACATCTGTATGCATGATGTTCATACCTGTTTGATATAGTTACATTTTTGTTAAATGCTTTTGCTAAAGGTTGAAATGTTGTTGTGGACCAGCAGTTAAAGGGATAGTTCAACATTTTTGGCATATTGGTCCATTGCCATAATCCCTATAGTTTTAGCAGTAGGTTTAATAAAGATGCAATTAAAGGTAACAGACCTACTCCTAAAACAAACAATCACAGCAGCTGCAACATTTTTGATAAAGGTAAAAGTTTTGACAACATACCATAAATGAAGCATCATGGTGCTACAGAGGTGACCCAGCCTATAAATAATCTCCACACTCAGCAGGGTTGGGCACATTTCTATGTCAATTACATTTAAATTAATAACTCTATCAATTCAAACGACATACCATTGAACACTGGTGCTCTCTAAAGCCAACATTGATCAAAATGCGTCAGTGATGACTCGTGTGCAGAGGAAGTTTCAGTTCCAGTCGTAGTCACAGAAGTGCTTCTGTGTGTGTGGTATTCAGCTCAGGAAACTGTCAACTTGTTTGACTTGTCTCTGAAATGTGTTTTGATATTTATCCATCTGTGGTCAATCAGAAGAGACTTCAACACACTTGATGCATGATCTCCTCATTCACTTGGAGGCGAACATCACGTTTTCTCTGCACTTTCCCCCATAGTGTTAAGTGTATTTGTGTAAGTATTTCTTCTATGTATGTGCCCTCGTCTATTTTTAGACAGCAGGCATACAGTACTTACATGTTCATGTGTGTTTGAATGAGACATATAGAGTGCTGGCCTCCTCCAGTGTGACTCATACGGTGACGTCAGCAGCTTCAGTCACTCACACGCCTGGCCCAAGCACATGGCTCTCAGACAACACACTCCCTGCCTTCACGTGCTGTCCTTCCCCCTTCCTCTGCCTCTCTCACTCTTTCTATGAGCTGTGCCTTTTTTTTCTATCGTTTTACCGAGAACCCACCCATTTCCTCAGCTCTGCCTGTTGCTTCACGGACAATGGCGACCATTATTATTCCCTGATTTAAGTACATGTCAGTAACCTAGTTTCTCTTGAAAACAAGCTGAACAAAAAAGAGAGAGTTTTTTCTTTTCCACTTTCACATTTCACATAATTCATCTGATCCACTTTTCTTTTTCATCACAAATCCCATCCATGTGGATTTGTTTTTTTCTTGCTCTCTATCCTGATGAATTATAGTCCACCCTGTTGCTAAAGAATGCCTCTGTCGCAACCGGCGGTGGGGTCTTGCTGGAGCTAAATGTAAACATGTTCCAGCTGCTCATGCCGTAGCTGCTGTTAAGAAGGAGCAGTCTTTGCAGGAGTTGCTTAAGAGCTGAAAAAAACAAAACAACCTTTGCCACGAATCCCAGTAGGTTATTTGGAAGCAGTACGGCTTCTTAGAAAGAGGGTGTGTGAGAACGGGATCGAAGGTCACATCGAATTTGAGAAGCGTATCACTCAGCTCACATGTCATTAGTAGCTATTTTCTCAGTGTAAAAACGCTAAATGTTTAACAGCCACCGAGTTTCCCAGGCTGCAACAAAGACTCCTCTGGCTTTGCTTTTGTGGCGTTTATTTGCAGATGGCTGAGACTGAAGGTCACCGTGCAGTGTGCACCGTGGAGTGTTTGAACTAACACGGCTGTATTGTTAATAGTCATCACCAGCGTTATGAGGAGGTCTGAAAAAACCCAGTGTTACAGGTTCAGTGACCCACATACTCTGAGTGAAATCCCAGCTTAACCCATGTTTCTCAGTTGCAGATGCCTCAGAGAAATGCAGCGTGTCTTTTTCTTTTCACAAATTGGGGACTCGAATGAAAACACAAAAGTTATTTTCTGAAATGATTGATTTTATACAATCATTTTTTTTTACCTTTTAAATTGATTTAAATTATAGTCTTGTGATCATAGTCTGGGATTTGTCACATCCTCCACTCACCTAGCGATCGCAGTAAACCTGCTGAATGTAATCTACTCGCACATTATGTTACAGTACTTTGGCAGCAGACTCGGTGTGTTAACAATGATGCAGCTTATGGTGGCAGTGGCACACTTGAATGCAACATGTACGCTACGCAGTGTAAAGGCAAACACAAACAACAGCTGATACTGTAAATGCCCTCCTCCTTCTAATTTTCTGCCATACCCACCTGCTTACCCAACAACCCAATCTCAGTCCATGCCCTTGGCACAGTGTGGTTGTACTTGTGTGTTTGTGTGTGTGTGTGTGTGTGTGTTTTACGTAACTGCCCGCCCTGGCCCCAGTAAAGGTGTTACTGTAACACGTTGCGAGCCGACTGCATGTGAGCAACCGCTCACATGGGACCTGCTGCGCTCCCTCCTCCCTCCCCCCTCCAGGTGTTTGGATTAGAGGAGGAAGGATTGAGTGGCGGGGAGGAGCAGGGAGGCCCTTAGTGTAAACTGACTCCCTCCCTGTCACTGTGAACACTTCTGACCCACTTCTGCTGCTCTACTTCCTTCTCTCTCTCGGTCTGTCAGTCTCAAGGCACAGTCACTTTTTTATGCGTTTATTGTCAGATTGCGGTGACTTTTTTTTTTCTGCAGTTGTTTTTCTTCTTTTGCTCAGTGTTCATTCTCAAGGTTTTTCCTGAAAACCAGTGAGATCCAGTGCTGTTAAACACAACATTGCATAAACATCCTCTGGAGCAGCCCATCTCGCCTTAGCATTGATTCTGAACATGTGGTAACAACTGATAATGTGAAACCCAGCACCTCTTTGATCCTCTGTGCAATTATGCAATAGCCTGGTGCGTTTCTTTTATCTAAGCATCTAGACCACGTAACCATAAGAAAATAGAACCATGTGAACAACTATCCTATTAATTTTGTTCATGGTTGATATTTACTGAATTTTCCTGAACGTTTACAGATCGACTCAAGCGCAAAGTTTAGATTGTGAGACATCCTTTCTATTTTTAAGTATAATTGTTGGTAACATATTGATTGATGCTGATGTTTTAATACCTAGATTTTGGCTGTCCAGTTATTTTAATGACCCAGTGATTCCATTTCCCCCCCTAATGGCTAATAAAGCTTTAGTAAATGAGCTTTAGTATTTTTTTAAGCAAGGAAAATGAATGTGATTATTACAAGAATGTTGTTACTGAGTTGATAACATAATTTCTGGCATCGTTTCATGTCGATAGCATGCTGGGGCACTTACAACAAAGCAATGAACTTGACATAATTAAAGTCACACTTTGGTCTTACCAGCTGCGTTTATTATCACCAACAGTGTTCAGAAACATCCTGTCTTTAACACTTACAGTATAGATGTTTCAGAGGTCATTACACCTAGAAGGAATTTGACGGTGTATAATGCAAAAACATAACAAGGGGGGAAAGCTAAATACGATAATGACAAAACAGAAATAAAGAACGACATGAAAATGATGTGAGCTCTATTATGGAAAAGAGGATGATGGTAAGGATAAACCAACAGAGGTCTGCAGTTCCCCTCAGCTTTACTCTCATAGCATCTTTAGCCTGTTGCTTTGCTTTTCTGGCCACAACTTTACTGTTGTGGTTCATTCTGAAATTTCTGACGGTTTCATCTGTGTCTTTGGCTGCAGCAGGAGAAAACTGAAACACAGCAACAAGCTGGTGAAACACAGTGGAGCAACAAAAATGGAGTGAATATTGAGCACAAGCTCAAACAGAATGATACTCTACTGAGTGTATAAAGTTTATACTGGTGTGTTCACAGCTTGTCTCTTATGGTCCTTTGTGGTCAAAAACTAGGGTCGAATTATACAAGGGGAGCTCTGGTGCCTCACCCCACAGAGTGTGTTCCACATGGGCTCAGTCCCAAACCGCAGCGGCCTGCGTTTGAATCCAGACAGGGCCCTCTGCTGCCTGTCCTCCCCCTCTCTCTCTACCCTCATTTCCTCTCTCTTCCTCACTCCCTATCAAAGGCCTACAAATCTAGAAAAAAAACTAGGTTTGAATTGTACACGTGCTAGCTTATCAGTTTGAGCAATAGTGAAACTGGGGTAGCGTTGTCTTTGAGCCAAACAAGTTATGAAGATTATAGACCCATTTCAAACAAATAACTTCCTCATTGCAACTTTCATCATTTTAATGGCTTCATCTGAGAAGTTGCAATTAGCTGCTCTGTGTATTTATCAGCACTTGACATTCTCCTGAAGGCTTGTTTACGAGGTTATTGCACCAGGAAGCCCCCCCCCCCTCTCTTTTGTTGTTATCTCCAAGTTCAGCTCGTCCTTTGACACCCTACACAAGAAACAGGAAGTGCTCCTTTTGTAACACTGCCTGTTCGCACTAGTTCAGCATTGATGGCCACAGGTGTAACCTTACTGGCTTAAGTTGGCGTGCTATAGACCACACCGTGTGTGTGTGTATGTGCACATTCTGGTAAATGCGAAGGTGCACACTTGGATGATTGTGCGCATTGTTTACAGGTTGTGTGTGTGGTTGTGGGAGTTTATGGGGTGCAAACAGAAGAACAGGAACACGCTGCTCTCCTTACGGTCACTTGAACCAAGACGGCTCTAGACAGATGGATGGGCCTGTTGACACTAATCCACTGTATGAGGTAATGGAGTTAGCCTTTGTTTGTGCACTCCTTCCTTGCCACTCCTGACTTACTGACTGACCTACTTAACCAGCAACTCACGTGGCACCACAGCAAGCACACACACATTTGGTATTTCTTTCCCAGAAGCTTAGACAGCCATAATATGCAGTGTGTGTGTGTGTGTGTGTGTGTGTGTGTGTGTGTGTGTGTGTGTGTGTGTGTGTGTGTGTTGCTCACACCACAACTTCTGCTGCTGTTAGTTTGTCTTTTGGTTGCTGAGATACCCTCTGTTAATCTTTTCATCTAGGTGTGTGTGTGTGTGTGTGTGAGTGTGTGTGTGTGTGTGTGTGTGTGTGTTCTCTTCATGTTTGTGAACATGTATGTGCATGTGTGTGTGGGTGGATGGGTGGGTGAGCTTTTGCAGTGATTCATTTGTGAATAATTATTACCACAGAGCAAGAATTAAATCACACAAATGCTGTTGTTCCTATACAACACTAAAAACACTTAATGTTGTCACAATATGAGGATAATAGAGTGATGATTATTCTCATAACCCCCCCCCTCCCGGCATGTTTTTAAGTATGTTATGAAGTGCATTACATTCTGTTTTAATTTAACACAATAAACAAGTCTATAAATGACTCTGATAGTAAAACAGACTTGTTTGTTTTTACTCAAAGATTGTATCAGAAAGTTAGCAAGGCCATTCTAACATACAGTTGTGTGCGTGTGTGTGGCTGAGTTAGTGTGTGTCAATAAATTGGCAATTATCAACAAATTGTCATGGCCGATGATAGTTGTTACTTTATATATCACAATGATGGTTCACCATGCACTGCTAGTCCTGTTCAAAGGAGCCTTCAGTGTCAGAGCTGCACCTAAACAAGAGAAACCAAGAAAAAAACAAATGATAAACGTCTAGTCATAGATGATTATAAAACCGAGCACCTGTGGATGACACACGGTGAGACCTGCCTCATACCTCATACAACAGGCCACCTAAAAAAAATGTGAATGAGACTGATGTAACATACCCCAACTGTTACACATACCAAAACTGATTCTTATTACTGTAGCTATGGATCAGCCAATCAAAAATTTGATTGCATCAGCTTTACATATTTGGATTTTGAATGTGAAAGAAGTTTGTAGAGAAACACTATTAGGACTTCAGTTTGCCTACACCACTAGTGGCTCTGTGAAGCCGCCCCACTGTGCTAGTAACACACTCAGAACAGTTTAGCAGCTACAATGATTACCATGTCCACCATGTTAGTTCAGCATGTTAGTTTGTATGCTAACTTTCACTGATGATAACAGATATTTGGTCATTTAGCAAAGGCTTAAACAGTGTAAGATGTTGACCATTTATTGAGTTGTTTAAAACTTCTGCATTACAAGGACATGAAGCGCAGTATGCTTGGTTTCTTCAAGGTGATACCCATCATGGCTCTCATTTTAAAAGAAGTCAGCTAGAGGTCAGAGGGGTTGGGCCGTTTCTGAGGTACAATAAAATTTGGCATATGTGTTAACAACGCAAGCTCAAACCATTGCATAATAAGGTTTATAACAAAATTACAGCCTTGTAAATTCCAACCCTGTGCACATGGCGTGTCTCTGGCTCCTCCCCTTCGTTGATCACACACATGAACTACAGTATAGGAAAATGGAGCTTGAGGGTGTGAAAAAAAAATCTAGAGAATAAGCATTGTCCTAGTGAGGGGTTTAGTTAGAGGGGAGGAGAAACTTCAACTTAGCTGCCAATAAACACACTGTTTTGTTACATAACTATATGCTTCCAGTTAAATTCAATTCCTTTATCGTCACTGTAAGCTGTGCAAACAATGAAATTTGAGACAGCAACTCTCCTGGTGTTTAAGAAGTAGTTCGTAATAGTTAATGGGCCGGGCTGTGCCGGGCTTGGACAGAAGGCAAACGGCTCAGGTCGGCTGATAAGATCTGGTATGTGATAGTAGTTGGCTTTATTTTACTGCCCCAGAGGTGGCTACTGGGGTGAGAAATGAATGTAGACAAACAAAAAGAAGATGTGTGTGTCTGATGTGATCACACTGTAATCGGTGGCAAGACAAAAAACAAACAAAAAAAAATGATGATGATAATCTTTCTTGGTTATCTAATATTGTTATAGTGTGTATTACAAATGTGACAGATTTCTTGAAATAATCTTTCAAAACTAATTATAATGACATTTGAGCTGTCACGACTCACGAACAATGTGTACTTAATCTGTGAGAGCCTTTTGCATGAGAGATAAAATGAAAAGAAAATGACCAAAGAAGATATTTTATATATTTCCTTTATAAATTCTTGCACCTTCTTTATTTTGTTTTTTCTTTTACAAAACAGCAGCTCACATCTCTGTGTTGAGGTCTTGTGGCTGTATCCTACAGTATGTGTCAATTTTTGATTAGATCCCTGCAGCACCAAATACAAAAAATACATAAGCCATAAAGTAGTGGCATTTATAGCCCCTATTCCACTTTGTTTAATCATTATATAAGAGCTTGATGTTATTGGAAAACACTGACATGAGTTGTAACTCAACATAACGATGCACCTAATGTGAATGTGTGAAACAGTGAAGTGCAGATGACCACCCTCCACCCCTCCACCCCCTCCTGCTCTGCTGTCGGCCCTGATGGCTGTAGTTACAGCTCCACTGAGTAAGCTGACTGCTCTTAGAAGTGTCATTAATGTTCTCCAGTTATTATTCCAATTAATTCTCCTTTAATTTCCTCTGTGAGTTTCCTCAGTGGGTAACCTCATCCATCATCACTGAATCAGGGGCTGCTGCCTCTCAGACGTACTGCTGTGTACGGGGCGAAGCAGGTGAGGAGGGGGGCGGCGAAGACGAAGAAGAGCATGTGATTTAGTGCGATGGTGAGCTACGGAGACGCGGACTGGGACACAAGGCCTGTCATTGTCTGAGGGCTGGTGTCTGGCTGGCACAATAAACCAGATCCACATGGAGGCCTATGAGGAATCCAGGCTCATGGCCCAGCCCTTTGTCTGTGGCAGGAAGCCATCGCCACTGTGGGGAGGGATAACATATCCTGAGACATGTCAGTCAGCAGGACACTCTCTGCACCTGCATCCACTGTGTCATTATGTGGCTCCCACCAAAGTTAAAGAGACCCCGAGGAGTTTGCTTTTGGTTATAAAAGAGTCTTGTATTAATGTGGATGAATCTACATTAGCCACACTTGTTAATGGGTCAATTTTCTTGTCTTTATAGTTATTTTGATATTATTATTTAGTGGTCGACTCGTCCAGCATTTCCTGGTTTCCTGGTTTCCCGGGCGCTGCCCGGTGGGTCATGCGAATAACGCAGCTGGATCACTAGTTGGCACCGTTTATGGTCGGAACTACGGTGGTATCTGATCCTCTTCGAACCTTCGACTTCCTTCTTGATTAAAGAAAACATTCTTGGCAAATGTTTTCGCTTTCGTCCTTCTTGCACTGGTCCAAGAATTTCACAGTGCGTGCGGAGGCTCATGGGAAATGTAGTGTGAAAACACTTCCGCTTCCGAAACTCCTCGTAATCCCTTTAAGATCAGAGGCAGCTATCCCTGTCAACTTACTAACTTGAAAATAACACATTTTGACATTGTGACTCAGTTTAATCATCTAAAAGGCATATTAACATATTAACAATGCAGATATTTTGACTTTTTAGTTTATGAATCAGCTTTTGTGAGTTGTCTTTGTCATATCATGACAGGTTAATATTTGTCAGGGCTGAAATATCTCAATGAATGAATGACTCTGGAGATCCCCGACTATTGGTACCATAGTACCATAATTATTGAGAGCCCCCAGTTTAATTATTTCTATTTTTTTCTAACCTGTGCTGTGCCTATGTTATGTAAAATACATGAATACTTTTACCCATCGGCGGCACTGAAATTTAAAAAAGTTATAAATTAAAATCACTTCTTGGCTGAACTGCACACTACTTACAGATGAATGCGAAGTGTAATAATTATAAGTAGACACTTTTCATTTTGGAGTGGTTTGTGATGTTTTGAAGTCTAGTCTTATGCCAAATGTGCAAAAGTAAAAATGAGGACTCGGCAGGTTTATCAGAGTTATCTAAATTCATCTTTCCAAGCGATGGCCTTTTCAGATTGAAATTCTCAGTTCACTTCACTGAGCCATGGTGGAGAGATGCATCCTCTCGGTAGTATTATGAAGATAAGATCCCATCAATAAATCTACACACCTCTAACAAGGATCAAGATGCTGACTTCTAGCTCAAACTGCTGAGGCCTCATCGTGGCTCTGGCTGAGCTACAGTATACCTGTGATGCAGGGGGATCGCTGCCAGGAACAACTAAAGGCACTGCTAACTCTCTCTCACAGATCTTTAGCATGTGAGCCTTTTACTAAAGGTATAGTTTGACATTTTGGGTAATTCACTTATCTTTCTTGCCAAGAATTAAATGAGGAGATTGATATCACTTTCATATCTGTCCTGTAAATACGAAAGCAGAGTAAGCATCTTACCACGAGACAAAGACTTTTCTCTAGGCCAAAAAAGTGAGTTCTTGTGATTCCTAAACTGTCGTACTACTCCTTTACTCTAATGTGACCCAATTCTCCAATGTGCCTGAACAATCATAGTATATGATACCAAGATATCCACATAGACTTCACTTCACTGCAACAGACACAATAAGGAGTCTCCACTGTGTCTGTGTCAAGTCCTCCTTAGCAAAAACATATGGTGTGTGGATGGTCTTCATATTGCGTATGAAGGCGTTTGTTCTTTTGTAAAAGTATTTGGCCTTTGTGTCTCCTGGCGTGCTTCCAGTGATGTTTGTCGAGTGTGGCTTTGACCTCTGACCCCGTTAGGAAATGGCCTGGTCTGTTTTTTTTTCTTCTTCTTCTTCCGACACCTGATCCCAGAAATAATCTTACACAAGGCTCTCTGGAATTTCTGCCTACGCGCCTCTCGGGTCTCACTCACCTGAGGTCTGTTTGCCGCTTTGTGGCAAACTGGCTGGAACTGGATGAGAAACTAGGTTCTCTGGCTTTGTATGTATGGGGAGACGCATCGGTTACACAGTGACACACTCTGGAGCTGTGGGTGTGTGATTGACGACAACGTGAGAGAAGGGAACGGAAAACGTGAGCTTAAGATGTATGTCAGCAGGGCTGCAGTGTGTGTGTGTGTGTGTGTGTGTGTGTGTGTGTGTCACAGTGCTATCTATCATAGTAATGATTAAAAAAAGAATAAGAGTAAGACATTGTAAGGATCTTGCAGTCTGCCTAGTTGCATGACTGTACAATCTGTCACAAACAATGTAAACAACCCTATTGAATTCTTCTCTCTGTGCCTCTTCTCAATGCAAAGGCCACTGTGGATTAAATAGCGCTATTCTGTGCGGGCTGTCTAATACAAAAGGACCTTTATACCCTGTGTTGTCTAACAGGCCACTGAATGCACTTCAGCTTCTCAGCTTTCAGGTCATATTTTGGTTATCTCACTGGGAGACCCTTCTTGGAGGTTTATCTCCTTTCCCCTCTGGCCATATCTCCTTTCCTGTGTAAACCATGGCGACGCTGACGTCCCGCTGCTGTTCGCAACACTTCTGTCACGGCTCCCAATAATGTGATTCATGCCCTGGTCGGGTTTCAGGTTCCAACTGGAGGATGTGCGTTTTAAATCTTTCTGGGACAGTGCGTTATTTTTAACTTGGCAGTGTTTTTACAAACACCTGCCTCTGTAATGTAAAGGAGAACACACTTAAAATAAGGATAAGGATGAGGATAAAGGCTGCACTTACTGATTTACACACACTTCTCCTCAAATATTGAGTGAGATATTAGTTTAAAATCCTGCCAGTATATTAGAGAATGACTCATCAATGTGACCTCAGCTACTTTACCCCCCCTCCTCCCTCCTCTCGCTCATAACAGCGATATTTTCATACTGCGCAGCTGCTGATGCATGTAACCTATGATTTAACTTCTCTGTTATGCTGAATCCTCAGTCATCCAGGTTCTAATGGCTGCAGCGCTCTCTCACAGTGCCATGATGGAGACAGATTCGACTTCCCCCAGTATGTGACACACTGCCCCCAAACAGCAGACTCATAACGGAAGGCTGTTGTCACCCACCCACCCACACCAGTGCAGACAGCTGCTGCTGGGGGGCCCCAAAGTGAGTCAATGCTCACATTCCGGCCTGAGGAGAAAATAAAAGTCATCCCCTCCCTCCCTCTCTCCGTTATTCCGACTCCATCCCTGTCCTGTACCAGACACCGATTGTTTTTAACTCCTTAAAAGGTGACCTTGTGTCCGCCCCAACGACAAACAGCACCGGGGGGAAAACTGAACTGAACCTGCTGATAGATAACGGTCGCTGCTAAGAGCGGTCGCCACAGAGACATCACATTCCTGCAGGCAGCCGTTGGGGCCGAATCAAAGCCAGCTGAGCCACGTGATCGCAGTTTAGTCTGTCGGTTTGAGCTGTATATGGTCAGTTTTCTTGGAGCACAGGGGAGATTTCCTCAGATGTCTGAGAGGAAAAAAGGGAGGAGGGGAAGAGGAGGGGGGGGGGGTCGCCAAGAGACACAGCCATGTTAGGAGGGCCAAATCTGAATTTTTAGCTTGCCCTCCTTTGCTGGAGCTTCTTTGCTCCAGATCAACCACCCCCACTGCACCGCTTTACCCCTCTTTGACTCCACGTTCTCAGCTGCTCTGCCACGGCGTGTGGGTTCACTCAAGGCTCTGCTGCATGAAAACTTTGGAACGGGTGAGGGCGGGGCGGGGCCATGTTGAAGAAAGTAGGAGGGGCTGACCTACATTTTGCCCACTGCTTCCACTGTTTACGCTCTGGCGCTATGTGGATATCCACAAAGGTCTGATTGACTAAAAACCTATTTTTGGTTCAAATTATGGCTTTCAGGCACCAGACGATGTAAGATTACACCAGATGGTAACTTGTGAAAGCATTTTAGCACATAACAGGTTTCAGTGAAGACTCCGCATGGCAGAGTTTCAGACGTACCTTTCACAGAGACTTTTTTCCAGTTGGTAACTGAAAGGTAAAATCCACTAGTGACATCATACATAATGGATCAGTGCTTTCTCTCACTGTCTTTCACCACAGTAGCTTGTTGTGATACATCTTTTGACTGTATTGTCTAGAACTATGTTTTCATACCACTTGTTATCCACTGAACCAAGAGATCACTTTGTACCACAGCAACTGATACTAAAGCCCTCCTCCTGTCACTTATTTGGTATAATATATATAAAAATTTTGATCATCATGTTTGAAATTCAATTGCAGATCCAAATTTAACACCAAAAGCTCCGGGGTGTGTCATTGTATCCTGTTTCCAGACCTGCCCGCGTCTCTGATTTGGTTTAGTGATTCACATTGGTCTGGTGCCCATTGGCAGCTTTTTTTCACCTGGAGGAATTTCCCCTCCAACAGGAAATCAGCAAACACAAACGCAGTTTCGGGTTGAATTAATGAAGGGAAACTAAATGAGTGAAATCAGTAAGTGTGATGATCGTACAGCTCCACCAAAGAACTTGTTTGCAAGTTAGGAGGAGGCCTATGATGTGATTGCTGCACCATTGAGTCTTGCGGAAAAAGTTGCAGTTTTGGGGGCGAATGAGTGATTGGCCATGTATCTCATATGCTCCTGTGACGCTCCTACGGACGCAAAACTATACCAGACATTGTCTTGACCCACAGTTGTCGGCTCAATTGATCAACGCGCTGTGCACTCTTTTGCTGCCTTGCCTGCAGCCATACCAAAGCTGTGCTGACATTTGCCGCTGTGTCTTCATACAGCTTCATATAGCTGTAGAAACCTGAGTCTACCTCACCCAAAGGGGAAAGGTATTATTGTCACTCCTCACTTCCTGCTGTGCTGAGCTTGGCGTTTCCTCTTAGGGAGTGACGAGCTCAGATACGAGGTGCCAAATATCAAGAGCAGACATACGCTACATTCACACTGCAGTCCTGTCCCCCCATAGTCTGCTGACTGACATTAAGAAATGTAAATAAGTGATGCACAACTGTGACATGACATGTCCAGGTGTGTTCCTGGTCAAAGGACCTTTGCTTTGTGTCACACCAGCCTCTCTTGTTCTTGCTTCTGTCTAGACTGTGGACTGTAAATAAACAGAAGAAGGAAACTAATGTGAACTAGAATGACAGCACGTCCTTCAGCCAAGGACGCTGAGAGATGAAATATTGAAAAAGGCCTTATCTTGCAATTTTATGTAAAAAGCGATAAAACATTCCTGTATCTGACAGTCACCTGATCCACAGTATTTAATGGGCTCTCTCCCGGCCCACGCTCCATATAACATTAAGACTGCTGTGCTGAACTTTGTGTTTCCCTTTAGAGAGCAAGGAGGTGAGGGACGAGATGGCAAATATTCAGTACAAACTGTTCACGTACATCATGATCCATCCCATGTGAGCTGACTCAGTGTCATTAAGTGTGAAGGTAACTGTAAAAAAATGTTGCCAATAGATTGTAATTATAACTTTATTATTGAATCATGTTGTTCTAATTGCCAGCTAGTGTCGATTGATTTAAAATGCTTATTGTTATTATTAAAGGGGCTTTTCTCTGCTGCTGAATGTGGTTTCACCTTCAGCTTCAGCCATTGTCTTTATCAAACTACTGTAGATGTTGTGAGCTGTTTCCTTGTCATGATAGAGGCAGGAGGCCCCCCCGATGTTGCCTTCCAGCATTGGAGGCAACGTTTGAAGTACAGGAATTGTTATGTTTCTAGACCAGTGAGTGAACTACTGTTGATACTGATATTGGTGATAATCTAGTGATATGGAAACTTACAAATGGCTCCTTTTAAATACTGTATAGCACATACTGACAGCATTAATCATTAACTACTGTAAACGGCTGCATTCATCATGACTTCTTGAATAACCAGCATTGTTGATGTTGATAATACAAGTTGTATTACATTAACGTTTTGTATTCTAAATGAGTTCAAAACAGGCGCCTGCTGTTTGAAACAAAAACATCTCTGTTGTAAACAAAAAGCATCTGATTCAGCTTTCATCTATCTTTTTTTTTGCCTCTGGGTCCCTGTGAACCTCGTCCTCAAGCCAAACTGTCACACAACCTTTTGAACATTTGCCTCTCTTATTTAATCGACTGCCTGTGATCTTTGAATGATGCAAATAACGAATGCTGTAAACACACAAAATGTAGGGCGTACATGTGATGTTGTTTGCTTTTGGTTTTTGCGCGGCTCCCTCCAGGAAACACGTCTGTTGGCAATGATCTCCAAAAATGCCTCGTTTATAAACAGTCGAGCCAGCGGGGTTGAGATTTAATCACTGTCTAACTTGACGTTTTTGCTCTTTGTTTCCTCATTCCTGCCACTCCCAGCGCCTGTGCACAAGCACCCAACACCTGTGATTGTGACTTTCCACAAGGTCACCGAGAGCAGAACCCTGCCAGAGTCAACAGCAAACACAGCACGTGACCAACTGCCGTTTCCATGGGGCTGAGGTGAAAAGAAAAAACACACTTTTGTTTTGGGGGAATATTTAGCTTCAGAAAATCTACAAATAGCTGATGATGAAGCTTTTTAAATTTAGAGCCTACTTACACACTGCCAGTGGAATATCTGCTAAAAAGGTTATGAATGTTTGTTCTCTTTTTTTCCCTCTCTCTTGTTGCTGCTCTGGCTGAAGCGCGTCACGTGACTGCTGACCTAATTTTTTGCCCTGGATGGGGAATTGAAAACAAAAACAGAGGCAAGGCAAGTAAGGGTAATTTGCCGTGAATGAACCCTCCTTTTACTCGTGTGCGCACACATACACACGTAACTCATGTTCATACATCCACTTCCTACGCGCACACACACAGACACACCGTACCGTTCTGGGCCCCCCTGACTGAGCCCTCCGAAATCAAAACAAACATTCCTCTCTAACGCTGCCTGGATCCCACAGTAACACAGTATGTTACTCAACTATAACTACAGGCAGCAGGTTGCCTGGTATTGTGTAATAACTTCAGCAGTCCTTTTCCAGCCTACAACACAACACTGATGCTTTGAGATGTGCCCTCTGTGAAGGCAGTGTTCGCTGCCAGGCTGAAAAAGGCTCTGTTCTCACAGCAGACAAAACACAAAACAACTAAAAATACCACAACTTTTAAATGTGGATTTTAACACAGCTACGATTTTTTGTGTTACGTGTCATAGGGTTTTTAACACTGCTGATAAAACACAAGCTTTGTCTTATCTGGTAAACACTGGTGCACTTCCGTGGTATTACAATATTTATATCACATTGCCGGTAAAAGGTTCATTATAGTGTGTGCCATAAAACCTTTGATAGCCATCAAGTCAATATTTAGATGAGATTAAACAACATCATTTACGACTGTTGTTGCTTTAAATGTCCACTCCCCTCTCACAGCAGCAGCACGATCAGCCTCGGCCTCATGTTAACGATGACATTGTTTCCTTTAGCAGTGTTTTATAATGGCTGTATTATGGCTTTATTTTGACATTGTATAAACACATTTCTGTTTACTCACTTACTTACTGCTCTTTGGATGTTGTGACAAACCATGGCGATGAAATACCATGAGATCATCCTCTCAGATTCAGTTTAAAGAAGAGCGATCAGTTTATTCTAATCACTTAAAGGGATAGTTTAACATTTTGGCAAATTGGTCCATTGCCATAATCCCTATAGTCTTAGCAGTAGGTTCGTTACCTTTAATTGTCGGTGCAAGCTGTTTTTAGAACGGCAGAGCAGAGCTGCGAGCTGCTCAGAGCTACGCTACGGAGGCTAATGGGATTTCTTGGTTTCCCTCATCAAACTAATCAAAAACACAATCAACAACTCCAAAACGCTCTGGTGGACAAGTTGTGACCTGCACATTCACCGCGCTATGAGATAATAACAGAACGTTACTAGACAGAGTTGTTTTCGAGGTAAATTCATGCAAAACCACTGATGCGTGTTCCCGTCGGGGGCAGTTTTTCGCCAAACAGTCCCTGCATTTGCCTCGAAAACAACTCAGTTCTCGTAACGTTCTCTTATTATCTCATAGCGTGGTGAATGTGCAGGTCACAACTTGTCCAATGTTTTGGAGTTGTTGTATTGTGTATTGGATGAGGGAAACCAAGAAATCCCATTGGCCTCGCAGCTCTGCTCTGCCGTTCTAAAAACAGCTTGCACCGACAGTTAAAGGTAACGAACCTACTCTTAAGAGTGACTATAGGGATTATGGCAATGGGCCAATTTGCCAAAATGTTGAACTATCCCTTTAACAGATCCAATAGTCAAGGGTCAAACGGTAGACAGGAAACAACTCGGTCTTCATCTGTATCATCACTACATGCCAGATGAGCTGTTATGAGGCAGCTCAGTGTTATTGCAGTTGTGTAATCTTAGTGAAACACTGTTGCCTCACCACTGGCAACCAACATGTTTTTCAAGCTCTGACTTACGGCCTTGGCCTTTTGAAATGGCAGTTTGTGATGGCTGGTGTGGTGATGTAATTGGACCATAAACATTTTTTGTTTTACCTTGGTTGAGCATGAATACTGCACAACAGACCTCTTTCGAAACGTCTGATAAACCAGCAGCTCTCGTCTGTCTCACTCCCATCACTCCCTGCTGTATGAGTCCAGGCATTTCCACAAGAGAAAGTCATGTGTTGGGTGTGTGTGTGTGTGTGTGTGTGTGTGGATGGCTCTGGAGGGCTCGGGTGGCTGCGATAAATGCACAAACAACAGAATTTGTGGTATTTGTGCCACCCCCACCCACACCTCTTATGTCACTGAGTGTGTGTGTGTGTGTGTGTGTGTGTGTGTGTGTTCAGGTGGGGCTGCAGCAGGGGTAGTATGTTGAGCTGATTTTTCTGTGTTTTTTTCCCCTTTGGCTGCAGTTGCTCCGTGGCCTTGTGGTCCTACAGGAAGGAAGCCCATGAGGCGAATGACACAGCCGCCTCTTTGTTTTTACTCCCTGCAGTGTTTTCTCACTCCCCCTCCGTGCCCTCCGGGCCTCCATCATTATTCATTCTCCGTCTCTCCTCTGACTCCACCTCGGACGGTTTCCCTCTGGTTACTGCAGGATCAGAGTCACACACCTGTCTTTCTCTCCCTCTCCCTGTCTCTCCCCATGGACTGTTTGCTCTGACACGCTAATATGAGCTGGCAGAACCTGGCATTGCAGATAAAATTAAAAAAAAAAAAAGAAAGAAAACCCCCGGCCCCGCTCGGCTGCCGTGTGCCAGTCAGTTGCAGGTTCAGTGCTGCATTTGCATCCTGCTTTGTGAGGGGGAGGACTGGTGGTGGGGATCCTGCTGCACTGCAGGTGTAGGCGGAGAGAAGTAGTTGAGTAGTTGTCTTTTTTTTCCTTCCCACCAGACATCAGGATGGGAGAGGAAATGGGTCACATGAATGTAGTGATTATAATGGATCAGTGGTCGAGGACTAACTTAGTTGTTACATGAGTCATATTTGATTCCTTTGTTTGCTCCGGCCGCTCCCATTTCTTATCACACAGTCCGACACTCACTCACCTTTGGAAACCTTTTTTATTTTCACTTGCATTTTCCGACACATTGAAAACAATCGGTCGGCTTGTTGAGCAGCAGTAAATGTGCATGTGGTGCTCTCACATGACGTGCCTGTAATGCTTCTATCTCTTTGTAAGTCACACTTTAGAGATGATACAGTTGAGACAGCAGCAGACCAACAAGGTCTTTTGTGTGTGTGTGTGTGTGTGTGTGTGTGCGTGACCCAGAGAGTTTGATGAAGACAGTGGAGGGGGGGGGGGGGGCGGGGGGCAGCTACGCAGGCTCAAAGCTAAATCGGGGCCAGGCCACTCCCTGTCCCAGCTCTATTCAGTCCACCAGCCGCTTCAGACCAGTTTTGACTGTGGCTTAACAACTGTTTGGAACATTTCATATCATCCGTCCACATCCAGGTCATTTCCACTGTTGCTCTTTGGAAAAACAAAGGTTTCTTTTACCATCACAGCTGATCTCAAAACCTAGACTGCTCTTTCTCTCCTCCCTCTCTCTATTATAGTATTAATACACCTCTAACCTCGTTTCTCACTGCTCTCTCTCTTCATATCTTCACCTCTTTAATGCTGCTGCTCTGATCACAATGGCACTCCCAGTAACCTCTTCAACAACATGGCTGAGGTGTGTGCGCTGAGCCTCAAGCTATAAGGAGGTTATGTAAGCTGAAAATGTTTTTGATCTCTTTTTCATTTGCTTGCTTCGTTGGCTGGTTTCAAATACAGTTATACTTAACCAGGCGTGCACCGCTCTTTTTATAGAAACCTTTATGTTATCTTCTGTTAATTTAATCAGTGGCCTGGCCAAGTTGAGCAGGACGCTGTAATAAGAACTTCCAGTGTCAGATGCCAAAGTGTCGGGAATCGAGCCTGCGTACGATACACAAGTAGGTTATGTCAACAGCGGCGCGCGGAAACTGTGCGCATCATCACTTCATACACTGCACACATGTTCTCTGTATGTTTGCATGTGCACATAGCGCACGTTTGTATGCACAGGTGTGTTTGCTTAGACACTGTAGAGTATTGTGTCCAGGTCGGCTGCCTGAGTCCTTATTTGATTGGTACAGGTCACTATACTGTAACAACATTGGACGGAGCAGAGGGAGTTATGAGGTTACAGCCGTACTTCACTCCACAGTGTGCAGGCTGAGCTGCGTTACCTGAGTCTGACCTGGCTCCGCAGGCATCCTGGAACCTGCCCCAGAAATATGTAAGACGCGTCTCGTGTGTCATTTTGGAAACAAAGCAGATCTCTGCGGTCCAGGGGTCCCCCCTGCTCCCTGCTGCTCTGCTACCTCACACCCCCCCTCCCCACCCACCACCTCTTCTTGCTCCACTAACCCTTTTCCTTTTTCTGTGAAGGGGGACCAGGTAATACGAGAGCCCTGTTTCTGCTCTGTTTGCCAAGACTATCTCTGCTGCCAGAGACAAACAAGAGTGACACGGATGGAGCCATAACCTTCATCGATCCATCCATCAGCACTCTCTCTCTCTCTCTCTCTCTCTCTCCCTCTCTCTTTCTCTCTCTCGCTCTCCTTCTCTCCTTCGTTCTCTTCTACCTCTCCTCTCTTCCTGCGCACGCACACTGACCTACTTTCCCTCTGACCTGTTTATGCAAGCAGCAGCCGTTCAAGTCAAATCAGGAAAATAGGGGACGCAGCAAAATGCTGCTGGAGCTTTGCCATTCTCTGAAGGAGTGTCACCTTGGACTGATCCCATGGGTGTTAAGTAGAATGACTGTAGTGAGGAATTACATGTTTACTGAGCAACATCTTCCAAAAGCCAAAATCCCATGGTGATAGCACTCTACCTTTTTATGCCTATGTATGTATGTATGTTTGTGTGTGTGTGAGGGGGAATGTGCATTGGTATGTGTCTGTGTGCATGCATGTATTTGCTTGTGTGTGTGTGTGTGTGTCTGTGTGTGTGTGACTGGGAGCATTGTGAAGGGCATTGATGCGTCAGCCTCAAAGAGGTGCTTTGTTTGCAGGCTTAGATCAAGTTAGAGCAGTGGGTTAACTTCCCTCCCCTCCCGCACCCTCCACCCTCCACCGTCCCCCTTCACTGCTCCTCCCGTTGCCCTTTATGTTGTTATGAACATGACCCCATTTTGCTTCATAAGGAGGAGGCAGACCAAAGGGAAAAAACTGATTATTTAAGAGACACCGTGCGTGATTACAGGATAATTGACCATTTTCTAGGCACCGGTGGTTTAAATAAATCCAGTACAGTCCCACAATATAGAATTGCATCCTATTGTTATGAAATGTATGGCTACTGTAATTTACCCTACCCTACCCCACCCCTATCCTATGGTACCATGTAGTCTGTGAGTGTGCACTTGGATGTCATAACACAGCAGCCTTTTCTTTGTCAATACAAAGAATGTGCTGGGACTCAGCCAGGAGGTTGGCAGGACAGTTGAGCTGGCAGCAGCAGTCAGGGGCTCAGACTGGCTCTGCCCCGGCTTTGTCCTGCACATCGCACAGCGCTGACTCCCTCAGTTCAGATACGTGCTGTTTAGCCCGGTCTGCGCTGTTCCTCTGCTATAAATATTTTTAGGATTTTGGCGAGGCACACCTGTTCAAGGCGATCCTCTGGCTTTGTTGGCCAGTGGTCTCTCCGTTGAACGGAAACTGTGTTTGAGCAGAGATATTTTACAATCTCGAGTTCTTATTTTACATTTTCAGCCTAAGTCTTCTTCATGTTTGCTCAAGACCGTGGGAAGTGTGTCAAGGCTACGAACAGGTTCGAACATGTCTCAAATGCAGAGGCTGTGATAACGAGAGTCTACACCTCAGTGAGGGTCTGTGCCCAAAGTGAGAGAAATGTTCGATGACATTTTCATGCATAAAGCTTGTGTCTATTAGTAGAAGTAGGCCAGTGTTACATCAGACAAGCTTGCCAGTGAGTTTGCTGGCCCCGTCGGGCAAAGTGTGTCAGTGTGTCACTGCGGAGCCCCTCTCACTGCAGATTAGCCTCCGATGCCAAAGAGTTGCCCATGGGGAATGGAGAGCTCTATACAAAGCTATCTCTGCACAATGGAAACAGGGTGTGCCTGTCAAGCTTCACTCTCGTCTAAATGTCCAAGTTAGTGAGAAAAGTCAGAAAGGTCTGAAAAACAGACGACCTTGTAGAAAACTGTGGCGTGTTTATATTGCAAGGCGTACAGTATAACAAAAGACAGACTAAACTAAGAATGTTTTTAATTCTGTATTTTAACGACTAATTTGTCATGCTCGGTTGTTGATGGTGATTCACCCTCGTATGTCAATCAATGAGTAATGTATTACCTAACTGGGCTCTGGAACAGGGTTTATAGATCGCCACCACGGTGGATGGTGAGTCAGGCTGGCAGCTTGTGCGTGCTGCCTACGGGCTGATTGCTGTGTTGACAGCCAGCGCTGCTTAAAACCGAGGAGTCTTAAGACAGATTGAAATGGCTGCTCAGTTCAATGTCAAGTGTGTGCCTGCGTGCAATAATAATCATCAGTGTAAAACCACACAAACACTTGTGTAAGAACAGAGAGAAACAGGTTCTTTTCATGATATGTTGATAGGCCAACATTCTTTTAATTGTTTTTTCGATCTTGAAATGCTCCCATCTTCCACAATGAACATTAGTGTCTTTACATACATATTCATGTCAAAAGGAAGCGATGGTAATGACCAACCAGACCAACCACCATCTCTAAACACCACTCTCTTTGACTGTTTCATTTTTTTCATCCTCTTGTCTTTTTCATAAAACCATCAGCAAAACCACAAACATTACTGATTAATACACACTGAAAAAAGGGGGGAGGGGGGAGGAGGAATGAGGCAAATACATGTCATCACAGTCAATAGGAGAAAAAGACACAGTATAGAGAAAAACAGAACAACACCTCGACAAAAAAGAGGATATAAAACCAATGAAATAAACATTACAGTGTTGTTCAGGGGTGAGGGGGACTTTACATTTATACACAAGCACCAAAAAGCCAAACATGGTACATAGACTTTTAAAACTAGAATCCAGTGAAGGCAATTCATCACTGCCCAGTAGCAGAACTACCATGAGACAGGGATGAATAACCCCTGAAATGAATAATGGAGGCACATGGGAAACAAGGGGAGTCTTTCATTAATTTAAGGTCACATTTTTTAAACAGTTGTTCTAATTGGAGGGTTAGATAAGTTTGGCATTGCTTAGCTTTTATTTCACAATAACTCAATTATCTGGAATCCAGTATGGACCTCAAGGGCCATGATTAGTCACACTACAAAACCTTCTTGTTCAATGAGCATCTGTGGAGGTCTTCCTAGGAAACCTGTGCGCTGCACGAATGTGACCTTGTTCCTCTCGCCGCCACCCCCCAAGCATCCCATGCCTACATTAACAGTTGAAACTCAAGGCTGCAGTATGTATCTAAAAAGGTCTGTACACATTCTCCGTCTATGTTCCTGTGGGCTTTTCTACAGTGATGGGCGTGTGGAGAAGAGGGAAATAAATACATTGGGCCAGTAAAATGGTAACGACAACAAGATATGGTTGATAAAGCTCAAATAAACTAAAGGCTTAAAGCCTGCAGCTGGTGAATTCCACCGAATATTTAAAGGCTGGTTAAAGGTTAAGAAAATCCAAACATTTTAATGAGGCCCTCGCCTCAGGAAACAACATGTTCTCCATTCAGTGCTGTTGGCTCTCCAAACTGGACGGCCATTTCTGTGTAAACAGGGCATTAACAAATGATTAATGCTAAAGCTTGACAATCAAAAGAGAGGCATTTTAATTTGAATGGGTCCTGTAGCAACAGAAGACAATGTGGCTGTACAGTGATTGTGATTCATATTAGGATGGTCACTTTCAAAATCCTCTTTAACCGTTGCAGGTTCATCGCATTTTTGTTGAATTTGTATTCAAATTTTCTTTGTAAAATATATATTTATAATAGATACATATATTCATATATCACAGTAATATACAAACCAAGTGCTTAAAAAATAAAGGTGATGGCGATCTTTTGTGTAATAATGGAGATGGTTGGGGGGAGTATGGGTCGGTAGAGGTAGGGTCTGGGAAGAGGTATGGAACTTGATATTTGTAGTGTTGGTGCTGTTGGTGCTTCTTTGGTCGAGGGAATGTCCCCAGAGTACGTTTGCATTTGACTTTAGTTAAGGCAGATAAGCCATACATGTGTATGTTCATTTACAGTCAGATATGTACCAAATTCATAGTACTGATAAAGCTCTGAACTTTTTGTTTTTCCCCACATTCTTTTGTTGTTATGTGATCATAATGTGCATTTTGTTGTATGTTGTTGGATGACAAAAGTAGAAAAGCAGGCAGTTCCATTCCTCCTCTCATCGCATAAACAAAAGTGCTTTGTAAGTATGGAGAGGATGTAAGAAATGACAAATCTGTACAATATATACAAATATAATACAGCCCTACAACATGTCCAGCCTTTTTGGTGACGTCGGTGGTAGGGGGGAGTACAAAAGCCCAGATATCTGTCCCAAGGGCTGAAGGAGGGGATTTGATTATAGGGCAAAGGCATGATGGCAGGGTAATTCTTAGAGGAGAAATTGTCTTCCTTAAGTTGTGACAAGTCCTAAAAGTCAATGTCACTCAATCTCGCCTCTTGTTTCGCCGCCCACCCGTCTCCTTTTTCCCGCTCTCCTTCCTGGCCCCCTGCTCCGCCGCCTGCATATAGACCGCGACCGGGCTCTCCGGCTTAATGTTCGCTGGTGACGAGGAGAGGGAAAAGTAGGGATGCTGCGACAGGGGAGGCGGCGTGGCGGAGGGAGGTGTGGTCGGGGACTCCTGGCCGGAACAGTTGCCGCTCCCGGTGCTCATGGCCCTGTGTTTGAGCCGGAGTTTGTGGGGCAACGCCGTGCCCTTCAGCTCCCCCTGGGGGTCCCGGCCCTGGGCCTGAGAGCAGCCCTGGGAGGACGGCAAAGGTGAGGCAGGCTGGTGGAGGCTGTGATGATGTTGGCTATGGTAGCTGCCCATGTCCGAGCAGGACGAGGAGGGGGACTCGTCGTCATCTGTGGAGGCGTCTTTGTCGGAGCTGCGGGGATCTCCATCACTGGATGACGTGTCCTTGCTAGAGGAGCTCGATTGGCCTCGGTAGTAGGCCTCGCTCCTGGGCTCACCCTCATAGGTAAGGACAGGCGGCTCCTCATCTTGGGCACTGAGGTATGAATGATGAGGCTGCTGGAGGTGGTGGTACAGGTGGGAGTGGTTGACCCCCTCCACTTGCGAGTCACTCTCCTGCTGGTGCTGCTGCTCCTGCTGCTGGGGGAGTGGGCAAACTCTGTACACCGGCCTCTCTCCGACCTCACTGCGGCTGCCTGAGAGCTCATACGAAGGGGAGTCTAACGTCTTCCTCTCCAAATGTTCCGTCACCTCGCACAGTGTCTTTGAGGAACTCTCCGTTACGGACTGGGGCAACTGACCGCCGCTACCGCTCTGCTTTTGTGTCGCCTGCATGTCGACGTCCTGCGGCCTGGTCAGGGCGTCCACAGGGTAGGAGGCACTGCTGGAGCCGTACAGAATGACACTTCTCTGGGCAGCAGGTGGGTGAGGGGCAGGCTGGCTGACAGTGTTGATAGTGGTAACAGGCTCCTGATGGGGTGGTTGTTGGTGGTGAAGGTGCTGCTGCTGCTGTTGGCTGTGATACGCAGCTTCCAGCTCCTGAGAATGCTGCTGGATCTGGTGGTGAGTGGGCACAGACGCCAGACCACGGTGGATGTTGAACATGATCTGGGTGGTGGTGCCGTTGACAATGTCCATCTCAAGCCTGTCCCCTTCCTGTTTGATCTCAAAGGGCATCGGCTCGGGACTGTCCCTGGAGGAGCTGTCGGACATGTCTGAGAGGGAACCACGCGGAGAGTATTTGACCAGCTGCCTGTGGCCCTCGCTGCGTCCCGACTGCTCGGTCTCCGAGGAGTCAGAGTTCATCATCACCTGAGAACTGCTAGAGTAACCGCTGGAGTAGTACTGAGCAGCAGAGGATGAGGACGAAGACGAGCCTCCATTTCCTGCGTTGCTGCCCCCACCAATCTGCTGGCTCTTTTCAATATATGAAGCAGTGCTTATGAGGCCAAAGCGCAGCTTCAGCTGGAGCAGCTCAGTCTTAAGCCTCACATTCTCATCATTCAGCGCAATGACACGGTTCTCCAAAACCATATCATTGAGACGTCGCTTCTCCCGGGAGCGCTTGGCAGCCTCGTTGTTCTTGCGCCGTTTCTCCCAGTAGGAGGCATCCTTCTTCTCATCAGAGATGAACTCGCGCTTCCGCCTGCAGGTCATGTTGGGTTTAGGTTTGATGTGCCGCCCTATACGAGATGGTGTTCCTTGAATAGGGCTTAGAGGCTCCTCATAACCACTGAAGGTCTCAAGGCAGTTGTGGTTGTTCCCTGAATTCTTGTTTAATGTTTTAAGAGCTGAAGTCAGATTTTCCATTCTTGTCTTGCCGCAGCCAGTTTGAAATGTTGCTTGGGTGACTGAAGAGAAAAAAAGAGTAGAGGTCAAGGGGAGGAGGGGTGTGATGAAACACCTTGAACGTTTTCCAGACGTCTCTTTTATTGCAGGTTCAGTTCAGTTCTGACGGGAGGGGAGTCAAGTGTCCAAATTACTCAAAAAGATGAAGAACAACTGGAGTTCAACACTTGCAACCCTCATTTATCCACTTGAAGGGGTTTTTAGTTCAGTGTCCAAACTCTTCAAAGCGCCAAAGACCCTAAGTGGATCAGATCAGTCTTGGAAAAAGCACAAAATTCCTTAAAGTTGAGTGAATGAGGCTAATTTCTTCTTTCTCCTCCTGCTGTTGGTGGTTTAGAGGTGTAGAACTGGAGTGGCACACTGAACTGAGCTGGCAGCGAAGCGTCCTAGATCTCCACACAAACAGCGGGATGTAGGTCGACCCGTCTACCTCAGCGTGTCAGTCTCTCGGGGAGCCTCGCTCTCTGTGCAGCTGACTGCAAGATGAAAGGCTGCAGAGATAAAAACAGAAAAATAAGAATACGTTAATTCATGTGGGCTGTGTGTGCACAATTATGCATTTTCATACCAATTTCTTCAATTCATTAATTTGTTTCTTTTAACAAATTTTCTCCTAATGCTGTTTTCTTTTTAAAACGGATGGCGATTAAAAAACGCATGTCTACATCAGCAGAGCTTTTCCTCCGCTGTTTTTGCATGTCTGGCTTTTACGGACTGCGTTGCTCCTGGCAACCAATGACCTCACTGTCTGACCTTTTGACTCTGCTATTGATCTGCTCTGTCTGCAGCCTATGACCCCTGACCTCTACCATGGCATGTTGATGTTGACTTTTTGTGATGTAATGCGGGCAATGGGTTCATTGCAAGGCTGATGATCCTTTTTCATTTTGTCACCCGGTGCCTAAATAGGCGTCGGTGTTATGTTTTAAACACAGACACATATCTGAGCTCACAGTTTTGGAGGCAGCTGATGGAAAAATAAGACTGGTAACTGGAGCTGACATAAATGGCCATTGAGACAAGTTCGCACATTGGATAAAAATTCTAACACCACAGAAATGACATTAGCCTGATACATGCTGAGAGTAGCACCTTTGGTTTGCCTGATTAGTATTTGGCTCAGACAGAGCAAAGGGGTGAGTCAGATGTAACACTGATGGGGTTCCCTGATTGCTTTTTAGAGCATTTCACAGAAAAAAAGCCTCCATTAGGGACAGCCCGGCGCCTCCCCGCTGAGAAACCCCATCCACAAACACGGCTTCAACAGTGCTACCCCCATGCGTTCATCCGCCGAGGAATGTGGCAGCATTCTTCGCCAAAATAACTCAATGCCAAATCAATGATGCAGAGTGAGCAGATAAGGCAGACAAAGGCTGCAGCCAGCGCCGGGTCAAGGATAAAGAGGCTGAGAGCACAGCCAGAGATTTGGAGGTGTGCTGGCAGCTCGGAGGCGGGGCATTGATAAATATAGGTCAAGGGCCCCTGGAAAGAGAGGAGGCAGGAGGCGGGACGCGGGGCCGGAATAACACGACCTGATAACATTTTGAGTAAAACACAAGGGTGGTCGGACGGTCTCATAACTATGGAGATTGGCGGCTCGGAGCTGAAAGGCGGCAGCGGGGAGCGCTGTATAATGAGCTGAACAGGTGTGCCCCCAGACAAGATGTTTGCAGTTATTAGAGCAGAACAACAATGACTCAAACAGAAAAGCCTCTAAATGCTTTGTTGTTAGTCATGAAAGCATGGCGGCTCCAGGGACAGCAGTGTCAGACCGTCAACTGCTGGTTGCAAGAAGTACCCACAAACTAATGACATTCCCATCAGCCTCAGTTATAGGTAGGCATTACAGATGGTAGGCTTTACAACTGCTAAACATCAGCATGTTAGTATGGACGGTACTGTAACATATACAGTAGAGCCTCATAGAGCATCTACCATGGCTTTAGGCTCTTACTGTTATTTAATGTAGAAATGATTAAAAGGCTGACATGAGTATGTGATACTATGACGACCAGATGTCTTTATTTTAAATCTTACTTCCTTCTTGTTAATACCATTATAGACTCCCCCTGGGAAGCTATGTAGGTCATGTGAAGCTATTCTGCTTCTCAGTGTGTTTAAAAACACACACACACAACAACGAACAAATGACCCTCTCTCCACTTTGATTACCATGAATTTACACATGATTGAACTATTTAAGGTCAACTTTACTGTGACAGTATCCCTCGCACTCATGGACTAGTGATGTCTGTTCATTTAGATGTGGGGTAATGAAGCAACAGATGATCCCGTCCATTAAAGCAGTGCCATTAAATGTGTGTTACTCAACATCTGCACTCCAAGGTTAAACTGCATAAGAGGTATTACACTGTCTGAATCTGTAATCTCATAATCTGGAAAGGTGTTTACACTGGTTCAACTCTGCTCTTCCCAATGATCTGACACCATTATGTAACTACAGACGTATCCTCACAATTAATAGGGAGTTCTGCCCAGATTCTGGGAGGAGAGGGGCTTTTCTTTTTGCTCTACTAGACAAAGGCAGGTTTGTAATTTCTTTTACTTTCCCTCAAAAAACTCCAATCTGATCTAAGAATCTAGATTACACCACCACCATTATTGTTTTCAAAATAAAGACGGTACTGTCTAGGTTTATTCCCCCCAGCTTTGCTGAATGGTTTAAGGTTATCCCCGTGAGCCTTTGACATGTGGCTGCTGGGCACGAGAGGGAAAGAATGAAGGGGAGAGACTTTTTTCTCAGCGTGGCCCACTGACCCAGAAACCGGGGACCGACTGCGCTCTGTAAACACAAGTCTAGCTGCTTCCACTGTACGGCTAGCTGGAATATAGGTCAGCCGAGCTGTGAAGAGGTGAAGCAGCAAGAGAAAAGGGAGGGATGTATCAGGGAGGGAGGGGGGCGGGGGGGTAGAGACAAAAAAGATGTGAGGACTAAAAAGAAGAAGGAGGCGTGGAAAATTAGAGCACTGTCTAAATATAGATGGAGGTGAGAGGAAGTGGAGCGGAGACAAAGAAACAGAGGGAATCAATGAGGGAGAGTTAAAACAAAGACAGGGATGAGATGAGATTATAGTGTAGCTGGGAATGGAAGGGGGGGTGGCATGTGGCAAGTGCGACAGTGTTGGTGTTGCATCAATGGGAGGAATGTGTCACCCATAGCAACAAAAAAAAGGGTGAAACAGAAGGGGCAGCCAGTCATATCGGACTTTCCCTCTCTGCCTTGCTCTGAACCAGTGGCTTCACACGGCCAAAGGCAGGTGGCGAGAAAGCAGCGTTCTGTAACAAAAGCAGGGTGATTGACGTCACAGAGTGCGCATGTCGCATATCTCTCCTACAGCCAGGATGAGCCAGACACATGAATGAACTCTTGTGTTTAATTAACTCACACCCTTTTTTTTTTTTTTTTGCTGTGCGTTTGTCTGTCTTCTCCCTCAGCTGCACCCTCTCAGTGTTCAACCACGTGAACGAATGGAGGCTCAGGCTGTAATCCATTTCATTCACCCTCTTTGTCATCGAAACGTACAATAGATTAACATTTCCCCAGATGCTTAAAACCACAACAACAGAGACGCGCTAAATCAATCACCGCTGACAAATACAGCCGTTACATTCGAGTTTAACTTTCCGTCTCAAATATACAAATAGGTCTCAGGAAATCCAGCCCAACATGCAGTGTGTTGCAGCTCCACTCCTCTGCACACACACACACACACACACACGTTCCCCTGACCTCGATTACTCTTTGCAATTTATCTTATATTCTTCACGTGTCATCGCCAGGTCTCTGTGGCACTTGTGGAATGATAGCAACGTAAAAGAATCCCAGTTGCACTCGCTCACACAACCACAGGGCCCACACCGCAGGAGTCTAAATGTGGCAATGAGCTTTGGAAACAGTGGACTGAGTTCAAACCCCTGCACGTGTTCCTGCGGAGCGTTTCAGGAAATGGGAGCAGGTCTAAAATAAAAGGAGAGGGGGCACATGTTTCAGTGAAGAAGGCAATGATGAAACTGTTGCCCCCCCACCCCACTACCCCCTTCATGGGAAGAATGTAATATATGGCACGTGGTGCAGGACTATGGGGTGGGGGGGTCATGGGTGGGGTCTGCTTGAAATTCCAAGTCTAGGGACTGACTTTATCTTCCCAAGGAAAAAAGAGGTAAAGGGGGTGGGGGCCTGAAGAGTCAGGCAGCGTGCCAGCAAGGCGGAGTCCTAACCGAGCTAGATCCTTGTTCCACGAACACACAGTCATATCGCCCCTCTCTCTGGAAAAGGGAAAAAAAGCAGAGTGACTCAGTCCATGTGTTGCACCAGTCACATGTGCTCCCTTGGCCTACTAAATGCTGTAATTCGCCTCTGTGCTGGCTCCAAACCACAGCGCAATAACAAAGCACGGCCCTCATCTTTTATCATCTTACATGTGCCAGGAAACCCCAAGAAAGTCAAGAGGCCACAAAGTGGGACAGGATGGAAACAGCTCCACGCTTCTGACCATGAACTCCCCTCCCAGGTTTTTATTTAGTAAAGCTAGACCCAGACCGGGCTTCAATCAGACCCAAATAACCACAAAGCTGTTGCCTCAGCAGTTCAGAGAAGGGATGCAATATACTTGAAAATGCTCAGATGTTCTTTTTTTCCCTGCTTCTGAATAAAATGTGCAACTTTAGAGAGGTGCTATTTATTTAAATCGAGCTGGTGTATAACCTATCTCCTCCTCCTTCTTCTGCATGCATGTCTCGTTTCTTTGTTATGGCGGGGCGAGGATTTATTTTGGTGGGGTTTTGATTCTGCCTTTCTAGTCAGCGGCGGTTGTGCGCCTCATCCCCCCCCTCCCTCCCACAGGGTTAATGTGACCTACATTCAACTGGCATAGAGACCCAGTGTGCGCGCCAACCAATTGGCAGCGGCCGCTCCGCAGCAAGGCGCAGCGCTGCATAGCCACAGACTATGGGTTTCCGCCGATTGCATAATCTGCCCCATTCTTTAATCCATTTTAATTATTTAATTCATTTATTATGCAACCTTCATAACCTCTACGGTGACTCCTATACACGGCAGGCGGTATACAAATTCGCCATGCACAATCTGCCATGCGTAAAATGCTGGCAGTCACGCTCCACTGAGGACAGGCGGGCAGTCCTGACACTTTTACAACACTATTCTGTTACAGTGAGTATACATATAATCAGGAAAATCTAGAAAATCACTTTCTCGCCCTGCTTCATGTGTGAGTACAAACTGTTATTGAATGTGCTGCCTTCACGCATGCCATTACTGAGCCGCAAGAGGAGGAGGGGGGGGCGACCATGCCCACGTGCAGTGCATACACCACAAAGCCGGTGTTCAAATAAAGCCACAAGGAGTTTTCGTATTTCAAAATGAATTGTAAAATTTAGCAGTTAAGTCCTAAAGTTGCCTTGCGTCTTTGACACATAAGTTGTGAGCACCACTGGACCGGTGCTGGACTGCAGCCATGCAGCCGCTCAAGTTCAATTAAGGGCCAGAATGTAGGCTATTGTTTGATTCCTCCCTCGGATAGGTTGAACACAAGGTGAAAAAACAAACAAACAATAACTTAAAATTCACAAAGCAACACATTGTGAGTAATATGTTACCCCACATGCCTCCTTTGTTGCACTGTCTGACAAATCGGCTTCATGCATATTTAATCAGACCCTCAGTCATCCAAGGCGACTGTATGAATCCATCTGTAGCCTACTACTACAAGATTTACCCAGTGTGTCAGAAATTAGACGCATCCCAGCAAACAATCAACACGTTTCATCTGCTGTGTCTGCAGAACGTACTGTAGCTACACTTGTACATTGTAGCAGGTCCCGAGAATCTACGGCTACACATCTGACCCACATTTTATCCAGATGTTCTGATCCACACCTCACCTCGCAGCGGCTGCCCCTCAGCAGCAGAGCCCGTGAACTTCATGCTCCATCCTTTCTATTTCTGGCACCCCGCAGTCCGAGCCGAGGTTGTAAACAATAGGGAAACGAGTAAAAGCTGGCGGTCCACATGTATCCAAGGACGGGAGAGTCATGCCTCGATCATGCCTGTCGCTGCGCTACCGTTTGTGTTGTGCTCCTTCAGACTGCTCGTCGACTAAAGGGTTAACCCGGAGGGCTGCACAGCCGCGTTAACCTTTACAAAGAGCAGCTACACGTGACACGGAGAAGTGTGTCCTCGGAGTTTGCATAGGATTTTTCCAGTTGTCTGCACGGTCTAGCCTACTAACCTAAAAGAAGCCGCGTATAAATAAGTTGCTGTTCACAGTCTCAGCAAGGCACACACATATAAACCAGAACTTTTGGCTACTAAATAACAGGATAATAATGATGATGATAATAGTAGTAGTAGTAGTAGTAATAATAATAATAATGATAAAACATCATTAATAATATTAATAATCTTTTTTTTTTTATTATAATAACTATTGGTGCTGTTATTATGTTGTTACTGCTTCTAATAATAAAAAAAACATTCACACTTTGACTCTTAATTTCCGTCTGCGTTCAATAACAAGCATCATTGTCATGTGCATTACGAAAGCAGGTGTATTACCAAACCGACATTGGGATAAACGGACCCCTAAAAGAACCATAACAATGCCTGGGGTTTTCACCATAACACCACAGCGCGGATCTGTTGACCCAGCCTCATTACAACCATGGCACCTCTCCAAAAAATATCCACATTTCGCCTCCCTGTGTTTCCACTTTTTTTTTTTTTTTTTTCCCCTGAAGGAATCCCATAACCTCTGGCTAGCACCCCCCCTCACACACCCACCCTAAACCCCACACGTACACTCAGAGAGCCCCCACATTGCTCCACCAGTCCATAGTGAGGGTGAAAACAGACTCGCCATGACATTGAGAAAACGCACGCAGGCACCAAAACAAACACTCATGGAGTGAGAGCGGAGAGCAACTCCTCCACACGGTGCTCTATTATTATGTAGTTATTAAAAAAAAAAAAAAAAAAAGCCGGCATTTTGCATTCACCATTAGGCGTGACTGTGATGTAAGGCTGCATTTAATTTTGATAATAATAATAATGATGATGAGACAAACTCACCGTTTTGTTTAAAAATGACAATCCACAGATGATCCTGGTAGCTCTGCTCCTGTCCAACAATCCGCTTTGCGCATCGGTCGCAGGTCTGATGCTCTCGCTCACTCAAACACACAAACACCGACCGTCACTTTGAAAACAGCAGCTCTCCGATTAGTGCAGGTAAATGCGCGAGTGTGAACACAGTGCCGCTTGTTTTCAGTGCGCTCCTCATGTTATGTTTGTCCCAATCTCTCTCTCTCTCTCTTTCTCTCTCTCTCTCTCTCTCTCTCTCTCTCTATTTCCTCCTTCCTCTCAGAGTCTCTAAATGTATGTTAGTAGGTCAGTTGTTGCATAACAGGACGCTTTGGGTGCCTAGTCACGTTTTTTGTTTCTCTCTTGGCTCTGCCCCCTCCCTCTCTCCTCGCCTTCAAATCCTGTTGCAGGAGAGGAGACGCAGGGTGAGCGGAGGGGAGGAGAAAGGCCTGAAGGGGAGGGACTAGGCTCCATGCCAGGCACAGTCAGTTGGAGGCCAGTGATACCCATAATAAGGTTAATATATTCCACAAAAAAAAAAAACTTTATGACAAGAAAACACGTGGGAGCAAAGCCACACTACAGCAGGTGATTAGTGGAAACAAGTTCACATTCATTATATAGGTTATGTCGCTTAGCATGAGGACTTGAAACAGGGGCAAAGTTGTTAGTCTAGATCTGTCCAAAAGATAATAGACTCCATTTACTGTGCTGTGTAATATCTGATATATAACACGTTCTTATAGTCGTATCAACCATACATGCCACATTTACCCAACCACAGCTGCCTCAAATATGTAAAAATAACCTGTAACTCTACAGCAGCTGGAGTTAAAAGTGCAGTATGTCACATTGAGGAAATGCAGGAGAAATACAAAGTAACATAGAAATACTGTACCTCCAAACTGTAGTGAATGTACTTTGTTATTTTACTGCATTTGTAAACACATTCTACCTGTTTGATATAAAAATAGAAGGAGCAGCTACACCTAAAACAATACTTATATCACTGCACCACCACATTCAGGTCACACCGGCTGTAGAGCTGTGTGTGTGTGCGCCCAGTCTAAGTATTCATCTACATATGTGTGTATGAGTGGAAGGGTTTATTCTGCCCTGCTCATGGCTCATACCCATGTCAC
Organism: Trachurus japonicus; assembly: GCF_045865225.1. Taxonomy (NCBI): domain Eukaryota; kingdom Metazoa; phylum Chordata; class Actinopteri; order Carangiformes; family Carangidae; genus Trachurus; species Trachurus japonicus. Next base: position 24,970,894 of record NC_140914.1, on the reverse strand, counting down.
TGCTAGACTAACATAGTGTTTCTGTTTAACCAGCACAGGAAAGGACTTGTATGAAGTCATTGTGTTCACAGCTCAGACCTAATATTGTGACACAGACACTTGGTTGAATAGATATGGAAGCCTGGCCTGGCACTCACAGTAACTGCTATTGTGCTGTCGCAAAAAAAGCCAAAGCTACTTCTGTTGCATTGTCGAACAAGCTTGTCAAACTGGACTGAAGGCAAGCGTATTGTGTAACCGAGGTGCATATTTTTGATTCATCGTGATCACAAGCAGGAATGTGCGTCAGTCATGCTGGCAGCCACAAAGCGTGGAGGAGATTCAGACGAAGATCAGGGGAGTTAAACTGTTTGGTTAATGGCACTCCTCTGATTTGAACGCCGTCCTCTGGGTGGTTGAAGAGCAGGCTTTTGAATCTTTCAAAGTGTTATTATCCGTCAGGCTGGCACGGAGGGGAGCGTGTCACAGAGAGACTCGCCCTAGGAGGGGTGTAACAGATGTATTTAGATCAGACCTATCTGCTTGGTGATTATCTCAAAAACACTTTCAGGTAGCTCCAATTTAGTTGCAGTGAGGTAAGCACCAAGCAGTACACAATCGACACGGCAGTTGGCACGGAGACAATGGAAATGTAGTTTGGACAGTCAGTGAAGCAACTCCACGTGTCAGATAGCCATCTCCCTGCATCCTGCTCCAGGCACAGCAGTGGTTAAGGTCTGCTCAGTGTCTCAGTAAATGTACGGTATAGTACATTATCCACAGAACAATTTAAACTGGAAAAAAAAATAGCCTGAATGGATGCCTTGAAGGCTAGCTTCTGCTGCGGATGTGTTCATCATCTCCTTTTATCTTGAAGGCTGTACTATCTTTCTGCATGGCAGCAAAAAAAAAAGGGTGTGTGTGTGTGTTAGTGGACGTTGAAAAAACTTGCCCTTGGTCTCTGGTAATTGTCCTTTCCTGCACAGACCTACGGATGTTCCACGTTTCAGCACATTACAGTAATATTGGTATGTGCGATGCATACAGTTGCATTAATTAGAACAATTATTCTGCATAATTGTGTCCTTGAAGGATGTTGAGGACTTTTCACCTCTGATGCGGCGGTAATTATTTGTTCTTGTGTTTCTCCATGCTCCAGTTTGTTGAACACACTTTGTAATTGTCCGTCTCAATTATGCCAAATAACATTTTTCCTTGTTCTTCACTTGGTATTTTGTTTATTTTTCTTTAAAATGCACTCAGTCTAGTCCAGTCTAGATTTCTGCACCTTTTTTTGTTTTTATTTTTGTCAGTTTAGCCTTTTTTCATTCATTCAGAATCCACTCCACACCTACGTCCTGTGACACGTCGTCATCAGAGGGTAACCTCGAACGTGGAGCCTCGAATCTGAACTAAATATGGATTCCCATTCCTTTACATCCCTTTGTTTCCTTCTTTAGCCAGAGGAGACAAACAGCACTGAGGGAGCAGAGGCATTGGCCATGAACTTGGCTCTCCCCCTCCCCCCATAAACACACACACACACACACACACACACAAGCAGACACACACACACACACTCTCACTCTGTCTCCGCATCACTCCCTCTCCTTTTGCACCCCATCCTTATCCCCACCCTACCCAACGTTTTCCCCCCTTCCAGCTATGTCTGCAAGCGTTCCCATGGCAACTGTCGCACTGCCTGCCTAGCAACAGGCTTTATCCTTTCACTGGAAGAAAAAGGGGGAACAGAATGGGGGGGGGAGTGGAGGTTGTGGGGGTTGCGTTTTTTTAATGGGTGCATGGATGTGGGTGAGGACGGTGTTGTAACGGCAGCGTGTTGCAGTAGATTTATTAAATCACTCTCTCCCTCTTCTCTCCACTCTGCACCTGCAGCACTTGCCTCGCCTCAACCTTATTACCTTTCCTTTTTACCACAGGCTTCTGCAGTTTACTCAGGGTATTTATGCTCGCTAAATATTGAGAGTGTGTTTTGAGGCGAATTATAAACAGCAGTGTTTAAATTTCAAAGGTCATGTAATTACAGTATGAATCCTTTTTGTCCCAGCGTCTTCTAACAGATACCAAAAGCTCACATGAATATCCTGCAAACACAACAGATGAGAACATCATCTCTGTAGCAGTAAAATGATGTTGACACGTGCCATGCTGAATAAACTACTGAAGAATTTATCATGATTTGAAATCTTTATTACATCGAATATTTATTTTCTCTAAATTCAATTGACCTTTTCGTACCTGATCATTTGCCTCTGAATGTTTTCTCCTAAATTCAGTCACGTAGAATCACAAAAAAAACCATCAGCACAGTAGCTAAAAAAATAAATATCTATAATTTCTACTAACTTGACCAGCAGGAACAATAAAAATAGCTGTGATAGTGAGAGCATGATTTACGGTATATAAAGTAGAAAGCCAAACACAGACTCTATGGCTCCTTGTCTGTGCTGAAGGTGTTGTCTCTGCTGCCCCCTGCTGACACCAAAAAGGTGAGTTCCAGATTTGAGTGGATATACGTAAATCTGTACTGAAATTCCAACACTATGGCACTTATGACAAAGAGCCACATCAGCAAAGTATTATAAGAATCTTTATTTACACAACGTGATTTTATAATCCTGTAAATTCTGTCACTCATTCCTCTTTGACTGTGAATTCCCCTCCAGGCTGTATAATTAAAGCTTTCATATTGTAAAGCCCTATACAGGTTGGGTAACAGCAGACGCTTTGTCTTTGTCTCTGTCTGGTTGTGAGACTGTCTAGCCTGCAGAGATTGTGGGAGAGGAACCTGCCAAGTGCACTTCTCACCGCCTGCATTTGTCAGCACCTGTCAGTCAAACCTCGCCCTTCTCTTGTTTATCCTTGGCATTATTCTCTCGACTGAGATGCATTTATCCGTCATTAGTAAAATCACGTGGAGGTTCAAAGGAGCCTTTGTGTGTTCATGCTCAGATGTTTAGTTTGATTGCTAGATGCTATTCACAGTAATGACTGTGAAGCGTTATGTTGGTGTTTAAAGGGACACTTCACAGATTTTATCTTGCACTTTTAAAAAGATTTAGGGACATGAAACCTAAAAACCACTGACAAAGTCAAACAGCTAATAGTGAAATATTCTGAACGTAGTGGATGTAAATCCCATAATTATAGTAATTTAGGAGCTTTTTTGTTTCTACCCCCTGACTTCCAAAATCCACAATTCAAGTCAGCAGCTCTTGCTTCCTGTTAAACATTTAAAATCCCAAACTCAAGCTGAAATAACCCCATTGACATCACCATGACATCATTGGGGCTATTATTTTGAAACTTAACAATCTTGTCATTGTCCTTCCCCTTTAAGGATTTCCCCATGTATTGATCAACTCATCACCACAACGCTTAATCTGTCAAATGTATTTATTTTGAATATGAAAACGTACAGAGACACAGCAGACTTTAAACTCCTGTCATCACTTCAGTACAGAAAACACATATAAAATATATTCAAACTGAGCATCAACAGAGACTAAATTGGGATGTGAAACACCAAAACAGTTTGTGTTACAGTGTGTGCTCCTGAAATGGAAACCAGACATGATGTGACATAGTTTTTTTTTTTTTTTTACAGTACACAAGGCCAACAAAGCTTTCCTCCAGCCTTCACGACTAATGGAGGTTTTGAGAGCTAATAATTGCATTTCTGTGTATTTACTGTCTGTCTCTGCCTGTGTTTGCATGGGTTTAAGAGACCCGTCTTAGCAGTGGTGAGAGTCTTACCACTCTAATTACAAAACTGCAAACACGTCCTCCATTGTGATGCACTGACAAATTGCCGGTTGATTTCCAACTGCGTTGAATGGAGCTTCTGAACCACGAGAACCGGTTTCTACATGGAGTGAGGCTGTTTTTAGTTAAACTTGCATTGTATTGGTGTGATGTAAACAGTTGTGTGTGTTTTTAGTTGTCACAGTGTATGGAACTGAAAAACTATTATACACCTAACAAACACTATTAACAGGTAAAACTGTCGGAGCAACACTGATCTGAGCTGGGATTAAGTAGTTGTGTTAGACAGCAGGTTATGAGAATGAATGAATGCTTATAGACATTTATTACAATATTGTACAGTGTATATGAAAGAAAAACGACACATTGTTAGACTTTGAAAGTTGGGTTTCATCAGTCCTTGTAAAACATCTGCAAGGTCCAACACCCGTGTTTCCTCTGCAGAATTTTAATAGGCTCACTTACAGTAAAACATGGTTTTGTCCTTAAAAGTCTAGACGCTGGCAAACACCGACTGACTCACTTCAGTTGACTTTGGCCATGAGCTGTTCTGTGAAAAGCTTCTTCAGCTGAGCCACCTCCTCGCTCAGAGAGCTGAGCTGAGTCTTCAGGAAAGTGTTCTCGTGTTGATACTGGACTTCAGTTTGTCCTTGTGTGGGAGGGGGCTGGAGGCTGTAGCTGGCAGCCGAGGCGTACTGAGGGGACTGCCTCCCCCTCCTGCCCTCCTCTCCCTCCAGCTGCTGCAGCCAGGGGCCGGCGCAGTGCCCTGCTCTCCCTTCACCTCCGCTCAGTCCTTTGTTGACGGTCTCTCTCGGACCTTCTCGTCCCGCCGTGTGCGACATGGGACTGCGCCTGTTGTCGCCTGCGGTGTCGCCGGTGTCGCTGCTCCCCGGCGTCTTGAAACGCAGCTTGTGAGGCAGGTTTTTCATCCCCTCGGCTTGGTCCAGCCTCCCCCCGGTGAGCTCTGCGGTGTGGTGGACCTCGGCCGGGGAGTGGTGGAGGTCGTAGCCCAGCTCCTCTGCCCTGTGCGGTGATAATTTCCCATGATCGCTCAGTCGGTCTTCAAAGAAGATCGGGCTGCCCACGCTGGACCCACCCGGTGTGGAGAATCCAGAGTCCTCTGACATATTACCGGCATCTCTGGACCCCCGGGTGTTCAGCTGGCCTGTCTGGGTGTTGGGATGTGAGGCTGAGGAGCTGGGCAGGACTCCGTCACCGCCATGGAGATAATAGTGGGGTGTCAAGGCCTGAGCGCTGTGCTGAGACGCCGTGGTGAGGGGTAAGATAGGGGTATTGGAGGGGTCTTTGACCAGGCCAAAGCGGAACTTGAGGGCCAGGAGCTCTGCCCTGAGACGGGCGTTCTCCTCCAGCAGGGCCAGGACACGACTCTCCAGGACCATGTCGTTCACACGCCTCTTTTCCCTGGAGCGCTTCGCCGCCTCATTGTTCTTCCTCCTCTTGTCCCAGTAGCCGTCATCTTTTTTGTCATGGGGGATGAACTCGCGCTTACGCCGATTGCTGGAAGAGGGACTCTCTTTGCGTTTGATGGCAGAGCCACGACCCAGGAGGGAGCGCGCCAACAGGCTGTTGGAGGTGAGGATGGACACGGCTTCATCTGTGAAGGACATGGACCCCGCTCCTCCTTCTCCACCTCCACCTGGAGTCGCTGCTCTTGCAGGTGGCTCCAGTGTCTGCAGCACAGCTCCGTCCCGCTGCCCTCTCATCTGCTGGGACTCCTCTTCAAACATCTCGCCTCGCAGGGGTTCCAACGAGCTTCCCCTCACTTCACTGCTCAGACCGGAGAGAGCCGCTGTGTGGTGCTGAGTGTTCAATCGACTCTCAGGATCTCTGGGAGGAGATGATGCAGCAACAGTGCCACCTAGTGACCAAAGCTGTGGAAGGACAGGAGAAGAGGGATTTAGCGGTTACGCAAGAGCCATTACACCACAATATTATGTAACCTCATTACATCTCTCCAATGAAACGGGAGCGACTTGTACCATAACCTTGCAAGGCTCATTATACCACCAATATGGGACAATGTGCATTGTGAACACAACCCCAATTCTCCATACAGGACTTTTGGCAGCAGTGCTGCACACAGCAGCCTTTGTCAATACGAGAAAAAACAGCTTGATTGCAATGTGCCATTAACCTGTTAAGCTCTTAACCTACATTTGTATTTAGTCTGAGACCTAAATAAACATTTTAGGTCAGTCACTCTTATTCTGTCTTCAGCACAGTTACGTGATCGGTTTCCTCTCTGACTGTTTCACTTGCTTCATCAGCACCGGTCCGCTGTCTGACAGGGACGCGCTGATCTCCGGACGGTTCCTGTTAACTACAGCTGACCTGACTTAACACTCAGCATCACCGATATCTCAGACCTACATTTTAATCACAGATCACATTGACTATTTATTTCCGTAGTAAGTTACCAACTCTGTCTCGGTGAAGCTTCCTTCATTTATACAGTAAAACTAAAGAGGATCTTTTTATATGCAGAAAAAGCGAATAAATGATCATTTCCAGCATAAACCTGCAACGTATTCCCATTTCATCTTTAAATCACAGACACCGGCCACAAAGCAGTTGGAGGAGTTGCAGCTTTAAGTTATTTTTAACGTTTATTAAGATGTTAAATCGACTTTTTGGGTTGGTTATTTAATTTCAATGCATCACGTTGTTACTTTAATTGGTGCAATAGTAACCCCGCTTCCTTATAGCTTTTCTAATTAAAACCAGCCCAACACAACATTACAATTCCAAATCGGAGGAAACCCCGAGTTAAAAATAATGTTACCTTAGAAGAATGATCAGTTTTCTCCGCCGGTGCGCATGACTCATCCGCGTCTCCTAACGTCTCGTGGTCCGGTTCAGGAAGAAGCGCTTTTCTCTGTCTCCCTCTCTGGTTTAATGCCGCAGATCCACTCGGCGCTGTTACTTAATATTATCATCGGTGTGGCGCACCTCCACTCTGCTCCACTTGGAATGCCGCGGCTCCTATTTGTAACGTTGAGTTCAGCTCAGGACGGTCCCTATCCTCACTTGAACCAGCGGGGCCCTGTTTGTGTGTGTGTTTCTGACACCGCCTCTCTCTCTGTGACCCCCGCCCCCACCCTTCTCTCCTCCCTCCCTCTCTCCCCCCCACCTCGCCATCCAGAGGAAAGCTCCTATCGGCTTTCACATAACATAGCCTCGCTGTTCCATCATCATCATCACCATCGCCATCATCATCTGACCTCCTTCGCCCCGCCCCCTCTGACAGGATAATCTCCCCTCTACAATTAGGTAATGTTGCGCCTCTGAGTCTCCCCCAGGCATACAAGAGGCAGTTGCTGTGACTCAGTCGTGCTCTAAAAGCGTATAAGTCACAGAAGATATTGAATATTTAAGTGCTTTTTATATTCTTTAGTCATAACGTTCAGGTCTGGAGGTTTATATAACCTAACATCACAAAAAACAAATTTACCTAAAAGGGATTTACAGTCTGAGAAGAATGAAATCCTTTGATTTCATTTGTTTAACAGCTCTAAAACATCCTTATCATTCCTCCATCAGCTTGGTATTTAATAACTCTGCAATTTTATAAGAATTATTTATGAGTTTGACAGATGACAAAGTTCACTACAGGGTAAAAAAAAAAGAAAAAAAGAAAAGAAAAAAAAAGCCTTCAGCTCAGTTAGTCAGGGTCTCAGAAAACGTTATAAAATACGATGGATTTTCCTGTGCGTCTGTGATTGGTGTTGACAGTAGTTGGCAGCACCCCCCACCCTCACCCCAAATCCCAGATATGTGTGTTTGCTTTTCTGCTAGCACTTTGTTGATAAGAAGTTTAAATAGGCAGTTAGAGCTCTTACTCCAAATGTATAGAGCTGCTTTATCTTTAATGACTTTTTTTTTGCAAATAGAAGGATTATACTTTTCTTCATGCATATCTCACACACAAAACATAAGCATGTCAAATTATTTTATACAGTTTACAAAACATGTCTGATTTTGCAAGTGTTTTTTTTTTAAACATACAACAGTTAATAAAACCAATTTGAACACAAACATTAATATACAAGTTGTAAACAATGGCATATAGAAACAGCACAAATACAACCTCAAAAGTGGATGTGGAGCACAAAGTCCCTCACATCCGACATGAGCTTGTTTTTAGTTTACATTGTGCTCACATGATGCACATTCCTAATAAAGTATAATCAGATTACCAGAAAATAATACAAAGTACTCGTAAGTATGAGAAATTGTTGCACAGGAGTTAATGTGAACTTGGAGGCGATGAGGACAATGACATTGGACAGAGGGCAGTAGGTGGGGAAGACGGCAGGAGCTGAAAAACAAATCTTTGCCACGGGGCCCCCCCAAACAGGTTAATCCGGTCACGCATGTCACAAGCAGGTTTCAGGAATTTCTGAGGAGACAAAGGTATGAAAGTGTTGCACTCAAACACGGCCTCCTTTTGCCGGCAGTGCTTTTCCCGGAACCTTCCTAAGGTAAAAGTTCCTTTTCAGGGAATTGTTGGGAAACGGCGCGATGCGTAAATAGTGCATTCAAGGCAACATAAAGATCCAGCGAGGCCGGGCAGTCAGACGGCTGCTGCCTGTGGTGCTGCTGCGGCACTGTCAGACCCTGCAAAATTATGTAATGTGTCACAGTAAGATACACATTTCACAGCACGTAATAGTGCATAATGAATAGTAATTCACAGCGCTTTTAATACCGACCGCACAGTTCAGATTTTTCCTGTTGGTTTAGACAACACATGGTTGCAGCTGTCATTGGTTCACATCTTTATCCAGTGCGTTACACAACATCTGACTCATTGTTACCCCAAAGTGTGATCGGTCCTCCGCAGTGCCTTGGAAGACAACACTAGACCGTATGTGTGTGTGTGTGTGTGTTTGGGTGTATATTTGCAGCCTGCTGTTACCTATGGCTATATGTTGGGCGGCGGGCAACACGTGGCTTTGTGTGCAAAGTGTGAGATCAGCATGGAGGCCTTGGCAGAAAGCCTCATCTGACCTCTGTTTTTACAGTGAACACTTGTGTATGTGTGCGTGTGCGTAGAGGAGACAATGACCTGCATGTACTGTGTCGTATCACATATGTAAACCCCCTGAGCAAACGTCCTGAGGTCGACAGTGAGATACACTCTGAGCCCCTTGACCCTCACTTGTTTGGCCACCTTTGGTCTCTGATAGAGGCAGAGGCCGGTGCCTGTACAGTCACAGTACAGTAGCTGCTTTGTTAATGTGGAACTTTCCACATAAATGTTGCTCCATTCTGCCTCGAAGAGAGTCAACAAACAAAGTCTAAAACAGCGAGAAATACACTTCTATTGGAGATATTTATTTGAAAAGATTGATGTCATTCTCATCTTCATAGATGAAAAGTTTGGAACCATTTCTAAGTGGTTCCCAACTTTTCCCCCCAAATCATAGGGAACATGAAATTCTCCAAAATGTAATCGACCCATATATGAACCTGTAACAATACAGAGGCCGAACAATACATTTTCAGAATACTTTATGTTTTATGGGTATGTCAGTGATAATAAATGAATGTTTAGGACTGAGCAGAAAACAGGGAAAGCCTTATTTTTCCTTTGTTTGACAAAGGAGAACTCACTTGTTGATTCCCATCTGCATTTAACTTCCTGTTTGTAACCAGCTGTTCATTGTTATTCTCCAGTGATTGTCACAGAATTGAACTGTTTTGAAACACTTCCACAGGATCCACAGAATAGAAACCACTGCTATAGGGTGAATGTGATGCTCTCAGTCACTTAGCTTATCTTAGTAGCAGAGCTAAAAAATGTGAAACTTGATGCTTGGCTCTGTCTGAGCAAAACACAATCTGCCTACCATCACCTCTGAAGATCACTAGTTAAGACATGATACCTTTTTAAAATTCAAACTCATACTGCTGTAGGTTTTATTAGCCCTGTTTCCTCCCTGGCTGTTGGTGTTATCCTTTGTATAAATATGAGAGCACTGTTGATCTACCGCTTAGCAGCAAAGTGAATTAGCATATTTCTGAAGAAAGGGAAAGTGAATAAGCGTATTTCAACCTGTTCCCTTACCGTTGTTGATCAGCTGCCAATAGCATTCTCCGACTTGTGTTGTTGTTAAATCCATTTCATTGTAATCACTGGTACCATATTTTATGTGGTTGATATATTTGTGTGTGTGTTTTACTAATTCTACTTTTTTCCTCTACATGCTGAAAAGATGAGAATTGAACAGTCTGGCCTCCTCCTGGTTGGAGGCTAACAGAGCAGACTACATACGATAGCAGCTTAGCCATGTCACTGAGAGCAGAGGAGGACAGACGGTAATGCTGGGCAGCCTCATGTTGTCCATGTACTGCTTGTGTAGTACATCCCCTGCGCCCACAACAATACACCATGCCATAAAAGCTGCTTAAACTACTGGAAACGATGCCATTCAGGCTCCATAAACTTCCCAAGTCAATAAAATGGATCGCTGGCACAAACGGCAAACAAACTGTACGCAGATAGTTGTATTTAAGTAGGTCAATCTGCCGTGAGGCATACTCAGAAATGATTGATTGGTAAATTACATTAGTAGTGAGTTGGCTCTGTAAGGCACTGGCACCTGTGGGTTGTAACAGTGGCAGGGGCTCGCTTTGAAGACAACCGCTAAATCTGTGAAACTGCAGATTCAATCAACTTGACTATGTGGGTTAAATATTTAATAAAACTAAAATTACACTCCTACAGCGTTTCCCTAAGTGAACGTTTTAATATGATTTTTTTAGGCTCTTCTTCATTTCTCCACCGACTGTGGTAAGCGCTTTTCATTTAAAATGATCAAATACTTTTCTGTGACTGACTTGTGGGAGACATTGGGAGGATGGAGAAGTTTTACATGAGCTGGTTGTTATTTCTGGACGGATAGATTTATGGTCGTTTAATACAAGAACATTTTCACCAAATCACTATGTCAGTTTGATTTATGCAACAGGAAGTGAGTTACACCATACATCTGGTGTGCAGTTCAACTTTTGAAATATGTGTAACACTCCTACTTGAGAAAGTGGTTCTGCATTAGACCTCCTTGGAAATGAACAAAAAAAATGTATTTTAAAGAGGATCTTAGCACTGCCTTATATCGACACATCTATAAAATGAGTGTCTAAAAATGACATCTGCTAATTTCTCAGGAAAGATGTTCACAAAACAGATATAAACTCAGATAAAGCAGATTATTTTATCTGTACACACTCATTGCATGGACAGTTTTGTTTTTCTTCAAAGTGCTGTTACCCAATGCAAGCATCAGTGAGTGAGGATTGTGTTGCAGTCATCTGACTTAGTAGGAAAACAACATAAAGAGAGGAGGGCCCACAAGGGTTCAACAGGTTCAGGCTGAATTCTTGACATTCTGGCGGAGGCTCTTATTATGGAACAGCTCACCTTGTAGCTTTGACCTGCAGAGAAAAGAGGGCAGATAACCCAGTAAACAGCATGTAGCCTCCTCTGAAAAACATCTCATGTCTCAAGGGAGCTTGCAAATATTTGCACAACTTTTAGTCACACTGACAGGCCGAAACATGCAAACTGAAAACCATAACTATATGTAATAAACGACAGCATTTAAAGGGCAATAGTGAAAAGACGATAATTGAAGGTGATAAGTAAAGGTTAAGCATCAGCGTGTTAAGACAAGTGTGTGAGCGACATATAGGCAAAGTTTATTCCATTTATGGACTGGTTTTTCTCCGTTTGTCTTGAAGGCTGGTGATGTCTGATATTGGTTCCCCTGTCAAGTACCGGTCAGTAAATCAAATATACCGGTACGGTAGGTGGTTTTGCCATACACAAGACATGTACACATTATTTTTTTTATATAGATACAGTGATTAGAGGTGCAGCTTTCACTTTGAGTGACTAATGGTTTCCTGTGTTTTTCAGTCAAAGACTTCCTAACCCATAAGGAAAACTTGATGTCAAGTGCGTCTCTTGGTTCACTAATGAAACTCATCATTCCACTTCATGTGTGATTGAAAATGAATCCATGGGAAACAAAAGTTAACTGAACACAGTGATGTTCATCTGTTCTAACACTAACCTTAGTTTAATAAACTAGCAGTAGGTGAAATCAGAACTTTTCTTTCTGTTTAAAAGTTCATGAGTCAATTCTGATGTCATTATTCATACAATGCTTACAAATTCTCAACCTCATACTGTGGTATACCACATACTACCACAGTATGAGGTTTTGATGCGTTTTTGACTGTATGATTGAAATGCAGCAGGCGTATTTCTGATTTTTGATATGGACCTGGATTAGTCAACATTAAAAACAATCATTAGCAGCCCCTCATGAAACTTGAATGAGTTTTTCCAGTGAGTTCATTCAGGATTAACAAACCAAACTTAAGAGACAGTTTCAGAACTGCAACTGTATTTGCCCTATAATTAGTCTAAAGTTATGTGCTATATGCTCTTTCCAGGAAACATCTTTGGTAATTATTACAGCACATGCACATTATGGCTGTGCAGTATCAGCAGTAATGGGTCTCTGGATCTGTTGGTAGCAGTAAATGGATGAATGGTAGAAGTTATAAAACCGGCAGAGAGCTCTGGCAGCATGGCAGCAAATACAACTGTTTCTAACATGAACATTTAAAAAGGCTTTCACAATGATATTTCACAGCCCCAGACAGTGCATCCTGGCTTTCTTCATAATTCATCAGCTCTGGGGTAGATTATATCCGCAGCAGTAGTGGGCAGCAGGCTGGATGGATGGATATAAATATCTATGCTCTGTTCTTGCCAAGTAGGTGGCACAGACAAGACTCAACAGCAAGACTGCTACACCGGCTGACCGGCTTCACGAAAACAGCCACTGACAGTCAGACAGATGAGCTGGGAGGTGTTAGCCAAAGTTGACGGAAAGAGGCATGTTATGTAAAGTTCCCTGCAGGACGAGCTTAAAATACACCCAGAACTAGACCACAGGGGAAGTCCAGAGAGGAGGATGGGGATGGGAGGAGGCCATCACTCCGGTGACACAGTTTGTTGCTGCCGGAAGAAGGTCACATAGATGGCCGACCATCGCCTCCAGCTGAGCGTCGTAGCACCACTTTCTCTGATCCTTTCTCCAGCTGCTGTTTCATTTTGTCTCCACTCAGATTCCTCACATATTCCTCCTCTAATCCCTCTGCTTTCTTCTGCGGTGTCCTAACATCCCCGCACTGCCGCTGAGTGTTAATTATTGTATGAGGTCATAAACCCCCCCCCCCCTCTCTTTCATGTTTGCTTCATTATGGCTTCGGCTTTAGAAAATCCCTCTGCAGTGACACAGTGTGCCGCGGAACTGTGCTGCACCAGCATGGTATCATCCCGCTACATGCCAGCTTGGCCTCATTTCACCTGCCATGTAATGTTATCTAATGTGATAACACTCAGTCCTAGACGACCGACATTATGAAAGATAAGATGAGCTCTTTCTTACGCCCTCAGTAACATTAGATATTAACAAATCCAGCTTCATAAGTAACACACATTCCTCTGACCCCTCAACATGTTTACCACTCTAAATTAAATTCTGTTTTGCTGTTTACTCCCTCTCTTCTTCTCTTTCTATTTTGGCACAGAGTGTACCAACACACTCTCGGTTGCAGTATCTACACACACACTGCTCATAGCTGCACATTTCCTATCTGGACTGGTACTGCCACTGATAATGTGTGTAGTATATCCCGTAAAAATGTAGTTTTCTTCCTGAGATCAGTAAACGACTGTGTTTTTTGTCTTTTTATTGGCTTATTAATTTGTCATAATGTAAAACATTTCTAAAGTTAGAATTTTATCTTTTCTTCAGAATTGGACACCACTCATGTCTACGTGTCACTGTCTTTCATATGAAGTTACAACCAGGGGCTAGTTAGCTTAGTTTAAATGGTAAATGGACTGCACTTCTATAGCACTTCTCTACTGTTATCAACCACTCAAAGCACACACTATAAGCCAATTTCACCCACTCACAGTCTCACACACACATCAGTTTCTACCACACACACACACACACACACACACACACACACACACACACACACACACACACACACACACACACACACACATTTTCATGCTGTACTTTTTTCTGCACGTACAGAACTCTTCTATGGAGAATCAGACCGCTGACCTTTTGATGATGATGATGACCCGCTGTACCTCCTGAGTCAGAGACAAAGAGAAGTCCAAAGGTAACACATTCCAACACCATTAAACTATCACAATCAACTCGTTACATCTTGTTTGTTTAATCTGCAAAGAAATTAAATTGTGAAATCAACATGTCCCACTCTGCCTTGGCCCATAAAACTACACTGTGTCATTGTTTCCCCTTCAGTGATTAACTTAACAAACTTAACACACAAGACATGGTGTGTTCATTTGTGTGTTGCACCAGCAGCTGGTTAGCTTAGCTAGTACAACCAGTGAAAGTCATGTGTTAATTTTGTGCAAACAATTGAAATTTATGACCAGGGCAGCTTCATAGAGCTGTGTGGATCTTTTCAACCCTCAGAAACAAAGTGAATACTGTAAGCTATTCTGTTTTGCCAAATTCTGCTTTAACATTTATAGCTACCTGGCAAAATACACATTTACAACCATATTGGGCTCTCTTGGTAATCATTTATTTCTTTGTTTGGCTGGTGACTAAGAAAAATGCAGTTTAAAAAGAGAACTATGCTCATGTTGTGAATCACCGGTCCCCTGAGACATGTATTTATGTAACAGCTTGTCTATACCGCAGACGCACAGTGCCTATCCAAGGCTCATACACATGAGAGATGTATTGCGGTGTCTATAAATAGGCTATGACTCAGTTTGTTTGGCTTGGGGGGTTTGTTTCATAACAAGCAGAGCGTGTGCATGTGTCTGAACTCATGTGGGTATATGTTTATTGATGATTTGTTGTCAGTGGTACATGCTCCCCCTCCCAAATGTTTCAGCCATCCCTCGGCTCACTGCATCACTCCTGACCTCAGTCTGCTTTCCAACTCCACCAGCCAGGTGAAGTGTGTGTGTGTGTGTGTGTGTGTGTGTGTTTTTTGTGTGTCAAATCTGGGAAACCACAAGCAGGTAACCTCTCCAGCACAGTGTCAACACAGACCCCGCTGTCTGCGCCGTAATCAGACAGAAATGTCAGCATCACTTGAGCACTGGCCTCCGACACACATTAGAGGGAAAACATTTGGAAAGGCTCTCAGACCGACTGCGAAGCCAAGAGCCTCAGACCCACTTCCCTCCTCATGCTTCTATTCTTAGGCTCTGAAATACGTCACACTGTTACCAAAGCAACCACTTTTGATCGTTTGGGGATGATGGTGGGGTGGGGGCTGGCTTATGAAATGCTCATAAAACAAATTACATATATTAGAGGGGACGTGTCTCTCGAGAATGTGGGAGGATTAATTGAAATCACAGGGAAATCTGCACAACATGCGCAAAACTGTACTAATAGAAGCATTTTTCTAAATTATAATCAAGCAGTTAAGTTACTGGTGAGTTTCTTTCATACTAACTGAAGACTTTATATCACAGATTTAGTAATGTGTTGATAAGCCGGTAGTCTGACATTTATAGCCCCTTTCTCACTGGTCAAAAAACCCACTAACATCACTGACATCAGGCATTTGTCAGGGCTGCAATCAATACAACAAGTCAACAACATTCGCACCCGGCTCAAATTGCTCTGGATTTATGAGCTCTGATTGATTGATGTAAATGTAACACCCACTCATTTTCACCCATTTTCCTGTAATGTCTTTTTTGAGTAAACAGTCTTCTTAGAGTAAACAGACCTGTCACCTGTCCATCACGTTGCTGTCTAAACCAGAAACACTGTGGCTGCGCTGGAGGATGAAACGGTGAGATCAGCTTCGTAATAGGCCTGTTGGAGTAATCGTTTTAAAATTCTAATTGCGATTATTTAGTTAGGACGATGTTAAAAACGTGAAATCGTAAAATCGATAGGGTAATTACGGTACAGCCCCCCATGTATCTGGGCTGCGCTGGGTTACCGTAGTGACTACTGCCTCCTTCCTCCCATCACGATCTCCCCTCGTTGCCAAAAAGACCAATGGCCTTTTTCCACTACAGCTCTTCTCAGCTCGACTCTACTTGGTTTAGGTCTTTAGCATCACAGCTGAGTTCTTCAGCGGTGGCGAGTCGTCATATCACGGAGGCTAGATAGATTTGTTGAATCTTTTTATTTTGCAAGGAAAGTACTACATCCATAAATGTAAATGGACACCCAAAAAAACTAATTTTCATGAATTTCAAATTACAAACTACACAATATGAAAGACAGAAAAGCTATAAAAACTATTTTTTGTTTGTTTGTCTGTTGTAAGTACCTATGTGTATTAATAATAATAGATAAATAGATAGATAGATGGATAGATTATTATTAGACTCCAGGTCCATTTAAAGACACATAAACAGCACACATAAAATAGTTTGTCATTTCACAAAAAAAAATCGTAATCGTAATCAGAAATCGGTTTTAGAGAGAAGGAAATCTGGATTTTATTTTTGGGCAAAATTGAACAGCCCTACTTTGTAATAGGTTTTAAAAACATACAATCAAAGCAACTCTCATGGAGGCTCTGTCACTTACACGATCATCAACCCATATGCAAGGGATGGATTGTACCAGTTTACACAGTGGCTATAGCTGCTCATTCTCCTTTGTCTGTGTTGTTTGTGCCCTCAGTCTGAATAGAAAGGTCAATTTTGCACCTGCAAATGTTCTGTGTAAAGGTTATTTTGAGATGAGCTGTTTGACTGTCGGTCACATCAGTTACATGACTAAATATGGACAGCTTCCTCATGGTCAAATATAAAAACCTCGTCATCTGTGTGATGTAACTCTGACCTTTTTTTGTCCATAAATCATCAAAAGTAAGAGTGAGTCTGGGATGAGAAACCCTGTAGAGTGCAGCCCATGTAGGATGTAGCATGTTTGAATCTAACTCATGGCCCTTTGCTGCATGTCATCCCCATCTCTCTCTCCCCTGATCTCCTGTCTCTCATATGGTCCTATCATAATTAAGACATTAAAAAAGCCCAAAAATGGGGCATCGTATAGCTCACTGGGTTGAGCAGGCGCCCCACATACAAAGTTATAGTCCTCACTACAGCGGGCCCGGTTCAATTCCCCCGGTGGCCCTTTGCTGCATGTCACCCCCCCCCCCCATTTCCTGTCTCTTTCTGACTGTCCTGTCAAATGAAGGCATAAAAGCCCCACAAAATACTTCAAAAATAAAAGTTGTCCCTGAGAAAACAAACCCTCCACTTTCTTTGGCCTTAATCGCTTTCATTGAGTCCCTT
Source organism: Trachurus japonicus (assembly GCF_045865225.1). Taxonomy (NCBI): domain Eukaryota; kingdom Metazoa; phylum Chordata; class Actinopteri; order Carangiformes; family Carangidae; genus Trachurus; species Trachurus japonicus. The sequence continues at coordinate 24,953,748 of NC_140914.1, read as the reverse complement.
AGATGTAGAACTACTTAGTGCAGCCAATGCAATACAAACACTCGCAAAAAAGGGTGTTTAATTTGAAGAAGGATTTAAGGGGAGATTTGGAAAGTCACACAGGCTTTTTCTTAGACGGAGCATTTGTTCGTCCGTGTTACTGAAAACCGACTGGAAATGTACGATGTTATCAGCTGCATCAGCCCTCGGAGATAACTCACCCACTAAACAACATTCACCCTAGCAGCTGCTGTTGCGGTTTGATATGTGTAAATACGCCATCTATCTCACCCAGACACTGATTTACATCCCCATCATAATGTGGCCGAGACGAGAGCTCCGTCTCATGATGAATGCAGATAGAAATCTCACCGTGACGAGGAGTTGAGGTGTCAGAAGTTTTTAACATAGTTGACTCGGTGCCAGGCAGATGGCTGGGTTGAGAAGGGGTAGGGGGGCAATTAAATTATTTAATTTGGGAACAAAGGGTGTATACAGACGGAGTGCATGGATGTTATGTAAAGCTGGTTATGTAAAGCATGCTGTGCGGTTGCATAATCTGTTCATAATCAGAGGTTTGTACAGATATAGATGGCCCAGTTTCCACCTTGTTCATTGCAGCATGACAGTGGCACAGTGTCCTGAGCTCAGGTTCACCCGAGGCAGCCTTGGCAGAGGGTCTAATGTTGTTGAACCTCAGCCATCACAACAGCACTTAATAGTCATTTCCTATGCATGTTTTCTTTCGCCACACGAATACGAGCAGATGTTGAGGTTGTTCCTGGCGTGAGCCATACTCCGTTTGTTCGATAATCTGGCCGCTCCCTGAAATCCTTTGACATGACATGACAAAGTATACGCAGCACAGCACAACGCCTCTAAGGCATGTCACACAGATTGCACTGTAAGTAGACAATCAGCATCAGAAACAGTGTTGTTACATGATCTGCATATACTGCCCAGGCTTTTCTGGGTGTAATCCTGCAGGGTGCCACTTAGAAATCACATGGGACGCTTATGTTTTCTTATGTTTTTCCCTTTCAAAAACAAATGCATTATACAGATGAACAGATAACGGATGTGAGCAGATAACTGAGCAAAAGCTGAACTTCTGCAGTAATATTCATTCACCCTGCTCACCCTCTCCATCTGCAGTGACGTCCTGATCTCCATGTCAGTCGAGGATACGTGTTTATAAAAAATCAGCAAAAGGAGGAGCCCTGTGTGTCCTCAGAGCCCATATCATCAGATACAGAGTTTCTCTTCAGCATCAAATATGATCCTTTTTTTTTTTTGTCTGCACACGCCACACTAGAAATACCATGAAAGGTAAACAAACAGGTTGTAAGATAAAAGCAAACACCCTGAGCTGAAGAATGTAATACTTTGAAAATCGGCAGAGGTTCATCTGGATTTACTGGCAAAACAACAAACTCAAACTAGAGACCACTCCACCAAATGTGTGAAATGATTGACAAGGAAACTTTTCATATGTTTATAAACTGCATTGTAGCATTGCAGTGGGGACCTGCTCAGTCCCACAGGAAAGAGAGAAATGTGGGATCACACTTTTATTTGATTCCAACATAACCCGGTGTGGAGCAGAACCTCTAACATTAGCCGAACTCCAGGACTGGCCTGGCTTCCTCGTGGTGGAGAGATACTACTGAGTGCATGTGTTTGTGGTGAACAGGGCTTTTATTTGTAATGTAGTAAGTTACGAAACAAACCTTGTGGTTTGTTGAAAAAAAGAGCATCTATTGTGTAAGAGTTCTCTGTCATTATGACGAAACTCTTGCCTATTGAAATACTTTTCCTCTGAATCTGATGTTGACTATCAGAGGAGCATCTAGGTAACATCTGCTGCTGCACCTTCTGTACTTTGACAACAATTAACAGGAGTTCATTCGGCTTTGAAAGTGAGAGTAGGTGGTTGTGCCTTTTTTGTTTTTACATCACAAAAGTCCTCCACTCCTTTTACTTGCTCAATCAAGGTCAAACAGTCATAAGAAGAAGAAACAGCTAAATTTGTTATGAGGCAAGCGCTAACCTTTCATAACATGAAGTGGATCTTGTTACATGAGTGCTCAAGCTCCTATGACCAACTAAGGTCATGTTTCCTGCACTCCCTTTGCACACAGCTTACAGTATCTCATTTTTAAAACCACATAGACAACATTGCTGTGATCACAGCAGACCACAGATAACAGAGGATTCTCTAAACCAGCGTGTTTGGATTGTCAGGATGTTTATAAGAAGTTAATTATAATCCCATATAAAGGACTCATTTCTAAAGAGCATTCTGTAACAGCTCTGTACATTATTACTGAACAGACATCAATTGAATGTCTCACACATGACTTGCATTTATATTCAAGATATGAAGGTTAAGACGGGGACAATACGTCAGTCCGACCGTCTATTTCTCCGACTACCCATTAATCTGATTTATTCTAGAGGGTTATGGTTAGGCGAAGGTTTATGGTTAGGGTTGACTAATGGAGATGACTAATGGACGCAAAAATATAGAAATGTATGGTCGGAGAAATGGGGAGTCGGACAGAAATCTTAGCTTAAAGGAGAATTCCGGTCATTTTTGACCCCTAAATCGTTGTCCTGATGGTCACCCAGTGTTGGGGGGAGCAAAAAACGCTACTAAATTTGATGCAGGCAAACCGGAGTTGCACCATGGCAAGACGACGCTCGGGATAGCGACAATGCTAACCTATGGGGGCAATTCTTTCAACCACAACAAACACTCAAAAAACAATCAAATACCTATAGTACATGACTCGAATCCTTATGACACACCACTGAACTCATATAGTGTACAGTATAAACAGTATAAACTTTTATATATTTGTGTTTTTGCATGTAATCACTCACCTCAGATAGCCTAACTCTGAAACATCCTGGAAAGATGGGGCGGTGCGTGGCGCAGTGGGTAGAGCGGCCGCCCCATGTAGAGGCTACAGTCCTCGCCGCAGGCGTCCCCGGTTCGAATCCCGCGTCGGGCAGACCTTTCCTGCGTGTCATTCCCCCTCTCTCTGCCTCCCCATTTCCTGTCTATCTCTACTGTCATCACTATCAAAAAAAAAAAAAGCTGAAACATCCTGGAAAGACAATACTATCCAATCGCAGAACGCCTGCTCTCCCCGCCACAGAAACAAACACTTTTTCCTTGTTGTGATGATTTCTTTACAAAAATAAACGGTGAAGCAGTGCAGTGGTAATGTCCAAAATATCTCCGACCGTTTATTTTTGTAAAGAAATCATCAGTGACCATCAGGACAACGATTTAGGGGTCAAAAATGACCGGAATTCTCCTTTAAAGGAAGGGTAAAAGAACCTTAAAAACAAACAAAAAAACAATAAAATACATTTTGAAAATACACAGTTCAGAAGTCCGAGCCCCTTTCTTCAGACTTCTCTCTGAGGCCACGCCTCCAGAGCACAGGAACACGCAACGCTTGTTCTTTTCTGCCGTAATGTTGTTGCAACTGTTTCGTTGAATTTAGCAAGCTAGCATAAGCTCTGGCTCTGGCGTCGTCTTTCCCGTACCATAAGTCAATGAAGACTCTGAGCATGCACGCGATCAATGCATGACAAGGCGGGATAGATGGCAGTTTGATAGACGCATCACGATCCAATCAATTCGTCCAAGGTGTTGAAAATGATTGGATGGTGTTTTTACTGGATTGTCCTTTCCACGGTTGACTGACATTTTAGTGAAAAAGCAAATTAATTGGTGGAGTGTGAAGAGAATTTCAAGCAATTCAGTAAAAGATGCTCCAGAAAAAGATCTCCTCCCCGACCATGATTGATACATTTTTTAATTCATACCTAACTTGCTGTATGCACTTATACATAAGACTTATTGGCATTTTTTGCTTCACAATAAAAACATTAGTAGTTTGTTACGTTTGTTTAATTCTATTTCCTGAAAGCTAAGATCTAATCTTCTAGGCTCATCTATTGTCTACAGTTCATATGTATTTATCTACAATTCTATTGATAAAAATAATTCTGTTACAGGCGTAATTCCCACCACACTGAAATCTCTGAGAGTGGTTTTTGTTGTTCTCATGAGAGGCTTCCTATTTCGGTTTTAACATTCAGCGAGGATGTGATCTTCACTTTTATGTAATGTAGACTGCAACCTAATCCCAGCGGTGTTCCATACAGTGGATTGAAAGGATTTTCTTGAGAGTCGAGTGAGAATACTGTCATTCCTTTAAACCCCGAAATAGAACGGGAAGCAGTTCAGCAGCAGCCACCAGAGAGGCTAACCATGCAAAAAGAGCTTTGAACAGTTGGCTGAAAGAGCTTAATTCAGACTGAATACTCAGAGTCAACCACCCAGGCCAGCGGGCCAAGAGATGGAAGAGAAAAGTGAAAGATTAGAAACTTGTTCGGTGAAAGGATTTTGTCCCAGGATGGTTTCTGAGCGCTCTGTGACCTGAGACCACCCTGCTCAACCACTGACCTGACAACTCAGTCGATGAAACAGTGCCAGCTTCATATTTCCTGCACTATTATTTAAATATTGTAGTGTCAAATTATTACAAGATATAATTCAGAAAGCTTAGGCCTTTTATAGTGCAGAAAATGTTCACTCACTCGAAATGTTCACAGACTTGAGCTTCTTACAGAGTCGTTCTTACACTCTGCCACCCTCATTACAAAAGCAGGAGTGCAAAGTATCTTATTACCTGTAATACTATCCTCATAACTAACTGAGAACACTCTCAAATCATCAATTATACTTCATCTAAGCAGATTCTTTGGTTTAAGCACCAGCTACTTTCAGAAATGCAAGAATTACAGAGTAGCCTGTGGTTATGCAGTTCTGGCCCAGTCCAGAAGAGTTTTCTTTGAAGCTCTTTTTTTCTTTTTCTTATAGCTTCATTTTATTTTAGTGAAATGATGAATACTTCTTTGTGGAGCATTGGTAAAGTGGTGTATGACAGATTTGCAAAGTGGCTTTATTTACATGTGTTGACAGCAAAAAAGTTTATCTTGCTGTTTAAAGGTACAGTTCACCATTTTGGCTATAAAATGCTAATTAAGCTGTAGAGGTACTGATAGTTGGACCCTTTTTCCTCAGACAGAAGTGTTTCCAGTCTAGCTGAATCAGTGGAGACTTCACTCTGAGTGAACTGATACATTTTTTATGCCATGTGCCTCAACAAGAGAAGAAAAGTGAGAGATGTGAGAGTCTTTTAGGAAACCCCACCACGGGGACAAGACACTGGCGGCGGTGGTGGTGGAATGGGGAAAAGGGAGAGGACATGGATTTGATGAGGAATGAACTCCGACAAGCTCAACCTGGCACTGAATATGAAGACTGGCGGTAGGGAATGAGGTGGAGGTGTTTCCAGCAATAGACAACGAAACGACAGCCAAGAGCAGAAGTGAGGTGAACAGCTTTAAAGTTTGACAGCAATGACATGATGGGCTGATTGAGAGAGATAGAGAGCAACACAGAGTTGTAAACAAAGTATTATGACGGTCTTCTGATCAACCCAGGTTGTGAGAAACCCTAACCCTTATACAACATAAGAAATATCAGGCCAGCACTTGGTCCAGACCATGATCATCTCTTGCCTCAACTACTGCGATGACCTTCTGGCAGGCCTCTCTTATGCAGACCGTGAAACCCTTACAGATGGCCCAGAATGCAGCAGCCCGTCTGGTCTTCGATCAGCCCTTAAAGGGCACGTCACTCTGCTACTCGTTGACCTACACTGGCTACCCATGGCTGCCTAAATAAAATTCAAGTCACTAATGCTTGCTTCCAAAGTGACTTCTGGGTCTCTTAAGGCCTGTGCTCCTTCTTGGCCCTCGCTGTTGTATTGACATCAGAAACTCAGAAACTACCAAAATAGAGAATTTTACTTTCATCACACATCCTTAAATTATAATCTGCAACAGTCACATGTTTTACACACAGTTAATTGTACAAATTTACATTGTCATCATGTGTGTGACAGATCCAATGAATTTAACCTGTTAGCTTTTACAGTGTTCATCAACTCTTAACTAAATCACCTTCCAGTCTGTGGTTCCCCGGTGGGAAACCTGTCAGAGCAGGGGTGTCCCTCTCCAGTTTGAAAAATCTGTTGAAGTCTAATCTCCTCTGAAAGCACCACCTCTCCAAACACCTCTGGTACCCTAACACGCTTAACTAGCACTTACTATGCACATTTGGTGCACTTCTTTTCTTGATATCCTTGCACTTACTGAATAGATAAGGCACTTACTTACACAAAGGTCTCTCTGATGACCCTCACCGGTGAGTCGCTCTGGATAAAAGCATCTCCCAAATGAGTAAATGTAATGTAAAGTGGAATTAATTTATATTGAGCTTCATTTGGCTCCAGCGTCATATCTATCAAGAAAGTGAGAAAGCCAGAGATTCATGGCAAATAAAAAAATAACATGATTAGCGCTAGTATACGTCCTTCTGAGAAACAGACCTAATGTTTGGCTATGTGTACAATGCAAATGCAGTTAGAAACAGCTGCGTTTATTAGGTTCCGAGAAAAAATAATATATAATAATAATATTTAAAAAGAAAATCATTGTGCTTTCCAGAAAATAAGGTATAAGAACAGTTTCACAGAAAAGCAGTGAAATTCAAAGCCCGAGGCAAATGGACAAAAGGATGACGTTTGATTGTGCATGACTGCTTTGTATTACTGTTGGCTGTTGTAATGTGGGATCGTGGAATTAGACAATTGAGTTCTCATTGGGTATGAAGAAAGAGGGGAGAGGAGGAGGAGGAGGAGGAGGAGGGGAGTGTGAAAACGAATAGAAGGGTTTATTGAGGACAAAGGCTCAACTTAGCAGGGCGATCTGAGGTCTGTTTATTCTGTCCTTACCTCATGCTCCCGCTAACCATGTTTATTCATTCATTTCACATCAGTAAGTGAAGAAGAATCATGGGCATGTGCAGCAGCCAGAACATGTCCCTCTGTGGAATGAGAACATTTGTTGAAATATGTACACTTTATGTAAACACACACTGGGGAGTGTAATGTACTTGTCCCATGAACTCGAATACCCCTTGATTAACACCACTCGTTGTGTGTGTTTTAAACTGCATTATATAAGGCTCAGTTAATTATATAAACATTTACTAGATATCGCTACAATTCAGTTTCTTTCCCCCGCAATCGAACTGTCAGTGTTCAAGTCAGTTACGTCTGTTTTACATTTGTATTATTCTGCCTGGGCATGCAGAAGATGGATGTTTGAGCTTTTACTTTACCTATTACTGTGGGATTTGTATTTCAGCTATTCAGCTATTCTGTTTGTCTTTTGCTTTTGTTATTTCAGCCTTCCATGTGTTACCTTTAGTGAAACCATTTATCCATTACCTTTATGTAAATGTCAAGCATTGATCCATTACATTTTGAAAAGTATTTCATCCATTTATTCATTAGCTCTTTCAACTGCGCCCCTTTCCACAGCTGTTAATCCACTTCACTGGCCAGTTATTTCACCCTTTATATTCCATATTCCTATTTCATGAGTTTAACTAACTATAACATTTATTTATAACACTTAAATTGGTGATTTGTAAGATAACTATTTCAAACACCTATCTATCAATAAAGTTAAGCTATTTAAACAGTCCCCTTGTGGCAAGCTTTCCATTTTATTCAAAGGTA